>NC_139424.1:8358526-9558526 GCF_905368555.1 Meleagris gallopavo | reverse complement strand
GGTGCTCAAAGGCCTCAGACAGAAAGCCTTCCTGCAGACAGCCTGCCCTCGTTCATTGTACAAGGTGAGCTGTGGGCTCAGAGGACCAAGCCTGGCTCCCGGCAAGAAGTGAGCAGACAGGCAGCCCTGCTGTGCTTTAGCTGATGGGGATACAGAAAATTCAGCATTTCACAACTCAGCGCAGCAGCTTCACCTCCCGCTGAAGATCTGCATCCAATGAGACCACTGCCCTGTGAGAGCCCAACCCGGGGTGCTGGGAGAGCTGGTCCCCTCCCACATAACAAAGGCAGCTGTGCACCCCATCTCAGGACAAGATCCAGCAGTGCTGGGCAGGATGTCGTCCCAGCTAAGTGAGATCGGTCCTGCTGGAGTGCACCGGGGTGGGACAGAGCAGGGCAGGACCACGCTGAGAGCTGTGTGCAGACAGGAGGCTGCTTCTGCTGCCCTTAGGTGAGCCGGGATGATAACGGGTCCACGCATGTGTTCATACAGAGCCCTCGGTGAATATTCTGCAGCACACAGATGAGGATATCAACATGCTTGACTGCAGGATCAGCCCTTACTTTACAGCCAACACTCAGATCCTCTGGCCTGGGAGGGAGGTTCGAGCTCACAGCCTGGACACCTGGTTCACTTGCACCATAAAGCACACAGCTGGGAAATACACAGCTACAGCCTTCCTTGTGCAAGGCCATGAGGACAGAGAGCACCAAACTCCAGGACATCTTCATCAGGGCATCGCAGAGCAGACACGTGTGTCAGGTAATGCTCCTCTGGGGAACATCATACATTCATACCTTCTTAATGAAGCACAGGGAAGGAGGGGGAAGGGGAGGTTAGAGCACAACTGTCAGGCCTGCAGGCTATGAAAGTAATTAGCAAGCAGCTACCACTGAGCTGTTTCAGCTGTGTCCCAAACTGCACCCCAAGCTTCAAGCTGGAGTCGTTTTCACAGGGATTATGTAGAGGGAAACCACCTGTTCCTCTCCAGCAATGCTGGGGTGCTATGAACTCCCAGCCTGGCTTTCTGTGTCCCACCAGCTGTTGCTTAATGTCACCACCCAGATACTTCTCTTCTGAGCTTACAGACTTCAGACTATTTTTACCAGCCCCATTAGTTTACAGATAGCTCAAGATAACATTTTAGCAACTGTAATGCAAAATGCATTTACTGAAAAGCATATGCTTTCCCTTGTGCCGAGAGCTGTGCATACACTGCAGAAATGAATAACTTCAAAGCAGCTTCTCAAAAGCATAACTGTTTTCTGTTTATGTAGTTTATACCATCATCTCTAAGAGCCCTAACAGCAAATACAGAGGCCACCAAGGCTTTAACACAGACACACGTTAAGGCTGATCTGAGCTTTTCAGCAGGCAGAGCACTTCCACAGCGTTTGCACTGGAAGCACAACCCACAGCGGGAGCTGCTTGCTGAGTTGAGGGAGAAGGCTCCAGGGAAGGAACAGAAAGCAGTTGGTGTCTACCAGAGGGCTGCAGCCTCACCCGGACAAGAAATGGGGCTCCGGGTCCAGCCTGCACACTGTCGTTACTGAACCGCACCCTGCCGGGGCCCGCCCTTAGCTGAGCACAGATAAGCAGCTGTAGTGCTTAAAAATAGGGAGACCGGGGCTCCACGGTCCAACAGTGGGGACGCGTCACGAGGCACTGCAGCAGAGGGCAGCACAGCCTGCTGGAGGGAGCCAAAAACACAGCCTAAGCACTCACACCCCCCAGATACTCCCTTTACCCCACATCGCCCCTCCACCATAAGAAAAAACAAACTTTCATTTATTACTCACCCCATTACAGGGGCTTCTCTGAGACAGCTACATCCAAGCAAGCCACACCACCAAGTGAGGCGAATCCCTTCCCAGCTCTCTTTTTCATCCCCACCGTACTCCTCCCCCCCAGGCTAATTGGACTCAGCTGGGTCTGATTGCCACCTGGGGCTGCCCTCAGCCCCCTCGCTCCGGGACTGACCCCAGCCCGTGCTGAGGTCCCGCGGAGCGCTCCGCTCCCCCTGCAGCTCTGCAACGATTCCTAACGCGGCGTGGGGAGGTGTTGCTTCATCAAATCCAATGTTACGGCAGGAGTTGTGGGGGAATCACCACGTCTCCCTCTTTGTCGTATATAGCGAGGCACAAAGGAGGCTTAGCAACGGCTCAGGGAGGGCAATACGAGCAGTTACCGGAGGGGCTCGGGGCCGTGTCCCCCGGGCGCAGCGTAGCAGCTCGGCTCTGGGCTCGCACCGTGGCGGGTTGGGCTGAGCCGGGGCGTGCGGCGTGGCTGTCTGGGTGGCAGCCGGCCCCGCTCCGCCCGCCTCACCGCCGTCCCGACCCGCAGCGGTGCTGGCGGTGCGCACGCGGCTGCCCCAGGTCCGTACGGCGCTGGGGAAGGACGCGGTGTTGGATTGCGCCTTCGCCGCCGACCCGCGGGCGCCCGTGGCCGTACGGTGGGCGCTGCGGCAGAAGGGGCGGCACGAGAGGCTCATCGCCACCTCCGGCGGCGGCCGCGCCGAGATGTTTCCGCAGGAGCCCCGCGGTAACGCATCCCTGCTGCTCCGGCGCGTGGAGCTCGGTGACGAGGGGACGTACATCTGCGCGGTGCAGGCGGCAGCCCTCGTGCTGGAGCAGACGGTCCTGCTGCAGGTAACAGGTAAGGGCGCTCCGACGCTGCACACGGATCTGTGGTCAGTTCTGCTCGATGATGGAGACAGAACCAGCGAGCCGAGAAACCCAACGGTGCCATAAATCTTTGCTCATCAGAAAAGCCCACGGTGACCGTCAACGTGAACTCCCTGTCCCTGGTGGAAGGGGAGCAGCAGAAGTTGGTCTGTGACATCCGCAACTACTACCCTGCTGACATCCATGTGCAGTGGCTCCGTGAGCCTCGGGGCGCCGGGCAGCTCCCCGACACCGTGCCCAACGTCCTCACCAGCAGCCACCGGCGCAGCAGCAACGGCACCTACAGCTTCTCCAGGTTCTTCCTGCTGACAGCGACCCTGCGTGATGACGGCCGCACCTACACGTGCCGCGTGGAGCACCCCAGCCTGCAGGCACCCATCCGCAGGAGCGTCACCGTGGCAGTGAGAGGTACCGAGCTCTGTGCTGGTGCTGTCCGGGCACTGATCCCATAGAGGGCTGGAGGAAGAACGGCCCACTCACCCGTTCCTGTTCTCAGCGTTGCTTTGAGTAAAACGAACAAAAAAAGCCACCCTGGTCCCAGCCCTCACTTGTCCCCATCCTTCTCCTTTCAATTCATCTGCAGAAGCGACCTCCACCACCTGGCTGCTGCTGCTGCTGCTGCTGGGCCTCACTGGGTGCCTTGTGGCCGCACTACATCACCTCCATAAAGGTGAGAACAGCTTCAGGTGGGGGGGACGGGGGTGTCTGGGTTGGAGGTGAGAGGGCTATACCATGCTGTGCAATTCTGTGCCGTGCCGGTGCCATGCTCAGTGGCCAAGATGCCCCTGAGATGCAATGAGGCTGGGTCAGACTGCAGAGCCTGCCTGTTGTCCTTTTATTCAGTCTCCTTTCTTTTTTTTCTGTTTTCCTTTTTGCCCACCCTAGCAAGGAGCACAACTAAGGTGGGTGCGCTTCACATTCCTGTTTCTCCCACATGACTGTCAGTGCTTTCCCTTGTGCTCAGCACTAAACCCCCTTCTCTCTCCCCTCAGCCCAAACCTTACTAGGCACAGCACTCCACTGCCCAGCAAGGAGCCGCCACGGCCCCACGAGCTTCAGGAGCCATCAGCACTGCTGGGTGTCAGTGCAGGAGAGCAGGGGCCGGGGCAGGCTGAAGGCGACGGCTGCTGCTGAATACCAGTGTGGATGAAGCAATCTTCCCAGTTACTGGCAAAGGGGGAAGCTGCAAGAATTATTTTTGTAATAAAGATTGATTTAGAGAACCCAAACTTTGTAGGTTTGTTTTTGTTCTTCCTTGGCCCCTCTGCCACCCACTCCCACCCCACAACATTATCCTGTTCTCACTCTGGCACATCCATGGGCTCATTCTCATCACATGCTGGAAAAAATGCTGGTCAAAAGCACTGTTCATCGTTCAGCCCAAGCTGCAGGAAAAAAACACAGATGCTGCCACAGAAAATGAAAGCATTTTGTAGCATCCTAGGAGGGAGAGAGCTGGGAATGACAGCACATCCTCACCATGCTCGGCTAATGCTCGCACGGATGTGCGCAACGTAGTACACATATGGACACAAAATATGTTATTTATTGTGAATTTTGCAAAGACACATTTAAGCAACAAAATATACATTTGTGAACCCTTAGCTTTATACATAACAAATACAATCTGCTACCATAGCAATAAATTAAATGTACATTATTTACAACAGACATAGGCCACCAGGAACTATGAAGCACCGCCTCTCCACATAAAAAATAAACTTCTGTCAGATACATTTTTTCAAGATTTTTTTTTCACTCTATAAACTCTCTTCACATTCTAATGATATAAATTCAGCATTTTCCTTCGCAGGATATACGCAGTGCTACATTCCTTCAAACAACGAAGCGTGCTCTAAGGCTCCGAGCTGAGCACATCCCAGCCGCACCGGCCCAGCAGTGTGGGTGCAATGTGCCCTGCGGGGATCGGGGCCACGCGGCACCCCCGGCACCCCTGCAGCAGCTGAGGAAACCCGGGGTCGCGGCTTCCATCAGGGTTACCGTGCCCGCCGGTGCCAAGGAAACATTCCGGCCCTGCATCTGCCGTCGCCATAGAGCCCAAAACTCTGGAAAGAAACCGAGTCTGTGCTTGGGACGGTCCCCTTTTACTCAGGAAAAAAAAAAAGCACTTCCATTTGTATGTAGGTGTGTACATGTGTGCGTGTGTCACGTAGAAGCACAAAACGTTTTGCAATATATACGCAGGAACGCCCTCACCCACCGCTGGAGCACAAAACCCCTCCGCGCTCCGCCAGCGCACGGCCGCGTCCCGCACGGTCAGCCCGGGCAGAGCGGCGGAGCCACACCGCGGCCCGCGACGCCCCACGCATCGCTTCAGCCCTCCGACAACAACAGCAAACCGCTCCGGGTCAGAAGGAACCTCGCAGATTCAAGTAATAACAGAAACAAAACAACGACCCGAAGACAAAAGCCCGGACGAGAGCAGCCACTGCATCTGCTGAAAGATCTCACGGAGATCAACGCGCGCGCAAACGACGACACCACAGAACCACACAACTCCTCGGAAAGCCGCGCCGAGCCCCGGCACGCGGCAGCCCGCAGCGCAGCGCTCCGCGGAAAGGCGAGGGTTCGGCGCTCCCGGGGCGCAGCAAAGCGAGGGGGACCGCCTCCGGCAAAGAGCAGCTCGAGATTTAAACGCGACTTAAAAGCAACTCACGGACCGCGGGAGGGAGCGCTCAGCGCCCCTAGGGAGTCCTCGCCTTCTCCGCGACGCGATTCCTTCGTTAATCGGATCCCCGCCCCACCGGCCCGCAGCCCTTCCTTCAGACGGGGCGGCACGAGGCCGTTTGTGGGGCGGGGGCTGCAGCCGCGCGCGGACGGCTTTGGCGCTCCCAGCTGTGTGTCGTTAGGAATCATGAACTCAGAAAACGGCTTCCGTTTGAAATGAAGAACGTCGCTTCTGGCGGTTATTTTGCAAAGGTGACGGATTGTGGCGAGGTGCAGCGCTGCACCTCTGCAGCATTTAAAAAGTGGATGGGGGAAAGCCGTGACCGCCCTGAACATAGCAGACAGACTTATAGCGAGCCTTAGGCAAAGCTCCCTAAGGGCCGAGGGATTTCTGCGTGGCCAGAAGCATCTTCTGCAGAGCGGCACGGAGGGGCGTCACCTTGCAGAGCCGTAACCGCCCTCTTTCGAAGCGAACGGACTCGCGCTCAGAGGCGGGGGCTGGTGCTGCAGAGGATGGAGCAGCCCCGGGACGAGGCAGAGCCCGCAGGCTCTGTGCGCTCCGAGCACCAGTTTGGGATTCGGTTACACCGCAGCTTTGGCTTCGGTCTGTCTGTCCCGGGCCCGCGCAGGAGTTCTGGGCAGGGAAGAAGCACTCGGGCCACGCAGAGAGGGCAGATGGCACCGCTGCCGCCTGTGCCAGCACCCGGGGGCAGCACGGGGCCGCGCGGCCCCAGGTATTTTGCAGCCCAAGAGCTGGGGGTGGGGTCAGCAGGGGCAGCGCGTGAGCCCCGGTCCCACAGCACTGCCACACCAGCTCCAAAAGCGGAGAACCGTGCCTGCCAACGGGGGAAAAAACTCCCAGGAGTGTGTGTGCACGGATAGTGCAAGCATTGGAGGGACACTCCAAACCTCTCCGGTGCCCGCCCAGCTCCCCGCCCGCAGCCTGCTGGGGCCGTAGGGGAGGCAGGGGGGCACGGGGAGGCTGGGACTGGTGGGGCCGGGAGGGAGGTGATGTCTGGCGGGCGCAGGGTCGGCTGCAGCGGGGAGGTCACCGTACTGGAGTGTGAGGTGTGTGCGTTCCCACGGGGTGGTGAAATTTTCCCTTTGCTGAAACAAAAATTCTCTGGAGGAAAAAAAAAAAAAAAAAAAGGATAAAAGCGTCAGAGATACTCTCAAGAAACAGAGAAAGAAAATGCAGCGCTACGTCGTGGCACTGGAGGGCACTGACCACTCTGTCGTTGATCACTACCGTTTTTCTCGCTCAGTGCTGCCCTCATCTTACAAAAGCATTTAGGATGCCCAAAGATCTGGTACTGACCACACATTTAATAATAAACGCTGCAATTGGTCGCTGCGTGCTGTTATTAAAGGATATGCATCTGACCACAGATGAGATGAATCATTTCACACAACAGTGTTACAAATACTCACCGCTGAAAAGTTCTCGGCTTCCTTTTTTCCTGCTAGTGACTCTAAATGAGAAACCAGAATTCAGGTTGGATTGCAGACAAAGGCACAGCGACACACAGCAGCGCTGCCCCACAGCCCCGCGCTGTGCCCTGCAGGGCAGCCCCACACTGCGTACCGTGCTGGAGCTGCCATGGCTGAGCTTATCGAAGCGGAACTTCAGGTTTGACCTCGGGGAGTTTCTGTTCTTTATATCTGCTGGAGGGTGGAGAAAAGCAAAGCAAAGTAATAACCCACGAGCAAACACGATTGCTGAATCGGGCGGCAGCCAGGAGCTTTAATATTTTGTCATCAATGTTACCAATATTTAGTCTATCTTGACTGAACGTTTGGCAAAATCTGTACATTAAGTGTTTTTGATGGAATGAATTGAGGCTTAATTACCTCTCACAGTGTTTCTTCTGGAAATGCCACTGAAAAGGCTGCAGCAAATGACTGATCTATATAAGTAGGGGTGGATTTCAATGCTTTTGGCAGAAAAATGCAAAATGAACACTTTAAGCATTAAAAACACTGTTTTGTTCATTCTGAAAATTGCTAATAAAACAAGAAGGACTTGGGGTGCTGATACCAAGGAAAGAGAGCCAGGCTGCACTTCCAGCTCTGTCCTTTTCCAGAGCCGCTCCCAATTATCGAGCTGCTCCCAATTACCGAGCTGTTACTGGTGGATTTGTAGCTCTCCGGCTGTTCTGCAAAGAGCTCCCGAGTTCCTAATGTGTGCTTTCATTTGAATCATGGCTCCTTCCAGCAGGACCACAGCACACGGGGAAACTGCAGTGCTGCACTGTGCGGTGAG
This sequence comes from Meleagris gallopavo, assembly GCF_905368555.1. Lineage (NCBI taxonomy): Eukaryota > Metazoa > Chordata > Aves > Galliformes > Phasianidae > Meleagris > Meleagris gallopavo. The sequence goes on along the minus strand of NC_139424.1, from coordinate 9,550,891 downwards.
GGGCCTGCACCCCTCTGCCCAGTTGGCTCATGTTGACTCCTGCCTCACTTTGCTAATTGGCTCCAATGGATGGAATTAGTGCAGAGTTGGTTAGCAGGAAGGGTAATAGAGCCAGGCTCAAGGAGAGCTGCTTGGTTATTAAATAACTCGAGTCACAACTCATTCCTTGGAGACAGCGAGTTTCCAAGGCTACTGCAAATGTCCATCAGGAGAGCCCTAGAAACCCCCCCTGCGCTGGTTTAGAGCTCCGTGCTGCAGAACGGGTGAGCCAGGCGAGCTGCTCACAGTCGGGGCCCCCACATCCTGCAGCCTCACTGCCTCTCCCATAGCTGCTCCCACACCAGGCTGCCCCAGAACCCACCTGTGGGGCTCCGGCTCATGATGACCGGGGTGGCCGCAGCCCCCACGCTCGGGCTATCGCTGCCGGGCGACGCGCTGTAGATGAACACGTCCTGCTTGAAGGGTGATGCTGTGGATGGCTGGCTGCCCTGCACGGATAGAGTGGGACACGACTCCACTCCCTGTAGCGAGCTGCTACCCGGTGCTCTGCGCAGCTCTGCACAGCTGCACTCTGCAGCACAGCATGGCACAGAACAGCAAAACATGGCACAGCATGGCTCAGCATGGAACAGCAGCCTTCATCCTTCAGAGTTATTCATCCCATAGGAGCCAACCCAAGCGGACACGCGCACTTCCCCCCGCCCTGCTGGGACGACACTGGCACCCACCGGAAGCACACAGGGGCACGAGGCTGTGGCATTCCCCCCAAGGAGCCCCCAGACTTGAAGCAGATCCCCCCCCCAGAGCTGCAGCACAGAACTGAGTTCCTACCACGCTGTCGTACTCCTCCAGTGTCTCACTCTCCCCCGCCGTGCTGCTGAAGCTGCTGGTGCTCGAGGAGGAGCGCGAGATGTTGGACCGGCCGTTCTCCTTCAGCTTGACAAAGGGCCTAGAGGGTGATGAGACTCTTAAGGAAAGCATGTGGTCACTGCACCGAGCACCGAGCTGAGCACTCTGGGATGAGCTGGGCACAGAGTAGCCACCATGGGATGGAGTCGGGGCACGGCTGGGAGCATTCCCCTCCATAGGAGGAACACAGGAGCTGGCAGCTGTGGGAACACACACGGGGAGCTCACTCCATGCGCCTGTCCCCACCTGCAGGGTTTGGAAACTCCTGCCAACACGGCTCCTTGCTGCTGCTCTTTTCTAAAGATGGCTATTTTCAGATCATAAAGGAGTAGTGCGCATGAATCACCAGAACCTCTATTTTACTCCAGTGTATTCATAGTACTTATCCAACTTATTCATAGTAGAACCTGGAGATGTTATTTTTGACAGCCCCTGGTGCTCTGGCTGTTGGCTGCAGGGAATGTGGCAGTTTGGTACTATGCTGCTCACCTGTCTTTGTTGGGGCATATTTCAGGGGAGCTGGGGTTGGATGAGGTCTCAGATTTCATCTCCTGGGATGAATGTCCAGCATCTGGTGTCTTCTGTGCTCCAGAAATACTGTCACTGAGGGCACAAAAAGGCTGCGTGAGTTGCACAGGAGACTTAAAACGAATGGTCAAATTATACTTCTAGCACCATGTGCCAAAACTCAGAGTAACAGATGCTCTTTGAATGCCATATCTTTAATTTAAGTCAGAGGGAAGGCACCCGAGACACCCCAGCCTTGAACGTGGCACTAACAGCCGTAATGCAGAACAGGGAGGTTCCGGCACCGCAGCCACACCGCAGGGCTGCCGGCACCCTCAGCACCGGGAATGTCACGCTTACCATCGCGCCCTGCTGTCCTGGCTCTCCAACCCCGTGTGCAGACGTGGGAACAGCCCCGAGCGGCGCTTGATGGGACTCCTCGACTGGTTCTTGGCCGCGGCTGCCGAGACCGGGGGCTGAAAGCACCACACAGCCCGAGCTCGAGGAGCGCACGGCGCCATCTGAGAAACCCCCGCAGCACCCTGCCGGCACGGGAGGGAGCGGACACACAGACAGACAGTGGGACAGAGGGCCACGGGGCTGCACTAACCGAGAAGGTGGTCTTGGTCACCTCGCCGCTGTTGTGCGCGATGCCCCCGCTCAGGCTGCCCGGGATGCCGCCGCCATGCTGCTTCCTCTGGCTGCCCACCATCGTCTCCATGGAGTGGCTGCGCACGCGGATGGCTCTCTGTGGCCACGAGGGACAGGAGACAGCTGTCACCAACACCCCGGGACCGCCGCCACCCAAAGCCCCCGAGCCCCAGGCCCCGCCCTGCAGAACCCCCCGACGAGCGACAGCGCTGCCCGGCGGTACGGCAGCGTCCAACCACGCACCGCAGCGCCGCTCCCCGGGTTTGCGGAAGGCTCTGCGAGGAGCCCCCCCCCGCCCCTCCTGCCCCTGCATGGCTGACGGTTCCCATGCAGCACGCAGCAACCCGTAGCCTGCTGCCAGCTGCCCTGAGACGTTTGTGCCACTTCCAGTGCACGCTGCTTCCTAGGAAGGAGCAATCCCTGGGAGCCCGAGCACCGTCTGAGCTCTGCGCACTGAAGGGGCTGCGGTGCCCCCCGCTCTGGCAGCGTGGGGCCGTCGTGATGACAGAGATCACAGCGGTGCTGCAGGGAGGGAGCACAGAGGGCTGTGCAACCGCTGCAGAGCGGCCCAGGGGTGCAGAGAAAGAAGCAACGGTGCATCTCTGAGCAGGAACTGAACACGTGGGGGCTGATGACGACTTTAACGTGTTTTGACTCAAACTGTTGGAACCAGAGCTGTGCATGCAGGAGGCAGAGACCTTTTGCGAATCTGAACACCCATTTTGGATGCTTGAACAGGACTCGAGCTATTTTTAAAGCCTTCCCTCAGTTGTTGTCCCAGGCACTCACAAATAAGACCATGAGATCTTTTGGAAGTCTGGCACACACCATGAAGAGCAGCAGGGAAATGCGCAAGTTAAAAAAATCTGTACACTTATTTTAATTACTGTGATAACCATAGCAACCAGAGCCCAAACTGGACTGTGATACTGGTGTGCCAATTACAGGAAAGTTTCCCTTTGCAGCTATTGCCTCCTGAATTTCTGCCGTGCTACCTATCAGGCCACAGCTGTCCTCCTCCAGACCATTTAAGCACAGCTCAGGACACAGAGGTGTCAGAGGAAACAAGCCTCCAAAGGCCGTGTTTTTGAAGGCTTCCAGCACTGCATCCACGATGCACAGGCACCGCTCTGCTGCCAGCTTCAGCCCCGTGTAAAACCCCTCATTACCAACCCGCACCGCACGGGGACCACGGTGTCCCCTCCTGCCCCTTGAGTAACGAGCTGCAAGCAAGCATCCATCAGACTGGATTTATTGGGATCAGCAACTTGTACAAACTGATGGTGTCTGTGGGCGGGAGCAGCAGGTCGCTCTGCTGCCAGCTCTGGCAGTGTGTGGGCAGGAGGATCTCCTCCTGGCACTGCCAGCGCCCCGGCACAGCGCTCCGTGCACGGCATGTCCCCTACCACGCCCTGCCAGACGAGTGCCCGCAGAGCCAACAGGAGGAAGGGGCCGAGAGCTTGTCGGTGTGACACAACCAGCAGAACATCCCACCCTGCTCCAGCCCGCGGTGCTCAGAGCACACAGCGCAGGAGGTATGCCAGCACACAGCCCAGCAGCGCGGCCCCGAGGCGGCGGGGCAGGAAGATGCCAGCTCCACCTGCCGGGCGCACCACGCGGCCCAGGGCACCCTGCAAGCCCAAAAGCCGCGTCCACACTCCGTGCACCACAGTGCAGAGAGAACGATCGGCGTCTCAGGTCGTGAGTACGCTGTAGGACAGCTGCATCGTGCCTCAATTTCTGCATCTCACACCCCAACAGGATGCAGCTGAGCCCACACCCACCCCACAGCATGAGAACAGCAATGTGGGGACCCTCCTCTGCCTTCAGGGCCACTCACGCCCGAAACCCCTTCTGCACCTTCCACAAAGACACCTTCCAGCCCTGAGCACACGTTAACTTTCCTGCTGGGGAGGGACTGAGGTTTACCTTGAAAGACTCCAGGAAGCCTCCGTGTCCTCCGTTCTCCAGCTTGTCCTCCTCGGGCCCCATCCCCAGCATGGTCTGTGTGTGCCCGTGGAGCTCATCGTGAAGGTTGTCCAGCAGGGCAGCACGTGTCCGGTCCTGGGGAATGACACCAGGCTCAGCAGGACGGCCCCAGGTGTGAGGGCACAAGGAAGCTCACTCCGCTGGTCCCTGAGCTTGACCCAGAGCCGACCCAGCTCAGAGCAAGGAGGAGCAGTTCTAGAGCAGTGTGGGGTGATGTGGGGCAGTAGGGGGCAGAACGGCAGCGAGCCGTACCTCCAGCTTTGCAAACTTGTCCGACTTGCAGCAGGCGTTCTCAGCATTGATGAGCTTGGTGAGCAGGAACTCCCGGAACTCGGGGCTCTAGGGAGTGAGAGTGGGGGGTTGGACATCTGCACTGTCCTGCTGCTGGTAGCACTGCGCCATGACCCTACAGACCCCACACCCAGCTCTGTCTCCAGGTGTGCCCTGAGGCATCCCGGACTCACACCCACACGCAGTTCCCAGCCTGGCATGCACTTTCAGTCCTGTCTCACCTTCTGAAACACTGGCGGGCTCGGCAGTGGTGGCCCAAAGGAGGGGACGTCTTCCCGGGCCGTGACGGAGACCTGTGAGGGCAGGGGCAGCGGTGGGCTGAGGGCAGTGCGCAGCACGGAGCCCACTTGGGGCGATGCCCCCAGCCCAGCCCCAGACTGCAGCCCACCTGTATCCATGGGATAACTGCACACATCTACTTCTCACAAACCTTTTTCCCTCATGGCCCTAAACGGTGTGCTTTCAGAGTGAGAAACTGTCCTGCTGCACCTCCTGATGGAGGGGTGATGCTACCTACACTTGGGCTCTGTGTTTAGGCGGTATGAGCTGTTCTGGGGCTCACTGCAACATCTGTGGCATCAAAAATCCCTTGTAAATGAGCATACTGCTACACAGGCACGCTTTATATGCACACATATGTATGTATACACACACACCGTAATAGTACAAACACAAATGCATGTGTTCATGTACACACATATGCTCAATATACACATTCTCCAGTTATGTAGATGCCTGAGCACCCTGAGCACACATGAGGAAATGTGTGGTTTGGAGACGCAGCCTGTACTGCACGTGGCTACGCACAGACAGAGCAAAACGTGACGCATGCGAGCTGGGATCCCCTACCTTGTAGGATGCAGTGTCTGCATCGGGGTTCTCCACCTGCACCACAATGTAGGCGTGTAAGAAATTGGAGGCAATCATGTCTGGGACGAATGGCGTGTTCTCTTCTTGAAAGATAATTGCCACAATGTCATTGCCAATGTGTCTCTTCCTCTGCAGCTGGGCGGAAAGGGAAAGCGTGGTTGGTACGGGCAGGTGGCTCTGCCCCGGGGCGCGCCAGGCTCATCCCTCACCTGCTGGGTGTCCCCTTCTGTGAAAGGCAGCTTGGTGGACACGTGGAACATGATCTCCCTGTCCCGGAACACGGTGTACACGGACTCAGCCCCCGTCTGCCCGTGGCTGACATCCAGGCCTCCTCGGAAACTGGAAACGAGGGGAGAGTCAGGGAGAAAGGCAGAAATACTCACTGACAGCTCAGAAGAGCGCGCTGGTGGCTGTCAGGGGATGAGGCGACAGAACAAGCCATCTCATTTGCCTTTATCTACCTGCTAGCAAACGGGAAAGAACAAACCGTGCGCCACGTAGTGCAGTGCAGCCTGAGGCCCAGGGCACGCAGCGCAGTCACGGCTCCAGGCGTGGAGCAGAGCCCCACGGCACCGCCGCACTCCCACAGCCCCTTCCTCTACAGCCGAGCTGCAGCAGTCTGCCTCGCAGCCTCGGGGCTGCAGGGACAAAGTTCTGCTGTCGGCAGATCCATCTCCTCTGCAAATTCCCCCAGCTGTGATCCACGAGCCAGAGCTAATGTGTGCTGCTCTGTGCTGCTCATGAATGAGCTGACTTCTGCTCTCACACGATAGATACTTTACAGACTATATGGTCTCTAGCTAAATTTATTTGTAAAATCAGTCTTTTCTACGTACCCTTTAAAGTCCTGCAGTGTTATGGTGTCTCCCAACAAATTTAAGAAGTTCCTGAAGGCAGCACTCTCCTCGTTGTTGCCGAACAGCTCTTCCTCCTGGGTCTGCAAAGACACAGACGCATCTTGAGAGAGGAACGGGCAGCCAACCTGAATCCTTCATGTGTGTACTTCAAAACAATGAGACCTTGATAATGGTCTTCTCTGAGTTATTTGATCCAAAATAAAATGCAATACGTAAAGATAATGAGGGTGCCTGTCAGAATAATCTGTGGCAAATTATACGACCCAGCTGTGCCCGTGCTCTGCAGCCAGCACCCCCAGGCTAATGGAAGCGCTCACAGGCGTGTCTGCACGGCTCACAGCTCCCACCAATGCACCACTTTGCACTGTCTGAACACACATCTAATTAAGGCACCGTGGCTGCTACAGTGCATTTCCACATCCATTTCTCCCTACAGCTGATTTTCATATTGATTATTCTTCAGTCGCACTGTATTTTAATGAGTCGGGGCCTTATCCAAGTCGCCGGAGACTTGCTGTTGGTAAGAACACCAGCTGCAGCGCCTGCTGCGCACGGCACTCATTTACCTGCAGGGCCAACCGCAGTGCAAAGCACCGGGCACAGCAATGCTCCATGCTCACAGCGCTCACTCACCTGCCTGAACTTCTGGTAGATGACTCCAAACTTGAAAGTGTTGTTGACCTCATGCTCATCATAAGCCACTATCATCTGGGAGGCCTGCAGTGAAACAAGGCACAGCTGGGAGCCCATGGCAGCCGACGAGTGGGACCTGGGGTCATGTCCTGTGTGGGCAGCGGCTGCTCTTGGGCTCCCGGTGATGGATGGTGGCAAGATGGTAATGAGAATGGGTGAATGAAACTGCCTCAGTTGGGCTAGATCAAAGAGCACTGAAAGTCCTGGCAACGCACTGCTGAGCCTGTCACATGTTTGACACACAACAAATGGCTGAAGATGAGAAGTGTGCTGTAAAACTTTCCCATAATGGGTTTCCACAGCAGCAAAAGAGCTTGCAGTGCTCCAGTGACCCTGGAGCGGGAGACAAGTGAGTTTCAGCCCCATCACAGTGAGGACAGGCTCAGCCCTACTGTGCTTCCAGCTAAACTGCAGGCACCAAACCCAGACTGGGGCTGGTTCATACCTCATAGCCTGTGCGTCCTTCCCTCCGGCAAGGGGCATCTCATGGAACCACCGTAGTACCACAGAATGGTTGGGTCGGAAGGGACCCTACAGATCACCTTATTCCAATCCCTCAGTGGGCTGGGTGACCCTCACCAGAGCAGGCTGCACAGGGCCCCTTCTGGTGTGGCCTTGGGCATCTCCAGGGATGGTGCATCCACAGCTCTGGGCAGCCTGTGCCATGGCCTCACCACCCGATTCTATAATTCCCTAAGGAACACAGTATCTGTGCCCTGCATCTGTACAGAGCACCAAGGAGATCTTTCTCAAAGGTACTGGATCCTCCTAGCTCTGCACAAGTTCCCGTGCTCCACAACCAAGATACTGGATCATGGGAAAAAGGCAGAATTATCCCAACCTGATCTCTACTGAATGCAAGGTAAGTTCCTCACCTTGGGATACAGAACTGGATTAAACTTCAGTCCAGAGGCATCATCACAGAAGGCCTGGGAGCAACGAAAAGTGCTGTGAGCATCAGTGGGCATCCCAGCTTGGGGAGTCTGGAGATGGCACACATCTTATCAGAGAGACACATCCAGCCCTGGGCTGCAGGAGCTCCCCTGGCATCCCGTCCTGCTGTGATGCCCATGCCCAGCTGGTGCTGACCAGAGGTGCTGTGGGGCAGCCTCTGGTGCAGCTTTCCCCTCCCCTTCCCTGAGCTCACCCAGTAACCCACCCGGAGCAGCCCCATGCAGGTTACCTTCGCTATCTGTGGGATGCTGGGCAGCTTGCTAAATCCTGCCAGAGGAATCCTTTCGTGCAACGTCTTCACTCTGGATCTAACAAGGAGAAAGAAATGAAAAGAAGCTGGGGAGGATCCCCTGCAGCCCGAGGCACCGCAGCTCTGTGCCATGCACACTGCAGGAGGTGCTGCCACATGGTGTTCCGCTGGGCTTGGTCAGTTACCAAGAACTCCATCGTCATTCTCATCTCTGCATCTCTTAAAATATTCGTTGTTTGGAAGAGAATTGAGGCAACAGCTCAGGCACCCTTGCCAGACTAGGGGAAAAATGGCAGCAGATATGACAGTGGATCATGAGGAGTTCCAGATGTGATTTCGGCAGCGGACCAAAGCTCTGTGTTCACCACCAGTGGTGGGGCAGCCCCAGCACAGAACAGTATAGGGACAGTGCCTCTGGCTTCTGCCCCACCCCGAGCCCCTGAGCCCCTGCACACAGTGGCAACGGGTGTGCTGCATCCTGCCTGCTGTATTTACAGAGAAACAAATGGAGAGTCTTTCAAGGAGAAGATATTTTGCTGAACACTGCACGTTTTTCCTCTGTACCTGAGTATAATCCGTAAATATTCTGTGCCATCCACCTCCTCACACTTAATGGACAGGATCAGGTTTCCCAGGCTGCTGGCCGTGCAGTAAAAGTTTAAGTGGTCCTGCAGAGAGAAGCAGCAGGTGGGCGGTGGGGCTCAGCACATGGCAGGACGACACTCCTCCCCCAGCCTCGCAGGCTCCGGGCACAGCATCCAGCACTGAGAGCCAGCAGCCCTGATGCCCCTGCCCAGAGCAAGGCTGCATCACTTGCCTTTTCCACTCACAACTGTGGGATTTGATTTTTTCTCCTGGCTGGGAGAAATTTTCAGCCAACCCCTCGCCCTTTCCGCACCCACCTTCCCCAGGAAGTGCTTCCTGTAGGCTCTGGCCTCTCCTTTGCACTCCAGCTTGTACCCGTAGGGGCTGGGGCTGAAGTTCTCCTCCTCCTCCTCGCAGACACTGCTGTCGGATGAGGTGGGTGTGCCGAGGTTCTCTGGGTCCTCAATCCAGTACCCCCCAAACTGGGGCAGAATGACCAGCGGGTAGGGGCTGCCCTTCTCCAGGATCTGGGGAGGCACAGGATGATGGGCTGCCCCACACCGCAGGGCAGGTCCAGCCCCTCTGCAGTGCCCTACTCCTCTGCGGGGAGCAGGCATGGCACTGCAGAGCTGGGCAGGAGCAACGTGCACACTTCTGGAAAGGCACTGCCCTGGGGGCACAGAAGCATGTTTCAGAGCACCTACCTCATCGATGCTGGGGTATGGGATGTAGTCCTCCTGCAAAGGGAATCACAGAACTGCACACTACTGCTTGCTCCCCGGGTTCCATCTGTCCCTGAACCCCAAATCCAATTTAACACACTAAGTGATGTTGCTGGGTGCAGCCCCTGCTCTGCCCTGCTCTGCCCATGGCACTGCCCATCCTGCACCCACACCAGCTTCTGCACAGCACCACAGAACCAGCCAGCACACATCACTCAACAGTGAGATGCGCCAGTTTGGACACAAAGCTGGATTAGGGATTTACATGCTCCACTCTCTTATATCTGCAATTCAATCAGTGCCTTGCTTTTAGGTAACTCCTAAATCTCTTTTAGTCCTTTAAGCAACTGCCTTTGACTACACACATTAAAGCCCCGATTTCTGGAGATAACAGGGAACTCTTGGAAAGATCCACACAAGAAATAAAATCTAACAAACCTTATGTTTTTGGCTTCCAGCTTTCTGATCTTCAAGTTTCGGTGCCTGTTTGGAACAAAGCGAACAGATTGAACAACGAAGAAGCTGCCACCACACAGACGCCAGCAGGACATCTCACGCCAACGCCGCCCCGCACCGCACTGCAGCTCACCTGCATCTTCTCCAACATCTCGAAGAATTCTGCAGACTGAAAAAGAAAAGAGAACTGTGCTGTCCAACCGGGCGCCGGGAGCGGCCAGAATGGGCTGCGACGCCAAGCAGAGCAGCTCAGCCATCCTGCAGGCCTGGGCTGGAAGGAGCCGCACTGCTCGTGGATGCAGCACATCCCCGTGCTCAGTGCTGCAGGGTGCTGGAGATCAGGTGGGCACAAAGCCCAGGCTGCTGCCGGGAGCTCCACACAGAAGCCAGCAGCAAAAGCTCTGCTGTGAGGCTGGGCCTGGCCAGGCGTGCTGATCCATGCGCTGTGGTGAGAAGTGGCTCCTGAATGCATGGCACCTGCATGCTGGCCTTCGGCAGGACACCACTGGGACAACAGTGGCACAGTCATCCTGCACGGCCCCTCCTGCTCCCACATACAAGCAAATAAATTATCCAGCATCTTCCAGATGTCAACACTGAGGCACTCCCAGTAAGCCAATACGTGACTTTGACAGGGATATGATGGACTTCTTTCTCCTCTCCCTTATCCTCCCCCACCCACAGACCTTAATCTGTGTTCATTGCAGGATGGCCGCAAAGGGCCATGGAACCTCTGGTTCCCAGCAGTGGTTGCAGAAGGGGAACGCAGGACACAGGACAGGGGCTCACAGCACCGAGCCAAAGAGCACAGCACCAGAGTATGTTCTGGGGAGCCCTAGAACCAACCAAATTCCTCAAAAGACAGAAAAGAAAGAAAAATCAGAGGGGAAGATGAAGAAATGAAGATCATCCCAAGACCAAAGGTGCCTCACACAAGTTTTCTCACCCACAGAGGCAGCAGAGGTGAGCTGCACTGCAGCAGCTGCCGGCCACCACTCCCACAGCACAGCAGAAGGCGCTGCCCGACGGCCGGGCACCAGCGCAGCCTGCAGCCCTGGCCACAGTCCTGCCTTTAGACTATGCCCCTTCTTTATCACTGCACCTGCAGCAGGAGAAATGCACCTAGGTTCAAAAGAGCTCTGTGTCCAAACTGAAAAAGGCTTCGCTTTACTTTAAGTTCCTTTCAGGTTCCTGCTTATCTCCAGGTATCTGCAATAGACGCACGCTCTCTGAGACAATGAAAATAGTTGTCACCCCACTGCCAGCATCCAGGGCAGACAGGCAAAACAACAGAGCAGAACCCGATCCATCTTTCCAAGTGAGCTCCAGTAGAACACGTGTACACACATTTAATAAAGCAAAGAGCAGTCTGTAGCCATTAGGAATTTATGCAGACTTGAAGCCAAGCTTTACCACGCCACAAATATTTTGGTAAATATAGTTAGGACAATTATACCTTTGTGCTGCTCAGTCAGAAGCAGCGTCACCTGCAGTGGTTCAGCCACCAGTTTGTTCTTACTGAGCTGAGTCACTGAGCCCGGCTGCTCCTGGCAGCAGTGACTGCAGCTGCGTTACAAATGCAACCAAAGGCACCACCGGCACAGAAAGCCATTCCCTCCCTCCGCAGGCAGGACAGACCTGTCCCAGAGCTTGTAGTAATGACCTGGTGTAGGGAACCTGCTTTGACAGGGAGGTTGGACTCGATGATCTCTGGAGTTCCCTTCCAACTCCTACGATTCCGTGACCTTAGAAGTGCAGAGTACCCAAGCCAAAAATAGTACCATTGTTGTTTTCTTCCTAAGCTCACATGTCCTCACTACCTCACAGCTAAAAGCATTCTCCTGACAGCAAAGAGAAGAGATCACAGCATCACCTCCAGCATCCCAGCACAGGGTGCTGCATTTGCTCCTCTCCATCAGCGTCAGGTCTGCCCAAAGCCCCATTGGCAGAGCTGGTGCTGCTGAGCCCACAGCACATGCGGGCACAGTGTAGCGAGCAGATGAGGACCGACCTGGAGCAGAAGTAGCAGCACAGCCACAAAATGCCCACGTCGGAGGTTTCCAAAGAAAACGACACCCGGAAAGAAAACCGCACCACGAGTGTGCAGCTGAGGTGCCCACAGCCAACCGCTGCCCGCAGCCCCGCACGTGGCACTCACCAGCAGCCCCCGCAGGAAATCCATCTCAGCCCCGCACTGCCGCAGCTCTCAGCCTCGCCCCCGGAGCTGCTGCGGCCAATGCGGGTCCTACCGGCAGCGCAGCGCGGAGCGGCCCAACGCCAGACGGGCCACCATCCCCACCGACACCTCCCTCAGTTAATGTTTCTCCAGCCAGAGGCATGGCAGGGCTGCTGCTTTGTTATTTAAAAGGGTGGCTCCGCGGGAAGTGTCCCAAACAGGTTGGGCAGGAAGCGGGCGAGAGTTCGCACGTGGCTCAGGGAGGTTTTCCCCGTCATGGACGCGAGAGGCGGCACGGAGAGCTGAGTGGGGCGGGAGGCCAGGGAGGGAGAGGGGCTTGGTTCCAGCGAGCTCATCCCCATCTCCCAGATGCATCCGGGCAGCGCACCAAAGAGCCCGGCACAACCAGCACCCAGGCAGCACCTCGCCCCAGCCGCAACCACGGGGTCACCTGTCATTGCCGTGGGCAGGTGGCAGTGCAGCCCTTCCAGCCTGCCTCCAGCCTGGCTGCTCTCCGCACAAGGCCAATCAGAAAGCCTGCACCACGCCAGGTCCCGGGTCAGGCTGTGCCACGCCGTGCCCACCTGTCCCCGGCTGGAAGTGCCTGGCACGGCCGCTGGCAGAGGAGAGGCGGCTGCGGGGCCATGTCTGCCCCTGGGGCCGTGTCCCTGCCTGCACCCACTGCCCCTTCCTCTCCCCCTGAGTTTCCAGGGCGGACATAGCAGAGCAGCAGGGGAGCCCGGGAGCAGAAGGATGGCTTTGCTCCGTGGCCGCTCGGCTCTGCTCACTTTTGGCTCGGTCTGCAGCTCTGTTCCTGCACGGTGATGCCCATTACAAGTGCCAGACAAATTCCTCCTGCTGAGGGCTGGTGGGAAGCAAGCCTTACTGTGGAATTACACCAGCAAAAAAGGTTTTTGCCATTGTAGTTTGCCTCCTTCAAGGAATTTGAGTTACAACAGGAAAACACATTTTTGCTGGCATAGCTTGCATGCTCATAGAAGGAGTTTGCTCACACAGCTGAATTAGCAATGGGCTGTGCTGCAGGAAGCCAGTGCCTCCAGCAAGCTGTCTGCAGCCTGTGCCCAGAATTAAGCAGAAAGCACAAAGTGCATGCAGAGATGAACCTCCTTACTCTGTGCAGCTCAAGTAGTGTGAGCTCCTGGCTGGGGGCTGGTGCAAGGCAGGGAGGAGTGAGCGAGCTGTGCTGGGCAGGATTCACTGCCAGCTCCACGTGTCCCCCTATCCCACCCTCCTCAGCCCCAACCCCTCACAACCCCTGCCATCCACCAGTGTGCTCTGCCAGCTCACACCTGCGTTGTGCACCCAGGCCACCAACATAAGTACAAATGAGCCAAAACTTGAGAAACCTCACTAATAAACTTCTCCAGCTCAACTCTTCCCCAGCCCCCCTGCTCTTAACAACCATTTAACCAAGTTCTCAGCCGTGTCGTAAGCTTCTCTTCGATCTCATCTTCGCCAGTTTAATGAGTAATTTCCCGGGTGGCAACATATCGAATGCTTTGCAGCTACCCAGGGGAAGAGCTGCCATTTCCTTTGTCTGGAAGCTCCACTCGCACTAATTGCTCGAGTTACTCCGATGAGAGCAGAGGAGCTGCGCGCCTCGAAGGCTTACGCTGGGGCCAAAGAGCAGGTGCCAGCAGGCACGCAGGTGGGTCCCTGGGGCGGCACATGGAGCCGGGGCCGATCAGGACAGCAGCGCCGGGCTCTGCACCCGCCTGGCACCGCCGCTCGGCATTGCGTAACGCGGCGGCAGCAGAATGGGGCCCGCTGGCACACGCACCGCGCAGTAGCTGATGGTGTCTGAACATACTGCCGGCTGCTCTCCAGAAACCACCTACTCTGCTCCGCTCGGAACGGCCTCGGCTGCTACAGGCGCTGCGTTGGAAGTGCCGCTCCTTGCCGGCTCCATTTCCAAAAGCAGCAGCCAGCCCGGACCGCGCGCCCACGGCCCCGGCACAGGGTGCTCAGCCCCGCGGTGCAGCACTCACCTTCATGGTGGGGGGGGCAGTGAGCGGAGGGGACAGCGGCCGCTCCGGGAGGGTCACATCCGTGCTGCTCAGCAGCTCCTGCTTCCTGCAAAACAGAACAGGCGCCGTCAGCAACCTCTGCAGCCCAGTCTGGGAGGCAGGAGAGAAAGAACATGGGTGACTGGTCTCTTTTGGTTGAACCGGCCTCGTGTCCCAGCACCGCGGCCCCACGGAGCTCAGCATGGCAGTGCCGCTCCTTGCCGGCTCCGTTTCCAAAAGCAGCACCCAGCCCGGACCGCGTGCCCACGGCCCCGGCACAGGGTGCTCCCCTCCCCACAGACCCCACCAGATTGGGCTTTGGCAAGGGCCAACCACATGGATCCCCACAGCAGAGTGGCACTGGCACGGCGGTCTCATGGGGATGTGACACTGGAAAGCAGGGGAGAAAGAACTGTACCAAGAGCCTGCCAAAAAATGCAATCCCACACCCTCCTCAGCCTTGAGAAGCTGCACTCAAAGCCCTCCGCTGATGATTTGATAAAAACACACTGTGTCTTTAAAAAAAAATCCCTTCTCAGGCAGACAATCAAATCGTCACACGCAGCAGTACTGCCAGATGCTACTCCGGGAGTCAGAAAATCTGAGATTTAATTTTGTTTCCTCTCGTTCCTGCCAGGTTAGTCTTCCAGAAACGGGGCCAAAATGTCCAACTGTTTATCACGCAGTAACGAGGTTTGCTCCCATGGCAGCCCGCCTGGGATGGCACAGCACAGCATGAGGCAGTGCATGGGGAGCCGAGCAGCAGTGCACACCGGGGCTCCCCCAGACAGTGGTAGGTGCCTGCAGCCAACATCGGGACACCAGCAGAGTTTCTTTCTACAAACTGCCCAGAGCCCGCCCTGCGTTAGCCTCACTTTGCTCCCAGCCCAGAGCTGGAGGGGCGCACCCCATGGCACGTCCCTGCAGCGCATCCCCGCAGTGCGTCCCTATGCCAGCCGGGCACCGCTGGGCACCCTGTGCTGCAGAACAGCCAGCTGGGCACTGCGGACCGGGCAGAGCTGCACTGCAGGAGAAACAGCTGCACCAATGCAGAACGTGCTTGTGGTGCTTCACAAGGAGCTGCCACATCACCCTCGCAGACCTGGTTTTCTACGAGACCGCTGTGGCAAAAGCAGAACCCCACTGCTACCCTGCAAGGCAAAAGGCAGCTGTGCAGGGGTGTCTCTGCAATGACAGACTGAACCAGAGCCTGACAGGGCTGCCCGCTGCTCCTCCCGCCTTCCTGCTCGTATTTACAATTGCTTCTGCTAACAGACGTCTCCCGGCCCTGATGGACTTTGACTCCATCTGTTGAGACACACACAAGTATGCACTCACGCACCCAGCTGAGCATGTAGCACAGAGCAGTGCGGGGCTCCTGCCCTGCCTGGTCCTCAGCCCTCAGCCTGGCACGGAGAGTAGAGCCAAGGGGCTGCAGCTCAGTGCTGAGAGCACGGGGAAGGTGCTAACAGGACACAGATCAATAGTTCCCTGATAGTTAATAACTATGGAAGGGGAAGTCATGGACTCAAATTGACCACGGAGCCAGCGGTGGGTCACGGGGCAATGAAGGGCTCAGGCCCCCATCCGTAGCCTTGACCCAGGGCCAACACCCAAGAAATAAATGGAAATGCTATAAGACTGCATATGGGCAGCAGCAGAAGCCACGTGCTGACCGCCTGCGCTGACCATTGAGTTCCCTCCCTTCCTACTCCCCACAAACTCACCGCAGCTCCGCTGCTGAGAAGGTGCCCAGATGGCAATTTGCACACTTTGCTCTACGACTTCCTGGAGCACTGCAGGCAGCCGGGCCTGGACACAAGCACCCATCTTTGCTCTCTTCCTTTCAACCCTCTTTCTGTCTGATTGCACCAATCTGCAGAGCAGCCTCAAAGGCACAGGCCTCCAAAGATGAAATTTATGGGGATGCATACAAATAATTCAATTTGATCTGGGATTTGTAACAGGTTGCCATAGCATCACATTCTAAGTATTATAAAATCACTCACACAACTTAACAACGTGTTCTGTTATCACATGTTGGTTGCTTCTTTGGGGCCAAACTGCTGGAGCCACAATCTCACTTCGGGGTGAGCACCCAGAACATTCACCAGCAATCAGCCCTAGCACCAGCACCACACAACGGTGACCTGCAGCACCGAGCGCAGCGATTCAGTCCTCTGTCAGCACCGGGATCAAGGGCCACCAGCCCGACTCCCAGCAGTCTGCCCTCGTGGGATGATGAATGGCTCAGGAGAAGGTCGGTGTGCCCCACCTGCACAGCGCACAGCAGCCCTGGGAGCTCACCTGAAGCTCACAGCAGAGCCCACAGTGCCACCAGCACAGGGACCTGGGCGTGCATCCAGCACAGCCCTGTGCCGCCCCGGGCACCTCACAGCACAGCACAGCACAGCCCGCAGCCACCGGCTCTGCCCCGAGCCCACCCACAGCTGCAGTGGGACAATCAGCACCGGGGGGGGAGGGAAGAGGGGGATGAAGGCCAGGCTGTGCCTCACTGAGCCTTGCAGGGCCAGGGCAAACCGGGCAGGGCAGAGGCTTCCCAGAAAGCAGCGCAGACATCACTTAGGTAATGTTATTTCTTCATTTTTCTCATTAGGCAAATTAAGAAAGAAGGCAAAAAAAGAATTAGAATCCTACATACTTAGTAAATCTAATTAAGGAAATACCTTAATGCAGTTACCAGGCCCAGCCGCAGGGTTTTCCGAAGGGGAGCGGGAACCAACGCACCGCCCGGCACTGCGGCACTGCCCCGTTCTGAGCGCGGGCACCGGGAACCCACAAAGCAGCCAGGAGGGGTGGAGTCATTCCCTGATATTCAGAGCACTTCTGGTCACATCCCAGAAGCATCAACAAATTCAGGTCCTGAACCTGGCAGACCGTGCTGGTGTGCTCAAAACGTCTGCTGGATGCGGAGCATGCCCTCACTGTGCTGCGCTGCTGAATGCACCCAGCAGCAAGGCAGCACTGCTGCACTGTGAGGAGCTCCCTGGCAATCAGGAAATCAGGAGCATGGACAAGAGGTCCCACACCAGCTGCCCTGCTAATGACAGCCCACAGCACCGTCATGGCACCACGTACATGGCCCCAGCTTGGGGGGCTTGCTCCGTGCCAGCCTGGGACAACGCCAGAATTCCAACATAACCACATCACGGATAGGTTTGTTTGCCTTTAAAAACCCATTTTGGGGATCTTTGTGGGAAGGAAGGTGGCCACTTCCACCCACCAGCAACCACATTGGTCCACCACCTCCGGCTGTGCCACCCGAGCTCCACCAGGCAGCTGGGCACTGAGATGCTCTCCACCCACTGATCCTCCAGCAACATCGCAGGGCTTCTCCAGGCACGGGCTGGGCAGGGACCAAGATGCAGCCCCTGCAAGGCATGGCACGGCTGTGTGGACACAAGCAAGGACACAAGCACCTTGTACAGAGCTCTCAGCTGCACCTTTCTTCCTGTATTCTCACTAACATCTAACAAAAGACTTCTGCACACATTATGCCTTTTTGTGTGTTCGTCTGATTTACCAGGCAGGCTCTAACCTGACAGAGCATTGATACAAATTGCGCGTGGGAAGGGGAGATGTCAACATATTATGTGACGCCGTTTTGCAGCGAGCAGTAAGCGCTGCCTTTTGTTATGCTGTGTCAATTAAGTGCTCGGAGCATCACAGGTTACATTTATGCCTTCGCTTAATTCTGCTGATGAAACCTGGCCCGTGGAGGTGTTAATCCCTCACAGCACACCCACCTGCAACAAGTTCAGCTGTCGGGATGCTTTATCCTTGAGAAGGACAGTAAAGATGTTCTGTAAATTAACAGCCTCTATTTTTGGAGCCGTTGTTTTTTCTGTCCTTGATGGGCCTCACCTTGCCAGTGCTCTCTCTCATTTATTTAACATTCACTGCCCAACATCTGAAGTTTGCCCAGAGGCCAACTCCTCGCCCGCACCACCACGGCCCCACAGCTGCTCCTGGGCTCACCCAGAAGGGGCCCACGGGCAGCACCAGCCCCATGCAGCCCCGTGCTCCAGAGGACGGCCATGGGCACGCACTGCAGGGCTGCCCGGCTCCGGCCCCAGTGCTGCAGGTGCACCACAGCCCAGGGCAGGTGTGGGCAAAGCCCCAGCAGTGCAGCATTTTCCCCAATAATAACCCGATTTACCTTGGTTACCTATCGCTTTTCTGCACTGAAGCCTGAAAATCAGCAAAGAAAGAGAACAATATTTTCTGGTCTAGATTATTTGCAGTAAATTTTGTGTTTCCAGACTACCAGCCTGCATCTGTGTGCATAGAGCTGCTGCAACTGCACAGCGTGCACAAGCCCTGCTCAGAGCAAGGTGACATTTAACTGCAAACGGCTTCAGCTTTAATTACTCCCCTGCACCACGAGTAACTGTAGCTGGAGCAGTTCAGGACATCCCGCACTCGTGCAGGCATTGCTGCTGTGCTGTGTCAGGAGGGCATGGCACATTCAGCACCCGCCTGTCCCACTCGTGCTGCTGTTCTGCAGCTGGATGGGAGCTGGAGCCCTTCCAGCCCACCAAGGACTTCCACTTTGTCTTGGTAGGAGAGTACAGCTGGCTCTGCAAATAATGCTGGAAAGAGATTTTTATCACTCGCAGATTTTGTTCTCTGGTCTCGCTTCTAGGAGCGGAGAGGAAGCAATGATTTCCAGCAGCATTTGGATAAATCAGCCAAGGGACTCATGGACCATTTAATACCAGAAGGATTGTCTGATCCGATTCCTGAAAAAACATGAGCCAAGGAACCTTGGGCAGCCGCTTCTGAACTGATTCAATAATTTGCAAATTAAACAGAACAGCTCCCAGAAACCAGAGCCTCTGACCACATGCAGAACAGCACGGAGCAGAGGGATGCTGCCTCCATCTGGCCCCTGGGCAGAGGGGCAGGGGAACAGGAGCGCTTCCAATGGTGGGGAGAGACCAAAAACCCATGGGCTGCCTTAGTGAGCATAATCCCTGACCCCACTGAAACAAATGGGAATGTTTAAATCAACGTCAGCAGTGCAAAGATTTCACCCCGATGACTTCAGCAAGGTGTGCACCTTGTGTCGGTGCAGGATGCTGCTTCTCTGCCTCAGCCCGAGCACAGGACAGGCACAGACCTACAGAGCGCCCAGGTGAGCATCGCCTTGCTCCTGCAACGGGAGCCTGCCAAAGTCCATTTGTTGTGCTGTACTTTGCTGGTTGCTAATAAGACAGGGACGTGGGCCACCAGGGACTCCGCAGCTGCCACCGATCCTGCCAGACTTGCATATGGCTCATGGAAAGCAAAATTCAATTGCAAATGCAGAACAAAGCCTGAATGTAGGAGGAAAAAAAGAAAATAGGAGCAGGTGGAGGAACAGAGTCCCTTTTGACTACACTGCTAACAGTCCCTTCCTTTTCCTGCAGATTATGTCACTTTGATGGCCCTGGCAGTTTGCATAAGATGAAGCAGCCACATTAAAGTACTGCTTGAATTCTCGCTATTGCTCCCATGAAGGCTCCTCAGACCACAGCAGACAGGAGAAAAAATTCCTCGGGGTTTGGTTCCTCCCTTGAGGTGTCTGTATGACTCTCAGTATTCTGAATAAACCCCACAGCCAGAGCATCGCTCAACTTGATGGGGAACAAAATCCAAAAAATCAGGCTCCTGTGTTACGGGGCAGATTCCATGAGAGTTTGGAGCCAGATTTTTTTCTCAGCCTTCGGGTGTCATTCCGAGCTCATTCATAGAAATCTGGCGCCCCATGGGAAGGAATCACTTTGGGAGCCTCGATGCTCTACCTGAAGCCCCAGCAAAGGAGAAAATATCCCAGAGCAGCAGTATGAGCTACACAGAAAGCAACCCTAAAATCCTGCTGCCCAACACACCCGCTGCCCATGCAAAGCACCTCCAGCAGCAGAACACAGCGCCCCGTGACCCAAAACTTTGGGGTGAAGCGAGAAGGAACACCCAAGGGTTGGTGTGCTGGGTTGTGTAGTTACAAGAAAGAGTCCAAATAATCAGTTCTTCATTCATATGTTTTTGTTTAAAAATCACCATTTCAACAACAACACAAAAAGGAAACCATCAATCTGCAGCAGTATCCATGCTGCTCCCAGCCCGAATGGGAGGTATGCACACCACTGGGATTGGGATGCATATTTCGGACTATTTTTAACAACAAAGTTGCCAGAGCAGCGCAGTCCTGGAGGAGAGAACTCCCTGACCGAGACCACACAAATAAATCAGAGCGTGGAGAGGCTTTGAAGCAAACGGCAATTCGCACTAATAAGTGGGGGGATGCGGGAGCCGTGCAGAGCAGACGCCAGCTCACACAATATTGCAAAGAGGCTATTTCCTCAACACACGGAGTTGAACATAAAGTACGATCCGTGACTTAGTCAATGAAAGATGAAACCATTTGTCAGCTGTTCCTCCGCGAGGAGACAAAGCTGTTCGCTGAGTTAAAGCAGTTCCACGGGCGCCGAAAGCGGTCCTTAATGTTCTCACGCCAAAGAATCGGGCTCGCCTTGCACAGCAGCGCGCGCAGCCGGCACCGCTCGGGGAGCGCTGCGAGCGGCCGCAGCCCCCGATCCCGCCGCCCTGCGCTGAGGTACCGACCCAGCACCGCCGCAGCGACGGCCCGGCCGGCACCGGGAACGCGGCGCACACCGCTCCCTCGCGCCCAGCGCCCCCCGGCCCGGAGCTCGCACTCGGGCCACCCAGC
Organism: Meleagris gallopavo; assembly: GCF_905368555.1. Classification (NCBI taxonomy): domain Eukaryota; kingdom Metazoa; phylum Chordata; class Aves; order Galliformes; family Phasianidae; genus Meleagris; species Meleagris gallopavo. The sequence goes on along the minus strand of NC_139424.1, from coordinate 9,530,221 downwards.
GGCGAGGACAGATTTCTTTTTAACCCTTCGATAAAGAGAGAAGACAAGGAACGAACTTGCGCTCTACCTTTTCTCCTTGTTCTGCTTCCTGGACTTGTGCAGCAGCCCGATGAGCACCACGGCCGCGCGGATGCCGGCCCGCCGGGAGTGCATCCTGCCGGCATCCGCCCGGGACATCGCCGCTCTGCGGCCCCGCGCCCGGCCCCAGCGCGGCACCTGCGGCGGCGGCGGCGCGCCCGCGTTCCTCGCGCCTCCCCGCGCGCTCCCGCCCGCCGCGCCGCCCCTGCGCGCACGGCCGGGCCGCGCCGGGCTCTGGGTAGGGATGCGGGCGGGGCGGGGCGGTGCCGCACGGCGCTCCGCTTTTTTCCTCTTTTCCCCTCTCGCGCCCGCGGCGGCGATGCAAGGAGCGCAGACGAGCGCCCGAAGCGGGGCGGCGGGGCGAGCGGGAGCTGCCCGGGGATGCGCTCCTCGCGGCTGTCGCTGCGCGCTGCCGGGGTTGGTTAGCGGGGTTCCGAAGACGCCGCGTGCACGGAGAGCCGGGCTGCGCCGAGCCCCCGCGGCACCGCACGGCCCTGCTGTTCTCACGCCGAGGTTTTAACGAGAACGGCCGGCGAGTCCCCCGAACTGCGGGGCTTCTCAGCGCCCGAAGGGATGAGGTTCGGTTCCGAACAGCCGTCTTCCCGTCTTGCAACCGTTTCCTTCTGCTTTTGGCAGACACTGCGAAACCCCTCCCGTAAGGGACAGTCCGAGGCTGCTCCGCGCCGGGCTGCGGCCGTGCCAGTGCCGGGGACCGAGGTCCCAACGTCCCAACGTCCCCACATCCCCACCCGCTGCAGCAGCCAGGCCAAAGCACCGCGAGCCCGGGCTCGGTCCCTAACCAGGAGCTGAACTGGCACGCAGCTTGTTCCTGGCAACAGATACTTTTTTCATTAAGTAAACTCAGTGATTTACTCCACGAGCTCAGCACCCTTCCCTGGATGTCGATGTTGCCACGGCAATAGAACGGCCGGGTCCCTCCACTCCCCCCCACCTTCCTCCAGGCCCCCGAATGCCCACAGGAACACGGAGGGGCTGCACTGTGCCGACTGCGCTCTGAGTTGAAGGGGCCCTTCAAGGCCATCGGGTCCCATTGCCTCACAACAGGAACAGCCACAGCTCCATCTGTGCTCGGAGCCCCTCCACCTCTGCTGTCTGCAGGGATGGGGCAGCACCTCCTCTCTGAGTAACCTGCGCAGTGCCTCGTTGCCCCAGCACAACCCTAACCAGATGTGTTCTTTGAATTCAAAAAGGAGCCCCATCATCTTCATTGCGATTTCTTTATGCATTCCGCTCTAAGTCAGACAGAAGTGCATGGAATGTTGTTTCTATTCACATGAAACATTCAGGCTGATTCAGCCTGAGGACAACCTGACTGCAGCACAGCCATGGCTGCCCCACCTGCATTCACCGGCACAGCACAGAGGTGACTCCTGAAACGTTTGAGATCTAGACTTAAACCTAAGATTAATATTTTAACAACTTTTTAGTGGGCCCCTGGGCATGCTGGGGCAGAGCAGCCCCCCTGCAGCAGCCAAAGTCACTGCAACACGTGAGCACAGAACTCCTTACCTCCCCAGAACAAAGAACCCAACCGGCTCACAAAGCACCCAGGACATGTTTATGCCTCCCTAGGACAACATCTGATGATACCAAACTGTTCACAGTGGGTAAGAGGATGCAAGAGGAAAAACATACATTAACCCTGGACACTGCCCTCACTTTCACTAACACATATTGCAAAATCTTTTAATGATTTTGGTTGGACCAGCAAATCAGTTTCTTCCTGTGGAAATACCCGTTTGCTTCCAAGAAGAAATCATCAGTCTGACAAATTACAAATTTCTGAGGTATAGGGGAAAAAAAAAAAAAAAAAAAAAAAAAAACCCAGAGCCTATTTCAATGCCAAATGGTATCAGTTCTGCAGCACCTCATTAGCTTTCATTTAATGGAGGGGGAGGGGTTTTAATTTTAAACCTTTTACCTCTCACATTAAACAAGAGGCTTCAGATCTCATTGAGTCTCTCTTTGTCTCTAGAGACAACTTCCACTGTCTCTCCTCCCTGCTTCCAGACAAGTTAAGTATTAATCTTCCCTTGTTTTATGCTGAAGTGGACTCGTATTGATTTTTGAAGATGTTCAATTCTCTCATATTTGGAAATAGAGAATCACTTTACGCAGACACACTTAGCCCTATTCTCCTCTCCACTCAAATACTGCAAACAAGTCTTTGCTGTAATCAATTTCTTCTGGACTTCGTTTGCACCGGATCTATAATTCATAGCAGGAGGACAGGGTGACGATGATGAGGGTCGGAGCAGGCAGGTAGGGCAGTGCTCAGCTCCCCAGGGACACTGCAGGGCAGAGCAGCACTGCACAGGGGCACAGTCAGCTCCGGTGAGATCCGTCTGCCAGAACTGCTCCTGCTCAGGGCCGAGCCGCCAAGCACCGCAGTGAGCATCTTCAGGTGTCCTTGTGAGCACAGCCAAGGGGCAGCGTGTGCTGTAGGAGAGGATGCGGGCAGCAAGAGGGCAGGTGGAACCTCCAGGCTCCGCTTTGGCTCCGTGCTGTTGTTGTTCCCCACGTGGTGCATCGCGTTTCACCTTCACGGGGCCATCAGCTGGGGGGGACCCTCACCACCTCTGGGGCTCCTCTGAGTCTTTGTCCTTCCTGAGAGCTGCAGCATTACCTCTGCAGTGCCTAAATAACCTCTGAGCTGAGCAGCTGCCACTGCTTTATGAAGAAATAACTCTCTCTAGAATTGCCCTGGCGGTTCTGCTTCGGAGAAAACAGTTTTTGCAGTGAACTACAAAATTGAGTCCTGGAGGGCTTGGGAGAACTCGTTTCAGGTTGGAACAATTACACACTATGACTAATAAATCACCTGGGCTGCTGGATTATTAGTGCAGCGCTTGGCATTTTCTCCTGGACATTCTGCTAAGAAAGGCAGATCTGAAAACGCCACACTGTGACCAAACCTTCATACCTGACATTGTAGAATCTCCCCCAGATAAGTGATGTGGTTCATACTGAAAATTCACGGGTTGGCTCTGGCTTTTGTGCTAGTACGTCAGTGAGATCGAGCTGCTCGCTGCTGCCCACGGCACAGCCCAGCCCTGCTCCCTACCATGGCACACAGCCATGGTCCCAGTGGATGGAACGGGTGCTGCAGCTCTGCCCGAACCAGAGGAGAGAGGCAGGAGGGGAGCAGTGGCAGCGTGGAGCACAGGCAGAAACAGCGACCCGTTTTCTGCAGGAGCAGCCACATCCCTGTGCTCCTGTCATAGGAAGAAAAGGATTTGGGAGCTTGCAAATGAAGGAGGTGATTACAGCATTTAAAAATGTGCTGCAGGATGAGGATAGGAGTACATCCAGTTTTAAGCATCACGAGAAACTGAGCTTTAGATTATGTTACATCCAGTCCCAAGTAATCTGATTAGAGCTGTATGTCAGAAAGACACAGAGAAAATATCAAGGAATCACGAGGCAGATGAGGTTTTTCCCTTCAGATGAAGCATCCCTCAGCCCCAGGAGCTGACAGCCTCCAGAGCATCGACTCCAGCACTGCTGCATCATGAAGAGCAGCAAAAGGTGACCTTGAGAAAGCTTAATCACCTTTCATATTACAGATGGTTACAGAGAACCCACCAAGACAAGGAAACTTCCAGCCTGCTTCTGCTCTGGGCACAGTCCCTGCCGGTCTGCTGTTCAGGATCAGCATCCTCTTCAAACGACAAACACACATCCTTACATGAGGGCCAAGGTCACAGAAGATCAGGGCTTGCTGCAGCAGCCTCAGACTGGCCGTGTACTTCATGCAGATCCCAGGTCTGTAAAAGCACAGCTCTGGGATCTGCGGAGCGGCCCGGGGACAGCAGGGCCCCTCTGCACGGGGAGCCCGGCTCAGGCCACCACTTCCCGTCAGCAGGGGAGCAATGTGCCCTGGCCCCTGGTGGAGCTGAGATGCGGGTGAGGGTCTCAGCCTCAGCACACACGGCTGACAGAGCCCAAGGGCAGCTGGGGAGGGGTCTGTGTGCAGCACAGCCAGTCTGCGGGCAGCAGGCGCACAGAGTGCTGCAAGCAGTCTGCACTGCTCCGTGGTTGCAGGATGGATTCAGCTTGCTACCTTCTCCATATGGAGAGATTTAATAAGGGCAGAAAACTCAATTCAGTTGTTTTCTCGATAGAAGGTCATTTGTTTAGCAGCTAGCAAACAAAGCGAGGAGGGAGGGGCAGTGCTCCCTGCTCTCCAATGCCCGCCCATGGCGGCGAGCATCCTGCTGCCCGTGGCTGCAGGAAATGTGGGACCGAAGGCACTGGGCCTGGTTCTCCCCAGCACGGCGCAGGATGAGGGCCGTGTGCCTCCAGCAGCCCCAGCACCTCGCCACAGACAAAGGCTCAGGCGTTCCATTGCGCTCAGGCAACAGCAAGCGCGCTCCTCGGAACACAGACAGCCCAGCACCGGCAGCAAAGCAGGGTCTGGTGTGACCCCGTGCTGCCACGGCACCTGTTACTGCCACCATAGGGACAATGCACGCACCTGAGCAGCTGCACCAAGAGCCCAGAGCACGCCTTGACTTTCTGCCTGCCCTCAGCGAAGCGGGGCCCGCAGCGTTCCATCTCGGCAGTACAATTATCGGCCTGCCCAGGAAACAAACAGGGAAAGCAATCAAAGCTGCAGTGAAAGAGCAAAAATTCATTACAAACAGATGACCTCTCATCTCGCAGGGAAGCCAAAGTGCAGGTAGATATCAGTACCCATTAAAAATGGAACAGGTCCCCCATGAGAGTGGCAGCAGTGTTTGTAGATCAACAGAACCTCAGATAAGCTGTGCTGCTGGGGAGCAGCAGATGGGCATAGAGCAATGCTAGGGCATGGCACCTGTCAGTTCCACGCTGGCAGCACCCCCAGAAGCACAGACGGACCCCTTTGTGTCCTGTGGAAGAGTTCAGGAGCAATTTGAGCTTCGGCAAGAGGCAGAAACACCACTCAGTTAACTCCAGTGGTGCAAATTGCTCCTCTCTGGGAACCCGGACCTTCAGCCCCACTGGAACTGCTGCCTGTGTTTCTGCTCCACAGAAAAGAGCAGGATGAGTCTCTCAGTGAATGTGTTGCTCAGTGCAATCAGCTGTTTTCCGCTGCTTGCAAACAGACCCCTGTTCCTGCAAACCATGCAGCCATTACTGCATGACAGAGGGGCGTGGGATCGGCAGCAGCTCTGCCTCCACAGTGCCCATAGCATGGTGCAGAGCAGCTCATCACTGCAGCACGCACAGGATTAGCAGCACTGTGCCACTGCTGCCATATTCACGCAGTTAATCTGACTTTAAAACCCACCTGGAGCAGCTGTGTCTGCTGGAGAGCTTAGACTGAAACCGTCAGAACCGTAGGAAAGCATCAGCTGAGGGGGGCCGTGTGCTGCCTCGGCGGGGTAGGGGAGGGGGGTGCTGCCAGCATGGACTGGGCACCACAGAGCCCTGTTGGGTGCCTTCCTGCCAGGTGAACCTATGAGCCCTCTCGTGTCGCTACGCATCGCAACAGCAGGCAGAATGCAAACTCTACCCGTGTCAGCACAGCGATAATAAACGAGTTTGTGCTATCACCTTGGAGCAAACTTAAAGCACAAAGGACAGAAAGTGAATTTCAGTGTGGCTATTTGTGTTTGAGCTGTACCAGAGCGCAGTGACGGGGCCGTGCAATGCCTGCAGCATCCTCTGCCCTTTGCCATCAGCTGCCTGGCGCGGGCGGAGGCGTGCAGCACCGACCTGGCAGGAGCCCCACTTGGCAGCCATCTGTTCTGGGGCCAAATCTGTGCCTGCTGCTCCAGTGCCAGCCACGATGCCCGGCCACGATGGGGTCATGCCTCACAGGAAAACTACCTACGTTACAGTCATGGCTTGCAAAGAAAACTTGCAGACAGAGAGAGGCCAAGCAAAGAGGGCAGAACCCTTCACCCCAGGCGCTGCAGTGACACCCCCAGACCCAAAAAGCTGAGGGACAGATGGGAGCACTCTGCTCTGTCTTCAGCACAAAGCCATCCCTGGTAGCCTGGGGGCTGCAGTCTCTTTTGTGTGAAAAGATCTGTAGATAACCATCTATGTACCTACAGATACCTATATTACATTTCTGTACGTCCACAGGTTCTCATGGTGTTATTTTTGTAACTGCTCCCTCTTCAACGGCCACCCCACAGACACAGCTGGAAGCTGTCAGGAGGCCCTGGGCAGCACACACAGGAGGAACACGTCGTGGTGCCCAGCCCTGCCATGCCTCGCAGTGCCAACGGGCACACAGCACATCAAAGCCCTTCGGAGGGCACGGAAACAGCAGTACAGGAAGAGGAAGTGAAGTGCTGCAGGGCAGGCAGAGGAGCAGGGGCAGAGATAAGATGGGGTGCAGCACCGGGTGCCAGGGCTGAGCCCCTGGGCAGCTCCAGCCCGGCTGCACCGCATCACCTGGTGGAACGCAGCACGGGGTCGCCTTGCCTACGGCAGCAGCATAATTAAATGGAAATCATACGCCTGATAACTTGGGGTATTTTTTGCTATGAATCAAGGCTTTCTGAAGAAACAAGTTTCAAGATTTCAGCATTAAATTAAATCAGATCAAATCAGCAGAGGAAATAAGTCTTTACAGTAGGAGCCGTTCCTTTGAAATTCACCAGCAAATCAGTGAGCTAAATGCCATCATCTATCATTAGCATCGTTAATAAAGCCAGATTCAGGATGTGCAGCAAACCAACACCAGTGATGTGCCCGGTGCTCCTGGAGCCAGCAGCAGGATGAGCCCGTCCTGCAGCTGTTCTCCAGCCTGGTCCCGGGACCCACAGCAGCCCAGTGTCGGGCAGAGGAGAGCTCTCCTCCTCCCCGGGACCCGGAGGACCCACCGCCCCGCTCCACCCTGCACTGCTGGCAGCGGTGTGCACTGCGGTGCCCCAGCACCACAGGAACGTGGCACTCTGAGCTGCACTCCTCCACCCGTGCCAGGGATCCAGCAGCTCCCTTACTGTCTCCGTCTGACACCTTGTTTGATGCAAGCAAGTGAAAAGGCATAATTTGTGGAGCTAAAACACGGGTATTATCTCAGTGACACATCCCCGCACAGGGAGTGCGCTGAAGTCAATCACGCTCAGAAATGGGTTTCTATTGTTCCACAGCCTTTCCCTCGCCTCTTGCTCTTGATCAAAAGATACAAAGTGCAGTAGGTAGTATTGGCAAATGAGTATTTTCCTCATTCAGTGTCTCATGCTGCATGGCCTGACCAAGCAGAGCAGGGCTGAGCAGCCCAGCACAGCCATGGGCAGAGCTGCAGCAGGAGTGCTGGCGCAGCACAGCCGCTCAGAGCAATGCCGCTTCCTGTTCACAAAGGAGAGTGATAGCAGGACTGCCATGCTCCATTTCTCAGCCCTGAGTACTGCCAGGGAGAGGACAGCACAGCCCCCAACTCGATCCTCTACCACTACCCCTGTTTTTCCTGTCCTGCAGCAAACCTCCCCATCTTCTGTTTAACATGCAAGCATAGAGCAAACCCTTCAGTTCCTGCAGCTGCACTGATGGCTGGAGCTCTGCTGAAGACCCAGTGGGAGTTGTTCCCCACTCTCACAACCCATTTGAACCGAGGCTGCTCATTATTATCAGGATGTCACCGAGCCACAGAATCCGCATCATCCCAGCGAAAAGAACACTGAGCTCAGCTTTCCAAATTGGAGAGGATTAGCAGCAAACTGCTGGTGCGAGGAAGCAGCTGTCATGGTGCACGGTACGTGACACCATAACATTTGAGAGGAATCAGAGAGGACTGTTTCTGAGAGGAGTGACCTTTGAGTCTTCAGAGAGATTTCACAGTACAGCCCCAACCTATCCATGCACCCATCAAACCTCCCCATCCCTCTACAGATAGGAACCCGAGATGCTCCAGCCTTTTACAACTGACTTTACCAACACGAGGTTTCAGCTGATCACTGCCTGCCATTTGCTCACCAGCACAATGCTGCACATTATGAGCACCACTGGAAATAAAGCTCTGGAGACGGAGAGCCCATCTCCAGGTGCACTGGCTGCAGTGCTGGGCCCCGTTGGCTGCCAGGACCCATTGCCAGAAGGGACAACCATGGGAGCAGCGCAGTGATGTCAAATCATTGCCGGGAATCAGCCACGGGCTCTGGCACAGCTCCTGCGCTCCCACACCCAGTGCTGCTGTGCCCCTCTGCGGGTGCAGCTCCCAGAGCTCATCACCCTGCAGCTGCACGGCCTGAGCCAGGCACTGCCCGTGGCTCCAGCACAGCAGCAGTGGGTGGGGAGGGAGGGCCCCCCTGCCCAGGGAGCGCCGGGCAGCGCGAGGCCCCCACGGAACACCCTGTGCTTGTGCAAACCAGGACACGCAGGAGCTCGCATCCGCGGCCAGATGGTGCCTTTATCAGTCCAGCCATTAAGCATCCCTCCCCCATTACAACAATATTTGCTCTTGGAGGGCTGATATTCTTTCAGGTGGCCTCCTTTTGATGGTCTGCAAACAGCTCCTATTTTGACAAAGCATAAATATAGCAGGAGGGAAGAAATATACAAACCAACGCAGTTTATTGCTTCTGAAGCAGAGCTAAAAATAGCCCCACGTGGCTGCTGAGCCCTCTGGGCAGATGTAATTGCGGGTAATCTGGCTTTAAACATGTGAAAGCTGTTGTGATAGGAACGACAACACTTCACATATGGGATTCAGCAGCAGCACACACCACAGTGCTGTGTCCATTGTCTCCTGGGAGCGGTGCACATATTGCAGGATTGCAGCAAACTGCCTGCACGTCATAGCTTGGGGTTCTGCATTAATAAACCCCCAAATGACCCCGAGCACCTATGGCAAGCCACCAAGAAGAAAGGGTCTAAAAAAAAACAAGCCAAGTCCCAACAGCAACAGTAGGGCTCTGCTGGGTTCCCCCCAGAGGATCTGCCCCCAACGTTAATGTAAGTTGATCTTACCAGGCAGAATGGCCAAAACACTCCCTGGTCCTTGGGGCCGCAGCCGCTCCCTCTCTGGGAACAGCTCCTCCATCCCATGCACGCTCTGGGACGTGCTTTGAGGATGGCTGCAGGGCACGGGGCTGGGTGGCTCCGGAGGAGGCAGCAGTGATAACCGCCCTTCCTGGAAACAGCGAGCACCCATCTGCTCACTGCAGATAGGGGAGCGATGCTGGGACTGCTGGATTGGGAAATCCTCAGCCGGCTGCTGAGCCCCACAAGGCTGGGGCTGTCCCACCACCGCTGCCCCACGGGGTGGGCACCCTCCTTGCAGACCCAACCCCTGCCATCCATCCCTCCGTGTCCCTTTTCATGGCACTGACAGCACTGCCACCAGCACGGGGTGTCCTGCGGTACAACATGCAGCGAGCAGCCCCAGCCCAAAAGGTAACTGACAACCCTGGCTCACCTCTGCCTTACAGGTGCCACGTGGCTGCAGCTGCCCAGGGCTGGCACAAGCAGAAGCCACCCTGGTCCAAGGGGCAGCTCCCCCTCCACCTGCAAACGTTTTCCTCTTGCACATGAGATCAGTGCCTCCATTCTAAGGAGCACCAACCTCTGCCTCTGTGCCTCTGCTTGGCAGGACCTGCCAAAGCCCCTCAGATCCTTCCAGACTTTTCTTCTTGAATTATATAATACCACAGGAAAAAAAGAGAAAAAAAAAGAAAACAGTTTTGTGCCCATTGAAAGTCATTTCTGTCCATAAAGAAAATAGGATATCAAGGCTTCTTCCAAGTTGTTTTTTCCCCCTTTAGAAAATGAATGTGATTTGTGACAGCTGTTCTGCTCTCACACACAGCATCAGCCAATGTGCCCCAAGCACTGCATGCAGACGGCTCTGCCCAGGGCTGCTTGCTGCCTGTAGCCCTGCCTGCATCAGCCCACAGGTGACACTGCGCTCTGCTCCAGTGCTGCCCAAGGACATCCACACAAGCCCAAGTGCTGCCTGCTGTAGCAGCCCAGGAAGGCTGGCAGGATGGCAGTGCAATGGCAGCGTGCTGCCCTCAGCACCCTCTGCAGTCCCATCTGTCTGCAGGTGACCTGGACCCAGCAGCAGCGTCAGAACACGTGTGGGAAGGGCAGGGCAGGGCCATCCCTATCTCAGCCCCACAGCAGCGCTGTCACGAGGGCAAAGCGCAGATTTCAGAGAAGCACCACGCTGTGCAGCCACCTCCTGCACAGCGCTGCCCCGTCCTGTTCCACAGCCCAGCAACCCGAACCAGCAAGGAAAACACAGCCGACATCAACTTCTTTGCATAAGGAGCAAATAAAGCAGCAGCAGCGAGAGCTGGCCGATGATTCATCCGAGACACCAGACGCACTGCCCTACTTTCACCCTCCTTTCACTGCTTTATACATTCCTCCCTTTAAATTACTGACTCCCACCTCCGCTTCCCCGCGCTGCACGGGGCTCTGTGCCCTCAGAACTGCATGCACTCAGGTACAGCCCTCTCGCAGGGCAGCAAATACAGCACAGAGCAGAGACAAGCCGTGTCCGTGTGCCCGCTGCTGGTCATGTGTGAGAAGAAGGGAAATGCTCCATGTGTGCCATCTCCTCCCAGAGCAGCAGGATTGAGTCATGCTGCATAGTGCTGGACACGAGCCCAAACCCACCCAGAGCAGAGGGGTTTTAGTGTTTGTTCGGGCTTTAATGTTTGTGTGTTTGCTTGTTTGTTTGTTTAAAGCACTCTGATGGCCGGAAGGACTCAGACCTCCATGCAGCATCCCAGGTGGTGATCCCCTCTGTCACTCGGATCCAACAGCAGCCACGGAAAGCAACAACACTGCATTCCCCTGATATTTCTTTGCACTGACATTTTTAAGTGATCATTCAATTTCTGAGTGAATTCTGCTTCCCCTCCCCTCACTGCCACATGAAACACTGCAAGAACCAACCCAAACGTGCACGAGGGGAAGCAGCTGATTTATGGCTCCATCACAGATGGTTAGCTTTCCAGCAAAATTTCACAAAAAAACAGGGATGAGATTACAGCCAGGGGACCAAGAAGGATAGCACCGGAAAAGCTTAGAAGAATTTGTTTTGATGAGATGAGCCACATGCACATCCATAAAAATCAATACAGCTGACAACAGAAGCGTCAGAAATGAAGAAGCGTTTCCCAAGGGTGAGAAGGGCGTCCTATAGCCGGTCCGATGACGCACGGTAAATCGTCCTCGTCCCAGCTGGGTACCCATCATCCCTCCTCCACGCACAGCGCGACGCGTAGATTCTGTCCCGCACTCGTCTGGGAAGTGTCACGGGCCCTTCTGTGTGCTTATATTTTGCCCCAAAAGCCCAAGCACAAACTATAATTCAAATCTCCGGTGTTCCCTGCGCGGCTCCAGCACCGCCCCGAGCAGCGCCGGCCCGCAGACGCCCCTTCCCGTCCCCCTCCTCCACCCCTCCGCCGGCAGCACAGCGCCACCGGGTGGGCGGTGGGAGCGCAGCGCCTCCGCGTCTCCCCTCGCCCCGAGGCCGCCCCGCAGCGCCACACACCGACCTCCCCCGGCACAGCCGGGAGCTGCGGGAACGCTGCTCGTGTGCAACTGGCAACCTGTCCCACACAAACAATTTTTCTCTCGCATTTCTTTACTAATTAATTTCATCAGCAGCCGGGCCGGTGAGGGGACTACTTCTGGAAGGTTCAGGTGGCAGATCCTGCCGTCCAGAAGATCTACAATTGCACACCCAAACAAGGCATGCAGCGTGCTGCCTAACTGCTCACAGCCCAGCTGGAACGTATGCACCACTACAGCCAGAGGGCAACTTCAAATATACATTTACACGTAATTATCCATTTTCACAGATGGTAATAAAATCAAAGGTATTTTCTCAGACAATCTTCTTCCCAGACCTTGTCCTCGCAGGACCTGAGCACACAGCTACAGCATAACGGCAGCCGGCCCTGCAGCTCCCAGCAGGAAGCCAACTCACTGCCCTCACCTTAGCACAGCTCTGATCCACGAGCACAGAAGAGCCTCAGGCACAGCTCACCTTGCTCAGCCCCGCGCTGCCAGGTGAGCACCGTGCACTCATCTGTGGGAAGGTGAGCTGTGCACACCCCAACCTGCAGCAGTTGGTGCACAGGGCTCTTCTGTTCCACAGAGACACAATTTCATTGCAATTTTTGCTTCATAAGGACAAAGAAAGTGGGGAAAACGGAGCCCCGAGGGCTGAGGAGAAGCCTCAGACAGAGGGTCCCCATAGGGACAGCGCCAAGCAGTTCACATCCCATCCCAGCATCCCTCCTTGCACTGAGCTCAGCACAGGGCTGCAATGAGCTCAGGATGGGGTGGGAGCATCTCTAGGACTTTCTGGCACCGCAGCCCCTGCATCTGTCCTGTGCAGATCAATGTGAGCGAGCTCACCTGGCCCAGGGCCACTGTGTGACACACGATGATCCTTTGCCATGATGACTTTCCCACTCTATCTATAGAGGTTGCTCTATCTGCAGAATTGCTCTGTGCTGGAATCCCGCTCCCACACACACCAATCCCTGCCCGCACAACCCAGTCCCACCTGGCAGCACAGCAGTGCTGGTGTCGGCCCCCCGGGGCTCCTGCCGGCAGCATTCCTCCATCCCACACTCCCCAGCACTGGCTCCAGCCCAGAGAGCTGCCAGCCCCCAGCAGGTGGGGTGCAGCCAGGCAACGCTTGGTGGCACCTCCCGAGAGCAGCCCATGGCCACGGCTCACAGCACAAACACACCTGAGCTCTGCAGAGCAGCCCATGGCTCTGCATGTCAGAACCTCAGTGCAACCCTTCTGAGTGCCCCAGCACCTCCAGAGCCTTTGCTGCACACTTTGCAGCAGCAGAACTGCTGCACAAAGCGAAGCTCTGCACGCACTGCCAGCTGCAAAGCCATAGCGCCGGGCACGGCCGGACCTGCACTCACCAGAGCTTCCTGGGCATTTTGGAGGCCGGACCCAAAGGCAGCAGCTCAGCAGCAGCTCCTGAACAGCACAGAGACGCTCGGAGCTCTGCAGCACGTTTGCTCGCTGACTGCACCTGCGAGTGCGTCCCGATGCCTCCCGGAACAGAATGAGGCCGTGCACACCCTGACCAGGATGCCAGGACTGCCAATCTCCCTCCCCCGGCGCTCCCCCTCTGCAGCAGCCACTTATTCTCTCCAGTCTCAAGTCCCTCAGACATATTCATGGTTACCATAGGAACTAATGAAAGCCAAATTAAAAAAAGAAAAGGGAGAGACAGATAGAGGGAAAAACTGCTTTGAAGCTCTGGTGCCACCTGTGTGTTTGTGTTCAGCCCGCTGTGTTCTGCAGCTCTGCACGAGTGGCACCCAGCTCCGCTCCCACTCCAGGAGCCCACAGGGACACACAGCCACCCCAGGGTCCCTCTGCAGCCGAGAGCTCCAGGCCCCAGCAGCACACACTGCTCTCCTCCGCCAGATTCCTGCAGGTCACATTTGATGTCTGCAGCACACGAGGCCTCTTGAAGCACCTCCTGGCGTAAGGCAGCAGCTCGTCTTTTTGTTAACAAGTTACACAGTGGAGCAAATTGCCTACGCCTGGCATCCCAGCCAGAAGGTTGCAGCAATAAAAAGAGGGCGTTAGCAAACCAAAACGGCTTTTACAAATATCTAATGTGGCTCTGGCTGGGCCCCAATTACAGAAACATTTTGCGAGGCAATCTGTGCACAAAGCAGAAGTGCTAAGAGGTTGTGGAAAGCATCAGCTGCAAATGGATGGAGCAACTGCAGGGGCACGCAGCTGTGCGAACACCTCTGGGCCACATGTGACACGGTGTGGCCACAGCCCCCTCCTGCACTGTGGGCAGAGCACCCCGGGGCCCTGCAGCCCCCAGCAGCACCCGGCATCATGCTGGGGCCAGCATGGCACTGCTGCAGAGTGACAGGGACTGATAACAGTGCAAAGGAGCTTCTGCTCCATGGAAAAGCACATTGCTTGGAGGGGTCACCGCAGGCACTGCTCCCATAGCTACAGCTCAGCAGAGCTCTGGCTGCACTTCACGAGTGCTTGAAGTCACCTCCCAGGAAGTAGTTTTCATTCCCCTATCGTGCTCCGAGAGGCTTTGCAGACATGCACTCGTGCCAGGAAACACATCTCAGCAGCAAAGATGTTTTGCTATCACCAAAATGCATTATGTAGGGAGGGAAAAGGAAAAAGAAAAAAAAGAAACCAAAAGCAGCATCTGCCCCCAAATCAGGCAGGCGGTGCAGGGGAGCACAGGGGATGAGCACCCCTGGGCTGTGGGGCCACAGCCTTGCCCAGCACTCAGCTGCAGCCCCTCGTGTGCACACCACGGTCACCACCCCACAGCCAAGCGTGCAGCCACGCGAAGGCACTCAGTGCCCGTGGTGGGCACAGAAGGTCCAACAACTACACAGAAGGTGTAACAATTCTGCCTCAGAATTGTTACAAAGGCCCTGAAAAAAAATTAAAAACCAGGGCGCAGCACAGCATGGTGTACAAGGCACAGAAAAAGAAAATGCACTGAGATTGCCCCTGAGCTGTAAAGTTGACTTAAACTTCTCATTAGTTCACCAAAAACCCAAGCGGTGAGCTTAGCAACGGCGCTTCTGTTGTGCTGTTTGCAAAGGGCATTTCATGGGCTTGTTCATGCAGCAGGTTACCAAAAGGCTCTCTCTATATTTTTCCATTAATGAATAATTTGCACAGGTAATGATTATAAAGTGAAACCACATGAGCAGTTACCTGCCCAAGTTACCTTGAGCCCAAGGGAGGCTCAGCCAGATTTCTGCGCTAGCACACCTCAATGCTAACGGCGCCAGGAGCAGCAGGAGCACTCATGGTGGAAAATCCCCAACCTTGGAAGTGGGACTGTGGAGAGACAGGGGCTGACACGGGATGTCCCTGGAGCTGGGGTTGGCTTTGTTGGTGAGACCTCCAAGAGAGAACTGCGGCCACAAGGACACGTTCCCGGTGAAGCGTGCTGGGCTGCCCGGAGCTGTCTGGGTGCAGCAGGCTCCATCCCCGCGCTCTAAGCCAACACCATCATCACACCAAAACACCTCACCCCACCTCACTGCGGATGCAGGACGTGCCCGGTGTCTCCCAGGCAGTGCACAACAGGGCAGCCCCGTGGAGCAGCACCAGCACCAGATGGAGGCGGCCAGGGCTGGGAATGAACCCTCCCCACACAAAGCCAGCCCAGCCCACCAAGCACTTTGCAGGACAATGGTTTACAAGAGAAGAGTACAGTACTCACTTCATCTTCAGGCTGGCCAGCATCGTCTTGTCAATCCTGGGGAGAGAGCAGAGCAGTGTTATTGTGGGCACAGGGCTGTGTCTACGCCACCACGGATCCCGCTCGTGTGCCCACGTTCAGTCTGAGGACCCGAGGTACAAATCCTGCCCACACACAGCCCAGCTCATTCTTGTACTTCCTTCTTGGCTCTTCCATATGGGTTCAGCTCTCCCACCCGTGCTCAAGCTCCCCCCATGCTCTACTCCCCAGCCCCCCCACAGTCTGTGTGTGATGAGGACAGAGCTGAGACACCTCTGTGCAGTGCACCAGGACCCACACCAGACCCCCCAGCCCTGCGGGAAGCCCCAGACATGGTAAGGACCCACAGTGCAGCAAGGCCAGGTGCTGAGGTGCAGCATTCATTGCTTTGGTACTGGTGATAAATGATGGTCCCCACGGAATTATTGTGGTTAAAGCCATATTAATATTAATTGATGCAAATCATTATAATGTCTCGAAATGCAAAATGATGTCCTTTGGCAGTAATTGTAAGTATTACGATATCTGCCACGTGGGTTAGTTCCCTATCTTTAAAACCAACAATAACAAAAAGCCAAAAAAAAGTAATTCCGAAAGCTCTGCTGCGTGCGCTGCAACCACAGTGCTGCAGGAGCACAGCTTCCGCCCCGCAGTGCTGCACCTCCCCGGCACCACGAGGCCACAGCAGCAGTGATGCAGGGCTGCATCCCGAGCTGTGCCACGGCCCGCGGGGGCTGCTTCTGCAGAATGAGAAAGAGCACCCTCTGCTCCACAGCTGCACGCTAAGCGAGCACAGGGCGCTCGGCGCAGGACAGATGCTCCGGCGGCACCGCGCTCCGGCTGCAGCCCAGCTGGCAGCGTGCACGTGCTGCGCGGCACCGCTCAGTGCCCATCCCTGCGCTGTGCACTGCTGTGTCTGAGCACAGGGAGCCCCGTGTGGGCACGCTGCTCCCACGTCCGTGGGAACGGATGCGGCCGGCAGAGATAAAAACAAGTGCGCTCAGCGCAGGGCTGCGAATAGCAGCTGCAGCCCAGGCAGGGCGCGGGGCGTGCCGGCCAGCTGTGGGCTGACTCCCTGCACTGCCACAGGAAGGGCGTGCGGCTGTGAGAAGCGGGCGGCCGGGCTGCGGGGAGCACTGCCTGCACTTCTCACTGTGCAGAAATTGATTCTGATATTAAATGAAAAGATGCTGCTGCTCCCTGGTCAGCCCGCACCCAGCACTCCAACAGCACGCAGCCATTCAAGGACAGCGCACGACAATTTTCCTGTGCTGCTCACTGGTTAGCTGTTATCTCTTCCCTGCAACTGTCAAAGCAAAGAAGAAGAACTGAGCGAAGCCTGGATTACCCCACGTGCCCTGCAGAGCAGAAGGCAGCAAGATCCACCTGCACTCGTGCCACCTGACTGCTCAGGGGACGAGCCCAGCACTGCCACAAACGGCAGCTGGAAGGCAAAACCACAATTCCTTCCCACTGCAAAACAGGCCCAAATGTCACAAAACTTATTTACAAATTAGTTAATCAGAGTGCTTCCTTGTAATTTTTATATCAAGGAAAGAAAACACGCAGCAGAACACCCGACTCCAGAAGGCTTTGCAAACCCTTGGCCAGCGCGCTGCCATCCCACACCGCATCTCAGTTACTCAGCACTTCCCGGGGGCCCAGACAGCACAGCAGCCACCAGCACTCCTCCCCAAACCACTGCTGCCTATCAGGAAGCCCAGCGCCGGGAAGCAGCCACATATAGCCCTGGGAGGACACCCTGCTGTGTGCCAACAGAGCTGCCAAGCTGTCAGCTCAGCTATCAGCTCCCATGACCTGACCATAAACGCAGCACTGCCCTGAAATAAAACAACTTAGCGAGAAAAAGAGGAGGAAGGGCAGAGGGAGAAAAGTGCTATTTTCGTACAGCCTTTCTCTATAGATCAACACAACTCTTAGAAAAGGGACACAAGAAATACAGCATTCCACTGAGATCAGCGCAAGGGTGGCAGCCACAGTGCTCTGTGCAAGGACAGGGCGTGCAGGGAGGGATCAGGGAAGCGTCAAGGGCTCCAAGCCAGGTGGGAGCATCCCACGTACTCCCAAGGCTGCTGCGAGCATCGCCGCCTGGGCAGTCCCCATGGAGTGAGCAGGGAGCTGACAGCCACAGGGTGCCCCACAGGCGCTGTGCCACGGGAGCTCCGCACAGCAGCAGCGGGAGCAGCGCACCCTCCCCAGCATCCCTGCACTCCCGGCAGCGGTCAGGCTGTACCGTGAGCTCCCAGAGCAGAAAGGAAAGCCATGGACAAGCAGGCACTGAAGCGAAAGCCACCCACCAGCCATAGCCACCGAAGGAGACGCTGCGCTTCCTCTGGAACATGGTGGCTGCTCGGCGCTGCCGCGGTGCTGTGACTGGGGGACGCAGTGGCCGTGCTGGCAGCATGCTGCACGGGGCTCACAGAGGACTGCTGCTTCCTGCCAGGGTGGGGGACCCCGAGGCCGCCAGGTTGGCCGCCCTACGCCTCGCTCCGAGGCGCATGCACATGCACACACCCACCAGAAAGTCATTTCCTTTTTTTTTTTTTTTTTTTTTTGTGACCTTTTTTGCAGCCTTATGTACAAACATTGCATTACTGCTAACGGCCAGAGCCATGCAGCACCACAGCAGCGTTTGGGCCATGGCGCAGTGGAGTCGCACTGGAGGTAAAACCAGCAGCTCTGTCACAGCCATGGGCACCCGCACAGCCACTGCAACACAGCACTGCCGTGTCATGTCAGCAGTGACACCACCTGCCCAGCAGCTCCATGGGGCTCACACTGCACTGCTGGGAAGTTCGGGAACCCTAAGCATGCTTCCAAAAGTCTCAGCACTGCAGAAGTCAGAGCAAACCCAGTGTACCCTATGGGCTACGGGACAGCAGCACATAGAGTGCTACACAGAGACACTCGGATTCTGCCTGATATGGGGAAGGAGGAGGAAATAGAGAACTACGGGGAGAAACAACATCCAGGGCAAAAGCCCAGACTGTAACCCAGCTATTTCAGCTCTCACTTTTCTGCCCTCATTAATCTCTCCTTGAAGGAAAAGATATATGATGAAAATCCTTTGTATTTTAAAGCTCTTAAGGACATTTGTTTAAAAATATAAAATCCAAAGCATGCCGCTGGCTTGGAAACCGCAGCCCAGGCACCACAGAGCACCTGGTGCACATAGTCCGTGGAGCACATTCCTCCCCAGCCTCCTGCTCCACACCAAACCTTTGCTGCTGCAGCAGCACAATGCACTCACTTCACTCCACGCGGTCACGGCTGGCTGACACACACCAGCTGATCTCTGCCCAGAGCTGCTCACCATTTCCATGCCTGAACACAGCAGTAGGAGCTTCCCTGCATGGCTGAGTTCTGCACTGCATCAAAACAACGTGGCTGCAGCAGCTCCCGCACACCCTGCAAACACCGGCATGGCATTGGTAGCCATGGGAAGCCTCAATCCACAGCTGGCATCACATCAGAAGCAACTCTGAGAGCAAAGGAAAACAGGAGCTCTCCATGTAGAAATGTGCTTTTACAGCGCTGTAAGCACCGATTACTGCATCTCACTTTGCCACCCCAGTCCCTGTGTGAATTCACTGGTTTGGAGCTGCAGGAGGCATCAGGCAAACAGTGAGGGCTGCAGGAAGCAGAGCAGCGAGCACCCGGCCCTGAAGCCCCGTGAAAAATGCAAAGAGACGGGCATCATTTGGACCGAGCAAGCCTAGAGTTATCCTGACATGGCAACCCAAGCTCTGCAGGGCTCTGCCTGCTGCCCTGTGCCCACCAGCGTCAGTTCAGCTCCATGGGCACCTCCCCGCTGTGTGCAGGGACCTGCCTGGGCAGCCGCACTCTGCAGTTCAGCCAGGAGTTTGTCTGCAAGGACACATTCCTGCTTTGCTCCTTCCCTCCAAGTTAGCTCACATGGCTGGGCACAAAAAAAAAAAAACCAGAGGAAAAAAGCCTCCTCCTTTCAGAGCAGCAACTGATCAGCCAGAGCCAGGAAACAAAAGCCTAGGGGAAGATGCCTCCGTGGTGCCATCTGCATGACACAAAATTACAGTCTCCCAGGGGATCTCCAGCGGAACCAGAAGAGCTCATTGCCCAGCTCACCACACAGCTCCAACCTGCTCTTCTCCAGGCACAGGGCAGAGCATCCAATTGTTAACGAGCAAACAAATACAGCCAAGCCCTGCTGGAGCTGTGGGGCCTGGTGAGCAGGGGGTGCCCAGGTTTTCAGGTGGCTCCATGGTGGCACAGCAAGAACAGGCAACAAAGGAGTGAGGTGAGAGGGAGGAGAGGCCGCAGTAATAACAGTGTGCTGGCAACTGCGTGCCATTAAAGCTTAATGAGTACAAACTACTGGGTGGATCCTGTTTACAAAGGGAGGCACACTGCCAGCCCATGCTGGGGCCGCGGCTGCTGGGCAGCCCTGCTGGGGATGGAGCTGGGGCAGTGGGGCTGCCTCCAGCACCTCCACCGTGCCCAGCTGCACCGCAGAGGAACGCAGCAGAGTGAGCTGGATGGGAGGTAGCCCAGAGAGGCTCCAGCTGTGCCTGCACCAGCCACCTTCAGAAACATGCATCTGCATGGAGATTCCGGCTCCGAGAGCCCCTTGGGCAGCTGCATGATTCCACAGCCCTGCACAGCTCCTGGCAGCACGGAGTGCTGGATGCAGTGTCAGTACCTGAGCTCGGGGTCTGCACAGCACAGAGGGCCCCCACGGCAGAGCCGGGTTCTGTCCAGGAAGGGCAGCACAATTCTTCCTTCTGCTGTGTGGGCTGAGGGAGATGGATTGCATCATTAGTGCTTTAATATTGCATGTGGCGCACTGAGGGCATTCATCTTCCCATTATGGTTCTAAGGAAGGTTGTGGGCACCCAGAAATATTAGATTTTGTCCTGGCAGGAAGAACACGCTGCGCATATCAGCAGCCTCAGAGCAAAGGAAAGGAGTCCGAATTACTTCTGACTCAGTACATGGAATATTTTTAACAGCAATGCTGCTGGAGTAAGATGAAGTGAGGAGCTCAATGCCTCAAGCAGCAGCATCCCACAAAGGCTGGGGCTGCAAGCGCAGCTCTCCAAGGCAGCCATCCCCCAGCCGGCAGCACTGCAGTACCAAGTGGTGCCATGGCTCTCACCAGCAGTGAGCAGAGCAGCTGCCTGCCCCAGCAAAGGGCAGCACGGCTCTGACAGCCGCACACCCACCAGGCACCCGCCTGGCACAGGGAATCCGAGGGCCTCTGCCAGACGGAGCCACTCTGCTCCTCGGGAGCAGAAGGAACTGAGCTGCACCAGCTGTTTATCTAAAGCCCGCTTGTTAAACTCATTAGAGAAGGCTCATTACATCCGAGGTTTAACTGGGAGGATCAGCCTGAAACATAGAGCAACAATTGCACACACATCCAGACAGAAATGGAGAGCTAATTCCCAGCAAAATGCTCAACTGGCCAGAAAATAGCGAGGAAGTTCAGCACGTACATTATCAGCAGCTTTCCAAGCGTTTTAGAGAGGCAGCCTTACCCCAGGTGCTCCTGCCCAAGGATTAGGCAGCAGTGGGAAAACTCCCGCTAGAGGAGGACAAAAGTGGACAAACTGTGAGTCCTGCTGTTTCCCCTGAGGCAGGCAGCAGCACCTGTAGCTCCAGAGCTGCACCCGGGGGAGCAGGGAGTGCACAGCCCAATTCCTGCAGCAAGCAGACAGGATGCGACCACAGCCTGCAAAGAAACTGTGGCAAGACAGAAAAAGAACTGCTTAAACTGCAAAGCAGGGCTGGCACAATGTGGGGGTGGAAGAAAAGCACAGATATTAAACTGGAGCGCATTTGGGCTAGAAGTTAGGAATTTATAAGCTTTAATACAAACAGCCCCTGGAACCTCTCCCTGAATGGAACCACAAGGAAGGAGCAGTCCATGCAGTCCTGCACACCTGCAGCACTCCTGCACACTGCACTCACGGACACTCACACCCACTCCCTCAAGGCCCAGGAGCAGATGACTGAGACGTGGCCGCCTGCAGCCAGCAGTGCTGCTGTGAGATTGGGTTTAGGCAGCAATCGGCACTCAGACTCAAGGCCAAACTTGTAAATGGCTCCATCCAAACGCTGCAAGCAGGACGCACCAGGTTTGGATACAAGCTTGTCAAGACCTTGCTAGACCTTGCCAACATCACCTGGATTTTTCCACCATTTTGGGCAGGTTTGCAAGATCTGGGCTAGATCCAAATGAAGAATGAAGAAACAGCCTTCTGGTTGGCACCCAACTTGGAGGCAGATGTTAAGCGTAAGCAGGGATTCATCTGCCCCCATGAAATTGGAAAGAGGTCTGGGGAGGATGATCTGTTTTTAGCTCGTGGAAAAAAAGCCCTATGGTAATGTTGCTGCTGAAGCACCGTTCCTGTTTCCACAGCAGCCACTAAGGATGCGCAGAGCAGCCTGGCTGCAGGTGGAGGGCAGCAGCAGCAGATGGGCTCCGAGCACCCCCAGATCCACTTCCACACAGCGCTCATGGAGATGGGGGGAGGGGGGAGGATGCCACGTCTCAAAGAGAAGAGCGCTGCTGCTGTGGCTGTCACGAGCTGCCCTTTGGGAGGGACCCGCAGCAAAGGGAGAGGGCAATGTTTGTTGGAAGCAGCACACGCAGGGAGGCCACCTGCCGTCTGGAAGCACAGCTCTTGTTGAATCCGAATTTAGACTCGCTGGCCTGTTTCCAACTCTCGATAAATCGCACCATGGGGACAGATATTGCGTCCCTTGTGCTCCTAAAGCAACAAGCAGCCTTAAATAAAATAGTAGAGCCCAGAGTATGCAAAAGATGAGGAAGTAAGACAACAGGATCCATCTCACGCCCGTGCACAAGGATGCCAACAACACGCAGCCCTTACAGCCCCACGCTGGGCACCACTCGCCCTGCCCGCGGGGTGAGCGGCACGAAGGAAGCACCGCGCTGTGCCCATGGGCATCGTGCCTCCACCTGGGAGCGGTGCGGGCTGAGGGTGCCTGGGAACACAGCACGGCAGTCTCTTCCCTCATCCTATTTCTGTCAGACAGAAGCTCTGCAGGCTCACCGGTAGCGAGGTGCCTTGCTACAGGCAGGACGGTACCTCCAGCCCCACCAAGAGCTGCTCAAAGCCCCCACCAGCCACCACAGTTCCCATGAGCAGAGCACCAAGAAGCCCTTCTGAAGTCGCCTCCTTTGAATTTTCAGCATTTAACCTTAGCACTGGCAGTCACTACACCAAGAGATCGTCGCACAGAGGGCACGCTCCCGGTGAGCAGGGGGTGCCCCCATCCCCATCCCCATCCCCATCCCCGACACAGAACGCCCACACGCCTCCAGTGCTCACTGCATTATTTAAACGCAAACTGAATTGTGAAGCATTCCAACAATAGCTCTCCCAGCTGCGCCTCACTCTCACATCCAGCCGAGCCCATCCCAGATCAAAACAAGGAGCAACGCAGACCTTAATATTTCCTCTCAGAGGCTTACCGTACAGATTTGCATCCTGGTCTCCACATGCTATTTAAATCCTTCCATGTACTGCGATTGCAGTTCAGATCTGGAAGGACTCGGAGCACCTTACCTTGATTTCCCGGCTGCTCCCTCTACGCACAATTAACACTGCAAGCATCAGCGTCGGATGAGCGCAGAGAAACGGATTTCTCCGCCCCGCGGCAGCCCGGGGCGCAGCTGCAGCTATGGCACCGTGGCTGGGGGTGCTCTGCTGACAGAGGCACCGGCGCCGGGGGGGGCGGCACAGCCGTGCTCTGCAGCCCCGCAGCCCCCGCAGTGCATCGCACCGCTCGCCGGGGGCCGGGAAAGAGGAGCTGCGGGCAGTGCGAGCAGCTGCTGCTCGTGGGGCTCTGCAGCATCACCAGGTGACCCCGGCAGCACGGCTGTGGCCGTGCCCACAGACCTCCCTGCGACTGTCGGAGCTAAAGGACTGTTTGGTAAAGAGAGGCAGAAAAAAAGAAAAAGAAAAAAAAAAAAAAAGGAAAAGAGCCCTGCCATGATAGAAAATGGAGCAAAAATCTGTGAATTCCACTGTAAAGCACATTTCAGCCTCATGTGAGCCCCTCCATCTGCTATGGCTGAGCTGAAGACAGACACAGACTGCATCCAGGCAAAAAAAGAGTTCCCGGGTCAAACTCTGGATCCAGAGGAATGAAAGGCAAAATTCCTGTTCCTCCTGATGGGGACAGGTTTGGGGCCACCCCTTGTGGTTTATGGGACTTGTCCCAGACTCTTCTGAGAGTGCAGATATTCACAGACAGGCACACACCAGCAATCCCACCGAAATTAAATGAGTTTTTAAAAAATGGCTGAAATTACAAGTGTGCACCAGTGGGATTGGAGGGCAGAGGTCTCCGAGATCAGACGTGGAACAAAGAGCACTGTGTATGCAGAACTGCATCGGACTCCATGTCCCCATCCTGCTGTAAGTGCTGCTCAGGTGAGGCCGATGAGCACAGTGACATGTGTCAGTAACAAAGCTAATAGAACAGCCACTACACCAACCCTCCCTGTGATCGCCCACCCTGCTGCTCGGCTTATCACCATCACCACACAAAGAAAGAGCTCCTGGATCTCCGGCAGCTTGGGGCCGTGCTCGCTGCCCTCTGGTGCAGAATCTCCCCTCAGTGCCCCCCAACACAGCTCCATGCCATTCCCTCAGGCCCTGCCACATCCCTGGAGAGCAGAGCCCAGCACAGCCCTGCGGATCACTGTGGGTCGCCTCCCAGCCCACTGGGAAATCAAATCGATCCCATGGAATTAACTCCAGCGGCACTTAACACTAATTATAAATTACATCACAAGCATTTAAGTTTCACACGAGATATGTGCCTGGACACTGAGATTAATGCAAACTTTGATGGCAATTTGCAAAAAAATCATTAAAAAAAATCAATAGCAATCACAGAGCATTTGACTGTTCCCACAAAGCCTCTCTGGTGGCAGAGGAATCCCCATCTCGGGAAGCAGCTCGTGCTCCAGCCCTTCCTCCTCCTCCTCTCGGTCCCACTGTGCGCGTGTGGGCAGACCCCACCTGTGGGCAGGCATGCTGCAGGGCTCTGGGGGTCTGCTGGAAGGGGAAAGACTTTCAGCACGCAACCACCCAGGAAGGGGCTGCCCAGCTCTCCTAATGAGCAGAAACGTGGACACGGTGCTATGCGTTCCTGCAGGCCCACCAGGCTTTTATGTGAATGACATTTTACCACCACTCAGGTCTAGCCCAACAGCAGTGCGTGTGGCACCAGAGGCAGACAGAGCCCTCACACATACCCACAGTGTGGCTCCAAGACACATTTCCAAGGAGTTCTGAAGGAAAGACTTTAAGCACTGAACAAAATCGCGGCGTCAGAGCATAGAGGGATCGCTTACAGCTGCACCAGGGCTGGGCAGCCCCCGGATCCCAACGCCTTTGCTCAGCAAAGCCGGCGTGCGCTGCGTGCAGTGGGGCGAAGCAAGGCGCAGGGGCAGCGTGTGCCGTTACCTGCTGGGTGAGCCCAGGTCGGCGCGGCTGACGATGCGGTGCTGCTGGGGAGAGTAGAGCCACTGGAAGGCCGTCAGCGTCCTCTCCTCGATACGGAACCGGCCCTCCCTCACGTACCTAAAAATAACAGCAAGAAAGGCTGAAATATTTATTAGCACGGTGCTGTCGAGAGAGGGAGATGCAGGGTACAGGGAGCAGCTGGCCCAGAAACGTTGCTTGAAGTTGCAAGTCAGGCAGTAATAATAGCAGCATGTTCTTTAGTGAAAGCAGCAAAATTACAAAATCAGTGCCCCACTTGAGCCTCACAGCGTCCCCACAGCCCCAGCCAGGTGCCGCCCCTGGAGCAGCACCCTCTGACATCCCGCCGCAGCTCCTCATGCACAGAAAGGCAAACAACAAACAGTTGCAGAGCAGTGGGGACATTTCCCCAGGAGACCGAGGCACAGCACTGCTGCCCAGCACCCCTCATCACCGTGTGTCCCCACTGCCCTGCTCACACATGGGTGTGCTGAGCCCCAGTGCCAGTGCTGGCTGCAGGAGCAGACAGATGCCTTCCTAATCTTGTTTTGAATGCCAGGCCAATGTTGAAGCTTAATGATAATCAAGTTATGAATCGGTGTTTATTATTTTGATTAAAGAAGAGCATGCTCTCCATTATGTGAGCAAGATGCCATGCCTGCCGTTGCTCCCGGCTTGCAGCACAAAACTCCGCTGCCTGCGTCTCAGCAGTGCTTCACACACCCTCCTCTGAACGTGAAATTTCATCAGCAAGTCATAAATTATTTAAAGCCTCCAGAGCACCAGTTGTGTGCACATACACACCACACCTGGAATTTCACTTCCTGTGCCCATTAATTGGGACAAACGGAAGCCACGAGGGAAGAGAAGCCTGGAGGCACTGCCTGGGCACAGCACAGGGCAGCTGCTCCTGGCAGAAGTAAGCTGGGGAGGATCCCAGAGAGTCCCCAGCTCCCTGAGTTGCTGATTCTCCTGGAAGATAGAAGCGAGGGCTCTGCGGTCCTAATGCTCTCTGACAGCTCCTGCATATGATACTGCTGCAAAAAGCAGCAACACGCAAAGCAGAATGTCTTTTGGGAAGGAAGGAGGGGGTGAAGAGGGATGGAAGAACAGCCAGGTCAAGCAGCCATCACAACATTTGCAAGAAAAAGTGCAAACTTAGACTGCCAAGGAGAGGAAAAAAGAAATCCTCAGATGATTCCCTCCGCGGCGGCTGTCAGACAGCCCCTATCCCAGCCCCGGCCCCAGCCGCGCTCCCCGGACGTGGGGCAGTTCCCTGGGCCGCTCCCAGCACTGCGTCACCCCCCGGAGCCGCTCCGTTCACAGCCTGGCACGGCTACAGCGCCCTGCTCAAAAGTCACACGCCTCGAACGTCACAAACTATACAATTAAAGATACAAAGACACAGAGAAAGCTCGTTCCCAGTGTCAGCCTGCCCCAGAGGCTTCGGCCACTGCCATCGCTCCATCCACGAAAGGAAATAGCGGGTAGCCACGCTCCACCGCTGCCCCAGTACCCCCGGCCCCCTAACAAGAGCCACGATGCCCCCAGAGCATCCGTGCCCGTACGCGAGACTTTCCCGGCGCAGCCACAGCAGCCGAGCACGCGCGGAAGCAGATCGCCGTCAGTGCCAACGCTTCTCCCGCGCGGGACGGAGGCGGTTCCCCAAACCACAAAGCTCTGGGACGGGGAAGCTCTCCGACCCCCTCCCGCCTCCGCGGCACCACAGATGCCGAACGCCGCCCGTGCAGCCGCAGCCCGGAGCGGTGCCCCCCGCGCGGGGCCGCGCCGTGCGCCCGGAGCGCCGCAGGAGAGCTCGGTGCCGGACCGCCGGGGCTGCACGCACACGGCAAAGCGCCCGGAGCTCCCCAGGCGCCGGGATTCCCCTCCCGGCACCGGGACAGCCTCGCGCACACAGCTCAGGACCCCGCGCGCAGCGACCCCCGAACCGACCCTACGGAACCCCTCCCGGCCGCTCCGCCGCCACAACACCCGCACCCACCAGCGCACCAGCTCCCAGCGCCGCTCCCCCGCCGCTTTGCCCGAGGCCATACCGCCGTCGGGCGGCCCCGCCGCGCTCGGAACTCCGCGCCGCAGGGTGAGGTGAGGCGGGGCGGGGCGGGGCGGCTGTGCGGGAGGCGCCGAACCCCCGCCAGGTGCGCGCGGTCGGCGCGAGGCCGCTCCGGTTACGCAAAGCGTTACGCAACGCCCGCGGGACATCGGCGCGAGCCGCGCAGCGACGCTTCCGTGGGAGCCCCGGTTTGCGGACCGGACTTCGCGAGACGGCGCTGCATCCCGGCGCACCGCTGTGCCTGCGGGGCAACGCGCCGTCCCGCCTCCCGAGAGCCTGAAGCACCGAGCGCCGCGAGTCCTCGGGGTCCGCAGAACTCCCCCGGGGGCGAACCTCCGGGAAGGGCTCCGTCGGGCACCGATGTCCGTCCATAGGAGCTAACGGCCCGGCGCGCAGGAACGTCAGATGAGAGTTACTCTCCTTCAGAACGCCCGGCGCCGCTCTTTGAGCGCTGGTTTTCCTCCTGCGGTCTCCGGAACTGGTGTCGGTGTCGGGCAGCCCATGGTGCTTATGGAACACATTGGGGTACCGTTCCAAAGAGGTTCAAACCGCACTCAGAGCGGTCCTGGCCCCTGATCTCCTGTGATCTGTACGAACAGTTTTGCAGGCCTGGGAGACTGAAAGAAGAAGAGCCTCGAAGGGGAGGTTGGTCCCGGCCCTTCCCACCCACCCGGGTGTCCCCACGCTGGGGCTGCCCAGAGCTCCGCTCAGCCCTGTAGGAGCAGCTGCTGGCGGAATGACGGCTCGAGCAGACACCTGGCAGGTGAGATACGGTCAGACCCCACTGTAAACATTGAGCTGATAATAAATTTACTCAAACTCTCAAGCTTTCAGCCCTCCGTTGCTTTAAGGAGCTTAGTTTCTCGAAGCAGCTAGCAGGCACGCACACACACTGTTCCAATTCAGTTGAAAAGCAGTATGTGAGGCTAAGTTAAACTCGAGCTTTTAAACGAAATACTGATAGAATTCCCCCCGCAATTTACCCGGCGCTGAGGGCCGGCACTGCGGAGAGCCGCCGGGGGGCAGTGCAGGCACGGAGCTGCGGAGCCGCGCCCCGGACAACGCCCGCCGAGCCCCGCAGCGCCCGCGGGGGGTGGAGCGCTGCTGCGGGCGGCCCCGGACCGCTGGGATAACGGCCGGGGGGGGGGGGA
The DNA here is from genome assembly GCF_905368555.1 of Meleagris gallopavo. Lineage (NCBI taxonomy): Eukaryota > Metazoa > Chordata > Aves > Galliformes > Phasianidae > Meleagris > Meleagris gallopavo. Next base: position 9,502,198 of record NC_139424.1, on the reverse strand, counting down.
GGCCGAGTGCTACCGCAGTCCCGTTAGAAGGCATCTCGGTGGGCCGATTTGGGTGCACGTCAGCAGATGGTGGCGCCGACCGCCGCTGTGCGGGTCACAAAGCGCCCGGCCCGCAGGAGTAGCAGAGCCAGCATCGGAGCCGGGAGGGGCGCGGGGTGACCGCGGGCGGGCGCTGCTGCACCGGGACACAAACGAGGGACCGCACCGGCACGTCCCGGCCGTTACATCAGCTCAGTACAGAAGGGCGAGCACGTGGGAGAGCCCTTTAGAATTATTAACAGCACGCGTGCATCACGCATATATCTTGCCTTCTTCTAAACTGGTTGTTCCTCTTCTATTTCTTCATTTGATCCATATATCATCCCATCTTAGTTGAACGTGTGGCCTCATCATCAAATTATGGTTTCAGAAGTGTATTTGAATTCTTACTGTTGCTCCCAGTCCTTGCCCTTAGACCTTCACTTCTTCCAGTCATAAAAGCGAGCGTGCTACACTTAATTTTCTTTGTGCTGTTGCCAGCTTCCATAACCACTCATCACATCCCCTCGTTTTTGTTGTTTCTTCGTTTCACAGAGCCACAGAACTGGAGGGGCTCACAGAGACCTCTGAAGATCCCCCAGCCCAACCCCAGCTGTGAGGTGGTTGCTGCAGGGCAGCTGCTCAGCCATGGACCTGCTGGATGCTGAGTGCTGCTGCTGCCCTCGCGTGCTGGCACTGCCGTGGCCTGGAGCAATGACCTCATTCAGAGGCAGCTGTCTGTCCCCAAATGCCTGACCTTGATTGTCTGCAGGCTTCTGTTTTATTCATTGGAAAATCAATGAAAAATGTACAGATCTGGTGAAACATGATGCGCTCCAAAACCATCCTCCCCTGTCCCGCCTGTAATTCACTTCTAATAAAGCAGACATGAGTGAGGGGAAGCTGCAGGGAGGCACTGAAAAGCCACACTCCCACACACAGCAAGGGGACTGGGATGGGCAAAGGACAGCTGGCAGTACTGACCCAGGCTCCAGTTGCGCTGGCTGTGGCCTTAAGTACCACTGTTCGAATAATTCATTGCAAATCCATCTCCCCCAAAGCACGGGATGTTACAGATCCAGTGTATTGAACCTGGGCCTTTCTACCTGCAGGCAGAATGCGGGGCTGTTTCCCTCGGCAGAGTCCAAGTGCTGTGCACAGCACAGGCATTCGGTCAGGGTCTCAGACATTCAGAAAGGAGACGGGAGTGAGATGACAAAATGACACCACAAATCACATCCTGTGGGCTGCCTGACAACACACTCACGTGCTGCTTGTGCACGGGGGGCCGATACTCTGAAGCTTCCCCTATGCAGAACAGCACAGCTTTAAGGTGAGGACGGCAACCCAGCCCCACGAGCACCTGCCTGGGAATGCTGCACTCTGCAGCAGCTTTCAGAGCGGGGAGCAGATCAGCAGGCTGTCAGCTGACGGGAGGACTCTACCATTTCTCTATTCCTACAGTGCCATGTGACATGGAACAGGCCACATTTCAGCTTCCCCTGCTGTAAGAGAGACACAATGAATGCAGTTATCTTCACAAGTGGAGCCCCAGCTGCTCGGGATGACACAAATGAAAGGGCGTGAAGAATTACCAACCATATGAGTAAACCTTTTCACATCATCCCTCTGACCACAGATTCAAGGAAGCTCTTTTTTGACAGTGTCTCCCCACCGATTTCCTTACTGAAGCTACCGCTACCCCGCATTTGACATCCCCACACACATCTTGAATTGTATTAACACTAACAGGTCGGGGGAAGAGCAAACACCGCAGGTTTTCCATCGGCTCCCGGGCTCCCGGCCTGCTGCGAAACGGCTCCGTGGGCTCCGAGCCGTGCGGGAGGGGCTGCGGGGAGCGGGCAGCTGCTGCAGGGCACGTTCGTGCCGGGGGTCCCCACAGAAGGCGCGGGGCAGAGCCTGGGGCGCGCTGGGACCGGGGGAGGGAGGGCGGGCGCCGTCAGCACCGCGGACAGCGGCGGCGGGAGCGGAGCGGAGCGGAGCTGGGGAGCGGGGAGCGGGGAGCGGAGCCCGGCGGGGCCCGGGGCGCTCAGGAGATGCCCCCGCCGCCGGGGCCGGCCCCCGAGAGGCCTCGCCGCGCCCCGCTGCCGCCGGAGCCGCCTTGCCCCGCGGGCGCCCGGCGCGGCACGGAGCTGCGCGGCTCGGTGCGGCTCGGTTCGGTTCGGCGCCGAGAGGTTCGACTCGGCCCGACTCTTCCCGACCGCGGCCCGGCGCGGCGCCCCGGCGGAGCTCCCCAGTTCCGGTCACGTTGCCGCCTGTTTACGGCGCGGCTGCCGGCGGGCGGCGGGGCCGGGCCGGGCCGGGCGAGGCGGGGCCGCCGCAGGCAGCGCGGGCGGCGCGGGAGCCCGGCGCGGCCCCGGCCCCGGCCCCGGCCCCGGCCCGGCCCGGCGCGGCCGCTCCATGACGCCCAGCGGGCGCCCCGCGGGGCCTCGGCGCTCCCCCCAGGTAACGCGGCGCGGCGGCGGGGCGGGGGCCGGGCGCTGCCCGCGGGCGGTACGGCCGCGGCCGGGGCTCGGCGAGATCCGCTCCCGCGCAGCCCGGAGCCGACGGGTGGGCGGGCGGCGGCCGGCCGAGCGCGGCGGGCACCGAGCGCCGGAGCGAGGCGGCGGCACCGGGGGGACGGGCGGCACCGGGCTGCGGAGCGAGGAGGGGGCGTCCCGGCGGGGGTTGCGGGGGGAACTCCTCCTTCCGAAGTTGCCCGCTGCCCGCTCCGCGTCTGTTCTAGAAGTTGCTGCGCCCCGAGCGCGGCCGTCCGTCGGTCGCTCCTTCCGAGGGCGATTGCCGCAGGAAAGCGGTCCGAAGCGCCGCCGGGGTCGGCCCCCTCCGCGGGTTAAGGCCGCGGGAGGACTCGAGGGCCCCCAGAGCGCCGCTGCGAAATTCCCCAAGTGCGGGATCGCGCCGCAGGGATCGCCCGCTTCAGGTCGTGATCGACTCCCAGCGCTGATTGAGGGCCGCGCGCTCCCCGAGCTGAGTCCCGGCCGCGGCTCCTTCCCTGCGGGCAGCGGCAGAGCACGGCCTGACCGCCGCCGTCTGCCAGCAGAGACAGCCCGCAGCTTCGGCTGTCGGACCGGCAGCGGTGTGCAAGGAATTGCTGGAAAGCACAATAATTTATAATCAACGTTCCTCCTATTGATTTTATCTTTGAATAGATACTGTTAGATAATGAATAGCAAACAGAACGCTGAGTGTAATTCTGCTCCGCTCAGATCAAGGAAGGCTCCCGCTGACTTTCCCAAGGCTGGGATTTCACCTCTAGTTTCTATTCCTGGCGCTGTCACTGCCTCTGTGACCTTCTCAAGCTCCCAGCTTCCCTTTGCCATACGTTCCTTACATTTAAAGACGTACTTGCTTCATGACATTGCTGCAAAGTTCAACGCGCTCAAATTCTTTGTGATCATAAAGAGGAATGGAATGAATTTCTGATATGTATCCGTGTTCGTTCCTGAGTATGTTTTCATGTGATGGTGAGGGGAACCACAGCTGGAGGAATTATTGACCTGTTCCTGCAAACCTTGTTTATGCCCTCTTACTCCTGAGGTAACTGGCCAAGTCATGATGTGAATAGAGGCTGGGTCTTGGTATGACAGTTTTTGTGCTGGGGTATGCAGACATGCAGTAGGTACACATCTGCCTTTGAAATGCACCATCAGGAACCAAGGCTGTTTCTTTAGGTCAAAGTTCTGGGATCCCAGTTCACATAAATGGACTCCTGTACAGTTTTGCCTCAGAAGCAAATCTGCAGGCCTGTAACTAAACTAAAGTTACTGCAGGAAGTTGCTTCAATCCTTTTCTTTTGCAAGTTCATGGGAGCCAGAGTGCAAGAGCAATTCAGAAACCTCCTGTAACTCACTGGATGCTTAAGTCATTTTTAACGCTAAATGTCAGATCCCAAATGACTTGCAGAAGGCACTCTGTGTCTCCAAGGAGGAGACTGGGAGTCCTGTGCTCAAAGCCTTGCAGGGACAGCAGGGGCCACTCGTTCCTGGAAGGCGGTCTGTGATGGAATGAAGTCCTTTGGATGTCCAGTGATGCTGACGTGCAGCACATCTCGCATGGCACCCAGCACCCTGAGGTGCTGCAAAACTCAGGAGCACCCGGCCAAGGAGGGCCCTTTGCGCATCCAGGTGTTGTCTGAAAAGCACCGCCAGCCCTAACCCCATGGGGCTGTGTTAGGGCAGATAGGCACAGCCTTTGCTGCTGAGAACCGCCCTCCCAGCACAGCCTTCTTCTATGCAGATCAAGTGGCAAATTGTTTTTGGTGCAGTCCCAGGCACGAGTGGAGCTGACGCCTGCAGCAGACTAGCAGTGCAGGCAGAGCTGCAGGGAGGGGACAGTTTGGGCTGCAGGTGTCCCCTCTGGGAGGGGCACAAACCACCCTCAGCAGGCTGCTGCCTCCTTCCTGGCCCTCCGTGCATGTGTGCAGTTATGAGCAACAAGGACATAGAGCATCCTTCAACCCAAAGGAGAGTATCGCTTACCCTTGGCTTTTATGCCGCATGACATCACCTCCCGAAGCTGCAGGCTCTCACTCATCTCCCCAGGGCCACGCAGTACGTGGTTCTGTGCAATCTTCCACCACCACTCATGGTGCCAACTCAGAGTCTGGAAATGCAAAGTAACAGCCACAGTGGCGAGGGAGGGATGGGAGCAGGACCTCTTCCAGCCCCTCTGCTGCTCGATGCAGACCGGTGCCATCCGCCAGGGCAGCAGCACTCACCATGCCCTGACTCCTGCCCCGCTCCAGCATGCGGGAGCCGCTCTGCAGTACCTACATCAACACAGGAGCGTGGGCACTGCTCGCTGGAAGGTGCGGTGGCTCCACGAGGTGTCATTAAGCCAGCAGCACATCATCCTTATTAGCTCCCAACACCTCCCATTTTGCCATGCGCAGTGACCAAAGGAACTGCTTCAAACTGAACGCTCAAAACGCCGTTGCAATCTTCGCTTAACTTCAAAAGCAATGAAGGGAAAATAATGGTTGCCGCGAATTAGGTTTGGAAATTCTTTAGGGTAATGTGTGCAGATAACTCCAGCAAGGCAATAGCTCATTTGTTCCCTTCTGATAGCATTAGAAATGCTCAAACAGCTCACAGATGCTGTTGAGACTCCATGACATCGTTAACAGTGAGAGGCTCTTACATCGTTACCTGTCGCAGAGGTGTCAGGGATTCCACGTGCACGTACCCCACTGCGGCCCCACAGCTCCTCTCAGCCATCAGAAGAGCAGCATGCGTGCTGCCAGGAGAGCCCTGCCCAAGGCGTGGATGGCTCTGTGGGTGCAAAAATCAGCCTCACGGAATGAGGGGCTTGGGACCATAGAGACAAACCACGGTTTGGTTTTTGTTTGGGTTTTTATGTTCGTTTGTTCAGTTTTGTTTTTAAACACACAGATCAACTACACAGATCTTTTGTCTTCCAAACCAGACAAAGCAGACCTTAACTCCCAAAAGCTTTTTTTTTTTTTTAATCAACTTATTACTTAACTACTGATTTTAAGGAGAAAAAAATCATTGTTATGAAAAGGATAATTTTCCACTTAAAGGAGGGGAGGGAAAGTTCAGTGGCAGAACTCCAGCCATTTCTACCGAGCACATCTCAAGCAGATAGAACAAAGCACTTGAAAATAGCAGCACATGTCCTCCGAGGCTCTGCCGAACCTACTTTCTAACCACCCAGAGATGAGGTCCCACCACTTCCACAAAGGAGCTGCTCCAAAGCCGTGCCCGGCCCTCCCACAGCCCCTCCCCACCCTCAGGGCTGGGGGAGGACGTGCTGCTGCCACGAGGTGCGCTTCTGGGCTGCAGGCAACAGGGATCTCCTGCACCGCCCGGCTGGCTCTGGGCACCCTGCCCGTGCCCCATCCGCCCCCCTGGCTGGGAGCTTTGCTGCAGCACCTGAGTGGAAAGCCCAGCCAGGCTGTGAGCTGAGCCCGCCCCATGCCTGCAGGAGGCACAGCACCCCCACAGGCAGAGCCTCCCCCACCGGGCAGCACCCCAGGGGCACAGTGTGCTGTGGGGTTTTGTATCAGGGCTGGAAGAGGGGGGCTAAAAATTCTCCCTGTCTGTCGCAGTGGCTGTAGCTGTGCAGGATGTGCCAGCAGAGCACCTGAATCCAGTGTGGGACGGGTCCTGCAGTGGCCCAGCGCTGGGTCTGCAGTGGGGCAATGGCCACAGCAGAGGAATGAGCCCCAAGTGCACGGGCACTGGAGCCTGAATGCAACCCCTCCTCCTTGTGAAAGGCAGAGTAAATGGAGCCCCGATTTCAAGGTTTTCACATATCTGTAGATGCTTTGGCAAGAATAAAGCTTTGAGCCAGAGCTGCTGCCAAAATTGCTTACTTTGGAGTCAAGCTTCAATGGAGTTTGATTTGATATAGGGTGTGGGAATTAGCTTAAAATGTCTTGCATTAAAGGGCTGGGCATGCTGTAAACACAAGCTGAACGTTTGCTTACTTCTGAAGTTTCTGTGGAAAGGAATGGAAAATCAGAAGCAAATGAATGTGGATTGGCTTCCCAGCAGCAGGACTGTGCTGTGCTGTGGCTTTGCTGGCAAAACTCATACTGACCTCTGCAGTGGGTTGCTGTAGGTTCCCTTCTGAGCTTGGTGCATGGCACAGGGACATGTTCCACATCTGCACAGTGATATTTCCAAGATCTAAGGGTCCTTCAGAGGTTCATTTTTCCTTCCCCATGCAGGAGGGCAGCGCACAGCACTGCACACTGCTGAACTCCATGCCCTGGGGCTGACCCTCCCAGCATGAGGCAGCACTGAGCTCCTGCCGTGTAATGCTGATCGGGTTGGACAGACCATATTGTATTTTTCATCCACTGGATCTCATCCTGCAGTTGCTGCTTTGCAATGTGGGGCTCAGTGAGCAACTGAAATCACCGCTGTGCGGCTCCTAGGGGTGATCCTGCCCCAGGTGTATCTCTGCTCAGTGATGAGGCAGATTTCCCAAGGCCATACTTAAAACAGAAATGAGCCCATTCAATACAAGGGTCTGTGTGGTGCATTTTCTGTTTTCACATTGCTGGGGCTTTCAGCCCAAGCCTGAAACAAGAGGCAGTGGGGCCGAACAGAGGCATGGGTGCTGTCCTGCAGGGCTGCACGTGCGGAGCTGCTGCCCTGCAGCCACATCCCTGTGGAGCACAGGGTGCAGAGCCCAGGGCTCTGTGTCCCACGGGTCTTGGGGCTGGTGCTGCTGGGGTGACCCTCCAAGCTGTGCTCTGACTGTGAGCCCTCTCTTCTCCCTCAGGCGTGGGCTGCAAATTCGGTTGCGATGGAGACCGTGTCCCTGGAGCACCAGATCCAGAGTGTGCAGAGGCACATCGCTTTCCTGAAGAAGGAGCAGATGGAGCTGCTCCACGGCCTGCACCTGGAGATCCTCCGCCTGCAGAAGCACTGCTCAGGTGAGCACTGGGCATTGTGGCACAGGGAGCCCAGCACAGCCCATCCTGCCCTCAAAGACAGTCCTGTTATTAAAACCTAGAACTGGTTCTCCCTTTCTCCCAGATGCCATTTGCCCAAGGGAAGGAAAATGGCTGAACTCAACCGACGATGGGGTGAGCGAGCATGGGACTGTGCTGAGGTCCCTCTCAGAACTGGAGGAACGTGGATTCCTGGGCTGGGGCAGTTCCCCCCATCCTCCTGCCCGCCCCTGGAATCCACCCCAGTGGCTCTCATCAATAATTCAGCCTGGCCAATTACTCATTGTCTTTCAGCTCCTAATCATCACTGATTCCTGGGAAACAGAGACATGAGGGCATTTCTAAAACTGTCCATTCCCGCCCATCCTTTCTGACTTTTGCTGTTTCATTTCACTGTTTTAATAGCTCCATCCACGCCTCTCCAGATACCTGAGGCCAGGGGACCCTCGGGCATAAATCATGCAGGGAGGTTCTGAGCCACCCTGGCAGCAATGGCCCTGTCCTGTTTGCTGTTTGCAACAAGCACCGTGCCCCATCCATGAGGCACATGGCTCTGCATCTGCGGGGTATGATGGGTCCAAGCTCTTGTGTAGCTCCGGGGTGACTTTGGATGTATTTACAGTGCCACTGCCTGCTATTCATTTGCGTGAGGGAGGTAGATGGGTCAGTCAGCACTTTCTTGCCTGGTCCAGGCATGTAGCTCATTGCTGCGCCTGGATGTGCTGCTGTGACCTTGGGTTTTTGCATCATGACCTTGGTGTCTCAGTGGCCTCACCGCCAGCAGTACCTCCTGCAGCTCTGCTTCACAGCTGTGCACCAATGGAGCACCGACAGCTGGGGAGGGACTGCAGCACCCGCTGAGCCCTCTGCTGCACTGCCAGCACAGGACAGTGGGATAGCACTCCCACAGCTGCACCATGGGGACGGGGGAAGCTGACCCCAGTAAAGCCCTGCAGTGCAACATCCTCGGTTGGAGGCTTTGCAGGAAGATAAACGCGGCAAAGCACAGCGTAGAGTGATTCATCTGCTGGAAGGATCCTTGCGTTACAGCAGTGCTGGCTCCCCTCCCACTCCCATTTTATTTGCAAAGTATAAACACAGCAGAAATAGCAATAGATCCTTTCAGACTCCTCTGTTTCTCCTTTTACTGGAAGATGAGCTCAGCTGCTGTGGCAATAATTAGCACATTCCCAGCGTTAGCAGAGCAGCAGGAGGAGAGCCGCGCTGCCCGGAGGGGCTGTGGTGGCAGTGAGGGCTCCACGTGGTGCTGGGCTTTGGGGATCTGCGCTGCGGGGCCCAGCAATGGCCTCTGCTGGAACCACGTGGTGCAGAGAGGGCATCACAGCCACTGCTGCATGTGGCCGCAGCACCAGTGGGGACACAGGAGCCTGACCCACCCATAGGAAGGGAGGCACACATGGGGTCAGCCGTGGGAACGACACAGGGAGGGATTCCAAGGCACCAGCACCCCAGCACAGAAGCGGGGACCCCGTCCTGAGCATCGCTGTGCAGGCAGCAACATCTTTTCCAGCAGGAGACGGCTTTGGGTTTCATTTGGAATCTCTCTGAGACTCCATTATTTTAACTTCAGTAAAATAACACAGCTGCCATTGATTTTCCGTGGGGCAGGCAGGAGTGCTGAAAGCTTTCCAGAAATTGCATTACATTCTCCGTTACTCTGCATTCTCACCACAGATTTGTTTTCCAAGACAGACGGCAGAGCAGCCTCAGCCAAGAGCTCCGTTTCAGGGCGGCAGTGATGGGGATTAGAGTCAACACGAAAGCAGATTAAAAGAAAAATGTAGGGCAGAGATTAACCGTTTAAATTCATACTCAGAAGACAAAAAGCTCCGGGATGACCGAATGCTGCTGTCCCTCCGCTCCTCCTGTTTGCTGGTGGTTTGGTGGTCTGTGATATTCGCTGAGAAATTGTGTGGGGTCCGTGGGGCTGTGGTTGCTGTGGGTCTGCTTGCACCACGCACAGAGGCAGAGATCACTCTGCAGTCAGTAAATGATGAAACGCTTCAGGCGGCAGTTTAGCTTCGGTCTATTTTCAGTCCATTGCTCCACTCTCGTCCTGGTTTAAAGCGCCGAAAATGGTTGAGCAGATAAGAGCTGCAGAGCAGTCCCAGCACGGAGCGCTGCCCGCATTGCCGCTCCGCGGTCGCTCGCGGTGGCAGAGAAGCAGCGCTGCGCCGCGTCTCACTGCCGTCTGGTTTCTCTTCCAGAGCTGACCCACGACCTTGAGATGAAGGAGCTGGAGGCCCGCCAGCAAGGTGAGAGCAGTAAGTGTGCGGGGGAACGGCCGCAGTGCTCCGAGGGGTGGGGGGCCAGCGGGCGGACGCGGCCTCCGACCTGAAGGACCGCTGGGGCTCTGTGCTCAGACAGGACGGCCCTGAGTGCCTGTGCCGATGCCCCAGGGAGGGTTTGCATATGAAAGCAAGCATTCCTCGGGTTTGCTTTGCTAATCCCCTTACACAGAGCCCACAGGGGCACTGCAGATCCCCGGGGAGCGACTCAAAGCTGGCAGACCCCTGAGCCCCGGGAGAAAGCAAACACAGACAGTCGGTGACCCCTGCACTCCCCCAAAACCCTGTGCGCTGTCCTGGGCATTTGGAGTCAATTCGGAACCTCTTCCAGTGACGTTATGTAACACTACATCCCATGAAAAAAACTCTTTGCGTTCCATAAAAAGGGGCAAAAAAATCCTGGCGCACTCAGCACGGCTGCAGGCTGCAGACAGGAGTGCACGGGGAGCTGCGTGGCACCGAGCCCTCATCGCGTCCCTCCCTCGTGTCCGGGCCCAGCACTGCCCAGCTGCCGTGCCCAGCAGAGGATGCTGTGGGAGCAGCGCCGCCTCCTCTCTGGGCTGCGTCCCAGCACGATGCCATGGCTGCATGCCGGGGGCTCGGCTTCTCTCCCTGCCTGCCCGGTGTTAGCAGTGCCAGTGCGTGGCAGTGACCATCGCCTGTAGAGCACCACCCGCGGGGCGCTGCCCATCAAGCTGCCTTAACAGCTCCAAAAGAGTACAATCCCAGTTGGTACATTTATGGGGCAACAGCCTAAATTAAGATGCCGCTAAATGATCACTCTTCAATATCACTCTTGTAATAATTACTGCATGCAGCTTCCTCCCTTAAGATCTCATTATAAAACATTTCTCCTTGCAGAAAGCACTTAAGAGCCGAAGCTGTAAAGCAGTTGCAACGTGTATCACAACAGGCAGAGCTTTCTGCAAGCTGTGGGATCACGCCTGGGCACGCTGTGTGCTGTGCAGGGCTGTGAATCCACCCCTCCCGCTGTGCTTGAGCGGCCGTCTTCCACCACATCCCCCTGCCCCACGTTGCTCACATCTTCACAACACCTCTGATGGCAGAGTGCAGGGAATGCTGCGTGGTGCCACATCCCTGGCGTCCCCACACCAAGAGCGTGTCTTTCCTTGTAGAGCTGAGAACGCTCTTTCTTGAAAGGCGGCAGCCTGAAGCCACAACCCCCTGCGCTCTGCCCTCAGTGGGCTGGTGGGGGCACCTGGCCTGGTGCTGAGCTCGTGCTCGTGTTCCACAGAGGGCATTGGCATGTACAGGATGGTGGGGGAGGTGGGTGGGAGCCGGTGCCATCCTCCTGCGGGCAGCAGGAGCCGCAGTGGAGCAGCCCACACGGCCCAGGCAGGGCGGTGCAGAGCGTGCAGAAGTGACAGGCAGGGCTTGTGTGAAATCTCCAGGTGATGCCGGGTGACTCAGAAAGACTGGGGCAGGGAGGGCACGGTCCCCACTCCTGGCTGGGAGCCGTGGGGAAGTGCTGCTCGCTGCGGCACCACTGCTCAAACATGTCCTGCCAGGGCCCGTGCCTGGCAGTGACTGCTGCAGTGCAGACAGAAGCCAAACAGGTCGGGTGTTCAGATCAGGGAGGCAGCATGGGGAGCGCATCACAGCTGGCAGCACCTGTGCAGAAGAACTCAGATCCCTCCTGCACGCTCAGCAAGGAGAGCAGAAGGGAAAATAGCATCAGATATATGGGCTCTTGTGTGCCCATACATACACACGTGTGTACGTGCCCCCAGAAAAACAGCCACACACGTGCACGCATTTATGCTGAGGTGCCTGGCTGAGCCTGGCCCAACTGCCTGGTAATCCCAGATTAGCATTCTCTGTCCTCTAATCTGGTTTTTCAGTCTCTTGGCACAAAGGCAGCAACACCCTACGCGCTGGGTTGATGGTGTTACTGCTGGGCTTTACTCTTCTCTCCCAGCCTGAAACCGTCCCCATGCAGAGGGGATCATGGGGTACAGGGATGGGCTGCGTGCACTGGGAGGGAGCCTCTGCTTGGGCAGCCCATGGGCGGCTTTGGAACCACTACTCCCAGAAGCACGCGGCACCCCACTGCACGGCTGGGACATGGCAGCACCCCGCACGGCCACTCCGTGCTGGGAACCGCGCCGCGCACGGAGCAAAGCTCCCCTAACTGCTGCCTCCCCGCAGACGCGCTGGACCGGGAGTTGGAAGAGAAGTGCCGGGCGATGGAGGCTCAGCTGCAGGAGAAGGAGAAGGACAACCTGGAGCTGCGCAAGGAGCTGCGGCACAAGGAGACGCTGGTGGCCGCGCTGCGCTCCAGCCTCCGCAGCAAGGAGCGGCGCTTCCTGGAGGAGCTGAAGCGGCGCAGCCACCGCGTCACCATCCTCGACACGGAGCTGCAGAAGCAGACGGAAGCGGCCGCCTACCTCTCCCTGCAGCTGCACGCCACCGCCCAGCGCCTGCCGGGCCCTCGCAGCGGCGGGCGGCCGCCCCCCGAGAAGCCCCCGCCCGAGGGCGGGCCGCCGCGCCGCGGCCATAGGGCGCATCCGCGGCGCCCAGCCGGGGTCGGCGCCCGGCCCGGGGACCCCGTGCGCGAGGAGCACGACGCCATGCCCGACCCGGCCCTCTTCCTCTACGCGGCGCGGCCGCCCGCCGCGCAGCGCCCGTCACCGCCGGAGCCCCACGCCGAGCCCCGGGGCGCTGCCGCGGCCCCCCGGGCGCAACGGCTGCCCCCGCCGCCGCCGCAGGAGCCCGTAGCCGGGGCTCGGCCAGCCAAGGGCGAGGCCGGCAAGCGGCCGGGGCCCGGGCCCCGGGGTGCCCGCGCCCGGGAGTAAGCATCGAGGCGGGCACGGCCTGAGCGGCTGGGAAGGCGCTGAGCCCGGAGCACCGTGCTGAGCGGCGGCCGAGGTCGCCGTTCCCTGGGAACGGGGCGGGGAAGACAGCGCTCTGCTCTCGGCCCCGCGCTGAGCCCGCAGGGCTGGGCCGTGCTGGGGCAACGCTGCACGAGGCTTGCAGAGGGGCAACAAAGGAACGAGGCTGGGACGAAGCTGATGCAGGGGTCCCCCAAAGTGAAAGGTGCCCGTTTGCAGCACCCGGCGCCGCTCCCCGCCGGAGCGCGGCTGTGACCCGCATCACCCGCACGGGGTGTCCGCGCGCCGGCACTGTGTTCCTCACTGGCACCTACAGCCGGCCTCTGTTTTCTCACCGCAGACTGAAATCGTGTCAGCAAGGCGCTGGCAAAGCGGGATCTGGTGCGCTGCCACCCACGGGACAGAGTGGCCACAGCGCAGCCCCATCAGCAGCAGAGGCTGCAGATGACGCTTTGCCTGCAGTGTCCGAACCATTGGAGCCCACCTCCCCCGTGCTCAGTTCAAACCCCTGGGAAAGCATCGCCCTCCCTCTGAACCATCACCTGCCTCCAGCCCGCAGAGTGCCCATGCAGCCAGAGGTCTCTATTTTTGTAGCTCAGTGTTTATAACTTACAGTGCTTTTAGGAGACTCTCAGTTGCATCCCAGGCCAGCTCTCCAGATGGTGAAATCAAACCCCAAAGTACGATCAGCTCTGCAGAAGGCGAGCAGCTTTCATGCTGCCCTTTGGCTGTGATGGGCACCACTGGGAGAAGTGTCCAACTCTGGTGGCAGGGCCCCCCCGTGCCCCCAGTGCTGCCCCAGCAGCCTCTGGCCATGCTCCCAGAAGGGCACTGCATGGCAGCGGGTGAAGCACAACCTGGCATCTCGTGGTGAAGCCCCTCCTGGCCTTGGGACAGGGCTGCTCTTCCCAGGCTCTCAGTGCTTCTGCTGAGAGCACTTCCCAATGTTCTTTTAATGTGAGAGAGGGTAAAACATCTCTGTGCGTCCCTGTGCTGTGATTTGCACAGCTGGTTCCCCCTCGTTCCTAGACAATCCTGATACACAGAGCGTGTTGCATTTTTATTATGAAGTTATTGACAAAATCATGTTGTTCATGACCAACCTGAGCATTAGAAAGGGGAGGGCGTGTAAGTACCCTCCTGTTCTCTGTAAATATCTTCCTAACAATCAGCATTTTTAGTGCCTAGTATGTAAATGAAGCAACTCTGTGGGAGCTGCAGGACCTTTCCCCATTCTCAGCCATCAGCAAGGAGCTCGAGAGGCACATCCCATCTCAGTGCCTCGTGGCTTCTGCCCACCCCATGGCAGCCGGAATGGGCAGGGAGGCAGCAGGGCCATGAGAGTCTGGAACCAGCCCTGAGCTGGGAAGGGCCGGCCTCGTGCACTGCTCTGCGGTCACTGCTGCTCCTGAAGGGGGGGAAGCTCTAGAGTACAATATATACGCACTTATATATATGTATACACATAACGCACTTGCTTTGAAGGGAAAACACTGTATGATTGTAATAGAAATGATGTTGAAATAAATTATTTTAATCTTTGTATTTATATAAAATGCTCAACGAGATCTAAATGATCCCAAAACCCAGAAAGGCAGTGCTCCTGTGTTTCACCTGTGGGATGCTGCTGGGAGCATTGAGCTCACGGAGCAGCAGGGAGCCCCGGGCAGTGCCTGCCCTGCCCACGTGTGCAGGGGGTCCAGCTGCCCCCAGCCCTGGCTGCAGCACTGGGCAGTGCCCCATCACTGCATTGCTCAGCGCTGCTCAGCTCCGCGTGAGTCGGAGCAGTTAGCTGTAATTGTGCTGCAGAGCTCTGTACATGGACACGCATAGGCTGGGAGTGTAACTGCTGACACCTACACGCTCTGTATGGAACAATGTGTAACATTGACGCATAAAGCTTAATAATTAGACTGGAAATGGATGCATAGCAATAATGCTCTATTGTTAAACATTACCTGATATATGTAAAACAGCATATTGGCAACTCCTGCGTGCAGACCAACAGCCAGGCACGGCTCTTGCACCCACTGCTGCTGTTCTGCACTGCTTGCAGCCCAGTGGGCCCAGAGCACTGGTGTAGTGATCATCCTTCCCCCCATGCTGCAGCTCTGCAGGTGCTCTCCAAGGAGGGTACACACTGTGTTGCACAACCTAGCAGCAGAGGCAGAGGAGCTGTGCACGTGGCAGAGGCAGCCCCATGGTTTACACAGTGCCCCAGGCAGGCTGCTTGGGGAGCTCTCCTTGACCCCATTAATTAAAATGCCTTATTTTCTGAGTGTGTTTGCTGGGGCTACCTAAGTGCCCCTGGCTATATGCTTCCTGCTTTGGTGGTGTGGTTGTTGCGGCGCTCAGCAGCTCCCTGGCTGAAGTGTCAGCGCTGTCCTGCACAGCACAGCCCGGCAGAGCTCTGCCTGACTCCCCACGAGGCTGCACGGGCCCAATGCCCATCTGATGTGCTACCACCCTCCTGGCAGAGCACTCCCTGATTGCATCCAGCCTGCCAGCTGGCGTCCTACCCCTCTCGCACACCCAGCAGGAGCTGCCCGCACCCAGGTCTGGTCCTGTTGCTTGTTTGACCAAGGCAGAATTCGAGGCTTTCTGCAGGCTGCCCTTTCAAAGATTCACTTTCCCATCACTGCAGTCACACCAGTAATGAAATGCCGAGCCCTGAACTCCCACATCTTCCTGCATCCGTAAACCCAGACCTTCTTCCTGAGGTCCGCAGACAGATGCTGAGCCACATCTCCCCAGTGGGCGCAGGGCCACGTGCTGGGACCCTTGGGGCTGTGCAGGAGCCTGCCGTCCCCACCGGCTCTGCGCCGCCTCAGGCCGGGCCCTGCACTCAGTTGGCCCTGCTCGAGCAGCTGCAGCTCCGTCAGAGCAGAGCACGGCATTCTCAGCTGGACGCAGAGCTAACCGGGGCAGCGGCACCGTGTGCCTCCTGCTGGGAGATCCACGGCGATGGGACGGGAGCCAGAGCTCTGACACTGCGCTGCTTTATGTGAGGGTGCAGTTCACTGCATGGCACCATTATTCACCCGCACCATGTTCACGTTGACTTTTTTAACCAAGCATTTTTCAAAACGTATTCTCTACATAGCCAGAGAGCAGAGAACGGAGCTGTGAGCTGTACGTGAAAAGCCATTGTGATACCCCTGTTATTTCTTAATGAAAAAAACGCAATCCCTTTGGAGTCGCGCTCTCCCGCCCCAGTGCAGCCCCCCGAGCTCCCACCGGCAGCAGCCCCGTCCCACAGCCCCGGGCTCCGGCTCTGTCACGGCTGGAAACCGAGCGGCCCGGTCCTCGTCCCCATTCCCACCCCGTCCCCGGGACACGGCTGCGGGCCGGCCGAGCTCTGCGCTCCCGGAGGCCCCACGGCCCGGTCCCACTCCGCCGCCGCTGCTCCCGGCCCACCTCCTGGCGCGGCGTCCCCGGGACGCAAACCGAACGGAATTGGCTTTTGGCCGTTCGTTTTTCAACCCCGAGGAAGGCGGCCGCCCTCGCCCCGGTCCCGCACGTCCCTCGCCCGTCCCACACGCAGCGCTCCGGCGGCACCGCAGCCCCGGGGCCCCGCGCGCGACCTTGCAGGCGTCGGGAAGGTCGGCAGCGGCCCGCAGCGCGGTCCCAGCCCGCCCGGCCCGCGGCGAGGCCCGCTTCGTGCCCCTGCGCCGGGCCCGGGCCTCGGCAGCGCAGGGGCAGCGCAGAACAGCGCAGGGCGGCGCGGAGCCGCAACCCCCGTCCGACCCGTCCGGCCCCACCGCCCCGCCACGGCCCATCCCGCCCCCGGCCCCGTGCGCGCGGCCCCTTTAAGGCGTTGCGGGCGGCGCGGAGGTTGGTCCCGGGCCGCGCGCCGTAGCGGGGTCGCCGCACCACGTGGGCTGGAGCGGCGCTGTCCTTCGCGGCGCGGCGGGACGGGACACGGCGGGCACGGCGCGGGGCGCCCATGGTCAGCAAAGCGGACGAGATGCCGCCGGCCGCCGTGCCGGCCTCCGCGCAGGGCGGAGAGCAGCAGGAGCCGGGGCCGCGCGGCAGGAGGGCGGCGGAGGCCGAGCGGCGGCCCGGTAAGGGTAAGGGAGGGGGGGGCCGCGGCGGGGGGCGGCCGGGACGGGGGCCGCGCCTTGGGCCGGATCGCCGCGGGGCGCCGCCGTTTCGAGGCGCGGGGCCGGCGGAGAAGGAGCCGCGGCCCAGCCCTCGTCGGCGCGGACGCGGAGGCCCCGGGGTCGTCGCGCGCGGTGTCCGCCCCCGCTGCTGCGCTCCCGCGGCCCGGCGGTGACGGAGCGCCCCAGGCGGTCCGGGGGGATTCCGCGACGGCGGCCCGGGGCGGTGGGGCCTCCTCACGCCGCGGGGGGTGCGCTCGGGGCCGGGAGGGAGCGGCGGAGTTGGGGGGGATCCGGTCGGGCCCCGCGCCGGATGGGGGACGGAGCCCGGGAGCGGTGGGGGCGGCCAGGCGCGTTCCGTCCCGGCGCGGCGGCACGGGGAGCCCCGGCCCCGTGAAGGTCACCTTCAGCGGACGCGGCGCGGCGCGCCCGGGGGGGGGTTGGGGGGCGGCCGGGAGGGGCCCGCGTTCCCCGGACTCCGGCAGCCGGCAGCGGCGCGGGGCTCCGGGCGCCGTCCGGGCCGGACGGGTGGCGGCGGGGCCTTCCCGGCCCTCCCCGGGCAGGGAATCTCGGTGTGGGCCTGGAGTGCCGGGGAGGCCGCTCCGTGCCGCGCTGGGAGCCGTATGCTCCGGGTCGGCCCCGCTCAGCACCGGCCGTGTCCGAGGTCAGCTGAGGGCCGGGACCCTGCGCACGGAGTCTGGCGCCGAACCCCGTCCCGTAGCGCTGGAGCCGCGCGCTGTGTGGGGCCTCGCGTGGCCGTGTTATGGTCTGTGTCCCTTACTGCTGCCTGGCCCGGCTCGAGTCTGCCCGGGCCCTGCGGGCTGCCATGAGGTCACTGGGTGGTGGTGTCCGCAGGGTGACTGCAGAGGGATGCGTATGTGTCTGTAAGAGATAATCTCATAAGGCAGTTATCTTGGGGCCACAAAGATGCAGCTCGCCTCGTGTGCTCTTCTAAACTGAGTTCTGCTGGGGCCGGTGTCACGGTATGGTGGTGTCTTTGTAATAGGTGAGAGGCAACTGATCCGCTCTGAAAATGTGAACTGCGAGAATCTGTCACTTCAGAGAATGCTCAAAAGCAGATATGTGGGATTTCCTGGGAAGAGCAGATAGCTCATGAGAGATCTTGGCTGAATGCTGTGTGCTTTGACTCATTAAAACCCCAACAGCAAATAAATGAGGGGGGCAGCGACCTGGACAGCCCTGCGCCCTGACCTGGGCACTTTGCATCTGCTTCAGGGTGTGGGCACCGGCCCTGCCCGGCATTCTGGGTCATCCTGGGCTCAGAGTGCCGTACCTCCAAGAGCTGAGCTTCCCAAGCGCTGCTCTGCAGCTCGGCCTGCTGCTGTGCTCTGTAACCTGCAGAAAGAAAGGTAAAAGCGTGGCACTGCGTGGCTGCTCCTCATAGGTCACGTTGGTTGAGCAAGGGATTGCCGCTGCCTTCCTCCCCCGTTTGTGTGGTGATGAGGTGACTTTTTGAAGTTTGTCACTCAAAGCAAAGTTCACTGGCGTTAAAGCTGGCAGGAATTCAAGTGTGTGGGGGAGAGCCTCCCCCGCCTCCCATGCTCCATTTATTCAAGTGGATGCCAAGCACAGCTCGGGTTAAAAAGTTACACTGTGTGATCCCTGCTCAGCATGAGCTGGGTCCTGCGGGAGGGAGGTAAAGCCCTCCCTTGTGTCAGCCAGAGGACTCTGGGCAGCGCAGAGCTGGCTGAGGGCCCACAAAGCCGTGCTCCATCCCCATGTGCCCAGCACTGCCCATCAGGGTCCTGGCAGCTGCGCCACACAGAGGGGCGGCCGCTGGGGATGGGCTTCTGGCTAACAGGATATGCTCTTCTGTTGTGCTGGTCATTGAGTCCGGGGGGGCTGCTTTCTTTGGCCTCTAAAGTGGCAAGAGAGTTGTGACTGCCCCTCTCCACCTTCAAACAAACATGCTGGGCTGCTTCATTCTTCTGGATGCAAAAATACACAAATGCTTTGGGTACTTGCATTGATTTCCAGCAAGAGCAGTTATGGGTTAAGTCACCTCTCTTGTTAACTAGCACAAGATCAAAAGGCAGCAATTGTGTGCAGCACTTTTGGACTATTTTTGTTACTGCAGTTGTCGGTGCTTCAGAACAAGCTTGTCTCAGTGCAGGTTAGCAGTGTGTCTACCTGGCAGAGAGTCCTTCTTGTCAATGCCTTACTTGGAGGTTGTTTTTTTCTAAGGAAAAAAGTTCCTGTCCCTTTTCTTCCAGTTCACTTATGTATTCATTTATCTTTGCTGTTAAAAGAGCAGAGAATGAAGGTACTAATGGAGAACTGCTCTGGAGGCAGTGCTGCTGTCCGTTAGCAACAAAGTCAAAACTCAGATTCCTAATCAGGGGATCTGCCGGCCCTGTCTGTCGCCTGACCTTGGAGGTTTGCTTATGGTTTGGAAGCGGCTGAATTGCTGACGGCCGGCTTTTCCAATGGGCGGTTGTAGCACTTCAGGGGGAGAACTGGACCAGGAGGGAGGAGGATTGTTGCTATGAGGCAGAGGAAAGGACTGTGATAACAGCAGCACATGTGTGATGGGGATGGGACCTGAGCAAGGGGTGGTGTTTGGTGCAGCTTTGCTGGAGGGTGGCCCTGAGCTCGTGCTGAGAGCCGGAAGCTCTCAGCTATCCCCGAGCAGCATTGCTCTTGGGTTTCCCAGTTAGAAAGTGGAAGTAGGTCAGGAATATGCACACACAGAGGTGCAGGCACATGGCTGCCTTCTGCACAGTAAAAACAACTTTGTGTTGCAGAGAACTGTTTGACTTAGCAGTCTGTAAATGACTGAACTTGGCAGCATCCTGCTTGCTTTTCTGCATCATGCTGCGTTAGTTGTACTAGAAAGCTGTTATTTTTAAAAGTTTTAAAGGTCTGAAGTTCATGCGTTTCTTTATTTGCATTTGAGGAGTAAAACCGGTCCATGGGGCAGTGTTTGCACACAGTGCTGATGCTGCATGGCTGTTGGGTGGCGGTGGTGCTCTGGAGGTGCATCTGCTGTGGTGTGGGGCTGGGCAGGGCTGGGTCTCCCTTCCTTGGCAGTTGAGTTTTCTTCTGTATTTTGCTTTTTTTTTTTTTTTTTTTTTTTAACTGACTCCAAGACGAGAGGTTATCTGGTGTTTTTGTGACAAATCAACTTAAATGCACTTCTAGAGGTGATAAACCTTCATCTTTGAGTGGGAAAATGGATCCACACTGCAGAAATGAACACCAGAGCAGTCTGAGGCAAAAGGCCAGCTGAAAGTCCAGCGAGGCACGATTCCTTGTGCCTAAGCAACATTAAAGTAAGGGCATGGTTTAAAACCAGAGCATGGTTTTTAGTTTGTATTTCTCTTTTGCTTCAGCTGTAACCTTGGTGTTTCTGTTGGCATTGATCTTTGGTCTTTGCCTCTAGTCTAGTCTTCTCTCCCAGCTCGTGTTGGTTGAACTGCTATAGTGATCTGTAGCAGTCACCTCACTGCTTTCAGAACAATGTTTCTGAAGTTTTGGCCAGACAGAAAGCTTATGAATGGGCTTAAGTTTGTTTCAGAGAACCAGTGAGGCAATGCAGGACGCAGAGCATGCTGTGTTCTGGTGGCTCGAAGTGCTGTAGCTGTGAGACCCATGAATGCCCTGGGGCTGCGAGGCAAATGTTGTTGGTAAAAACACAAAAAGCCACAGACTTTGGAGTCAGTCTGAAACATGGCTTAAGTTGTGGAGGTGTATGTGGCCAGATTTTTGCTTGGATGCTCATGCTGAGTGGTTGCCCCTCTTGCTCCCCGTGGGCTCTCAGGGACAGGCTGTGGCCTCGCTGCACTCCCTGTGCAAATGTGGTGTGGGGCTGCTGAAATCTAACAGCAGTGCTTGGAGCTCTTCCCACTGGTGGGTTAGAGCCAAGTGAAGTTTAATGACAGCCAGAGAGCAGCTCTAACCCTTCACTGTGGGCTCTTATTAAAAGGAGCGCTTGTTGCGCTGAGGAAGCTCTGCAGGTCTCTGGGAAGCTGTGGTTTCCTCTAGGAGGTGAGGGAGGCTGTGCTCTCCTACCAAAACATTTCCACTGGGGCCATCTGTGATCAGTGTGGCTGTTCATTTAGTCAATGTATTTGGATTCAGTAAGCTATTTATTTTGATTAATTTGTTATTAGGCTAAAACTAAATTTGCATTTGCTAGACCAACAGCAGCCTTCTCGTGCTAAAGCCATCGTGCTGCAGTGCTCTCACTCTGGTTTTGGTTGCAGCAAAGCCTCCCGGTGCTCCTGGAGCAGACCTCTTGCCCACGAGGAGCCTTGCCCCCTCCCAGGTGGGGCACACGAAGGAAGCCCCTCTGGGGCCATTGCTGCTCAGCCCTGCTCGGTGCTTCTGCAGTGTCAGCCTGCAGTTGGGTCAGTGCTGCACAGAGCAGGAGGGTGGGAGTGGGAGGGGTGCACATAATCCTATTTGAGTATGGGTGGCTTAGTTGTTCTGCTGTGTACCTTATGAGCACAAGGCATGCTGGCAGTCTTATTTCTACATCATTAAATCCCATTGCATCACTAATACAGGATGGCATCGTATTGTTTTTCCTCAATGTCTTTTATCTCTGCGGATGCATGTGAACTATTGCACAGCATCAGCCACCCGTTGGACGTGGCCTCCTCCTCCTCGGAATCAGCGCGTCTCCAGCTGATGGGTGTGAAAGCTGCTTCATCAGACAGGGTTTACATGGCTATTACAGGGTGAAGTAAGCTCTGCTGAAATGTTACGATGTATTGTCATTAAACTTAGTGATTTTTATTAGTTGCAACAAGTTGTAGTTCAGGTGATCTGCTTTGAAATGTAACCCAAGCCAGGCTGCGCTGTTCTGCACTGAGCTGCTGCCTAGGGCAGCTCGGACCTGCGGGCACCCGGGCTGTGCTGTACTTCTGGTCAGGAGAGTTGGCACTGTCCACGCATTAAACTCTTTCAAAAATATCAGGAATACTTTCAGTTGTAGATGCAGATGTAACCTGAGACCTGATGTTAGCTCCCGAGGTCAGAGACTTCATGTTACCAGGATTTCAAGGTTAGCTTCTCTCCTGCTGTGGAATTGTTTGAGGAGAGCAGCTCTTCTGAGAGGAGGACATTGGCCACAGCTGAGATTTCTCTGTTGGCTGGGAGGGTAACTCCGAGGGCTTGAAAGGATTTGAGTGGGAGAGATTTTTCCTGTTTCCTTTTTCTGTTCTTAAAACAGAGGAAGAGAGACCAGCCAGGGATTTAATGTGAGATCCCCTGCTCTGCTCTCAGCCAGCCGGCGCTTTTCTCCTCAGCAGATTGGTGCCGGAGCACGAGGCACTGCAGGCGGCCTCAGTCTTCCTGGGGCTCCCTGCTGAGGGTCTCCTCCTGGATGTCAGGCCCTGGCCGGTGGTTCCATGAGCTCCGCACTCCTGGTTCCGTTCTGGCTTTGGGAATGCGATCACTGCTGAAGACAGAGCTGTGCTGCTCGGCAGGGGGATGTGTGGTGTCCCTCCAGAGGGCCCGTGTGTGCACAGGTTGCCCCAGCACTCACTGCTTGCACAGGGCTCAGGCTCTGTAATCCCCGCATCGGTTGCTGGGATTTACAGAAACGGCAGAGAGGAGTGTCTGGAGGAGACCATCAGTGTGTTTTTGTGGCTGGTTTGATACGGTGGAGCAGTGTGAGAGGACAGAAAGTGCGTCTGGGAAACCTTGGCCGCAGCTGCCCAGGCCCTTTGTGCCGCCTGCTCAGTATGGGCGGCCGGGCCCAGCCGAGACGCCCCGCAGCCACCCACCTCCTGTAACTCAGTGCATCTCCTGCCAACAAGTTTGGCACAGCCGGAGCGCCTGTCCCATGCTGCACCAGTACAGTGCTTGATACAGCTCTTGTCTATTTATATCGAGCTCACGGAGCGGGGCAGTCGGCGGGCATCCGCTCTTGGAGCACATCTGAAGAACTTGTTGGGGAGACGCACACGTACATCCTTCTGATGTGAGCGGAGCCGCGGCCTCCAGCTGCAGGAGCTGCTCTGTGCCTCGTGGTGGGTGAAGGTCTGCGGGTCTGGAGCGGGGGCTGCAAGGAGACCGTGTGTGTGGGGCAGCGCTGGGCCCCCGCCCTGGGGACATGTGAGGACTTCTCAGGAGTCACAGTGGCTGTGTGGGCCAGATCCGGAGTGGGGAGGTGAGCTCTGCCGTGCGCCTGGTGGGGACTTAAATACACGCGTGCAGACAAGACTTGCAGACAGAGCTCGCTGTTCTGACCGGTGCTGTGTGAGCCGGGCTGCCGGAATCATGGGAAACAGCGTGGTGATGAGCTGCTGCAGGCGCGTCACCGAGCTGCTCTTCCCAGCGCCCGGCCGCAGCCTGCCCGATGAGCGCTCGCCCCTCCTGCTGAAGGCCCCGCCGAGTGCAGCCGGCTCTGTGGACACACCGGGAGCTTCGTGGAGCTCCGTGCCATTCCCCGACGTCATCCCCAGCACAACGGCAGGAGGAGGCCTGCAGGAACGCATCGAATGTGCCCAGGCCTTGCCCGAGGGCGAGGGCGAAGCCGCGGTGGCCGCAGCCTGCGGCGACAGCTGTTCTGGAGCCGGCGGTGCTGCCCCACTCCCTGTCCTTCCCGCCGACCTTGAGGAAGGGCCGTTGGAGCCGCTGGGCTGTGCCGTGCTGCCTGCGGCCTGCCAGGGCCACGTGAAACCTGAGGACTGCGGTGTTGCATGCGGTGCGGGGCCTGGGGCGGCCTGCGGGGTTCTGACCTGCAGCGTGCAGCCAGCGGGCCCCAGGCCGGGTGCAGCCTCGCTGCTGGGCAATGGGTCACAGCGTGCTGCCTCTTCGGAGAGCCCTGGCAGGGCCCGGTCAGTGAGGACGGGAAAGGACCTGCGTGGCCACGGCGTGGCTGCACCGTCTGCACTTGGCTGGGAGAAGGCCTCTGGGAGGGGGGCTGTGTGCTCCAGGAACCCCAGACCTGCAGTGCAGCTATCCAAGCAGCAGAAGAGGAGGAAAAAGAGGAAGCTCCTTCTGTTAGGTGCTTAGCGTGGGGCCCTGCTGTGCTTTGTGTTTCTGGTGGCCCTGTGTGCAGGGCTGGGAGCTACATGTGCTCATGGTGGGGTGAGAGAGGGGAGTGGAGGGGAGGCTCCATCGGAGTCTGCATGTGGTGAGGTACCTCCTGTACTATTCTCTCCTTGCACTTGTTAGCAAGCATGAGGATGGGCTCTGTGGCTGATGACTGGCTGGCTGCAACGTGGGCTAACTCCTGCAGCCAGAGCAAAGGAGCAGGAGCTGTTGAATGAAACTATGGCTGTGCTGCATGCAAAGAACCTTTGTGACACGGGTTCAGTGCTGTTCTGTGTCTGTTCTGCGCCTGGCATGTGCACCTGGAGCTCAGCCCTAAACATCCAGGAGGGGCTGGGCAGGAACCTTGCTGCTCAGCACTGGGAAGAGCAGGGCGGGGTTTGTGTGCCCCTGATGCAACTGGGGCAGGTACCAAGAAATGCATTCTTAGACTCATTACTGAAAAAGGGAGCATTTTAGTCTTCAGTTTTTTTTATCTCTATGTTACTAAATGTAAGGAAGGAAGGCTGGAGGCAGTGAATGCCATTGGTACTGGTACTTCCCACACCCTCCAAACCAGACTGGCTTGCAGCAAAAGATTTTGACATGGCCATCAAAAAACTCATGCCTGATTTGGACTAAGAAGATGTGTTTGAATGCTAAAGAGTTATTAACTCATGCTCCCCATGATTGCTCCATCACCACGTGTGCTCAGCAGCACTCAGACCAGGCAGGAGCTGGGCATTGAGCCGCCTGCCTTGCGCTGTGCACGCACACCTGCAGCCTCACTGTAAATAGCACTGGGACTGAAATAGCACAGTCATTTCGGGTGCTCACTGTCTGGGAGCAAGGATGAAACCTAATCCTTTCCCTTGGCCTTTCTAGCAGGTACAAAGTGCAGGTTAAGGGAGCACATTTTCAATGCTCCCATGAAGCGGTGTCTGTGCCACCTCCTCCCCTCTTCAGCATTTGGCTTTACTGTTTTCCTGATGCTTTCCCTGGTGTGCAGCTGCAGCTCGTTCCCACTGTCACCGGGAGCTGTCCCCTGACCTCCAGGCACAGGCTGTGATTTCTGAATTTCAGGCACTGTCCTGTGGGGCACTCCTGTGTGGAGCTTTTCTCCTTCCTTCCTGGTGTGGACGGAGCCCCCCAGAGCCTCGCCTTGTGCCTGGCTTGCCCCTGGCTTTGTCTGTCAAAGAAATGAACAGGTCACGCTGGGGACTTAAACAAAGTGACAGGGAACGTGAACAGCATCTGCTGAGATGTTGAAGGCAGCAGAAGCTGCTGAAGGTAGCTGTGTTTACCCGTTGCCTCTTGCAACGAGCATGCTTTCTTGGTGTTCCGTGCAGTCTTTCACTCTGTGTCAGTTCAGCTGTGCCAGCCGTCTTTGAGATGGGTTTCTGCTGGCAGCCTTTGGAGCAGTGCGGCAGGAGTTTGTACTCCGTGCAGGGATGCTCCAGCAGGGCTCCTCCCTGCACGTGCAGGGGCAACAATGCGGTAACCCCAGACTGGCTTGGTGGGTGCAGGCTGCTCTGGGAGCCCTGCAGCTTCCTCAGTCTTCTCAGCTCTGATATCTCCACCTTACTTCAGAAGAAAAACAAACCATTGCAGAAACTGGGAGGGAGGTACAGAGCTCCCTGTCCCTGTGACGCATCTAAGTGAACACTTAAAGTGTCATCGCCTTTTTCTTGAATGCAGTGGCTTAGGTGAAGCCTCACCCTGTCCCTGTGGGATATCCACAAAATATTCTGGAAATGTGGAGGGCGGTTTTGTTGTGTGCAGGGTGTGGAGCTGCCGGTGCAGTAATGCACTCCACGTGACACCACTTTGCCTGCAGCTGAGCAGCTGTGCTGTGAAGGTGCGTTGGAGCCACACAGCATGTTGGTGCAGGGGGACAGCTGCCTCTGGCTGCAGAGCACCACACACCCATTCTTTAATTAAGAGACTTCTGAAGTCTAAGCCAAATGTGCTGTAAGCTGCACCGTCCTCCTGCTTCCGTTCCTCCCTGCTCCACACGGGTTGTGGAAGGTGCAAACCCTGCAGGCGAGTGGGACTGTGTTGATACTGCAAAGGAAGGAAAGGGCAGTGCTTGGTGCACTTGTGTCCAGTAAACACTAACTGCAGAACAAAAAGTTTATTGCCTTTAACCCCTGGTTTTAATCCCTTGTTTGCTTGCTGTCCTCCCCTCCCCCGTGTGCTGACCACTGTCCCTCTCTCCAGAGCACCCACCTGGCGTGGCACTTGTCAATGGCAGTGGCCCCCACGAGAGCCTGAAGGGCGAGAAGGATGCCAGGCAGAATGGACATGAGGAGACTGACACAGGTGAAGATGGGAACGACCAGGAGGTCATTGTCATCCAAGACACAGGATTTACTGTCAAGATCTGTGCACCCGGGATAGAGCCCTTCTCCCTGCAGGTACCTCTCTGCCAGCTGGGAGGGGATGAGTGGGGGCTGGAGAGGGACCCAGGCTGCGGGCTGGATGTGGAGCGAGTTTCACGACCCCCAGAACTAGTGGAGGCAGGGGGTCCCTGATTTGTTGTTTCCACGATGGGGTTAAGTGGAGAGGGAGACAGTGAAGCATGGAGGGTGCAGGAGATAAGCTGCTGAACCAGTGGCTTTTAGAGAGAAAGAGAAGAGTAGGTGATGTGAGCACAAAGCTGTCTGGCAAAGGCTGTGCAGGCATTGGGAGGACAGAGGTGGGTGGGAAGTGGAATTAGGCAGGGTGTAGCTGCCTCATGTTCGTCTCAGCAGGGCTCAGGGATGGAGATGAGCACCAAGGAAAGGCCTTTCTCATTTCTGAGCTGTTTTTAAGAAGGGATGTGAAAACGTGACCCCAGGGTCTGACTTAGGAAGGGAAAACCTCCTGCCTGCCCAGGGATTTTGACGTGCTGCACCTTCTGGCTAAGATGAGTTTGGCACAGTGACACGTGCCAGCGCTGTTTGGGGAAGGCACACATTTGCCTGGACATCAAGGGAACAACGCAGCTCCCTTTTCATTTCTGCAGAGAGCAGAGCTCTGCTGCATGCAGCAGTGTGTGTCACATGGGCCACAACGCGTGCTGCCAGACCAGGACAGGATTTGACATGCCCAACTGATTCTGCAATTTAGCACTGCACTTCACCAAAAACCATTTGGATGAAGTATCTTTACTATGGGGGGAGGCATTTTGAGTCTAAACCCAGCAGGAAGGAAGCCTTATCTCTCCAAGACCAGTAGAGAGAACAGTGAGATTACATCCCCCGTGGATCTAGCTGTATCTCAGGCAGCTTTTTTCTTCCTTTAAATCCCTTTGGCTGTTAGTTTTAATAGGCTAATAATAGCAGGCCACGTTGTTTACAGCGGCTTATGTAAACTACCCTGAGTCCTCGTAGCTTGAGAACAACGTCAGTGGTGCTGGAGCCAGGGCAGGCAGGCAGGGGAGCAGCCCGGGACCTCAGGTTCAGCATGGATCCTGTGTGGCTGGAGCCGTGTGTTCACGTGCCCGGAGGGGCAGCACCATGCAGTGGGTACCACTGCAGGTGAGTGTAGGAAATGGCCCCTTCTCGCATCATTCTGATCCTCAGCACAGACATGCCGTGTGAATGGATAAGGGATGAGCCCCTGGTTTCCCCTCACCTTCTGTTCCTTCCCTGCCTTGTGCTCAGCACAGTGCAAGGCTGAGACACCTCTGGGTGCTGACCCTGCCAGAGGTGGCATCTTTGCATGTACTGCAGAGCAGCTCTACATGCCTTTTGCCACTGGAGCTTGCTGACATGCTGAGTGTTGCTAGGAGAGCAGAGATGTCCCTAGTGTGTTTGTGCTCTTGAGTCTTCTTTGGATGCATGCTTGAGGGTGAGCTGGCTAAGAATAACTGGTTGGGTTGTTCCCTTCTTAAGGTCTCTCCTCAAGAGATGGTGCAAGAGATCCACCAAGTCTTAATGGACCGTGAGGACACGTGCCATCGGACTTGCTTCTCCCTACAACTGGATGGCAATGTCCTTGATAATTTTGCTGAGCTGAAAACTATTGAAGGACTGCAGGAGGGCTCGCTGCTGAAAGTGGTGGAAGGCAAGTTCCTTTGGGAGGAAGTGGTTCTGGCCACCTTGCAGCCCTTTCTTGTGGTTCCTTCTTGAGAATTGTGTGCTGAAGCAGTAAGCATCTGTGTAATTCCAGTTTCTTTCCTCCCTTTCTGCTTATCAGAGCCATACACAGTGCGAGAGGCCAGGATACATGTGCGTCACATTCGGGACCTCCTGAAGAGTCTTGACCCTTCAGATGCTTTCAATGGTGTGGACTGTAATTCTCTGTCATTCCTGAGTGTCTTCACTGAAGGAGACCTGGGAGGTATGGGGCAAAAAGGCTTATATGGTGTGGTCACTGTTCTCATTCCCCTGACTCCCTGCTTCATTAAAACACAGTGTAACAATCAGCTGGCCCACCTCACTCAGGAGTGCAGAGAAAAACTCTGAGAACTTCTGCTTGAAGGATGGACTGGTACGTTTTTCAGCACTGATTTTCCATCTTTCTCCATTGTAGACAGCGGAAAACGAAAGAAAAAAGGTACTGAAATGGAACAAATTGACTGCACCCCTCCTGAACATATCCTGCCAGGTAGCAAAGAGAGACCCCTGTGTGCCCTTCAGCCCCAGAACAGAGACTGGAAGGTAGAGTTCTCCTGTGCAATTCCAACAGCTGTCGGCATATATCTTGCAGCAAACATGTTCAGGGATTGAAACCTGCGCTGAGGTGGACTTTGGGATTTGCTCTGCTTGGTCCTTAATGAGTGCTGGAATAGCACTGCTTAGCCAAGAGAATAAAGTCCAAGAGCGTGCAAAATGCTGGATGCAAAGTCTGGACATCTGCAGAGCATAACATGGCCAGTCTTGCTGGGGAGGGGAAGCAGTGAAGGGAGAGTTGCACTGCTTTAAAAAGTCCTGGAGACAGGATCTGCAGATCAGTACAGATTATCCTTAGATTTCCCATGCCCTTGCACTTGGATTCCAGTTTTAGAAGCTGCCATTTGAAAACCAGTACAGCAAGAAATGCATGCCTTGTGCAGCCCAGAGGCCCAGGGTGTCTGTTTTTACCTGTGTCTTATGTGTGAAAAGCTGCAGACTGAGGCAGATTAGTGGACTGCAAGTGGCTTAAGGAAGGCTATGCTATAAAGACCAATTTTTTTGTAAGCTCTGTTTGTGGAACCAAGCAAAGGCAGCAGGTAAAACGACTCTGGCTTGTGCATCAAATGGCTCTGTAACTCACGGTATTAATTCCTACTGACAGGAACTGCTTCTGTTGTATTCTGCAGCCTTTGCAGTGCCTGAAGGTATTGACAATGAGTGGCTGGAACCCTCCACCTGGTAACAGGAAGATGCATGGAGACCTCATGTATTTATATGTCATCACAGTGGAGGATCGACACGTCAGTATCACTGCATCCACTAGAGGATTTTACTTGAATCAGTGAGTAACCAGCATTCCTTCTATCCTGCCCTGCAGCAGAGAACTTGTAATACCCAGTTGGAAAAGAACATGCAAAGAAACATGCTGCTTGATTTTTTTATTTTGATTGTTTTGTGTGTGTGTGTGTGTGTGTGTGTGTGTGTGTGTGTGTGTGTGTGTGAAAAGCAGCTTATTTCAATTCACTGCTCACATGGGGTTTGTAGGAGTTGTTCTACTGGATTGGGCTGTTTACTTATGCCTGGTACCACTTCTCTGCTGTGGATAAATGCCTGATGCTTTAGGGAAAGTTGAAACATCCCATAATGACATCAACTAATTATAGTATTTTGAGTGGTGGAGGGAATTCCTTCCTGACCATTGCAACTGGCTCATTTTGCCCTAAAGGAAAAGCACAGTGCCAGCACTTCCTAACCTGGGCACAGGTTTGACTAGGATTTTTTTTTAAATAGTGTCTGTGAGAGACTGTTAAAGTTACTGCACAGTGCCTGGGAATGTAAGAGTGACTGAAGAAAAGACAAAACTCGAGCACGTTTCTACCCTCTGTCCCGTTATGAATTGGAAGTGTTCTGTGTTACCCTGACTTGTGGAAAAAGTAGTTTGTATTCTGTGGTTGCCTATGGAACCGGGAGTCTCAGTTATGACAACAGCATGTTTCTTTCTTCTTACAGGTCTACTGCGTACAACTTCAATCCCAAACCTGCAAACCCCAGTTTTCTCAGTCATTCCCTGGTGGAACTACTTAACCAGATCAGCCCTACCTTCAAAAAAAACTTCTCTGCTCTGCAGAAGAAACGGTAGCAGCACTTCTTCTCTAGTCACCTTTGGTGATGTGATGTTGCTTGGTGAGGCCAGGGTGCATGGCTGGTTTGTCCTCAGCAGCAGCTGATGCAGAGCAGGCCTCGTGCTGCAGCATGGTCAGAGTGATAACCTCCTCACTTCGCTCTGAATACAAAAAAACTGAAGCATAAAATATCGGGAACCCTAACACATGATGGCTTTGCACAGGCTTACAGTGGAGCAAGAATGATTACTTTAAACATTTATGCATATTTCTTTTCTCTAATTTCCTTTTGCTCCTGTATTAATAAGGAGCAATAACAGATTGTTTTATTTTCCTGTCCTCGCTGCAGGGACCATCTATTCTAGTCCAGGACAGTGGATCCTTTGCAGAAGCCTGTCATTCTTTAGTCTGCTTAATGAACTGCCTAAGCTCAGCAGGATGCAAATTGACAGGCACATGGTGTGGCTTTCAAGAGTTGTGCTTCTGCTCTCATTAGGAAGATGAAAGTGACACCATACAAGGGCTGGAAATTAGCAGTGGCCTCCCAGTCACCACAGCGACTATCTGGCCATTTAAAAATGATTATATTGCATTGCTTGTTGGGCCAGAAGTAAATACAGATGGGACTCTGGCACCTGCTGAGAGCAGACAGATTACAGCAAGCTTCCCCTAAGCCATTAGTGGTGGATGGTGCTATAGGCTTGTTTATAACGTAGCCCTTACGGACTGCAGTGAAAGCTGAGAGCCTATCTGACAGAGGTGGCTGGGAGTGGTGATCCTCTGCATGTGCTCCTGTTTTGTGCTGAATGGGGAGTGTGCTGGGCAGATGGAGCTGAGGACAGGGGAA
The DNA here is from genome assembly GCF_905368555.1 of Meleagris gallopavo. Classification (NCBI taxonomy): domain Eukaryota; kingdom Metazoa; phylum Chordata; class Aves; order Galliformes; family Phasianidae; genus Meleagris; species Meleagris gallopavo. The sequence goes on along the minus strand of NC_139424.1, from coordinate 9,471,397 downwards.
TGAGGAGAGCCCAGTTTATTCTGTCGCCAGCAGCTGAGATACTGCCAGCTCAGTCGTCAGGGGTGTCACTGCATGTTTAATGACTTGGTCTTGTTCTGCTGTTAGAAAGTACCGTTGCAGCTGAGGGAAAATTCTCTTAGAATAGAAAGAAATCTTCCTTTGGAAAATGTCTAATTGTTTTCACTCCCTAATTAGGGTTCAGAGACATCCTTTTGAAAGGATAGCAACTCCTTTCCAAGTGTACAGCTGGACAGCTCCACAAGCAGAACATGCCATGGATTGTGTCCGAGCAGAAGATGCGTACACTTCCAGGCTGGGCTACGAAGAGCACATACCTGGACAGGTATCAGTCTAGCGCTCTCCAAGAACCCTAGCAATAGTCCTGCTGCTCATTGCACTGGGAACCAGTTAACTTTTACCAGCAAGTAGACCTTTGGTATTTTGAAAGGATTTTGCACATCAAAGAAAACTTGCATGAGTCTTTGTTCTCAACAGTATCTTTAAGTACAGAGGGCTGAGCTGCCGAGGCTGCAACTTCCCTGAGTATGTGGGAGTCTCAGCAACTTCTGCTTAAGTACTTATAAATCCTGTGTCTCTACTCTGATTGGCACCATTGTTCCTTGCAAGCAGCAGAGTGTTCCTCTGTTCTGGTCAGGCCTGGAAGAGCTCTCGTATCTCTCAGCAAACTTTTCTAAGGGTGTCAGTTGCAGCCTCATAGCATAAAATGTGCCAGGATGTGCACTGTGCTGGACTGTCATGGCTGCATGTAGGCAGTGTCTGTGGGGTGACCAGGTTGCAGTGTGCTGGCTGACCAGGTCTGCACTGGGTTATTCTGGTGTTAGCAATCTGGCATTTCAGACAAACTGTGCTGAGTAACGTGGAATAACGGGATCTATCCCATATGGATGTGGAATGAGATCAACTCATGAGGAGTGATCCTGATGCTAATTCTTTTCCTCTGAACATCATGGCAGCCTGAGTTCTTTCCTTCTCCTTTCCCTCGTAAATGAGAAATTTTGGCTTGCCAGCACCCACCTACAGCACATACTGCTTCCCACAAGGCTTTCACTCTTTCAGACCAGAGACTGGAACGAAGAGCTGCAGACCACACGAGAGCTGCCACGCAAGAACCTGCCTGAGAGGCTGCTGAGAGAACGAGCCATTTTCAAGGTAACTTTGGGATCTGCAGGCAACTTCCATTACACAGCCCCTTCACTGCTGCCCATGTCACACATAGACATTTCACCTGAGCTGCCATTTAGAAACTGCAAGATGGGAGTCCCTATTTGTGACCTAAGGAGTCTTGTTCTCTCTCACATACCATATAATCACCTGTGTTGGAAAAGGCCTTCAAGAACATCACATCCAACCATCAATCTCAGTTACCAAATCCCACCACTAAGCCATGTCCCTTAGTGTCATGTCCACATATCTCTTGAGCGCCTCTAGGGATGGGGACTCCACTCTAATCGGGACTTCCTTGGGCAACCTGTTCCAGTGCTTGATCAATATCTGCCTTCTGCTCCCAGCTTTGCAGGGAAGAATTGTAGTCCTTGACCCCGTGTCTCCCAGCTGACCACGAGATGGTCTCCTCTTAGTCCTCTGCTGTTGTGTTTGATCCGGTCCTCCTTCAAGCGGGTAGGAGGAGCAGGAGCAGGGGTAGGGGTGGAACATGATTAAAACTAAACCCTCCTCTGCAGAGAGCTCATGAGACTGAGCCGTGGTGATCCCTAATGCTCTGGCTCCTGGAGCTTGTATCCAAGCCACTGGCCAGGCTCACAAGAGCAAAAGTCAGCTGACCTGCCTGCCTGCTGGAGGGCCATGCGGAGGTGAGGAGCAAAGGAGAAATTTGCAGAGAGCTTTGAGAGTGAGGTGTGGGGAGGATGTTATCCATTTCTTACCTGCCTTTCTTTCTGGCTATCTCCAGGTTCACAGTGACTTCACTGCAGCAGCAACAAGAGGTGCCATGGCTGTCATTGATGGCAATGTCATGGCCATCAACCCCAGCGAAGAGACCAAGATGCAGATGTTCATCTGGAACAATATATTCTTCAGTCTGGGCTTCGACGTCCGTGACCACTACAAGGACTTTGGTGGGGATGTTGCTGCTTATGTAGCACCTACCAATGATCTCAATGGTGTGCGGACCTATAATGCTGTGGATGTAGAAGGGCTGTACACTCTGGGGACTGTAGTGGTGGATTACAGAGGTTACAGAGTGACAGCTCAGTCTATTATTCCTGGGATCTTGGAAAGGGAACAGGAACAGAGTGTCATCTATGGGTCAATAGACTTTGGCAAGACAGTTGTCTCGCATCCTAAGTACCTGGAGCTGCTAGAGAAGACCAGCAGACCGCTTAAGATCCAGAAGCACAAAGTCCTGAATGACAAGAACGAGGAGGTGGAGCTGTGCTCCTCAGTGGAGTGCAAAGGCATTATTGGCAATGATGGGCGTCACTACATTCTGGACCTGCTTCGCACTTTCCCTCCAGATCTAAACTTCCTACCTGTTGAAGGGGAGGAGATGCCAGAGGAATGTAAGAAAATGGGGTTCCCCAAGCAGCACAGACACAAGCTTTGCTGTCTCCGGCAAGAGCTTGTTGATGCCTTTGTAGAGCACAGGTGAGCTCAGCTCCCCGCGTCTTCTACTTCAACTGGTAATGGTCAAAGTCAGAGCTCCTGGGAGCAGGCAGCTGATTGCCCCATCGCTCAGCCCTGCAGGTGCAATTACAGAGGCTTACTTAATGGAGGTGGAGCAGTAAGAGTCTGACAGGGCTGTAGGGAACTGGGGAAGAAGTGGTTTGCTCTTTAGTCTCCAGATCTGTTCTGATGTTTCGTGTCCTTTCTCTGCAGATGCTCTGGTCACCTGATATCTAGGGAATGGAAAGGATTTATGCTTAGTTTTTTAGGCTCTCCAGACATCTCAAATGCTACATTTTTTTTACTAAAGGCTGAAAAAAATTACCTGTGGGAACTGCTGTAGGGAGTTCTGTGGTTGAGTGTATTGGTGTTGGGCTCATACAATGCAGGAGAAGGGACTGGGAGCTCTGGGAGCAGGCAGTCATGTGGTGCAGCTGCATGGGGTAATGCTCCTGCTTCCATGTCGGGGGCTGCAGGGTGTTCTGCTACAGCAGACAGTCAGAGTCTGTGCTCCACTGCCAGGAAGGTGAGCCCTCAGCTGCTGCCAGAGGAGCTCTGCCCGCTGAGCAACCAGTTCTGCAGCCAGCACCCTGCCCCGTCCTGCCCTGTGCCCACAGGCACCTTCACTTCTGCCTGGGAGAGGTTCCAGACCAGCAGCCTGCAGGACCGTGGCTGGAGGCTGCCACTGCACGGCTTGCAGAGCTTGCTGTGCTTGGGTTTCATAGTAAAATTGCTGCTGGATTTTGTTTGTCACTTCTGTGGATTTGGCAGTAAGAGTCTTCCTGAGCTGTTTGCTGGTGTTGCGTGTGGAAAGCTACTTGTGACTACTGCAAGGAGATGAGCTTTTCATTATGATGTGTAATGAAAACCCACTTCTTTGTCTCTTCTGACATGCTAATGGAAGATATTAGAATAATGTGCACTCTCTAATTTCAGAAAGCTCCCTGATAGAGGGTCAGTTTTGCCTTTGCAGAGGGAAACTGGGTGGTCTGTTACGCCAGCTCTGAGCTTTTCCCCTCATAGCAGAATGGTGATCCGCTTAGATTCTCCCGCTGTACTGAATTCCTCTCTTACTTCACTGTAGGTATCTCTTATTCATGAAGCTGGCTGCATTGCAGCTGATGCAACAGAAAGCCAACAAACAGGAGAGCTCAGCTGCACTGGAAAATGGCACCTCTCCGGAGAACGGTACAGCAGAAAGCGAGAAGTCTGAGTCAGATGATGGTAAAACAGATGATAACGTGACCGGACTTGATCAGGTTAAAGAGCTGGCTGAGACCATTGCATCTGATGATGGAACAGGTATTTAATCCTCTGCATCAGAAGCCCAGGCCTGCTGCCCTGCTGGTGGCTGTGCCTCTGGCGGGAGCTATGCCAAACCAGAGGCACTTAGGGTGATTATTTGTTGTTAAACAGGACAAGTTCTGGCTTCTGCTATTGATAATGTTTTAGCTCTTTGCATAGAGCCATTCACACACCAGTACATTAATGACCCTGGCTGCCTGGGGGGAGGTTGTTAGTGTCTCTGAAGCACAAGCCTACCAGCTCTGATGCAGGAACGAGAGCCTCACCAGCAAGCTGCTCTGCAGGGCCAACAGCCAGGGCTGGGAAGCGTGCAGTGCTCAAACACCTTCAGAAATCCCAAAGTATCTGATTTTGCATTTTTGCAGCTATTTTCCTTTCCATATATCTTACAATTGATTGTATTTATAATGGATTTCTGCAAAATATGCCATCATTATTGCTTTTAATAACAAAACTTTTCTCTTTAATAGCCAGATTGTCCTTTCCTGAAATCCACATTTATTTGTTATCTTTTTCTTCCTCCTCCAGTCGATCCCAAAAGCAGAGAAGTGATTCGAAATGCTTGCAAGGCTGTGGGCTCCATCAGTGACACATCATTTGACATACGGTTTAACCCAGATATTTTCTCACCAGGTATGTGCATAAAGACCTCGTGCTGGTCCGTTTTCAGAGGATTGCTGTATGCAGCCAGCTACAGACGAAATTCAGTTCCAAAGCCTTAACTGATACCACTGGCTTTTGGTGCAGAGTTCCCCATGCAGCTCAAAGACACGGAAAAGAGAGAGAGCTAAAAGTGATTGAGTGCTTGAACTACCAAATGCAGGCAGTGCGCTGGCTCCCACCGCTGCACTCGGGGGAGGTTTTGAGAGTGCTGCCAAGAATCTTGAGACTCTCCAGCATCTCAGCTGCTGGACCACGTGAAAAGAGGTGGATGTGGGGGGGGACAGGTCACATTTGATCCTATTTTTTTTTTTGTTCACACACAAAAAAAAAAACCCACACGGTTGTAGAGGAATGAATGATGGTGGATCGTCAGTGAAGGGCAGGGTTTATTTTAGTAACACTGGTCAGTAGGTCATGGTGCCCTTTCAAATACATGCTCTGATCACAGGCATCCGATGTAGCTTTTAGTGTCTGGAATCAACACACTTTATTTAGAAATACTGTGAAGCTCCCAAAATGTTAAGTGGGGCAAATGCAGAGGCTGTGTGTGTGCAGATTGCAGGGGAATGGACACATAGTTGAGTTTAGTTTGGATTAAACATGTCAGAAGGAGCATGTGTTTTGAAGTCTGGTGAAAACTAGTGCTTTGGCACTGACTTTTCAACTAGAACTTAACTTTGTTTTAATTTTCATGTGCCAAAGCAAAGACTCTGAGCTTCCAGCACTTGAAGTGCTGTACGTGCTGCTCCAGCCTAGCCTGGACTCTTTTGCACTGGCGGCGTGCACAGCATTTGCCAATAGGTAGAATGGGATTTGAGCCATTAGAAGTTACATTAAAAAGGAATGGATGGGGACGGAGCAGCACAACCAGTATCCGAGAGAAGGAGGTAATGCTCTTCCCATCAAAATGTTGCAGATTAGATAAGATTTGAAGAAGCATTTTTAATTTGAGGGAGGCAGATCCTCTTCTGCTTTTTACCTGCTATTGCCGCATGTTTTCTGTACATGAGTTAGTTTTCCTTTTGAGTTCATGTTTGATGTTTTCCTCTTGCCCTGATAGGTGTTCGTTTTCCCGAGTCTAGCAAAGAGGAGGTGCAGGATCAGAAGCAGTTACTGAAGGATGCTGCTGCATTCTTGCTCTCATGCCAGATCCCAGGTTTGGTAAGCAGCTATGGGCCAGCAGTAATCTCTTGGAAGCTTAATTCTAGCTTGGCCACTCTGAGCAAGCACTGCAGTAATGCTATGCGACTTCAATCCCAGGCAGATGCTCTGCTCTGCTGCTGGTAGCCAAGTTCTGGCACCAGGGGTGCAGCGTGGTAAACAGTGCCAGCATCTCTGGTGCAAGCACAAGAGTGGCTTTCCATTTCCTGTCTTACAGAACAGTTTTCCCACTCACTCCAACAAAGAATTTTTGGCACTAGCGATCGACATTATTGCTGAGGATTTGAGACAGTAAGGACCACAGAAGTAATCCTCCCAGTCCTGAGCATCACACACTGCTTTTGTGTTACCTGACCTTGATTGTGACTCGGTGGCTAATAATTTGGAGTGCAGTGGGAAGATGTTCTTGTTCATATCTAAAAACTCCTTCTGCAGGTCTTAGGCATTTTGGGTGCTTACCCATGTGCCTGGTCTGATAAGAAATACCAGCTGTTCTCTCTAAAGTGACTGCTATGTTGCAGCTGTCATTGTAACTGGGAGGCTGGAACTGCTGATCTCCACTCTGAGAGGTCTTGGGGCTGTTGGTTTTTCATTGCTGGAAAACTTCTTTTGAACTGTACCTCCCTACAAATTCCCTGGTTCCTTAGTCAGCATAAGCTTTTAAGGCTAGCTATTCAGTCTGAAAATAAAAAAGGAGGGGAAGTGAATCAGAGAAGGACGTGATGGTGACTGTTGTTTTGCAAGGGTTGTGATACACTAGTATGCAGTGTGACATGCTGCACAGCACTGTCCTCCCTGCTCTGCGTGTTGGAATGTAACTGTGTTACTCCGTGATGCGGATTAAATGACTCTTTATCAGCACTGCAACACACCTTGAAATGCAAGTGCCATTTCCCATTATCAGCAAAGTGCCTTACAGTCACCGATTAAAAACATTTCCAGTGAAAAGACCAATGAAGCTGTACACAATCAGCAGCTCTCCCATGGGCTGAAAGCTGTCCCTGCCTGTCCTGTACCTGTGCAGGGAACCCCGGGCTGTGGTCTTCGTGTCTGTCCTCCATAACCAACATTTGCATGTACCCTGCAGGTCAAGGACTGCCTGGATCACACGGTGCTCCCCATGGATGGGGCTACCTTAGCAGAGGCCATGCACCAGAGGGGCATCAACATGCGATATCTAGGCAAAGTGATCCACTTCATCACCAAGACCCCCGGCCATGCTCAGCTGGATCACATCTTTGTAAGCATTAGCCTTAACTTCAGACTGTCAATTCCAGCTGCCTCTGGCCTAATGTGTCTTGTACAGATTGCAGCTTGGCTAATTGCTTTCTCTGTGAAAAAGAACTAGCTTCAAAAACAGAGAAGGAAGGAGAAGGACCTGTAGGTGGTTGATGGGGGAGTTACACTCCCATTTCCTTAATGGCTCTCGCTGTGTTAGGCTGTTTGAGTATCCTTTGGGATAGAGTTGTTGAAGGATTCCCAGGTGTAATAGCAGGCAGCACGCAATTGGATTTTAAGCCATTCATTTTTAAGCCTCTAATACCTGGCAAGGCTTTGGGTCTGACTGGAAGGTGGTGTTGTGAGCACGGCTGCGTGGGGCTGCAGGGTGAGCTCTGCAGTTCCGGGGGGCTCGTGGTGATCTGGGGGGCCTTTCCCCATCCCCAGGAGTGTTGTCAAATGCAGAATAGTTCTGTGTTGTAGGGTAAGGGCAAAATTAGGTGCCTTCTGTGCATCTTGGTAAAAGCCCACTTCAAAAGGAAAGTGTGTTTTTCATTGTTGTTATTGACTGATTCTTACTCTTCGCTTTTTATTCCTCGGGGTAGAAAATTGGCATCAGTGAACTGATCACTCGATCAGCGAAACACATCTTCAAGACGTACCTCCAGGTATGACCTGCAGCCTAACCTCTCGCCTCGTGTGTCCTCTCTAATGATTTTTTTTTTGCAAATAGAGTGCTGTTTAGTTTCCTCTCTCATTAGAGTGTTCGTGGGTGTTGCCTAGCAACAGGGACTATGGTCTCATTAGAGCTAAAATAGGTGTAGGCCTGTGTGCAAGGGAAAACAAGTCCCCACTTGAAGATTGGTTTTTTTCCTGGAGAAGAAATGTTCATGCTTCTCTTTCCCCGATCCTCACTGCTTACGCTGAAGGCTTTTACAAATCACAGCTGGTTTTCCTTGTAATGCCTTTTCTTTTGTTGCTTTTGCCCTCATAAGGAGCTTTTCTGAATCGAATGAGCACTGATGCATCCGTATACCTGTACATATGTAGCATGGCAGTGCACCTGGTTTTATTCCAGTGTCAGATCTGCTTTACAGTCTCTAGTTTCTGTGTCCCAAGTGGTAACCCAAAGTAGGACTGTATATTTGCATGTATGTTGTACCTTTATTTTTTGTCTACGTAATTCTGTCTGCGCCAGTTGCAAATATTTGCCTCTTCCTTTCTTCCCTCCTTCACCTGGGAGATATTCCTGTTTCTGGGAGGACTGGGTTTGTGCAAGTGTTGGATCAGAGTAATGCTGTGTGATGGCAGATGTGTTCCACAACTGACTTCTGTGTCTCACTGTAGGGTGTGGAGCTGTCGGGTTTATCAGCAGCCATCAGCCACTTCCTCAATTGCTTTCTAAGCTCCTTTCCAAACCCCATTGCCCATCTTCCAGCTGATGAGCTGGTCTCCAAGAAAAAAAATAAGAAAAGGAAAAACAGGAACCTTGGAAATGCTGATAACACAGCTTGGGCCAGCATGACCCCTCAGGAGCTGTGGAAGAATATTTGTTCAGAAGCAAAGAGCTACTTTGATTTTAGTCTTGAATGGTAAGCAAACAAATTTACCCTTACTTGTGGCTGAACTCTTACAAGTGTCTGTAGCTCTTATTGTTACCTAATATGACCTTCCTTTTTTGATTTCTGTTTGCATGCAAGTTTGTATTCTTGAGGAAATCTGGTGGGCATACAATGGAAAAAATCAGGCAAGGAGCAGCAGAGGGAAGTAGCTGCAATCTGCACTGAGATGAAGCATGTGAGGCAAAGGGAAGAAGGGCAAAGCTCTCCTTAGTGCTGTGGAGATGAGCAGGATGTGAAGAGTGTAGGCAAAAGACACTTGTCTATAAGGCTGAAGGCAGCTTGTGTTCCTAAAACATCTGAAACATGCAGACATTGAATGTTGAACTGAAAGTGGGAGCAAACAGGGACCCGAGAGAAATGATGATGAGCTGCTGAAGCCAGTGATTGCTCCTTCCGTGTCAGTGGCAGCTTACTGCGTTCCAGGAGCTGAAGGTACTCAGACTTATTCAGCCCCTGCAGGGAGCTGTGGGGAGCACACCGAATTTCAGTACTGCTGCGCAGCTCTGTAAGCACCATTAGCACCCAAGGTATTGTTGCTGGTTTCAGACAGCACTTAGCTGAGAGCCATGCATAGTACACTGCAGAGTAGGGGTGTTCTTGAGTAGAAACTTCCCTGAGAGCTCAAGCCTTTGTGTGCTTTTTGCAGTGAGAATGCTGACCAAGCAGCTGAAATGTATAACCTACAGAAAATCACCCTTCTTCGTGAAATCTCCCTCAAAACTGGAGTCCAAGTAAGATCAATATCTTCCCTCCTCCCATCAACTTTGGTACAGAGAAGCATGCAGTGCAAACTGCTTGGCAGGGTCAGCCTTGCAGGCACACAGTGCAAGCCCTGAAAGGCATTAATCCTGGAATACGGGGTCTAATCCCATGAGAAGAGCTTCCAAATCCAGTTCCCCTTAGGGTTAATTGATCATGCATCTCCTGCCCAGTCTGAATTCCTGTCACTTGCTCTGACAGCCCAAACCATCTAGTGCCAGCACAGCTGTGCCTTGGCATGCACAGCTCCCAGCACACGCTTGTGGTGGTGCACACCTTCACGGGACCCTTCAAAATGCTGTCTCCAAGTAGTGATACATGAGCAGTTAGCTGTGACTGTGATTCCACGTGCAGAATTCCAGGCTCCTTTTCCTCTCTCTCCTTGCCTCGCACCTCTGAAAGTGGTGGCCATGACCTCCTGTCTTTTTTTGGTTCCTCCAGATACTGCTGAAGGAGTACAACTTTGACAACAGGCACAAGCCCACTTTCACAGAGGAAGACATTCTCAACATCTTCCCCGTAGTGAAGCATGTAAACCCTAAAGCCTCAGATGCTTTCCACTTCTTCCAGAGCGGGCAAGCAAAGGTTCAGCAAGGTACAGTTCCAGCATGCCTCTGCCTCTTGAGGCTGCTGCTGATGGAAGGAAGAGCAGGGTGTGTGTGGCATGGCACATCCTCCACCTGCCTTCTGGTAGTTGAGGATCATGGTCTCTTGACAGTTGCTGTCTTGGAGGCCACCTGAAACATACATCTGCCATGGAGTCACCAGCTGCGAGCAAGGATGGAGGCAGGACAGCGATTTTAGTCCTTGCTCAGGGCGGTGACCTAAAGCTGCACATCCCACCACTGTTTTTGCCAGTCACGTAGATCTTGCTTCATGTGCATCACTTCTCCCATTCTACTAAAGGTTATTTAGTATGGGAACATACATGAATATATATATTTTTTTCAGGTTTCTTGAAGGAGGGCTGTGAGCTCATCAATGAAGCCTTAAACTTGTTCAACAATGTGTATGGTGCTATGCATGTAGAAATCTGTGCCTGCCTGAGGCTGCTAGCTCGTCTCAATTATATTATGGGAGATTATTCAGAGGTAAGCAGTGGGCTCAGGCAGGGTCCATTTGTCCTCTTATTCGTGTCTTGTGCTTACTTGCTCAAGTGCACAACATCTGTGTGACTTACTCTGGGCCTTCTGTTCTGTTTAGGCCTTAAGTAATCAGCAGAAAGCGGTGCTAATGAGTGAGAGGGTCCTGGGTATCGAACATCCCAACACCATTCAAGAATACGTAAGTACAGGGTATGGGGAGAGAAGCAGCACACCATACGTGCACCTGGTGAGAGCCTTAATTCACACCTGAATCTGGAAAACAGTTGCAGTTCTCTTCCCAGAATCGTCCATTTTCATCACAAGCTTCATGCTTATGATTTTCTAAGCTCTATATGAAAGTGTTTGCATTATAAACCTTGCACATGGTCAGTATTTGTCCCCACTGAGATGTCAGGGGTTTTGTCTGCTGAGCATTTACATATATTCATTATTTCTTTTGGCTTTTACCTTGGGCTTGTGCCAAAACCAAGAAATAGCAAGAACCCTCCCAAAGAGCACAGTCACAGCATCTTATAAATATAAGGCAATTTTGAAATACATCTTGAGGTTCATAAGAGATATTGAAGAGAAACATTTCAACAATTCTTTCTCTGTGCTGTATTTTATGTGGGTACTGCAGTGGTGTGACAGCTGGGGAAAGGAGCAGGAAGGAGAGATCACTTTGATCTACAGTGTTAAAACATGAATGCTGGATTTTGTCTTCTATTATAGATGCACCTTGCTTTGTACTGCTTTGCAAACAGCCAACTCTCTACAGCATTAAACTTACTGTACCGTGCACGCTACCTCATGCTGTTGGTATTTGGGGAGGATCACCCAGAAATGGCACTCTTGGATGTAAGTAATCAACGTCTTTGAGAATCTAATCTCTAAAAGACCTCTTGGACTTAAAACCATGCATACTGCCGGTTGTTTAAACTGCGTGTTGAGATGCTGCTTTTTTTTTTTTTTTTACCCATTGTAAAACTACCCGTTAGTTACTACCCGTTAGTAGCTGTAGAGGAAGGGGAAAGCAGTATCACTGTTTGGCTTGGGAAGGTAGGCCTTCTTTCCCTTACATAAAACGGAGAGGGTTCGTGGAATCAGAGTGGTTGAGGTTTGAAGGGGCCTCTGGGGTCCATCTGCTCTGACCGCTCCCCTGCTCAAGCTGGTTGCCCAGGACCGTGTCCAGGCAGCTTTTGAATGGTCTAAGGAAGGAGATTCTTTATTTTCCTTCTGTCTGGCTCGTTTGGGCTGAGCTCCCAAGAAGAAAATGCCATGTGTTATGTGCTAGAGAGAGATCCACCAAGGACTTCTGGCCGTAAGAGTCTTTTCAAGCAGCAAAGCACCTTGATGGGAACTGGGAAGCAGTAAATGTGTACTTGGAATTGATGTTTCTGAATGCCTACTTGACTACCTGTGTGGTGGATCTGTGCAGAACAACATCGGCTTGGTGCTCCACGGCGTTATGGAGTACGACCTGTCCCTCCGCTTCCTGGAGAACGCACTGGCCATCAGCTCCAAGTATCACGGCTCCAAGTCTTTGAAAGTTGCACTCAGGTGAGGCAGGGTGGAGCGCTGGGCTGAGTCCCCATCCTGTGAGTGTACATCACGTGGGAGGGCTCTGACCTGCCTTTGTCCAGCTGTTAAAGCAGGGGCTCTGTCTAGTGCCAGCTGCCAGCCCCATTGGGAGCGCTGGGCTGCCTGCAGTCATGGCCGTGCTGCAGCATCCGGGCTGGTCTGGAACAGAGATCCCTTCTTCTTAAGATTAATTGGGGGATCTGCTTAATGACTCAAAAATGTGTCAGGATGAGCCTGACCCTCCCAGATTCTCAGGCATGTGGCAAGGGAGTGCTGGAGAGCAATGCTCATGTAATTATACTGGGAGACGAGCATGATATATTAACACTTGTATGTAATTGCTTTGGCCCTTGGGGAGCTACCTTTGAGGAAACATCATTTGTTTCTGTCCTCCACCATTAAAACCTTTTATTTCACTAAAATTCTGAGCAGCTTTCTGTTTCCAAGGCAGTGCTGTATGCTCTGTCCTTGAATTAGACCTGGCTCACAAACAACCAAGTAGTGGTCCATTCCTCATTACTACTAACACCTTGCATCCCATCTGTTCTTCATTAGAGTGAAAATAAATCTTACTAAGCACCCGCAAGAGTCTGATTTATTTTCTAGCAGTTGATGGATGTGTGTTCTGCAGAAGGAATCCTTCCTTCTCTCAGTAGCACTGGGATGCTTGTTGAGATCCATCATTTCCCAGGGAGTATCACTGCCAAAAATAGAAGTCTTTGTTGTTCCATAAACATTAAGGAAGCAAAGTTCAAGCCAAGTTAACCCTCCCAACTGGAAAAAAAAACAAAAAAACAAACAAAAAAAAAACAACAGGCAACTTGGATCCCAGCTTTGCCACTGTTTGCTGGTTGTTTCTGTGCTGGAAAACTGTTTTTTGGTTTGACTGACTGAGTTATTCACACATTTGCTTTCAAGAAACAAAAGGGTCTTTTTTTAGAGGAGAAAGGCTTATAACTGCCCCTTTTTTTTCCACTTAACAAGTCTGGGCCAACACGTCCTTCCCTGTGTTCAGCGCAGCACTGTGACCTTCAGCTTTCCTGGGCGCAGCAGGAAAAAAATCCCAAGCCAGTCTCTTCTTCGTCAGGTTCCTTCTCAGCATTTCAACGATCCAGCCTACATCAGTGCAGCACGTTAATCTGCAGCTGGGCTGGGGAGAAGTGCACACCAGGGTCCTATATGTAGTCCTGCATTTGCCACCTTTGACACTGCTGTTAAGACTTCTAGCCTAACCTTTGTGTTGCTGGTCATGCTCTGCATAGCACAGAAATGCTTCTTCATCACTGAGATACCTTTAAACCTTTTTCCTTCCCTCAGCCACCACTTGGTAGCTCGAGTGTATGAGAGCAAAGCAGAATTCCGGTCAGCACTGCAGCACGAGAAGGAAGGCTACACAATCTACAAAAACCAGGTGGGGAGCCTCGTGCTGCTCGTGTGGTGTTTTCCTGCTAGAAGCAAGGACCGACTGCAAACCAGTGCCGCAACCTGAACTCAGGGAGGCCTTTCTCATAAACAGCTCTGGCGGGTGCCAAGGAGCCTTCTTTTGAAGGATGGGGCAGAATTGCTGTCCTGTGCAAATAGTTTGCTGGTGGTAAATGAGAAAGTCTGTGAACCGACTGCTGCAAGTTTGTTCTTGCTGTACCCATCATTGGACAGAACTGGTAGTGGCTGAGCCCCACGTTCTGGCGGGGTATGGCAAGAGCTGGGTGATTCTTCCCGCTGTGCACCAGCTGTCTTTTAATGCCAGCCCCAAACTAGTTTGGTCGTTGAGCTGTTCTGTGGGCAGTTCCCTCTCCTGCTTGGAGCCTTTGCTGATGCACAGTGAAACTTCTGCATCAGCCTGGGTCTGTCCCAACACGTCTGCGGCTGCACGCTGTGATTCAGTGCTGGTGCTGAAAGCACAGCCTGGTGGAGGGGATGCCTCTCGCCCTGCAGACATGCTTCTACTTGATGGAAAGGTATAATTTTGACGACAAGGTTCCTACACAAATGATTTTTAGTTTTGTTTTTAAATGCACGTAGTTCTGATAGCTTTCTGTAGGAATGCTGAGCTGGCAAAGACAGGAGGAGAGCATCTTAGTTTGAGTCCTGTTTGGATTTGTAATGCAACTTTTTATTTCTTTTTCCGATTAGCTTGGAGAACACCATGAAAAGACCAAAGAGAGCTCTGAGTACTTGAAATACCTGACTCAGCAAGCTGTTGCTCTTCAACGCACAATGAATGAGATCTACAAGAATGGCTCCAATGCTAACATCATGCCACTCAAGGTAACCTCATGCGATGAGAGCAATTGAGAACACTTGCTGTGGAGGCATATTGGTGTTCTGGTTTTACTGAAGGACATGTGAGCATAAGAATGCAGATTTCTGCTTATGCAGAGTAGGAACAGCTGTGCCAGTTCAGACACTTAGAGTAGGAGGTCCCTGCAAAGGCAGAGGGTCAGACACAATGAAGTGCTGTCAGGACTAAGTATTTGCCTACTCTGTTTCTGTGTACAGCTCTTCTGAGCTCAAGCAAGTGAGCAAAGCTGACTGCTTTGCAAGGGGCACCCAGGGGAATCCAACAGCCCAACTGGGCGCTGTAGCGTGGGAGCCTGGAGCACCTACACCCAAAAGTGCCTCCGCTCTGACTCACAGGCTGCAGGCAGGTTGCTCAATTAAAAAAACACTTCGGTTTCCTCATCCTATTTGAGGGGGGAAAAGAAAAAGGCTGACATCTTTCCCCAGGTGCATCGTTCTCCTTCCAAGGACACTGTGGTGAGGGGAGGCTGGGCAGCAGTGCAGAGCAGGGGGGGCTGCCTTGCCTTGCCTTGCTTTCCACGCAGCAGGAACTGACTGCTCTTATCTGCACGTGCACCTGGCAGGTCCCACCAGCCTGTGTGGTGTTTCCTAGGGGAGTGTGCAGTGACTTTTGGGGTGGGTGCTCTCCCTGCTGTGCTGTCCACGAGTGACTGCTGGAGCACTGCAGGGCCGAGTGGGGCTTCCTGCTGCAGAGTGACTCCCAGTAGAAGGGCAAAGCAGGATAACTCCCTGTGGGGGTGGTTGGGTTTTCTTCTCACTGTGTGGAACTGGGTAGACAAGTGAGGAGTTTATGGCAGAATGATTTGAGCTTAAGTACCTTGAATTTGGTAAATGGTCATGTCTAAGAGAAAGTATTTGGGTGCGAGGCTCAAATCCTTTAAACAGGAATGGATGCCTTGTTATGATGCTTGGAGGGGGGGAAAAGCAGGAAAGTGGAGTTGTTTGATTTCACAGCTGATGCAGCACGACAGCCCGAGAAGTAGCGGTGCTACTGAGAGACAGTCTATCCTAGAAATTCATTTCTACCCTCATCAGAGTATTTAAGTGTAGCTATGTCCCAGGGCTATTTGTGGTTGTGCACACAGGCACAGGTGCTCTGTAACCACAAAGTGCTGCACAGACTTTTGTCCCAAAACCTTGGTAAGGGAATTATTC
The DNA here is from genome assembly GCF_905368555.1 of Meleagris gallopavo. NCBI lineage: Eukaryota > Metazoa > Chordata > Aves > Galliformes > Phasianidae > Meleagris > Meleagris gallopavo. The sequence goes on along the minus strand of NC_139424.1, from coordinate 9,455,907 downwards.
TTTGCCTGGGGCAAGGATAATGTATGTGCAGAGAGACATGAGAGGCACTGTTATGAAACCAATGTATCTGAGACTGTCCTCATGATGGACTGACTGCCTGCACTGTAAGCTTGTTCCTCTGCTCATGTGCAAGTAAATAAATCCCTAATGCTACTTGCTGTAAGACAGCAAGGGGCTCTGAACTCGTAGAAGTTGTTACCCTATGTGCTGGAAATCTAAACTTGCCTCTTTTTAACTTGAGGCTGTGAAGAGGTACAAACATAAGTGCTGTGCCACTTCACAACTATGAGGCTGCCATGTGAGCTGTCTGTACGTACCCCCTCTTCAAGAGGGGGAAGGAAGGCTGTTGCTTGGTCAAGATATGCTCAGGAGCTCTGTGTTGTTCTGTCTGAATTTTGACACTTAACCTTTTTTTTTTCTATCTCATGCTGTAGTTCACAGCTCCCAACATGACCAGTGTCCTGGAGCAGCTCAACATTATTAATGGAATTCTCTTCATTCCGCTAAGGTAGAGTTATTAGAGTTATTATTATACTCACAGCTTTACCCATCAGGCATTCTTTGTGTGCAGTCTTTGTTCCTGAGATAGTATAGACTCTCTTTACCTTGAGAGTCATTCTTACCCAAGATGCAGTTTCCAGAGGTTAGGTACCTCTTGCTTCCAGGTGACACGGTCCCCTGAAGTTATCTGCTATCATCAAACCTAAAATCCAGACCTGCTCCATGCGTCTTAAGGAAATTGGGCTGACTTCCTTGAGAACTGATGTGCCCATCAGTGGCCGTGGGTTGCTCACAGAGCTGGTATTGCCCATTGGAGCTGTTCTCAGCCTGTCTCCCTGCCAGTGAAAGGGTTCTTCTGTTCAGCTCCATTTGAAGAGCAGGAGGTCTCTGCCCATAAGAAACGAAGTGAGTGGCACTGCCAACTGTAGCAGTGGCTGCCTTTGTCCCTGTGTTTCACTCCATTCCTAAAGCTGGTCTAACATTAGTTACCGTTCCTGGTTTTCCCACTCAGCCAAAAAGACTTGGAGAACCTTAAAGCAGAGGTGCAGAGACGCCAGCAGCTCCAAGAAAGCATAAAAAGTGGCGAACAGCTGGAACCAGAGGACAGAGCCGGGGAGGATAAAGAAGCTGAGCCAAGCATGCCTTCTGCTGCCATCCCCTTAACACAGAGCCCTGCTTAATGTGTACCTCGCTTAAAAAAGTTAAACCACCCTTTTCTGAATCTGAACCAGGGTCTTGGACTCCCCTGGAGCAGCTCCTCTTTTTTTTTTTTTTTTTTGACAATGTTATTGCACTGGTACAATTAATACACAATGCAAAGAACTAATCTGAGAAATGTAATCTGTCTGACCGAGCTTGTATCTGCCACGCAAAGGGGGCAGGGGGCCAGGATGCAGCAGCATACGAAAGACCCATCCTTGGTGAGCACAGCCAGAGGCTGTTGTGCCTGTGTGTGTGTACGTGTGTGTGTGCACATATCATCAGTTATTTCTACTCTGTACATATGAATTCCAAATGAACTGTCTTGAGGTATATAACATTTCTCAGGTCATTTTTATGTTGACTAAGGACACAGCTTTGCTAAAAACCAGTACAAAAAAGCTCCTAACCACTGCTCAGCATTCTTTGTAAAATGTGGATTCCAAGCCAAGAGATTCATTTCCCCCCAGTCGTTGTCCCAGTTTGTGCTAAGGAAAATGAAGCAGCCATATTTGTATCGTTGAGATGACTAAAGCCTGTAATGTGAGTAAGTGGGGAATGTACAGCATTTTCTACATCAGGATCTATAGCCATTGGCTTCCTTTAAACATTTTTTCTAATTTTGGTTGGCAGTGTGGCAGGTCAGGGTTTGTTTTTTTTTTTTTTTTTGTAACATTCATGATCTAATTGTCAAGATACAGAGATAAATATATATATAAATATATATAGATATATATATATATATGATACTCACAGTTCCACCTCTGCTCTGCTCTGCTTGCAGCTGAGTAACAGGATACTGTACCCAAAGAGTGAGGGCTTGGTCTTGATGTTTAAAGCGCACAAACTTCCATTCCAGTGGAAACCCGAGTGCCTGGGAGAGACGGGTAATGGCAGCATCCGAGTTCTGAGTGAGGAGCTAACAGTGGCCCTATTAATAGAGGGGAGAAGAGGGAAGGAGAAGTCAGAAATGGGGACTTGATCTTATCTGAAATAACCGTACTCAGAGCTCGTTGCTGTTAACCCCACTGCCAAATGTAATTGAATTGGAGTCACAGGTGTCACACAGCCTGAAATTGCTGGGCTTTGGTTGGGGAGCGGTCTCTCCCGGCACTGAAGCCTGTGGCCAATATCATCTTAACAAATATCTTTGCACACTGGGTTTGAGATTGTCCCCAGGGGAGTTTCCATTGCTGGCAATGGATGTTACTGAAATGGCGGAGGCCTTTCAATGAGTCTGTCTGTATTTCCCCCCTCCACCACGCACATCCCATCGTCATTCTCGATGCAGGCTCCCGGCAGCGCCGCTCACACAGCAGGTCAGAGTTCACCTCTGCAGGCCATGGGATGCCGACGGAGCGGAACGTCCTTCTTCCCCAACAGATCGAGCTGTAGAGCAACTTGTGGTTGCTGACGCGCCCTGCACTGTGCTGACAGAGGAGCCCAGGCTCTCATTCTGTCTGTCATCGCTAAGTACCCTGTGCTGATTTGCATCGCTTCTTTTACTGACCTTCTGGAGAGACGAGTGCTGTCACTGTGCTCTGCGCCTCGGGTTCCTGTACGGCACGGCAGGTATTTGTGAGGGGAGCGAGGCGAGGTGGGCGCAGCGCTGCGGCGTTCGGGGCGAAGCAGGAGGCGGTCCTGCAAAAGAACTGCTCCTGTTGGAAAAATCTGAGTTCCATGGAAAGCAATCAATAAACGACTACAGTGCATCTTTCCTACAAGAATCTTCTTTCACTAGTGTCTTTTAGTGCATTAAAAGCTTTTGAAACTAATCTGAACGCTATGGGTTTCTTTACCATCCCGGAGCTGGATAGCAGCCTGCCTGCTGGCAGCGGCTCACGGCTGCAGTGCCGCCCTCTCCTGCAACGCATCGCTTTTTTCTCCTCCCGAACCCCTTTGTACCGATCAGGAGACAAGGGAGAGGGAAGGGAATTCTTCCCCATCCCAGCGGCTGGCGGTGACACACGGCGATGTGCCTCACGGCGCCCTGCGGGCCGCGCATCTCTGCTCCGTGGGGCTCGGCCGGCACAGAACGGAGCTGCAGGAGCGCTGCGTTCGCTCTCCCCGCAGCGAGGTCAGCACATCCTTGCGCTTCTGCCGGTGACGGAACGCGCACCGCCCTTCGTTACCGTCCATTTACAGACGGCACTCGAGCCAATTAGGGCCACGCAACGGGAAAACCACGCAGCGGCGCAGCACAGCAGCGGGGCCGCCCCGCGCCGCCGCCTCAGCGCTTTTCCGAACGGCGCTGCCAAGGAAAGGGGCGGCGCGCCGGGCCCCACCGCCGCTGTGCGGGAGCAGGAACCCAGCCCCGCTCAGCATCACAGCCGGCAGCTCCTGAGCAGCTCTGAAAGCGGCTTCCGAAGTCAGCAGGCAGCTTCAGTGACCGCAGCACCACCTGGACTGAAGGTGGGCAGCAAAGCAGACGTGCAGCAACAGCTGCTGAACAGCAACACTGCTTCAACCTCCTAACTTCTGCATCCAAGGAAACGAAGACACATCTAGTTTTATATGCATTTAATAGTTTACCAATTGGTACAATAAGATTTTTTTAATATGCAGAAAACATGAATAAATTTTGTTTTACACAGTCTGAGAGCAACAAATCTTACTGTAAAACACAGAGCAGTATTATATACATTCCTTTACTATTTTTTGTTTTTTCTTTTTTTTTTTTTTTAAATTGTGTCAATATCTTTAGTTAACTCCTACAGTCTGGGAACTGTTTTCTCCAATTGCAACCTGTAACATCATTCTTACGGAAAAAATTCAGCGTTTGCCTTCAGGTCAATGTCAGGACCAGCTCCTACAGCTCGAAGATGTCGCTAACTTATCTTCAGGGTGAGTCTGGGGAAGCCTGAGCGCAGGCGGGACAAAAAGCAGCTACTTACGTGACACAGTGGAAAGATAGAAAGGCCAGTTGAGCCCAGGTGTGACTCGGACATCCACCCCAACCTCCCCCACTCCTAACATCTTTATCCCTACCATTTTATGCACGTATTCTTTGCTAGAAGAATCTATTGACTTCTTTTTTTAAATACACTGGACTTAATGTACAGTTGGACAGCAAATAACTCATTCTAAGTGCGTTTTTCCTTCACTCAACTTAGTATCTTTTCTTTATATTCAAATCATTAAAAGGATTATCAAGCCACCACTGTCTACAGAAAAGGAAAAAAAACGAACAAACAAAGTCTCTTTCTCTGTTAAATAGCCTTCATGCGAGCCAAAAGCTATTTAAGAGTGCTAGTGTCAGGCAGCTCACGTAAAGACAGGAGCGCAGAGGAGCAGCAGGCGCGCGGTGCCATGGCAGCCACAGCTCCCAGGCAGCACCACGCAGCCCAGCACAGCTCACTGCAGCCCCGGCTTTCTCTACTGGGTGCCGGGCACACCATTGGTCACACCACACACAAAAGCAGGACGGTTTTCTTAAGTCTTCTAAAGTGCAAGATGCGATAAAACATCACCTCCAGATTACGTCTGAACCACAATAAATGTTGCACTTTCAAGAACACATCTAAGACTTCCTGGGCACAGTACACGAGTGTGGCACTGGAATGTCTGTCTGTTAAGCCAGCAGCAGTCTGCGCTCTGTGTGTAGCACGGTTTAGATGCAGGTATTTTTTAAGCGATGCCGATTTTAGTACGAAAAGTGACAAAGCAGCAGTGAACCTCTTCAACCCCCAACAGTTTGCAAACCAAACCAGTAGCCTCGGCGTATCACAGGAAAGGCACAGCATCAGGCAGCTGACAGAACATTGCAAACAGCGAAGAAGTTCAACACAGTGTAACACCACGGAGCGACACTGCAGAAGAGCCTCACAACCCCACCTCCTGCCTTGTGGGTTCAGGTTTTGCTTTTTGTCTAAACAGGGCTTTCGCTTTTGATCCGGTCGGGACCATCCCTGAGATTATTCACTGCTCATTAGAGGAGAAGGCTGCACATTGCACTGCAGAAGTACAGGGCAGGGCGCTTCGCACAAGCAACTCGCTGCTGCTTACGTTCGTTAGTTGCTTCCTCCTGCAAACGGCCCTGTGCTACAGCAAAAAATGCAGCAGACAGTTTCCACTTAATAGGTACCTTCAGTTTCTGAGTCATGTTTATGAATTATGTACACAAGTGTGGTTTTCATACTTAAATCAAGTTTCTGGGCTCTATGGGGAGCTGAACTGACCGACTCCTTTACCACTGCAGTGCACTGAGGAATTTTAAGATGCACTACTGTGTGTCTGAGTTCCTGAATAGCACAGAGCAGCCAATTCTTCCAGTCCACGCAGCCAATGAAGATAAAAATACTTTATTTCTGCACACCTGAGTGCAGAAACACCCACTGGAAGTGACATAAGCCACTGGATTTGAGAGGACTGCCTGAATCTTGCACCGGCTCCAAACCCCACACATCAGAACCCCGTTTCCTCACCGCTTCCAGGGCAGCTCTGCCCAGCAGCAAACTGAGCTCTGCCTGCACACAACGGGTCCTCCTGGGCAACTGTAGGAAATGAGCACCGCATCCCGCACACCTCGGACCGTTACTTTTAAAAGGGACAGTTTTAAAAGCCATGAATTAAACAAAATGAGTAAAAAAGCACAACTTCACCTGTTAAAACGTCAGACCAGTATTTTATCGGAGCGGAAATTTTAAAGGGCATTTTTTAAAAGACATGGTTAGTTCAGTGAGTACGGGAATTCTTACTTCTCTACAACAGAATTTGTCACAAAAGGCTGATTAAAATATTAATTTATATTTTCTTTCACTTCAGACCAAAGTATGTAACTCCAGGGGTATGCAAATTAAAAACTGACTCTACCAGACAAGGCAAAACACCAATCACCAAGCTGGGCTGCTTTTGTGGATAGGATTTGGTTTGTAGTTGTTCGCTTGACAGCATAATTCCCCCAGCTGGGCTCTGTTTTGCTGATGGCATTTTGGTTTTCTTTTAGAAGCCTGCATCAATTTGTATCTGCCATTATAATCCGATGCTCAAAGTATTTATAGTGCTTCTTTAAAGCATTTAAAGGCTATACCCAGAGATACCTCTTCATACGCAAACCACAGTAAGCTTTTATTTAAGCCACACTGCCTTGTCAAGGTGAATATAACCTCGTATTCAAAAGGGTTCCCAAGGAGGCATTAAAGAAACCGAGACAGCTTGGTACATCCCAGCCTCCTGCAGGTGAACGTAAGGGAAGTGTACTTTGATACTGTTGTGTAACAGGAATTGCACATCTCTAACAAACATTGAAAGCAAACAGCAAGTTGTACCATGGCAGTCATTTGGGAGATTAAGCTCTATTGGAAATCAGATCACTAAATTCTAGTGGGATGGACAACTCCTCCTGGAAGTTTGTCTAGCATTAAAAAAAAAAACCTGAAAAAAAAACCCCCACATTTAAACTTAGTTTAACAGCACAGTTTAACCACCGAATGACCAAATAAAAAATAAATACATTTATCACATCAGCTGCTACTAGGATTTGTTGTCTTATTTCAGGTTTACAGTTAGTCATATAAATATACCAACCCTTGCGTGATAGGAGGCCAAAACAAAGTGTATTCTGTTGATTTGGCAAATGTTTCATGACAAATATTCCAAAGTTTAATTAATTTCCATTAATTACATATAAGGTTCAGAAGATTCTGACTTGCAGCCTTATTATCTAGTACTCTTAGAGAAGATTTATTAAGCACACTTAAGTGATGTTACATAGATACACATTTCTGAAAGAGCCCTACAAAACCTTTCCCAAATGAGGTCACCAATTCAGGCACCAACAGACAGCAGAAAGAAAAACAGGTATAATTATCCGACACAGAACGACACTGTCAACTATTCAGTTAAGTGCCCTATTTCAATCATCAAACTTCTGCCTTCTTAGGTCTGATGTGACCAATGCCAGCCCATGTTCTTAAACCTATGGTACTTCTAGACAACGTATGTAAATTTACAGTATACAATTTGGATTCACCATGCATGAATACTTTGTGTGTAACATTTAATAAGCTCAATCTACATCCAGAATAATTTACATGAAAGGACAATATTTATTTAAACAGAGCTCAATGGGTAACCATGGTATCTGAGTGCATCCAGAGGAGAAAGGGGTCAAATGTGAAATCAATCAACGGCACTCCCACACTTTTACTGTTTGATCTACACTTCCAGTAACCACATATGGTGCCGTCTTGTGGAAATCTGCGAGGAAAGAAAAGGGTACGTTAAGAATGAGTGGAACAGTTTCACTCTCTCTCACTGAATGCCATTACTTCTTCCCCAAAAGCAGTGCCAGCTCAAAGATTAAATCCCAAAGCTCTGCAAGTTTGTAGCTCTGAAGGCAAATTCACTGATGTAGAGTATAAAAAAAATATCTCTCTTTTCAGTTTGGATAGAAGAGGTTTTGTAGAAAGGGGGGAGCTAGCAGCTATCATGATCTGGTAGTGCCAACCTACAATGCCCAGGAATTCAAGTTGAACACTTTTTCCTGGCTTTTACTTTTTCCCCCTTGCTCACAACCCTCCTCCTTTAGGCTAGGAAGTGTCTGTAACACAACACTCCCCAAATCCCTGCACACTCGGCAGTGAAAGCTTCCAGAACACTCTGGCAGTTAGCATCTTTATCTCATATACAACAGTGGCAACAGAAAATTCCAGAACGCCTGAAATTCTGATCTATCCCTATTTGATTAAAATACAGCACAAAACATCATGGGAATCCCAGAACGTGAATGCCCAGCTTGGTCCTCAGCTGGTGAAGATGCAGAAGAACTTGTCTCTCTGGTTCTGTACTTTGAATCTAGTGCTGGGGAACAATACATACCCAAAGAGGTAACAAAGTGTTCGTGCGCATTGAGGGTTTTCATGCATCGTTTGTTCTTGAAGTCCCAGACACGTAGAGTCTTGTCATCAGCACAGCTCAAAATAAACTTTCCCCCAGAATGGAACAGAACGCCACGTACCCAGTTATCATGGCCCACCTTATGCACAAGGAGACATCAGTGAGCAGATGCACGTTTTAAGGTCAAACAGCTTATGCTATGGCAAGCCGAGTAACTCTGTGCCCTTGGCCTGCAGTGACAGCATTTAGCATTCCAAAACTACTGGAATTCAAACTTTATCTTCAGTTTCTATTATTACATGTTTATCAACACTACCAACAATGAGTTCCTGTCCTTGAAGGCAAGCAAACAGGAGTTCCCATGTGATCTGCACTGATTCTCATCCTCACCCCCTGCAATAAGGGCTAGTTCAGTCTGAGCACAGGCTGGAAAACAGCAGCCTGCAGGACCACCACACCGAAAGAACAACGTTTTACTGAAGACAATATGCAGCTGATTACTAGCAAGTTCCTTTCCAAGAAGTACACCACAGTACTCCTGCATTCACACTACGTATTTTGAGATTTACTATTTCTTAGCAACAGAAGCTGAAATACAGAAGCCATTAAAACTATTTCCAGCGCACGTCTCATTTCAATAGCTCTAAATCCTCTTCAAAACAAACATGTAAGACAGTTCACTCCACGAAAGCTGGCGTTACACATGCAGCTATCGCCAAAGAAAAACACCACCAAACTTACAAGTGTCATAAGGCACATGCCAGTGCTGATGTCCCACATCTTGATGGTCTTGTCTCTGGATCCAGACAGCAGAAAAGGCCCAGGCTTACCACTCTTCTTAGTCTACAGAAAAGTATGTTTTCATTATGGCACAGAAAGGGGAAGGAAGGGGAGAAAGCAGATCTTAAGTGCTGCTATTACTTAGAAAAATTAGATTGTACGATAATTAACAGCATATATACACACACAGTACCAAAGCTGGGATTCACAGGCATGCTGTTACTAGTAGTATGGAGAAGAAAAAAAGAAAGGAATTAAACAATCTGTTCAAATAGTTTTATGTCCTGCTGATATACCAAGACAAATGAACTACTCTGAATCCAAGCTTTCCACCTGCAAGACATCTGCTTCAAATATACCAGTAGATACAGTCCGAGTAGAGTCACACATCTCAGAACAAAAGCATATGAAATTCAGACACACCTCTGTGTTGTCATCCTTTACATAAAGTAATGAAGTAAGTTCAACAGTTTCGGTTAGTCCCTACTCTGAAATTATTTCCATTTGTAACCATGCCAAGTAGGAACCAGAGACTCAGTTCCCAGAACCTGAAATCTTTCAACTGTGACGTTATCTTTAAGTTGCTCCTTGCCCAGAGCCAAGCATCACAGCGTGATGTACGCAGCCATCAGACCAGCAGAGGGCAGGAGATGCAGCACATCAGGTAATTACCGCTGCCTGAGGAAGTAAACAGTTGGGATTTACATTTCGTTGTTTTGAATAGAAAGACTGTAAGGATCTTGTAAGGATGCAAGTGAAATTTGACTGAAATAATTTGTTCAGTCCATGAGTAGACAAGTTCCTGCCTCTTTGTTACGGTTTTTTTAAGCTTGACATTACTTTCTTCTACACTGTCATCCTTAAAAGGAAATCTGTGCGAACCTCTGGTAAGCCTTGCTTCAGGAGTTGGCAACCAAGCCAACGTACATCCATGACCATACACATGCAGACTTTTAAGAATGCTTCCTCACATCATTAACTTTGTACACTAGGAAACTGAGGTCAAAGCTTAATTTAGCAGCAGTTTGAATTACACCCAAGGTAGCTTCATTTCTGCATTTTTAACTTGCTGTTCCCCCCCACACACACCTTTCATCGCCAGGTAACGTGAACATTACAAGGATACATTAGCTCAGCTGCCTTCCACATTGCTTCATGGAAGTATGTAGTGCAGTTCAACTCTCAACCTTCTCAGAAACAGAGCCTCTCTCTAAATGTCCCTTTCATTAGTGCACAGGTAGGGCCCTACTGTTAAAACACAAGAGCACAGTGCCTACAAAGCCAAGCTGTGGATTAATGATGCAACAGGTATAAGCAGCAAAAAGGAAAAAACAACCGCCAACACTCAAAACACCTGCCATGCCTGCCAAGTGCTTTGAGAACAAAACTTAGAAGTTACATATTTATGAGCACTGGAAACATTACCTCTGATCCTGTAGCTTCTGATATGGTGGAGTATGAGCTCTCGGGAGCCCAGGAAATGCATTCTACCACATGCTCATGTTCTCGGAGCTCAGCTTTGCATTCCTTTGTTGCTACCACCCAAACACGCACAGTCTGGTCATTAGAACAACTGGCAATTAAGGTGCCATCCTGGTTAGGCCGCACCATGCGCACCCATTCTCTGTGACCCGTGAAAGTCTTCACACAGTAACTATTCAAAACAGAGAAATACAGAATGATATATAAGCACTGCAGTAAAGCTACTACACATGCTTTTGATATCTAAGGACTTGATCTCCTCTCAGAAGTTAAGCTTTAGCAGGCATATCAGTCCTGGCTGATGTACAAGGCTGTAAAGCAGTTCATGGGGAGGAAGCTTGTATGAAAAAAGAACAGTTAAGAGCCAGTAAATACTTTTTAAGGGAGAAAATAGGAGGCTGCTGACATTCCAACTTGTGTTAAATAGGTATTTTAAGAACATACAGATTTACAAATCATTCAGACAGCCTTTACACTCAACCTGGATGGATCAGAGAGACTACTGAATAATGAAACAGACAAAAAAAATCTTCCCGTGTCAAGAAAGATGGCAGATTTCTCCTTCCACTTCTCACAATCCCTTCAAATTTGCTATTAGTCACTAAATTCCTACCTGGTCTTGAGTTAGTGTTATAGCTCCATAGCTCCCAGAAAGATAAAATCAGATACTTTTAACGAGTGGCTACTAAAACCCTGCACTTACTGACTTAATGCAGAACCCTTCCACTGACAACGGTGTCAAGGTGCACGTGGTACATCTCCTATTACAAGTATTTTTCTGAAGGTTTTCTTCAGGCAGTGATGTTCACCCAGAACTGCACTCACCCTGTTTGGACTTCCCACATTTTGATAGTTCTATCCCTCGAGGCAGAAACTATATGATCTCCGTTGGGCATGATGGCTACCGAAGAAACATTATGATCATGGCCTAAAAAGAAAAGCAAACTTTTATTAAGTGCTACTGCAATACTGTAACACTGTACACAGGACCTGCTACTCATTCATCGTGATCAAGAAGCTACAGCAGAAGCCTTTAGTGTGCTTTATGGAATAATCACTGAACGTAAGCCTGAAGTTTTACAGAAGCCATTTATATTTTCAGAAGCCATGCAGCCCAGCCATTGAGCAGCTTCTAGGATTGTTTCAAAAAACATCCTTCAGGTGTTTTAAAGACAATCAGCACCGCAAGCACTGCTTTGTAACAGTTGCCAAACCCAGCAGCTACTTTGACTGCACTCAAATTTACCAGGTAAGTCTGATTACAGTGTTATGATGCCCCACTCAGGTGATGTTTCAACGGAAAAGGTCTTTTTCTTTGGTGTGTGTGCACTTATTCTTACAAAAAATTCTCCAACATTATTACTGCTCATCACTTCTACAAGATGATATTAAAGTGAGATAAGCAGTATAAAAACATTCTTATATTGAGACCATAAAACAACGAGTTGCTGTCAACGACTGAATCCATGTGGTGGTTTTACTTCCCCACTTTTTCCCCCATGGCTTTTGATTCTAATGCAATGATTCTAATACACTCATTTGATACCAGACAAGTCTGAAGCAAAAGACCGTACAGCATACAGAGAACACTTTGTATCCTGTATCCTTCCTGAGTCAGCACTTTCTGGAAACAGAGGGGTGCAGCTGAAGACAGCTTTCCAGTCATTTGACAGTACAGATTGTTATCTAGTAAGCATTTAAATTTCAGCACTCAGCTCCCCTATATTTGCCATTTCATTTCAGTATCATTATGGGGTGCTTCCCCACAGCACTGTGTGTAGCAGATCTGAGATGCTATTTCATTCCACAGACACTGAACATATACTCCATTTTTACAGAACACTTTAAGCATTAAAAATATCCCCTTTCTTTGGAGTAAAACTCTGCTTTATTTCCCTTTCAACATCTGCAGTTTTTCTCATTCATTAAAGCCAGAACACCACAAAACAAAACCACACCTCTACTTTACAGACTGTTAATTTCCTTTAAACCTTACCATGCATAGTTCTGATGCACTCAAAGCCCTGGAAATCCCATAGCTTAATGGTCATATCAGCAGAACAGGAGGCCAACAGTTTGCCAGTGTGGTCAAAAGAAATATCTTGCACAGAGTCTGTATGCCCCTTCAGGGTTCGTTCGAAGTCTCCGGTCTCATAATCCCACACCTGACAAGCAAACAGAAAACCCATTAACAGTAACATATTATTACTCTCTGTATTCTCCAGCCTTACATTTGCACTCTGCAAACCAGTCTGGCACCTTATTCAATAATTAAACAAACAAGAAACAAAGACAGACCTAAAAAAGTCTAATAGCACTGCAAAAAAAAGCACTGTTTTAATATGATCATTACCTATATATCCTACACATCTTTCTGTATTGTTTCCTCAACCCTGGTACACAGTCTGTTTTCAGTTAGTGGGAGAAGCACCTTCAACAACTCCCCCTGCTCCTTTTTTGTAGTTTCAGAAACTACTCACTGCCTCAGAGTCACCAGCAAACACTTGGTCTGCTGCAGGGCAATAACCAGAATATATCAGTTTAGGGATGAGACCCCAAATCACAACTAGGAGTCTGACATACACATATTAGCAAGATTACAGAATTTGGAAAAGCTTAAACAACTGCCTGCAGTTAATAACTGCAAGATAGCATGAGGTCCCATTCCCACCTCTTAATTAAGTTAGTCTTCTACCATCTAATCACAAACAAAAGCCTTTGAAACAAAACAAACTTCTACAGATTGTACTGTGGGCCTCCAAACACAAAATTAGGCACTTCGTTTTTAATTATATCCTGAATAAAACAAAAAAGCCCACCATCAGCAGTGAAAGAATCCATCATCCCCAGCATTTCAATCTCTGGAAATGGAACAGTCAAATTATGCTATGCAGCTAGATTTCAATAGCACAGATATTCATTCACAGGATCCATAAGAGTAAAGAAACAACCAAACTAGTCAGGCTCCTCCAAACCATCCAACAAGCAGAGAGCTGTCTCTGCTGCAGAGGACCCAGTCTGGTTGAAGAAGAAGAAGAAAAGACTGTGCTGCCTATCTGCCACAGAAACAATGGCATAAGAGTTTCTCCTTAACTGTGTCTGATTCCACTTTCTAAGCCTTCTCCAGCAGGCAGTCACTGTCAGAACAACTCACATTTCTAAGCACATTACTTCCAACACTTTCCAACCTTTGTCAGGACAACATTTTTCCAAAGAGTTTTCAAACAGCACAGATGGCAATTTCTCTTAAACAGTGACATTCACAGAGCAACAAAATGCACAATTACATCTTTACTCGGTGCTAAAATGAGAAATCACTTGCCTACCACAATAAATCTGTTCTTGTCATTGTACACTGCAATGAAGGTGCGTGAAGATCATTTAGAACTACTGAAAGTCTCTCCTAAAACTCACAGCAACTTCACGGGGCCTGCATGTGCCACTTAAAATAAATGGGAAGAACCATTCTTCAGTTAAGGACACAGCTGCACAACCACTCTACCTAGGCCTTAGATGACTTGAGGAGACTGTCTTCCTCCCTCCCATGTCTGGATGCTCTCTGTGCCACTTTCTCTTACTGAGCAGTCAAAATGCATTCCCCCACCATTCATTGTGCCAGTCCCTAATCCACAGTAGCTCAAGTATTTTCAAGTGTAGTAAAACATACTTGCAGATAGTAACTGAACCAGCATAAAACCAAAATTCATATATTACACCAGGAATCATATTTGAAATAACTGTCCCTAGTGAAGCTAAAGCAGAATCCGAAGCCATCTTTCATCAGTACAACACACATTCACCATGAAATACTGGTGCTACATACTGCTACATACTGCTTCGTTTAACTTTCTCCAGCAAGTACATACCTTTATTGTGGCATCCTCTGAAGCAGAAACCATTACACTGAAAACCGGATGGAAAATTACTCGAGTGACAGGACTCCTGTGTCCACTCAAAGCATACTTCTCTGGAGGACGAGGGATCCACTCCTTAGGGTCTCGTTTCTGACCAAGAGGTCCACCTGATGTAAATTCTTCCTTAGCTTCATTCAGCTTCGATTCTAATTCCATTACCTAAGTTTATGGATTTTAAAGAGACCATTTATGTACAGCCTTACACCAAGACGTAAGCCATCTATAGTCATTAGTGCCCCAAACACTAACAAGCTTCCAAATTCACAGTTTAGCCCAGGCTGCACAGATCCAAACAACTAACAAGCTATAGAGCTGATATTTCTGAATTAAAAAAAACACACCTAAATTAAGCACTTATTCTCCTCCAACTGCCCAAACCTCTGGCAAGAAAAAAAAATTCCACCAAAACTTATCACCTAAATACTGTGCAAAGATGTACAAGCAACTGACTCAAAAGGGACAGGGCTTTTGTGTGTGCTTCTTGCTTATTTGGCACTTCTGATGAACTACTGAGGGCATTTTTGTTAACAAAAACACATCCTACTACTGCAATTTGCTTTTCTGTGTCCCTGAGATGGTGTGTGTGTGTTAACTAACAGCAGAGAAACTGAACACATGATACAATCTTACATATACTGACCTCTATAATAGATAGGCCATTACTGTTGGTACACTTTGATTTTTAAGGCTTTTAATGCCCTCCAGAGCCACTGAAGCATTACTAAAAAGAGTTTTGTACCATCCCTTTGCAGAAGAATCACATGCTGTAGCGCACTGGAGTTGATGGTTTCTTCCCTTTAATGTAATGGCCAAAGACATCAGCAGCATGGGTTACTTCTAACCGAGTTAAGCCTTCTGGAGACAGTTATTCAGTCTTTCCATTCACAGACTGCCTTAGGGCACATCTTTCCTTCTCCGCCTCAAATTGTACATACAACCCATAAACTGAAGTAAATAAATGTTCTTAAGAAATTGAGAGGATGTTTCTGCTAGCACTAAGATGGACAAAGACTTTCTGCAACAGGGACATAGCTATTTTCCCTGCTCAAGTCATGCAAATTAATCTTTTCCTTCCTGAGAAGGAAAAAAAAACGTAACATTCTGTTCCCTGATGAATGTTCACTCTCGGTTATAACTTTTGATACAAGTAAATCTACCAGATCTCTACTTACCTTCTTTTGTAATCTTATAACCGATGTCCATTTTTTCTCCAGAAGTCCGGCATACTTCTTATCTAACTCTTCATTCTGGGTAGGAGTGTTTAAAGAAATCAGTAAGTTATACATCCAAAGCCTCTGCAAGTTCCTCCAAAAGCAACATAAGCAGCGTGTTTCACAGAAAAATCAAACAGAAGACTATGATCAGTTTTATTAACAAAAGAGAACAACTGTACTTCAAGTTTTAATAAACCACAGTTTACACACAGGGAAAAGAAGAAACATTAAAATACATATATTTAATTAAAGATACTGCAGTAACACTGCAAAGACAATCCCAAAAACTAGAATTAGCCATCAGTATCTGAAAGCTTTTAATTCTATGTGCTCTGCATATCTGAGAAAATTGTGTCCCATTTTACTTTGTTTTTTTTCCTCCTGCACACACTGACAGCAAGGACCGAGGCATACAGGACTGGATATCACTTTCTCCAACAGTCTTCTGTTCCTCATCCATCAACTGGAGCAGTAGGAACTAGTGAACAACCCACACAGCCCAGACTGAGCTCACGCAGTACTGTTAGCACAGCGCCTTTCTTCCAGGGAAACGCACCTGGCTTGAGAGCAGCAGCCAACATCCAGAGGACAATTCAGCCCAACTAATTTAGAACTATTTTTGAAAACGTGATCATAGTTAACTTCAAATAACAGCTGTGACATTGCAGTTTTGTGCAGAGCCCTCAGCCAATCTGAAGTTTGCTCCGCAGCATCGCTACACCCCACAGCAGCCCCACGGCCCCAGCCCAGCAGCACCCCACATCTTGGGAAGATCAGCGCTCCTTTTCTATCTCTAATGAACCGCTAATGATGCATAATTTTCATCCTCTAAATATTTTCCTCCTTTGGGCTTCAGGGAGTAACTGAGGAGCAAGTGAGCAACCAATGTTCCAGCAAAAGGCTGCTTCTCTTTGCTTCTTGTCATTTTAGTACCATCTCATCTAATTCAGATCTTTCTTCTGAGAATGTCACACACAACTTTAAACAACTGCCTTTTTTTTTTTTTTTTAATCAAAATAGGACAACCTAGCCTGTTTAGATTGCCTTTTTAACCTCTGGGAAGATTTAATTAGGTTGATAGATATGAGCAAATCTGGGAATGGTATTAGGAGTTTAGATGTTAGGTATCCCAATTTGTAATCTCTACTTACTTACTACATACTTGGAAGCAGATTTTGCTGCTATAAGATGTTATACTTCAACAAAGGATTTTGGGAAAAGAACACCACAGTAATTCCAACAAAGAAAAGGCTCTATTAAGGATCATCTCATCAAGTTCACTACTCAACCCAACTATCTCCATTGTAGAAGCAAGCTACAATGAAATACAAGCCTCTAGTAAATGACAAGTTTAAAAATTAAACTGTAGGAAATGACTGGTCCATGTCACCAGCACCTCTCTAGCCTGACAGAGAACTGCTTAACAGAAACTGGTCAGACCCGCTAACTTTTAGCCTCGCCCTCCTACTACATCATTAACCAACCAGTATGCACGCAGAGTCACAGGTAATGGTTTAACTACTGACCCAAATGCAGTCACAAAACAGACAAGGTCTTTTCCACTTTCAACAAAGTACAAACCCTCTCACTCAAAGCAAGGTCAGCTGGAACTGCTCAGGACACGTCCACACACCTATTGAATACTTCTAGGGACCAACTCCACAACATCTGAACCTGTTCCACTGTTCAGTCAAAAGGTTTTGTTTTTAAAGTTTCACACTAAATTCAGGTGGAATTGCTATGTTTCAATTTCTGCCCACTGGCTCTTGTTCTGTCACCGAGCAGAGCCTCGTTCTGTTTTCTTTACACCCTCTTATCAGGTATTTACAAACAACATAAGATATCCCTTGAGCCTCCTCTTCTCTAGGCTGAACAGCCCCAGCTCTTCCAGCCAGTATCTTCCTTGTCTTTTACTGGACTCACTTCAGTAACTCCATGTCTTTTTTTTTTTTTTTTTTTTTCTTTTTAATACAGTCTTTATCATCTTCCTTATACCTTCACATTCCCTTTCATTAACTTTGCTTTCCTGCAGCTTTCATCTTGAAAGATCTAGGCCCTCCCAGGATCACTGTACAAACCAGTGGTAGCTAGAGAGAAAGTAAGATTAAGTCTATGCCTCAGTCATAGATAAAGACTTTTATTCAAAACTCTTTAAGCCATCTGATAATTGTGTTTTAATTGTACTGTGAGACAATAAGCTATGCAGGTGTACCACCTCCAGTACTAACTGCATGTGCTAATAGGTAGATAACAGGCATACATATTCACAACAAAAGCAAATGCTATAAAATTATGAACTCTTTACTTAAAATATACACATAGAATTTTGTTTGAACTCACCACATCTAACTCAGCTTCCTTTTTAAAAACCGAATATGCCTCTTCATAGCCATTAGAGCGAAGGTAATCTGCTATTGCTCGATTTCTAAAAAACACAGAACCAAAAACACAATCATTAGCATGTTAGTTCTGAATAAGAGGATTGGTTCAGGGCTTTTTGTTGAATTGTACCACCTCCTGTCAACACCCAGGATGATCAGGCTTGTAACAAGCCCAGGCAAACTCTAAGAATACATTTGGTAAACATTTTGTATCATGACAAATAGCAAGGCGCTCACTTCTTAGAATACATAGTCCTTGTTTTAGATTTGAGAAGAAAAAAGGTTATTTTTTTTGTTATCAAACATTGGAGTAGCATGAACATACTTATCAATCTGTACGGCACAAAATCCAACAGGAGACACAGAAAATAACTACATGCACATATGAGATGGGGGCTTTATCTCTGAAAGAAGACTGCATTGAGAAGAACAGTCTGCAGTACTTAAAAGCATTGACTGAATTCTACACTTCAGTGAAATCTGAACGCTCTGCTTAAGAAAACAAGCCTTAGCTTTGTTTTTCAGAAGGATACAGTAATTTTAGTTAGATTACAGGGAAGGATACCCCATGTGACCAAAACATACAGTGCTTCCAATTTTACATTTTTGTTCAAAACACTCTTCTGTGACCAAAGATTATTACTGAACTAATGTGTCTTGGACCCTTCCTTCGAGATAACATGCATTTGGTTTAGACCTACTCATAATGTGAAAGAACAGTTTCAATACTGCTTGTTGGAGTCTTAGAGTAGTCATCATCTGCCAGTTTGTTTTTTTACAATAAGACTTTAGGAAAGGCTGCAGGCACTGAGCAGACAGCCGAGGTCCCATCCACCCCCAGCTGTTCTGAGCGTGGGTACACACGTGTACACAGTGAGCACTGCAGTGACTACAGGATTTACATAAACCAACACAAAAACTTCTTAAATACAAAAATCAGGATGTCATCTATGTAAGGCATTCAGTTAAAAAAATAAACCTCTTTGGTAGCTGAAGTAAAAAGCAATAATGGCAGTGCTTCTACAGGAATAAAAAGGCTACTTCTAATTCCAAATCAAGATGTATTCCACTTCACACAAATTCTGAATTATAGAAAGGAATATCAAGCTACGGTGAAAGAGACAGGCCAAGTCCTCAGCGACTGAAATGCAACCATCCCTTCACGGCTCCCCAGCAACCCCACCACAGCTCAGCCCTCCACATAATGACTTGTCACTTGCGCTTTATTAACAGTGTGGGACACGTTCCCAGAGGCACTGCTCTGCTCCTGGTTCTCAGCACTACATTCCCCATAACACACCGCATGCAGAGGAAGGCCATTGCACAGCAGGCAGACCAGGGCACAGGCTCTGGCAAGCATCTCAAAACAGGCATTTTACATCTGTGTTGAAGCACACAGCAAAGAGATCTGGAAAAGTAGA
The DNA here is from genome assembly GCF_905368555.1 of Meleagris gallopavo. Classification (NCBI taxonomy): domain Eukaryota; kingdom Metazoa; phylum Chordata; class Aves; order Galliformes; family Phasianidae; genus Meleagris; species Meleagris gallopavo. The sequence goes on along the minus strand of NC_139424.1, from coordinate 9,436,678 downwards.
ACACTTAAATATTTGGTACACATTGTGGTCAATGCTGCACTGCAATTGATTTTTCTTCTGAGAAGAATTGCTTTTCACTGGAAAATTCTTCCCGCAGCTTTAATCACATTCTTCTTTCTTATCTCCTACACAAATCCAGCCTCCCCTCAGACACTCAGCCCTGTGACCTCAAGTAAAAGTTTCCCATTTATTCCCATAAGCAAAATACATGAGAACAGCGTTGCCTTCTTCTGCAGAAGCAATCACAGTCTGTCATTCCCCATTTTTATTTACAAAGTTCACAACAACCACCCCATTTATTTAACACTCTTCGAAGTGTTGCACAAGAACTTCAGATAATTGATAAATAATTGTAATCATGAATGTGTTTAAACCCCAGAGCTTATTCAAATAGAAGATTTTGAAGATAACTTGTAACTAACTTAAGAAGCTGTATTCAGACAGCACAAGAGACACAAAAGCTAAATGATACAGGTCTGTATGTTTATGAATAAAATCAAACCACAATCTCTAAGTAAATACAGTTGAAAATGAAAATTATTAGCTCAAGGTTAATGAATATAAGATAAACATAGAAATAACTGTTTCTTACAGTTCATCTCGTTGCCTCTGTGAGAGCACCATTGTGGCTGTGATGTCAGGTTAGTGTGTGTCAGGTTAATGTCTTCCCAAGATCTGAAGCCTTAGGATCCACAATTCAGTCTGCCACAGTGGCTCAAAGCACAATTGTTTCTCCAGATGGGAAATCCAACAGAAAAACCTGGAGGCATTCAACACAGAAGATTCAATCCATCTAGAAGGAAGAGAAAGAGATATTGTTAATTTATTTTAAATAAGCATTCAGTCATTCTGAGCTGACGAGCAGATTTATGTACCAAGATCACATCACCACTCTGGACAGAATAGAACAACTTTATCTGTAACTACAATTTTATTTTGGAAGCCTGAATTCTGCCCCCACAGCACATTTCCAGTCTGGAGACACTTGTACACATTCTCTATTCCTCCTCTTCCTAGCACTGCTGCTTCAAGAAACATGGAGCTGAAGGAGTTACCTTCACACACAGCCCAGTCCCAGGCTGTCTACCTTAAATAACAGGCTTGTTGTCTCACTAGTCCTATCCCCCATCTCCCCATCCTCCATCCTTGCACAAGATTTTTATTGTTTGAAGATCTATGGCTTCACCAAACTGTGCTCAGCGAGGTTTATTTCAGTTAAGTTTCAACACGCTCTCATATCTTCCAGCTTAGTGGTAGAGTTTAAGCAAAAAGAAGCAGATGCCACAAGGGACGAAGGGAAGCACTATGGCACACTCAGCTCATAACCAGCACCGTCAGCACGCTCTGCTCCTGCTGCAGCTCAGCTGTGGCATTATGCTAGGTCTGGGATTCACCCAAACAGTGCCCTTAAAGAATACAGATATAACTCAGCACCTGAACCTTCCAGGGAGATTATTACACTTATTAAACAAATTACTTTTTCTATCCTATCAGCACCACCTGAAAAAGTTCCAAATAACACCATTCTGAAGAGACAATAGCTGCCTCCTTCTCAGTCATGTGCTGACAGAGTTTAACTCTATACGTTAAATCTAACCCTTATTTGGGGTACATCAGATTTGTAAGAATCTTCAGCATTAACAGAGCAGTGCAATTTTTACAACACCAAGTTCAGAACCAGTCAGAAATCAGCCTTTCTTTAATTACCTATTTCTGCCCCACTTATTATCTTATTCAGTAATAAACAATCTTAACAAGAGCTACTACTAAGGACATTAACTATTCTCAGTGTGCAAACGGCCTCTGTTGGACAGCAGTACCTCAGTCCAGGAGACAGCAATAAAAGCACTTGAGCAGCTCTGCCTCCTGGTGCTGCACTGCAGGTACTCTTTCGTAAGAAGCACCATTATGAAAAATGCTGAAGCGGGCACTTCCTGCACACCGGACAAGAAGCTGCACAGAACATTTACCAAAGCTGCTAAGCAAGTCTCACCAACCGACTTCTACCAATGAGACAGAGTGAAAGCAACAGCATACAAAGACTTCAGGAAGAAGTTGGTGGGTCTGTAACCTTTCTGCCAAAAAACACATTCCCACTTTCTCTCCCTTGCTGTTTCCCATACAGGTAAGAGGCCTACTTTAAACTTCAGATTTTTAAATAATACATAAAATACTCAGTTTATGTCATTCATGTCTACTTATCCACCGCAGCAGATCAGCAGTTGGTTTCTAAACCTATCTGGGCTCCATGGTGTGTTTCAAAAGCGCAGCTGTGAGCTGTACGTGCTGCACCTTGCTGCTGGATTCCCCACACCAGGTGCTGTCATCACAGAAACGCACCACGAGCTGTTAGGGCAGCAGCTCTCCCTAATTAGCTTAACACCTTCCCTAATAGCTACTTCAGAAACAATCCAGCTGAAAGCCAATAGCACATGTTCCATCCTTTCAGACAAGGGAAGCAAGCAGTTCTCATTCTCTGATCCCACCTCCTGACAGGTAACAGACAACTGCTCTTCACAGATGCATCAAGGCAGGAGTGCAGAATATAAAGTAAGGGAAATTTAGTTTTATATAGGTGAAATAATATATTGACATGATCAGAAAAAAGTGCCCTCTAGAGGGCAATGCTGCAATAAATTTAAGTGCTAGGAAAAAAAAAGGCTCATAATGGCTGATCTCTGCACTTCAGTACGAACGAAGCAACGCTGTGACAAACCTGCTGGGGGGAGCAGCACAGACAACCGCCTCCCCAGAAGCACACAGCAGAACACAAGCTGTGAACTTCCAGAAACTGCTCGTAGCATTACAACTGCAGTAAAATCACAGCATCAAAAACAAAGGGTTTCTGCATTGTGAACTGTCTCAGCATCAAATGTAGTAACAGTGGCACAATAACTGGTAAAAATAATACACCAATATTTTGTCAGTGCCTCGAGGAGACACACCTCTAGCTCACATCTAGCAATACCAACTAGGTTGCACAGTGGTCCTTGATCCACCATCCAGCTAACAAATGTGTTTCTGTCCTTCAGTAACGGAACCCTAAACTCTCCCTCCTATATCCCCAACTGCTGTCCCACTCCAACTCCTGACTGCAGCCCCTTCCCATGTGCTCCCAACACGTGCTGTGCTGCAGCCTTATGGGCTGCTGACAGTGACAGCTCTGCCCACCTTCCTCTGCTCACTGTGTCACTCTGGATGCTGAGAAGCAGCTTCCTAACACCCGGGCACACTTTCCTCTGCCCACAGCTGCTATAATTGCACAAGAACTCCAGTGATCACACACATTCCTGCAGTAGCAAAGCTACTTTATGAAGGTATGCTAACACCATCCCACATTTCAGCAGTCAGTCCAGACATAAACAGGCATGGGAATTTGGTTGCCAGTCTAAAATAATTCAAACACAGGCTGAGGAATTAGTGGCAATATGTAGAGGTTGGATCCTACACTTTGCTGCCTCCCAAGAAAAAGGCAAAGTGTGAGTGCTTCACCAACACCTGCACTTCTACAGGCCTTGTGGAGCAGTGGAGAAGCATTATCAAAAGCTTCCAGAAGCAGGATCCTCTCATTCTGAGCTACAGATAGCCAATACTTGCAGGAAAACCACCACGAGCTGGCCGCCATCTTCATTCCCTCAGTAGCAGTGTAAGGTCACAGCACTCAAGGCCTGAGTCCTATAAAACGCCGATAAACCACTGTGCACATCTTTTACCATTGAAGCAACAAGGAATTTGAAGGAGGAAACTTTCTGGAATGTAAGAAAAGCTGCTTTTATTCCCCACTAGTGAACAATATGAACTACCAGCCATGGGAAACCAAGCTGACACCTGGCTTTCTTTGGAAGCTGAACTGCAGCGACAGCGCTTCAACTCTTCACAGCAGCTGCCTTGTGAAGGGCTTGTCCTTCGGGGAGCACTGGAACTCCCTGACACTGAAAGGGAAATCATCCGGCAATCAACGCAGCTGAATATTAATACATGCAAAATCCTTTCATGAAAAGTAACTTCCAAACTCCAGCATGGTGTGAAAAGCAGCAACATGGCCTAGTCACAAGTTTGCCAAAGTAAAAGTAAAAATCACAGCTTGTTTGCCTCCAGGTGAGTTTTATTACCAGCTGGGGCAAACACCTGAAGGGCTCCTGGCCTCCACCCCCAGGTTCAGCCCCCTACAGCTTCCAAGTGACAGCTGCTTCATCTGCTCAATCTCAGAATCCAGAAGATGTCTTGAATGCAGCATTAATTCACTTTGTTCAAACCAATGCTGCTCAATCACAGCATTTCTCTGTAAATTTGAGAGCCTAGAGAAAAAGCAAACTGCAGTCTGTTGAACACCGACTATTCAGAAAGCAGACTTTTTCTTCGGAAGGCAAGCAGCACATCAAGCAACCTTCATGTGGATGCACTTCTTACTCGCCTTAGCTGAGCCCTCAGCATGACACGGCTCTGTAGCAGTGTGATGATGCAGTCTTCATACAAAAATAGATGATGGTGCAGACATCTGCAAGTACCAGAAGTACGCCACGCAAGGAAAGAGGTCATACTTATTTGTTCAGAAGTTACCACCCTGATGGAAACGTACCTCTTTTAAAAACAGCAGAGGATGGACAAATGTTGTCCACGTGCACTGCCTCCTCACTCGGCCAGCGAGGGCTCTGACACACAGCTTGGTGGAGCAAGACTAACCAGTCCTCCTCCACCTATCGAGGTTTGCAGTCACTGCCGCATCACACACATCCCTGCAAACAGCCCTGGTAGTGAGAAACAAATGCTCAACAGAGAAATCTTGGGAAAAACCTATTCCTTGTGTCTTGCCTGACATCAGTGATCCACGGGACCAATAATTTGCTGTGAATGAGGTGGTGTCAAGACAAAGCCAAATCTTTCTCAAAAGAAAAGATTTCTTTTTAATTTGTTCTGTATTATTCAGTACAGGAAAAAGACGCCTGAGCCTAATACAGCCATCCATGGAGTAATAACTACTAATTAAATGCAAAACAGGATGTGCCTCGTATTAATATCCCCACCTATAGTGCAAAAAAGTTTTACTTCCTAACTTAAGAACCTTCTGATTCCATATTGACAGTCTGCATATAAAAAAAAAGCATTGAGAAAAAAAATCACTTGCAGGCAAAGGACTGTCACAAAGCCCCCATTTGTGATAAATCCTGTCATTAAATAACAAATCATGGCCCGTGATATGATCTACTTCACAAAGCCACAAAAACTAAACAAAACTGTTGAAGCACGCTTGAATACTTTGTTTTTTTAAAATGAAAACCAGTCCCTTCTCTTACATTCAATTACTGAAACAGTGTTTCTGGACTTTTACTGACCCCTGCCTTTAAATACTGCATAGATTAGTTACTTCCCAAGCTTTGTTATTTTCCCTGTTTCACCTAAATCATTGGTTTTAGTTGTTACATCTTTGCTGAGGAATCCTAGTAACTCAGCGCTCCACCTTTTATCTGAAGGTTCTCTCAGTGTGGCAGGGCACCATTCAGTCTCCCAAAGTATCGCAGCGTTACACTATGACAAAACTGGAGTTACAAACACAGAGGTCAAGGAAGTCACGGACGGGGGCTGCTCTGCCGCTGTGTGCAGGGGGAGGGCTCAGGAAGCCCTTCCAATGCACGCAATTCAGAAATGCATCGCAAGACATTTATGTACAGAGATCAAACAAACTACAACCAACCTTATCATCCTCCTCCGTTATTGCATCAGCAAGGTCAGCTCAAAGCTCTCCACTGCCCTTCCTTTCCTTCCAGTAAGCACGACAAAGCAGTGCAATGCCTCGACTGACTAACAATACCCATTTCTGCTCTTCAGAACAGTTTATAGTAAAAGTTACTCCAGATTGAGATATGATCCACCTACGCTACAGGTTAGCAATGAGGAAAAGCAAATGTTTAACTTAGAAACAGCATATATAGCCATATAAATAAAAAATACACAAATAGCAAATAACTGCTCTCCAACTCATCTTCTATTCTGGGTGTACGCTTGCTTTGCTACACTCAGTGGAGCCTCTGAGGTACAAGCAAGACCCAAACCCAGGGCAGGCCCAGCCATCCCACACAGCACCCAGCTTTGTCAGCTCCTACACAGACCTTAACTGGTGCTGGCGGGCAGGCAGCAGGGAAGTTAACCCAACTTCACCCCAAACCAGCATTCCTTGCATACATTTGTAGGACGTAACCAGGTTTGTTAAGACTCCTCAGCACAGTAGCAAAGAGTAACACAGAGAGAAACCTATTATAAGGCCTTTTTAACATTCAGAAGAGCAATTTCATGGGCTTCTGCCACAGCCCAAGTCCCTCTGAGCCCAGGCCACAGCTCCCATCATCACAGTCCCATCCGCAACCCCTGAACTCCAGGTTTAATGTCCTTACCAGGCTGGTAATTTAACTGCTGGAGCCCACAGAAACATTGCTTACTAGCTACAAAAAAACAATCAGCCTTAACACATTCATAAACACTTCCATTTCCTGTAATTCCCACGTGCACATTCATCCCTCCTGTATTTTATGGATTCTCTCCCATCCACTTCTGATCCTGTCCAAGTCAAACCACACAGCTGCTCCTCTGCTCTAGCAGTGTGCCCCAGCTGGCCCTACTGCTGTCTGCACCACAGCAACAGCTGCTGCTGCCCGGCTGGGGCTGCACACCCTGGTCCATGTCCGGAGCTCCCCGGGAAACTTCAAAATAAATGACATTTTTGTGGTTTTAATGACCATTGCTTAGGCTCTGTGAACAGACTTCCCCACAAAAACACAAGCTATATATACCAAACACATAACTGTAGCTCATTAAATCTGAAATTAAAAGAGCTAGATGACATAAATTATAGACAGAATGTAGCATCAGATACAAAGCAGGCCAACACTTTTCCAACTCGTAGAAGCGGCACTGGGCCTCAGAAACAGGATTTCATTTTCCCCACAGTTTGCAGAAGCCTAATATCCTAACAAACTCAAAGACACACACACACATATATAAAAAAATATATATATTTTAAAGTAATCTACACAAAGATTTCTTTGAGGGAGGCAGATCTGCAGTCACGCTCCCAGTGGCAGGCTGAGAGGCCACACGGTAAGCAGTGCTGGGCAGGAAGGTGCACAAGTCACTGTGAACAACCATGTGGGATCGTGGTTACATTATGAAATCAATTACAGAGTTTCAGATTATTCCCATTTAAATGATTGCACATTACAGCTTCAACATGAAGCAGTTCCAACACTGTAAAACTTGGGCCAGCCTGATGCCCAGCTCTCGTGCTGTCCTCAGAAGGTCTTCTTCTCTGCCTGCGAGGAAACGCCTCTCCTTCTCTCCTCAGCTTCTTACTGTATCTGAACTCTGCTTTGTGCGGCTCGCTTCCTCTTTCTGGGTAATCCTTCAATCCCAGTGAAAGCCAAATCCCTTACGGAGGAGTAGTGGAGATCAGAACCACCAAAAGACTAATTTACTTAATATCAGATATAAATTTGATTGTCCTTCCAAGTTGGGACCACCGCTCTGCCCATGAATGCAGCAGCCACTCTCCTTGCAGTGCCACTTGTTACAGGTGCCACATCAGATCCCAGCAAACTTTTTCAACAGTGTATCTTGTTTCAAAACATATTAACAAGAGCTGTTAAGCGGTTATTTGCTGGCCATTAGTTACAATCCCTTCAGGGAGAACTAGATTAACAGTTGGATACACTGCTGGACCCCATGAAGCACACAACACTTTTTTAATCTAGATTAATTGACTGATTTTTTTTCTAAAACCAAAAAGCTGCTTTATGAACCCCAGCCACAGAATATTTCTCATGATAAACTCTAGAAACAGATTCCACACAAGCTGCCATTTAAAGCTGATATAACTAGAAGTGAAGGAATATTCATACTTCTTGGGCATAATAATTATGACCTAAAAAAGGTTTCTTAGAAATCTGTCTATCTCTTGATAGGAAAGGAAAACATAACGTACCATACCAAGCATCCAGTTCCCTCTTGCCCCGTAACTCTCACTGCACCAGTCACAGCAGAACAGCACACACACAGTGCTATCACAACAGCCATAGAGCTGCTCTTCCAGTGTGGCAAACACACCTTACTGTACGCAATGTTAGAGGCCAGCAAGGATGAGCACAGGAATACAAAAAAGCAGCTCAGTTATCAGCTGGCCTCATATTTTCTCTACTTTTCACCCAACATCTGCATAGCCAGTTCAGCATGCCATGGCAGTAATTGCAAAGAATTATTTCACAAAGTGAGATTTAAACCCGTATTATCCCTCCAGTGCAAACCTGGCAGGCTGGGAGGTCGGACAGGGCGGTGACACGGCTGTGCGGGGGGATGAGGGCACAAAGTATTCCAATGGGCATTTCAAGCTGCTATCCCAAACTCGTTTGGAGAAACTCACAGCTCCTATCACGGCTTATCTGGATGACTCCAGCAAAAAGTATTTGTGAAAATGAATTTTGTTTGGTCAAGTGATGCAGACACTGTTTGGGTAACAGCACCAGAACGCTCTACTTAAGCTATTTTGTCTAAGCTGCTGAGAAAAGGCTCTACATGCTGTGAACCATTTCCAAAGCCAGCCAGCAATCGTGCACTGGATGTGATTCTGTTCCTTTCAGTTCTCTCCCTCCCACTTCCCTGAGTTACAGAATGAAGCGGCAATCAGATAATTCACAAGACCATTCCCACATTTATCAGCCCACTAGTAACCTGCCTCTGATGCTGTAAATCGTTAACAAACATCAAATAAATTTAATCAGTTCACAAGATGAAGAACAACTGGAAGGAAACCTGAAGGCACACTTATGTTGAAGCTTCAGACACAGCAAGTCACAAAATGACAAAAAAATCCAAACACTCCGCAAATCATGAGAACGCTCATCCTTCAGCTGTGCTGGACAAGAAAAACAAGACTCAAACATCACTGTCGTACGTACATCTCATCTATTACATGGAAGAGCTCAATCTGTCACGATGCTGGTGCCAAACACGATGAAAGCAGGGTTCTTCTGGGAGGTGCCCAATCCATCTCAGGGCCCACCTCCACCACGTGCTGCTGCCCCCCCGCCCGCCACAGCTGCACGCGCTGCGGCCAGGAGCCCCGGGTGATGCTGCCCCACATTGGCCACCACAGCCAGGCTCTGCAGAGCTCCTTTCCTGCTGCGGCTGATCCCTGTCACCACACTGAAGCAAGGGCAGATGGACCTCAACAGGGCTCGGTCCCGCACCGGGCAGCAGAGCACAGGCACTCGTGCGCATCCCAGCTGCCATTTTGTTCATGTATACTTCTGTAATTGTGATACGCTGTGGTACTGGCAAATTATCCATCATTACTGCTCAAAGTCTTATTAGTGAAACAAAATAGAACAATTCCAAGGTTTAGTTACAAACATGGCCTGCATGATGTCAGAGCTCTGACCCCAGCCCCACAGCCGAGGTGGATGCCGGGCTCACAGCCCCTCTCCAAAGCTCTCCTGCTCCAGGTTCTGCTTGCTGCCTACAAACCCAGTGTGTGAGAGCCCAGAACTTCCACCACACTGCTGATTTAATAGACGCCATCTGCTTCAAAACACATACACTCATGCTAATGACATCATCCTCTTAATACAGTGCAAAGAGGTTAGCATTTAAATAAACAAATTGTTTATCAGATCTTTTCTTCAGCCCCCCAAAAACCCCACAGGTGGATTAGGAACAAGACCAGCTGCCAACACTTTCTATAAGGAAGAAACATTCATTTATCTACATGTGAACAGCCTAGATGTTTCCAACCAACCTTCCTCTAGACCTGAAGAGGGATACACCTCTGTTCTAGCACTAAACTACCTCCATGCAGAAAAAAAACGAGGCAACCGATGGAAGCAGAGCATCCAGGGGGTGGAGGAGGCTAGATTTGTCTAATTAAGCCAAGAGAACTTCAATTTGTACAGAGCAACTAAAACTGATACAAGAGGGAAGGTGTAAGAGACCTCAGTCACGAAGGCCACAGCTATCTCAGATGTGAACCAGCACAGCATTACACCATAAAACCTGTTACCTTTAGCCCTGCCTTGAAGCAGGCATGCCAGCTGACTCACCAAGCAATGGAGAAGAGGTGCTTCAGAAAAGCCTACCTACAAACTCACTGAACAGGGACCTACTTAACAACAGATCTGAGAAAATTACAGGACAGACTTTGCTGCAGCACCACCTACAAACCACAAGCACAATGGGCTGTCCTGTAACTGGAAGTATCTTCTCAACACTGCAGCAGCTAGTTACTGGTTACAAATTCCAGGTGGCTCTTCCAAAACCAGTGGAATCACAACCCCAAAAATGTATTTATCATGTCTATTTTTACACAGTTCTAACCTAGAGGTCCATAAGCACTCAAATCAAACTACTGGGCTTTCTAAGAAGCATTACTAATAAGAAGTGGCTAAAATACTTCTCGATCTATTCACAAGTATCTTGAAACCATAGCATTATTTATATACATGCCTATATATACACATATATATCTAACTACGCATCATAAGTGCTTGCTACTGCTTAGCATGACCACACTGAGCATATGCTCCACTTTGAAGAGGGCTGTACCCTCACAGCCCTGATGGAAAGGACAAGAGCTCCATACAAACACACTTTCTTTGTATAGAAATGTTTCCTTGAAATTTCTGCCACAGTCCATGGCAGCACTATGTGATACCACAGTCCACCCTTGGGGAAAACAGCTAGAAGCAAGACTAAGTCACATCTATTTAATTCCCCAAAGAGAGTACATGAGGTGAGCTGTACAGGCTCAGAGCCTGCCTCAATAAGCATTAAGAGAAAGCCCTCTTTTGAGCAGCTATAGATGTACACAACTGCAGGAGGTAAGCTTGCAGTATCTAGCAAGTACCAGAATAAAACTAGATCTCAGTTATTCCTTTCACACTGAAAGCAAGTGGTTTTTCTTGTTGTTTGTTTTGTTTTTTGCAGGCTAAAAAGCCTTGTTCAGATAAACAGATGAAATAACACAATCTGCCTATAGCAGAAGGCCAAAAAACTCCACTTCTTTCAAATGCTTCTGGTGCACGATACTCATCAGTGGGTCACTCCACATTGCAGGAACGGAGGAGAACAGGGTTCTAAGATAGTTGTGACACATGTAAAACAGACACATAGCTTAAGCTATGGGCACCACAGTAAAGCTGACACAACACAGCTACAGTTCCAGTTAGGCCACTGTGTTTTCAGTAACGGCACAAACCTTTCAGGGACACCTGCTGGTTCACACAGCAACTACTGTAAGAATTTCAAAGAAATAACTTGATGCACTTGAATCTAGTCAAGTTCCTACTAGTCAACTAATCAAGACCACCTATTAGTGTAAACGTCTGTTTTTAGAAGCACGAACCGAGGCACAACCTATTCTGCCAAGCACAGCTCAAAAGTAACATCAGTCCATAATAAACGTCTTTGCTCATAACACCCAGAAGCCACTAGGTAAGTTCTTCTGTGAGAGTTACAATTTTGTTTTATTTTTTAATGAGAAACAGGAGAATTAAGAGACCACTTGTTAGTAAATCTGCCTTTTTAGACAGGACAGAAGTCACCGTTCTCTGTAATAAACACGAGAGAAGAAATCCAGGAGCATTTTGACTAATACACACGGCTCTGATACATGGAAAGACCTTCAATTGCCATCACAACTTACATACTAGGCTGGGAAGCAAAAAAAAGAAAAAATACTTTATGTGAAATCCAAAATTATTATTTGTTACTAATAACAACTGATTGTTATTGTCTCTTGGTTTCATGAATTTAGGCATAAGCGGCTTTTATTTGCAGGCTAACAACTATTCCAGTGTTCACTTGGAAGAAATTTCAACAGCCCTCCCACAGCCTTTGCCGTCCATCTGGGCGGCTGCCCGGGGGGCCACAAGAGCAGGGGAACCCGAGTGAAACAGGACTGCTTGAGAGGGGCTCTCTTTGTGCTGCAGTAGTTCCAGCCTTCCTTGGTCATGAGCACCAGAAGGAGCCTCAGAGGGCTGTGTACAAACTTTGTAACGTACACATACAGCATAGCTCAGAGCTACAGAGAAGCAGGGGTTCTCCAGCTGTTCCTCCACAAGAGGGTACCCATTACGATTAGCCCCAGTGGAAGCTGCTTACAGAGGTCTTGAACAAAGACAGTTTGGGTAAAGACAATCAGCAGAACTACCCAATAGTAGCCCCACTGGCAAGTTGGATAGGCAAGAGTTGACAGCAGGTAAAGAACACAACCCAAGCACACGAGGTTGGGTGGAGCATAGGAAGCAGCACAGGGAACAGACTCAGGCAACCAAGACAGACGTCGGTATGCATTAATGTCTTTTTCTTTTGTAGAAGAGAAATTAACACGTTACTGCCATACAATAAAGTAGCTTCAATCATTTCAAGGACAAAAATCAGCCAAAGTTATAAGAAGGTAAGAGTTGTATTGGATTCTTCATTATTCTTACCTTGGCTTCATTCGTACACACAGGCATTTAATGAATACAGCCATTAACTCCTGTAACATCTACTCCTCTAAGTAAATGAACTTTAAAAAGCCACTATCCTTTAATTTAATTTCGGGCAAATTAACACCAAGGAGCAGTCTCATCTGCAGCCACCTACCATCGAGAACTGGACTCCAGAACCGAGAGACCCAAGAAAAACCGTCAACTTGCTTCATAATTGTTTGTTTTCTGTGCTGCACTCGCTCCAAACAACACTGAATTCAGGAGCAAATAGCACTAGCTACGTCTCGAATAGCAGGGCACTCAGAAAGCAGGCCTTTCTAGGTGCTTCATCTGATCCCTTTTGTATTCCCCAAATCCTTTGTTCTAATGCCTTTCCTACACAACTTTAAGTCTCAGCATTAGTACTGCCCTCATGGTGCACAAGTATGCACACAGTAAGGCTCTTACAGTAAGGAAGCCCATCGAAAAGGGCTTCCAAAATCTTGAGATGTTATTTTGTATGAACTTGGGACATGACAAAGGGGAGGGCAGCATAATTAAATCTGCACACTAATGGGAGTTGCCTGCCCTACTACGGGCACCAAAGCGAGCAGGGATGCTTCATCTCTGCATCCACCCAAAACCCAACCCAACCAAGAAGTTACATGAACAAATAGTAACACTAAGCTACAATACAGGGGTTCTCCATAACTCCCGGAATCTTGTGTGTAAAACACCTATGCCAAACTTATAACTCTTATTTAAAGTAAAATAAAATAAATTCAACAAGTGAATATCTAAGTTGATATATTGAAACGGGTAACAGACAAAACAACTGGCTTTGAGACGGTGACTGGTCACTTCTCACTGCCACACACATCAAGATCCATCCTGCAGAAAAATCAGCCTCAAAACAGTGAGGTTTGTGTTGCTGCATCCTTAGATTCTTCCCTAAAGAAGAGACCTCATTGTTACATCAATTAGTATTCTTCCACCCCAGCAAACGCAAGGAAAGGGGAAAAAAAAAAAGCCATGAAAGGGTAATCTAGCCATTTCGCAGCTCTGCCTCCTTACTCCACCCAGTCTCTCCTCTGCTCAATGGCTGCACACAGCATCCATAAACACACTCAAATCAAAAGAAACACACAAAAACGAGAGCCCTGAGAACAGGAAAAATTTGCAATACATCTATTAGAAATATTTTCTTTGTTTAGCTTCCTGACATGATTTCTCTGTTTAATAAAATGACTCGAAGGGCAGACAGCGTTGTGATAGCAGACCCTCCCTCTTCCAAAAACCAGCTGAATGCTGCACAGTCATTTATGAAACGATTATCACTGAACATAGGCTCTTTAGCCCCGCACCTCCTAATACTGTATAAACAATATTGTCACACAAATACATCCATAAAGGAGTCTCCACATAAAAACAGAATTCAGCCAGGTCCATATACCCAAACATCTACTCAGAATAAAACAGTGCTTACTCAAGATTTTTTACATAGCTTCAGTAATCTTCCCCCATCCCTGCTTGGGGATTCATTGTGAATTGACCTGCAAGGACCAAGCCCTCTGCTGCAGCACTACCGGCAGGGAAACATTACCGGCGAGACTATAGCAAAGAAAGGGGAGGCAACGCACCGCTACCGCTACTAAAGGTCAAGCCAAAATGCATCCACCTTACAAAAAAAAAAAAAACAAAAAAAAAACCTCAAACAAAAAAAAACCGTCAGAATTAAAAATCTCACCCTTCCACCCCGGAACGGAGTAACCCCGAACTTCATAAGGGAGGCACCACTCCCACCCAGAGCCAGCAGCAGCCCGCCGCGTAACCTCCCGCCCGAACAAAAACTGGAAAGCAGCGATAAACGGAGCGACGGAGCGGAGCCGACCGCCAGCAAAAGGCTTCGGAGGAACCGCGCGCCTGCGGGCAGCGGAGCGACCCCAGGAAGGAGAGACCGGCTCTCCCCGCCCCGTTCTGCTGCGGCTGGCACCGAAGGGCTGAGCCTCCTCCCGCCCGCTCCGCCGCCGCAGGGAAACGGTGGGAGCGGAGGATTCCTACGGCAGCGCTCCGGCTCCGTTTTGTCCCCGTGCCGCAGCGGGCCGCGGCCGCCTCCCGGGCAGCGCCTGCTTCGCCCTCCGCAAGGCCGGCGGCCGGAACGGGACGAAAGCCGCCGGGAACGACGGAGAGAGCGCTCCGTATGTCCCTAGCAGGCACAGACTCACCGGGCACACGGACACGCACCGGGCTCCTCGCCCCGCAGCGCCCGTCCGCAACCCCGCCGCCCCCGATCCTGCCAAGTCACCGGGCGCAGCGGAGCGGCCTGCAGGCGGACGCAGCGCCGGGCCCGCCGCCCCGCTCCGCTCCGCTCCCCCCGCCCCACCCGCGCCGCGGCCTCCCGCCCCTCCCCGCGTTCCTGCTAAGTCACCGGCGGAGGGGAGCGCCGGGCCGGGCGGCGGAGAGCGGCGGGGCGGGAGGCGGGGAGGAAGCGGAGGAGCCGCGCCCGGCCCCGGCACCCCCCGCGGGGAGCGGCCGCCGCCCGCCAGCCCCCGGCCCGCCGCCTCCCCCGGTCCCTCCTCACCGACGGGCGCGGCCGCCATTTTGAGAGCGAGCTGGAGAGAAGGAGG
Source organism: Meleagris gallopavo (assembly GCF_905368555.1). Classification (NCBI taxonomy): domain Eukaryota; kingdom Metazoa; phylum Chordata; class Aves; order Galliformes; family Phasianidae; genus Meleagris; species Meleagris gallopavo. Next base: position 9,421,599 of record NC_139424.1, on the reverse strand, counting down.
GAGGAAGGGAGGGGGCGGCGAGGGAGCGGAGGGCGGGGAGGAGGGGAGCGGCCGCCGGGCCTGCACCGCTAGGGACGGCCTCCGCGGGGCGGCGGCGACGGGCGGGCGGGGGAAGGGACGGAGAGAACGGAGAAGATCCGCGGCCCCGGCCTTACCCGAGCCGCCGCCGCTTCGCTGCGCTCCGCGAGGCCAGCGCCGCCCGCCTCTCCCATCCACGGGCGCGGCGGAGTGCGAGGGGTCCCGGAGGCGCTGGGCGCTGCTCCGCTCCGCGCTCTGTCAGCGGCGCCCCGGCCGCCAGGAGGGAGGGAGGGAGCGGCGCGGCCCGCCGGACCACTGCGCATGTGCGGGGCGGGGGCGGGGACGGCCGCCCGCCGCCATCTTGGAAAGCTGAGGTGCGGGGAGCGATTCCCGGCGTGCCCCGCGCGCACCGGCTCCCGGCGTGCCCCGCGCCCGGGATGGCCGCGAGTATTGCTGGCCCGGCCCCGTCCCGGCCTCGCCCCGTCCCGGCCCCCACAGGCGCTGTGGTTCCTCTGAGCGCTCGCTGTCGCGCCTCCCGCGCTCTGGCTGCCCATCAGCCCGCCGGCCCCTCACACCTCTTGCCACTGATACCGCAGATCTTCGTCTGCATCCAAACGAAGGGTAAAAACGTGTTGATGTTCAAAACGACGCCATAAATGTCAGTGAAGAGAGCGAGGCTGCTGGCAGGGCCGGGAAGGGGAAGGCCTCGTGCAGAAGATCGCAGATGGCGTGTAGCTGTGAGCGCGGCGTGGCGCAGCAGGGCTGTGCTGACCCGAGGAGAGGCCTGCGCTGAGCCCGCTGCTGCGTTCTGTGGCTGTGTGACACCGCGCTGCGCAGGAGCACGGCCATGGCGTGTCCTGGCCTGTGTGGAATCTGCTCCTGAGACAGCGATATTTTCAGTGAGTAACCCTGCCCCGCAGGCCTGCAGTTCCAGGCTGGAAGGAAGCAAGTCAGTGGTGGCCTTCACCTCCGTGTGAGCGCAGATCTAGCTGTGTACCGTGCATCTTGCTGCTGCACATTCAAACATGTGGTTCAAAATAGTGCTTTGTGCTTGGAATGGGAGGTTTTTATAATCTTCTACAAACCACAGTTAGTAGGGATTTGTAATCACAAAATATCCTTGGTTTAATTTCTCAGTGTTCACAGTAGTAAACTGAGGCCCAGACCACAGATGATTTAACCCGTGTACTCACAAGAAATGATTGACAGAAGAGGGTACAGAAGCCCAGAGGAATTGCCTGCCACCTCCCTCAATTGCCACTTAACAGTACGCAGTTAAGCAGCTGTATGTATCAGAAGCCAAATTCTACCCCCAGCTTCTGATTATGCAGTTCTTACGGTCTTCAGTGGTTCATCTGTGTGACAGTGAGAACTGTCCTTCCCCAGGTGCTTTGCAAAATGTTCTGTGTTTGGCAAATGAGAGATGAGCTGGCAATAGACCCAACCAGTATAACTGCTTAATCGCAGTAAATCCAGGTGCAAAACAAAAAGAGCTCTGCTGTTATAGGAAACAGTTACATGTGTGTCACTATCAAAGGTCAGTGACCAAAGTCACCTCTGATATGGTTCGGCCATTTTTCTCCTCCAGTCTGCCTGCAGCTTGGCTATCATAACGTGCTGGGAGGCCACGCAGAAGCCTTGCTGAAGTCAAAGAAAGCATCAAGCAGGGCTCTTGCCATGTCCATAGAGCTGGTTGTCCTGCTGCAGAGCGTTGGGCTGTGCAGGTGCATTAAGCACAGTGTGCCCGAGGTAAAGCACGCTGGCTGCTCCCAGCCATCTCCTTGTTCTGTGTGCCTGAGCGTGGCCCCCAGGAGGCTTTGTTCCACAGCCTTCCAGGAACTGAGATCAGCCCAGCCAGTTTGTAGCTCTCTGTAGCTCAACTGCAGCCAGTGAGCAGGATATCTGCAAAAACAGCCTGACATTTAGGATAAGACTTTGAAATAGTATGCCAAAATTATATTTGCATTATTTCAGTCTGTTTGCAAAGCAGGCTAAACTGCCTTGAAATTTCTCAAAATTATAACGTGTCAAGTATTTTGGGATGCATATTCTAAGTGATAATTAGTATTTACTCATGAAATTCAATTAATTTTACAGAGACTGATGAATTTTCCCAGTGCTATGAAATATCTATGAAATAGATATTTTATTCTCCTTCTACAGCTGCCCTTCCTTGTACTATCATCACTTGATACTGGGATGAAAAAAAATTCCAGCTCTCAAGACAGCTAAACTATACACTCTCAGAGCAGAAATGTTCTTGACAATTTCCTTGATTGCTACAGTGTGTCTTGGTGATGGAAAGAATGCACTCTCAGATCCCTCATCAGGGATGTGTAGCTCCGAATTGTGTAGCTCATTCCGATGCCTGCTTCCAATTTTCCTGCGCAATATTCCTAAAGTAAATGTTTTCATCTTGTGCAGAGGTACTTTGGAGCAGTAGCAGTAGATGTTTTGCTGTGAGGACTGCGGTGATTACGTATTTCAGAAAGGTGCATCAAACCTCAGAGAGGCATTATTTTACTAACCACAGAATCATTCATTGATAACCCACGTTGTCTCTGAGAGAAAGCTGTGATTAACATTCCACCTGGGTAGATACTTGTGTAGCAAAACATCTGTAGTGATTATACTGCTGTAATGAACTAATTTACACGTTGCAAGTTCTTCTCCGTGCCTGACCTACAAAAGATGTGATCTGTTACAGCTACAGAGCTTTGGAAGAAAGTTGCCCAAAACATCTGCACAGGTTTGAACAGAAAGTTGGTCTCAGTTTTAGGTTGGGAACGAAATCTGGTGACACGACTATGGTCGTGACTAGGTGTGTAAGCATACACCAAAGGAAAATTAACTTCGAGTTATGTCTTGCCACTCCATGTAATGATTCAGCAGGCATGTCTACCCGTGCCGTTAACCCCATACAAGAAGTGAGCATTTTTTCATCTTTTTGTTCGTTAATAAATAGTGACTTCTTTGTGGCTCAAGCATGACTTCTTTCTTTCAAAGTTTTCCACTTTTTTATTTTTATAGGTAGAACAACATGCAGAAGTTTGAGGCATTGTATTTTTTAAGTATAACACTTCTTGGGAAACAACAGAAGATACTGAGAAAAATTGTTATTTTTGGAACAGAAATAGAGAGAAAATACCTACGTATGGAAATTGTTTATGTTCCCAATGTAAAGCATAGAAGCATTCAGATTCATTTCTAATGTATATCCAGATTTTAGGAAACATTTCTCCAGTTACCTTATCTATATATTATTAACATAAGGAAGAGGGCACTCTATAATGGTGTTCCTCTCTACCTGACCTTATGATAGCATTAAAAACAAGATAAGCAAATCCAGGCTCTTTTCACATTTATTTCAAAGAATGTGAAGTGATGAATTTTCTGTTTCTTCAACTAGATGTTTACATGTTTGTATTTATTCTGTTTTGCTTATCAACTGAACTGGTCATCACACACAGGTTATACAGCGTTCATGCTACTATCCACGACAGTGTGATCTTTCTGCACTTCGATTCATTACTCTCTATTTCTGTGGATATTATTTTCATGCTAACTTTCTGTATACTCACACATTAGTTCACCATCTCCTTTGCCTGGAGCCTAGGGGTGAAGGTCCAAGCACAAGCAGGACGTCGTCAGCATATCGGTTTCATTTTCCCTGCTGTGCCACAGCAGAGGACCTTGCATAAACTTTATTGTTTACCTTTGAAGTGCAGCTTTATCTAACATGTAAGCCTGGCTCATTCATTAAGTCACAATTTATTTGTGGCTCTTTGGTGTTTTAGTGACTGCATGATCCATTTCTGCTGTGCCCAACATTTCAACCACATCCACTGCGACACAGCGTGGTATCATTTTGTGATGCTGTGAGAACAGGTACTGTACAGAATAACCCTGACAAAGGTTTTAACATTATAGCAATAATTGCATGCATTTCTTGTCATACATGTTTTCTGTTTCTAATTTTTAAAATAAATATATAGAAATTAAACTTATTCAAAGGATAAATATACTTAATTTTTATACTTTTATTTAATATTTTTTAGCGAACGATTGCTTATCTCTTCAAAATATTTTCCGAATTAAAGTGAAGGCTTTATCAATAACATGTAAATTCCAATTAAAAGTATTGTAAAGCAATGCAGAGATAATAGCAGATCTGCTTCTCAGTCCAGTTGGGTGTGCACTTCTTATGCAAAAGATGTGCACAGTTACCGTGCAGATGCAGAGGTGCACTACAGCTGAACGTGTAGATCAGGCCATCGTAGGTTCCCATAGCTAACTAGAATAATTTGGGTGCATAAGTACCTGATTTGCATAGGAAACTGCTGCAAGAGTACACAAAGATATTTTAAATCAGATAAACCATTTGTCGATCTTACAGATATGTTTCTAAGCAAATTGCAGATGGAAGTAAGCTAAATTTGACATTCTCTTTGCAAGCCTTCGTTGTACTTCAGCGTCCCCTTTCATTCATACCTACAGCCTTCACAAATTGCACTTTAAAATAAAATGAAAGTCAGCATGTAAACTGTTAGAGGAAGTGATATAAGGATGCTTCACAAATTTGTTCATCAAAGTGAAAAAACCAACTACAACATAAAAGTTTATCAGTATGAAGGTTGGGAAAAGCAGTCCCAGGCATATTACTATGAGGTAGCAGTATTAAAGGAGGGGAGCACAAACTAAGGTCGATGTATTCTTAAGCCATAGTTATCCAAGATTTGGATTAAACTGCCTTCTGGAGGTTTTTTAAGGCCCTTTTTATATTTGAGGATTTACCTTTGGTCGTGACGATTCTGCTTTTAATGAGTTCATATTTGAAAAAAGACCAAGAAAACCTTTCTGGTGAGGATATCAGTGGAACTGCTGCTGAGTCAAAAACACAGTTAAAGCAAAGCAAATTGTTGCTTTTATAATTCTTTACATTCCTTTGCTAATTATAGTAATGTGTAAACATGCATGCTATTACTGCTGACACTCTCCAATACTCCTTCTAAGTTCTCTTCACCTTGTTTCTTTTCACTTAAAGTAATAAAGAACTGCTAACAGCACTGTGTGACACTGCTTGCATTTTTTGTGATCATATCCAGCGAAGGCTGGTTTCACTGCATTCAGCCTAATATTAAAAGATGTCCTCGTTATTTTTCATGCTTTTGTAATTTTATTGTTAATATATAGCCCACAGAAACCTAGTATTTGCTTCTAAGTTAAGAGTTTCTTTCCTCTCAATCACTTTCATCCATACGTATTTGTTGTCTATCGTAGAATCACCGAAAGTTCTTTAAAGTTCAGTGTTTACAGCAGAACTCTGTTGCTCAAGATATATAAAACATTAGGGAAATACTCCCTCTGTCCTGTCTATGCTGCAGCATTCTGAACAGCTTTGATGTACATGAAGTACCTTCATGCTCCGTTTTCACGGTTCCATGAAAATTCAAGTCCCTGTGTAGTTTTCATTAGAGATAAAGGAAAGGAAAACCATGTACAAGTATAGCTTGTGGCTGTACAGGGAAAACTTATCAACAGTTGCTGACTTTGTAATCATTGCATATACTGTTGACATAACATGTTTTTGTTCCCGACAGGTGCAACAGTAAGCTGTCAAAGACTGCATTGCTTCTTCTCCACAACGACCATAGACTTTACGACTGAAATTACTGGGAAGCTGATGGGGATTTGTAATACATGTGCTAAGGTATGTGAGAATCCTGGCTATGTGAAAGACAATTTTTAGTTGTATGTGTTTTCTAAGCAAATATGTCTTCCCAAACAAATATTTATCTCTTAAAAAGAAAATGAATGCCCCTGACTTTCTATTTAGCTAACAGGTCTGCTCCAGTCTTTAATAAACTGACCATCTATTACCCTATTAAAATCAGCAGTTTTACAAAAAAATAGAGCTACTTTGAAGTTATTGCTTTGGGAAAACATAATTGTAAATGCCAAAGTGATGCCATATTTTTTTAAGTTTAGAATATTTATTAGTACTGGAAAATTCCAATTCTATTTAGATTAGGAAAGTTTTAACTATTATTCTTCTGTAACATCATGAATGTTACTGGCCTAACTAGAAGGCTTAGGAATTAAAATGGATGTGCGCTGGGATTGCTGGCAGCTTATAAGAAAGTGGTCCTGATGGACAACTTTTCTTTCCCATAGGAAGGAGTACTGAGGCTTCCCAGTGGCCAGGAGGTAGGTCATTCATAATGCCCTATGACTCACGTGCAAAAGAATGTGCCACGATCAATCCATGCACAGATACTCACACACCCTAATGAAGTTATGTGTTGGACGTATTCTTGAAATGAAACTTTCTGAATGCAATTATACTTATTAGTTGTGCTGTGATTCAGTTTTATGCTACTTAGTAATGAAATGCTTCAGTGGAATTTTGACTATTCCTCATAGCATATCTCATGAGGAAACAGTGACCTTAGCTTGCCTTTGTATCACCTTTTTTTCTCTGGAAAAAATCAGCCATAATTAATGTAATGTTACATAGAAGGGATGGTGAAGAAGGATGGTAAAGAAGGAGACATTGGCTATCATAGTAGGTATTTTCCAGTAAATGCACTGAAAATTATAAGTGGAAGGAAAAAAAAATTACATTTCAGTGAAGAGTAAACTGAGAGAGAAGACAGTGTGGTGGGATGCTAACTGCTAGTGCTGGGATGCTACAGTACTTAGATGAGAAAGGGGATGATTAGCAAAAAAGTGAAAGGCTGCAGAGGCAAATAAAGTTGGCTGCCTGGGAGAAGGTGGGATAAAGATAAAGCAATACTTCAGTGTACTGGAGAAGGGAAATTCTTAGCTTACGTTTACTGAAATTCCATTGTCTTCCAGAAATATTTCCCAGCATTCTTCTCAAAGAACAAACTAGGTTTTGTGATTGCATTATCTGAATTTGAAAATCTAGATAAAGGAGAAACATTTTTCTAACAGTGTAAATTGTCTGAAATTTTATTGAAAATGGGACCATAATTTGATAGCACTATGAAGAAAGTGAGGTTTATTCCCTTGTACATCACTGTGCATTTCTATAGTTAACATAATGTTACTAGACTATTTAGAGATAATTACATGGAGTGTAAAACAACACATTCTTTGCCCATGTGGACATTCAACACTGACATCTCTAAATGACGGAGGCAGTAAAACGTTTCATTCTGTAGTATTTCATTCTGAAATTCTGTAGTTAATCTTTGCTAGTCAGACCTGTAATTATCAACAGAGAAGAAAACAGTAGAAAGAGAGAACGTCTGTTCATTTTTGGAAAAGTCAAATGGCTGACACTGAGCTGCAGTGATGTGTGCTATGCTGTGTTCTGTCAGTAATGCATCTTCTTGTGGGCAAACCATTTACCCCCTTCTGGAAATTTTTTCAAACATTTCTAGCAACTGCATTATTAACTCCTGCTTTTGAAGTTTGTTTATATTTATTCTTTAGTAGATATCACAACAAAAATAGTAAGAACAAATATTGGAAAAATTAGAAAATCAGTAGTGAAGTTCCAGGTGACTGTGACAGAATAATCTAATTGGTCTGTAATTTTTATGATGTTAATGTTCACTCATGCTCTACTGGCTCAAGTGCTTTCTCAGACCTTGGTTTTAGTCCTACTGTTTGTTCAGAGAATTTAGTGCCCTCAGCAACTGTACTGTGTTTATATTTGTCATTAGAGAAAGGTAGGTTTCAGCTTGTGGCATTTCTTGGCCAGGTTAGGAAAAAAAAATGCTTTGGAAAGTGTGCATTTTCTGCATCTCTCTGCTGTATGTTCTGCGTCCATTCTGAACAGGAAATTATGCAAATGTTGTTAAATTAATGTATGTTACCTAAAAATGTGTGAAGACTAAGTCTGATTGTTTTCAGAGCTGTCTATGAAAAAAGGGAGTAGAATTTTACTCAGAGACAAAAAAGTAGCATTTAACACTGATACATTTAATGCAGGGAAAACTTGCATTGGCTTCAGGTAGAGCTGCTCTGCAATAAGATCCCAGTGAGGCAGTAGCATGATTTTACATAAGTACTCACCTTGGCTCATCCAGTAATGACATGCAAGTTGAATTGGGAACAAAGTGTGGGACTAGTTACAAAAATGGTGAGATTCTGTTTTTTACTATTTTAATGTATGATTAGAAATTGATAACCCTTATTTGGGATTGGGAAGAATTTCTAATTGAGACTGATTTACTAAATCTTAAAAAGTGGGAATGGACATCTCTTTGATTCATTTACAGAGTCCCAGTAGATTTCCATTTGGCCTGGAGAGTTTTCTGTCCCCGTTTTCAGACTTCATTGTGTTATCTGTATTCACTTCTTTATCTTATATGGCAGCCTTTTCATTATTAAGCAGGCTCAGTGAAGGATACACTAAATTAGAACATTTCTGTCCTTTTACAGCAAAGTCTCTCCTAAGCTTTCTGGTGTTCTGCTACAGCAGAAGATTTATGTGAGCTATATCTAACACCTAATCTGTAGTTATCTTCTGAAATGCTACATTTTCAGAGCTACTCTTTTACTTTTCAGGAACAAACAAACAACTTATATCTGTTAAGAATGTCTCTGGGAGGATGTAACAGCCAAAGGTCCTGCCAAGTCAGCAGAGAATGACTTGAGTAATATAATAAGGAGTTTGAGTTGCAAAGTTGTTTCTTCCTATAGCAATATTACTTATGACCCTTTATATCTCAAGACTTAGAATTTGTCAGGCTGATGGTATGTAGCACAGATAAAAGAAACGCCTTTTTTTGGTACTAATTTGGCAATGTAACCTTAATTAAAAAAAAAAAAATCAAAAATGGGGAGGGTAGAGGGATGGGCAACTGATTGGGATGTTATGCTGGAGTAATTAACTTAGATATGGCTGCTAAAAATTGAATCATGGTAAGGCAGAAATAACCAGTATGGGAGTCTGGACTTTCAAACAGCTGTAGCAGATCAGTTCTTTTCTGTAAAACTCACCTTTCTGTAGGCAACTGCAGATCTGCGTGAACAGGCATTTGCAGCTGATAAATCCCTGTCTAAGAGCTCGATTCTGAAGCTCAAATAGCTGCAGTTGCCATCAAGCACTTGTCACAGAGACCATTGCAGCAGCAAACAGGAAGAAGTTAAGCACTGCAGAGACTACCAAGAATTACTTCAGTGAGTTGGAAACTGAAATTAAGACTGAGGAAAAACATTTGGGAGAAGTTGGGAGCAGTGATTTGATTTTTGGAGGGCCTGATGTCCTTGAACAGACTTCTACTCTCTCCATCTCTACCTTCTCTGTGTCCTGATGCAATGGATATTTTCACCTTTTATTTTAATGTGTACAGAACTGGGCTTTGTGTACTAGCATAGCTTTCAGAAACATTCTTTGAATGTAGAGAAAGATCCTTAGGCAACATAGCTTTTATTCCAGCAACATAGATTTTATTTTCATTTTCTGGAGAGAAAAAGAGAAAGCACTGAAAGCAATGATGATAATATTTCATTCTTAAAAAAAAAAAAAAAAGAAAAAAAAAGTCATGTAATGTATTTTAAATGGCTAAGAACAAATGTTCAAGGAAAACCAGAAATCTTTTCACCTTGAATCTCAGACACCAGTCTTTGGATCTGTAACCTGCCAGTCTCTTTTGTGTTCACAAGCAGGTACCTTTTCCAAGCTGCCATTTTTAGTTTCGGTTGTTTTTCTCACAAGGGAATCCTTCCATGCTCCAGGTTAATTATGTTCCTCTCCTCTCAAGTTTCTTTACTACCTAGAAATTTAAGCTAATGCAGTCTATTTTAGGTTTTTAGAAGTGCTCAGTGCTATGATATCTGTGCACTAATCTGCACAGATTATACAAATCAGGGGAGATAAGAGGACAGCCAGGGATCATCCTAGAACATAGTATCTTTTGGCTGGCTTGAACAGTTGTCTCGGAGTAGTACTGCATTGTGTTACGCAGAATGTGTACATTTTAATGAGATGAGTTAATCCCTATATTCTTGGAAAAGACCTTGATAGTATTATCTGACTTGATTTACAATACTGTTTGTATTAGAGTGCACAGAGCTATTCTTGGTCTGCCAGATCAGTTAAAGAAAAACAGCCTCTTACAGACAACTAAAATTTAATTCCTTACAAGCTACTAATCAGTCACTGCGGAGAGTGTCAGAAACAAGAAATGACTGCTGCATTTGCTGAAGGCACTGGAACAAAACGGTAACACTGGTGAGGTCCTAAGAAAGAACTCGCTGGCGTTTTCAAGTTCCAGATTCTCATAGCACTCAGCTCCAGCTTGGGTCAGTATTAGCAGTGACAGCCAAGTATCTGAGCTGCACACATTACTAAAATAATGCCAAACGTCAGCGTTTTCTAAAGAATCCCCTGCCCTGCAGTTGCTATCATCCTTGTCCATAGTGCAGGTCTTCAGAGTTCTTTAGCTGACAGCAACAAGTATTTCACCGACTCCTAGGAAAACAGCTCCTAGTTGTAATTGTTCAGCAGCCCTTTTTCCAGTTGAACTCTCTCAGATTTCATTTTCAAAATAATTAACTTGGACTTGCAGGGAAGGTCTGTAGCCTGGATTTGTACTTGGGAGCGACAGGAACTCCTGCCTGAATCTAGACATATAATAACTGCAGGTTATCAGTATTCTTGCTGGAAGACAGACAGAGATTTGGACATTACAAGAGCATTATAGCTAGCTTTGTCACCAGAGAAATCATCAAGATTTCCTAGATTTTATTTATTTGTATTTTCAGTATAAAGTTTAAAAAAGAACCACAAAAGTAACTTTCATTGCCTTGTAGAACATTTCCCAATATAGGAATAGGAGAGCATTTACCTACACATCTTTGTAAGAAAGCTGGAAAATATGAGCAGAATGTATCTGAGGAGCTTAACATTTCAATACTTGTATACTTTTAAGATTTTGAAGTAATTAATTTTCATGGCTTAGCTTGCAGTGCTTTGCTGTGTGACACTGACAGTACTCTAGAACCCTTTATTGATGTATTTTTGTTCACTTCAGATTTCTTTTCCATTACTGCTTGTGGAGTAATTTACATATATGCAAAATGAATGGAAAAAAGTCAAAACTGTGGCCTTTCTCACTGAAGTTTTGCAAGCGCTGATAATAACACAGAATGCATGGCAACTGTGGAATCTAGCCTTCAGGCAAGAATCCAACTTCACACAATTCTTGTCCTGTCCTTGTTTTGATAGTTATTCTTAAATTATATCAGAACTTTTTTCACGAATTAAAAATTAGGCAGCAAGCTACCATTCAAAAATCATTGTGAAAGTCACTGACTAATATAAATATTTATCCAAGTATTGATAATGATAGTGAGAAGCAAGACAAGATGGAATGGGAGTAAGGAGCTTGGAATATCGTAAAGGAATTGGAGGAGAAGGAGAGAAGCTCATTCCATTTAGCAATTAAGGAAGGGGTCTGTCTTTATCTGTTGCATCAGACGGAGGAAAGAAAAGAGAGAAGGGGCCGTGAGCTGGGTGTTTCAAAGAAAGATGTGAGCATCCAAGCTGTGGGGAGAAGGATCAGTGGAGGAATAATGAGAAGTAACTGTCGATATCCACAATAAAAAATGTCTTAGCAGGCTGGCAATCAGCTCGTCAGAGATTCTGTAGCCCTCGTATTAGCCAGGTGGCCAGTTCCCCACTTAGCCTGCCAAGTGAGTTGATCATCATCTAGGAGCCAGACAGTGCCAGGTGGCCAGATCCATCACTCAGCATCCAATTAACAATGACACTGGTTCCAAGCCAAATGGAAAGGCAGCTCGGAGACGGATAGGGAGCATTGCTGCAGCTCCAGTGCAGACCCTATGTCAGGTCCAGCTGCCTTGAATTTTTATAGAAAGCTTTTTTTTTTTTTCTTTTTCTGATTCTTTAAGGGTTTTGTGGTTGTTTTTTGTTGGTGGTGGTTGTTTTTTTTTTTTTTTTGCTTGTCTTTGAGCAATAAAGCTGTCTAAATCTTCTCAATTTCACCACTATTTTTCTTTTATGGCAGTTCTGTGTCTAAGAGCAGATGTGCCACACTATACGTGATCTGTCCATACTAGGAAGAAACTACCAGGTCATTTACCTTCTGAGCTGCATTGGAGTTCTAACCCCATTGAGCGACTGCTAACCCATGTCTGGTGCTGGATGTCATGGCACAGGTGGATCTTGCCTGATTTATTTTTTAATTACTTAGCAAGAAAGGATCCTTCACTCTTATTTCATCACGAACCTTAGATATAGGGGTAGTTTTTGAACTCTGTTTTTCATACTTGATAAAGGCAAGTGTATTTCAAAGGGTTTTTCATTTCATTCGATTTTCTAAGAGAGATCCCTTCCATATGTTTAAATGGAAATATGGAATTTATTTTTAATTTATGATGATGTGGGTATAATATAATCACACACTTACTAGAAAGCTCTGGAGAAGAGTCAGAATTTGGGAGATTGCCCAATGAATGTGATAGTTTAAATAATCCTACGTCTATTAGGATTCGTGGTTTTCCACACTGGTGACTGTCCTGCATGAAGCAGTCTGCTACTGGGCCTCTGCCACCAGAGTGAAGCAAAAATTGAAGATGTTTTCAGTGTTCTCCACTCCCTAGAAATCAGATTGAGACACGTGAGCTGAGAACATTTTGGTGGTTTTGTGAGCATGTCATGAATAAGTAGAGGTCTTCAGTTTGTGATATCTTGCATGATATTTAAAAAATGGAGGAAGGAGAATACTCAAAAATGCAGCTCTGTTTAGGCCCCTCTCACAGTCTGAAAATAGTGTTCCACCTTTGGGCTGGCAGCTAGGGCAAGATAAACAGTTATGAATGAAGCGTGCGACTGGTGAAAAGTGAGATAATAGTTTATAGGAATAGAGCTATATATGGCTTGAAGGATGCAGCAATTTGAGCTGCAGCATCCGGTGACTCATGTGCCACTCGGGGAAGGTGCACTCAGGATAAAGCCTTGTCTGAAATCTCTGTGCTGCCCCTGTAGTTGGCACCAGCATAAAACTGCTGGAGAACACATGTTGGGAGTTTGTGGTTGTACCTGGGCAGCTACAGTTAATAACATTCAAACAGTTTAACAGGCCGGGTGGTGGGTTTGTCGTATCTGACTGCTTCATTGTGTATTAGTAACAAGAGTCTGTGTGTAGGAACAATTGGCTGCATGGAGTGGAGATACCGACTTGTTTAAAGAGAGATGGTGGTTACCTCTCCTGGCAAGGAAATAGAAAAGAGCAGCATTTGCTGAAATCTCTCACAGACTTCATTCAGTTAAATTGTGTTAATACTTCTCTGTAGCAGATCTCTCAGTGATAAGACAGGAGTGGTGGTTTTGATGCATAACTCCTTGAAATTAACAAAACCTCCCAACGTTTTGGGGTGAGAGAGTCCATGACTGGCATGCTGCTATCTGGGGTTGGCTCAGAGTAGGGGATGCATTAGTCTCTCACCAGTTTCCATAGATGCAAAATGGAGCTAACAGTGCTTAATTATCCACTTTATCTACTAAGTAGGGTTAAGGCTGGGGACATTGTGGCCATTTAATTACTCTTTGTAATGAGCTCTGAAAGAAGTGACTTACAGGCAGTATCGGCATGAATCAGGCGCAGCCCTGTCGTGGTGCAGTGCCAAGCGCCTCGCATCGTCCGCTCGCCTCCGCCTTGCCGCACACAGCTGTGACAGTAACAATTATGCTGGGAGGAGTGCATCTCTCTCTGGTATTTCCACCCATTTGATCCCTTTCAGACAATCACAAGGAGGTGGGGTTTCTGTCTTGCTTACGTGTCCGTGTTTTCAAATGAGCCTCTCTCTCGTGTTGCCGCTCTGCAGTCAGCACACCGCCAGGCTGCTCTGTGCTGCACAGCCCGGCGTCTCCACCAGCTGACAGCGACCTGTGGCTGGCCAGCTGCAGGCAGCTCCGTGCCAACACCGCCCGCCAGGATGGGACGAGGCACCCTGCTCACACCCTGCTCACCCCAGGGCACCCCACTGCCCTCCGGCCGTGCACAGCGAGGGAAGCGTGCTCTCTGTGTGAGGAGGGAGAAGAGGCTTCGCTGGATCAAGCTGCTGCTGATCAGTGGCGGGATGCAGCCCCTTCGAGGGCTTGATAATTACTGCACCGATCTGCTTGCCTCTGCCACCGCAAGTGCAGAGCCCACAGTGAGCGTCAGATCTGCCTCTGCCCAGCGCGTCCTTACACAGCTTGGTCAGCAGGCCTGCGGGCGGCCGGCAGCTCTTATTGTAGTTCCTGAAATGTGTTTATTTCGAAAAACAGAATAACAAGCATTTCATGCTGCCTGGGTCCAGAAATGCCTTGCTGTCTTTGCCTTTTCTTCAATTTTTTTTTGTTTTTATTTTTTGTGAAACATAAAGAAATGAGGATTCTGCCCCTTTATATTGTATTTTGGTGTAACTGCTTTTAGACTGCTTCCATCAGAAGGTGTTTTCCTGACAGCTTCCTAAGGGCGGTTAATGCAGCAACATGCATTGATGAAGGCAGAGAAAGGAGTGGTCTACTTTATGATCTCAAGTGAAAAGCCCAAGAGAGATTCTCCCCCAGAGATTTTTTTTGCCATTTTAATTAAGCTTTGAATCTTTACTGATGGCTTATGCCAGCACGTCGCGTTGTTTATCCGGGCAGTATTTACATTCTGGAGTGCTGATGAGCAACACAGGAAAGACCTGGAAAGTCCAACCAAAATAAGTTCAAAGATATTATCGCTTTGACATTAACTTAATTTGAGGCTTTTTTATCAACAATCTCACATTCTGAAATGCCAGTAGCAAAGCTGTTAAGGGAACGTGCAATGGGAATGGGCCATCTGTACTGGAGCCCAGTCAGCTGCCATCACAGGGGAGCACATAATCCTGTTCCTCAACGTCTGTAATGCCCCAGCCCTGTTTTGTTTTTTTGTAACCAGAAGATGATAGTTTTCTCCAGGTTGGAAAAGCCTCTCCCAGACCTCTCTCCTCCGGTTGTCAGAAACGCTGACTGCAGACAGGTGACTCCTGCATGGGCAGTAGGGAGTGTTTCACAAGACATTGAAGGGCAAAGCTATTTGTTTCAATTAGAGCGGCTTTCACTGGCAGCAGTAGTAAATTCATGTTAATTTCAGTGTATGTCACATGCTATGCCCTATATATTTCTCAACATAGGCAGCGATTTCGTCAGTCCCTCCGCTTCCCCCTTGGAGACCCATCCGTTATCTGCCGGCACGGCCGTGCTGGAGGATGTGTGATCAGTAATGCAGTGAGTGCAGCTCTGCTGGCCTGGCAGTGCTCGTAAAGGCCTGATGAAATGCAGAAAGCCTCTGCCAGTCACCGTGAACAGTGCTGCCCCAAGGAAATGAAAAATTGCCTGCCTGTTTTACACCCATGCGCTTTACAGATTAGAATGTGGCTTTAGGTATTTAGGTGCTGTAAGCTTGAATGTAAGATTTCTTTTGCCCATAATAATGAAGTGGAACTAAATGATCTATTTCCCAGTATGCCACAAGGCTGATTAAGTAGGAGACTGGAAAAGGAGTTTTAGAGACAACATTTAGCTTTGGGTCTTCTTTTGTTTGTTATTTTTTAACAGCGAATTGGAAGAGATTACAAAGCTTGAAATTAATATAAACAGTTTTCTGATTTAAAAAAATAAAGGAACATAAAACAGAAGAGGACTTAATTCAAACCGTGCCCCGAGGAGCAGGTGGCTCAGAGGTGCACTGTGGACCCATGTAGCACAGCTGCAATGAGTATTCCTTACCAAAAGAAAATGACACTCTGCTCGATGGCTTTGTTTCAAAATGTTCTTCTAGCCCAGCTGTTTGTTATGCTGTTACTAGCATATTAGGAAACTATTATTTACAATAGTAGTGCCTTCATGGCTCGTCTCGGCTTCAGAACACTTTGTAGCATCAAGTAAATTTTTTTAGCAGCACTCCTGAAATGGAAGAGTAATCCTTATAGTCCTAGCAGTCTTCTGGGAAATGTGAGCAAATGCTTCGGCCCATCACACCTGGACGTGGCAGCCTCACTGCCCAGTCAGGAGCATCGTGCAGCAGCACTCAGCAGCTTGTAGACTGCTCTCAGCTCCAGGTCCTTGCAGCACAGAGCCCTGGTCCTGTGACTGTTCTTCAGCACTCCCACATCCTCCAGGATTCCCATTGCCTTCGCTTAGTTCTCCTCTGAGTTGCTTGACAGGAGTCAACTATGAAGTCGTGTGCCAGGAAGTTCCATAGAGAATGCATTAGGAGAGAGAAAAAAAAAAAGAAAAATGAAGGTATGTGAGAATACAGCTGCTAGCAGGGTAAGCCAGCCTGCTGCTGCCCAGCTCCCATGGCGAAACCTCTGGGAAGCGCTTTCCATTCTTTCTAACTCACAGTTTTTTTCTGAAGAAATCTGACAAGGGATCGGGCAAAGCATAATGGAAAAGCTGTTGCATCCTGCAAGTGACAAACCCCAAAGCAGTTCGCATTTATTTTTGCTGCATTTGAAGGCATAGGCTGCATAATTTAGTATGTCTTTTATGTCTTATCTTGTATTGTTTCTAGATTGTTTAGTGAGCGTGTCACCTTTAGGCATTATTAATGCAAAACATTTGAAAATGGAACCTTAGCAGGCTGCTTCTTGGAAACAGAGAGGCCCAAGCAGTGCTGGCTGACCGCAGAGCTCCATTCCCAGCTCACTCCCACGGCCGGGCCCTGCTGCCTGCGAGCAACGCGCAGCCCGCTGAAGGTGTGCTGTGTGCGGGTTGCCTTCATGTAGGGTTTCACGTTGGAACACGTGGTGTGAAATACAATAAAGCTGTTTGGAAATATGGATGGAAAACAGTATACCTTTGCTTATCTCTATTTGGTTATTTGGTTATGTGCCTATTTACATCTGCATTGCATCTGGACATTTGTTAACACGAAGCAAGAAATATTCAATTTCTCTGCCTAATGCGCTAGGAATTATTGAGGTTTTCTGGGACCACTAATTAATATAGATTCTTTATCTATTGAGAACAAGGATGAAAGTGGGCTTAGCAAAAAATGCCCTGAGGTTAGTGGTTTTGCTTCGGCTCTGTAGTGACTGCCACACAAAAAGCTTTCAACTCTTACGGTAGTTTCTAACTCTGCTAAGAAGAATACAAAATTATGTATGAGTGTATATTAATTTAAATATATATACACTTAAATCTGGTTTTAGAGCACTCAGGGGAAGATGGGGATAACTCTGACCTAATTTCTCACTGAATTGATTAGTAGTTCTGTGTGCCTCAAAGTGAAACACATTAAAAGGTGCCATCTTGTTAAAGTTTCATCTCTGGTGGTCAAGTTTCTTTGAGAGGGCTGTAGTTAACCACTCAAAAATAGATGCGGTAGCAGCAATTTCTGAATATTTAGGTCAGTCATTCTCTTTTCCAGTTTTCACTGTTGAGACAGGACTGGTGCAGGTAGTTATCTGGTTTGCACTCACCTCAGCTTCCACTAAAGTGAACTTTGCCATGAAACTCCGTGGACAGAAGTTTTCTTAAAGGCTTTCTCTATGGTTATTGTACAAAACAGTCTGCTTCCCCTGGCCTGGTGCAGTGGCTGCAGGACGGGGAGTTGCTGTGTGGTGCATTCTGGGCTGCAGCTCACACTCGGGTTGGTGTCCAGGCTCACAGCCTCCCTGTGCCCCCAGGTACCTGCGAGTGTCAGCAAGGGGCAGCTGGGTGAAGCATGCTGTGATTCCTACAGAGAGGTCAATGCAGGGCTGACAACAGAGTTTTGAGCACCTAGCTGTTCCCGTGAAGCTCTTGCATTGCCATGGCGTACCGTGCAAGCGCTAGTTTGCTTTTTGTTTTTCACTTGCACTAGGACATAGAGAGGAGCAAATGCAGACACTGCATTGTCAGGTTAGAGGTGACTGTAGCTTTCCTTTTTGAAGTGAAATATCCCTATTGGCTTTACAAGCTGCTGCTACCCGGTGTTCAGCGGGCTGGGAACCCCGCAGCAGGGCTGGAGCCCCACGGGGGGGCTGGAAATGGTTATGATTTCGTTTCCCAGAATAGCCGTGTCCGTGTAAACCAGCGTGTTCCACAACTCCTACTGTAACTTCTCTCCCTCCCTTTTTTGCTGTGTTAACTGTGCTTGAGTTGGGGATTTGCTCAGCTTCAACTACCCCATTATAATTAAGGCAATACAATTTGCCTGAGACAAGCTCTTAATGTCATTTGCAGTGATTATACCTGTATTAAAATTACAGCACTTGTTTCAAAATAATTGTGAAACAAATGAGTCGTCCTTTTTAAGAATATTGTTTCAAATATCTTTTCTTCAGATACTCCCCTTCTTTTCGATGGGTTGATACTACAAGACCTCTGTTCTGCCTCGCTGATGGTCGGGGCTGGGATTCCGTGGCTGGAATCCCTGAGCACGAGGAGCCCCTGGGGGGCAGCACGCCGGCTGCTGTGGGTGCAGGTCCCTGCTGTGAGGTCTGAAAGGTGACCTTGCGGGGACCCTGCTCGGAGTGCCTTTTAGGAACGCTGCTCTTAAAGGATCTCCTTCTTTGAGATAAAGAGTTGCTCATGAAAGGCGACTGGATAATTAAACCATTTTGTATTTTAGGATGAAGAAGCACTGAAAAGTCATTTATTACTTTTACAGTAGGAAGTCCCACAAGTACAGACAGTTGGGATAGCCGGTCTGATCTTCATGTTATTTATTCTAGTTGTGTACCATCGACTTAAAGGCAGCGACCACAAATTATTAGTTGTTGTTAATGTTTAGTTAACATGTCACAATGTTTAGTTAGATGGCCAGTGGGAGTCAGGTTTGGTGTTCTCAACTGCAAAGTTGTTTTCTAATGTTTATCTTCATTTCCAAAGCAAACTCTAATTTATATGTTGAAAAGCTTTGTCTGTTTTGTTTTTTTATATCTGATTTTGTCATTGGGTCTTTTGTTGCCTTCAGTAAGAAGAGAACATTCCAAAAGAGCTGTTGTTCTGACCATCAATACGGAACGTTTTGGTATTTACAAACAGCAGATTTCCACCCTATGCAAAATGAATTACTGTCTGTCCCTTTCAGGAAGGCTGACAGTTCAGGTTTCTGTTTGGTTTCTGTCTGGCCTTGCCTGAGACGGGCCATCTTTGAGCTATAGTGAGGACTTTGCCAAAATGGAGTTCCGTATAAGTGAGACTCCAGGCACTAAGCAGTGGAGCTGGAGGATGACGCTGCAGTCGCTGGTGGAAGTGCTGGCACTCAGCAGCGCTTTGCGGGATGCCGGATTCTGCGTGCTGGTTCTGTGGAGAAATGTGAACTCATTGCCAGGAGAGCAGTGAGATCCGAGTTGCTATCAGCTTTGTATGTGAATAACCCCAAATAAGAATATCGAATCAGGCACTTATACCGTATGCTTGGAACAAATGGAGATGTGAGCAAATGCTTTCAGCGTCTTCGAGTGCTGTTGCTATTTATTGTGCTCGGATTCATCCTGTCCTTTTCCTAATGACATTTCCTAATGACAAACAAATGCTATTTGAGTTTATGTATTTAGACTGATAGTGACATCCAGTGGTTGATCAATCCAACCACAGGAGTAATAACAGTCATATCAAATGGAGCACCTAAAAATGATGAGGCGACGTTGATTTGGATCAGGTGGAGGCTGTAGCAGATATATGTCGTGCTGCCTTCTGGACTTCTGTGACCGGGAGAAACTTGGCAGCTTTGTGCTTGTTCTTCGGGATGATGGCAGTGAAATTGCACAGTATCTGGGGGAGGAATTGCTTTATATTCTCATGTGGTGGTGGGCAGCTTTTGGCACAAATCAACACCTGGCTTAAAATCTTATTGTGTTTTTTGTTAAGTTACTTGAGAGCCGAATGGTATTTTCTGCAAGTTAAAGGAGATTTTAATGATGATGATTCACGGGAGTTTGGGACAATAATTCTGATAGCAGTACTGCATTCCAGGACCTAATCAGGACATTGCAGAGAAACCTCACAAACAGTGCAGTGTCTCCCAGAAGTCTTCTGATTTTAAGCCTACAAAGAGTGCAATAGAATAAATGGTTGCTTCCAGCATGAACAGAACTAATTTTAGACGGCAGTGCTTAATGTGCCTGTCGGTGCTTCAGAATGAATGATAAAAGATAAAAATAGATTTATTATATTGTCGCTTGTGTCCAGCCTCAGATCTGCAGGAAATACAGTATCTACTGCTGAAAACACCCGTGCAGGACCGCCCTAATGAATTCTGAAAGTGATTTCCCCGTGTCTGTTCAGCACGACTAATTGCATTGTCACAGCTGTGAATGTTCCCAGTCCTGCTTACACTCACAAGAGGCGCTGGGTAAATTTATTTTGACTTCAGTGTCTCCGGGTTAACTTAGCAGTGCCTGGCGATGTAAGTCACGCTTTGTGGCGTGCTTCTTTTCTTCTGAGAGGCTGCCAGCAGGCTGCCCGCACAGGGGGAGATCTGCTTGTAGGACTGGCGCGGATGTGGGTGCTCCCCGTGCTGGATGCAGTGTGCGGCGCCGACAGCCCCACGTCCACCCCAGCTCTCAGCCCCTGCTGCCCTTGGCTCGCGGCAGTAATCCCACAGTGCTGGTGTGCCGTGGAATCCCAGGTGTGTGTGCTGCGTGTGTGCTGTGTGTGTGCTGTGTGTTTCTTGTTTCTTGTTCACCTTTTTCATAGTAGCAGTAATACATAAATATTGCCAGAATAGTATTGGAAGCCCTAAACGTGTGTTTGTAAATGCAGTACTCTTCCCAAGGCTGAAGCATGCCTGCAGAAACTCCATCGTGAGCATCCCACAGCTTGGCAAAAGTCTCTTGTAAGGAACCTGGGGAGGGGGTACGTCCATCACATATACTTAAGTGATTTCACTCAATTTATAGACGTGTAATTTATCCAAAGAGCATCAAGGAGTTAACAGATCTTGTAGTTAAGTGCTTAATTAGCAACTGAAGAGTAAAGTTTCATTCAGTTCATTATTTGTCATGGATAGAGCACTTTTCACTTTGCCATGTAGGGTAAAACATTGATATTAAGATTGTACGCACTGGAGGTTCACAGGTCAAGATTAATCAGTTGTGACCTTGGAACACAACTCTTCATGAAGTAAAAGCTGAGTAAGGGAATCTGAAACGAGAGTCCATGCTTTTATATAGAGCTCTGGTGAAAATGTAATTGAATGGCAAAAATAACATTCCTTTTTAGAGGAAGAATTAGAGCCCGTCGGGAAAAGAGAAGTGAAATACGAGTAATTTTTCAGTGCAAGTAGCAGTACGAATTCATCTCCAGCATCACTGAGGTTGTTATCATTTTCCTTCTACTACAGCAGTTTCTCCTGTTTCAGATGTTCAGTATTTTACCTGAGAAAGATACAAATAGCAAAATCTAAAATTGCTACAGTCTATTTGCTGCCAAACAGAACACAACATTTGTTTCTGCACAACATCTTTGTTTACAGAAACTTTATTTTTTTTTAATCTTCATATGTTTTTTAGTAGCAAAATAGAGCATAACTTGATAGTGGGTTGCTGCAGTCACCTTCGCAGCGTTAATCAGCAAATAAAGGAGCCTAAAGGTAAGGAGTGGGTTCTGTGTGTCTGAACTTCACAGGAGAAGCAAGGTCGTTAGAAAGCTGTCTGAGCTTTGTGGCTCTTAGTTTACAGATGTGTGTGTTAAAGCTGAAGAGGAACAGCTTTGGTTTATATCCTGACAGTGGCTGTTTGGTATTTTATTTACGTAAACAAGCTCTCTTTCAGGCTCACATTTTCTTTATACCCAGCATCCCATGCCTCTGCCCTCCTGCTCCAATACAGCTTCCCTTCCTCACTCACTACTTCTGGCTGATTTAAGGTTATTTCATGCTGCTTGTCGGGCCTGGCACACCAGAGATTCTTAACCTGATAGTTCAGATAGCTTCTAGTTGTGAATCTGGAAATAATTACCTTTTAGAGTTCCATGCATAGTACTGGCATGACTGTGTTCTCTTTGTGTCCCTAGTGATGCTATTCACATTGTTGCACTCAGTCTTTATAATCATTTCAAAATTCTCCACTCCACAGTTTAGCCAGTATTCACCTATTTCCACAGGTGTAGAAGCAATTCCAAAAAAAATGGCATTTTTGCTTACTTAGTATTTTCCCTGCTCTGCTCTGTTCTGGACGTTATCCATTAAAGCTTACACATGCCTACATAGAAAACACACGACTGCTACCATAAAGAATAATGCTTTTGAGCCATAACTTTTTCCCTATTACCTTCTGTTTTTATGAGCAATGCCAAGACAGATCAGTATGTAAACATCAGCACATTTGTAGTCTCTCCTTTTTGTATTTTAAGTTGTATTTCATAGCTTCCAGGTCTCATCATTTCATCACAGCTTTCATCATGTTCACCTTTTCCTTAATTCCTGCAGGCAACTGTTTTGTTATTTTAAATATTTTCTTTGCTTTTGCAGTTATGACCCTACAGGCTCAAAGATTTGTAGGGACATTGCAAAATGCAGAAGCGTAACTCATTTAAAATGAGTTGTTATCTCAAAACTTAGCTTAAGAGTCTTCATCCTGATTCCTGGCTTTGGAATTGCAAGACTGTATCTAAGCTACTTCTCATTCTCTCATTTATTTTATGTTGATGCCCCAGCCCAGAGAAGGGAGTCGGGAGAAGATGTGCTCTCCTGGTTGCTGGCAGCCCTGGAGCATCCCAGCTGTGCTCCCTCCAGCAGCAGGCAGGATTTGCTCGCAGGTCCCCAAGCTGCCCCAGGACGTGGTGGAGCTGGCAGCACCTGCATTGCCAAGGATGACGGTCAGGGAAGTCTCAAGCACAGCTGCATCAATTTCAGTTTCATTTCTTATACCTAGAACTGTGCTTTATAGCTTGCTTTGCAGTTTTCACCCTGATGAGTACTGCTTGAACCCAAACTAGTATTCCTGTTGTTCTTGTGTAAATCCACTTGATCATTTGTGCTTGTATTAAGGCTTGTAATCTTGTGTTTGGAAAGGGAGCACTGACCTTTGGCCTGTGTCATTTGCAAGGCTTCCTCTAAGCTATGCCTCAAGGTATTACAGGGATAATGAGATGGAACAATTTATTAATCTGTCATCTCTGAGCAAATGAGGTGCATTTGTTTTGAAGCCTTAATGTAGTGGTCATAGGTTAACCATCCTAGAAAGTCCTTTAGGCTTTTCTTTTCAGGTATGAATAAACTATGGGGTCTTGCAGACTTCCATATATCAAGGAAAGGAATGGGTAAAATCTATAATTAGTTTCAAAACTTTGTGAATTTTCCATGGGGTCAACCATTTACTGATGTTTTCTGTGCTGCAATGCATTGCACCTGCAGAGCACTGTGCAGACTTTAGAGGAGATCCATCCCATGCCATAGTTAGCAGGTCCATGGTATATAGAGAAAATAGCTCCAGCAGATGTGGCAATCGCTATTTTCAGACTTTGGACCTTAAGACAATTATTGAACTTTTTTTTTTAAACTGTATTTTTATATCCTTATGTATCCTTAACTGCAAATGTATTGTAATTCCCATAATACAGGTCCCTGCAGCAGTGAGTTGCAGCTGCTTAGTGTTAGTCACCCATTTGTAAGTTATCTCAGAAAGCACAGTGATTCAAACATGGAGTCAGTGAATACAAGACAATACAACTCACCCTAATATACATTTAAATATTTATGCCGTGCTCACGAGGATAATATTTACGTGGTGGTGACTTGCAAACTCTGGAAGGCAACGTTTGCTTCAACCTTACAACGAATTTGTTCAAATTACATTTTCAGTATTTGATACCTTTTTGTAAAAGAGTGCCCATTTCCCAGTTTTTGAAACAGCTGTCTTATGTGACATTGCACTTTGTTTCTGAACTTCCAGTGTTCTCTTTCATTGTCCACCACACACTTGTTTCCATTTAACATTGTCAGGTAGTATGTGTGTAAAGAAAATTTTGTTTGAAGACACCTGCTGCAAGTGTGTTCTGTCGCTCTCTACCATGTGCTATTGGAACAATATGCTGTAATCCTGGATTAGTTTTCCTCCCAGCAGGTGCTCTCTAAACTGCTGTGTCCAGTCTGGAGCTCTTGTCCCACATGTTCTTGGCTTGCTGAATCTGCAGAGAAGTGTTGTCTGCTGGCTCGGGGCCCCTCGTCGTACACTGCAGTTGCAAACCAAGTGTCAGATACTGCTCTTGGCAGGGAGATCTGCACAGACTGCTTGCTTAGGCACTATCAGTAGTCCTTACTTTCTAAACCTTTCATAATAGGTAGTGGATATGCTCATAATATTTCAAAACTGTGCACCCCAGAGGGTGAACTGTAGACTTCACTACGTTCTGTGAAATGCTAGCAGTAGGGAACACCAGCAAATTGAAATAATAGCGGTCCAGATAGCAGAAAGCTTAATGTAGATCTTTCTTTCATTTGTCCTGTGTCTCCAAAAATCAGCTAAGATTTTGTCTTCTGACCTTCTGCCTGACTTAGCTTTCTTTTAATCTAGAACTGCTCCTTTCCTGTTGCCTTTTGGTAAGTCTGATGCGGGCTGCCTAGAAGAGTGAATTCCAGGGGGAATTACACTCCCTAATGTCTGCAGATATTCTCATTTGGAGAGGTGATTATCCTATAATAGCCTCTGACGACTGGGCATTTGCCATCCCTTGGTGGTGCTGTAGGAATCGCAGTTAACGGCACAGCAAATTATATGGCAGAATTTTACAGTCTCACTCGATCCTTTAAAACCAAATGCCTCGTGCAGCTGGAGGCTGACACACAGCCACACGCTCATTTGTCACACAGTGCAATGTAATTCCTGCTTTCGCATTTGCATTTTGGAAAATGAATGTAAGGATCTCCACACTGACTTGATATATAAGCCTGCCTGGTTCTCACAGAGCAGCTGTAGCAAGTCAGTAACGTGCCTACAGTATTGCTTACTCTTTTTCCATTTGTTCTCTGTGCTGTGCCGTCAGTTTTGGTGGTTGACTTCATTGCTAGAGTTAAATGACAAAAAGGTGGAATAATAAAGGCCAAAGTTTTACCTGGAATTGAAGAGGGGAAAAAAAGTAACATGGCTCCAACTTGAGCCTGTAGGTAAAGGATGTCTGAGGACTCGGTGCAGTGCAAACAGATTCATTAACTGCTGTACGCTGTTGCCTGAATAGCATTTAAGATATATAATGCAAATAAGTGTATCTTAAATTAAGAGTACTCCGTATCACACTTAGGGCAGAGAAAAAGTCTTAAGTTATTGCAGACACCACTATTGTGCTGTGGTTGAAATATGGCTTTTGATTAGTAAACAGATGGATTTTGATCTGCATCACGAGCCTGAATGAATTGGCAATTCTTGAAGCAATTTGTGTTCTCAGAATCAAACTACCAAGCGGTAACAGATGTGAGTACATTGAGCTGTCAGGAGCTTAATGAGGTAAAACTGAGATCACTAACCAGTTTTAGAGAAGGGTTAAGGGGATCCCTTTTTGAAAGCTAATTATTTAGGACAGCACACCTGCCATTAGGCAGAGAAGATACCAGAAATTAGCCACTGTCTTGCATGAATTCTCACTCTGCCACATGCGGCTGAAGCGATAGACAGAGCTACAGCACAAAATTAATTGAGCTTTCAAATCCGGAGAAGGTGAGAGAAAAGAGTTGATTTAGGGTTATTACAAACAGTTGAAATCACTAGCACAGCATGCCTTCCATTGCTACAAAGCATTTATTTTAATTCTTAAAACTGTAAAGACGTTTGGAGATCGCCTTTCCCGAGTCCTTCATCACGAGGCGCTTTGTGAGGCTGCGCAGTTCCAGCTCCGAGCTCCCGGGCTGTGTGGCGTCGGGCCTTCTGGAGAGGCCTGTGGCTGTGGGAAGGTGTGTCCGTGCGAGCCAGAACTCTCCTGACAGAAAAATGGAGTTAAAAGTTGTTCCTGAGAAAACCTTGTTTCCGGTCAGTTTGCCTCCATCAGAGTGCATCAGAGCCGCGTGTCCCAGCACCGCCCTGCCCTGTGCCGCGCCGCTGCAGCTCAGCGCTGCGCTGTGCACGTGTTTTATTCACGTCCTTCTCTCCGTTCTCCATCCCCGCTGCTGACACGTGGAGTTCTGAAAACACGAGTGCCTACAGGGGCACCATGGCTGGCTGCCAGCGAGGCACGGAGAGAAGAACCTTCCTCAGTGCTCGGCGGTGGCCACGGAGGATTCACATTCCTGACACAGGGCTCCTTCCCAGGAGGGCAGGTTTACGTCACGCTGCATTTTTACAGAAGATGTGAGTCCGCCTCCTTGGGGGCTTTTTATCGTTTAGCATCCTACTGATACCTGGTTTTCCACTCTGCAGGAGGCCTGCCCCAAACTGAGTGTAAATTACCAGGCAGAAGTCTTTGATTACTCACCAATTATCTCTTTTCCTTTCAACACATAAAACTCTCTATATGAGATAAGTCCTGGAAATTCAGTGTAAATAGTAACATTTAAATTAGCATGCTGGAAAGTTGGTTGCCTGTTACTTGAACAGAAAATTTCCCCCGTGATTCTTCTCTGTTCCTTTGTTTTCCATGTAAACACAAACCTGGTGTGAGTGCTTGAACACATGGCTTACCTTGTGCTTCTGCTGTTACAATGACAAAAACATTCTCGCTAAGCTTCTTTGGTCTTTATTGATTATTTTGGTAAAAAGAAAACTCTCGTCATTGCAGAGAGCTTGAGATGGAGAGAGGGCTCTCATTTCTTACCTTAATCTCAGTAAAACAAACTTTTCAGTGCTTTTCTTGTTCTTTTTTTTTTTTTTTTTTTCCTTGGAAAATGCTGGGAAGCAATAAAATAATTGAGATCTACTTCAGCGTGGTGCCCAGCATTGGCAGTGCTGCTGACCCCTGGTCCTGCGCCCTACATGATGGCACCTGGCTCAGCTGGGTGATGGTATCACAGAGATCACATTTCTCCAATGCTTTTCAGTATTGGAGCAAACAGTAAAGTTCTGCACTTCTACACTTCTACAGAACGTTCCTCCAAAAAGTATTGCTGAGTTTTAATGTATCCTGAAGTTCCCATCTTGTAGTGAAAAGAGGACTTTTTGGCTTTTAACTCTACACTATTGTACTTGTTCCTTCCCAGAGGGAAGTGTCCCACATACGGAGTCAAACACAGAATTAGACTCTACCTTCCCTTGTGAAAACACTGCATAGTTTCTCTTTTATTTTGTTCTACTTTTGTTAAGCCTACACAGGGAATTTTAACTCTCAAATAAGTTTTACTGACTCTTCCACTCCCAAAGAAGATACATGTACATATATGTGTGTACACATACATAGAAGCGATCATCAGCTACTTCTATTACAGTAACTGTGAAAGAGCTGGAGTGCATTCCTCTGGGTGCAGCTGGACAGGCTGAACTTGTCATAGAAAACAAGCAGTGCCGTACTGTGCCATACTGTGCCATGCTGTGCCATACTGTGCCATACTGTGCTGTGCTGTGCCATACTGTGCTGTGCTGTGCCATACTGTGCCATACTGTGCTGTGCTGTGCCATACTGTGCCATGCTGTGCCATACTGTGCTGTGCTGTGCCGTACTGTGCTGTGCTGTGCCATGCTGTGCCATACTGTGCCATGCTGTGCCATACTGTGCCATACTGTGCTGTGCTGTGCTGTGCCATACTGTGCTGTGCAGTGCCATACTGTGCCATACTGTGCCATGCTGTGCCATACTGTGCTGTGCTGTGCTGTGCTGTGCCATACTGTGCTGTGCTGTGCCATGCTGTGCCATGCTGTGCCGTGCTGTGCCATACTGTGCCATACTGTGCTGTGCTGTGCCATACTGTGCCATGCTGTGCCATACTGTGCCATACTGTGCCATGCTGTGCCATTCTGTGCCATCCTGTGCCATGCTGTGCTGTGCTGTGCTGTGCTGTGCCATACTGTGCCATACTGTGCCATACTGTGCCATGCTGTGCCATACTGTGCTGTGCTGTGCTGTGCTGTGCCATACTGTGCTGTGCTGTGCCATGCTGTGCCATGCTGTGCCGTGCTGTGCCATACTGTGCTGTGCTGTGCCATGCTGTGCCATGCTGTGCCATGCTGTGCCGTGCTGTGCCATGCTGTGCCATGCTGTTCCTGTGTTCAGTCTGCCAAATTCCACACGTGTGTAGTTAGCAATTGCTGTTCTAGTGGCAATGTTTGCACCTGAATTGCGCTTTCACATTTTAAACTTACTATTACACTTTGTGTAGTGGGATGAGTATTCAGACTGTATCAGTTACAGAGCATGAGCAAAGTATATTTGAGAGTGGGAATCACTGCATTCTTTCCAAGGCAGTGACACCAGTGCTGTTGTACAGACGTTGCTTTGGTTCACGCTGTCACCATGAGTCCAGTCTGTGTGAGCATCGCTTTACACAGCTATCACTGCAGTGTGGTGGCTCTGTGCCATTGCAGCCCACAGTTCTCAAAACAGTTGTTAGTTCTTTATTCTTCTTCCATTCGTTATTTCACAACAAAACGAAAACTTTTCCTGTAAGAATCTCTTGAAGTAAAAGTGTTATAAGAATTGTTAATAATGGATACTTCTTTGTTCAAGTCAGTAGATAATTGCATTAAGTTGTCTTTACCTGATCTGAAAATTATATTAAACCCAACAGTCACATCACTGCCAATGGCATAAATCACTTATGGACTAAGATGTTCTCCTCCTCCCCCAAACCCAGAACCCCCGGAAGGGGAGGTGTTACCCCCACCACCTGTCCCTCCAACTCTCAGCATCCAGAGTCCATTCATCACAAACGTGCAGCTCTTTGAATTAGCACTGCACAGTGTGTTTGCTGGAGACTATGAAATAGAACAGCAAAATGCTCTCTGTGCTGCCGGAGGCTGGGCAGTGTGTCCTGCTGGTCCCTGCCCTGTCTGGGTGGACACCAGGCTGTGCACAAAGGCAAAAGCTTGAATGTTTCAGCTAGGTTTTGTTTTTCCTTAGAAAGAAGTCACAAAAGATTACAGGTGAAAACAAGGGAAAGTGGATTCCTTCTCTTTGATGTGTTGTTTTTATTTACAGGGCAGTTAAAGTGTAACAGTGCACTGAATGGTTAGTAGATCATTTGTCTTTCATGTAATCTGCAAGAGAAGTAAAGCAATTTGTCTTTGTGTGAAGTGAAAAGTACAGAATAATGCTAGCATGCACCTTGGGAACAGACCGAACCAAAGGACGGTCCAGCAGTTCCCATTTTGGTGCATGAAAACCACTTGCTAGGACACGTGTTCTGCAGGCCATGCAGCTGCTCACCTTGGGCTCCCCAGCAGGCAGTGGGAGGCTCAGGCTGCAGCTCTGTGCCTGTCCCCTTCGTGCAGTGCTCACAGCATGGCAGAGAGCTTCGTGGCGTGGCTGTCCCTGCGTGTACCCACCCTTGGTTTGCAGATGACAAAACTACGGAATGCAGGAGAGGTGTTTATTTAAATGAATGGTAGCTGCAATAATCCAACATCATTTGTCACCATCTGTCAGTTGTTTGCATGCTCACAGTGTGACCACAGCACAGGGACCCGCACGCCTCAGTTCCCTGGGCTCAGATCCACAGTAACCCAGCACCAACCCTGAGCAGCCTCAGAGCTGTGTCTGTGCGTCCATGTGTGCGTCTTTGTGTCCATATGCACGTTAGTGTGCTTACACATGTGCACATGTCTCACCAGCAGCTGCTTTCCACAGCAGGAGGGCAAGGGCTTTGCTCAGCTGGGGGCAAAGCAAACCGAGGTGTACAGCAGCCCTGGGATCCAGGCGGGCCGAGCAGCAGAGCAGGAGCAGGAGCCAGCTAAGCAGAAATATTGGCCTACATTTTTTTCTCCTCCTGGTGGAAGGCATGTGAGTTTCTATGGCAACTTGTGTTTTCTGTTCTGTCAGGCCTACTGACTCATTTCTGGGGGAGCTGTGCAGCTAAGGAAGATTTTTTCTATCTTTGCCAAGCCAAGTGGCTTCTTTTCTGCAGCCCATTGCTCTCACCCGTCTGATTGGCATTTGAGTCTGGCACGGCTTTTCAGAATCACTTTAGGGCAACAACAAATGACAATGAAGTGCTACGGCATCTTCCTGCCCTTGGAGATCCATTGCAAAGCAGTTGGGCCTGCCTGCTCCAGGGGATGCCAGCCCTACCTGCAGCCTGCAGGGGCCGGCTGCGAGGCATGAGCTGGTGGGAGCTCTTTGAAGGGGCACAGCTGTGCCCCAGCTGCTGCCCCAGCCCTCCTCCAGCCTCAGCATGCCACATCTCTGTAGCCAGAGGCTTCTTTTTGAACCTGCCAGTCCATTTCACCTTTCACTGACACATTCTGCCAGGAGCCTTGCTCTAACAGCTACATCCCAAAGGGTTCCCCCACGCGGACCAGCGTCCATTGCTAAAATAATTGGTTTGTGGCATTGTGGTGACATCTTAATTGCCTGGATCAAATGTTCCATGGGAACGGATCTCCCACGATCTCACCTGATCACGCTGGTTTTTGTAATTGGGAAACTGCCATGGATGCACAGGCTGGATTTTTCAGGAGTGTCCAGGGATGCTGAGTAACCACTTTTCCTTGAAATAGTGGGATGGGGTTTGCAGGTTTGCATCTGCTTCTCCAGGCTCTGCAGAAAATTGCAGCTCTGACATCCCAGAGAATATGATGAACACTCTCACAACCAGCAATTCTTTTGAAGCTTTTTCTTTTGCCTAATCACAAACATATGGTACACGTTAAGGGAGATTACCTTCACAAAATGCAGCCTTCCTTCAGCTTTGCAAGGTCACAGCAGCTCTGCAGTTAGGCGGTGAGCAGAAAGAAAACGTTCACGCAACATGACCTTGGTCAATCAGTTAATCTTTCTCTATTCTGTTTTCTCCAGCAAAATAAAAAGCTATCCCTACACGCTGCAAAGTGCTTGGAGATCCTGGGGCGAAAGGTGCATCATAAGCCCAGAGTATTAATTATTTAAGCCCTGATTGTCCGCTTGGTCGGGAGGGAATACAGATGAATTTGCTATCTGTTGTTGTCTGTTTGTTCATATATAGCTGCTGATTGTGTTGATTGCAGCCCTGTGGCTCGCAGTACACCGGGCAGGTTGGAGGCTGCAGGCACTGTATGTTGCTTTTCCTTTTGCTTCATGGCACTGAGATTTAGAAGCAACAGTGAGGCGAGCAGCAACAGAATTATTACTACAGGGAGTACGAACCCTTTAAAAGACTCATGTTAGCATTTTATGCAGGGCTTCTTATTAATTAAACTGCAAGGGGGAGGGGGGCTAGGATGCAGTCAGCACTGAGCGTCACTGTGTGCCGCCAGCCTGATGTGTGTCCTGATGTGAGATGGTGCCTGCATGTGACAGGGAGAGGAGAAGGGCTCACTGTCTTGTTCCATCTTGTAATGCCAGTTCTCGAGGTTTTGTGGGGAAACCTCATTTAAAATTGCTCACAAATTGGCTTTTGGTTGTTAGATTAAGCTGTGTTGCACAGTGTAAAACATTGATTTTTAGATTTTAGAATGCTGAATAATGTATGTGCCCATGGCCTGCTGAACTGATGGTGGCAGTGGGAGTGCTTTGGCCCTTTTCAGAGCAGCCCCAGCCAATGACTGCTTTAAGACAGAGGCAAACTTTGAGTTCTCTAGCTGTCTGGTGTCTGATTTTAAAAGGGAAATCTTTTCTTACATTGTTTTATGTTACTGAGATTTCATTTTATAATGTCTCACTTATAATGTCTCTTATGATCCTACCATAAGCACAAAGGATGCTTTTTAGAGCTGTTGTTCCTTAAAACCTGCTTTTACCATCACTCTCTTTTCACATGGCTACATATTATGGGTATACAAATGTTCGGTACAAGCGTGAGTACATGTAGACAGAAAGGGAAAATTGTATTTTTATGAACCATGCAGATGTTATCATAAATCTAAATAAAGTCCTTTTTCAGAACTCTAGTCAAATTGGATTGGCTTGAGGCCTTCAGAAACTTCTATTTTCAGACACAGATGTTGCAGAATGTATTTAAAAATAAAATGGCGTGTTGGCACTTCAGTAGCAGTGTTGGCAGTGTTGTCTCTGAGGAGCTCAGCGCGCTCCTGTGCGGGTTTGAGCCACGTGCAGACGCTGATGCTGGGTCTGTGATTTCTGTAACAACTTCATCACATTTCTCATTCTCTCCCCCTTCACTGAGTGCTGCAGAGCGCCAGGCCGTGTTGATTCTCCTCCCGTTCTGGGTCAGGTTTGGTTAAATCATCAAAAGCACAAAACACCTATTAAGTGCTATTTGCTGAGTCCTCCGTTTAAATGAATTTGCAGGGAGCAGCAGATATTCTCCTCCCGCTTTCTCCAGGCTGGTTCCTGCTTCCCCAGAGGTCACCGCCTCCCCAGGGGCCCAGGGCTGTCTGCGCAGCGCTGCACTGAGCAGCTCCCCATGCTGCTATTCAGCACCACTATAATAATCTCACCTAAATACGGCAGCCTCCATCCATCAAATGATTGACCCGAGATAGGAAAAAACCCTGTAATTGTCATCGCACAATGCTGGCTAGCAGGCCGGTCTTTACACTGGCCTTTTCCAAGGCGATGCATTATGCTCACACAATAAGTTATTGACACGGAGTCAGGGCTGACATTTATGGTGGGGTTATTGACAATGACTGTTTGGGGCTGGAGATGGATGGCTGCTGCTGTGCTCCCCCCCCGCAGCGCCGCCCGCCCTGCAGGCACAGCACCTCGGGCTGTGAGTGGGGCTGGGGGCAGCGGTGCCCTGCGAGCAGCGCGTGCTGCACGGGGAGGGGGGTCACCGAGCCCGGGGCTGTTCGGGAGCCCTGCAGATGTGGCACTGAGGGACACGGTCAGCAGGCATGGTGGGATGGGTTGGGCGTGGTGATCCTAGGAGGCTTTTCCAGCATGAATGATTCTGTGATTCTGTGACTCTTTTGATCGGGCTGGTTTTATTTTACTTGCAGCCCCATGGCTGTGTTTGCCATTAAGGACAGGGACAACAGGATGTATGCAGGTCTCTCCAGTGCTGCATATAAGTCTCAGACAGAAACAGTTCTCCAGCAGCGTTCACGAGCATCACCGAATGTCAGTGGGTGCCTTTTTCTCTGCATGGGGGAATTCAGTCGCACGTCTTTGCTCTATGTGCACTTCCATGTCACGCCATGGTGTCAGACAGCCGCTCTGCTGCCGCCTGTCGCACGGCAACAAAATGTAACGGGATATCGGTGGGAAGGTTCAGCTCTGCTTCCATCGCACCGACATCCGCCTACCGACGGCGCGGGGCAACGGGACGAAACGGGAGGCGTTACTTTCGGAGCAGCCCTCGCAACATCCGCCGCAGCGCCGCTGCTTTACACCACTCGCCCCGCCCGGTCTCACCGCGTCGCGCGGCTGCGGCGCCCCCGAGCGGCGGGAGGCGGCACTGCGCCGGGGTCAGCGCGGACAGCGGGAGCCGCGGCGCTGCGGCGGGAGCGGGGAGCTGCCGCAGGTCGGGGCGGGAGGGCGCGCGGTTCTCCGCTCCGGGATGGGGAGCCGGGAGCGCGGCAGCTGATGGCGGCCGTCCTCGTACTGACAGACGGGAGCTGCCCGGATCCGCCTTAGATGGAATGATGGCAAAGAAAGTCGGTGTGTGTTTCTGTCGAGAAGGAGGACTCATTATTTCCACCGTTATTTTGGTTTGGTTTGGTTTTAATTCAACACAAACCTCACAGTGAAAATACTGAGGTAAACTCCACCGTCCATGTGAGTACGGTGTAATTTTTTGTCCGCTGCATATTCTGAAAAAGAAGGTGACAGAATCACACCATCACTTCTGCTCAGCCCCAGCTCCAGCCCCGAGCAGCGCTTCCAGCACTGCACAGCCCTGCGTTCCCCAGCCCGGGGTGCTGCGCCTCCAGCTCCGCACCGGCAGCTGCGTGCTGCACGTGGAGCTGTGCTGAGCTGGGGCTGAGGAGTGGGGCCTGGAGTGCCAGGAGAGCGGCTGAGCCCCGTGGGCAGTGCTGCGCATGGTTGGACAGCCAGCAGCCACAGAAGGCAGCACTGTTACGGCGGTAAGAGCAGAGAACCTGAGGATGCGAGTGCTCAGCTGATGTGGCACAAAGCCGTATCTGAGCTGCTCAGCTAGTTTCATTCAGAGTTCATGAAGAGTAGGAACAGTGAAAATTATTTAACTTTGGAAAGTGATTTAGCTGGGGCTTTAAAAGACAAGTAATGAGCTTACATTATCCAAGTTGCTCTAACACCAGCTGCACTTCAACTTAAGTAAAAGTCTTTTTGGCCGGGATGTGACTTAGCATCTTTGTAGTAAAAAGCTCCCATTTAGGCACTGCTTTTTCTTCTAAAAAGCACAGCATGGACACAGTATTCTACAAAACTTCTGTCTGATGTGGAATCCCGTGACACAGCCACGAGGCCCGGCAGCAGGCAGCGGTGTCGGGGCAGGCGCTGGGAGCAGAGTGGGGCCCGCAGCACCCGGTGCCAGCACTGCAGGCCCGGCAGCTGCTCCTGCAGCCCCACGCTGCTCCGGGCTCCTCACGGAGGGAAGTGCAGCAGGGGGTTCTGAGCGGGGGAAAGGCTGCGTGAGCGCTGCGAGGAGTGAGCATATCAAAGCTCACGTGATGCACGGCTCAGGAGATGGTCTGGAAGGAGCCGTTTGCTGCATAGGTGGGAAGGACCTAGGCAGAGTAATGGGAGAAAGGAGACTGTCAGGTCTTCAGCTGCGCTGCAGTTGCTTCCCCAGATTTGCGCAGCATGTCCCTGGTACAAGGTGTGATGAGGTGGTTGGATACATATAAAGAAATCTAAAGCCATTGAAACTGTATAATGCCAATCCCGGTGTGCCGCAGGTCTCGCTGGACAAGTCTCAGTTCTCCCTCTGGGAAGCTCTGGCAGCCTGCAGGTGCTCCCTGGGAGCCGAGCAGCCCAGGCTGGCACCAGGGGGCCGTTCTGCCTGTGGGGAAAAACTGGTCTGACTTTACAGCAAACTGTCATCCTCGGCCCTGA
Source organism: Meleagris gallopavo (assembly GCF_905368555.1). NCBI lineage: Eukaryota > Metazoa > Chordata > Aves > Galliformes > Phasianidae > Meleagris > Meleagris gallopavo. The sequence continues at coordinate 9,386,636 of NC_139424.1, read as the reverse complement.
CAGTCTGACTGTGTGCAGCACTGCGTGTACAGCCCCGCGTCCTCTCTGTGTGTGCATGGGGTGTAATGGGGTAGAAATTGGTCCTCTTGTTGCTTTTAGCACACGTACAAGGTTTTAAAATTTCTCCCCAAGTGTTCACAAAGTTGGTCCAAACAATCCAAGTGTTCTGGTTTACTGCTGTCCCTAGTAACAGAGTCAAATGATTCACCGAAAACCTTTCAGTGCCATCTCCAGCAGCAGATGAATACCCAGCTGATGGGGTTTGGCTGTGCTCCCACTGCTGCATCGGGCCGTTCCGAAAGCTCGCAGTGAGCGACTTCAATCAGGAAACGTCACCACATTATGAATGCTTAATGGCACTGATTTGTGCCTTCAGCTGCCAAAGCTGGGAGCTGGCTCAGCAGCCAGGAGCCCTCTGAGCTCAAGGTTCAGAACAAACAACTCCTTGGGGTCAGTGTGTTGCAAGAGATGTTCCCAGGCAGCCAGAAGGAAAGTTTGATTTCCTAAAACAGTTAGCACAGGTCCCAGCTATTCAAAAATATCTGGAAGAGTTTCTTGTAAAAGCTGCTTTTTAGCAAGTATCCCATTCAGAACATTGACTGTTGTGTTTTCAGTGAGCTTCTCTGGCATTGGTGGGTTTCTGAGTTTTACAGTGTGACCTGCTGGAAAGTCGGCAGGAGGGCTGCGGTGCCGGGGCTGTGATCCCTTCTGAGAACTGGGGCCCTCCAGAAGAACCTTCTGTAAACCCGTGTGGTCTGTAGGGTTACGTGTGGTAGGAAAGAAAAGAGAGCAGTGGTTGGAGAAATCTGTGGGCTGTTACGCTTACTGCTTACAAGTGTACTGCAGACTGCAGCCCGCACCTGCAGCTAAGCCTGCCACAAATACACGTCCCAGCTGGGGCTTTCCTCCCAGGCAGCCAGAAGCACCTTTTGTTCTGTTATCTTGTCTGAGCGTGCTGCTCGCTCAAGTGCTAGACTGGGAAGGCACTGGCACAGACTGCCCAGGGAGCAGTGGGATCACCGCCCCTGGAGGCGTTCAGAAGCGTGGGGATGTGGCACTGAGGGCACGGTGGGGGTGGGTTGGGCTTGATGATCTTAGAAGTCTTTTCTAACCTTAATGACTCTATGACCGTGGGACTGTACTGGTGTCAGGCCACGCTGCTGCAGCTGTGCTCTGAGCCGGGCTGGGGGACCGAGGGCTGTCTGCTGATACAGCTCCATTCATTGCAGGAGCTGCGGGTGACCGGAGGAGAGCGGAGGAGCGGAGCTGTGCAGCACACGTCTCCCAGCAGCTGCTGGCACCAGGTGAGCTCTGCTGGCACTGCGGGCGTCAGCGCTCACAGCGATGGTGTGTCCAGGGGCTCGTGGGCACCACGAGTTCGCCTGGGAGAGGTGACCCACAGCTCCAGGAGCGTGGTCAGGGCTCCCTGCGCTGAGCTTTGCCTCCTTCGCGTCCTGCAGGACAGCTGTGGGTTGGTAAATTAAAGTTCTTTACTTTAGAAGGAATAGAAGGAAAAATATGGTTGTTTGTTGAAAAATGGTTGTTTTCCAGTCCCGTTCCTTCCATTATATTTGCTGATTCATTTTATTTTCCTTGACTTCGGTACGTTCTCCCAGCTCCAAAACGAAGACTGTCACAAGCGGATACTTGATACGGATAAGGAAAGTTCAGTTGAGATTTGTAAGGTGCTGAGAAAAGAGCCTCACGAAGGCCGGCGGACACCACTGGTGACTGCAGGCAGCGCTTCGGGGCCGTCTCCTAGCGGTGCTCCGGAGGAGCGGGCACTGCTCGCTGTTGTCCCCCACGGCCCCCTTCGCGGCGGTGCTGCCGGCAGGACTCGGGCTGCCCCGCACCGGCCGGACGCGGCTCGCGTAGCTCCGCGCAGCGGCGGGAGGAGCGCGGGGCCGGGGGCGGCCCTGACCGAGCTTCTCCTTATAGAAAGCAGCCGCAACGAGTCCCAGAGCCGTAGGGGTTGAAAGAGACGTCTGGAGATCCCCGAGTCCGCCCTCCCCCAACCCCCACCCCGGCTCCCTACAGCCGCAGGTTTCACGCTCTCCAGCCGATTCCATCACGAACGCGTCTAAAAAATAATGGTACATTCTTAACCCTGGGGCAAACCCACGCCGCCAACCCGAGGGAACACGGGCGGGACGCGCAGCCACGTGCGCGCAGTGCCCCGCAGTGCCGCACCGCTCCCGCAGCGCGCGGCCCCCGCCCGCTCCTTTCGCTTTTGCTTCTCTCCCGCGGGGTCCCGGCCCCGCCCGGCCGCGGTGCGGCGCCTTTAAGGCGGGCGGCGGCGGCGCGGGGCGCCCATGTGGAGGTGCTCCATGCCTTGTTGTCCTCCGCGCCCATTGGCCCGCGCCGCGCTGACAGCTCGCGCGGCGCCGCCAGCGCACTGCGGGGGGAGGGCGGCCCGCAAAGCGCGGCGCGGAGCCCGGCCCGGAGCGGCGCCTCCCGCGGGGCCGCCGGCGCCGCGCCCCGGCCTCGGCGCTCGCCCACGCCGGCCTCCGCCCCGCGCGGCCAACGGGGCCCTCCGCCCGCCCCCGCTCCGCCCCGCTCCGCCCCGGCCCGCCCCTCCGCGCTCCGCCCGCCCCGTCCGCGCGGCGCTTCGCTCCGCGCCGCGTTTTTCCTCCGGCCGCCGCGTAGTAGCGGGGCCGCGCCAGCGCCCGCCTGTTGTGTTTCTGTTGCCGCCCGCCATCTTGTCGCCAGCGCTGCTGCTGCTCCTGCTGCCGCCGCCGCCGCCGTCGGGGCGAGCCGCGGGGCGGGGCGGCGCGGGCGGGAGAGGCGGCGGGCGGCAGCCGGGGGCCCCGCGCCATGAGCATCGAGACGCTGCTGGAGGCGGCCCGCTTCCTCGAGTGGCAGGCGCAGCAGCAGCAGCAGAGCGCACGTGGTGAGAGCGGGGGCGACAGCCGGGGGGCGGGCGGGGGTCGAAGCGGCGCGGAACGGGGATGTCGGGCGGGGGTCCGGCGGGCGCTGGGGGGGAACGCGGGGCCGCCCCCGCCCCGCCGCGCGGGGACACGCAAAGAGCGCGGCGGCGCGCCCCGGTGGGAGGGGCGGGGTGGGTGACGTGATCGGTCCCGCCCTCCTTCCACGTGCGCGGTGCCGCGCCACGCCCCGGTTTCCCGCGGGGAGCGGCGGCCGCCCCGCCCCACCGCAACACGGCCGTTCGGGCGGGGCGGCCGCCGCTTCTCCCCCCGGAGCCCCCGAGCGCGGAGCCGCTCTTTGTTCCGGCGTGACTCATCATCAGCGGGGCGATGCGGCAGAAGGGCCGTTCGTGCGTTGTCACCGCGCTGCCCGCGGCCCCGCTGTTCTGCCGCGCGCAGACAGGCGCAAATCCAGAGCTCCTTTGTCTGTTGTTTGCAAACTCCAGAGACGTCGGACTGAATTAGCGGGTGTCTCAAGGTTCCGAATTGAGGTTAACGTTTTATAATCGAGGAAAAACACATCCCCACAAAAATGTAACCGAAGCAACTCGTATTTGTTTTCTAATTTTTTTCCCCATCTACACTCCTCTGCTGTGCTCTCTGCTTTGCTCCTGCCCGTTTTCCTCAAACTTTGCAGCGTGGGCAGTGACCCAGAGGTGCACAGGGTTTCTGGCTCATCCCGTGTCACTGCTGGTGGCACACCTGGGTTGGGTGGGATGTCCCCTGCCGTGCGTGCTTGGGGGATTTCCCATTGGCGTGGCCCAGAACAGCCCTTGAAGACGCCGAAATGTGCACTCAGGGGTGTCTTTTTCTTCTTTCCTGCTCCCTGCGCCTGGGTTGCTGTCTGATTTGCAGCATTGGCTGTGCTGAAGGTCAGAGGCTGCTCCCCCGGTTGCTGGTGGTAGGGACGGCAGTAGTGCCATAGGGGCTGCAGGCAAATACTGGGTTGCCCCGTGCATCTGCAGAGCACTGGGTAACTCATGACGTCTCCAGACCAATCCCTGAATGTTTGTGCGGCTCCAAATACTCTCACTTTTCTCAGTGCAGCACAAAGCATTCCCTGGTTCTGCTGGCCCCACACACTGGTTGGTCACGTTGCTGCAGAAGAAGTTCTGTGGGGGCCTGGCAGCACCCGACACAAATCGGTGTTAGTGTTGGTGCTGTGGGCAGGTGTCTTTCTTGGAGAGTCCTGTGCCCAGCAGGAGCTCCTCACTGGTGGCGATGTGCTGCAGGCCTGCCTGTGATGCGGGATAGCCTCTCGTCTATTTGCAGCGAGCCGAGCAAACCTAGATCGTGCGTTTTGGATGAGGAAGGTGTGTTTAGTGCCCATGGGAGATGCTGTAGGTTCAGAGATTGGCTATGGAAATGGGCAGAGCTGTGGTGATGATGTAATCTGTGGGAGGACGTGGCCAGCTTTGGCTCCTCCACAGGGGAGACCACACATGGAATCTGGGAGAAAGTCAGCACTGGGGAACTGTAGCACTGCAACTGCAGTGACATCCATGCAGACATGGAGCTGGTGCAGGTAACAGTGCTGGTACTGCTAAGGGTGATGGGCAAAGGCTTTGGCTCCTGCACACATGGATCGTGACTTGATGAGCAGATACTGTTCAGTTTATCTTTTCTCAATTGTGGAAATAGGATTTTGAAGGGTAGTTTTCTATTTTCCTTCATTCCACTGAAGAGAGCTGGTGAGTGAGAGCATCCTGTGACAACGGCTCCTGCACAGCCCTGGCACAAAAGCTCGGCACTGTCCTGGTCATGGGAACCCAGGAATGTTACATGAGCTCCAGACCAGCGAGGCCGTGTGGTTGATGCAGGGATCTGGTTCTGCCGTGACTCAGTGTGTGGCACAAAGTCACCCAGCATCTATCGGCTTTGGCTCCAGTTGGTGCAGTGCCAGCAGTTCCACATGGCTCTGAGCTCAGCGTTCCGCTCACACCCACAAGGCTCAGGTTGGGTCTCAGAGCTCTGCTCTGTGGGCACAGCAGGCACCTGGGCTCTGTTTCCTCTCAAGAACGTGGGTTTACCACCCTTTCCTGACTGGCACGCTAAAAGCACACCATTGTTCTGTGTCTCTGCAGACTTTGGAGCCATCCCAGGCTTGGGAAGGGAGGCAGTGGTTCTTCACAGTTTCTTTTGTGCACCCTGTAGAAGATGGGACCGGGTCCTGGCTGCCCTCAGTGCCATGTCCTGCTCTGACCACAGAAGCTGCTCAGCTTGAAAATAACTGCTCATCAGAATACATTACTTACTGCTTCTTAAAAATGCTGATGCCTGGCAGAAAAGCCCTGAGACAGCACCTTGCATCAGCAGAGCTCAGTGACCACACGTCCAGGTGAAGCCGTGCAGACGGCAGAGCAGCCCAGTTGGCTGCAGAGCTGCCCGTGGAGCTGCACACAGCCGTGGGCAGGGCAGCCTGGGCAGGGGGTGCTGGATTGGTTTTCTGGCAGTCCCGATCCATTTTCATTTCCCTTGCTAAGCGTACCTCATTTCTTTCTTCTCTCATGTAAGAAATGTCACTGAAGCGCAGCTGTGTGGACCCACTGAGACTGAGAGGGTTTCGGTTGAACACGGAATATCAAACTTGGGCACGATATAAACTGTCCGTGGCGGTGTGAGCAGTTGTCGCTTTGAGAACCATCTGTTATTTAGGGATGGTTGCTTCTTGTTTGGGGATTAGAAGGCAAGCCACGAGATTTCTTGAGGCCTTCCCAACCTTCCCATGTTCCTCCATGGCTTTGGTGGAGGGAAAGGCTCTCTCCCTGGCAGAAGCACGGTGTGTCCGTGCCCTGCGTCCCTTGCCGGGCAAGAGGGTCATCTCACCACTCTGGTTTGTCTCAGGTTTGGATGCTGAGGTCACTGTGGTTTCTGGGAGCTGCAGATAGGCCCATCCCACTGATGTCGGTGTCGGTTGGTGCTACAGAGGCACGGTTTGCATGAAGGCTGGTTTTGCTTTGCTCTTGCTGATAGGACGTAAATGTGTCATAGTCATCCGGCTGAGAAAATGGAGATTCGAGGTGGTTGTTCACAGTGAGTGGTGACACCTGCAGAGAAGGTGTGGGAAGTGTGCATGACGATAGCGAGGTGGCTCAGCACGGACCGGGGTGGGCCTGGAGGTGTTTAATAGTGGGACACAGATCGCAGGAGGGATGGCTCTGCTTCCAGCGGTGTGCCGCCAGCCCTGGGCCCCATCGGAAAGCGTTTCCCATCCTTCGTCCCCAGCACACTCCTGACATACGGCTTCACCTTTCCGTAAGGATGCGGTGTGCGTTAGGAAGGACAGCGGGGCACCGTGACGCGGGCTGACAGCCAGGCTCGGTTCCCAGTGAGCAGCAGCTGGTGGGACTGGGGAGGGTTTGGGGTGCGGGGCTCCCTGTGCCGGGGGGAGGGGGGCAGCGCGCTGCTCGCACGGCCGGGGGCTGTGTGGGTGCTGCTGACGTCACCTGCAGATGAGAGGCGTGCAGATCAGGGCCCGCCGTGTGCCGGCACTCCGGCTCGTTTCCAGGCACCGGGAAGCGCCGCGGCTGTTCCTGCCGTATCCTCTTATGTCAGCAACATTTGGATGACTCAGCCCTGATTCAGACTGCGCTTTCCCTGTGCTGTGCCTGGCCTCCCCTTGCGAGTGCAGCCCAGAACAGCCTCTGCTATATGCAGGAATGAGGAAGCGGCGCCTCATTTATTTGATAATGAGCAATCAGAGGCGTTGCGCTGCTCCGCGTAGTGATGGGGTGACGGTGGGATGGGGAACAGGAGCTCTCCATCTCCTCTGCCTTCTGCTGCCCATCCCCTGCTTGGCTGGAGAGGCCCCCACAGAAGCACTGGCAGCAGCGATGTGCACTGGCTGCCGTCACCCCCGAGGTGTGCGCTGCAGCTGAGCTGGAGCACTGCCTGGCAAAACGCCGGGACGGGCACTGCTGGACAGCTGGGTCAGGTCTGCTCTTGACTCTTCTCTGCACGGTCTGTGTGAGCTTTTCCTCCTGACTTCTGCCACTGCTTAGAAGAGAGCGCCAAGGTCCAGACAGCAGCTCTGCCTCATAGAAGCTTAAGGAGTGTTCACTGTTAGAAGTGCAGAGCATCTGCAGCTGATGGCAGAGATAGTCAGGGGCCCGAAGGACGCTTGGCCTCTCCTAACGGAATCAGTGGGAGTCAGCACTGTGGCTCTGCCCGCATTCAGCTGGTGGTGGGGTACGGTGCTCTGAGGACATCTGACCCTCTCTGAGCAGACTCAGAGGTAAGCTTCATTTTGCAAAGGCACTGCCGCTGATAAATAATGAGTATTGATTATGTCCCCAGTGCAAAAAAGGAGCATTAAAGATAGCTTTACAATCCCTTTAGAGGAGCGCTCATGGGGTGCATTTGCAGAAGGCCACAGGTACGAGCTGCTGTACCCTGAGCACTGCCAGCCCCAGCATCTCCCCTGTCACCCCGAGTCCTGCTGTGGGTGGGAGGTGCTCCCTGCACAGGCAGAGCGAGGAGATAATTTTAAACCTGGCAGATTACTAGGTAATGAAATTAAGAGTCCCTGGCACTGTATATTCCTGGACCGCGAGACCCCAGAATAGCAGCAGCTAACTGGGGAGGGATTGCTGACCCTGTTTCTGTGCTGTTCTGTGACAAAATTGGCTGTGTGCTCCCCTTGCTGCCGGTGTTGCTGTCACCCACGTTACTTGTGGGCGGCGAGGCTGAGGGCTGAGGTGTGAGCGGGTGGGAGCCTTGCAGCCCTGTGAGGGAAAGCTGGGGAACTTAGCTCCTATGAGAAAAGAAAGAGCTCTGAGGGTCTTTGTGATGGTGTCTTTACTTTGTTTGCAAAGGGAACAGAAGGCAGAGATTGCTACAGCTTGCACAGCATTGAGGTGTTCGTGTCCCGCGCACAGACTGCTGGCAGGCACCCTGAGCCCTCCGAGGAGGGGCTGGTAGCCCAGTGCCTTATTGCCAGTGAAGTCAGACGGTGTCAGGTTTTGGCTAAAGCTATTCTTGAAGTGAACCCTTCAGCTCAAGGGAGCTCAATGTTTGCCGCACCAAAGGCGTCTCTGGCAGCTTGTCAGCAGCCCGAGGGCTGCACCTGCTTCGCAGAGACATTTACATAAATATTTCTGATCAGCAGTGCACGCGTGTAACCTTACTTTGCTGTGCTCTCAGCTTGCCCAGTGAATGGGAATTACGTGTGGTAGGAGTTTCACTGCTGCTCTGCTGATGCTGGGGAACGTTGCCGGCAGCACTGGGGCGGCTCCAGCTGTCCTGCAGCTCCTGTGCAGTGCTGCAGGGACGGAGCAGTGTGCCGGCATGCCGTGTTGGGATGTCACAGCCCTGCAGCAGTGCTGGGGGTTTCTGTCCCTCCCTGGGCCGTACCGCTCCTTGCCCAGCCTGTGCCATCCTGGCTTTTCCCAAGGCATTTCTATATTGCTGTAAGGAGGTCCCAGCGTGAAGCGGCTGTGAGCGTGCTGTTCTTCAGCTCTGCGCAGGTGCCTGAACAGCACGCAGGGAGTTCCTTGGGCAGCGTTGGAGCTGTTTGTTGGAGGCTGTGTCTGGGTGCCGGGGCCCCTGGCGCCGTGGAACTTGGATAAATAATTGTAACTGGTGCCATGTTCACGTGATTAGGGCCGGAGGCCTGGATCAAGTTTAATGAGGTTTATTTTGCTAGTCCGGCCACACACTGCATTTAATTTGTCTGGCGTTCTAAAAACATACGGGAACACATACACATCAGGGCGAGTTTTAGGAGCTCGAGTAAAGTCACAGCAGAAGCGTGAGGTCGGTGTGAAGCCGGTTGGGTTGGATTTGGCAGCACCAAACAGGGCCGCTTAACCCCAGGAGCACTGTCTGCAATGGCTGCAGGCCCCCAGCCACTGTGTTTGCCCTGGCTGCTGCGTGTGGCGGAGCTCGGGCAGCACGTGCCGCACGCTGGGATGGCCAGGCAGAGCGAAGGGTCGGCCTGGGCTTTGGACGCAGCGGGACCTCGGCGTTGGTCCTAAGGCCTCTGGAAGCGCAGGCTGCGCCGTGCTGCCTTCGTAAGGGCTGTGGGTGGGAGACACGGGGGAGCCCAGTCAGTGACCGTCTTCTGGTTTGTCTTTCAGAAGAGGATGAGAAGCACGAGAAGCTCCGCCTGGAGCGGGAGCAGGAGCAGCGGAAGGCCGCCGTGCCGCGGGCCAACCACGCCGTGCCCCCGGAGGAGCCGCGGGGTGAGCTGCTGGTGCCCATCTCGCCGCCCGCCCCGGCCCCTCCGCCCCCCCCGCCGCTGGCGGCCCCCATCTCCGTCATCCCCATCCCCGTGGTTACCAGCCCGCCGCAGCCCGCCGCCCAGGCCGCCCTGTCCCCGCCGCTGGCTCAGCGCCACCCGCCCCTCGTGAGCACCCCCGGCGTCGCCAAGGAGCCGCCCTCCGTGGCCCCGGTCATCCAGCGGCCGCCGGGCGCGCTGCTGCCGGACGGGAAGGCGGGCACGCCGCCGGCGGGCAGCCCGAAGCAGCTGCAGCACTACGCGGCGCCCGTCCTGGCCATCTCGCAGCACCACGTGGTCCCGCAGCCCATCCAGCCCCAGCCCGTGCCGCACCCGGCCCCGCCGCTCGGGGCCCTGAAGCTGGCTCCGGCGGAGGACGTGAAACCCAGCGAGCAGAAGAAGAGGCCCGGAGGGTGAGTGAGCGCAGGTCCTGAACGCTGCGTCGGCCCTTAGCAGCTGCTGCTTTGTGGAGTTTCAGATCAGAAGTGCTGAGATCAGTGGATGTTTGGATGGCTGGATTGGTGGTTTTTGATAGTAGGATTTCTCAGCTTGATGTTTTTCATTTTTTGCCCCTGACCACAGTGTACAGCTTTGTTTTTCCAAGCCGGAGCGGCGTTAGGAAGCAAGTCCCACACTGGTTGTGTGACCCCAGGCAGCGCCCGGTGTTCTTGGCAGAAGATCTCTGCTTACAGTGTTTGGGGGGATCGTGCGGCAGCCCCGGTGCCTGGAGGCAGTGCTGAGTTCTGGGCAGTTCTGTCTCCCAGGACAGTTCCCTGTGGCTGCTATTTGCTGTCGGGAGTGAGGGCCTCCAGAGCACCTGGGGCCAGAGGGGATGCACGGCTGCTGAATGTGTCCCTGCCTGGGACGGGCCTCGTGGCTGGACACTCGTGGTCAGTGCTTGTCTCATTGTTCTCATGGACTTGGGTCGGCCAGCGCTCCTTATGGGATCCAGAGTCCAGTATCCCAGCACATAGCCCGCTGCTACTTCTTGTGTTGTTTCTGCGAGAACGAGTGGTTCCCTTTGCCTTTGCAGCAGTCTCTCACCTGTTCCCGTGCTCCTGCAGTCCTCCTTTCTGCAGGACAGCTGACAGGACTCTGCTCAGTCCTTCCTTCCATCCCTGTTACCACTTCCATGACCATTCCATCGCTTCCTGCGCTGAGGGATGTCTCTGTGAGGCCGTGCCCAGAAGGACTGTGCCCACCTCTGTGGTCTCAGGCTGCCGTGCATCCTTGGTGTCAGCCTGCGGCTGGGCAGCAAAGCAGAGGTGCTGGGGCCATGTGCTGCTGGTGCTGCCTCCTGGCTCACAGCACTGCTCTGCTCCTCCACACCCCAGCTGGTGGCAGTGGGAGCTGTGTGGAAGCAGCACAGAGCCATGGGTGCCCCACTGCCCCGAGGAGCAGTGCCGGGCTCAGGAGGTGGGCGATGCTGTGGGCAAGGATGGGGTTCGTGGTGTCCTCTGGAGCACAGAGACCCCAGTGTGCACAGAGGGAACGGTGGAAACCGTGTAGTTAAGAGTTTGTAAGGATGAAAACCTTTGCAAAGTGCTGATAAAATTCTTCATAGAAAGACTGATTTTGAGAGCTCACTCTTTGCAGATGGGTGTGTGGGCCCGGGGCAGCTTCTGGTGGCACAGGGGTGCATTGCTGATGTTCGGTGGGTGTAAGAACAGAAAGGATGTTTTTTCCAGCTTGTAAATGTTTCCTGGGAAAAGGCTGTCAAATATTTATTTTTAAACACCTGGATGTTTATTGAATATTTATCAACCTCCTTCAGTGCTCACCTCACTGTTGGTGTGTTGTCGACCACTTTGCACTGAGTATTCAATGCCTGTTGTTTTATCACCATTGTTGCTGAAAACCTATGGTTGCAAGAATTCTTTTGGCTTTTCCTAAAAGTTTTCCTGTGCTCTGTGAGGTGGGGGGCAACCCAGATCCCCCCCCAGAGGCTGACCCTGGCTTTCCCTTGAGCAGTGCCTGCAGGATTCCTGGATTACTTCACTCCATATTTATGTTGGGCTGTGTTATTTCAGGCACAGCAGAAATGAAAGAGGTTTGAAGTATGTCTGCCAAGTCGTGTAAACTTTAATTTGCGACTGCGTAAATCTCACCCCGCTGGAGTGTAGGCGTGGATCAGAAATGGGTCAGAATCTGGGCTGCCAGTGCTGTGTGAATGCACCATGCACACCCACTGTCCCCTCCTGGTGCTGGGAGCTTATGTGGGCACATCATGCTGTTAGCTGTTGGATCCCGTGTGCAGTACGTGGGTAATGCTCATCCCATCACAAATGTGTGTGAAGTATGGATTTTACCTTAATACAGCGTAGGGAGGAATATATATGCAAGTAGTTCCAAACCAGTGGTATCTCAACAATGCTGTTGTTCTCATATTACCTCTGTCTGAGACGCACACACTGCTGAAAGTACAGGCTGAATGGCAATAGTTTTAAACCTGACACTGAGTTTATCTTTGTTCTGTTTGGGTTACAGGGTTGGGACCAGGGAAGTACATAATAAATTGGAGAAAAACAGGTGCGTAGAAAGCCAGGGTTTTGTTTTGTTTTTTTTTTCCCAATTCCGTTTCACATTTTGGTTTTTGTTTTTCGGCCTGTAGTCTGTCAATATTTGTTTGCCTTGGGCTTGTTTTTTGTTGTTTTTTTTTTTTTAACAAATGACTTGGACAAAATTCTTAGTTACGTTTAACGAACCTCGCAGTATTGCTTTGCTTTCTTACGGCTCGATTCTGCATCTCTTGCTTCTCAGTACGTTTTGTTTATCTGCATAACTGCATTACAATAACCTTGCAAAGCCCTGATCCTGCAAAGTAAATCCCCACGTGCATAACGGCGTAACTTCTCTTTGATTTGAAGCAGTAAAGTAACCAAGAGCAGAGCCCAGCGTGCACTGAGAGCACAGAGTGGAGGTTCCTGATCTGACACTTGTAGCCCAAATAGCCAAATCAGAAACGGGATGAAACCAACAGTGCAGGGAGGTGTGATACGTTATTTACAACAGCACAGCAGTTTCCTACCAAGGGAGGGCTGGAATCGGAGCCGTATAAGCAGTCTGCCTGCTGGATTGGGATGGTTTGGTTTTAAGCATGCAGGTAGTCCCAGTGACTGCTATGCACACGTGCACGTGCTTTGCTGGATTAAGGCCCAAATTAAGCTTCAGCCCTCTGCTAAACTGATTTCCGGTGTGCGCTAACACAAGCTGACAAACCACCTGTGTTTTCTTTAGACGTGCACATTTGAAAGAATGCTTTGAGACATTAAAACGCAACATCCCCAACGTAGACGACAAGAAGACCTCAAACCTCAGCGTCCTAAGGAGTGCCTTGCGATACATCCAGGTACGGTGGCGGTCGGGTCCCTGCTGGTGGCCATTGCACGGCGCTGTGCGCTGGAACAGGGAACTGTGCCAGCTTTCTTAAGCCAAGTAAAACTTTGCTCTGGATTGAAAAGGAAAAAAGCCCCGTTGAGTATGGTCACTTCTGAGCTCCAGATTTCCAGGCCTTTTTGATCTTCTAGGGGAGCTTGCCTCATGCAGCCTCCTTACCCTAGGAATTCCTTGGGTAACTGTAAGCCGTCCGTACCAGTGATGGTGTTGGACTTCAGGCAGTTTCACCTTAGTGCAGCAGATAACCTAAATGGTCCGAAAAAGGGGATCCTGCCTAAATAAATGCATGATATGGTACTGCTTTTTGGACTAAGGTGAATTTTAATCCGTGTGTTTCGGGGAGGTTTTAGTTTGCTTAACCAAGATGGGTAGGCCTTGAATTTCTCAACGCTTTGATGAGAAGATGTGCAGGTCATGTCAGGTCAAGTTGTGCACGGGGACCAAGAAAGAGCCTGGGAAGAAAATAAAGATCAATTTGTATTGTGGTGATTGCAGGTTGAGTGAAATAAGCATCACTGTTTGCTTATCCTTGTCATGTTTGACACTGTCAGCAGTTTTGTCAACTGACACTGCAAGTTGAGTTGTTCTTACGCTGAGGTGTTTTGCACACCTGATGTTTGTAAAAGGTGGTTAATTATAACACAGAAGTGGTTCTTAAGAAGTGTCCTCTGTGGTGGTGATATCAAGAGCATGTAGCACAAGTAAAATTTGTATAGAAAATGGAAGCCAAATTCATAGCACCGTCTTGCAAGTGAAGAGAGCCAATAGACCTCGTGTGTTTTGGCTGGGATAAAGAATGCTGAGCTTTTCATGCGTTGTCAGTTTCCTTCTGTTTCTTTCTGTATTTCTCAGTGTCTCTGAAGTACTGCGTTATTCTTCTGTTCAGAAGTACTGGACATTCCCTGCCAGCACTGCGTTTCCTTACCTTTCAGAATTAGACCAGCTCGGCTCTCCCGTGTAGCCTTGACCAGTGACATCCCTTGCAGAACCTTTGGGACCTGGAAACCAGACAAACTCTAATGGTGCCCAGCCACTAGGGAGGGGCAAGTGAAAAAGGAAAAGATGTGTGTTGCTTCAAAAGGTCTCTTATGGAGTTGTGGTTGCGTTGTAAACAGGCATCAGAAGCAATTGGAGCGTTTCATTGGGCTTCAGACTGGTGTCAGTATGGAGCTGGGCTTCTGTTAGCGCCGGGGGAGGCAGTGATCACATCACCTGCAGGTGCACCAGGAGCTGAGTCCGGAGTCCCGGCGTCCTGAGCAGCACTGCTCGCTCCTGGCTCGCTGCGTGCTATGCGTGCCGCTGTGAGCGCTGCTTTGTCTGCCAGCGCGTTGTTCTCTGACAGAATTTGTATCCTGTGCTTCTGGGGGCAGCTCGCGATTCTCTGTGAGGATGTCAGCGGGGACGGCCAACTCGTTCTCCCCTCGCTAGAGCCGTTGGGAAACGCATTGAGTTGGAGGCTGCACGAGCAGGCAGCTCTGGGCGGCGGGGGCCTGCGGACGTGCCGCAGCCACAACGGGACCGGCTGCAGAACCGGGTCAGGGCCGCGCAGAGGAGCTGGGAGCGCAGCGGCGGCGGCGGCGAAGGTCGCGGTGACCCCGTGCAGCCCGGCCCGGCCTCCTTCCTGCCGGGAGCTCCTGGCCGCGTCCTCGGCCACGTGTGCAGCGAGCACGTGGCGCAGCGGAGGCCTGGCGCGCTGCCCGCGGAGCCTCTGGGCGCGGCACGGCTGGCGCTGCGCTGCGCTGCGTTGCGCTGCTGGGAGCGCCGTGCCGGCGGCCGCCCCGTCGGGCTGGGGCGGAGCCGTGCTGCCCTCGGCGGGGTGCTGCTGAAGGCTGCAGATGTGTGCCTGAAAGAATCAGGTTGCTGGGAACCTGATTTGAATTTTCTGACTTGAAAAAAATATAAGGCTTTTTTTTTTTTTTTTTTCCTCTTGCCTTGACTTTGGCTTGGATTTAGCTCCGTTCTGTTTCACCAAAGTGCACGGGGTTCAGGCTGCAGATGGGGCCAGGATGAGCCCCGCAGGTGCTGCCTGCAGAGCATCGGTGGGGCTCATCTCGATCAGCAGGTGGGAGCACGGGACTGGCCAAAGAGCTGCCTGCACCTCTGTGTTCCAGCTCTCTGCTGGGTGCTGCTCGGTGCTGCCTCTGCCTTGCGAAGAGAACGTGGGAGTACAGAAGAGCGCTAAAATTCAACGCTCCTTCTTTCAGTGTGGCAAGGTAGTTTCTTACGGAAGGGAAAAAAAACCCGACCAAATGAGCCTTGCACGGGAGGAGTGCAGTGCGTGGCCCCGAGGTGCTGCTGGGCTGATGCTCTCCCACGAGGAGCACGGCAGTACTGGTTGCTGCAGCCGCTCTGCCTGCAAAATTCTTTTTCCCTCTTCCAGCTGGAACTTCTTACAAATGAGGTGCTTGTCTCCTTGGCTGGATTTGAATATTTGTGTCTGCATCAAATCAGAGAAGTCGCAAAGTTGAATTCCAAACTTCCCGTGGTGCTGCCATTCTAATTTATCCTTAGAGTCAGGCCTGTGCTCTAAGAGAGTAAATTAGAATCTCTGCAATTAAGCACATTGTTGCGCGAAGGAAATCAGGCTGAACGCAGCTGGAAGTTAATAATCCTTTTAAATGGTGATTTGGCTCCAGGCAGCGTGGGCTGTTGCAGCCCGGCTCTGTGGCCGTTGGGTGAGGGAATCGTCCCCGTGCGTCGTGATGCCGTGTGCTGCAGTCCTTGCATGTGGTTGCCACCCATTGACCTCCTGCAGAACTCAGTGGCGGCACTGCAGGGCTACTGGCAGCTTCCTGGGTGCTTCCTGTGACACTGAGAAGTGCAGTGGGATGAAACGTGGGTGTCTGCCTGGGGAAGGTATGCCTGAGTGCCCTGGGCCTGGGCAGCCCTGGCATGGAGCAGGATGGGTCTGGCACCAACCCGGGCAGCAGCAGCTGTGCCCCGGTGCTGGAGAAGGCGCTGCCAGTGCCGAGGAGTGGAACGCAGGGCAGTGGGCTGCGGACAGTTCATGGCCAGAACTCGGCACAGCTGGGTGTTTTGATTTAATTCTCTTCGAAGGGTTCCTCGCCCCCTAGGAAATGTTGTAATCATCTTAGTTGGAAGCTAATTGAAGCCCTTAAGCAAGACTGTTTTCTCTTCTGTGTTCTCAGACTGTGCCTGTCGCTATGGTACCTGAACACTTTCCAGTTTCAGGGGTTATTTCCCATTGCATATTTGGTGTGACACCATATCCAGGCGATTAGCTCACTGGGTGACACCAGGACAGCCAAAGCAAGCAGCTTGCAAGCGTGGAGCTGCAGCTGACAGACCGGGGTCGCTGCAGGGCCTGGCTGGCAGAACTTCCTACTAAGAGCAGAGCCAAGTGCTGATCGAACAGGAACGTGCTTAGAAAATACTGGTCAGAACTGAGCTGCCCAGACCTTGTGAGGGGCAAAGAGCAGAATCCTTTGAAGTCTTCGGAGTGGGACATGCTGTGATCCATGCTGCTGTGCACTGCTCAGCACAGTGTTTGGAAAGGTATTGGGTGGAGGAAGGTGCTGTGATAACCGTGCATGGCTTGAGTTGTGCCGGAGGAGCATTTGCTGTGCACTTGGCTCACAAGTTCATACAGCTCATCTGGCAGTTGTATTTGCTGCTTGTAGGATTAGAGATAGAAAGTAGCTATGAAATGAATTTGGGATTTGTATCATGTCCGCTGTGTCATCTGTTCCCAGAGAAAGAGGCAGGAGGGATGTGGTTCTTCCTAGCTCAGGAGCTGGGGTTTATGTTCTACCCTGCACCCACTGACTGAGCAGCACTGCTGCAAAGCCACTGACACCAGCAGGGACCTCAGCTCGTGGTGCCTCAGTCCTCCCTGTAAGCACCTAGAGGAATTTTTGTTGCAAAACAATCCATTTTTTTCTGTTTATGTGCATTAAAAAAGATCTGTAAATGAGTGGCAAAGTCGCACAGGTGCTGTGTGACCAGGTGGCAGCCCCTTGCTGTCTCGAGATGCAGACCCTCCAGCTGCAGGAGCTACCAAAACTCAACTTCACTGAATTTGGCTAAAAGAAATAGTGGTAGTGCACTGGGCTCAAGGTAATTGACATCTCTTTGGATTCCCAAATAAATTGCTGCATCACTCACTTTGAGGGAACGGTGCCCAATTTCCTTTTCTGATTACAAAGGCAGGCTTCCTTAGCTGACCTCGCATCACATCCCCACTGTGTCCTCAGCTGTCTGCTGTGTGCTGCCCAGAGCACTGCCGTTCCCCTTTGTCAGGTGTAACTGCTTTGGGCTGAGGTTAAAGCAAGGGCAGTGTCACTGGTCTCAGATGGCTGTTTGTGCAAAGGAAAGGAGGTGTTTGGCTAGCTCAGACCAGTGGGCACGGCTGTGACGTGGGAATAAAGTGATTATCCCAGGCAGGAAAAGGGCTTCTGTCCATTCCTAAACAAAAGCCCATAGTGCACTGATACAGGGAGGTGCTGTGCCACAGGCAGAACTGATGTATCTGGTGCTAGATGTGGTCTCTACTCTGGTGAGAGAACCAGAGCTCATCTGCACTCAGGCAGTGCTGAGTACTGATCAAAATTCATAAGGCCGAACTGCAATGCTGAATCTGATTAAATTCCTCAAAATGAAAATACGACTGTAACTGGTGGTTCTGGTTGGTTGGTTTTTGGTTTTTTTTTGTTAATTCAGTGCCAGTTACCAGCAGAGATATGTATCTTCTGTGAATCTTGTCTGGTAAGAGCCTGAGTCAGTCTGCAGTTTCAGTGCCTCCCTCATGTGAGCAGCTCTCACATGCAGCAGCACCCCTTTGTGTTGTTTACCTGACCCGATCAATTGATTCTATCTTGTCTAATTAGCTTGAATTTCACCGCAATAACAGCTTCCAGCAACAATAGGCTGTGGTCGTGCCACAAGGGTATGGTATCATCTGTAAACTTCAGAAAGAGGTGAGAAATACGATCTTAAAAACTGATGCTTAGAAAAATACAGAGGTTGGAGCCTGCGTTAAAAGGTGAAATGTAAGAACTAGGGCATGGGAGTGCTGTGCCACGGGAGTCAAGTTCCTGTTCCTCCTGGAGCTGTGGGAGCATTGATTCGGCCCCAGGGGTGGTGGTGGGTCCCATCCCTCTGGGGGCTCCGGGCCTGGGGAGCACCTTCTGAAGCACTCAAGGTTGTAAGACCGAAACAGCCCGTGAGTGCTGCACAGCCTGGGGCCGGGAAGGGATGGGCTGCTGCAGCCCATGGCTGTGTGCTGCCAGTGTGCTGGGAGCGGAGGGAGCACACATGGTGTGGCGAAAGCAGGGCTTTGTTTGAGGTGTAGCACTGCACAAGTCACCTGCCTTTAAAATAAGACTAAAACCCCCAAATAAAAAAAAAACAAAAAGTCCACAAAGTGAGTGTTGGGTTTGGTCTGCAATTCTGCTTTTTATGGAGGCAGTTGGGAGTCCTGTGGCAGATAGCAAGGTATGTGCTGCTCCTCTAAAATTACTGTGAAGTAGTTGGTGACCTAATAAAATTACAGACCGGTGGTTACAAGAAAAAGTAATCACTGTGCTCAGTCCATGTTGTGCAGCGCCATGCAGTCACACTGGCAGCAGCTGTCTTGCCAGACACTGTCAGCTGCAAAGCAGCAAATGAGGGGGATTTTGAAACCACAACACAGCAGCTGAAAGTTGGTATCAGCCCAGCCTGTTGCCATTTTGGTGTCACAGCGCTGTGATAGGAATGCTGATAAAACTTATGCTGGAGAATGTGGAAATAAGGGTACAGTTTTAAAGTCTCCCAGCTCACTGTTACCTGTCAGTGCTGAGTGGTGCTGCTGGCCCTGCCCGTGGGCTGCCCTGCTATTCCTGGGGGCCACCAGCCCTGCTCAGGTGCTGCTGTGACCACAGGATCCCTTCCTCTTCCCCAGTGCTGCCAGGAAGAGCTGTGCAGGCGCAGGCAGCACTGCTCCTAGCAGCGGATGGGCACACGCATCAAACCAGAACGAATGGATTTCTTTTTCCAACTGCTGTCACTTTCAGCTATCTGTCTTGCCTTTCGTGTCATAAGCAGTCAAAAATGCTGTAGGATGTCCTCTTTGTATTTGGCTTCTTTTTGCTCTGTTTAAGTCGGTCGTGGTGCCGTCGCCTTTGCTGGGGCGCAGCAGTCAGCCTGCAGCGTGGTGCGCAGCGTTGGGGTGGGCTGCTGTACAGCTGCACAGAGGTGTCCTGGGGCTTTTCCAGCCGGGAGAAGGGAAGACATTCAGTGAGGAGTGCAAGAGCAGGAGGGGTGCCTGGCCCAGGGCCATCCTCACAGCCCCAAACGCTTGTATGAAGGCAGGTTTCCATTTGCACGCACGGCTTTGGCTTGTGGCCTTACGCAGGCAGTTGTTTGCAGGAACCCCTGGGCTCTGTGCGCTGCCCTGAGCCTCGTCCTGCTCCCTCTGTGGCCGTGGTGGCGAGGGCAGGAGGTGGTCAGAAATCTGCCGGTGACCCAGATCTGATCTGTAGGCTGTAGGTGGGGCTGCTTGGACACCGCAGTGGGGAAACCGTGAGGGAGAAGTGGTGTGGGAGAGTGGGGCACTGGGGGCTGTTCTGAGCCTGCAGGTTCGGGCTGGAAGTTCTTGCCTTGTGTTTGCCTCAGGACGCATCCAGCCCCTGCTTTGTCGCCCACAGCACCGCGGTGAGATGCCTCCAACCAGAGCCCTGCAGCAAGTAGAAGCAGTGTGCCCCCACGCTGATCCCTCCCCATCTCTAAGGAACGTGGCTGTGCTGGAGCGTGGCTGCCTGCTGCCTCCTGGAGCTGCCAGCTGTGTGTCCGTGCAAGGCTCAGACAGGCTTAGGAGTCCCCAGTCCAGTGAGTTTGTCATCAGTAACGATCGCTACCTGCAATGCAGTGCTGTTAGTTTTAGCTTGCAGGTTATTGTTAGAGTTATACCACTGACATATTTGCCGCAAGAGCCAAATTAAAGCAGTTTGTTTAGGATAGGTTTCTAAATAACAACCAGCACAGCATTTTGAGGTATTTTGGGCATCCGTATCTATTAGCATTGAAAATGTCTTGTAATTCCTGAATCACAGAGATTATTAAAAAAAAAATATACAAAACCCACAGCCAAACTTAATGCCTTGTCATTGCAAACAATACTTCAGTATTTTTTTTAATGCCGGATTTCTCTTAGCCTTGAAAGTGCTGTCCAGGCGCAGGGTGGATCTACTGAGCTGGTAGAGACCAGCAGAGTCCTGGTGGTTGGTGTTGGGAGCAGCCGTGCCTCTGCTTGGGTTGTGTCTGTGCTGTGTGTTCCAGCTGCTTGGCTTGTTGGTTGGTTTTTATCCTCTCTGAATTTATTCTTTGTCTTCCTGATTTGGATCCTCCCTACCTTCTGTCCCAGTAACTCTCTGGGCTTCATTTCCAGCTGTGCTTGTGGGAGCTGGATCCTTCTGGCCCGTAGATAGCCTTGTTTCAAGTTCAGTTGTGTTCCAGAGGTTGTGGCCCAACGTGTATTTTTATCAGGAGTCCCGAGTGCTAATTATATGCAAACACTGCATGTTTTCATTTCTCACGATTCTCTGCTCCAGACAGATTTCTGGTTCTGTGAAGTATTTCTACGTGGATATTTCTCTCTTCTGTGAACTGCAGGGAGCAGCGTAGGGTGCCCAGAAGCGCCACGGGCACCGACCCAACGCCAGCACAGTTCTCGTCCTTTGCAGACGAGCCAAGGCAGCTCTTGCAGCAAACAGTGTGCTTGTTTCCTGAAATCACAGTGCTCACTGCATGCATGTGAGGGTGAAATCACATCTGAGAATATAACAGCACTCTTTGGCTGCCTTCCTTGTCCGGGGTTAAACAAATGGAAAAGCTGGGCCACGAGCTGCTGGCCAATGGCCCATCGGGTCCTGCGGTCTGAGGACTGAGCACACTGTGCTGCAGGCTGCTGCATCTGGCCGGAGGTGTCTGCAGGGCAGGGCTGCCTCTGGGGCCGGGCTGGAGTGAAGCAGCGTGCAGTGCTCGTCTCCTGAGTTTGAGGATGGTCTCGGTGCTTGTGTGAAGCATTAGTTCTGATTGCTTAGGAGGCTGAAAATAATGCAAAACCAGAGTTAAGCAGCCTGAAATTCTGCACCTCGTTCCTCTCCTCCCTCCGCAAACAGGATTCCTTGTAGGGTGCTAGCAGACAGTGGCTCTTGATAGCCATGAATGCAGATGTTATTTTTGCATGAACTGAGGTGTCACATGAGTGCTGTCAGTGCTTCGAGAGATGCTGGATTGCCGCTGCAGCTGCAGGCCGTGTGTTCCTTAGCGATGCTACCTGCAGCCTGGCCCAGAGCAGGTGGACCCATGTGGTAACGGCCAGGAGCTCTGTGTGGAGCGTGTCACTGTGCCACCAACCCTGGGGCATTGGGACCACAGCCCTGTGCCGAACAGAAGCCGTGGAGCACACGGCAGCCTGCAAGGCCACATCTGTGAGAGCCAGCCAGTGCTGCAGCTGCCATGGAAACAGAGGATTTTGTTCCCGTGGCAACCAGCTGGGGCTTTCCCAAGAGCGGAGTGAGAGCTCTTGGAGAAGGAGCAGGATGGTGCCCTGCTGCAGGGCCCGGTCCTGCTTGGTGCTGCTCCCCTCGGCAGGGCTGTGGAGCTCCAGAGCTCTGCGTGCAGCTCTGGCTGCGCTGCTGCTGGTGCTGCCTGGGGCAGCTGGTGCTGAGGTGCATGCAGGGATGGGATGGGCGCTGGTGTTCAGGTGTGTTTGGGCTTTGCTCCGTTGCTGCAGGTTGTGCTTTGTTGGCCAAGGAATCGCTTCGGTGCTGGGTTCTAAAGAAACTGCTTGTTGCACCTGAAGAACTTCACGGAAGACGTAGCAGGATTCAAAGCAGGAATGTCTGGAATTGATGTGATGAGTGCAGAGCCCCAAAAGTACCACAGTGAGCACAGCACAGAGGTGTGTAACAGCGGGGCCGTCCCTGTGGGAGCGAGATCCTCTCCGTAGGTTTGAGCTGCATTCATTGCGTGCCGCAGTCAAAGCACTGCGTGCCATGGGCAGCCCAACACTGGGCTGTGTGCTGTGTGGAAGCTGCACTGGGGCAGCACTGCAGGGAGCTCCCACAGCCGTGAGCTCCAGAGCTGCTCCAACGGCTGCAGAGAATTAGGGAATCTGGTTCAGAATTACAAATCACTTCCATGATTGCTCATTGATGGGGAATTTTTAATCAGTGGATGCCGTGTAGTAGAGCACAACAGCTGAAATATGCTTTTGGAAAAGCTCATAATTGAAAGTGAGTTTTTAAATTGCTAATGTAATGCCTATAAGGGGAGCTTTTTAATAAGGCCTCTTAAACCTCCCTGATTCCAGCACAGGGTTAGCATTATTCCTGAGGCAGGCATAGAGAAAGCAGTGGGAGCATTATTCTCAATCTTGACATAAGAATAAGCAATTTAATTACAGCCAGCTATAAAATGGAAAATTCCTTACAGTGACAAACGGCCGCTGCGGTGGGGTGACAGCAGCACTTTGTTCCTGGTTTGTTTACCAAGCAGTGGCAGTGGGAAGCATGCGAGGATCACGGAACGGCTCCGAAACGGGGAGAAGAGTGGGCACAAAGCGCACAGCACTGCAGCTCCTACTGCGGCTGTTGGCTGCCGCTGCGGTTGTGTTGGGCTTACTGTAATAATCCGTGTGGGAAAAGGCTGCTCTGCAGCTGAGAGCTACGTGCAAAGGAGGAAAATCCCATTCCTTGCGTAGCAAAGGCAAATGCGGCTTCCAGGCAGGCACGTCTCCCTGGGACTGCTCTGTGCTCTGCACAAAGCCCCGCTGGCCTGCGCGGCTGAGTCACTCGCGGGCACAGCCTTCGCTTTCAGAATTGTCCTTCCCTTCTGGGAAATGGAAATGAAAGGGATGCTCACGTCTGCAGCACACTGTTCCTGCGTGCCCTGCGTGGACTCTGCTCCTGATTTCAAGCAGAGGCTAACCTGCACAAACTGGAGTAAAATCATCGGCTCCTTTTTACCAGAGCTTGCAGCTTTGTGCAACTCCCCAACTCCCAGCAGCCAACCCCAGCCCTGCTGCAGGGGCACAGCCCTAGCGGAGCAGTGGGGCGGACCAGGGAGAGCAGCACCGCCTTGGCAGGAGTCAGGAGTTGGGTTGGAGGCCCCAGGGCCGGGCTGAGCTCCTGCATCGCAGCAGCTTCATCCCTGCCTGGTGGTGGGGCTTTGTCAGAGCCCTCAGCACAGCCATTGCTGGTGCTCCCAGTGGGAGCAGTGGCTCAGATGGCAGCTGCAGATCCTCAGCTGTCCTGGACGCAGGTGCCTCTGCGTAGTGACATTTCAGACCTGCAGAGACAGGTGGTCGGCCACTTGTACGAATTCCTTTATTGAAGGTTTGTTCCTTACTTTGTTTCATGTAGTTCTGGTGGTCCTCTCTGCCCATTTCAGCTCCAGCCATAGGTGCCAATTCTATTGGCAGATCCCAAAGATTTGGCTTAGGTGCAAGGAGTATCAGTATGATTGCTGCTTATTTTAAAAATAAATGTAACTGCTGTGACTGTGGGTTGTTTTGTTTTTTTTTGCATAGAGTTGTTCTATTGTGACACTACTGCTGTTGTAAAAAATTCCTGTGCTTTGCAGTATAACAGCCCTTGGAACAAGTGTGTGGGTCTGGCTTCAGCTGTGAGTGGATCCAAAAGCCTTCATCACCACTTACATGTGTGGAATGATCATGTGCTATACAAATGTGTTTTAGCATTTAAAAAATGCTTTTTCTTGTCCGTGTCAAAGTTCTCTCTTCCTGTTTTAAGTGCTGACCAACTTGAGGTTACAGAAATGCACTGTCATCATGTGTAGACCTATTTAAGTTCCTGTCCCAGAAGCTTGTCATTTTTTCATGACTACTGTTAGTTAGTTTAGTAGAAGATGCTATCTGTTCTTCTGCGCCTCATCTTTCAATTTGTCTGTGGTTTTATCATCCCACATAAGAGCTGAGTTTTCTGCACAGAGCTTCTTTCTCAGTGCAAGGATGTGGGGGATTTTCACCCTTCTCAAGCAGCGGGCCAGCAGTTAGTTGCTCTGCAGGAGCACTGCTCTGTGTACATGCTCGCTTTCCTGAAGTGTGCTTGGAAATAGATGTAGTAGAAGCGTTTTCTTCTACCTGGTGATGAGGAGAAAGCTGCACCCATCGTGCTTCCTTCACGCCTTTCCAGCAGTCTGCAGTAAGCCTTAATCCCCTTTACATTTCATGAGTCAGGTGAGTTCAGACTGATGTTGAGAACTGAGGGCTGACTGCTGGTGGTGAAGTTCTGCAGCTTTTCCTATGGAGTTGTAGACTGCTCCTCTGGAGCTGAAGTGACTCACATCTGACCTGGTTAACCATTTCAGTTTCGGAGACTCATTAGTTTTCCTTTAGAAAGCAGAAAGTGGTTGGCCAAGGCATCCCTATAGGTTTTTGTGGCCAGGTCCTTTCCCTTCTGCGTGAACTTGGAAGAGATAACTATACCTGAATGCAGCTATGCCAGCGTAACTAATAATAAAAGAGAACCAGCAGTGAATGTGGCAACGACCAAGTTAGCATAGATTACATTTGTTTTTTTTCTTAGATTTTTTCTTTACTTTGTTCTGTCTTTAGACTTTAAAGAGAAAGGAAAAAGAATACGAGCATGAGATGGAGCGGCTGGCAAGAGAGAAAATCGCCACCCAGCAGCGGCTGGCAGAACTGAAGAACGAGTTGAGCCAGTGGATGGACATCATGGAGATTGACAGAATTGTTCGACAGACAGTTCAGCCAGAGGATGACCAGGCATCTACCTCCACAGCGTCAGGTACCCACAATTTCTGTCTCCTTGTAACCATCACTGTACAGCGCTGTCGTAGAGGTGGGTGGTGGGGATCTTCATTTAGCACCATCACAGTTGCTCTGCATTCAGAATTAAGTAAAAGGATCTCCAGCGTTTTGTAGTCGGTGATGGTGGCCTAATAATATGCTTGTGTAAAGTACACTGAAAATCATGCATCCACTGTGTTACATAAACCCAAGGTACAGGTTTGCACATTCATTCTGCTGGTGTCTGGCATGAGGCTCCTTGCTTTCAGAATGTACAGCTCATTAAAGCTGATTTGGGTTATAAGTGTCTTGATACATTTGTGCACGAAGGTAGGAAGGTATTCAGCCACACAGAGAAGAAGGAATTGGTACAGGAGAGGTCGCTGTAGCATTTGACCAACTTAGCGAGCCTTTACATTGCACGAGAAAGATTCACAGTGAAAATAAATGATGCTAATGAAAATCAAGCATGCTATTCCAGTGAGAAGTTTTTGTGAGCTAGGAGAGTGGGCACTTTCCTCCAAACCAGTGATCTGCACAGGAAGAACAGGCAGTCATGGATGGACAGCACTTTGCTTTCCAGAGATCAGAAGGCTGTAGCAGTTCCTGACTATTTGCAGCAATTCCTTAAAATCGCAGTGGCTTTTGCTCGTGGTGCTCCAGGCAGATGGCACAGCAGGTGCCCAGAAAGGGAAAACCTGAGCTTTCTGGTTCACTCAGATTCCTGTACAGGGCTCATCACCTTTGAATATGCTCCAGACCATCTCCAAGTGTAAGCTGGTGGAAGCTGAGAGTTGGAGAGCTTTGTAAATTGAGGCATCAGCCATTCATTTCACCAGCTGGCCTCTGCTGAAAACATTCTCTTCAAGCTACTACTGACCGTGGGGCTTGCAAAAGGGAGGTGTCTTCCCCAGTTATGCTGCTGCTTCTGTATCTTCTGAGGTTTTTAATCTCTACTGCATGACTGGCTTTAGAGCAGGCAGTGCAGAATGCCCTGCTGATGATCCTAATCTCCTTAAGGTCAGCATTGCCTCATTAATTTGTAGGATCAATGGAGACTTCTTTTTCCAGAACCAGGCCAGTAAACTTGCTGCCACGATTCTTCATCACTGTTTCCTTTCTGCTCTGGAGCAGGAGGAGTAGTTACAACTGATAGAACAACATACCAGGAAAAGAAATCCTTTTCCTCTTTGTGCAGAGAGCACTCCTCAGTCCAGCTTCTGTCCATCTACTCAGCTCAAGTTGCTTCTCTTGCCTGCCAAGTGGGATCTCCCAGCCTTTTGCGAGCACCTCTCTAGCTGAGCTGAGTGCAGCCTGCTGTGCTGTGCTGTGCTGCTCTCCCTCAGCTCGGCGACTCCTCCTGCTGTCCTCCCTGCCGCTTGTCCTGCCCTGTAGGAGAGGCTGCTTAGCCCAGTTCATGCTCTGCTTTTTTTTTTTTTTTCTTTTCTTTCTATGGGAGTTTCTTCATTTCATTCGTTTTCCAGAGGGCGAAGACAACATGGATGAAGACATGGAAGATGACAGGCCTGTGAACTCATTACCAAAACTAGCCCAGCGCCAGCACCCAGAGCTCCTGAAAGCCGTCCCTTCAAACGCTGCTTCCCATCACCTGGCGGTTTTGCCTCAGCACCTGTCTATCCAGCAGAAACAGCCCCCAGCCCACGCACAGCCTTCCATCCAGACACAAGCACTGGTCCAGCCGCAGGCGATTGTCCCAGCACAGACTCACATCGTGGCGGCTTCAACAGTGCAATCGACTGTTATCGCCCACACCGCCACTACCCACGCTTCGGTCATTCAGACTGTCAACCACGTCATTCAGGGTCCACAGACCAAGCACATTGCTCACATTGCACCTTCCACGTCCAGCCCTGTGCAACTTACCACTGCTGCTCAGCCTATCGGCCACATCACTGTGCACCCGGCCACCATCAACCACATGGCCCACCTCGGCCAGCAGCTGCCCATCTACCCTCAGCCCGTGGCCGTCAGCCAGCCCGTGGTGAGCCACATCGCTCACACGATCTCTCACCAGCAAGTGAATGGAACCACAAGTCTCGGCCAGCAAGCGGTGATGGCCAAGCCGGCCGTGGGAACCCAAGTTGTCCATCACCCGCAGTTAGTTGGGCAAACGGTCCTAAATCCAGTAACTATGGTAACCATGCCATCATTCCCAGTGAGCACGCTGAAGCTGGCCTAGGGAGAATCGTCCGAAGGTGAAGTCTTTGCTGGGAACCTTTCCTAAACTCCGTACATTCCAACCACGTCCGACTCCGCGGGTTGAGGTGCAGAGCGGCAGGGTGCAGGGCTCTGTCCTGCTGCCCGGCAGCCTGGCGTGGCCAGAGGGGCCTCTCTGCACTTGAGTTTTGTTAATCTGAGAAAACTAAAGAGACAGTTGTTCATGGTGATTTTTTTTCCTTTTATGTGTAATCGGTGAAATATGGTTATGATGTTCTTAAGACTTTAATTTTCCCCTTTTATGTGTTGCTTCTTTGTAGAATAAATCTGCTGATCTCTTTATTGAGACGTTGTGTAGAATGGGAAAAAATCATAAAGTCTATATTTATATATATGTGTGTATGTGTGTGTATATATATGTATATACATATATATATAAATATAACATTTGAAGAAGGCCTTTTGTAAGGTTGATTATTTTGCAGGATTATTAGTCAAAATTCAGTTTTGGAGGAAGAAGACACAGTGTCCTCTCTAAACAAGAAACTACGTTAGATGGTTTGGTGGACCAGGGTACACAGACAGTGACAAAAGCAAAGCAAATTGAACGTTTGAGATATTTCCCATCAGTATATTACATTTCAAAAAACCATCTACAATCACTGTGACTTGTTATGGCATTTTAAGGAAGTTCTCTGTCCTGTTTAATAAAAGGAAAAAGAATACACAACCGGACTTCATTTGTTGCAGTTTTATAAATGACTTGATTTTTATAGCTATGTCAAAAAGAAAAAAAGTATTGTTTTTTATTATTTTAATTGATGACTGTGTTCTGTTTGGATGTTTTTGGGGGGTTTATTGTTTGGTTTGGCTTTGCTAATGCAATAATTGATTTTACAGAACTGTTTCAGGATTCCTCGTGCCAGTCCCAAGCCTTAGATTTTCTGGGTTGGTTTTTGTTTTTGCAGAGGCAGACACTTTGTGGTGGCGACTTACAGTGTGTTTATCTGGCCTGATAACAGTGGAACTTGGGGCAAGACCAACGGAAATTAAGCTGATTTGCTGCATGGTTTACTTTTCTTTGTTAGTTTGTTCCTGAACAGACCACGTTTTAGTGTGGAAGTCAAAGGATTAGAGAAGTGATAAACGTGCATGTGGTATCTTCCAAAGTGCAAGCAATTTTTATACTTATTTTTCTTTTCGGGGAAAAAAAAATCTAGTCTTTTGTAGGAGAACAGTATGAGCTCAGTATGCATAACCTGACAGTGTGTCTTACAGACTGCAGTGGGACGTGCACCAAAGAAACTCCGCATCCTAAGTAACTGTCTTATTCCATCTCTTCTGGTAGCGAGGTCTCGTTGCAGTTAATGAATGGCCCACTGAGTCACGAGGTGAGGAATACTGACTGTGCTGGTCCCCGCTGGGAGTTTGGATGTGTTTTATTGCTGACTGCATATTCTGCTCCGAGCACCGTTTTGTCTGTAGCACTACTGTTAATGGTCTGTCTGTTCCTTGCACTGTTTTGCATGTAGCACTGCTCTTAATGATCTCTTTACCATCTTCCTCTTTCTAAAAACAAAAGTCCTGCAGTCCTCGATGCAGGCAAAATCCCTGCTGTAGCCAGTGGACGTTCTCCTTCAGGCAGGCTGAGAGGATGCTTCCTGCTAGCATCCAACCTGTGTTGGAAATGACACCCATTCAGAGGAGGAGGTAAGAGGAGGAGGCTTCAGCCATGAGACCGCTTCAGTTGCTAGCCAGCTAACTGGTTCTGCCTCAAGATCTTCCACAGATCCTGGGAAGCTTGCTCTGTAGCGTGCCCAGAACACCCATAGGCTCCAGCAGGACTTTTGCCTGGCTGTGGATTGCTGTACCGGGGGTACAGTGAAAAAAGCTTGCCAGTTCTGTACTGTCCGTGCTATCACTGAAACTGTGCTGGAGGCAGCAGTAATTACTGCATACAGAAAGTGTGATTGTGCCTTCTGAGTAGACATGGCTGAGAGTTGCATCAAATCTGTATTTATTAAGCCCTGAGTTGCTCAGTAGTTAATACTCTTTGTTGTTTTCTTGCATCTCAAGTTGAGGAAGCTCTCACCTGTGCTTTTAGCACAGTTCCTACAGCAGAATCTTTACGGTTTCCTTATCTCAGTCGTGTTTCAGCAGGTTGTTCTTTCTCACTTCCAGAGCACCATTAATGCTGTGTGGAAATGAGAGTTGCCAGGTCTTTACTGTCTCTGTTGTACGTTCAGGTGCTCGGCCACGAGAGCCGTGTTCTGGGTGCCCGCGGGACCTTCAGCTGGTGTATCTAGAGATGGCCATTAGATGCTGGGACATCTCTTCATCAGAGAATACTGGAAAATGAGCACTTAAAACAGGGTCGTCTCCTTAGGCGTGGCTTTGTCTTCTGCAGCTGTTTGGAGGAGGAGGAAGCGGCCTCTGCCGTTCTTTGCTGTTCCAACTCGCAGAGCCATGCGAAATAACAAAATGGAGGCAGGAAGCCTCATTTCTGGCCAACAATGGCTGAGCTTTTGAAGGAGAAAAAGCCCAGATTGGGAACTCAGCAGCGCGTGGCTGCTGTGAGCACAACAGCAAAGGAGCACCAGAAGCCCCTTCAGCGCCTGGACGTGGATCCCGTTCTGCAGGTGCTGGCAGGGAGGCACAGGAGCAGCACGCACCATTCTCCTGCCCTTGTTACGTGCAGTTCTGCACGATGGCTTACTTCTTGTACTGAAAAACTTTACTCCCACCTTAATTCCATTGGCTTCTTATCCCAGGAGAGCTGATGCTGGCCCACTGGCAGTAGCACAGCCATACTAAGCTGCGCAGAACGTGTAGATGGAGAGAAGGGTTCCTGTTCTTTGATGCAGGCAGATGAGCTTTCCGGTGGACTATTAATGGCCTTTACCCGTGGTCGTGGTTCCGCTGCCTTCCTCCCTGCTCCCGCTGCGTCACTTTGCCCTGCTCTGCCGTCACCTCCCCCCAGCACTCTGTCTCTCCCACCCGCTCCCCTCGGTGCAAACCTCCACCCTCCCAGGCTCGCCCTGCCCAGCAGCCGCCCCGTGCTGATCGCCGTCAGCGCTGCAATTCTTCGCCTTCTCCGCGGCTGCGAGAAGCATTTCTTCATTTCTATCTGTGTTTTAAAGCTGGCCAACTTCTGTTCTGTGGGACACGGCCAGGTGCAGCCCTTTCCCCACGGCTGTCATTCCTGCTCAGAAACCGCAGATTTGTGCTGATGCTCTTAGAAATGTTCAGTACTGTATAACAAGGGGCACTTTAGAAATGTCTCTCCTCCTTTGATATATGTGTTTTCCCTATGGAGAAAGCTATATATAAATAAATATATGTGTACACTTGGGGATTCAGAAGATCTAATTTGTCCCAAAAAAAAAAAAAATCAATAAATACAAAGTTTACAAGAAATCTCTTCTGTTGTTGAATAATCTTAGTTACTTAGTTCTGCAGCGCCGGGCACAGAGCTCAGAGCTGGGCCCCCAGCACCGGGCTCGCCCCGTGCGTGCAGCTGCGGCCGTGTGAGCCGAGGGCCCGGGCAGCCGCAGGTGTTTTAGCGTCTGCATTCGGCGCTGCGGGCCGGGCTGCCCTGCGGCGGGAGCTTCCGCGGAGCCGCGAGGTGAACGGCAGCGCAGCCGCGCGGGGAGCATCGCGCCGTTCCGACAGAGCCGAACTGCGGGAGCCGTGCGAGCTGCAAAGCCAAGGCGGATCGTTTCCGTGCGGGGCTGCGGCGGAGCGCTGCCGCCGGGATCCGAGCAGACGGGGCCGCTTCGCTAAAGGCGGCCGCGGGGAGAAATGAGATGCGGTATTCTGCGTTCCATCCTCGCGCTTTGCATGCGGATATTTCGCTTCCTTTGTCACTTTCTAATTACGCAGACTGTTTTCTCTGGGTCTTCTCCCAAACGTGTGCCGTTGCTCATCAGCTGCAGAGCCGCCGCCAGGCTGAGCCCAGCGCTGCTCCTGCTGCTCCGGGCCGGCCGGGCTGCGCTGCGCTCGGCGGGGAGCAACCGCTCCTTTCCGGCCCCAGAACGTCCCAGAACTTGGAAAATCGGTATTGCTTGAACATTGATCAGCATTAATGAAAGATTAAAGAAAGCGGCATTCATTTATTGGCATCCTTTAGAGAAGATGTGGAAATGTAGAAGCAGAAGAAATGCAATGCCTGTTGAATGGGGAAGGTTGGCCGATGATGCCATCGGCGCTGTGACCACGTGTGCCAGGTGAGGCTTTGGCTCCTGGGGACGGGGCCACCCGGCATTGGGGTGGGGCTGGGGTGCACCGGGAGAGGGGAGCTGCAGCATCCATGCTGTGAGATGAGGAACTGGAAATGCAGCTTGGCTAAACCTGCTCCACCTAACTCAGATTTGAATGCTCTCTCCTGCAGACCACCAAGTTGGATGTCTCAGGTTTTGAGAAAAGCCTCCTGGGTCCCTTGAGCACAGACTGAGAGCCAGGTAAGCCAGGTCACACCACACTGCTCCGATTGTGTGCACGTGGGGTAATTATACCCACGTTGATTTCTGAACTGCTCGTAAGGGCCTTTTGCTCAGACATCACTGTGCTGTTTTTTAGCCTGTCTGCTAGCTCCAGGAGGTGCCAACACTGAGTTTGGTTAATTAGGTGCTATTAGATAGTTAGGGTACCCCAGTAATTTGCTCCTATGGTTATATGAAATGACCTGTCCTTTCTCTTGTCTACACGTTTTATGTGCAGAATACTTTTCATCTCAGTGCTTAGAACTGGTTCTCTGGTCAGATCTTGCAGTAGATCCAACTAAAACATTCTGAAAAGGGAAACAGTGGCTTTTTGGGATGAAAAACCAAATGCAGTGGGATTCAGAGTTGTGCTGGTGATTGTTCAGCTCTGCCACCTGATGCTGCATCAACTGCACCTGTGTGGACAGCTGGGTTCGCAAAAGCCAGCAGCTGCAATTGCTATGACACTTGATTAGCAGCACCTTATAAGGAGATCTTATGCTACCTGCATTCCTCAAAAACTATTTTGGCTTCTTAACGTCCATCCGCTCCCCACCTTCAGAGGTTGCCAGGAGTGCCACCTGATGTTTAACGAGCTTGGATGAATGAATGAAAGGCAGGAGGGGGGTTCAGGGTAAGGTGCAGTAAGAAGGTCTCAGTGTGGCTGTTGTGTGGAGGCACAGTGGAAATGCTGTCACAGCCTGAAGCAGTGATGGAGCACCTGGTGGGAAGGCAAGGCCAGCCCAGGGGATCTCAGCTGCATGCAATGTACTGAATGACCAGGAGGGCTGGAGCCAGGATCCACCCCTTCTCAGACTTCATTTAAAGGTTGGCAGTGGAGGTGAGGGTATCTTGCTAGAGATCCTTGCCTACCTGAGACCTTCCAAAGGTACGCAGCTCTTTTCCTTTGTTTCTGTGTCCAAAGCTGTTGCATTTGGGCTTACTCTCATTTGCTGCAGCCAAAGGCTTTGCAACCATGCTATTATTGCTGTACTTTCCATCACATCGTGGTGTTATGGGGTTGCAGAAAGGTGGGACCTGTGTCTTGTGGGGGGGGGGGGGGGGGGGGGGGGGGAAGAAGAAAGCGCAGTGCAGGGCTTGTAAATTCATTAAACCTCACAGAGAGGTAGCAACTGTTATGTCCAAGCATACATCAGAAACAAATGAAAAACTTAAGGCTTAAAAATAACGCAAAGCTCCATTATATCAAAAGTGGTTTTGCTAAGGTGTGCTGGGAACTGCCTGGGATGCTTTCTTCCATGTCACAGTGCCATGGTTGCACTGCTGTGATGCATACCTGGTGTGCCAGGTGAGGCAGAGCTCTTCCATCATTGCTTATTTCATTGCTTGTTCTCTTCCTCCTGGGAATTTTTAAAAGATGTGGAGGGGAGCTGTTAATGGTAGCAGTGCTTGGCTGAGGCCTGAGGCTCAGAGCATTATCTCTTGCTTGCTTGTTTCCTCTGAATTGCATGGGTACGTGCTGGGCTGCTGCTCGAGTGGGGTCAGGACTGTGCCTGGGCACTGGGAGGGCATGGGGTGGTGCTGGGAGGGTTTGTGGGGCAGAAATAGTCACAAAGCCTTTGAACACCCCCAGTGTCAGCCTCCTCAGAGTCATCTTTGGAGCTGTTTGGGAGGGGCAGGGAGATCTTCCCGGGGCCCATAGGAAGGAAGCGGATCTGTGGGGGCCCAGCTGTGCCAGGCAGCTCATCCAAAGGTGGCTGTTGTGCTGAGGGCTGGTGCTGGGGAGATGTTCCTGCTGAAGGCAGCGGTGTCGGAGGGCCTTTGGGAGCTGGAGGAAGTTTTGCTGTTTTATTGCTTTAGGTTTTTTTGCTTGTTTTTTTTTAAATTTTGTTTGTGGAACTGTATAGCATTTCTAGATGGGGTAGAGCTTCTGAAGGTGGAAGGCAGACCTGGGGCTGACTTAATAGGCTGCTGTGAGATGTGGCAGTGAACTGTAAGGGCCCAAGTTGCTGTGTTTGGCAAAATGAGTGGTAGACTGGAGACAGTGTGTGAAACCTAACCAAGCAGGCTGCTCGGTCTGAGCCTGGATTACAGAAAAGAGAGCAGGAAGCAGGGGAGATTTGTGGGCTTTTTTTTCTTTTCTTTTTTTTTTTTTTTCCTACTGGCAGTGGGTAGCAGTGAGAATTTCACTGTGATGAAACTTCTCTGGGATGCTGTGTTTTGCAGAAATGAATTCCTGTTGCTGCAGGGACTCTGCAGCTGTGGAGGACAGCTTTCTAAGTTGGAATATCTATCTATCTGAGAGCTTGCGGAAGAGTGCTTGGGGTGCATGAGGGGGTCGTTGGTACTAAGAAGGCCCTGTAGAAAAGAAAGCAAGGTGACAAGATGAAGGACACAAGCATTGGAAGATCGTTTAAGCCAACGTGTCCCCAGATACATTTCATAGAGGGCTTATGTTCTTGTGAGAGGATGAATACACGATCAACAGCTCTAACAGTCACAAGTGATGGCTGAGGGACTGCTGCATGCACTGCAGCACAGGGGGCGTTGGTGCTTCTGACAGTCAGTGGGTTGGGAAAACTCTCCTTTGCTCCGTGGGAACCACCTCTGGGCAGAGCTCCCAGCAGAAACACAAACGAGGGTTGCCTGAAAATGTGGAAGAGCGATCTCTGCCAAACCTGACGGCAGCAGATGAGCAGCAAGCTTGGGGAGAGGGACAGAACTGCAGGAGGAGTCTTCTGGGGGCTTTGGAGGACAAACAGGGAGCGATGGAGGAGGATCTATCCTGGAAACCTGGCAGTGCTGTTGGATTTTTTTAACGTTAGCTGCAGCACGATCAGGCCTGAGACTGTTATTTTTTTGGCACTTGTCGTAGGCCTACTTCTGTTCACACTCCTCCAAGGCTGCACTGCTGCAGGCTGGGCGGTGCTGGGCTGTGTGTAACTTACATCTGTGCTGGAAGTCATGGAAGGGCTGTGAGCAGCCTGTTTAGCAGTGACCTTCAGAAACGCTGCTTAGTGCAAAGCCTCTGTGTGCTCGTCACAGAAATGTTAATTATGCATCCCGCTCTCTTTCCAGACAGCCTGCTCCTCAAGGCTCCCTGTTCTGTCTCTGAAGATCCCTTCGGGGCTGAGAAATTGTTTCCAAAGATCTCCACAGAATGCCTTGACAGTAAGTATTTATTTATATGTTACATTTAAATATAATTGAGCAATAAAGAGAATAGTCTGCTCTTGACGAAAATAAGTTAATACACAATATTCATAAAATGCAACTAGACAGAACATTGTAACAAATACAACAAATTTCGCAGATATTTTTTTAAATAGATTTGTATAGTACATTCCCAACAAAGAAAAATAGTGCAGTTTTATTTCTTACATCATTTCCTCAGGCTCTGTATATTGGAGGGCTTTTTTGCTCATTTTTTTAATACTTCACTCTTCAGACAACAGGCAGGCACAAACCGAAGCGTTTTCAGACCTTTCAGCAGCCATGCTCTGCCCTGTGAGAAGTGTGACGTGCAGCTGTAAGTAATGCTGAGGTCAGGCTGTGAGCCTGCCTGCAGTACAACTTCTTGGCTTCTCATCCTGCGCGCACTCTAACTGTTGGACGTGTGGTGGGTGAGGAGTACAGCTTATCAATCACAGCTTTCCTCCTCCTCTCATTCCCACTGTTACTATTTTCTGTGCACTGTTATGCACAGGGAGGGGGTTTCCTTCCAACCCTCCTCCTCTGCACCTTTTTTCAGAGTTCTGTAGGCTCATCTGTTCTCGCTTCTGCGCTGTGACCGTGTTGCTACTGAGTGTGCAGAGCTGCAGGTTGGTTCTGCTGCAGCGAGGGGGGACCCACCTGGTGCTGCCTGCACTGCTGGTGTCACAGTCTGGCTTTGGGACAGCACCTGAGTGACACCTCTGAGAGTGGAAATGAGGGCAGGGACAAATTGGTGTTTTACTTTACCCTCCCATCAAATGTTCAGAGAGCACTTTAAGCACTTGATTATTAGTTAAAAAGCATGCCTTTTTTTTATACCCCCTTTTGGAATACTATTTATAATTTTTATTTTACTTCAGTCATAAAAAGGAACTAAGCACACTTGTAGAATCAAATCTTCCTCTTGCTTGTGCAAGCAATGTTCAGCTCAGTAGGACCTAATGGCATTACACATCTATTGCAAAAGCAAGAGAAACTGCTTGTTTCTACTTGTGTGGTAATAGGAGGGGAGTTACCAGCCAGGGCTGAAGTCTTCGGACAGAGTAATTTGATTCCCTACGCCTGTTTTACTAAAATCTGATTTTCGAAGCTCATCTGAGTTGACAGCTGCTTTTGTTGACAACCTGAGAGGCTCAGCGGAAACAAAGCTGTGTAACCCAGCCTGCTCTGAAAAGATGTTTTAAAAAGGAAAAAAGTTCAAACTTTATCACTGAGGTTCAGTAGCAAAGGGAGGAATACTTAAAATGGAGACACTGAGTTTTCTGGGAGCGCAGGTCACACCAATCCATGAAATCTACAGCTAATCCCATTAGTAGAAAGCTGCTCCCCTCGTCTCTCTGGCTGACACAGAGATACACTTAAATACAACACGTGCTGGGAAAGCAGTAAGAGTACAGGTGACAAATTCTATATAGTGTGATGAAGTGCTAGGATAGCAACAGACAGCTCCACGGCTGAGCCCAGCCAAGTCACTTCTGCTCTCTATAGAAGATGGGTTAAAATACACACTGCTACTGAAAGCATGCAGCCAAGCACAAAAAGTAGAGGCACAGAACTGCCATGGCGTGTGCAAGGGTGGCTCTACAAACAGCACAGCATGACAGCAAAATGGATCCTGTGCAACAATTTAAACTGCTTCATCTGGCAAGTACCAAGGCTTGCTTGAGTTAACAAATGCCTGGTTTGTGTTTGCAGGATCCCAAGGGAAGTCCTC
The DNA here is from genome assembly GCF_905368555.1 of Meleagris gallopavo. Lineage (NCBI taxonomy): Eukaryota > Metazoa > Chordata > Aves > Galliformes > Phasianidae > Meleagris > Meleagris gallopavo. The sequence continues at coordinate 9,350,776 of NC_139424.1, read as the reverse complement.
CCAGAGCAGGGGGGAGGAGGAGGAGGTTGTTAGTCTGCAGTAAATGAACTGGAGGAGGTGAGGCTGTGCAGTGTCTGCTCTGTAAGTGGGATCTGAACTTTATGGGACTCTGCACAGATGCAAAGAGCGTGGGATTTGCTAACATGAGCAAGGAAACTGTTTCTATGTGCTTAGGCTGTGTTAACCTGAACTATATTAGGCAGATTTGTCATCTGGGAATACTTGCCAAGTAAGTTTGCAAAGTAAAACAAGGGCAAGTTTGTGGCATATGTAGGCCATGAACACTCAACAGCATGAGCTAGGCAGCAAAGGCTAACCAATGTTTTAGCCAGCATTGCCAGGTCTTCACTGCTCATCTTAACCCTGTTACTTACTGTAAGGCTATTCTCCCAGTTGTTAATCTTATTTTACTTGCTAAGTATTCTGAATGTAAGTATGAATGTTTTAGCAACAGGATCTACATATGCATTTCTCTTCCATGTTCAAGATATAGCCTGTGAACTGAGCCCACAAATGTGCTCTTCCATGGACCCAGATCAGTGCTTGCCCCACTTCAATATCAGATCAGGCCTTACCTCTTCAAAAAATTCTGGCAGAGCACAAAATGTGCTACTAAAGGTGCAGTAAGTCAAAATACAAATGTTCTAATATGTCAAATACCCCCTATTTAGTATCTCAGTTATGTAAGCAGACAGTCTTCTAGAGAGAGAAATAAGAGAATGCAAAAAGATTCTGTTCTGAAATAGAAAGTTAAGTGTAACAAGGACTATTAAACACAAACCCCCTCTGGTGAAGGAAAAGTTCATTTTTAAAAGTATTACAAATCTGGTTATTTATTACATTACATGGAAGATGCAATTAAAACACCATTTTGAAGTTACAGTGCAAGAAATGCTCCATCCAGTAGCTCACAGCAAGGCCCACAATGATCACTTATTTTCAATCAATGTCTGCACTTTGTAGACAAGGTCTCTTGCTATCCTCAGTATTTCCTGGGCATTGTGATGTTCTGCCATTTCTAAAAGACACAGACAAGCATTTTTAACTGTCCATGGCAGGAACGCTTCTCTAGTATTGATATTGCTGTCATGTTAGCATTGATTAATTAGTGTTACGTGAGCACCAGAACAAAAGTATTGGCAGTGATTCAGGTTTTTAGAATTAAAGATGAATAAGTGAATTAATCCCTTAGTGCCAAAGGTCCTGGCACCAAAAGCTAATCCTTCAGGTGTCTGTTCTCTTGCTGCAAAAAATCACAGTCCCTTATGACCACAGAACAGGAATGGGAGGTCAGTACCCACCCATACCTGGGAACAGCCCTCTGGGACTCTCAAAACATCAAGGTGCAGAACCTTTTGCTCAGTTTGTTTTTAGGAAAACAGGCACTGCTGTTTGTGGGGCAGGTTGGATCAAGTACATGAAAATCTGAGCTCTTCATGCACATGGAAAGCAATGTGACTGAAGCAATAGGAGATTCTCAACTTAAAATGAATAGGGGCTTTCACAACTGCAGATGGTTTGTCAGAGTAAAGGAGAAGCAGCAGACTGTGGATACTTGCTGTTTATCGCAATGTCTTTCTTAAAATATGTCTCTTACCATTAAAAAACTTGATGATATCAGTGAAGTCCATGTTGTTATCACGGATAATCTCTCGGTAAACTTCCACAAGTGCTAAGGCAATGAAAAGGACAAAATGTTCTGAAGAGATGTGCTTTGCAGCCCAAATTACTTCCCACACTGTAAATACATCCTCGTACAACAATTCTGAATGGGAATAAACATTACAAGAGCATCTGATTATTCAAATTGACCATTTCTCCCCACCCTTCACTATGCTGTCTTTCAGGCCCTATGCAGAAAATAACTGTATGTGATAACTCTTCCTTTTCCCTCTCCTTTCTCCTCCAGCCAACTCCTGTCATTTATTAGTGCAGCTATGGCAACTGAAAATTAAGGAGCAGCATAGGTGTAGTGGTCTGACTTAACCCCCAGGTGGACCCACTTGCTGCAGTTAGGGCTACATGACAGGATGGGAGTCTGAGTGCATAGCAGAGGTCCTCCTAGTATAGAAAGTACATCACTCAGCAGAGTCCAACAGCTACTGAGCTGTCCCTATAAAAACATTTTGCTACAGCCAGACACAGGTATGTTCAGTTCTGCATAACTCCATAGGCATAAAACATTATTACCTCTTTTAAAGTCAAGCAGGAACCAGCGATAGCAGAAGTAAAAGTGAGTGTAATCCCCATTCTGATGCATCAGTTCAAAAAGCTCTGAGTCTAGAATCTAAAATGTAAAACATCAGATATTGGTACCTTGTCTGAAAGTAGCCAAGATCAGAGGTGTTAGAGGCTGGTGAAGTCTTGTGCTGCTCTTTATCAACTGATCCTGTAGTCATTCTCAGCAGCTGCCTTTATTACGCATTTGTAAAATGCCAGTGGTGTAGCTGCCCAAACTTGCCAGATGTCTAAAATATGTAGTACATCTGGATAATGAGGATGGCATCCTCTTGCTTATCTTGCTTTTGCTGCTTGTGTTTTCCACTCTGACTCTCTTCTTTACTAACTGAATCTCTGCTTTCACTGTAAATATAATTTATTTTTTTTTTTTTTACTTTACCACCTATGAAACCAAATAATGGCTTATCCAGATAATTCTCGCAACCAAAAAACATTCAGTAAGCATACTGTGTAAACACAAATAAAGCTATAGTCTATAAATCTGTAAGTTTTTTTTCTCCACAGATAGTAGTGTTTTCTTTTCCAAAAGCAATGTAGGAATGGATATTAAAGCAACTCCCTGACTTCAGTTAAAGCTGGACTGAGCCACAAATGTGAGTCATTCCATGGTGTAGCTGGTGTAATGGAGGCAGAAGTCTGAGGAGTTCTGTCAAGTTAACCTGGACTGACCTGCTGTAATACATACTCTTTATTGTGACAGCAACTGCTGCCCCCTGAGAAGCAGGAAATCAGTTTGGGGGTGCATAAGTATCTTCCCCAGCTCTGAAGTACCAGATGGCTAGGAACCCATCAGCGGAGGTCCTGCCTTACACTATGGCATCATGGCAGCTCTCAGCCTCTGAAACAATCTCAACTTCATTTAAATAGGATTCAGAAAGACTCACTTGGATTAGAGACCGCATGTTGGCGAAGTGTGTGTCCATAGCACCTCCGTTGGGGAAGTTCTGGCTCATCCTTTTCATCAGGTGGCTGAAGCAGCTGTAAGCCAGTTGATCTGCAGATACAGTACATATAATGCAGAACATTTAATTGTTGCAAGTCTTCTGACTTCCTTGATCCAAACTAATTTACAGCAGGGGGGGAAAAAAAAAAAAAAAGGGGTTTCCCCTTTTCTGTCCCCTAGCTCCATCATCAGTACTTAGATGAAATGGAAGACAGTAGCTGAATCTGGACCACTTTTCTTAGTTATGCTTCAAAACAACACAGCTTGAGGCTAAGTTTCCATCTTCAGCAGCTGCAGGAACACAGCTTCTTTGAAAATCTAGTAAAATTTAATTTGGAAGTTGGTCATTAAGCAGGGAATCCCTAATATACTCAGGATTGTCATTTCAGCAACAACCTCACCTACAGAAAACGCAAGTAAGAGCTTTGGGGGTGTTCTTCCTAACGATCTAGCCTTACTTAAAACATGCAACCTCAAAAACAGCAATTATAAAGAGGTCTCCCAAAAGATACTATGTTCCAAAAGAAAACCCTTCCTACCGTTGTCAAGTATAACCATCAAAGGAGCCAGGAGGTCACACATGCCTTGTACATAACCAACTTCTAGGTGCTCCCAAACATAACTGTAGAAAGAAGAAAGCACAAGAGATAATAGGATTAAAAAAAATCCTCCTGCTTTGCCTACACCTTAAGGCTTTGTCTTGCATGTAAGATCCAACCCCTCTTGGAAGCGCGATGTTCTATAAGAATAATGTTAAGGTTTACAAATTTTCTGGCAATTCAGTTTTTCCAACTCATTAGTACAAAATGGCAGTACTTCTGTCTTTTGCAGTAGGCTCCTGGTTTGCCATGGAAAACTAGAAGGATCTTAACAGTTTTCTACTTACAGGATGAATTAACTAATAGCAAACTTCTATCTTCCTGTTCCTCAAAACCTAAATATAATATTGAAGTCTAATTTGATTATGCAAGTTCAAACCTTAAGCAGCTACTGAATGCCTCTGAACCTTCTGTTGCTTCAGTCCTGAGTGAAAAGCTCATAAAAGCATTATCTACAGAAAAAAGTCCCAAAATGTTAAAAGTTACCTATTGTCAGTGGTTTATGGGCTGGTTTGGCCTGGTTCTGTGACTACAAGGTAGGAGGACCCACAGACCCACACCTCAGGAAAGGGGGAAAAAAAAAAAAAAAAAAAAAAAAAGGAGAAAGGGTAGAGAGATGGGACTGAGAATAAAGCAGTGTCAACAATCTGAGGAGAAACAAACTGATTTAATAAATAAGATATTGGAATGCAAGATAACACACTGTAATACAGTATAATACAGTATAATTGGAGTTGAAGCTAATAATGCAAATATAATGAGTGTCCAAAAGCTGAAGGCCTTACTGCAGTGCTGAGGCAAGGCGATCTGGGGAGCTCACACTGCTGAAATCAAAAAGGGGAGGGAAAGTGTTTTGTGGATGGTATTTATCTTTCCCTGAGCGGAAAATGAAGACACAACCTGAGCCATCTGTTGGATCTATACTTTCTAACTTACCATTCCTTCTTCTTTCACATTCTTTTAAATTAGTAAGTAAGATTTTTTACACGTTATTATATTTTATGGTTTATGACAGATGTGAAAAGCAATTCACTTTACAAGCTGTCCTACCTGCACATAACATTGCGGAGTTTTTCCAGATTATCAGCAGTAAAGTACCAGTAATTCCGGTCACACCTCTGGACATCCTTATCAATTCTGTGCAAATTTAAGGCAACAGTGTCCAGTAATTCTATCTATAAGAGAAAAGTTGAAGTTAGATCTGCTGTTCAATCAGATGCAGGCTGTTACATCACTTTTAGACAGATTTCATTTAGATAGTAATGATAAGCAGGGAGCAAGGAGCTGTAGAAGAGATCACGTCTTTTTCTCCTCTCCACAACTCAGGGTTGACTCCCAACTGATCATTGCCTTAGTGGCACTAAGGAGGAGAATATCCATCAGCAGTGGCTGTAACTGAGCTTAGGACAGTTCCAGGCACAGATTGCTCTAAGAATCAACAAACCAGAAAAAGTAAAATTATACTTAGGATTTTGGAGAGCACTGAACTACTCAATTACCATCAAAAACTAAAAATCTGAAATACAGTGCACATAAGTTCACTGGTAAGTGTCCCAAGCCTGTGCTCTTTACAAAGGGTTGTGTCTACTTCAACAGCTCCAAGAACAAAATAGAAACAGAACCTCAACTACTAATCTGTCAGTAGTGTTGCCAATAGAGATGGTGGAGTCTTTAGATGTAGGTTGTTTAGTTGATTAAATGGGGATTTCCCTTTGAGTTCAATGACAGGTGACACTGAAATCTTATAATTAGCGTCCTATCCTCCATCAAAATTTTTAGCTACCAGATCTCACATTTTTTCCTTGCTATTCCACTCAAAGACAAATTTTTTAACTGTCCATCTCAAAATCCAGACAAAAATATCAGGATGCAAAGATCCTCCATTATCCTCCCACCACACGCAGTTCTAGTTTGAGACTGTCACGATTAAATCCTATCTGAAATCTAATATAAGAGCTTGCCATTAAAGGAGAGGTGATGGTATGTAAGTTGTGACTTACTGTGTAAGACGCAGCACAGACAGCAGCAACATCCATTAAATAATCCACCTGGGAACACAGCTGCTCTTCTGCTACTGAGTCCTGAGGCTGCGGTACAGCTGACTTGGCTTTCTGCATAGGTGCTGTGTCTGGATCAGTCCTTTCCATGTCAGTGCTGGTTTCTTCTTCAGCCCCATCTTCAAAGGAGACACTCTGCCCATCATCAATACTGGACAGGATGCCTGAGGCCACAGAGTAGTTCCGTGAGGATGGCAACCCAGAGTCAGGGGAGTCGAACTCTACAGACTGCTGCTCTACAGCAGCTACTACTGCTGGTGTGTCAGCAGACACCACAGTGAAAGTATGGTCATCTTGACATTTTGAGTCTCGTTCTGCTGAATCTGTTTCATCTACAGATATAAAGACCTTAAGGTGGATGAGGAAAGGGGGGAAAAAAAAATAATCAGGTAAAGCAGAGGAGAAGAGAGAAGCAGTAAACATTAATATAGCAAATGAATCTCCAACCACAAGGGTGAAATAAATCCATTACTCTAATGAACAAGATCAAAAATTAATAGAGCTTCCATGCATGCAAACCTCTTCATTCTTTATACTGAAACCATAAGTCTAAAAATGATACCAATTTATGATTTTGTGTCTGTCTCTTACAGCGATGTCTCACCTTTCACAATCTTCAATTAGAAAAACCTCTTAAAGCAGTAAAGCTTCACTTCTTGCAACATCAACTCTAAAAGCTTGTGGCCATTCTAAGTTATCCTTGAAGGGGACCAGCATACCTCAGACCTCAGTTCAGTTTACCTACTGTTGAAGTCAAGATTGGCCTTCAGATTACTTTAACAATGCAAACATTTTACCTCACAGCCTATTCTCTCTTGCCTTAGTGAAATCAGTTAACTATCAGGTTTCTATTTCAGTATGTAAGTATCAGGTAACTATTTCAAGTCTGTTTAAGTAGCAAATGCCCAGAGATGCTTTTGGCACAGGAACCACAGGAAAGCTCTCTTTTTCAACAGTGTGACTATAATCAAGAGTCCCCTTTCTTGCTTACTGACCAAGGTGTGAACTCAAGTCTGCCTTTTCCCTGCTTAGCATCTTAACCTACATTGACAAAGATCCCCTCTCCCAAAATAAATTGCACTCAACTTCTCAATCAGGTACAGGACAGAATAAAAAAATATGCTTTAATAGCAGCAGTCTTCTGCTCCTATGCTGAATTTGAAAAGGGGCCCAAGAATAAGAGATCTAGAAGGCTATTCCACTACTGAGAGAAGGACCTGTAGCAGGTGAACCTTAAAGCCCCCTAGGGAGGCTCTGCTTAAGAACAGCTGTAGATTACCCAAAATACAAACCTGCTCTTTGCTGTATCATGGAGAGGCTACTGCTTTAAGTTCCATATAGGATTTAAGCAGCTCCAGACTGACGATCTGTGTGCTGTTAACCTGTGCACATATTAGCTCCCACCACACACACACATACACACACACACACACAGCCTGCATCATACAAGTTCTGGGAAGGGAAACTTACATCATTGCTGATGGTGGAGTCCCTGTGAATCAGCCGCTGGACATGGCTGTCAATGCTGCTGCCTGAAGAAAACTTGGCCAGTGTGGCAGAATGTGATTCCTTCTCTCGCTGCTTTACGATGACCTCACAAGCCTTCCACTCAGCCATAACCTTCTGGTATCGGAGAGCAATCTCTTCATCCACCTGTGGACAGACAGACTGATAGATACTGAAATGCTGGTCCTCCTGGAAAGACAGCATTAAAAACAAACAGAAGCCAGAAGGGGAGAACTAAAGCAAATGTAGTATCTCAAACAGCCTGAAGGGTCCTGAAGTCCTCTTGCTAGAGCACAAATCACTTGAAAACACAATGACAGGAACAGTAAGTTGTTGCAAAGGAAAGACAGTTGGATATTTACTGCAGGGAATAAACTACCACTGAAAATTCCAGAAAAGATTAATATAAATACCTGTATCTGATATCAACAGCACTCCAGTATTCAGGGAAGAGCTAAAGATGTCACTGACTTCCATGTGAAACTTACACACAAGTCAAATGCAATCTGATGGAGCAATAGCTGGCTTTAGTTGGATTATTTCTAACATCTCTGTTTCCATTTTTTCTTTGTTTGTCTCCTCTATTCCACCTCTAACACAGCTCTTGCAATGGATTCCAAGTCACAGGTTTGTTGACATCTGCCTGTACAGAATTACATGCTGGAACAGAGTCCTGAATAGTAGAGATCCCTGCTCACATAGCATAGTACACTGCACCTGGTCAGACCCAACCATTCTGGTTCCTGTAGTAATAGAACTGTTTTTTGCCACTGCTGGCTTCTGCTGAAAAACAAGGGCAAAACCCCCCTTGAGCTTTAAAGGACACGTAGTAATTTCACTACTCTGTCACTTGTCAAGAGCTGAAGAGAAAACACTGTTGTGAGTTGGCTCCAGGCTCAGCTGGTTGGAGTGGCCACCAGAGCACTCATGCCAAGAGCTGCAGGCTTCTTGTCACCTGAGGTAGCTGCAGAGTCATACATCAACAAAATACAAGCGTGAGTGGAAGGCTGGAAGACAGCCATGCTTTGGAGTCCCCCAGATGCTGATGGACTGCAAAAATACTATCAGAAGGCAAAGGTAATAAATCACCCATGATGACTTCAGTTAAGGGCGTGAAAAGATTCCCATGTGTGCTGATGTTATGACTGTTCCCTTCTTTTTCATTTAATAGGCTCTCAGATTCAATTGTATGCTTTATTTAGCATCCAGAAGTAGTTCTTTGAGGTGTCAGTCATTGCTATTACTTATTACTGGTGTTGAGTAGCTCATAAGAATTCCAGATAAGGCTTGAAGCACTGTTGTACTAGTATGGAATGAGTTCAGGGAAAATAACTGCCTGTAGGAGCCCGTATTCTGCAGTTCAATTATTTACGCCTTGCAACATGTCTTTCTAAATTTACTGTAATTCCTTTTTTACAAACTGACTCAGGTATTTAGCTCTTCTTGTTAAATCTCTCATGTTCTAGCTGTATAAATGCTTGTGCTCTATGAAGCTGGGGCTATAATCCATGAGTTGTGGCTTGGCTTTCATCTGAGCTATTCAGACAGCTCCATCTGAGGTTCACACAGACAGACACAGTATCATGTAGATAGAGCAGGTATTTCAAATTAACCTGTCACTCAGTAGCATTTTGCCTTCGGAATGTTAAATCGTAATAAAAGCTAACACTTCAGCTATTTAGAAAACAAAACTTGTTATGCAAATATAATTCTTATCCCCAGAAATTTGTACTTACCTGATCCATTTCTTTTTTGGCCATGCCAAATTTATAGTGACCTAACAAGAATGGCCATACTTCCTTTCGAATCTCATGCTGTACTCCACCATAATAAACTTTTCTTAGCAGTTCCAGCTCCTTGTAATTCTGCAGCAGTTAGGAGAAAAAGAATACATCTTTATTTTCCTCAGGAGTGCTCATATATAGTCAATTCCAACTACAGAGACTAATAAGTCCAGTCCAATAAAGTTGCATCTTTTAAGAAAATAATCTAATTTTAATAGAGTCGTCATGAGATCAATTGCTTCGGATTTCATTGATATCTTTGCTGTCATCAGAGAAACAAAAGAAAATCAACTTTCTTCCATGAGAAGTCATCCTGGGAAGACCAGGAAGCACCTTTAATATTTCCTGCAAACAATTCTAAGGGATGCCATGCTCACCACACCAGCACCTTGGAGCTAGTTTAATCATCATAAAGGTATTCTGTGACTTACTTTTCTGTCCTTCTGGTACTTGCTCCAGACCTCTTTGGTCAGGCCTCCTGCAGCACTGGATGGCTTGTCAGGTGGGATAATTGTGTGGTTCACTAGGGCAGACAGATGCGTTCGCACTGTTGATAAATGGCGGCAGTAGGCAAGCCCTGTGGTTGGGGAGGAGGTAAACTTTTATAAATGGATCTGTATAACATCAGCAGCCTCTTCAGGATCAAGCTGTGACATTTTAAAATTGCCACTAATACTCCTACCTGAAATAAACTTGCATTCGTACTGTATAAAACTGAAGAATTGCAATGGAACCAAAGATTAAATCAGTCTTACACAGACAAGTAAAACTCAAGCAGAGTATTATACAGCAATATAAAGTTACACTGTCTTCACTAAGCATGGCTCCTCCACTGCTATATTAAAACCTACAAATAACTGAGTTACCAAGCTGTGATACTTGTGTCATAACCAATGTAATGTCCTGAGCTGATCTGACTCACAGTAAATTTGTGTTTGGACTCCTTTTTAAAACACATATGTTTTCGAGGTAAGCATATGGGTCTCACAAGGACTGGATCTGAGAAGCTTCGCTTACATCCATAAAAGGCTCTGGAAACAATTTGCCTCTTCATGCTTTCACACAGCATCTTTAATGGAGTCCTGTCGAGACACATTATGGGAACATGTTAGGTCACTGGGACACAAATCATTGTGAACTTTATGCTGATCCCCACGATCTTCACATAGGGATTCTTTCACTGCGCTAAGATTTATTTAGCTAAGGAACAACAACTAGAAATAAAACTTTAAAAAGCAGATTCCCACTAGAATTTTGGCTCCAAACAGATTAATCTGGTGCCGTTAGCTGCAACTGCTTCAGAGCATTGTAAAGGTCTTTGTCAAACTGGACGAGTTTGCCCTTTGTTACAGTTGCTAATTACTTGTTAAAGATCATGCTTCTATAGTTGTATTATATAAAACTACCAAAAAAAAAAAAAAAAAAAAAAACCACATTGCAATTTTTCTATCAAAATACGAGTCTAACTTGATAGGTTAGTTTCAACAAACTAAGTTTCTTGCTGTATAACTTCATCTTTTTGGGTCAGAAATTATTTGAAAACTGTTGAACTGTTATCCTTCATCTCTGTTGCAGAAACCAATAAGACATTGCTGCTTTTAACTGTGGCACAAGTTTTCCCAGTTGAGCTCTCTGCACAGCTTGCTTACCTGTCATGGATGCAATTGCAGCAGCTGGGTATATCGTAGGGAGAGCTGCCTGTTGAACAGGAGATGCATGAGGAGCCTTGGCTGCAGTGCTCCAGCTGCCACGAAAGCAAGTTTGCCCCAAAACCTTGCATCTCTATCATTTCACTGGTGTCTAGGGAAAAAAAAAATGAAACAAAAGAGCAGGCCATCAACTCTTACTCGTCTTTCTGCCTTCTGTGCATCCTGACGGCTTCATGCTTTACTTCTCAGCAGGCTTTGAACCTTGATTCCAAAAAGCGGAGAGCACCACCTTAGTTACCTCAGAAATGCTGCTCTCACTTTAACCTAAAACCAGCAGCATGCTGTGCATGTTCACTTGAGGCCAGTCCCTTCACCATTGCCCTTTTTCTGCCCATGCACACATCCCAGTCCATATTTCAAGAGAGCAAAAGCAAGTGCTGCATTGACAACTAAAACTGGTTCCTGTGCAGCGCTAATGTTATTTATAGCTAGAAGAGAGAGTCTAGCCTGATCTCCTATTTAACTCAGGTCTTAGAATTTCATTTTGTAATTCCTCAAATCAGCCATGCAACTGCTAGTCCAGCTAGAGTGGAAGTTTGAGCATAAAAAGAAATAAAAATTGATTGATTCTGTGATTTTCAGAAGATGCTTCTTTGCCCCCGACTTAGAACCAGATCCTAGAGCATCCAGCACATGATAGTTCAAGCCCTACCAGTATCAATAACATGTTGTAAAAGTAGGATACTCTGCAGGAAAACACACAACGGTACAGTGCGGCTTCTTGAGTCATCGCCAAATCTTAGCTTTCTAAAGCACCTTCAGTAAGGCAACACAAAAAAAATCACCAGTTGCCTTTATAAAGCTTGGCTTCGGCTCTTTACCTTTTCCAGCTGGCATCTGAACTTGTGGATTTTTTGTATTGTGATAAATAAATAAATAACTGGCCTTTCAGCTCACCCGTGATTAAAATTAAGGCAAATGCCATAATACTGTATGCCACTGAATTAATATTTGTAAGCAAAATCCAGTCCCCTGGGCCGTGCTTTTAAGACATACATTTGATGGGTGGTAGTAGGGGCAAATCCAAACCATCTCATGCATTTTACATCAGGGTAGCAGAAAGCATTTTAGTAGTGCCTATTAAAAAATGGGCATAGGTGAGGAAGAAGTGGGAGTAAAACCATTTGTTAACAGAAAAAGCACAGGCTCATGCGGAAGCAGTCGTGTAATTTCACTTCACAAAACAAAGTGTGATGAAAAAATGCTCTTCACCTTAATTCTTCAGGAAGGAGCTGAATGACCCAGTATTTATTGCAGCTTCTCATTTGGTTCAAATGAAAACGATTGGGCAAACATTTTTAGATCTTATTTTTTGCATCCCCTCTACAGACAAAAAAAGTAGATTTTTCCAGCTTTAATTTATAGATATATATATTTTAGAGAACAAAGAAAAGAACCCCACAGAACCTAAAGATTCAGATGAAAGGTACCAGAATTAATGAAGAATTAGAGTGAACAGCATCTTTTATTTAACTGTTGTGGTGTTATCTGTAACTTCAGCTACATGCAAAAGTTGAGCATGTTGCAAAATGTAAAAGCAAATGGCCAGCAAACCTGCTACAACAGCGTTGTCATTATTTAAAAGGGATCTTGCTGGACAGACAACAGTCATTCCAGTCTATTTCAGCAAGAGTCACTACTCAAATAGCAGACACAATCCTAGCTATACCCTTAAGATTAAAAGCAAAAACAAGCAGTTATCTGACAGCCATTCGAGTAGGATGACTTAAAATTGCCTGACTAAAGACTAAATTTGCTCCTTATGTTTTAGGTCACAGCATTAGCCTCTAATCAGTGTATGTGGCAGTGTTAGACCTTCTTCCTTTCTGTCATCACTAACATGCAGAAGTGATCAATTAAGATACAGAGGAACTTTCCGAAACAGCATCTTTCTTCAAGGAGAACAATGTATTTTGGAGTTTCTTCCCACCCATACCTCTCTGTTAACTTGGGCTGGGCTTTATTGGCTGCTAAGGTTTACTCTCTTGGGATACACATGGGGGTGACATACCAAGAGAATCTCTGCATACACATGTCCTAGCTAAACAAAACTGAAACACCGTACAGATGCAAGCAGTTACAGTCTCCTAAAGGTGGTTCCACCAGACCAGGGCAATCATTTACAACTAAACTCACTGCTATTTAACAGCGTGTCTTATCTTGACTCCAGATATACTGTGGTTTTGTGAGGGAACAAACACCAGAAAAAAAAAACAAACATGCTAACAATGAATGAAAAATATAGAAAAATATAGAAAAGAATCGAAGTTGCTCTCCTTCCTACTTCTGCATTTGTCCAACTTCTGACAGCTACTTTACAGCCTGATAACAGAGAACTTTCTGTTCTTGCTGATAAATTCCAGTTAACAGCAAGAGGTAGCAGCTTTTGTTCTGATTATAACAGGAGCATGCCAGATTTGGTACTCAAGAGGTACCAAGGCCAAAAGTCTGGTGGCATTGAAGCTGTGCAGTGACTGGCAAGCCTAGAGGAGGGAAAGGATTTCACATGAACTAGTGGACTGGCCTGGATGACATTTGAACAATTGCTCTTTGAACAATTACAAGCTTTAGAATTGTAGCTATGTGGGAGGCCTTTGGCCTTGGGAATGGATTTCATACACTATTCAGCTCCCTCCTTTAAAGAAGCAAGGGCTTTTTAAGTTTCCAGAACCACACGGTTCTGGATGCTTGTTAATGCCTACGCTTCTTGTGAATGGCAACTTAATAGGTCTTACAAACAGCTTTAGGAAAAGAATGAGATGACAAAGTTTTGGAGGGCAGAGTCTTGCAGCTGACCACCTGAAACCACCTAGCCTACATATGGAAGAAATGGAATGAAAGCACCTGACCACAAAAAAGCATCCATCTCCAATTTTCTCTGCATGCTTCTATACCTTGCAGTTAACCACCCCTGTACCATCCTGGGGCTCACACTGTAACTCCCTACGCTTCAGTTCTCCTTACTCTGTCTGCAGAGCACTCTCCATTTCTGACCCGGCCCAGCACAAGCCATACTACTGTAACGGTGTGTCTCTGATCCTGTGTATGAGGCTGCCCTCCCCAGTTTGTTACACTGCACCTGAGTAATGATCCCTCCTCCCGTGAGAACATGCTCTAGCATCCAGCTTTTATGAAGGTGGGGCAGGAAGCCTCTGGAAAAAAAAGATCCGTTTGTTCTGCAGCACAAAGGCTCATACCAGAGGGAAGATGCTGCTGTTTCCACTTCCCATAGGTTCTGAGCCTCTCTGCAGAGACAATCTCTAGATCTCAAGGCACGAATGAAATGTTTTGCCCGGTAATAATGCCAACACTGTTGTATGCATCAGTGGAACGAGCTGCAATAGAGCTCTGGGACACAGAGGGAGGAGGATAAAAACCTTTCATCCTATTAGGAGCTGTGAGGTTCCGAGAGCAGATCATTGATAGCATTGCGTGTAGCTTATCTTCCTCCTCCTCATCATCGTCAACAGAGGCAGAGCGGCTGGCAGCTAAGTGGTGGTAGTTAATAGTTACTGCTCAAAGAAAATAGTGAAAGAGGAGCATAAGAAGAGAGAACTTGATTCTGCGGGAAAGCTCAAAAGGACACGTTCAGCAAAGACAAAGGGTTTGAATCCTGCCCTCTTCTTGAGGGCACAAGCTCCTGTGTGAGTGGGTATGAAAAATGAAGTTCTTAAGAAAAATAGCATGCTCCACCAAACACAGGCTAGCTTCTGATTGTGCACAGGCTGTTCCCAGAGCACATATGTCAGATCATGGCAGTGGAGGAAGGTCCCAGTGCCAGCCTGCAGTAGGCAAATACGCTCTTTAGCAAAACTCCATGGGAGTTCAAGGCTCCAGCTAGCTCCCCTCCACCGTACCACATCTATGCTATGGCCTCCTCTTTTCCACTCTGATACCCATGCCAAATGCATCTGGGCAGGACACAGTCTGCTCCCAGCTCCATCCAGCACTGCAGACACGCAGGGTACAGGCCTACCTCCACAGAAGCCTGTGGCAGGAGCTAGCTCTGTCCTGCACTCAACAGGCAGGTCTGTGCTGTAGGTGCCCAAAGAATCTGCAATCCCCTCGATTCAGGCAAAGGAAGAAGATGCTTTTGCTAGTGTGAGAGTACACAAACTTACCTGTGTCAAGTCAGAAACCCTCATAAAGCATGGTTACCATTGTGGTTCAGTCCCATGAGTTGAGGAGGGTTCACAGTCGAGACTTCTGCTTTCTTAGCTGCAGTAAGTCCCACTATAAACAGTAAATCTAAATTCCTTAATTCCTTGTAAAATTTTAGGGATTTCCCCCCCCCCCCCCCCCTGCTAAGAGGAGTGAGAGCTGTTAGAGAACTAGCTCAAATGCCTTCTTGCATGTAAGGAATTTGTCTTCACTGATGACATGAGGTGGTTTGGTGCTTGGGAATTAATTGTTTCCTCAGAAGGGCATTTATTTATCCACTGTTAAGTTCTTGCTTCCAAGCCAGGTAAACTCAGCCCAGGGAATTCTTTGGGGTATTTTAAGCTGGTTTTATGGTTTGTTTTGGTTTATTTTTTTCCTAATAGAAACATTACGATCAAGCAGTATGGCCAATTAAAATATCCTCACTTCAAAACCAAAAATTCTCCTAGATAGTAAAACAACATTTTGGTCTCAGTTTGCAAGCCCAGGGGAGTATTTTGAAAACTTCCTCTGCAAAACACAGAGTAAATGTTACATTTCTCACCTCCACTCCATTTCCTTGAAGAAAACAAGCTTAACTTTGTTAAGGAGACCTACAGTCAGCTGTACCTGTAAGATCACGGTTATCAGTCAGTATAACTTTGTGGTAGATTTTCCCATTATCACTTCCTGTCCCCTAAACAGGTTTTCTTAGCTGTGGGTTTTTTGTTTGTTTGTTTGTTTTTTTAAACAAAGCAGAACAAAGGCACTTACTGTTATCATGCTTGTGCCCTGGGTAGATAATTCTGAACACATAGTCTGTGGAAGTGTCTTCAGCTGGCATTTCCTCTAAGTCCACTGATTTGTTGCTGTTCCGTTTTCGAAGCTTTGGAAATACCTTACCCTAGAGAAAATAATGATCTCATATATTAGTTCAGCTACCAAATGCTAACAGAGCACAACAAACTAACTACTTTGGATCTTTGGTATCTGAAGTCTTAAAGCTAAGCTTTCTATGTTGGGAGAAAAAACACTACAATCATAGTCAGAAGGTGGCTTTATGAGTACTAAATGCAGCTTTTCTCTGTGCTTAAAACACAACTTTTTCTTGCAACCCATAGAAGGTGAGCACCAGCTTTTTCAGTCCCTGTCAGCAAGTATATCCCAGACCATCAGAGACTTAGTCCCTATAGCCTGCAACTAATACTGACCTTTCATATTTTAATAAGACAGCAGATTCCAGTTCAAGGAATATGGCAATGAAGGTATAAATAAACACTAAGGACAATCTTAACGCAAATGAAACTGGACTAAATAGAGTTTTTTTGCCTTCCACTTTGATTTCCATCTGCTTTATAGTAATGCCTGGACTCTGTGGGGCAGGGTGCTGTTGCACACAGACTATAAGATCAGCCCTACCACAAGCAGCTCATCAGAAAAGGCAGTACCTTGCCCTGTTGGGACCACAGTGGTGGTTCCAGCTGACCACGAGGCAGAAGACCATTTTCCAGACAGGAAAGAAATGCAAGGAGGTGACCTCCCTGAGGGAAGTGCAGTGGAGGTTTCTGAGTTCCATCCTGACTCACCAAGACTAATGTCCATCTGCTTTCTGCTGCAAAGGAGGACAAGGGGAGTCCACACTGTTACATCATAATCTCTATTTGCTGCTCTTACCTTCTAAGTAAGTTTTATTTATGACCACCTCTAAGTAGATAAGTAAACTTCTAAGTCACAGTATAACATAGGTGGCCTCAGTCCTTTCAACCTAAAGAAGTTCAGGATACAACAAACTGTGATGGGCCTCATGCAGAAACATTAAAGTGATTCTGAACATTAATAAAATAAATAATAGAGGAACAAGTAAGTATCTGGACATGGGCATAAGCTGACAAAATACGCATAATTTAGAATGAAAATTAGCCTAATGTATATAATAAGAAGCTTTTTGCCTGTGAGAATTAGCAAGTCATATTCACTGTGGTAAATTCTTCTCATCTATTTCACTGTCACCATAAACTTATCACAAATAATGAAACCTGCCCTGGGCCATTCTATGATTCTGTGATGATTGTCTGGGTATTCTTTTAAGCGTAATTATCTGCATTTTGAGTTCAATTTTCAAAAGCACTTAAGTGAATTAGATTCTTAATTTCATTTTCCAAAATATAATGAATGAGGAACATAACTCAGCAGTGCTTTTGAAACTTTTACCTCTGATATTCCTCCCTCTATGGCATCTAGAGGCACCTGGTAAAGGGGAGATGTCTCAAGAGCAGGAGGTGTTCCATAGCATGGCTGTGCAATTCCAGTCTGGTAGGTAGGTGCTGTGGCAGGACCACCAAGTGTCTGTCATCTTATGCAAACAACAAAAATCATGTTGTGTATACACCTGGCACCTGTTACTGAAGCAGCCTTCTCAATGAACAAAACCAAAGGATTTTGTATTTCATGTCTGCCACCTGATTCCCTCTTCTCTAAGAAACTGCTGCAAAGCAGTGAGGCATCTGATCAGCCACTGAGATCCTGGGCAGGCACAAAGTGTTCTGGAAGGGGTGATTCAAGTGAGGCAAACAGATCTGAGCAAGAGTTGCAATTGTCCTCTAGCTAGGACTCCAGGTTTTCACACCCATATGCCTGGGCTGGTATGGTGTAACTAGTTGTGTTAATGGCACGGAGGGAAAGGGATCATTCAAGTGGCTTTCCCATTCACATATTTTAAAGCAGTATGTACAAACTGTCTTTTAAAATAGGCTCTTAGTTCTAAAGGTCCTTTGGTTCACACACAATTCAAATCTGAGTCCAAATAAAATTTCTGCATGTTCATTCTTTGCTCTGTGATTTTGACTTAAAGCTCATGGTAAGGAAAGCAATGGGAGAGACGTTTTCTTCAGACCCCACTCTCTAAAACGAGAGAATGGGCTAGTCAGAATTCTATGGGCAGATGGTGGCTTGGTGTTACAAGCACTCCATTTCTACAGCAGTCGACAATCCCACTGACAGAAGTTGCTTTTTCCCCCTATCATTTTGTAACAGTCTATGGATTGAGGCTCGTGCTTACAGAACCAACACATCTACATTTAATACCTGATGCTGACAGTTTCCCAGAAGTGCTCTACTGCACAGATGACTCAGAAAAAAACAAAGGGCATAGAAAAAACAACAAAGAAAGCAAGTGACAACCTGAGCACTGTTAGGCAGAGAAGATCTTACCAGGTTTTCACTGAAGTCATCTGAAGAAGAAAAATGGTCTGCCTCCTTTTGCATTAAATCCCTAACAAGCACCATATAAAATGGTAGCAGCATTAGCATCGTTAACATTAATCTGGCAGACAGGGGCTCTGAGGGCACCCCCACGAGAAGTGTTATGCTTACGTTGTTGATGGCAGTGAATACAGACGATCTGGCTGAGAGGCACAATTAATGCGTAGTCCCAGTAAACGCTAATAGAAAAGGAAAAAGTGCAAGACAATTTTTTTTTCTACATTCAGGAGTGCTTGTAGTTCCAAGCGTGCAATAAAAAGAATTTGCTGAGTTAAAAACTGCTGCTAAATGTGACCAGTTGAGGTAAATCAGTAGTCAAGTAAAAAAAGCAAAGAACTAGTACTCCATAGTAGGTACACCTGGCACCAGCCTTTTCAGAATGGCCTTTTTTTGGCCCCCTTCCCACTCCCACCTCCCCAGGTCAGAACAATGTTCCAGTTAACACTAAAACATACAGGGCACAGACTTTATGGTAGCCTTGTAGCTGGGTTTCAGGGCAGCAAGTTCACTTATGTCTTGCACACATTATTGCTGGGGCTCAGGGTTACAGATTAAACACTAGAAACAGCTCTGAACCTTTCTGAGAAAAACCTCTACAACTTAGCATCAAAAGCAACAGTAGAGGGCTTCAGTAACGCTCTATTAAAAATACACATTATGTTTTAAATACAAAGAAAAAAGAATGGGGTGGATCAAGCATTAGAGAGCACTGTTCTGAGGCTGAAGGAAGCGTTCCCTGAGGAAACATACCTACCTGGTTCAAAACTTCACCTGTCTTACGACTGAAGTAGAATGCCATAATAGAGGAATAACTAATGAAAGAGAATGACATTACAGACCTCTCTTTTAAGGCTGACAGTAGCCATTTGCTTGTCAAGTGATTTCTGACTCTCTGAACCCAAGCTGCCTGACACCTCAACATGTGCACTGTTCTGAAGCCCTTCAATTAAATCAATTTTGTTATACTTATGTCATTATTGCCAATATACAAGGAAATAAACACCACAAATGCTTCCAATCTTTTTCTGAATGCAGAGACTACCTTTTCTCCAGCTCTGAATCTCCAAGCGTTCCATTCATTAGCTGATTTGGAGTCCATTTTAATGTCAAACTGTCTGCTGACTGGTGAAGTGAGAGATATCCAGGAATCGCCTCCAAATCATCCTTCTGTTTGCAGAAATAAACAGAAAAAGATGATTCAAGTGTACACACAGTTTTTTCTTTTCCTCCTCTTGTTTGTTCACCCCTCCATAATTCTGAGATTTTAATTTCAACCATCAGCCCACTAGATTTGGCCATATTCTGTATATGCCAGACTATTTTCATTTGGCCTAATTACACTTCAACATCCAAATCCTTCACAACTCTGTTATCCATGCATTTAAATCTTGAGTGCAACAAAGATTTTTCTGAATGAACACAAGTAATAAGATTTAGCATGACACAGTGATGGAGGACTGAAGTATCCTCCTTAGAGACAAGAAGACACTGAAGTAAGAATTATCAGCCTTGTTCTCAATGGATATTACATTATGATATTTATATCTTTTTGTCAGTGATAATGAAGCCAATTTCACAAATTCAGAAAGAAGGATCATACCAAATCACATAAAAAAACAGTAGAGAAAGATGGAAAATTTGGCATCGCTGCATAAATATCCTTTGTTTCTCTAGTTGCCAGATGACAGAAGTTTCCGTATCAGTTCAGCTCCCTTCAGCTTTGCAAAATGCTTTCCTTGCAGACAAGACACAACCTTACGCTCTCATAAATGCGCAGCTCATTCTGTTTCTCCTTCCATTATGAAATGAGGATCACAGAGTTCTAGACTTCACACCTGGGCTTGCTGCACTCGATAGGTTATTGTGACAGTCAACCCTCCAAAGTATCTTTAAAGCTTACTAAGTTTCAAGTCTGAATTCACTTATATAAAGATGAAAACCCCCATTCACCAAATCCTTTCAAGCTGTTTATTTAATGCAACTTAATCTTCCAAATCAACTATGATAATTGTCCTTTAATTGCCTTCAGTGTCCCCCAGGAAAATCTCCATAATTTCTCCTGGGACTGAGGTTAAATCAAGAGGTCTGTAGTTTTCCAGGTCCTCCTCTTGTGCCCTCTTTGTAGATGGGTATAACATTGGGTAGCTTCCAGTCAGCAGGAACTTTCCCTGACTCCCATGCCTTTTGGTAAACGGTTGAGGAGTTCAGGTATAACATCTGCAAATTCCCTCTGTAGTTCGAAGTGAATCCCATCAGGTCCCTGGATCTTACAAAACTGGTCCCTTACAATCTCTGTGACCACAGAGGAAAGTCACTGCTCCCCAACTTCTGAAGTCACAGATATGCAGCAGCTGTGTGTATTGGCCCAAAACTCAGTGTACTTACGGGCTGGACTAAGACATTGTTTTTTCCATATAGGAGATGTGTTCTGGAATTCTGGTGCAAAGACTCCACATACTCTCTTGCTGAAGCAGCAAAGCGATCTTCTGATGTGCTCCCACTTGAATGTCGTTTCCGGATCTAGCACACACACACACAGAAACAGTCAAGGCAGATTGGGCAGAATGGGAACGGCTGTACTGACAGCTCCATTCAGAGCAGTCTCTGTACTGGAATTTCTGGAGCCAGGAAATATTGCAGAAATTACGCAGGCTCTTCCTCATCCCTTGCCAAGACAGCTCACTTCTTGTGAGCTATTTGGTCAAATAACACACATTAAAGGCCATGTAATTTAGTCCTGGATCTCAAACTTCTCTTAGTGTATTTGGGCAGAATGGACTTTTAATCTGTGATAAAGGCTCCATTACAGAAGAAAAAAAAAAGAAAAAAAGATTGTTAAAAATTCACATATCTTCCTTCTGGGATATTTTTATTGTTAATTTGTGCCTTGTAACTCTGAAATAGCTGCACAGAAAATACCTACTCCTAGTGCTGGACGCTTTGAAGGCGAATCTTGGCGGCCATGGACTCCATGAATCCGATGTCGCTGAACAAGCTCATCTGCTGAAGGGTCTGTCCAGTAGTGATCAGCTGTTTTGAGCTTGGTGTACTCCAGTGCACACGGTCCAACTAAGAAAAGAGCCCAGGAGAGAAACATGAGTCTGCCTGCAAATCTACTGAATCTTACACTGCTGGCCAAGTACTGAAAGTGGGATTTTCTTCTCAAAGCAGATGAATTATTAATCATCACTTAATGATCCTACAGGATCAGCCAGCCCACTATATAGATAATATGTATAATAACATATCAGGTCCTATTATCTACAGCTGCATTCAAATATTCCTTTAGTACACAATACCCTGCCACAGAAGCATTTATAGTTCCAATCTGCTTGCAAGCATTCTGTAAAAAGCCATTTCCATTCTGTCCTCTGATCTAACCAATAATTAACAGTACTGGTCTCTACTGGTCATGAATGCAACAAACACCATCTCCTCCACTGCTCTATTACAGTCAGTCAAACCATGTGCTAGAGATAAGAATCACCTTTTGTACAGTTATAATATAAAATGGTTTAAGAAGCAGTTTATTTTCTTTAGGATAAGAAGTAACTTTGCAAGAACTCACCTAGAAGAGAGGCAAGTATTGGGCCACAAACAGGATCTGCTAGTAAAGCTTCTTTTTCATAATATTTACTAGGAATAAAAGATTAGAGCCCAGTTAAAAACACTGGCTGTTATGATACCAGTAGTATTACTTAATTGGCTTTAAAACTATCACGTTACTGCTTATCAGAAAATAAGCCAAAGAAAGCAAGATAGATAACAACAGAGAAGCTGGACATGCTGCTTTCTTTGTTAAACTGACAACAATTTCTTCAGTATTTGGTGCAAGCCCCCTTGGAGTCCAGTGGACGCTGACTGTGTGCACAGGCAGAAAGCAAAACTACTGAAGTCATCTATAAGGTCAACGTAATAAAAAATAAAAACTGAGGCAAAATGCTCATTTCAAGAGTGAATTCAAACAATTAAATTAACTATATAAAGGGAAGTTTTTACAATTTAGAGTTCTAAGAGCTTTATCAAGACTGAAAATGGAATCTAGACTGTGCATCTATAGTGCTGCACACGTACTGAATCAGAACACATTTTCCAAGGTTGATTTTAATCACAGTTCTAGTGCAAAACAAATTCCAACACCAGAATTTAGCTGTGATTATCAAATGCACGTTCTCACACAATGGGCAAATAAGCAAACCATCTACCTAAACCACCAGAAATGGGACCAAAGGGATCTAAAACCCGTCCTTTCCTGAACTAGAAAGGAGAGAAAAAGCAGTTGCTAACTGCTGATGCATGCATCTCCTCTAAAAGCTGTAATACAGCTTGACTGGCTCACATACTGATCTCCAAAGAACAACTGTTGCACTAGGTCTGCAAGTATTTAGAAGGCTTTTCCTACATGGCACATCCTAAACTCAGGTGCCAAGGGACACGGTTTAATGATGAAACTTGGTAGGTCAGGGTGATGGTTGGACTTGGTCATCCTGAAAGTCTTTTCAATCTACATTATTCTCTAGCTATTCTTTAAGTACATTGAAATATATTGCAAGAAAGTTATAAAGAAATTAATTTGGCCTATTTTAGACACTTGTGTTAGTATTAATTTCCTAAACACAATCAATAACATTGACTAGATCTCCATGGAGCATAAAGGAAGTCTAGAACAATCGGTTCAATTAAAATATTAAAATTATAATATAAATTTTTATACTTAATAACATTACCACCATCCCTACTTTTGATCCATACTCTTCCATTCATCAGCTGTATAATCTCAAGTAAGTCACTTCCTCTCAGTGTGAACATTCTGCCTCATCTATTTTGACACTGAGCTCAAGGGGAAGCAGCTTGCCTTTTGCTAGATGTGTTTACCCAGTATATTGATTTGAGGCTTTAGACACTAATGCAATATGGAGACAAGTAACAATTCTCTGCAAGCAATGCTGCCAGTTTTTCACAGAGACCAAGAGATTCACACATTCTTAAAACGTATTGTTTATCTGTGAGGAATGTTCTTAAAACACTGTCAAGAACAATGAACTACAAATAGCAGTTCTTGCAGTGACCAAAAGTATTCCCACCACAGCAGCAAAGCTAACTTTAAAACACACAGCCCAAAAATCCAAACACCCAAATTTCTCAGAATGTCATTATCCTCTGCTGTCTCTCCCACTAGATGGGGCTCCAACTCTAAATCATCTTCCTTAAGATGGGAAGAGCTGAAGGACTTAAACACGGGGTGTTGTGACATACGTTTGCCATAAAAATGCATAAGAACAAATGTTATGTTTTATTCACTGCAATTGAGGTTCTCAAAAATCACTAACATTTGAGGACGTGGCCCTAACTCACTAGCACAGATGGAGAAGCCAGTGAGGTGAATATCCACAATACATGGAACAACTGTGATCAAATTCTCTTTGTCATATATGGTGAATCATGTGGAAGTAAAAAATAAAAAAAAACACCTTCAAAATATTCAAGTATCAGTAGATACTTGATACAAAGGATACAAAATACTTTCGACAAATATCCACACTTTAGATTCTTGTTTTACCTGCAGTTATCAACAATATACTGCACAATCTTGTCGAGCACCTTCTCAATCAATGCTGTCCGAACCCATATATGTTTGATGGCCTGAGGAGTCAGTACAGGTGTTTTATTTGTGGTTGATCCTTGCCTCTTGAGGGGTTCCTGCAAGTTCGGCTGATTTTTCCTGAAAAAGGACATAAGATAAAAGTTGCCAAAGTTCACAATCTTTTCTCACTGGAATACCTCCAGTGACAAGTCTACACAGAGAGGTGCTGGAAAACACAGCACGTGTCTGACAAATGCATATCTGTATACTAGCTATGTCAGCACTCACCACATCGGGTTTCAGGATTTTAGTCAGGGATTTTTTGAAAATCATAGCTGTAATGAGTGATTTGGGACACTTGAGTTTTGGACTAAAATCAGATACCAAGCAGTCCCTAAATATAGCCCCAAACAGGTCTGTATTAGTTATATTGGGTGAGGTAGTCCACCAGCAAAAATATCTTTTGCTGTTGGTGCTTTAGAAAAATCCCAACATTCGAACTTCCACGTGCAATTTAGGCTGAAATGAGCAGCCAGCAAATCTATAGCAGACTGTAGCTGTCAAAAGAATGAAGACATAACAAAATGCCAAGTGTAACATAAAGTAAGTTGCATTTGATTAACAGAATTTAGCTTCTTATCAAATAAATCTTCCTACTTATTTGGGAAAGCTACACAGAGGATGCTAAAATAAAAAACCAGATTCTTGCCTTCAGATTCTACCATCAAACTCAAGCTAGCCATGATCCCCAGAGGGCACAAAGCTGTTTCAGTGCAAAATATTCCTACTGAGACCAGAAGCATGGAGCAGGGTTTGGGATTAACAGAGGCAGAGCAGTTCTATAGAGCTCCTGCCATACCACTGTCAGGCAGTCCTTGGACACAGGCCCATCTTTTTATTCTCTGTGAAGCACCATGTACAGCTACAGCATCAGCTGCGCTGGAGCCTTGGCAGGGAGATCCTCTCTCTTACTTCCTACAGAAAGACAGCAAGACAACTAAAAGATAAGCAATATCAAACTGAGAAACCAGAACTAAAGCAAATGAGCATCCAAAGCCAGCTGGTAGCTTGCTTACAGCCATGACTCCCTGCTTCTTCCTATAGTATTAGCCAGCACTTCAGAAGGGCCAATGCAGAAATGGGGTGCTTAATGCTGTGTTTTAGTGAGTGACAGGATGGTGAGCTGGTTATACAAAGCAGATTCACTTCCCAAGTGCAGATGTAAACAATGCAGGGACTGGCCAACAAGGTGGTCTCTGAGCCATTCCATTCTGTGGAGTTACTTGCTGCCCAACAAATCTATTTGACTCCAACTGAAAGAGGGTCAGCTGCACACCGTGCCTCAGGCATGCTGTGGGGGTGGTGTTTTGATGCAGGAGCAGGATGGGACTGTTCTCTGGAGATCCCAGTCTGCTGTGCTTTCTGTTGTAACATTGCATAGCTTCATGTGGTAGAAATACAATTTCGAAGAAAATTCCCAGCAGAACACATTTTTATTTACGTTGGATATTCCGACATGGTCAATGTTCACTTCTTAACCATTCAATTACAGGTGTCCAAAATACATTTGCATACTGACAGTGCTCCTTTCACTTCTTTGGTGGTCCACCGTACCCAGACTGTGAGCACTCTGTCAGTAACTTTTGTTGCTTTGCATGGACTAGCCATCTTAATCCTTTGCACTGTAAGAAGCTAAACAAAACACGAAAGACCCACTTCCCAACTTCTGTCCTTCTGCTGTCAGCTTGATGAAACTAAAACATTTGTCTTATTTGACACTCAAGATTCAAAGCTTCTGCAAATTTGGCAAAGAAAAAGCCCTCTGTGTTTACCAAGTGATCTGTGTATCCTCTTCATAAATACTGTGTGAATTTTGCTAGTAAACAGACATCATCCTCACCTGCTCTCCACCTGCTGCTGCAGCTCCTGCACTTTCTTGCATATGTCTCCTGCAACTGCATATGTCTTGCCAACTTTGGTGAACAGCGCAGCTACCTTGTCGGTTCGCAGGAAGCCAGCAGCCCTGCGTTTCAGCATGTGCAGGAGACATGCTTCCACAACACCTGCAAGAAAGGGAAGGAGATACATCCATGGGTACTCCTGTCCTTCAGCCTTCTCTTTGGTGAGTGCTATCTGCTAATGCAAACCGGTCAGGCGTAGAGACATGAGAACAGAGAGCTGCAGAAAGACAGCCAAACTAGATCTCAGAATCAGATGATGCAAGTATGTAAATAATCTGCAGTTATAAGCACCTTGTAAGTTACTGGCAGTGAAAGAATTCCAGATTCTACTGAAGATGAAACCAAATGCAAAAACTCCAATGAAATCTTCACGGCAGAACCAATTCAATTCATTTCAGCCTGCCGAGAAACCTAACCTGGTCTCATTTAAACTGCAGCAGGAAAAATTAAAAACAAACAAACAAAAACCCAAACAAAAAGAAACAAAAAAGCTCCCCATCTAGAAGCTTTTAAAACTTCATTGCAGATGAGTTGTCAAGTCAACATCGTCCATAAAAAGGCATGGGGAACAGATCAATTCATTCACAGGGAGGAAAAAACCCCAACTAAATGACATCTGCAAGGTGTGCACCCTCACTGAAACCCACGGAGGCCTACCAGCCCTTATAGAAAAGTCTGTGTTCAGCACCTGAGCAATGCTCTCTCCTCTTCAAAGCCAGCAGCCTGTTCTGTAGTAAACTGCAGTTGGAATGGCCAAGTTAAATTTGTGTTACGAGTAATAAACAGTATTCCATCTGCTCTGATACACATCACATCTCTCTCAAGATTTGGCAGCTAAGTTTGACAGAAGGCAGCATTTCGTTGCACCTTCAGGTGCTGAGCATTTCCTGAAGACTTACAGTACTTAATGGTTTCCAATCCCATGCTAACCAAAAGCCTGTGTCTGAAAAAGACTGTCCTCTCTGCTGAGCCCCTGAAACCTACCCCAACTCCAAGACTTAACAGCACACGGACACATCTCCTGCATTTAGTTAGCCTAGAAGCTGTTGCAGCAGCTGAAGGATCACAGGATCGTCTGCATTAAGTTATTACGATGCTTTCTTAATTTCCAGCACTGCTCTCCTATTTCTTTGCTTTGCAAGACTGAATAACTACCTGCTGAATGAATTAAAAAAAAAATAAAAATAAGAGAAGCATTTTTGAGGTTTCATAACTTCACATTTTGTATCTTAACATTCCGAAAAAAAGAAATCTCTAATTGGCTTCCCACTAACATATCTCTATTACAGAAATTAACCTTGTGTGTGTTCTGAAAATATAACCACTTGCTTTTTAAGTGTGGAAAACAGCACTAGAAAAGAAATGGGAAACACATTGTGGGATAACAACTATTTTGCTTTCAACTGTGAAGGCAGATATGTCTTTAAGCTAAGTAATATTGGATAAAATCTGACAAAAGGTAAATTTTCCATGAAAATCCCTAATTTCCCAGTGGAACAGCCAGTAGAATTAAATATTGATGGCTTAGATTGCTCATGTGGCTTTAGAATGTTCATGTAATTTTTTTTTTTTTTTTTAAATAAATCAGGATAACAGTAACTTGATTTAGGAAAATCAAATCTTCTAACTATGCACCTTGAATTCATTCTCGGTAAAACAGAAATCAACATACTCTTTACTCCTCCATCTTAGCCCCTGCTAAATTTAATTAAACTGAAAATTCTTCAGAATAAATTTCACATATTCCCTCGTTGCATCACCTACATGGGAAAGACTCAACAGAATCTTCAGTTTCATCTGCAAGTGAAACAAGAGACATGTATTACCTCATGTCTAATGTGAGACGTCACATAAGTGCTGCTGCTAAGCATGTCAAAACCAGAGGATCGTGATGCACTGTGCTGTGATCAGCTTCGACAGCTGAACAACAGGGACAACTCAAACACAGGAAAACCCCCCACACATGCAGCCATCCTCCAGCGAGCAGGTAACCCAGGGGATGGGCAAGCCCGTGGCAGGCCGCGCAGCTGGTGTAATGAAATTGCATGTCTCATGCACTTACTGATAATTAAGGACTTGTTGGGTTTTTTCTTTTGTTTTGTTGCTGGACTCTCTCAATAAATAAAAGCATTCAAACATTCACAGTATTCAACCGATACTTCAGTATCAATGCTTCTGCTATTCAAATCCACACCTCCTTTATCCCCAGGACAAATAGACAAAGTTTCTATTGAGCTAGAAAGTACACAAAGGAAATACTGACCCACCTATGCTGCTTCCAAGTCACTGCAGTCCAAACAAAGCCTCGCTGAGTGGTACAAGGTATCTGTACACTTTAATACCTATCTGAAGAAATGGGGATTCACCTTCTGCTGTGATCCCTCCATTGGTTATTAGCCTCCAGTCTCACATCAAACTGCACCAACAAACTGTTCTTTAGAAGAACAGAATATCCTACATTTTTTTAAAAGTGGTTATTACTTTCTCTGTTTCACTAAGGTCTCACTGCAACAAGCACTGTATAAACACCTACTGGTACACAAATCATATCCCAAAGTAGGGAACACCAATAACTTCTCCATAATTAGGGCACTACCACAGCTGACCCCAAACTACTGTGCAATAACTGTCCTAGCACACTTACTGCTGCTTGCACGAGGGCTGAAGCTGAACCCAGAGGAGCACAAGTCCAAGAGAAGCAACAACCAAATACTCACAGAGAAGACTACTGCCTCAGAACTGCCTTGCTTTTTCACCCATATCATGTGCAAAAGCCAAAGAGAGCACCATTCCATGAAAGAAAGGCAGGAGACACAGGCACATCCCTGCCTGACCTCTCAGCAGTCAGCTCAAATTGGCAAACATCTGCTGCAATCAAAGGACATCTGTAGGTGGCAGAGGCAATGCCTGTTTGCCTGCAGTCTTACAAGTGGGAGCCCAGTGCTGATGACATCTCTGCAAGCACGGCTGTTTCTACTCAAAGGAAGAGGGAGCATCTGTGCATCTGATAGAGAAGCAGGAGCGGGGGCGTTTGGTTGCACACAGGGTTGTGCAAGGCCAGGCAGAGTGGGATGGGAACAACAGTGATGATAGCAGGGGATGCTCTTCACAGCACAGCCCAAGATCCTGTCTTGCAATCATCACAAAGAATCCTAACTCAGCTGCTGTTTTGCTCTGCCTTTCAATTAGAAATAGAGAAAATGAAAAAAAGGCAGCTTTCAAGATGCTTAAAGCAATGCAGTAATAACTGATACCAGATCTTAAATGAAGCAACCTGCCTTTAAAAATAACTGCAAATAAGTGCACTGCTGTTGCTTAGGAAACAGGCTCTCTTCCCACCTTCTCTGTATTTTTTTTGTTGTTGTTATTTCTTTAGAACAATAAAATATTGATGAAGCAAATTTAGTGAAAAGCATAGCAGGCACAGCTTTAATTACTAATAAACGTTGCAGCTGCCATGGAGGGCAATTTCCACAGTGACTGCCCCTGAAGCTCCAGTATTTAATTATTCCACTGTGACATTTCTCATCACAAGGACCTGGCGTAACATCAGAACCCAACTGACTGCAATACACAGAGCAGTTATTTGCAAGGGCAGACATGCTGCAGTTAGCTCCTGGATTGCCTCACAGTATGTGTACCACAGGATGAGATTAATGCACCACATCCAGTTTTATGTGCAAAGCACCGGAGGTCTTTAGGTTTCAGTCCCAGCCACAACGTGTGTCACCTCCACATCGCTTGCTTCGCCTCCACCACCAGACTGAGGCCAGCTTTCTTCAGCTTTTCTCTCAGGGCTCCTTTATACAAGAGCATTACTCCACAACAGCCAATTGACTTTAAATTCATACCCGACTTAATCTGAATTAAGTTTCAAGCACACAGTGGCTTATTTCCAGCTAAACTGAGAAGCATTCAAGGAAGGGAGTAAGTCTTTCAGCAGACACATTCCTACTCCGCCATGTGGGACAGGACAGCTGTCACCTCCTCAGAGCAGCCCTCCGACACAGCAGCTGCACAAGAGCTTCACAGCACATTAGTTAAAGAGGTCAGCAGCCTGGAAGATGCACGGAGGCTTTTTTGCTTACTGCATGCCCAGAGGCAGGCACTCATCTCATGGCACCTCCTCAGCATCACCCACAGCCGCACTCCTGCACGCACACATAACCAAGCTCAGACAGAAAGGAATCTTCAGCACAAACTGATACACATGCAAAAGAATCATCTCAAGCTTCAGAATCTTTTTAAAGACAAGAGAGGACACCAACAGCGACACTCAAATGTCTTTGCAGAGGAAATACAAAGTATTTGAGGACCCACCTCTGCCAGAAAGCAAGCTGCAGTCTGGAAACTAAGAACAGATTGCTTCATCCTAGAAGTAAGGTGCATATTTTTATCTGCAGGAATGCTGAACAAAACATCCACAGAAAAGGGGGATTCTCCACATCTTTCAGTTTTGAAATCCAGGCCAGATATCTTTTTTGGAAGAGAAGTCCTTGGTCTACGCCAGTTACTGAGCTCAATATATACAGACAACATGATGAACTCTTCAGCCAACACGATTTGCACAAAGTAAATGCAGCTTTGCCAACAGATCCACAGATGTGCCCAGATTCTGCAGCAGACATCACACAAGTACCTCAATTACATCTCTAGAGCTCCACTTAGTGCAGCCTGTACACACATACATTTGCCTTTATTTATATGTTTACATGCGCGCAGGTAAAAACTACGCTATGCTCAGAAAGCCTGAGCTTCCTACTGTCACCATAGCTACAATACATGCATGAAAAAGAGAAACACAGATCCCCGTTGTGGGCGCACTGGAGGAGCAGCACCGTGCTTGGAAGAAAGTCTACACAGCTCAGATAATTCATTCGCATCATTCAGCTGACGGCAGCCATCTGATAGTTCATCAACTCCAGCCAATTATAAGGAACATCCCCTGCAGTATCCACCACTTAATTAAATAAGTGCAGATATATTATTGATTTACAGAAAAAATAATCCATGTCTCCAACAAGTTTTAAAGAATGTCACATTTTAATGACTTCAACAAGGATACATCTTGCAATGTCAGATGAACACCCTCCTTTTTTTCCCCCTTCATTAAGATCTTGACAAGAATTAACAGACTATGAAATAAAAGAGCTCCAGTGATGAGTTTGGAAGAATGGCAAGCAGAGAAAAGAAGGCCTGTGGAAGGATTATTAATGGGATTTATTTAGGTGAGCCTTTCCTTAGCTAAATACCTTGTTTTCATGGAAACTGTGCACAGGGAATAGGATTCACGAGACTTGAAGAAAATAAGAACAAGCAAGAGGAGGAGGATGCTTTTGCTGCGCCCAAGTAATCACAGATCTGCCCAGTTTGAAACTCATCACCAAGTTACAGCATGCCATGTCATTGAGAAACACTCTGTACCTGCACTCTTTCCAAGAAGTAAATGACTGTAGAGGATGGATCCCAATATGCTCCTCTGTCTAAAGAGCGCGGCTCTGGGCATTTTATACAAGAGAGAAAAACAGAATATGAAGAGTGTGCTTAGGTCTCAACCCCATTTAACATCTGTCTTCAAACACCAAGGATCACAGACTGTCCAGACTTCTCAGGCTCGTGGGGCAGGAGACAAAGATAACAAAGAAGGAGCTATGCTACAGCCAAACTCCCGCTCCCTCATTTGATCCTCAATACATCATTAATCAAAACCCAAGTCTGCAGCAATCGCTGCAACTGAGATTGAAGGATTCCCTCAGACACCAGAAAAAAAAAAAAAAAAGGCACCAAAAACAAGTGGGCCATTTGAAACTAACATTTTCCTCAGCCATTTGCTGCTGCGATTTAAACATCATAACATGGGTTACGAATGATATAAGAATACCTGCAATTGTTTCTTCTCAGGATTGCTATAATTTTCAAGGTTATAAGCACATAAACCCCTGGAATTATAGAGCTCATAGGTTACCTAGTGACCTCTCTTGGCTGCTGGTGATGTTTCTTCAATACTGGTAATTATTTCATTTCCTCCCTGGAAGCACAGCAGAAGCAGCAGCTAGCTGGAACTCAACACCTAAGGCTGTGCAGTTTAATAGTTAAGTTGACCTAGACACTCACTACCTGCGTTTTGCTCTACCACGCAAACAGAACATAGACATCACTTTCACAATAAGTCCCTGCAGAAGGCAGTGAGGGAATAAAAAGGTATCTAAATGGACAGTCCTCAGTTCTAAAGATAGGTCTGGCTGGGACACATCAGGGATGGAAGTTGGTGACCACATCTCTTTAAAGTCTTGACCATTAAGCTTCAAGGACCCTTCAGAAAATGAAAGCGTTTCCATTAAACACTGTTATGGTGAATCAAAATAACTGAGGTTTCTCTAAATAACTGGATGCAATCTAATTTGATAGCCCAGAGCTAACATAACATGTTTAGCAGAGTGCTCTAAAAAGCATGAGAAACTGTACCTCACTTCTCAAGCTAAAAGCACGCGCAGTTCAAAATCTGATTTCATAGCAGAGCTAATATTCACTCTTTTATTTCCCCTCCCTCTAACACTCTGCTCATTACTTAAAAGTGGTCAACTTTGGGGCACTATCAAAAAGCTTTTAAATTTGTGTGAAAAAAATATTTACCTCCCCTCAATTATGATAATCTCTCTTAGGGCTAATGTGTTTATGAAATGATGTGGAATCTCTGTAAACTACTTTGAAGGTATTACTCATCACTGAAAATGCTCCGTTTGTTTCCAAATAGGGATAGGAACACAGACTTAAATTTTTATTATTATTATTATTTTTTTTTTTCCAACAGACCTGCATTTACATAAATGATTAACTGCGTTTTTAAAAATGTTCATGCCAAAATAATTAAAACAATAAAACGTCTGTTTGGACAATGGTTATTTACACCTGT
The DNA here is from genome assembly GCF_905368555.1 of Meleagris gallopavo. NCBI lineage: Eukaryota > Metazoa > Chordata > Aves > Galliformes > Phasianidae > Meleagris > Meleagris gallopavo. Next base: position 9,318,078 of record NC_139424.1, on the reverse strand, counting down.
TTCTATGTAAAATACATTTCTGCAAACTAAGAAAAAAAAGGAAGAGTGACAATAGAACTCTTACTTTTCTGTGCTATTCAGAAGCTTCTAGGTACTTTCCTACAAAAGCAGGTGTAAGCAAGAGCATCTGTTCCCAAAGGCTGATTTCCAGAAGAACTACAAATGTGTGACTCCAGCTGAACTGCCTGGGAACAGCTTGTTGTGCATTTCAAAAACAAACAAGAGTTTCACACATTGCCACCTCCCAAGATTTTACTGCATGTCTCTGGATTTTTGATACTCTCTTGATAACTTTATCATTTTGAAGTGTGCCACTGGGCAAAAATCTCTGGATATGAAACGTACTTCTATTCTTCAGCTGCTTTTATTTTCCTGTCATGAACTTTAATCTAGTCTTGTAATTTAGAGCCATGAAGGAAAATATTTCTGACTCGTGATTTTTCATTGCTTGGGGCTGGCAGTCATGACTTTTGGTGACTCTGATAACTGCTCATATTTCAAATCTTGAATGAGAAAAAACAGAACACAAGCTCCAACATCACAACAGTCATTGGTCCCTAATTACATATTCTCTTTCAAACACAATTAGCTTTGTGCAAAATGGGATAACAAGTCATCATAAAACTAACGAAGAAAACAGTCCCACAACTAACCTCATTTTTGCTGTTATCCCTTTCATACAACAGCAGCCTAGATTCTTAACTAGCAGGCACTCCTGTACTCAGACATTACCTGTCCCTGGTGCTCCCCAGATACCTGGCCTTGAGTCACAGCCACACTCCTGTTCAAATGCTTCCCGGTCTTCCACTGACAGTTTTGACAAGGAGAAAATACACTGCTAACTTCACTGAGGAAAACATTGTCTGGGCAAAGTTTGTTTCCAGCTGGAGTATTTATCAATTTACCTTTAAAAACAAGGTACATCTGCTACATTTAACTATTATTATTATAGAAGCAATATAATTTCTGGCTACATAACCCATTCATAAGGCACCAAGCATGCGCCACGTTCATGGAGTGCTTTAAGTTCCTTTTCCAGTAGAAGGCTCCCCCCACACACATCATTTTCTTTTCCTCCTTCAGTGAATAACACACACAAATGTAGCAGTGTTTGAGCAACCAGGGAAGTTATTACAGCTCTGCAAATGCAGTACGCGAGCAAAACATGAAGTGTATTAAACAAACACCACAATGATAACGGAGCAGAGAACAGGGAAATAAACCTCCCCTTACTGACTGGCCAAACAGTGATGTAGCTGCAATGCTGCAGGCTGTCACCCCCACGTCCCTGCAGGCCTGCCCTCCTGCACAGGCAGAGCTGGCATTTCCCTAGAGCAGCCACACCACGACAGATCTGGACTGGACACAGCATAATTCCTCATGGAGGAAACCAGTCCTGAGAGATCCAGACATGAGCTACACACCCTTGACAAAGCAAGAACAACATTCAGGTGACCTTGTCTTTGGATTTGGCCACAATCAAGGTATTATCTTGCTGCATTAAGTTGATTTAAACAGATTTTAATTTCTTTGCTTACAGCATCACATTACTGTCAGACCTGAAGATGGGCAACCACACACAGCGAGCCTTGAAGCTTCATACAGCTGCTGGACAAGCATGGGAAATGCAGCGTGCTGAACCAGAAAGCCCTGCTTGCTGATTTCTGGTAAAAACACATCAGATAACTACAGAGGCAGACACAAGAAAAACTTCCCTTTTCTTCCCTTTTTCCTCAGAAGCATAAAAGCTGGGAAGGACAGGTATTTCTGGTGAGAACACCACCACCCCCAGAACCCGCAGGGGAGCTCGTTGGAAGGCAGGATGCAGGACAGCACTCACTGAACACACAAGGCATGGTCCGTTTGTAACATGATGTCAGCTACTGTTACTAAGGCAACGGCACAAGATAACCTGGGCTGAAAACATCCACATCCAGTTCCTAACAGAAATGTCTGTCCACTAAAGATGTAAAAATTTAAACACAGCCTGCATCATTTCATTATACTTTTCATTACACTTCTGATTAACACTACATGGGTGAAATCCACCTTAGAGCAACCCACTGTCCTTGTGAACGAATAGAGTAAACTGGGGAAATAGGGAGATAGAAAGTGCAAGTACTGCTTTGTTCTCTCACACAGGGCAGTCGGTGACAGCTTGAGCAAAATACAGATGGCATAGCAACAGGCAAGAACTTCCACAGCAACCTTCTCCAAAGGGAGCGGGCTCCTCCCTGCAAGGAACCCATCCACATCCTCCTGGTTCCAAAGTTTGGTTAAGTCTCGTGCATAGGCTTGTGCACAATTTCCAATCAAGTATTTCAGCCCCAGATCATTAAAAAGAAACGGGCTTTACAACACTTGGACATAACAGCACTTCTTTATTCCATCTGTAAGCAGGCTCTACTTCGTTCCAGCACCTGCAAAGCCCATTTCAATATGCACTTATCCACAGAACCACTACCTAAAATCCTGACGCTGTGTTCACTTTCCCCTCATGATAGCTGTTGGGAGTTCTGCTTGAGCAAGGCTCTCAAAACCTGTCTGCATAAATCTCCACATCCGTGTAAATCACACACAGCAGTGTGGTTACTCAGCAGCTCAGTTGGTCTCCCCTTGCCAAAATACAAGTGGTTGCTGTAACAGAGGAGTATCTCAAGTAGCTGAGCAATAAACTGCCCACTTAGCTCACTCTGCCACTGACACTGACTGAGCCCCAGCCTCCAAATGTATTAAAGAAGATCTGGAAATTAAAATCTGTGCAAGGTCATCTTTCCCAGCTGACCTCGTCAGACTAGGGCGTATCTGCTACAGAAGCATTAAAGGAGTTCTTGTCCTTACAAACCCCCATGTACTGTAACAAACACACACTTAAGATCATGGGAAAAGCAGCAGATAGTACTTAAGACCCAGTGGTACCTCAGCCATTTAGCATCTAAGAGAGCTAGGAAATTTTCAGTTTCTAGTGCAAGCAGGCATCAAAAATCAACTACCATGTATTTAACAGACTCTTGCTAAGCTCAGCCTTGCAGAGAGTAAAATGATTCACAAGAATTCTATATTTATATTGAAGACTCACTGAAAATGACTCATATACTGAGCCAATCTAAATTTAAACAGAAGGAAAAAACTTGAAAGCACATGAAACAGAAATTGGAGAGGACAGAGAACTGCACACACAAGAGAACCCCAGCCAGGAGCAGTTAATCTGCTGCCAAATCGGCTGGAAATTCTTCATTCAATTAGTTGATGCGATAGTGGAAGTTTCAGCTTCACCTACATCTGTTTTAGAGATAATTAAGTCCTGCGTTTGAAGCAGCGACCTTTATGCAGGTTAGAGTATCTCCTTAGGATAGGTACGATTGCTGAGTAGTAATAAGGCACAGATTGTTATCAGTTCTTCAGACCCTGCCAAATCCTCAGCACAAACTCAAACAAAGTCACAGCAGGAGGAAGAGATACTTATTAAGAAGATTTTACAGTATTCCTAATGAACAGATCCAAGCAGAAACAGCTGCTGCCCCACCAGCCCTTACATCAACAATGCAGCCCCAAGACAGAGAACTGACACCCTCACTTGGAACAATCCAGATTCAACAGGCAGTCTGCAGCAAGGGCACAATGAAAGTTTCTTCATTCGCTCCAATCTCAGGACCATTTTCCTGATTTACCCTTTCCTCTGTGTAAGTACACAGCAGAGTAAAGGGGAATACTAAACATAATGACAACATAAATGCAGAACTCAGTGCAGGCTACTATTCTCAGAATTTTGTGAACACGTGCTAGTACTTGTCTCTCTAAACAGCCTTGCACTTATCACACTTATCTTCAAAAGCAAATTCAACGTTTCTTAACCTCTCTGCTTAGATGATGGCTATTCTCCAGTCATTCTCAAGCACTGCTCTGAATTAAATCTTCAATTTGAAGCACAACAAGAAAGCAGCAAGGAGTTCACAGACCAACATGCCTTTGCAATTGTATGCAGCTTTAATTCTCACTAATACCTTGCTGTGATATTTTCCACACACTGAAGTCTGACAAACAGTGCTAAATCCTTATTGGCCCCAGCAAATGATGGCTGCATCACAGAATCAATATTCAAGAATTCCTTTTCAAGCACGTGAATGAAGAGGCTATGCCTCCACAGGAGCCTCTGGTACAAACTCTCGGGGGCTGCCTCCTACTGAGGCTCCTGCAAACGGACCATTCTTTATCCACCAGTCCACACAGGGTCTGCTTCACTCCGCATCACGACACACATTCACGTCAGCCTACAAAGGCCAGTCAAACAACAGTCAAACTCCATAATTTATTCAGACTTTGATCTTGAGAGTTCTGAAACATCAGCTGTTGTTGATGCACTTTGTGGTATTACCTCCAAAGAAGTTTTATTTTCTTGTTAACTCTTGGTAACACAAGTTCCAAAATGCAGCTTTTTCAATGACATTTTGGGCTGAACTCTGTCAGCTTCATTCAGAATGAGACATTTTATTCTACAAATACACTGATAGAGTTTACAGAACAAACTGCTTCAACCTGGAAGATAGCTGCCAGAATTTAACCTATGACTGGAAACTTCAACTTTTGCCAGTTATTCTCTGGGTTGTAGCTTAACAGTCACTTATCTCTCAATACATACTTTTAAACTATTAATGCTTCCTAGAAAATCACCTTGTTTTGGCTTGGCATTTGTTTTGGACAATGCTATTTAAATAACTGTTTTATTATTCATAAAGTACCAATGGATGCAGCAAATACAAAGAAATGGTAGCATGAGCCTGCATTCCATGTTTTTCTGATACTGAAATCCCAGTATTTTCCTCTTACAGCAGAATAAATAAATCCCTACAAAGTAAGAGTATGCAGCATTAATTTTTTTGTGTGCCATTTACCACATAAGGCGATGATATGACTGCTGTCTTCATGTACAAATTTCCTGGTGACTGCTTCTTCCATGATCTGCTTTACCTACAAGAAAGAAGTAAAAAGAAGTGATTTTAAAATCCCAACACGAACAAGGACAGCACTTGGGAGTTTCAGCTCGTTTCAACCTTTGCTTGGCATTTCCCCATCTCTAGAAGATGAATCACTCATGAAAGTTACTCTCTGCTTAGAGGAAACGGTAAAAGGATGCAAGAAGGGAAAGGAATAACAAAATGAAACACCTTTCTATAGGATGGGGTAAACCACAAGGAGAACACAGACAAGTCTATCTGCAGCAGGCCTCTCTAAAAGGCTGAATTATTTCAGAGCACTCAGAGTGCCCTCTGGAGAACCTCCTCAGCAGAAGTCAGCTGGTCAGCTAGCAAGCTTTTTATATGGCGCATCCCTGGCCTTTCTGTGTATATTACTTCTGCTCACTACATCGAGATCATGTATTCCTACATGTTTTTTTTCCCCACACAGGGCATTCTGCTCTTTTTTAAACACAAGGAATCCCTGAGCTGCAAAGACGTGCATCCTAAGCAAGCCCTGGAGTCCATCAAATAGTGAATTATCTAGCAGGTAACCATGTGTCCCCACAGGCAACTCTATCAACAGACCCAGCATTCTGCCTGTGAATCAGCTCAGTTTGACTGGGCGTTAGTGCAAGTGGCACAGCAATGGCCACCACGAGCCTGCACAGGGGCTGCATTTTCATGTCTGGGAGACCTCAACTCCTGCTTCCCAGCGGGTCTGCACTGAGCTCTCATTAAGCAGCACCTGGTACCTGAGATTAGCAGTTTAAAGCTAGCTGGGTTACCGCTCCTTTGTAGTGCTGATAGGTCCAAAGGTTGCAATTCTTCCCTCTTAGTGCCCGAGCCCAGAGGAGCTGCAGATGCATTGCTTGGGCAGCATCTGGGCTGTGTATTTGAGGTGGCAGCTGCCTACAAAGGTTCTCTTCAGTTTGGAGTAATTATTCCTCCAGTGAGACCATTTGTGGAGCCATCACACGTACCTTCTTCCAACTGACAGCCTGAGGCCCATACCCACTCCCACAGCCCCTGACCTGACGAGCAGCTGCACAAAGCCCCAGCCCTGATGCTCACTGTCCGGACATTTCAACATGTGACATCCTCTTTAGAGCCCAACCATATTTAAGCTACTAAACGAATGGCTCCATTTGCTGCAGGGGAAAAGTACCCAAGAGCCACTGGCATTAAGGTGGCTAGAAGAGGGAGCACCAGAGAGCAGCTCCAGGATAAGCCATGCACGTGTGACTGAAGTTTACAGACTTGAATTTAGGCACCGTTAATTCCTTAAGACTGCAGCTAAGATTTCAGTCCCAGCTCCCCAAAGAACAGTAACTGGAATCCTGCCTCTGACTACAGGGAGGAAGATGAGTAGTTTAATAGGAGTTAGAGCTCAGGAGCTTGAAGGCAGTTCCTGCTGTCACACACTTCCCAGGCATCCCCTGCACATCAGTGTTTATAAGCTCAGTAGCTGATGTAGACGCCACTGTATGGACTCAGGAAGAAAGAAAAAAAAACAACTGTAGCCACAATTAGAAAAAACAAAGTTATGAATGCAATAAATCAACACTACTTTTGTGCAGCAGTGCCATGTGGTCAGCCCATTGTTGGGTCTTAAATCTAGGACCCCCAACTAAGCAGTACAGACCAACTGAACAATTAATGTCTGTTCCCAGCTGCCACCAAATACAGAGCAAAGCTTTGCAAATTTTCAGGAGAGTTACTGCATGTTATTACAACACATTTTCAGGGCACTGTCAGAAGATTCAAACACTGGAATGCACTGTTCTTCAGTCATACGTCATTGCTCAATGCCACGCAATTCAGGGATGCCCTAGGCAAGGAGTTCAGTCAAACTCTTTCCAACCAAGTTGAACACAAGCTCTCTGCCCTCCCCTCAAAGTCTGCATCATTCTCTTTGTAGGGAATTATGCTGTTGCAGCTCTGACTGTCTGTTCTGGGAAGGCACTTGTCAGTGAAGTTTTCTGAGTCTACAAAGGCATCTACCTTATCAAGTGCAACCTATTCTCATTAAAATAAACACAAGCATCCCCTCCTCCCTTCACTCATCCAGCTGCACAGGTGAGTAATCTGTTAGAACTTTTGGTCTGTTGTGTCTGGATTTGCTGCAAGGGAGGAGGCAACAGCATGAACAGAACAGCATCTGGAGAGAAAACCCCTCCGGTGGCTCCAAGGTGCCACAGGCTCCTTCCATCCCATGCCTCCTCTGTAAGGCCAGTACACTGCCTAACCAATCAGTCAGCCTTCTATTCTTGCCAGGTGGCACAATCACACAGAGAAGCTGATGCACTTACTGCTTTTATTTCAATCCTTCCATTCATGAACCATAAGTGGCAACAAAGCAAGAGAATTGCAGAAAGCTTTATTTTAACAGACCGCAGTGACAGTCTCCAAAGACATTCTGTTCACGTGCACCAAGTTTACCAACCTTAAGAATGGAAAAGATATCCAAGCAAAAATCCTGGCACCTGAGGAGCAAAGAATATCCTGATGGTAGCTCTGCCCACAGACGTAGGCAGAGCAAGCTCCTTCAACAGATGTTGCACGTTACAATGGGTTACTCTGACTTTTGGCCAGTGCTTTCAGAGGCACACACCAAACTTAGGTCACAACAGACAACTTATTAAGCTGAGAAATGTTTGGGTTTATTTCAGTTTTTGTCATATTGTTATCATTTTTGTTAATTTTTACTTTTTTGCACCTTGCATCATGATGGGATGCTGGAGATGCACCACAGGGACGGTACAGTGTCAGAGGCAAAGAACAGTGCTCACAAAGCACTGGAATAACCAGGAACACAGTTCATACCCATTGCATTCTTTCCTCAAGGAAGAAAACCTCATCTCCCACATCCTTACATCCTTGCCTTCTTCAGCTTCTGCAACTATCACTCATTTATTGATCGTTTCTGCTGCACTGACGTTTGTTACTCTGGAAGAACTGGATGGTGTAAATGAAAGCAGTTAAACAATCTCTGTTTAGAAGTTATTGCATTTTAGTTGTAAGACAAGCAACTGCATTTCTAAAGTGCTCTGATTTTTTTTTTTTTTATGGTAGAACTGCTAAGGTTATTGTTATTCTGTTTGTTTCACAGCTAGAAAGAGTATTTACATCCATAAAAGGCAAAAAGCTTTCATTTGAAAAGGTAGAAGGAAACGGCTAGAGAAATCTTGTTTTATGAGCCTACTCATCACAACAGATTATCCTGCAGAGAGAGATGTTTGAAATGTGAACTTATAAGCAGCCTCAGCACAAATCCCAGTAGAGTGTAATTTTCAAAACACATTACATGTCCTCCTTTCTATCAGAGCCAACAAAATACATTCTTTACCAGTGGGGAATAAAAAGTCAATTTGAGAAAAGCAAAAAGCATCAAGTTTTCCCAAAGGAACAATACAACAGTTTTTGCTGTGGGGAAAGAGAATAAAAAATAATAATAAAAAAAAAAACCACTCTGCACCAAGTGACTTCAGAGACTCCCCTTTTGTGTTTTGCAAACTCACTGAATCTTAATAGGATTGGTGTAAACACCATGCAGAAAAAAAAAAACAACAACATTACTCTGAACTCCTTTAGACGCTGAGCTAACGTGAAAATAATGCAACAGGATGAACAGCCCGGCTTCAAAGGACTAAAAATTGGAATGACAGCCTTGAGAACGTATATGGAACAGTTCAACTTCCAAACAAAACAGAAGCAAGGCAGGTAAAAAACAGCTGTGTGAAAAAGCATACAGAAAAAAAGGAGGCTGAAAGCCTCTCCAGAAGTCTGTCGGCTGGGATGGCAGGGCTTGGTGTTCAATTCCTGCCTGCGTTAACAGACTGTCTGAAAAGAGCCTCCCTCTCGGCACCTCCCGATACCATTTCCAGTGCAGAACCGACGCTGGGTTCCTCCCCCCCCCGTGTCTGTGCAGCACAGCTGCTTCCTCACTCACAGCTGCTACCTCACGCACAGCTCTGCTCGAGCCAGCCGGGATCACGAAAATCCCTTTCACACATCAGGACAGTACAGGTGCGAAAACGCATCTCAGACTTATTTATCTACGTAAACATTAACCCTCGAGAGAAGAGCACTGAATCCCTCACCAAAGCCCGTTCTGCCGTGTCCCAGAGGCCCCAGCTTAAGGCGCAGTTCCATAACGAAGCAGCACACCTGTGGCTGCACAGCCCCACCACGTCCCATCTCCCCAGCCGTGAGCGGGTAGGAGAAGCCGTTAGAAAAACTTCGTCCTGCTGTGAGGGACAAGCATTACATCCTCGCTTCGCTCTTATGTAAGAACAGCCGCACACAGCTGTGACGGCCGGAACGCCACACGAAAGCCCGTCGCAGCCCGGCTGTTACCACCACTGCTGCCAGCGCTGCTCGGGGGCAGTGGACCGAGGGACGGAGCTCAGCTCGGCCGGACCGCCCGGCGCGGCGGGGGCAGCGCAAATCTCCTCAGCGCCCCGCGGGCACATAGCCGCCATCCCACGGCAGCGCCGATGGGTCGCCACGGGGCGCGTCTGCTCCGCTCGCGAACAGCACCGGGAGCGTCAAACAGCGGAACAAATCCCGCACTTCTACAAATCCCTCCCGAAGGAAAATCAGATTTTAACCCACTCCGCCCAAAGCTTCGTTTTATTTACTCTGGGCGGACAATCGGCCCCGCTGCCAAAGAGATTAAACGCGTATGTCACGCGGAACGCTCCGGGTGCCGTTATCGGACCGAAGCCGCCCCGCGAGAAACCGCCGCGACGCGACCCCGCGCGGCAGCGTGTCCTGCGGGGAGGCTCAGCCCGCCCTCACCTCCTTCTTCACGTTCCAGAGCAGCTTCTCCTTCGCGGCGTCCGCCGAGCAGCTCATGGCGGAGCGGGGAGCGGGGCCGCCCGCCGCGCCGAGCCCCGCGCTCAGAGCCGCTCTCCGGCTCCGCTGCGGCAGCGCCCGCGGGGCGAAGGCGCGGCACCGCCCGGCCCGGCGCGGAGGGGCTGCTGCGCACCGCGCGGCTCCGCGGCCATCTTCCGCGGCTCCCGCTGACGTCAGGCGGTTCGGCCCGCCCGCGGGCGGCGACGCCGGGAGTCGGGGCGGAACCGCACCTGCCTGCCGCCGCCGCCGGGGAGCCCGCGGCGACCGCTCCGCTTCGCGGCGGCTGCGCCGACAGACGGGCGGGCCGAGCCGGAGCCGCCGCGCGCAGCGCTGAGGGAGTGCTGGGGGCCCCGGGGCCGCGCTGCTCCCTCAGCAGCCCGCCGTGAAACCGCCCCGGTGGCGGTCAGCGGCACCCGGCGGCGGGGAGCCCCGGGATCGCGGCCGCGCGGTACTCGCGGAGCCTGAGGCAACGCACCTGGGGAGAAGGGAAGGGGCTGGAGCACCAGGTTAGTTACACGCTTTAAACTGCCTTTTGCTAGGGCTCATTTCTTTATACTCCTTTATTGTCTGTAAAAGAGCAAACGGCACGCTCCGTCTGCGTGTTTCTCAGGTAATTTCACGTTTAAATCTTGGCGGAAGGACAGAACTTTGCAAAACCATATGGAAATGTCGTTTTTTTGGCAATTAATTCCTCAGTCCACCCCCACAGCACAGACATCACTACAGAAGTGGCGAATCAAGGGAAACAAGGACCGCCACTGCATCGACCACGAATCGTGGCTGACGAGGTAAGGAAGCCCTACAGGACAGACAGACGGCAGGTGCCATCTGCCCCACAGCTGTCTCCTTCTCCCTTGCAGCCTGGACAGGTTCGGGACTTCCGTAACAGGAGCTGAGTTACTTCTGTGGTAGCAGAAGTTGCCTTAAATGTCAGATCAGTATCCTCTGTGATTCTTTTTAGGAAGTTATTGTCACAAAGACAAAACTCAGCAGTGCTATAACTAAAGGAAAATCCCAGAGAGAGAACCAGCTGCCTTCAGCACACTCTCAGCATGCTGATGGCCTCCTACAGAACAAGAGCCTGCAGGGCTTGTGTGAAAGGCCATACAGCAGACAGACCGACCCTGAGCCATTATTTCTGCATCTTGGGAACCCCGTGTGGCAAAAAATTCTGATGCTGGAGAAAAATCAAAGGCAATGTAAAATATAATGCTTTATTAGAAACCTGCGTTCTATTTATCTTGTTGATAACAGAGAAAACACCTTATTCAATAGTTAATACGGTTAACTGCATTATTTTATTCATGCCTGACCTTTAAAAGTTAGACAAAAAGAAAATTAAGCCTGATGCCATAAGAAAACACCTTGATTGCAGAACATCAGTTTAAACAGCAATCACATTTACTATCCTCCAAATACAAAATGTAGAAATCCAAAGTGCTCTGTTGTTATGAAACAAACTAAGCTTCAACATCCCTCTGAAGTAGGGGAGAGTCTTACCCCATTTTATTACAGATGAGTAAAAATTCACATGCAGAAAAATTGACTTGCAGTCTGTGTCACCACATTAGTGGCAAAGCTGGAAACAGAGGTCATGTTCCCTCATCTCTTAACAGGATTTCAGTCGTCCTAACAATGCACAATGTGAAATCTGTCCACAAAGGTTTAACAGCAAGGATTGTCACAGGTTATAATCTAAATTATACTTCACCAGCATTTCTAAAAATGAATTATGTCTGAAAATTTAAAATACAGAAAAGAAAAGCATTGCCTGCTTCAGGCTGAAGGCAGTGAAATACCATACTATCAGTCTTTTCAATGCCCTCCAAGCTTGGGTCAGGTCTTTTTGTTTGTTTGTTTTTAATTTTTAACCAAAAATTGTAAGAGATGTGAAGTCACTGGAATGTTACAGTAGGATAGATGTTTCCTGTTCCAAAAACTAAATGTCAAAGTGAAGGTTAAGCATTTAATTTTGCCTTGGCATTTATCAAGCAGTTGGAGGCTGCTGCCCTGCAGAGCTCTCTATTTTGGCATTACTGCCTAATTAACACCAATATTGAAGAACTGTTTAGCATAAGACATTCACTCAAGGCACCGAGGCTCCTTCTCTGCAGAAAAGCTGAGGTTGTTTTTCATTATATTAGGACCCCATTAGAGAATCGTGTAAGACTTTATTACTTTGCTTGTGTATAAATGTCAGTTAATGTTTTCCATTCGTTCTTTCAGTCTGCTAATATAATGTTTGAATGCACAGAAGTTCACTTAAATTCAGAAGCGAAGAAAGTAAAGTTACAAATGAGGCTAGGAGGTACTTCTTCCTCCTAATGGCTACTTTAAATTCAGTCACATCAGTAAATACATCCAATGTTGATATTCTATATAGGAAGCCATTACTCTTAATTAGCAGACACAAATGCATATAATTAGAAATGATAATGTGATACTTAAAGCCAGCAGAAAAGATTCTTAGGAAGCACAGCTGTTTGCTCTAGAAAGGGTCAGCTTACTGCAAACAAGTGAATGCTGCATCACCCTTTTCAGTGCTGCTTTTTTTCCATTATACCAGGTTATAAAAATATGTAGGAATATGTATGTAAGTCAAAACTGATATCCTTTACCTCGAAAGCAAATTATGATGAGAATTACAAAGTGCACATTATGTCAAAACCGCAGTGTTAAAAATTACCAGAGCTTAGCAGTCAGATTGTACTGTCATGATTTTGGTGGAAAGAACAATCAGTTAACATTCCACCCTGGAACAGTTTCAGATAAGCAGGACTCTTCCTAAGAGAAAATAAATTAGTTTGTACCACTTGCACAAAAAAAAAAGTTTAACCATTGAACTCTGTAAGTGATGGCAGAATCCATGTCTACATTTACAATTACTGAGCTGTCATGTAAATTATGCAATTATGTAAGAAACAACCCAGGGCATTCAGGTTTTGTCAGAAAAATGAGTACAGCAGCTGTGCCTAGGATGGGAATCTCTACTAGCACTATCATTTAGTGGTGTGCAGACATCCCAGAACACGCCTACCAGTGAATTTCCTGATGCTTTCCAATTCCTGATCTGTCCACCAGTGGAGGGAACTACTGGACTGTTAGTGAAATCCAGCCACAGCTATTCACCTGGGATCTTCTCAGCCATGTCCTGAAAACCTTATCAGGACAAACACCAAGACCATGGTTTTAAAACTCTTTTAAATAGACAAAACTAATTGTTGCTATGGGATACAAGGAAAAGAAAACTGGCTGAATCAATGCAGAAGCTTTTTTTCCCCCACCGCTTCTTACAGCATAGTAAGAACTCCACAACATGAATCAGTCCTCTTAAGGAATATTGTGAGCATAGATGTGAACGACCAATCGAAGCATCTGAACCAGCAGACTGATCAGACACTCTGTCTTTCACACTTTGTCATTTTTCTGCTTATAACTTCTCTGAACAGTTGTGCAAAGCTACCCACGTCACTTACTTAATCTGCTAACATCCACTGTGACAGTAACATGAAAAAAAAAAATCATTTGCCAAGAAATACAAATGCCATACACATGAATTTTTAAATGGCAGACTTATTTGTTACACAATGGAAAAACAAAAAAGTACGAGACTAAACTGAAGCTATCAAGTAAAGCAAAAAAGACCATTTCACTACAGTCTCCACCAGTGGCTTCAAAGCACCCACCATGATTTAATTTAAATAGTATCAGTGAAGAAAAATCAACTGAAAAAGAAAATCCACACCACACTTTATCACAATTAAAAACAAAAGTTTTAGTGAAAACTGATCTCAGCAAATGTATTTTTCCTGGCACAAAATAATAATAAAAAAAAAACAGCTGAGAAAAAACTAGAAGAAAGCAATATAAAAAGAAAAGTTCATTACTAAGGCAACTTATTTCCCAAATGTGAGGAAAGTAAGTGCCTTTCATGTAGAGGCCCAGTTAGGCAATAAACCTCCCACATTTTGCAGCCATTAGTGTCATTTTACAAAGCCTCAATAGTTACATTTTCAAAAGCCTAATTGAGTGGAAATCACTGTTTTGTTCCCTCCCCCCCTTTTTTATTTTAATAATCTCTCTTAATTTTAGTTATGACTTTACTTCATTTATTTGGCTTTTGCATTAATTTGCTTTAAAACTTCTATGTAATTTTGGCACTGGTCAAAGGAGTTCAAGACTAACCATCATGGAATCTGAGGCTTCCACCTTCACATAAAATATAAGGAAATAAAAGCAGTGGTGGAGCGCGCTAAGCCACTGACACATGTCCATACGTGTCAGTGAGCAACCTTCAAATAATAACCTCTTGTAACAGTGGTAAAATTTGAATCTGCAACCTACATTTGAAACATACAATCAAACAGTTAAAAAGAAATTAGCAACTTTTCATACTAAACATCAAAGTTTTTCTAGAGACCCAATGTGCAAAACAGCTGGCACTCCAATCTTCTGAACACTCCTCTGAAATTAGCATCCAATCAAGCACTCAGAATAAAGCTTATATTTCAGCTTACCATCTCTTTCCTCTGTCCAAGGCCTCCTGTGTGCCAGAACAAAGTTTTTATGATTATTCTTCAACTTCTATGCTCTAGAAGTGATTCAGAACACAAAATTTAAACTCACTCTTCACTACATTAATATTATGTAGCATTAAAACTGTGTAGTTTGCACTTTTCCAGCCACTGTGTTTTTTTCCCCTGTTGCTGGAGAAATTTAACATCAAGTAACACTTTTGGGCCAAGGGGGGAAACTAATAAAAAAAAAAAAAAAAAAATCACATATTTCTACAGGTTGCCATTGTTTAGATGAACAGGATCACACTATCAAAGTCCTGAACAATGCGATCCCTACCACAGTCTATTGTTAAAGTTTTCTTATTTGATAAACTTTACTCCTTCACCATATCTATTTTTTCCAGCTCCCATGATATGTCATTCTGTATGTATTTAAATTTTAGATATTTCTTATTTTTCACAGGGGGAGATTTTTTTGACAATTTGACTTCTCAGAAAAGCATGCCTTAGAATTAATGAGTTTTACATACAACTACACTGGAACACAAGTTGCTGTATGTGCATAAAGGAAAAATAGGTGGAAGAAACCACATATGCAGTGCATCTTACTAGTGGATAGCTAACTGTCTCCTCCAGGGGTTATCAGTTGTAGTGTTTCATAGAAGTAGTCATGTTTGAGGTCTTTCCACTCCCTCTTCAGTATTTTGATTTAAGAACTGGAAGTTCCATTACATCAAACCCTAAAAGGACAGGTAACTGAAAAAAATACTTTCAAATCCCTCCGTCTCATTCAGGAAAAGCAATACTTCCCACAGGAAGTAAGATATGTACACATCATTAGATATAAAAGAGCAACCACAAATGGTCACAATCAGTGTTTTGGAATCCATTTCTCATGTTGCATGAAAAAGGGGCCAGTCTGTGTTTAAAGCACATGGTGCAAAACAAACATCTTAGTCCTTAAAGCCCTTGGCCTTTAGTGTTGCTTTGTGTGCATAAATGCCCTTTTGCTTCTCTGGAGAGACAAGAAGCCAAATGAAATCAGTCCAGAGTCCAACTGATCCCTCCCTACTTCCTGATCTCCGTCAAAGAATATCGATACAAGCCCTGAAACCAACCCCTCTCTCCTCGACCGACATGCTAGTGGCCAAGCTGACGGTCATCGTAGGTGCTGTATCTCTTCACGTGGATTCGGCGCACGCGGTCACGAAGTTCAAAACCATCATCATCCTCGCTATGAGAGGCCTGGCTTCGGCTCCTGCTGGTTGCCTCCAGCAGAGAGTTATCAGGAACTCGTGGTGTTTCATACAGTAAGACGTTTAGAGTTTCCTCGTAAATACGTGCCTCAGGGAATTCAACCTACAAAGAACAGCAGATGTCATTTTCCTCAACTAAACAGGGTAACCTGACTGGAACATCTGCCCAGAAATAACAGACACACAACCATTTAGTCAAATTATATACGATATCTACATCAGCACAACAGAAACAAAGTTGGTAAGTCTAAGTAACTGCAAATAGCAAACTTAAGTAGGTTTAATAAGATTAAAATCCTTACTTAAAGTTTATAGGCATTTACATGGTTTTGGGACACAAATTCCATCAACTTTACAGATCAACGCTTAAAAGACCGCGCTTTCAGAACTACCATTTGCAGTACTTCAGCTTTCTTTGAATTCTACCTAGTACATGCCATGTCTTCCCAAGTGCCAGCACTGTAAGTAGTGAACCACCCAAGTAACATGGAGGTCACTGACCATCAATTCCAGTCAATATTCATGACTACCAGTATCAAAATCTCCCCAAGAAACATTGCCCCAAGCACTTTGGTATATCCACGTCTTTCCACTATGCATTATTCAACTGATTTATTACAAACTATAATAGACAAATGGGTAAAACTCCTGTACCTTGGTTTGCTTCTTCTCTGTGGCATACACTATAGAGGTACAACAGACTTCAGCAAGTTTCCGACCCTGTCCATAGAAAGACCAGCAGCAGATTTCATCCCCTATGACATCCTTAATGAAAAGAACTCTGCCATTGAATCGGAGAGAAAGTTTGTCAAACAGTTCTATGTTCTTCAGTAAGTTGTCATCTGAATTACTGTTAAAAAAAAAAAAAAGTTATTTTTTCTCTGGCTATCTCTACAGAGTTTCTATGCCTATTCCACCACAGTTTTAAGCATTGATATAACTGCAGAATACAAGTCAGTAGTGACTCATTGCCATATGCTGCCAAGGAAAGAGGGGATAATAGCAAACTTCAGATACAAATAAGATGCTCTTATTTTTATGAACAAACACACCAGCCTTCAGAAGTTAAGTTACATAATTAATAATGACAGCATAATTTCCCAAATAATTACATTAACTATCTGCAATTATTTCTGACTTATCCTCAAGACAATTAAATCATATGCTAACTGCAGTTCTGTTTAGCTCAGTAACAGCCAAGTCTGAAGAGTCAACGTGTCTTCAAAGGCTAGCTGAAAATGATGGTGTTCTGCATGTACAACTAGCCATACTTTATACAAATTTCTAGAGTGGATACATTATTTTGTAAATTATGTATTACTGACAGGCAGAACAATTTAGGATTTTGATTAATTTTCCAAGCAAGATCCAGATGTTCTGGAGAAAAAATAAGTATCATATGGTAGCTTTAAAATCAAGTAGAACCATCAGAATGTTAGTCTTAAGGTTTAAAATATTATTTAAATAAGAACACGATGACCAATAAACATCCAATTTGAAATTAAAAAAATACAAGTTAAAAGCATTACTCTTCTGATATTAGCTTGAATGCTGCTCTATCTAAAGCTTGTACTCTGTGCACCTTTTGATCTCATTTTATAGCTGGCTAGGAAATTGTGTGCAGATATGTGGAAGATAGCGAGCACATTATTGACACAACAACAAAGCTAACTTCTCCAGCTTTAACAGGAAAATTCCTTACTCATTGGACCCAAAAGCTGAAGGTTTGCACTGCTGCCATGAACCTATCCAGAGGAATGAAATTATACTTGTGTGCAGTACCTCAATTTTTGGAAGTAGTCCCAGAAGGCTGTGAACACTTGTCAATCAAGACACTGCTGCTAAGAACAGCCAACTAGGCTTTACATAAAATATTTAATCTGAGATGTACTTCTGTTCAGGTCTAAATAAAAAAAGCATGATGTGCAACCCAACAAAATCTTCAGCTCTTAAGATATAGTGTGATGAAAACAATTTGGGACTTAGCCAGTAACAAATCCCAGGCATTATCAAGAGCAGAGCTGCAAAAAGAATTTAGAAGTCTTCATCCATTTTCGATACGTGACAACAATGACTACGTAACTAAGAAAACTCCTTTCATAATGTTGATTAGGAATAAAAGACGCAGATAGCCTTTGGTTGCTAGTAGCCAGCATGGAATTTTAAATAAAGATTCCTCATTTAAACACGATCAAGGCATGAAGATTTGTGTGCGAGGAATAATTAGAATCCTAGAGCTAGTTGAGATACCAACACCTTCTGATATCCAGGATTCTGTTGCTCTCATTGCTAGCATGTTTACATTTGCAGAACCACGATGACTAATATGCTATTCTGTACTTGCTTTAGCATCACTGCCATAAACTAAAGGATAAGACCAGGAGGCATGCAGAATGACTGGCAGATACAGAATGCAGTTTGCTGAAAAATGGGCTGCTCTTCAATACTCCCTCAGATAGCTTCTCCCAACTACGTGGAATTTCAAGATTGTTAGAATCCATCTCTCTGACAAAAAGACAGACAGTTTGCCTAGAGAAAAAACTTCCAAGATTGCATGTTAGACTGAAAGGCTAAAACTGAGAATTCTGCCAAACATAAAGGATTACTCACATCGCTTCAGTGACTGGTTTGGGAAAATCCAGAGCCATTCTGATAGCATCCTGGTAGTTAAACCATAAAACTAAATGAAAAGCCAGTGAATTCTTGCACTGGCCCTGTCTGGGTTGTTCTTGAGCAGAACAGATTCTTTTCTTTGTAGCCAAATAATTAATTCATCTAGAGTCACTGGAAGAGACAGAACATCTAGAATTTCAGTAGGTCAGGGTAAACAGAGTGAAAAACTGAGGAGGGAGGAATCATGGCTGCATTGGCTTTGCACCAAAAAAGCTAGCACTCTGTGAATAGTTTGCATTCTATTCTTTTTCAGCCAGTAGCCTCATCATTTCTATTTCTCGGCCCTTATCTGTTCATCTTTCTCAGGCACACACCTCCAGCACAGCACTTCAGGGAGTTTGGAGGAGGTGACAAACTATTTTTGGATTCACATCAACCAAAAATAACTTTACAACAGTGCTGTTATGTGGATCTGAGTAAGCTAAATAACAAAATACAAGTTAGGCTGTACCACACTTTCCTCCGCCCCCAAAGTTAAACTTTCCCAGTAGGGGAAATACTTGGTGACATACCTGGTGTAAGAATATTTGTTGTTGCTTCTATTATACAGCAGCTTAACAACGGGCTAACAGAAGGGGGAAAAAAAATAATTAAGCTTTGTCTTTGAATACATTTAGCAAAAATTCAGTTTCTCACTGAACAAATGGAGAAAAGCAGTTACTTTCATTGAGGATTCTATCAGTCTTTCTTCTTCTTTAGGAGATGTAATAATAGGGATGTTACAGACAGGTTCATACAAGTCTTTCTTGTCCTGTTTTGAAAAAAAAAAAAAAAAAAAAAAGGAGAAGAAATGGAAATAAATCTCAAGAGACATAAATGCTAAAACTAACATCTGCTGCCGCTTGCTCTTCCAGACCCTCCAGCCATGTTTCCAAACCCTGTGATGCAATGGAAAAGCTTTGTGTTGCTATAGCAACCACAGAGCATTACCTTGATCTGCAACCCAGAAATACAGCGGAGAGATTTCTTATTCCCAGAAGGCAGTGATAATTGAAATACTGGGATGCAGGTGAACGTCCTTCTTAGCTATAGCAAAGACTCTGAGCTCAAGTCATATCTGCTTTAAGTGGGTTTATTATTCTGTCCTTTTTTGAAGAAAAGGATAGTATGAGTTTTAATCAAATCAAAAGACTGCAATATAGAAGAATATCAGTTTTTATGAACTGAACATTTGGCAAGAACAGTACGTCACCAAAATGGACTTTAGCCCCTTGCGATACAAAAGCAGCAACCAAGAGTGTGTGGTACAGTCTGTGAATCCAGATTCCTTGCGTGGCAAATTAAAGAGAGCTCAAAGCTAATAGGAAAGCCTTGGATTGGAACATTTTGTTTTTAGAATAAGTGTTTTGAATTCCAAACCAGGAAGAGAATTGTCAGTGTACCTTTACATTTTTTTTCAGTGAATATAAGCAGCATATTGAGCCTAGTGTGTGAGGTATTTGTTAAGTATTCAGCTTTTTTCTACAAGAAATATTACTAACCATATACAAAATATCTGGGCTAGCCTTATTAAAAAGATTTCCAAACAAGGTGATTTAAATCAGCTGAACTTGAACCCATAGGAACTGGGTGAATTAATAATGCTAACTCAGGTTTAAAGATTTGCAATGTATATAATAAAATTACAGAAAAGTCCTTAAAGTAAATAGTGCTTACCATATCAGGTTGTTTTTGTTTTTTTTTTTACTATTAAAATTCAAACTTAGAAAAAGTTATTATATTTTCAAAGATTTTCAGAGCTCAGGCACAAGAAGTCTGGAAGGCCGTGCTGTGACAGCACATAGGTCTGAAAACATATCCAGGGAGATCATAAACCAAATGTTGTCTCTATCCAAAGCTCTGCAGAATGTTAGGTATGCATACGGAACAAGGACAACCATGGATGTGATAAATGGACTGGACAAGATCTTAACTGCTGTCTAATTGTGGCTGTGTTAATTTGGTACTTCCATTTCTTACCTGCAGAGCTGCTTGGCACATATCAACTAAGCCCTGAATGAGATAATACTTGGCTTCTGCCATCAACTCCTTGATCTCCTGTCTGTGTTTTGGAAGTGCAATTGTGTCATCTCGGAGATAGTTTAAAATGGTTCCAAAGTGCTTCCCACAACGGTCTATAAGGATCCAGCCTGAAAAATAATCACAACATTTCAATCACAACACTAGGAGGCAAAAAAAAAACAAAAACAAAACAAACCACCAACCCTCCTCAGAGAGGTTCACTAAGCCAACTGTTGCCTGAAACTACACAATGTTCTTCCAGTTCCATTCAGGGGAAGACTTCACTGACTTTCAACAAATTGGTATTTATTACAGAACAGAAACTAACAGTGGAACCACTCCCTTGGCACCTTGTCTGCATTCTCGCTACTTTCCAGCACCCCAGAAGAGAAGCCTTAAGCTTCCTATCACTGGGCATTTAAAAAACTACAGCAAGAACTTGACTACACTGTATCTATTGATCACCCATTGTACCACTGTACCAAAGTTATTTTCTGTGCTTCATCCTTTCTGTATTACGTTTCAATTAAAGTAATAAGTCTTTTCAATTACTGCAGGAAGTCACCAGTTTACATCTATTTAGTTGACAGACCCAGTGAGGAAAAAAATGCTGTTCCAGCCTCCAAAGAGGAGGAAGGAACAGGACAAGGATGATCAGGAAGGAGCAGAGGAGGGGATACAGCACAGGAAACATCAGTAGACAGTTTTTGCAATTCTGAAACTTCCCTGCAGTCACATTCACTAGGAAACAGGATGTCTGACTTGTGGGCAAACAATAGCAAAGGACACACACTGACAGAGGGCTTAATAAAGTGCCCAATCGTTGTTCACGAAGTAGAAGGCAGACAAAAATAAAAAGTTATTTTATTTTAGGACCTGGGTATATAAGGTGACATAGGAAAGAGGGTGAAAATACTGCCAGATTCTCCAACTAAGGCTGCCTGAAGACAAATCTTGTCCTCCATTCTGTTAGAGGCTCTTACACAGAACTACTGGACCAAACAGATTTAGTCTTACGTGACACTCAACAAGGTTCAGCCTACCTGAAAATATTCAGCTCAGCAATTGAGGCTGTATTGAGTTTTAAAGCTAAAAACTGAATCTCCCCTCCCTAAAGACATTTTGATTAATGCCACTACGTAACTCCATAGATACAACAGCCCACATACTGTCTGTTCAGTCTTCACAAAAACATCAACGATCTGCATTCCAACTGTGACTGCAGGAAAGAGAACCAGTTCTTCCACTTGTTAATTTTAGTAACAGAAGTACACATTTTTATAAAGCTGGGAGGACTGGTAGAGCCAATGAGATTTGGCAGCCTAACATTCCCTGTTATTTTTGGAATACAGCTTTCTCCATGCCTTTCACTGAGCATAGCTTTATTATATACTAAAAATAAACAAAAAATAACCCAGCAGTTACTTTACAATATTCTCAACAACAAAAGATGCTCACTTACCTTCCTTATCTGTGAGAACTTCCATTCTGCCGCTGAACATGGCCTTCAACATCGTGTCGTGCCTGGTCAGGACTTGCACTGTAGTGTAATACAGGGAGCCCCCAACATTCAGTCGCACGTACTTGTTACCAAGGCTGCCGACTTTGAAGCTGCAAGTTTTAGGCTTGGGTCCCACAGCTGGGCAAAGGGTGGTGGTTAGACACGTGTCCCCCGACATCTCTTTCTGTAGGTAGATGACGACCCTGCAGAGCGTGGGCTTGATGGATCCCGCCGTGGTTGGCGATGAGTCACGAGGCACTAAGAGAAGATGGGAAGGCAGACACGGTCATAGCCACCAGGCTCTTGAAATGGAAATGTTTAAGATCAACACAGGAGCCTAGAATTTTCACAAAGGCATGAAGCCCACAATAAAGAGACAAATTCAGTATATTCCTAAGGACACATCTACACGTTCTGACAAAACGTAGGTGTATTTTCAAACAACTTACACAGCAATACAGAAGCTGTTCAGCATCACACAGTCATACTACAACTGCATTACTGTTAGTGAGGCAAGCTGAACTCTTCTGGACTTCCTGTTATTCAGCCTTCAGCCAACACTACAATCAACATACAGCACTGCAGCCCAAGGTTAAGTGCTAGATGGAATTCAGCTCCCTTTCAACTTCCTGAAAGAACATAACTTTTTTGCCTGCAGGAAGGAAACTAACAGAAGAGTTTTTTCCAATTCCTTCATCTGGGGATTACATAAAAAATGTTTTAACGTGATACTCTTATAGCAGCTACAACTTCTTCAAATGACTTGATACCGAAGTGCTGGAACATTATATTCTATTTCCTGGAAACTCCTTTTATTCAATTTTTTCCCCTCACTCCTAGAAAAATCAATAGTAAACGTAATGTAGTTTTTACTACTATTGTTTGAGGACAGGTAAGTCTAAAAAATATCCACTCTTTGGAACATCTGTCTCAGTTAAAAAGCCAGCACGGTACTGGCCAGAAGAGTAATTCCCCACCAGTAACCAAGCAACAGCAATTAAAAATTGCTTATTACAGTGGTATTCTATAAGAAGTTAATTACTCAAATAAAGCAGCTAAAGGTAACAGAGGAATCCATGGAATACGTTGCCAGTAACAAAGTTACTTCTTATTAATCACGGGTTATATTCTCACACACATAAGTCAATCAGAAGGAACAGCACACTGTCCTACACCTAAACTCTCTGGTGAAAACAGAAATATGACTCAGGTCTGCAGGTTTGTCCTCGATGTCTCATCTTGCTTTAGACCACAAGAACCCTTCCTCCAAAATAAAAGTCTGTTTTCAAGGACAGCCGGAGTCTGTAATGAGCCACAGCTCTGAGCGCGCATGGAGTTTTCCAATCTCAACAGCAGTCTCTCTAGACACGTGCACTAGAGTGAAGGTTTCTGCCAGTTGTCTCACTTCTGGCACGTCGTTAGAACCCAACACAGCACGACCAAGCAGGAGACAAAGCCGTCACTAAGGTCGTGATAACAGCTCACGTAGGAGGCTTCTACAGAAAGCAACGACCGAACCTTTAATTACCCCCCTTAACACAAGACGAAACGTTTCCCGTGTTTTCCTTCCAGCCGGAGGGCCGCACAACAACGGCACAGCCGCTGAGGGAGCGCGCCCTGCTCAGCGCTGCCACAAAACGGAGCGGCGCTAACAGCTCGAGCGGAGAACGCAAGAAAAGAAAAAACAAAGGGAAAAAGACGCACAAAGCAGAGAAAGCAACCAGAAGAAAACGAGAGCGCCCCGAGCAGAACCGCTCGTGCCCGAACACGCGCTGCGCCCCGCACCGGCCCTTCAGCTTCGCGTACCGGCGCCGGGCCGTGATGCGGGGCCGTCGGGCGGCGCGCGTCCCAGGCCACAGCAGTGCCTCGGGCCCAAACGCGGCCGCGAGCCCGGAGCTCCACGCCCGCAACCCCGACAGCGCCCGGCCCCGGCGCTCGCTCACCGCCTGCAGCCGCCCCACCACCGCGGCCTGCGGAGCACCTAACTTCCTGCGCGCCCCGCCGCGCCCCGGAAGTGCTTCCTGCCGCCCGCCGCAGCCCGGAAGTGCCCCTTCCCGCCCTCTGCAGCCCGGAAGGGTTTCCTCTGGCCGCTGGGGCGGCCGTGAGGGGTGGTAGGTCCCGTCCCGTCCTGCAGGGCGATGGCGCAGGCGGCGTTGGGCTCGGCGGGGCTGCACTTCGATGAGCTGAACAAGCTGCGCGTCCTCGATCCTGACGTGGCCCAGCAAACGGCGCAGCTCCGCGAGGAGTGCAAGGCCTTCGTGGACAGTGAGTGCTGCGCGCCGGGCCGGGCCGAGGGGCGCTCCGCTTCCATCCGCGTAGCGCTGACGGCCCCGAACGCGCGTGAGCACTGCGCGGCCCGGGGGCAGAGCGGCGCCTCCCTGTCATTGCGGGAGCGTTCGTCTCCTGTGGTGGTGTTTTGGGTGCTACGTGACTGTTTTTCTTTTCAGAAATAGTAGAATTTCAAAAAACAGTGGGTAGCTTAATCGAGCTCGTTGACCAGCTGGCCAAAGCTGCCGAGAGCGAGAAGATGAAGGTACCGTGCCGTTACGGGCTATCCTGCCTGCCGCCCCGCGCGGTGTGTTTGTGAAAAGCCTCCCGTCCCGTTCTGTCACAGCGCGGCGGCTGTCAGCATCCTAGGGGCATTCCTGCGGCCCCACCTGTCTGTCCTGTGGGAGCACGAGGCTCTGCATAACTGATACTAACAGCTGGGATATTTTGAGCACTCCGTGCCATGCAACTCCTGCATTTAACAACCCTGCTGCTGTCGCTTATCTGTCTTGCTCCACTTGCTCGTGGAGAGAAAACATCTCTCCGGTCACACCTCCTAGTAAGGCACAGTTCTCAAGAGACACGATGGGCTCTGTGAGGAGGAGAGGGCTATCCAATAAAAACCTCTGTAACTACCTCTGAAACGTGTACTTCTGCATGTCACCAAGTGTTCTTTACTTTATCACTTTATTATGGAATTGGAAATGAATTTTCAGCACCATAGTAGATTACTTTTTTCTTATTTGTTCTGTGGGAGAAGTTCCGGAGCCTGTCTGTTGGTAGTCAGTCACCAGCGGTCAGGTTGCATTTCCAAAGAAGCTGGTGACTTTTATTTCAGGCTGTTAAGAATATCTGAGGCTGGAAGGAAGCCTCAAATGCCTAAACCTGCCCAGCCTCTACAGGAACTGTGCTTGCTCCGCAGCCCATTCAGCAGAACGATATCCCCTTTTGCTGTTAGCATGGCTGAAACATTTTAATCGCGACCTGCTGGTAGTGAAAGGGATTAAAAATTCCTGTACAGCTCCATCACCAAACGTCTGTTTTGACAGGCCATTGGTGCACGAAATTTGCTGAAGTCTATAGCAAAGCAAAGAGAAGCACAGGAGCAGCAACTTCAGGCTTTAATAGCTGAGAAAAAGATGCAACTGGAAAGGTGAGCTTTCTATTAAATACTTTTGGGGTGCTGATGTAAGAGTTGGAAAAGGAAGACGTAGCATATGAGAGAAACACTTTCTCAGAAGGATCATTTCTAATAGCTTTGTGGCTAACTGAATAGAGGCGATGTGAGATCATGCACTTGTGGAAATTAAAACTGTAACAGTGTCAGGTAGCTGACTTTTAAAGGCACTTTAGAACTGCAGTATCTAATTCATGTAACTGTTGCTTTAAAAAGGACACACACATAGCATAAGGTTCCTTCTCAGACCAGTGAGCACTGTACTAAGTCATCAGCTGGTAACCTATTTTCTTTGTCTTTCAGATACCGAATAGAATATGAGACTCTGTGTAAAATTGAAGCGGACCAGAATGAATTCATTGACCAATTCATTTTTCAGAAATAGAAGACTTTAAGATAAAGACTAACTTGGAAATATGAGCATTCCAGAATCTTGAGAATTCCAGAAATATGCAATTTTTCACTGTGTACGAATGAATATAGATGGTTTGTGCAAATAAAAGTGTATTTTAATGCAGTGTGAATTACACTAAAAGTGGCAATAAGGAGGGCTTTCTAACAGATGTAAGACTGTTCTGTCCTTTGATTTTTATAAAAGCTTTGTACAGTCAGTAGTTCAAATTCAAATTGTAGTTGAATTAATACTACTGTTCCTATGTTAATGTCTCTCACCTTTTGAAATGTGCAGCTCTTTCAAAGAAATAAGGAAATAAACTATTGTTTTTCAACTTCTTGGATATACCAGAATTAGTTTCTTCTGTTGGGTTACTGGAGAGCTTGTTTGCGACTCCCTGAAACTGAATGCCTGTGATCTAAAATCAAGTCTTGAGTTGGAATGGCAATAGATGAATTTTATGTCTGTCTTTAGGCAACCAAATATGAAAATGTTGGCCTTTTCAAAGCTTGTGGAAGGTTTAAATTATACACCAGTAAAGTCCTGAAATAATAAGGCAGTGACTGAAAAAGCCTGCTCAGTGGCCTGTAATTTTACACAAGTCTTCATGTTTTATTCTTACAGATCAAACTGAGAAAGTCTGCCAGCAGTTGGTTTTATTTTCTATGACTTCAAAGTATAACACAATTATTTTTCTTTATCTAAGCTCCCACAGATTATATTGGTTTTAATTATTCCTTTCAGAAATTAAATGCAATTTGGATGCAGTTATTTATTTTCACACTAGAAGTTAATTCATGGAAAAGTTTACAAATCCTTGTTTACAGCTACTAAAGTACTTGAAGAAATGCAGGAGGAATTGCCAAGCAAAAGAAAGCATTCAGAAATCCAGATTTTGGCACATTTACCACTGACCAGGCATTTGCAAGTAATCAAAATTGGAACAGAGAAAAATAAGGTGACATTTTAGATGAAAAGATGAGGAATTTAAGAATTGTTACATGATCTGAAATGCTTCAAAAGTAGCTGAGAAAAAGATTTTAGCTTTGCAAATTTGTATGTAATCAGTTAAGGATTTTATAGAATATGTTATTGGAAGACAAATTTCAACCTGAAGTAACCTTGGAGAAAGGAAAGTTGAAGGAAAAGCATGGGCTGGAGTTTCCAGCCTCCATCACACAGTTATGCATTTAATGGTTGGAAGTTCATTTTCCTAACACAGAAGTACCACAAAAAATTGACAGTGGGAAGGGAGCTGCCAGGTCCCTTAAGCTACAGATACCCAGGTACCACCTGGAACTGCCAACACAGGCTTCTGCCAAACCTATTTCTAATGGAAGGGCTGTGAACAAAAACCAATTCAAACTTTCCTTGCAGGAATCTGACGCTTGGTAACAGGAATTGCAGCCAGCATCACTGCTTGCGTTTGTCAACAGAGGGCTGGATCAAAACTAATGGGGAAGTTGTGCTTACACTTTTTGCAGCAGACTACTTCCTTTTCCTTTTCTCCACCTGGTTGTACTGGGGGCTGTACAGCATGGTAAAAAGAATCAGAAGTGGTATCAGCAAGTACGGTGCATATATAGATAACAGAATGAGGCGCTCGCGCAGTGTCTGAGGACCCCGATGCTCTGACGTTGAGAAATCATGGAACAGGATGTGAGCCAGGATAGCAAACAACGTTGTAGCTACATGGGTGGAGTATATAATCGCAGGAGTCCTTATCCATTTGCAGCCACCTGGGTAGAAGCAGCAAGGAAGCAATATTCAGGCAGTTGGAATCAAACAGAATGCAGTCACTTGTAAATTAACAACATCAGCTGTGCGTCTATCACAGCAGGAGCCACAGGGCATCACAGGTAGCAGAAATGAAGAGCTTATAGCAACGCATGGAATAATCCAACTTTGTGGAAACTTGGAATGATGCTGCAATTGTTCAGGGTTTTAAAGCGATAAAATAAGCGCACAGCTTAACCCAGAGCTTCATCAGTGCTGGAGCTAACTAGATGTCAGTCGCTGATGCTGGTTACACATAAGTGAGCGCAGCTGAAGAGGGTGCATGAATCACCCTTCTGATTTCTGACAGGGCTCACTGTGCTGCATTCTCAGGCAAAACCTGCCATGAAAACAGCACTCTGCGCTGTGCCCCTTCACTGCTTAGGGCTGATGGATAAACCACCTCTGTACAGAACGCGCCGTGCAGAAACGCTGCACAGGACACGTTTTCACACGTCGTTCACACCAACCTTTTAAGAAGGCGTACGCTGCAACGGGAAAGAACGGCAGCTGTAAGAAGGCTTCGCAATATATGAACGCCTTGAACCACTCCGGGGGGTGCAGCATCAGGGGGTCCCGGAAGGCGGTGGCGTACCAGTGCAGCAGCTCCGTCAGCTGCGGAGAAACAGCAAAGCCGCGCGTTAACAGAGCGAGCATCGCCCGCAAAGGGGCGAACCGCGGCCCTGCCGTGCTGTTGGGATGCAGCCGTCACTGCAGGGATAGACTCGATTCTAGCTTAGCGGGCTGCAACGCGTTTCCGTGACAGAAATGTAAATTCCAGCACGGCTTTTAGTTGGACTTTGAACAGAGATACGTGTCGAGATCTGCAAGTTAACTATTAATTAAAAATGGCTTCCCTAATGGCACGGCTTGCAGATGGCAGAAAACTCAGATGGCTCATTAGACGCGAAGCCCAGCGCCGAGCCGCGGGTCTCAGCCCGGCGGCCAGAGCTGAGCTCTTCCGTTCATCCTCTCCTTTCGCTGGTTCCGTCAAGCCAGCCGCCCTCCAGGCTCTCGTTCCGGACGCGGCCGACCGGAGATGCGCAGCCACCCGCCCGGCTCCCCGCCGCTCCTCCATCGGCCGGCAGCGCCGACCCCCGTCCCCAAAGACCGCGCGGACTGGAAGCGCGGCGCCGCCGTCCGGCGTCATTTCGAGTAGGGGCCGTTTCAGCAGATCCGCCGCGCCTCCCCGCATCGCCCCGGAGACCGAACCGCGGGGTCGGCGGCACCCGCGCAGCGCGCCCGGCCCTCACTTGCTGCGGGTGCAGCCCGGCGGGGAGCAGCGCCTGCAGGTCGAGCAGCAGCGTGATGGGGACGTGCGAGACGAAGTAGAGCGCGAAGGCGGCCTCCAGGCAGCGCAGCGCCCGCGCCATGGCGGCGGCTCTCGGGCCCCGCCCCCCGGAAGGAAGGCGGCCCAGGCGAGGCGTTACAAAGTCTTTCTACTTGCATCGTTTCGGACAGCGTTAATCTAACAACCGAATCTTAAATAAAAGTAGGAGATGAGACAGGGAATAAAGATAACGCGCTTCTTTTTCAAATGTCACATTTAATGTTTTCACCACTGTACTTCAAATCTACATTTTACAAAGTGACCAGCAAGTGTGCCACATAACTGACCAACCTCTGAGATTTTACCTTTCATACCAGTGTCTTCTCGGGCTCTCCTAATTACACACGTTTCTCATTCAAGTGAATTGAAATGCTTCAGTTGGTTCTATTCTCAGGAGCCTCACAAAAAACAAAGATATTGCACCATCTTTGTTCAGTAATTCAACGTTTGTCTCTTTCACAGCAAATAATTACTTCATTGAAGTTAAAACTTCCGAACATAACTTACTGATAGTTTCCAATTTCAGCTCAGATCACCCTTGTTGAAAATACTCTGCTAAATACAGATAACTTACAATAACTTTAACAGTTAATTGTCCATAACAAACACCACGGTTTTTCTCCAGACCAATGCTCAAATTTTAAGACCACCCTTTAATATTTCTTTGTACAGGTGAAAAACAGTCTTCAATTTTCTAGTCTTGTTTTAAATACAAAAGTTGGAAGGGACATTCAAGTTTCAAGTCTCCACACTGAACTTAAAAAAAAAAAATCATGTGGAGGTAAACAAACCAAGTTGTATACTCCAGGAGGTAGAGGCCTTCAATTTGTGTTCATATATACATATGCACAGAATTCAGTGTTCCAACAGAAAAAGAATTCGCCAAAAAGTAATAAAAGTTATTTACTACTGTGACATCTCAAGACTTCCACAGCTTTGCCTAAAGACACGAACACAATTAACATAACTCCCTATGTGCTTTTTTTTCCTTTTCTTTTTTTTTTTTTTCTTCTCTCTCTCTCAACTGTCCAGTGCAGGAAAAAGTTCTCACAAAATTTCACAGACCTAAAATGTGCAAGCTAGTTTCTCTCTATACAGCAATGACATCAGGGATCTCTGAAATTAGCCCATAAATGGAAGTATTTACACACATAGAAGATGCATGCTGGGGGGTTTTATGTAAGAAAGAGCAGAAAAAACTTCTAATAAAAATAGATTAAATATATATATATATTTATACTGGGTAAGGAAACAGAAGTTTAGTCTCTCCTAGTCACAAACTCATTCTCTCTACTCACAACATCTGATTTTAGAACAGCACACATCACCATCACAGCTCTAGTGAGAAGCTATTTATAGGGTTGGATCATCGGGGGCGGTGCCACCTCCTGTGGTCACTGCCACCCAACGTGACTTCATCATTGGTCGCAGTCAAGATTTCTGTATTCCTTAGCTTTAGAAAACCCAAAATCTTCAGGAATGGCTCAATATCAAAATGTCTGTCTGTCTTTGCGTACAATCTCACTTCATTAAAAAAAATCCTCCCCAAATTTGGTTCGATTCTGTTTGTTCCGAGCTGAGCCATCACAGCTGCACTATAATTCATAAAACACGTGCAACTCTGGGTAAAATATTTTCTTCTAAAAGCACAACCACTTTACAAGATTAAAAGTCTAGTACATTTCTAAATATTATTCATATTGTACAAGTAGTGGTTGTTAATTTAAAACTTCATTAGTAAAATTACAGTACAAGCATGATTAACCTCCAGAATTGCAAATCCCAGACTCCAGTGGAAAGCTACATTACATCTTCAGTAGTACATTATCTTCCACTTCACTCCCAAACCAGTGGAGATGGTGGCATCTCAGAAGGTTGAGCAACTGTGGAACTAGAATGGAAGTGACACAGAAAATCAGTGTTCATTTGCAAAACCTAATGGACAACAAAGTTAATGCTTGACCAGAAAGCAAAAGTTTCAGGTATGCAAACATTTCAGCATCCCATCCCCTCAAAAATGCATGAAAACAAAGCAGCCTCAAGCCCAGCAGTTAACAACACCAACACCAAGTACTGAACCATGTTTATCTATGTATTTCCTTAACGATTCTTTACCTACAACTGTCACTCGTCATTTTGCAGTGCATTTTTGTAGTCAGAATTTAACCCATCAATCTTTCAAGTCTAATTTAAATAATTTTTTTTTTAACAAAGATATTACTTGAAACTTCTACACATTTTACTTAAATTTTAAGTATTTGTATTATAAATATGCATAAAATCTAAGTCTCTATAACATTATTTTTTAATGTAACTACACATACGCTTAAGTTTTCTATGGACTCCTCAGAAATTCAAAACAAAAACACTGTGGATGTGTGAATTCTGTACTACTAATAAATGTGAATTAATATCAGATGTGATTACATACAGTTACCTAATAAAGCTCTTAAAAGCAGCAGACTGAGGGTTGATGCAGAGAGGTACTCTGTTTCCTTTCTGCTGTTCCAAAATGAACTGGTGAATTATTTCTGTATGTAAGAGAAAAATAAGACACACCACGCCATGAGATTAACATTTGTGCTGCACTGGTATCTGTGCTGCTGTCAGCAAGCTTTAAAAACAGCATTTACAACAACAGACGGCAGAGAAGACAGCAGAGCTACATGCAGAACTGAAAAGTGATGGACAAAGACAAAGGGAATGGAAAGAATAATGGGGTAAAAATAAAACAATTTTTTTTGTGAACTCTTAGGAACTATCAGTGTGAATTTCAGAATTCCAAGTTCAGGATATGTCCAAAATAAGTCACATTATCACAGCAAAATGGTGTCTTTTTCCCAAGTGATTGAATCGTTTGTTAAAAACTGTGGAGGTAATGCATTTCTTCTCCCTGTCCTCTTCGTATCTTATTTGAGCTGCCACCAAATAGAAACAGAATCCCCACTAATATCTCTCATACTGTAGCGCTCTCATAAAATGTTACTTATTGATGGTGCTGACCCTCCTGCAGCACAGCCATCAAGAGAACATCTTGCACCTGGAAACAAAACGGTGGGGATTCCATTTTTGCTCTGGTACAGCCTTCAAAAAGAGCAAATGGCCAAGGGACACAACTTCACCGCAGGCAGCTTGAAGCAGTTTGTCTCAGCTGGTGTGTGTGACACTGCACCACGTCAGAACCACCAGAAACATTTTTACTCTTTTAGTGAAAAGGAAGTATTTCCAGTATTTACCCCGGAACATTACCTTAAAGAAAAAAAGCAAAATATGGCCACGAGTCCTAGCTGTGCACTGCTAAAGGAGGCAGCAGGAAGATACAAGCATACACAAGGGCTGATTATGACTCACCTTTAACCTGCCGAACAGAACTGAGGTTCTTTTCAAAAGTGTCATCAAATTTGGGATTAGTGATGGGTTCAAAATCACTAGTATAAACTCTTCCAGTGGATGTGGAAAAACAGCATTTACACATACAGGTGTGGTATCGCAACCGCCCTTCATCAAGGTATGGGTGAGCTAAGGCGTCCTTAGCAGATATTCTTTTGGACTGAAACATTGCATTTAAAGAAAAAATAAAGAGTCAGGATATTTTCAGAGTTACTGAAACAGCCTTAGGAATACCTACTCATCAATTTCAACCAACTGTTCTATAAAAGCCCCAATCCTATGACACGTTTTGGCTTTGCAAACACGCTGCCACTAGGGGGAACATTTCACTTAAAAAAGCACCACTGCTAAGATGACGCTGACCTCTCTGTACTGTGGCCAGTGATAGAAATACTGCTGATGTGACTTTTACAAATTTGTTTTCCAAAAATTGCTTTTTTCCCAACAAGCTTCAAGCGATGACCTTCGCAGTAAATCAAAATAAACACCGGGAATTTATGTGAGCAAATACAGCACTTTGTAAATCCATGTTCTGCAAAATGATTTCATCTGTCCCTAAGTACGTATTTAAAGAAAAACACAAATTCCAGCGTTACTTGAGGATGGAATAACTTGGCATATGCTTCCAGAGTTCTTAGAAATATCTTACATGCCAAGTTTCAGAAAGCAAGTGGTGAAGGAAGAACAGGGCAGCAGGTGCTCACAATAAGGGATTTAATTATAGCCTATTTTCACATGAATGTGACTTTTTGTGCCTAATCCAAGTGTCCCATCAAAAAGGAGACTATTATCCAGATACACATATTTTCTATGTATGCAGAAGGAATTTTTTGTGCCTTGCAAGACCACAAACACCCACACATCTTTAATTAGAACTGCATCAAAGTATCTGATGTTCTGCTACCTACACCTAGCTAGGAAAAGACAGCATGATTCACAAACACCCTCATCCCCCTGACTCTACCACAGCTTTCTGCAAAAGGCCAGCAGATTTTAATTGTGAAATCCTTGTTCCGGGAGGAGATTAATTGGCCAAGTGTAAGATGATACTTTTATGTCTCTTATGGAACCAAAAGTTCTGATATGCAATCTAGAAAATTGGTTCAAGCAGTTCTTTACTCACAATATTCTTAACCAAAAGGTATTAGCTATATCTGAAATATACTTACTGGATCAAAGACCAACATTCTGCAAAGGAGATGAACTGCTTCATGAGTAGCTTGACTGGAAAGTGTATATAGGACAGGAAGGGATGGCTGTAAGGGAATAGGAAAGAAAAGCACAGATAGTTTCCTGTCAGATCAATCAGCCAGAAAATCCTGCTATAGCATGCACTGTCTTCCAGTTACCAAGGACAAACTCCATGCTAAGGACACACAGTACTTCGTGCTTCCCAACAAGATTGTAGTCACTAACTCAGCAACTGTAACAGAAATCTAATTGATCCTTTTTCCTTGGTGGAGACATCATTGGTATTCCCAACCCAATATCTGAAGGTGAATGGCCTCTGCTCTCACTCAAAGTAATTCTAAGAGCTGCCAATGTCTGCAGTTATTCCCCAGCTGAAAACCAACAATTTTTAATTCTCGCAAACAATGGATATAACTGATGCTGAAGAAGACTTAAAGCTTTTCCTAAGATCATTATAAAGAAAAGAACAACTAGTTCTGCAGTGCTTTAATTACAGTCATAAAATCAAGGCTGGACCACAAGTCATCTATGCATAGTGCTACCCCCTAACCAGCACAATGCAGGCATTTACCAGGAAAGCTGCTATCACTTCCATCTCACTTCCAAGGCACGTGGCAGAGCAGTGACAGAACCCAGTGCTCTCAGCCCCCGGATTTCCCTGCACGAGTCCATGTTGTGCCCAGCAGTTCTGAAGCCCCTGGCAGGTCCTGCAACTTTCCTTTTCTAAAAAACGACCTGCTTAGTTCTTACATGTTTATTTTCTAGGGGATGCATTTATATTTTCTCCATAACACTCCAAGAAGCAGTGCTGCTCAGAGGTAACAGAAGACACAGACTGTAGCTTACAGTTTAGTTCCTATGGCTAATGCACCATTCTATCCATGTCAGAAACATTTCATAGCATTTCACCTCGCTTGTTTTTTGGCATTCCCATAATTCAGTGGGTAAAAAGACAGGTCATTGCACAGATGTCTTTGCTGAGGATCTGCTTGACTATTCTGTTTACTGACCTTGATAATGGGCAATTTCCTCTTCTAACACTCTCAATCCTGTCTGCAAAGGAGTCCCTCTGGGGCTTTCTGAACAATATTGCTAATTTTAATTTGTCTCTTCTCAATATTATCGCTTAGATTAACAACTTCATTCAGAATAGCTATCAAAACACCATCTCAAAAATAGGAGCAATGTTCACCTGTATCAGCAGTTCAAACAATATAAATGAGGTAAGTCAGAAATGCACTTGACAAGTGAGAAAACATCTCGTCAGCACAGAAATTTGAATAACTGCACAATTAACCATAACCACCTTCTTCAGTGAACTTATCTCAGTTCACAAGCAGAGACAAGTCTGAAATTAGATATCAAACAAAGTATTTGTGCCCTGACCTGAGAGTCAGAATTCAACTGAGATGTAAAAGAGAGGAATGAGACAGCAGAAGCATCTGCACAGCGGAAATGCTATGCCATGCAGGCAAGTGGAGCACTGGTACCTGTTTGTGAGGACCCCTGAGTATGTGTGCCTTGGCGCCTTCGCACGCTGTCCTCATTGCTTCCAGTGAGGGCGTTCCCAGCAGGTCTGTGATCAGATCCAGCTGCAGGCACAGAACACAAGCACTTGGGACTTCAGGCATATATTAATATATTTAACTATGATAGCAGATTCTGAAGCTAAAGTAAATTAGCGTATGAACCAATGCTTTCGCTGTGTTTCTGCAGAAGTGAACGCATATGCTCCTACTGCGAATGAAAACAAAAACATCCTGTAGGAGTCAAAGTTAAAAAAACAAATGAATCCTGCCAGCAGTGAGCTCGGCTCCCCGTTCCAAGGGTTCCCTCATGACCACCATCCGCTCACGCTAACGAGCAATCGCCCAGCTCCCCTCTGAGAATAAACCCATTACCATCATCACACAGGCCCTGCACGCATGAAAATCACTCATCGACTGTAGGCATCAAATTGAGAAATGTGATTACTGTCTGTACACCGAACGTGTCGCTACATTTGGTGGCTTCTCTCCATCTCAGCTCCACTCCCAGGCAGAAGCACTGCTCTGTGAGGCACCGCCAGGTCCATCAGCTTCACGGCTCAAATGCAATACTCCAGTTACACACCGATGGAAACATCACTTTCTTATTCATAGTCAGAAGATTGATCCCAGTTATATCACTTTAAAATGCCACAGTATATGTTAGCACTGCAGCAGATTAAAGGGGAATACAAAAAAAACACAAATTTCAAAAGTAATGGCAATTACTACTGCTTTTAACAGCATCTGGAAGCCATCCCTTCAGTGTTACAAAGAGTTTGGTTTTCTGCCCATGCGTAAACTAAGCAAAACAAAAGCAGGTTTGAGATTCAGAATGCATCGGTATAACTAACTCCATCAAACTATTTTAGAGGGAAATTTAATTGTACCTGCTGAATGGGACTCTGTGCCTGAAACAATATCCTTCGCCCGAGCAATTCTGCAAAGATGCAGCCTACAGACCAGATGTCAATAGCATTGCTGTAGTGGCGGCTGCCCATCAGGATTTCTGGAGCCCGATAATACTGAGTGACAACTTCCTGAGTCATGTGACGAGATTCATCTAATTCTTCCACCCTGGCCAATCCAAAATCACAAATCTAAATTGAGAAGGTAAATAAAAAAATTAAAATAACCAAAACACTTAATGCACTTCAAATAGGTAACCTGGTGGTACCGGAGCATGTCATTCCAAGCCAGCATTTAAATAAATCAGATAATCCATAATTGCACAAGCCAAGAGACGGGGGAATAGGTAGAAATTATGTTACTTTGTTCCATATCCATTTAAGCTTTCCACCATTTTATTTGAAATCACAGCATATTTTTAGTTGGCATTGCAATATTCAGTCTAAAAGCACAAAAAAAGCACTAACAGAAATATTTATTGAAAGCCCCTGGCTTCAATAAATCCCAAGAATCCCAAGACAGATTTCCTTTGTTTGTGGGAGGCCTCACAATGTCACAGATTCAGCCTTCTCTCACTTTGGTTTTAAGGATTTTTAGAAGTTTCCTTAACCAGAAGGGTTAAGAAAGCAGACTGATTTTTTCACAATTGGCCGCACAGCAAATCAGTGTAAAGAAAGCTTTCTTGGCATTCAGCACTGCTATACAGCATGCCTCCAAAATTCCACAGGCCTAAGCAGCCCCTGAGCACACGCACTGCCTCAGTGTGCCTGACCCCTGGCTGCCAGCACAGCAGCACTGCAGGGCAGCCCAGGGCACAGGCAGTCCCACGAG
The DNA here is from genome assembly GCF_905368555.1 of Meleagris gallopavo. Classification (NCBI taxonomy): domain Eukaryota; kingdom Metazoa; phylum Chordata; class Aves; order Galliformes; family Phasianidae; genus Meleagris; species Meleagris gallopavo. The sequence continues at coordinate 9,281,523 of NC_139424.1, read as the reverse complement.
CCAAAGAGCCACGGATGTCCAACGTGGGCACAGGTGGGACGACGCCCCAGCATGGAACACCTTTGTTTCATTTATAATTTTTAAAGAATCTGTGACTTTTTTTCCCCCTTTTGAAATGACTGTACAGGAGAAGTGTGAATATTAAATGCTTTCACAACAAAACACATCTGATTTATGACGAACAGCACACACAGATGGACATTCTCAATAAATTTAAGGAGCACCTTAAGAACACAGTTGCTGTTCACAAGTAGGTTCCCTGGTTTAATGTCTCGATGCAAAATGCCAGCAGAATGTAGGTATTTCAGACCTGAAATATTAAGCAAAATTAAAGTAAGTATCTCTTCTTTCCTTTTAAATAGCAGTTCGAGGCTGACAGCACTCTGCAGGGCAGTCCTGCAAGGCAGCCAGCAAAGACTGCACACAGAGCCGTTCCCACACAGCTCTACCCATTGGCACTGCCAATAGCCCAATTTGGAATATCATCTAGATTCCTTTGCTCCACTTTTTACAGGTTTGCTATTTATTTACTACCAGAAAAAGCTGACAGTTCACTGCAGTGAAACTATCCCAATAAAACCAATGGAAAAGCAAATGGACTAACACTGATCAAAATAATCTCATTTCTTAGATAGAACTTTCCAAATAGATTAAAACCCCCAAACAATCATATCTAAAATCACTATCATAGCAATTTGCTTTAGCTAAAACTAATTTAAATTAGTTCTGCACAGCTGTGTCCGTGCGTCTGCCGTCCTGCGCCTGGGTTCACCAAATAGCAGAGGAGCTCTGGAACACCAACATCTCCCCCAAATTCAGCCTCTCAAAGGCCACTGAGAAATATCTCGCAGCCAAGTGTGTTCTGTCATCTTTATCCATATAGGTAACAGAAGGCAGCAAGGCTGGATATTCTTATAACTGATTAAATTCTTGCTATTCATTCATACCGTGAAATAAAAAAACCAAGTTCCCACAGGAAACTTACTCAAGACAAGGATGCCTTGATAATAAATATTAAACAGTGAAAGAAAAATTACAGCACTACACAGCTTCCATTAATTTTACAAGAAAAAAGAAAATTACCTCTTAAAATCTGGTAAAGAAAAACTTTGACGTGATCCGAGCTGAGAGGCTGAGGAGAGACGATAATCTTATGGAGGTCGCTCTGCATCAGTTCAGTGACAACGTATCTGCGGTTCATCAGTTAAGGCAAAAGCACCAAGTGCAGCACGTGGGGTCCTGACACATGAACTGCTGGGAACTGGAGCTCTTGCAGAGCACAGCTCAACAGTAACAGAACACAGCTTCCTCACAGGACAGAGGTCAACTCCCCACACTTACAGCAATGACAGCAAAAGATGAGTTGGGAGAGAGGATCGTTCAGCAAAATGCCACGTGTATTAAGGCAGCTGTTACTCAGTTATTTCAAATTAAGTTAGGACTCAAAGAAAATACAATTCTCAATATAATTAATGAGACATTGAAATCTTTGAATTATTCCCCACAATCTGTAAGCCCCAAATTACAAGTACCAGAGTCGTGTTGTCAGAGGAGATATACATCAACACAAGAGCAAATCTGTGACCATCTGTCCTCAGAAGTGCCTCACAGGTTGCTACGTGCCTGGCAACGCAGACTTCCCAGCACACGCTTCCCCAAACCTCCCCCATCGCTGCTGCTGTACCTGGTCAAGCAGCACACATACAGATCCCAGCTAAAAACCTCTTCTGAGTTATAACACGAGAAGAGAAACTAAAGGAACAAAACCATCTGCTACCTGAAGGGAAGGTGAAAAACAGAGCAGGCAGCCCCCAGTGGCGATGTATTCGTGGATGCACAAACACAAACAGCCACGTCCACTGACAACAGAACACATGGGAGCATCTGAAGATACAAAGAGATCCAAAACGCTCTGGTTACCCTGAGGTAAGGCGTTATAAGAAAAGCATTATGCTCATTGAGAAAGCACTGAAAGTCCTGAAAATAAAGTTTCAGAAAAGAGAAGAATGCAGAGGACAGCAGCAGCATGCCTGAGCCCACACATCCAGCAGCAGCGTTGGTTTCCCGAAGACGTTACAGTAATAAAACACACGCTGAAGTTTAAAGCAAAGCTACACATCCCATGTGTGAGGTGAGATCGAACCTGCAATACCAACAAGTCTTACTTCAGGTGTAACAACTAAGAAATATTACTGCTCTAAAAACTTTTCTTCAACAGTCATATTTGAAACAACAACAACAAAAAGGAAAAACTCTGCTACCAGTACATTCGTGGCTGAAGAAGGTAAAATGCTGCCACCACACGTCAACTGCATTTCTGCTTCCCAGCAGCACAGAACATCTCAGACTGCTGCACCGGGCGCTGCAAGAGAGGCAGAAACAAAGCTGTGTGCTGGGCCCATCTCCCAGAGCGCATTACAGCCTGCGGTGTCAGCTGCCCTGCAGGAGCTCTGGGCACCTCCCAGCACAGCAGGGCTCTGTGTAAGGGCCTGACCTCCCCCCGGGAGCTAACTAGGTCAGCACAGAGGGCTCTGATCTGCTTTGAAGTCTCACCATTATCCGCAGGAGCCACCAGCTGGGCAGCGCTCTGCATAGCCCACTGTTACAGAGAGAGTCTGAAATACAACAGCACAACCTGCCTTCAGGCTGCAAATCCACCTCTGCGTACCTCTGTAAGCAAGTCAGCTCCAGTACAGACCTACCTGTTCTTACCGTTATCAGCAATTAATCAGCACAGGTTAAGCTGCACTCACAACAATCTCAAAAAAACCATAAATGTTCTCTCATCTCCACCTAATGGATGTTCCTCCATCTGTTGCTCTGCAAATCCTATCTGATCTTAATAAAAAAAAAAAATCAGTAAAATTGTTCATCTGCCATCATCAGCATTAAAAAAAAAATCATTTTAGGAAATAACTGTTGCCAACTTTGACCAAAACCACCCCAAATTACAATTGCTTTCATTAAAAATATAATAACAATTCTTCATAAAGAAAAAGCCCAACCCTCTAGCTCCATAATTTCTTGTCCTCTAATTTTTCTTCTCCTTTTGCAAAGGCCCTCTTAAATATTTATACCAGCCTTTTTAATTCATTTATTATTATTATTATTTTTACCTTATGGCTGCAATACATCTCTACATTTCATTTTTAATGTAAAATATTTTTAAAAATCTGAAAGCATTACTCTGCACTTTATTATGATAAGATCTGTTTTGCTACGCCACAAATCCTCCTAAATCTCAATCCCAAGCATAATGTCTCCCAGATGTCTCAACTAGTTGCCATGCCAACTAAAGCAGCTTAAATTAAATGAGGGCCTGAAATGGCACCTGCACCACTCCAGGTCTGCCGCACATTAAATAAAGCTCTCTCGACGGGCTCAGAGGTGCCATTAAGTTGAACGGCAGCTATCTGATTATTGTCTCTAGATAATTTAATGAGGTCTCCAAACATGAGCAAAAGCAGCACGGCTGATGTTCCTGCCTTCTGCAAGCAGCTGTGCCCAAGTGGGTCAGTGGCTGCAGCCTGCCCAGCAGCAATAGATGTCACACAGAACCAACCACGGAACCCTGCGGACTGCGCTCCGCGATCCCAACAAGCGCCAGAGCTCCTCCTTGGAGCCGGCCCACAGAGAGGCGGCCACTGGAGCTGTAACAGAGCTGAGCACCGCCACCAGATAAAAATTGCTTCTGACAGAAGTAATTAGTTAAGTAGTGTATAAAATTAGAACTACAAATGTACCAATTTGCTTCAGACTAATTACCAAGGGAAATGCGCGGCACAGGAAAACTTCACTTGCTCTGACGGGGAGACTTGCTGAGTTGGTACATTTTACAAACGAATTTTAGAAAAGAACAAAGTATTGTGATGCAAGATTCTCACAGTGACTCAGAATCTTCCTCACTACGGCTCTGCTCACCTCAAAACAGAGCCACAGATACTTTTCTGCAGGAAGAAGCAGCGCTTTGTGGCTGAGCTGTGGGGCAGGCGGGCCAGCAGCAGGCAGGGCAGGAGGTGTGTGTGCAGGGCAGTGCATCCTGCCGCTCTGCAGGCACGGCCAGCCACGGGATGGCACTGCGAGGGCTCCCTGTGCACCCAGTCCCAGCCCCACAGCAATGACCCACTCATTAAGTAGTGCTGGTCCCCCCCAGAAGCCCCACGTCTCAATCACACAAGTGGCTCTGCTCTTGGCCACCTGCAGTTTATCAGCACTCGGTATCATACAATAAAATGGTTTTAGTTTCATATCTAAATACTTGCATCTACTATTTGTAAAACAAAGCTTGAATCCTGTGGAAGCTCTATTCAGGGAAAGACAAACTAAATCAGGCGTTTCACTCCTGCACGACTGTCTCTGGGGTTGCTGAGACACATCTTCCTGGCTGTACACTGCCATCAGCCAGATGAGGACATACAGGCTCGCTGGTGTCAGCAAAAACTGCCTCTGAAATCCCTACGCAGTGGGATGGCAAACCACTCCCCAGGGTATGGCAGCACACAGCCTGCAGGGTAAAGGAATTAACACTACACTTCAGCATTACTTCCAAAATTCCCTTAGTTATCTAATTGTTTGGTCACAAGGTTACCTGAATTTAATATTCGGACAGGAAAAATGTTTGTCAGATGTTTGTGCTACTAAATACCTCTTGCAGATCACAATTCTGAAACGTTACAGTGCTTATGGGCACATGTGGTAAAATTAGCAAATATTTCCACGAGTAGGAAAAGAGCAAAACAGTGCAAAGGGCTGCGTGAATTAATCAGCAGATAGAGCTGTGCAGATTAATCAGATCTGTGGATAGAGGACTAATGAATATTGATAATTTATTCTACAAATAGCTTTTAAATGGATTAAAAAGATGCAATGCCAAATACCAACGCACAGAGAGCACCTCCTCAAAGGTAACAGTGCAGAACTTTCTCACATAGCGCCCTTTCAGCTTCCACAAAAATCAGGCTGTAAACTTTAAATTAGAAATTAAGATAATTCATTGAGTACTCACAAAAGGTTCAAAATTAGAAGGAGAGAAGGGAAAAAAACACCAATCTGTTTTTACTGACTCACTGACAGCCAGACACACACCACAGCAGCACTGACTTGAGAGGAAACTGCTAACAATACATGATATTAAACTTCAAAACCTCCCTGGTGTTTTCCCACGAGGACGCAATCTTCTCAATAGAAATAATTTCCCATTGATGCATACCAGGGAAAAAAAGAAAAATCTCTGTAATACTGGTATACTTAGATATAGTAAATTAAATTCCATGAGTAGCTCGTTCTCTTATTAAATTAAAATTACATGGAGCAGACAGCTGTGTTGAACTAGCAGCCTATTCTTTAAACAACTCCACACTGTTAGCTGGGAATGCTGTACAGCTTGCAGAGCTCACATCCAGGTAAGTTTTTGCTGTAAGAAGGAACTCTGAACAACCATCACCCTGCAGAGATGGATTTGCATCAGTTAAACCCCCTCTGTATCAGTCTGTGTGGGGCCCAGGCATAGCTGTGGCTAACTGAAAACAAAACGTTGGGGCTGGGGGAATATTTGCACCCAGCAGAGCCGGCTCCTGGAGCCGCCTTTTCAGTTGCACACAATATTATCCAACTAGACATTGCAAGTGCTGCAATGAAGGCATTCAGCAGTCAAGTTCTAATAAGGTAAAATTTTAACCCTCCTACAAGAGCTCCTCGTGTTACAGCGACTCTTTGTCATACAGTCCATTCGAGCAGACATCCGGGCCTTTTTCAGATAGAGTTTTAGAACTTTGAGAACAGCACCATTTTCTCATCATCTTTATATGATGTCTTCAAACTGTTCAGTTGCATTCTGCTCTGCCCAGAACACAAACTGCTACCAGCCACAAAAGGGCAACCCACAGCCTTCTGCAGCACATCCTGATCCTCCAGTCCAAGTCCTGCTGGGTTTGTTGGAGCGTCGGCCCAAAGGAGCGTGCTGTGCGGGCAGCAGCACAGGGCACACTGCCTGCGGTCCTGGTGGGGCCACATCGCCCCTTCTGCTGCCTGAGGAACAGCTTTTGCTCCCTGATGGCCAGAAAAAACAGTTCTGCCCCCCCCAACAGATGGGTGGAAAGGAGGTGCTATGCACCTTTTCTTTTACTAGCCTTAAAATCTTTCCCCGTCAACAAACAATACTGACAGGATATTGTCTTCTCAACTGCTTCTAACATTCCCTTTAATGGAAAAAGTGTTCCAGAAGTTACCACAGCACCAAATTACAATAGATCCCAGCTAAAGAGGAGACATCTGTGTATTTCCTAAAGAGGAGACATCTGTGTATTTCCAGTTGCAGATTTCAGTATTACAGTCAATTAAAGATTTTGCAAGTCTGACTACTGACTGGCTGCAGAACAGAGCTGTATGGCAGATCAACCAAGAATTCCCACAGACAGTAACATGCACTGAAATGCACTTCAGTCACAACATCAGTGGTCACTGTTCTCCTATTTGATCAACACTCCTGGATGCCGTCAGCCCAGCACAGAGCCACACAGCAGCCTGGAGTGCATCCCCACAAAACACTGCTCAGAATGACTTAAAATTGGTTAGCCACGAAGGAAACTGACATTGCTGGTTTTCCATATGAAACTTGGCAGTAGCTAAGCTTATCCCACTTACAGACTCCTGGTTGTACAATTACACAGAAGGAATAATCCTTAGCCTAGATCTGATCTAAAACTCACATGACTTGTTATAAAAGAAGAGAACTGAACTACTGCAAATGACCGAAATCCAGTTTGTGAAGACTCAGATCTTCATATGAAGGAAATACTAAAGCAAAATTGCAAGAGCTTTATCTAACACTCATGTGACAAAGCCTGAATATAGAATGGCAAGGTTTTCATCCAACAAATCTTTTATCAGCCAATAAATCATGTCATACTTTAGTTACAACCACTGGGTTCAAAATAATTTTCCTGACGACTTTTCTTCACCAGAGGTTTCAAGGTACTACAAATAGATCAAATCACAATTCATGCAACTCAGTTTATATCAAAGAAAGAATGACAGCTTTCATTATTGTTTTTTTCATTATTCTAAGGAGGGTTATACAAAAACAAACAACAACGACCCATCAGTAACTGAGAAAATAACCCTCCCAACTCTGACCATCACCATAAGCTGACACACTCAGTCCCGCTGAGGACTGACACCAGTACACCAAAGCTGCTTGTAGGATAAGTAGGACATGTGATGGACGCCCATAGGATTGTGCAGTTGTTTTAAACATAACTGCTACATGCATCCTGCCAACAGAAGAGAAGTCCTCAGGTCTCAGCTACGATGGCATCAAACTTGTAATTTTGGAAAATAAACCTAAATCCTCAATCAGAACACTTCATACACTCTGAATGTACACACGTTTTGAGCTGGAAGGTGACTGGCAGGTATGCCACTGGAGCTCATAACTGATAGTTCTTCATGGCCTGCCTGATTTACAACAAGATCTGGGTAACAGTTTTGGCTCTGGGAGGGAGTTACTGTGTGAACAACCAGGTTGTGGATTATAAACTCAAAAGACAGTGCAACCAAAGCTGTAAAAAGAAGAGCAGTCAATGAGATGACACACACCTGAGTGTGTTACGGTGCAACACCTCAACAGTTCAGCACAGAGTTTAACAGCATTTGTTTGTGGCATTTTCCATAGAAAAGACACAGGTCTATCAGCTTACCTCAGATTGGCACAGCCCTCAGAATGCTCACTTGGTAACAGAAATGCCAACGTGTGAGGACATTTGATTACCAGCTCTTAAACATTATTTTCACTAGTAAAAGTCTACAAAGATTATTATTTTACTAATAACTTGTGTAAAAATATCTGAACAGTTTATAAAACTGCATAATCTTCAGACTCTTGAGGGAACAGAAATAAACGATCCATTCAGTGCTATTTATCATGGTTATGTTTTACCAGTTAAAAACTTCCCCCAAACTGATCTTAGCAGGACAAATGTTTAAATTAGCTTACAGAAGAGAACAGCCAATGGGGTTAACCAGGCAGAAAAACCTCGCTACAATTCTGGGTATGCAGCTGGAAAAGTCTGCAGAGATCAGAATTACTCTGATTTTCTTTGTTCCAAGCCAATCTCATTTTATTCCTATGTTCAGTACTGCACATCTACAAATCTGTAGTTAACTCACCGCATTGATTTCCAGTGACATGAGCAGACCAAGTGCCCATAGCTCTGCTCTGAACCCCAGAGCTCCTCCTGCAGCTGCTCCATAGTAGCACAACCCCCCTGCATGAATCACTTCATTTTTCAGTATTTCACAAAGCAGAAATTCCCAACCCCAAAACAGTACCCAAACAAAGACTGAAAAAGGAAACAAAACGACACGCCTGCGTCAAGTTATGATGAATGAAAGAAATGTAAAATTTTAATATGGTTACCTGTAGACAGCATGTACCTTTGTATCAGTGACACATCCAACACAACACTGAAATCTGTCATCTTGATCAAGATAGGAGCTGAACAAAGAGAGCCAGCACCCAGCCAGGCTGCTGCAGCATCCCCAAAAAGTCATGATTTCAAAGCAGGTGACAGTCACTGGCGCTTTCCGAGAGCACCAGGAAGCATCTGAAGGCACTAATAACTGACAGGACGATCATTGCTATGTAAGTTTTCAAAGAAACATTTTGGAGGATTCACCACCAGTAGCAGCACTCCATGCTGGTCGCATCGCAGCACTGCACTGACAGCCCCACACATTCTTAGTTTCACACTGCACTGCTCAGCATCAGCACTAACAGTAACAACAGCTTCAGGAAAGTACAGCTTCCCTTCTTCACATCCAACTGTTCAGACGCAGGCTCGGGGTTTTTGTAGTTCTATTACACAGATCCCACCAACTGCCAGTAGCTTCTAAGCTAATGAAAATTACACCTACCTCAATTAAGCAGCTCTATTTTATTTTTAGGATACATTTCTTCAAAATAGTCAATGTGCGGAGGCTGGAGTATGTCAAGGGCAGAGAGTACCTAGGAAACACCACACAAGATCAAGACCTACCCCAGTCAGACAGAACAGACCCCTTTCACAAAGACAGTCAGACTGCACTTTTCTTTGGGAACTTAGTTTTGTGTTATCCTCTACAGACAGACCAATATTCTATCTCACTGGATATCTGCATTTAATAGCCCCAGGTCAGATATTGTACACTCGGGGTCTCTTTTCTTTTTTTCTTTCAAGAAAAAAAATCCACTCATTGTGGATTGGCTCAAGTACTGGCTTGAGAGCACAAATTTATCTACTCACAGTATTTTATAGATCTCAAGAATAAGTAACAACAAAATAAGTAATTCTAACAAAACACAACAGCAAAAGAAAGTACATTTTTAAGCCATTTGTCTTCAACTGTGCTGTAACATAATGCTTCCATGTAGGAATTACAACAAGCAAAGCAGTTTACACCCTGAATCAGGAGGGCAGACAGTTACCCAAGTTTTCTGAGCAGAGCAAAAAGGCAGAAAAGCAGCAGTGCAGAATTTCCATCTATCCTCACATATTTTTCTAGATCCTGCCCCAAGCATATCATCTGGGAGGAGCTTTGGTGGCTTTCAAGAATGACATGCGACTGCCTACAGAGATAACTTCATTTCATTTCAGTCCTCAATAAAATCCCCCCAGAGACAAGATCCTGGTGGGAAGCAGTTTAAGACATCACTTCAAAAGATGTTGTGTCCCAGAGCCCAGGGACCAGCAGCAGTGCATGGAGCTCTGTGGTCTGGCACTAACTCACAGACCGGTCCCTTTCTTTTGCATCCCCACTGATAATTATCTTAATTCAGTGCTGAGCCACAAACAAAATGCTTCTTGGAACATGATAATGCCAGATTAAAAAAAAAAAGAAATTTTTAAGAAAGAAGGAAAAGCACTGAAACCCAATTCTGAAACATACAAACTTTGTGATCCAGTTGCACTGGAAGGAAGCACAATGCTTGCTGCTGCTCACCTATGAGAGGTTACCATACCACAGGAAGTTTCATTGAGTACATTTTTATTCACTGCACACAGAACCACATGGGTCAATTCAAATCATTTTAAGTGATTTTACTTCACCCAGCTGATCTCACTGAAAGCAGACTCAAGAGTGCTTGCACAGCTGCTCTGCTACAGAACTGAGAGCAGTGAATCCAACAAAGGGAGCCGAAGATGGAGTAAGAAACAGTGTGAAAGCAAAAGCAGCTCCAGCTGGCATCACTTTGTGCTGAGTGAAATTCACCTAAAGCCCAAAATAAGATTAGGCTGAAGGGCACTGCCTGTCTGTAACCATTTTGGAAGGGAAGTATGAATGCCTTTAGATTCCTGGTAATCGAGTATTCAACTTTTTACAGTGCTTGCTGCACTACTACCTGAGTTTCCAGGTAATCTGATAAATGTGGAATTACAGAGCTTTTAAAGCATTTTAAATATTCTATAACTTAAAAGGAAAAGAAATTATTCACATATTTTATAATCAGGCTTTAAGAAATACTTTGAAGTTAGTTTGAAATACTTTAAAATTACTTACATTGTCATGCTTAAAAAAACACAACATCTTCAACTCCCGGAAGACCCTTTTACAAGAGACCAGATTTTGGAAGACGTTGGGCATCTTTTTGAGTGCAACTCTCTTTCCGTCTCGCGGATCTGTGACTGACCTGCAGAACAGAAGATGCAGAACATCACACCACCGTTAGTCCATGTTTTACTTAAGAGTTCTTATCATTCTCAACTTAAATGCTGAGTCAAAACAATGCAAATACATTGCATGGGGACAAAAGTACTAAGCAAAGCGTGTCATACGCTGCACTCCAGAGTCTGCATAAAACGAGCGTGGTCTGTGTGATCACCCTTTGCTTACAGTACACACACACAGATGAGCTCAGCAGCTCCTAACTGGCTCAGCACACGTACATCCATGCACACACTGCTGGCCACTGGTGTACACTCAGAGATCAACACCCCTGCTAAGGAGCAGTTGTGACCACAAATATCTTCACATCCCAAGAAAGACTTTACTACAAATAAAATGCCTCTTCAGCTACATAGATTTGATTTTACCAAAGAGGACAAACGCTGTAACTATCCCACTCAGACAGCACCATGTCAAATCCAGGTCCATCACTCCATCACCGAATCATTTTGCATCTGCAGAAGTAAAGGCACACAGCATCTAAGCTTCCACAAATGTAAAATGGGAATGACACCGGGCTTCCTCTCAAAGTGCTTATGTGATGCAGGAACAGTAGTGCAGAAATTTTAAGGTGCCTTGCAGATGGCGACCATTTTAACTTAAGTAATTAGATTCTGAAAATAGAATTTTATAATGAGAACCACAAAATTAGAGCAAGGAGATTCTGGCACCTCAATTCCCAATCACCATTTTTAAGGTGAGGTTTCTCAAACCTCCCTGTGAAACAGGGTTTCTGGATCTCCAGTCGTGAGGAAGCCTTTGCTTTTGTCGGCATACTTTCATTGGGGTGGTCAAAATAACTTTCTTCTGAAGGAATGCACATAAGAATCTACAGCCAGCTATATATCCTGATGAAACGGTTCCAATTTAAGGCAGAATAAACCAATGCCTGAGATCCAGTGAGCAGATCCACTGCCACATTTCCATTAGCTGTAAGAAATGAACAGAGCAGAAAAGCGCTGTCCTTAAGGATCGACCCAACACACCAGCAGGGACCGCATCCCGGGGCTGTACTGCGGAACCCAAAAGGAGCAGAGAGTAAAAACCATCAGCAATTTGTCTGCAGGTTTATTTCACTGAGGAAAACAAAGTTGCTTCTGAAATCCAACCTGCCGGTGGGCAGGACGAAACCGATCTGCTGGAAGAGGAATAAACACCAGAAGAAGTTTCCGTCTGCTTGCAGACTCAGACCCAACTGAGCCAAGGAACATCTGCTCGGTGCCACGGGATTCGGATCCCGCAGCGCGGCTCCATCGCAGCACAGCGCTGGGATGGGCTGTTTAACAGCCACCTCCGAACCACAGCCAGAATCGGGCCGCCTGCTGCCTTCGTCCCCGGAGTCCTGAGCACAGACATCAGCGAAGCACCTGACCGGAATGCTGTGACTCAGGCGGAGGAATAACACTCCTGGTTTCAAAGCCGCACCGGATCTCGTTCGTGGCTTAAGGCAAAACTGACAAAGTAGCATTTCACCTTATAATTCATGCAAAGACCAGTCATGCTCAGAGCTGGTAACAATATAACTAATGACTGTGAATGGCAGCACAGTAATTTCACGCCATGTTGAGTTTGTTCTCCCTGAACTCGGGCAGCAGCTGCTTGGGCTCAGCACACAGCCCCAGGGAACAGGGGTAAGTCTGCAGCCCATTCACAGGAATGCTCCTATTTCTTTGGTGAGATGCTGCAGGGCTGAGCCACTGGTAGCACAGCTCCCTTCCTGCCATCACGCCGCCCTCTTCCAAACATCTGCACCACTGGCCAGCGACTTTTCAAACCAAACCTCCCGTGAATTAATTACGGAGGTAGAAGATGTTGCTCTAAATGCATACGCTGCAAAAAAATCAGATGTTCATCAACAAATCAATTTACACAGTCCTACCGTGTGAAATGAAATTTAAAAAAAACCACTCTACCTCTGTCTAAATTAAAGTTCTTGTAAATCAATTTTAATTACATATAAACAACAATACAAACTGCAAAGCATTCTTCCCTCTTGGTACTAAGCCAATAATTGTCTAAGTTTTTTCCTTAATCCTTTATAAAAATGATAAAAACAACGTTTTACAACCAAAATGATTACCTTAGAAAGATTACTGAGGTAAGGAGGGCAGCTGCTGAATGCCTGGAAATCCCGACAGCTACCACAGATTTACTGATGCCCCTTTCTCAAGGTCCAAAACCTCCTAAACACCAGGGAGTGCTGAACATCTGCAGAACTGCTGAACTTCATCACAGCTGTGTAAGCAAGTGATGTTGCTGCCCTCCGATTTGTCATCAAACGCTTTCATACTGCAAAAATTGGTGTACGCAAACAGCTTGTTCTAAGGTCCTGCTGTAGGCTGTGATAAGAGCTGGACAGGGTTGCTGCTGCAGGCGAATTTAAGGCATTTTTTATTTGTTAATAACGATCGCCTGCAATGCCCCGCTCTGGAAGCAGCTCCTCAGCCCTTCCCTCCTCACTGCAGTGCTCCTCTCCCCACGGCCCCCCTGGGCGCCCCGTGCTGCTCCCAGGGCTCTTCACTTCAAGGGACAGCAAAAACTGACAAAGTGACGGACCAGCAGTGCCAGGACAGCACTCCAGAACAGGAAAGAGAAAAGAAGCCTGTCTGGGGAACTCCTATTTACATCCAACAAAGATTCTGAAAATGTGCCTTGGCACTTCTATACTTTGATATTAGTAAAATAATTATTTATAGCAATAAAGTATCAGGTCATATATCCCCAAGAGGAACAAGAAAAGCATGAAAGTCTCCCAGGAGCTAATTGAGAGAACAACCAGAAAGGCAGCTTTGCTTATTGCTGCTGTTCTCAGAAGAACCCATTCCAATTCCCTCCTCTGCTTTGTTAGGATATTGCTCCCTGGGTGAGTCCAGCAGCAAGGCGAACAGCAGCAGGAACCCGTCCATCACTCAGCACAGTCATGGGCTGCTCCTGCCAGGGACTATGAAGCGTGCAAAGGCTTCGCTTATGAAACGTCAGCTGTAGCTGAGATAGAGATGAGAAACCACGACTTAATCCAAAAATAAGAAAGCAGTATATAGGTGTGGGGCAAAAATTGAAGTCATATAAAATCAGGAAGGGGAGAAAAACAATCAAGGAAGATCTAGTTTAGCCTTAATTGTGCCTTTAAGAATTCTGGCTGCAGATGTTACTGTGAACATCCAGCCACATCGGTCTTTTTTATTATTCTTCAGTGCAAAACACGTCAAAAGCTACTGGTAATGCCATTAAACAGAGCCCAACATTTTGCTTCCAAGGCAGCCTGAGTCCTTCTGCAGCACCACGAGCCGCGGGGCAGGAAGCTGCAAGGGCTGCCAAACCACACAGCTGGGAAAGCAAAGCAGCTTCTTGTGAGATGTGATCCCTTTGTTACCTCACCAGTCTCCCAGCACATAACTACTACTGTTCCCCAGTGAGAATATTTATATTAATTTCCACTTCAACTAATTGGCTTCATGGTTCAGCCACTTAAAAAATGGTGAGCAGCTGCAACAGCTACTTGTCATCTGTCACCTAGTGCTACAGGTAACACCAACAGAAGTATGGCCAAAATATCACAGAAAGTTGTTTCTTTTTCTTGTTTTCTCCATGTATTTGAAAACATGCAGTTATTCTTAACAGCCAGTTTCCTCCAGAACAGCAGCCTGATCAGCTCTCCCTTGCCATGCTTGTAAACAGGACAAAGAATATCCTGCTAGCCAAAAAGAGGGAAAGGAAACACAAACAAAAGCAGTAAAAAGATTATGGTTTGGGTAAGTTAGATACCAAGATAAAGATACCAAGAAATGCAAAACTCTTTGTCTTATTTCTGGAAACATCCAGATAAAATCCGTGGTCCCTCCGAATATTTATTTACCTTAGATATGCAACCTGGCATATTTCATGTAACAGAACAGCTGATTGCAAACATTTGCTAAGAAATCATCAATAGCTTTGCTGAGTTCAGCAAAATAACATCTTATCAAACAGAACACACAGCCTAAGAACTGCAAAACAGATACACTCCGTTCTGCTTCTCTTTGCAGACCCACTGAAATACGCAACCTCTGAATTCTAACACTCAATATCTACTACACACGCCTGTATTTTTAAACAGAAATAAACACCTTCTAACTGAGATGCAAACAAAACTCTGACAGAAGAACTTTGGCTGTTGTCAGAAAGTTATCGAATACACATCTGGATGCTCAACGTTTCTCTTCAAGTATCACCTATTTCTTTCAGACACCAGATTTCTCCAAAATCTCTCATCGTGTCAAGAGTTGGTGTTTCTGCACTCGAACAGTGCTACGTGTGCTCTGGACTTCAGGCTGCACCTCGCTTAGCTCTCCTGTATCTGTCCTGCATTTGCTCACAAACCCGAGACCAGGTGCACAGCACAGAGCACACAGTGAAGCCATGCAAGGCCCCCAGCCTTCGTGTGACCGGAGAGCTGAGGGCACCGCAAGCTCCGGAGCACTTTGCAGTGCTGGGCCTGGAGGGAGCGCGCCTGGAGCAGGGCAGTTCCATCCATAAGAAAACTACAAACATCCACATGCCACATCTTACTGTCTGTACTGAAGTACTGCATAAAAAATAAGTCTGATATGAAATGTATTAAGAAAGATAATTTACACTAGCTTTTCTTTACAGTAAAGGCGAATCACTCCAGAAGTAATAAATTCTTATTTGTACTGCAGCTGCAGAAAGGATTAATGGCACCATCCAGACCTCCAGCTTTCAAAGACATTGCTTATCAAACTGAATTCTCACAGGCATTTCGCCTTCCAATTCTCTCTGAAAGTCTTTAGCAACTCCCTACCATGCTGATGGCAAATGTTCAAGGCAGACATCATGCCAATGGTAACTTCTCTCTGAATCCAGGTCAATGCATACACACTGTTCTGTATTTCAACTGGCAGAAAAACAAGTTTGTGACTACTCCATGGCAATTATTACACAAAATAAGATAATGAAAGAATGTTCTCAGAGGGTGGTGTGGGAAAATGTTGATTGAGTTTGTTCTAAGAGGGAAGCAAACCTTCCCTTCTGCTAACAGGGAATACGTATGAAAGCAGCTCAGGGCTGACCGGGCGGCGGGGGGCTGAATGCCGTTACCTCCCAAATTTTCTCCACTAGTCCAAGAACTTCCTTCCTCCGTTGCTCAACTCTATCAATCATAAATACTTACTTTTTCCAGAAAGCTCTACCCTAAGATATGTAACAAACATGGTCCCACGAGCATTTCAGCTGCTCACCTGCACATATTTGATGCAGCACTTTTAAACAAACAACGCAGCTTGTATCCAAAGGCACATGATACCCGAGGTGCTGCTTTTGGAATACACAGCATTACAACAAATCCATGATGTTACAAAGCAGAGTTCTATTCTCAGCTACTGAGGTTAAGAGTTCTGCTTTAGTCTGGCAAACGCTTAGAGGCATTTTGTACTCTGCTATAACAAAGACTCTCAGAACATTTGGAAGTGGAACAGAACAAAAAATACTTCAGAAATGCTCACAAAACCAATATGATTCCCAGGACTAGTTAAAGGACAGGTAAAGGGTGTGTGGTTATCATCACCTCACCTCACCTGTCGGGGGAACGCATCACTGGGTACGTAAAGCTCACTGGATCCGATGGCCCACTCCCTATGTTCTGGTCTCTGGGTAGAATTACTGACAGATAAGCCCATACATTTCAAAGGGTTTTTTTTTTTTTGACAGTTCCTAATGGCAGTGAAATCATGGAAATGCTAAGCACAAATGCTAAAGTTGGAATAAATTTAGCCAAACTTTAGAAAGCGGACGCATGGCTGCTAATATGAAGCTCTCATGTGTGCCTCCCTGACCTGCCTCACTGCACACAGCATCAAAACACAGAGCTGAGACTAAGAGAAGACAGACTGCTGTGTCACTGCCACGGACGGCTTGGGCAGGGGTCAAACATGGTCTGTGACCAGACAGTCACACAAGCTCTGTGTAGTCAGTAAGGTGAAAGATAGGTGGCATTATTCATTATGGAGCGCCTGCCTCGGGTAACACATGAAATGCTCCTCTGGAAATGCCTTCCTCTACCAGTCACCTGCAGAGGGAGGTAGGAGACCCGGCTTAAAATGGAGGCTCACCTGCAGATAACCAAGGCTTGCTGACTTGAGAATTCTCATCTCTAAATTCTGCTCAAGTCTCTCCTTTCCCTGTGTGCCAGGCCTGAGTTCAAAGTCAGCACTATCACTTACAATACACGTTAATTCCTGTTCTATTAGTGGAGTGGCTTTCTCTGCAAAGGCAAATGGGAGTGGCGGCTAATTGCATGGCACCATTACAAGAGAGGTTTGTTTTTGTTGGATTTTCACAACAGGAGAAACTTAGCATGCACACTCACACAATTAGCGTGGCATTATAATGTGCTTTACCCTCTGGCTCTGCACACATTGTTTAAGAGATGCAAAAGCTGATAGATTGTGGTTTAAAGGAAATATTCATAACCATTTTAATTATTCTGTTTGAAAGAAAAGCCACACACAGATAAGATAGGAGAAAGAGAAAACAGTTGTGCTGTCTTCACTTCGCTGTACCAACCACAACTCTGAGGAACGCTTTATAAAACCTCCAGCATGAGGAAGAACGAACAGATGGAAACCTACTCATCAGCCACAGCATCGTAAGTGAGGAAGAAGAAACTGAAGTCAGAGAAGTACACAGAACTGGAGTACATCTGCCCACTGGGGTGACAAGGCACAGGCCAGAGGTGGAAGCCAAGATGAACACCTGGGGACAAAGTGAGTTCTTCCCACCCTACCAGCACAACATGTCAGCTGTCTGCTCGTGGCACACAAGACAGGCACATGTAAGACAAACACCGACACGAAGCATGCCCACATTTTCACCAGTTCATGAACGAAGTGGCCACAAAATCTGTTGATGCTTCTGATGCAAACCACTGCCCGCCAAGAGCTGCCAGCAGCCACACTTCTAAAAGTGTTTGAAACAGAACACTGAGCGCGAGTCAGTGCTGATAGCAGCACACAGGCATGGGAAACAGACAGGGTTGCATTGTTAAAAGACTTATTACCAAAAAGAACAGCTGTTATTTTTGGAGATATTTAAGAAATTGATGTGCTGATAAGATTTTCGGGTCACAATTGCTGTGCAGCAGTCTCCAGTTGGCAATACTTCAAAGTTGCAGAAATGAAATATTAACAGTCATTCTTTATTTTAAGAGATATGATACAAAAGCAAACTGAAAAAGATAGCTGAGATGATACCACTGAGCAAAGCTTTGTGTATGCTCACCTTTATTTCTGAGGTACAGACAAACAAGACCAGTTGCTGTGGGAGCAGTAAGGGCCCGTGCAGACATGCAGTGACAACCAGAGGTAAGAGCTCAAGAGATCTATTGGAGGATGTAAGGGCAGAGCCTCCCCCAGCAGATACGACACCTGTTGCCCTCTCCTGGATGCATAATTGCAACATAAAGAAGCAGCCTGCTTTACTGCCTTTTGCTAACAGCAAATGCTGTTAACGAGAGCCTTGTTTGAGATGTAGGATTCATTCAAGCTAATAGATTTAATGGAGAACTTTAAGATGAGTCCAAAGACAACACCTAGACTTAACTTTCACCAAAAGGTATCTCATGTGAAAGGGTTAAGCAACTTGTTCTTCACATCACACTTCAAAGGTGCTCTTTATTCCCATCTTGCTCAGCTGCCAAATGCAGACCTCTCCAGAGCTCCTTTTTCAACTGTAGATGTCCTAAAAAGCCTTTTAATGCTGTGTTCTAATCACACCCTCGAGCATGTGTGCCATTATCACTTATTCTTTAAAAATCAGAGCTAAAAGCAAAACTGATTACTGCAAGAAATCTGTCTCCTTGAAGAAAAATTGATTCGGAGTATCTTACTTAGAAGAAAAGGATAGAAAATTAAAGGGATACTGTTATGGTTAATATCTTTAAAAATGTTTAATTTGGCTTCCTTCATGGAAGCTTAAAACTGAAACTGCTTTTCAAATCAAACTTGTTTCCCCGTTCACAGTACATTTTCTGGCTATGCTGAAGACCTCTTTTAGTTACTTCCCAACTGCTTATATGAAACACTGCTACAGTTAGTCACTGCACTGCTCAGGACGTTCATTCTGTGCACCTTCTGATTCCATACAAGTCAATCTTCTTTTCAGTCAATGCCACAGTAGCTCTTAAGGTCTGCGATACCGACAAACATGATCAACATGCACATCTCTATGCACTTTTGTTCTTTTTTTAAACACACACCATCTCTACAGGAACTGCTACATTCCTGATGCAATTTGCTGACCTCGATCCCTGTTGGCCAACCAAAGAAAATCTAAATGTGAAACCTCCTTCTCCATGTCCAACAAACCTCTAGGCTTTGGCATAGTTCCTAGAATATTTTTGTACCACCATAGGAAAGTAGGTTAATAAAACTGTTGGCCATACCCTCTAGATAGATATCTAGTTTCCAGCAGTAGTCATGTACAGTGTCTTAAATTTCACTATAAGCTGCTGCTGCTACCTCTCATCCTCCTACTATCCTCTCCTGAGGGCAGGGGAACCAAAGCAACAGGGAAACCCAATGATTAAACTCCTCTTTGCTCATTACTCCTGCCAGGCTAAGCATAATCGCTGAGAACCAGTACCTCCTTATTTCAGTGCTGTATCTCCCAGGTTAAGCCCATTGCGTTTCAGCCACTCCATCGTTTCACTGCAGTCACACTTGGCCGTTAGCCAGCATATGAAAAAATCTTATTTACTGACCTCTCAAGTTTCAGTCATTTTTCCTGTCCATTACTATGACACAGAATATTTGTTATAATAATGCAGAATCCCATATTAGAACACAGAATATTTATTACTTGCTATTCTCCCTTTCCATCCCTCTTGTCAGGAATTATTTTAGACAACAGCATTCACATTTAGCTGTTTTGCATGGCAGTGGACATCACGACCATAGAACTTTACATTTGAGCATTACTTAAATGTTAAATTCACTCAGAATTGCAGTCCCCAACACCAACATTTAACAACTGACAAAGTAAGCACATACCAGAGACTGCTCACTTCTTTCTCTGCTGAATAAACCAAAACCAAGAGCTGAGAAACAAAAGGAGCAGTTCTGTCTATTTTGTCAGAAGCAGCAGCTAACAAAAGCTCTTTTCGTGCTACCTCTTTCAGAGACAATGCAGTTTCTTTTCATAATGGCAATTCAAACTGAAGATAATCCTTTATATATTTTGACAGTAGTGGTAAAGAGCACAACTACATTAATGGCAGCTTCCTTGTTTCTGTACAAAAGGCAACAGAGCATCAGTTTTTCTGAAGCTTCTCCTGTACGTTTACTCATGTTAAATGTTGGTAATTTGCTGCCTTTTCTCCCACCTTCCCATGCAGGGACTTCTATGTGACCAGAACTGCACATTCACTCTTTGAGTTACTGTAGGAGCAGAAGAGATGTATCAGAACACAAGGAAAAGATAATCTTACTGCCAGCACAATCCAAGAGCCTGGAAATGCTTTGGAGTTGTGGATATTTTTCACATATAGACGACTTTTTTTTCCCTTCCTTTTTTTAAAGAGATGTATTAACAAAGATTTAAGAAAAATCTACAGCCCCTCAACTATTTTAAATGTCAAGGAAACAGCATTTCTTCATTCTCAGCAAAACCCAAAGCCCCACGTCACAAAAAACACCCTGAACTGCTATAAATCCAACTAATTTCCCTCCTACACAGCAGTAATTTCAGTTTCATAATTTCAAGTGAAGAAACACCGAAGCCAGACCTGCAGGGCCCTTGTCTAACCTACCCGCTTCAAAGCTGCATTTAGATTTAAATGATCTCCATGAACTGACCTGAAAACCCTAATACGGGTTTCTCTATTCTGAGTCAGCCAAAAGCCTTGTGATAACACAAATCACACCGTGGGTGTAATTCCAGCCTTCTCAGGACTTTCTAAAGTAAAATATAGAGCCTTGGGGAAAAAAAAAAAAAAAAGAAAAAAAAAACTCAAAAGGGAATTCGTTACTGGCTCTAAAACACCTTTAACCCAAAGTTTAAAGAGCAGTTCCAGGGAAATAAGAACTGTTACAGAAGGATTGCCATCAGCTGATTGTATGATAGGTGACAAAATCTTCTTGGGAATAATTGTGGGAGCAGTAATGCTATCTTCATTTAATGTCCAAATTACCAAATGTATCTTAAAATTTTAGATGAGCCTTCAGATGAGTAAACAGTAGCACAGCGATGGCAATGTGACGTGCCTGAGACAGATCAGAGAAAACCACAAGTAGGTCAGGGCTGGTCCTGATTCTGTCAACATTCACCTACTTTCCACCTCCTTCAGAAAACAAAAAGCAAAGCAGGTCTCAGTTACTTCTCCTTCTCCACACAGGCAGCAGGAAAGGTACAATTCAGGTTCTGGGCTCAGGAGGGGACGTCAGTGCTTTGCGAGTGCAGTGCCGGACCTTAATCCTCACTTTTTCAAATAACATCAATGAGAAAATCTGAAACCCACCAGAAAAGCACTCTGCTATCTGATCTTCAATAACTTAAAGTACTTCCCTCTTCAGACTAAAGCCTGCTCCTAGGGAAGCTGTTTGTTAGACAGCATTCTGACTTTATCATTGGAATTAAATCAGGCGACTCACAGCAAACTACTCCACGAGGACCGTGCTGCCCTGCGTGCCAGCTGCTGGCACAGAGCTGCTCCAGGGAATGCACACTGATGCACAGCATGGGCAGCACTCCGGACCTGCAGGAGCAGACATCCCTCACTCCATCAAATAGCAAATGGTGAGTGATAACAGCTTGAAGATTCAAACCTGAACATCATTCTGCCAGGTCACAGCCTCGCATTCTTTCATTCCAATTCGTAATCTAAATATTCACTTCTGAAGCAGCACTAAACACAAGACTAATGATCTAGGACACTGTCACAAATGTTAGCTCAGGCACAGCAATGGGCTGCCACAAACGCGGCTGTGAAGCTACATCCTTAACTAAATGCAACTCCCAAATTAAATCTGAGTCTTTCAGCTCGCATATTTACTCTACTTGTCAAAAAAGATGAGGCGCTATCAAAGAAAAAAAGAGAAAACGTCATGACAGTCACAGTTAATTCATTAGGCCAATTCAGAAAGAATAAGGGATAAGGAAGAAAAGCAGGGTTCTCCCTACTTTTGTAAGGACTCAAATTAACACCAATTATTATATAGAACTTCTGCTCCCAACAATAAACAGTAAATACTAAGGTAGGTGCTGAGTATGACACACTCCATTTATTTCAGAGCAGGTTACTTTTTCAAATACAACCTTGAGTGCCAAACCCTTTTTTCTGCTTAAATACCCACAAACTACAGATCAACATCAAGGTCTGCTTCCAGCACTTTCAAGGATCTCGGGAGATTCAGAAATACTGTGAGATTCAGAATACTCTCTGCTGGTCTTCCCAAAGGTACCAGCCAAGGAATTAGGAGACAATAAATGGTGGATTGCAGGCAGTCTGGGGATAACCACAACATTCTGCCCACACTGCTGTAAATGCTCACCTGCAAGACAACCTCCCTCCAAATCAGAAACACTCAGTGAGCAAGTCTAACAATCAGAAAGATCAAGTGATGGAAGGGCGCTACAAGAGGTGTAACAACAAAGGGACCAACACAACAGAAAGGTGTCACAAGGAAGAAAAAAAGGACTGCTCAGCCAGCCCCCGAAGAGCTGGGCTCACAGGGAAAAACTCCATCAAAAAGGGATCCCCAGAACAAGAACCATTCCCAGTGCCAGTCAGCCCTTAAATGAGCTCTGAGAGGAGCCAGGCTCCACCCCTTCCTGCCATACAGGTGAATTGCCTCCACCTGTGCTGACCTGGTCCCTTCCCCAGGTGCTCCATCAGTCATTCAGGCCAAGACTCAGCAGTTCCCATACAGCAAGCCAACAGGAATTTACAGAAACATCCAAAGAAAAGTTACTGTCGTACTGGAAAACCCTTTTAACAGTGCTTTTATTCTACTTACTGCATAACCTGTGGGTTGCTGACCTCTCATTTAGTGCTCATGCAGCCCCACACACAGGTGGGAATGCAGCCACTGAGGCACCCCTGCAGGCCAGCCAGCCTCAGCTGCTCACATCAAAGTGAATCGTAACCAGTGAAAACAGACCAGGGCACATCTCCTGCTTTCTGGAGACTGTAACCAACCTTAATGTATTCATTAGTAACCAAAACAGTTAAAAGAAACATAAAATGGTTTTCAGTGTAACAGTCCACCAAGGGCCTGCTGGACTCCTTCCTTCCTGACCTCAGTCGGCTCAACTTCCTCTTGCGGAGCTCAACAAGTGCACATCCCAGCAGTTACTTCACGTGACAAAGATTACCCATGCCTGAAAGCTGCTATTCAGTTTATGAAGTAAGTTTTATTTATTCATAGACAGGTATTCTTCAATGGTTGCAAGTATTTATGTTAAACAATAAAATGTATTAACTGAAATAGTAAAAATCCCTATACGCACTTCCATGAGAGAGGGGATGGGCAGCAGCTTCTCAGAAAAAAATGAATAATGTAGGATTTAAGCCAAAATAACTACTTGACTACCAACCATTCAACACTGCGCTCTGCGTCCCTTCCGCCATTAAGCAAAGGTTCTGTTTTGACACCACACAGAGCCAACAAAATGGAGACAGCAGTGAGAGCAGGGCCTGGTGCTGCCTGAGCAACAAAGCAAAACCACGCACCAAGCCCACAGATTCATTTCCCCATACCTTTTAATTTTCCATCAAACTTCCCACAACTGTTCCTGGACACGATGCTTAGAATTGCCATTTCTGTAATTGCACACAAATACCAACATGCAGTGCTCTACAAAAACTGAAGAAGTAACAGAAGATGATTTATCAATGCACGCATGCTACAAAATGATCCTGCCACCACATTCTGGTGTCAGAAACATCATAAGCAGTAAGAATTCCACTCACACATGGACGTTTCCGAGCCTTGATAGAGAAGAATCACATCAGGAAATTAAAACAAGATACTGCTAGGACACACCGGTTCTGTTCCAGCCCTTGTGATTAAAGCTCAAGCTCTTGCTAAGCACTCCCGGACGTGGTACGTGGCCGCATTCCATAGCCATGGAAGTTAGCTAACAGCAAGGCTGACACGAGACTACCTTTATTTATCCATCAATCTCGTGTACCAGGAGAGAACCAATACAATTTTAAACGTTATAATGAAGTTCAGGTCGTTCTAACATGCTCTGTCTGAAGCAACGTAAAGGGGTGGAAGTGAGCTAGAACAAAGGGAGAAAATGCATCCTGAGAACGGGTTGCTGACATTACCTTTTAGAGAGCCTGGCTTACTGGTACAACACCAATTTTTACAGCCTCCCCATCGCTAGATGACAGATAATTGCTATGGTTTGTACCACCTTTAGCTACCCATCCCATGCTCCACCACTTGCATTCACTTTTTCCTTGTTACAGCTTATTACAGTTAAATACTACTATCAATAAATAAATGCATTAACCACATAAGCCTCCATCCTTTACATACATATTTGTACTGCCTGTCATAAGCCACTTTCATTTAAGCATCTACTACCTCACTCAGGGGTCTACTTTACAAGATTGGACATAATAGTCAGTTTGACTCACAACAAAGCAAAATTTCCAGCCCTACTACGCGACGTACTCCAAATTACAATGCTAGGACTTTGTCTACACCAACTGCACTCAAAGGCTGCAGAACAGCGAAGGACCTCTGTGTTGGCCTGCTGCTGGATGAGGCTCGTCACCACAGGCATTGCCACCATTGCCACAGCCGCGGGGCTGCGCCGTGCCGCCCGCTGCCCCCAGCAGCCACAAGCAGCACACGCTGCTTCCTGTGCTACTCACCACCTCTTGAATCACGTGCTGAGAGCACTGACGCTTCGACCCACATATAAACACGAGAGGCTTTTGTGTCTTCTGCCTTGGTGGTAGGGACAAGTTAAACTCTCCTTTTAGAAGAAGTGAAAATGCATGGCGAGGAGAGGGAAAAGAACATCCGAAGTGAAATGTCTTCAACATTTGCAGAACTGAGGGCGATGAGCGCTCAAGTGACCTGCACGCTGCCGACCTTGGCATAAACTACAATGAGCTGATTTATTCAAAATAGTCCTCGCCCAACGCTGAGAAAAAAATATTATCCACATTCCTTCACTCTTGCATCATCTCATGAGACAATAACGAACAATCCAGTGGATTACGTGGAGAGGACGCTGCTTCGCCCCCAGAGTCTGATTTAAGGACATCAAGTTGCCATATGCATTTCATTTCCTTCTGCACGTTTGGGGAACTGCCATGTACGTGTTAACAGAATTCTTCTTTTCATGAAATTTGAAAACAGCCCCAACAACTTAAACATGGCAGCTTTGCAAAGTGTCTCATAGCACAACTGGGTGTCACTGTTCCACTCTACTTGTTCACAAACTGAGCCAGAATTCAACGTAAATAAAGTGACCCTTTAAAAAACACTGACACGATCACCTGCAGATGCTGAAGCTGTGACATTAGGTGTGAAACACAGCACGCGTTACCTCCTCCAAGAGGTAACTGGATAAAAATGGCTCGGTCTCTCTCTCTCAGACTCTCTGCCACACCTCAGCCAGCTGCAACAGCAGCACATGAAGGCTCTTCCCATTTGTCTGCTGCTTGCTGAGCTCAAAGGCTGTGTGGGGATTCTCCCTCTGTTGCACGTGTTGGGCCAGGCCGACTCCTGCCACAGGCTCTCATCCAACTGCTGGTGGATGTTGTGTTCCACCCACGCGAGGACCCACTTCCATTCAGTCCTGTTAGTCTCATTCACAACGAAAATTCTAGGGTGAATTTTAGACAGCTTCTCCAGTTCTTTTTGATCAATGATAATAAAAAAGTAATTTTAGATGAATATAAAATGGCAAGTGAGATGGTTTAAAGCAAAACAGTGCCCATCTAAATGCTAATGCTAAAATCAGATATTTTTGCTGTTCACAAATGCTCCACTAAAGGTGAGTTTTCAGGGACAGGAAAAAGACCATAATGCAAACAGCTTCAGCTTAGAAAAGGACATCTTACACCCACAAATCCAAAAAGGTTTCACAAAGCAGATTTTACTCGTTGAACTTTCTCTAAACTATTCACGTACCAGACCGGACTTTTGCATTCCCCTGTGCATTAACCACGCAAAACATCCCCTGGGTTGGCTCAGAGGGGAACTTATCTGCAGTTATTCATATGGGTTTTGAAGCTGTAACCTCCTTTATTTCCTGACACATATTCCAGCAATTTGTCCAGAATAAATGATCTACACTGCATCCCTGCTCTACACAAGTCGATCCTTTGCAGCACTGCTGGGGGGGTTCCTGCTACCCCACAGACATCTCTCCCACTGCTCTGACCAGCACCAGCATGCGGATAAAACACTTAACATTGCTTTAGGGTTACACAGTGATCAATTCAATGCAAAACTCCTTTCAATGTTTCACTTAGCACTGGCTCGTGAGTTCAGGCCTTTGAAGGCCTAAGTATAAATTTAGGCTAAATTATTTCTGCTTTGACAAAGTAGTGGCAGCCCGAGCACAACATCTATCTCAAAGTCAGCCAAACCATCACAGCACTACCCAGCTATCAAACATCCTGAATAAAAACTATCAGAAACAGAAATACATTGAAAACCACACAGCAACATAAAGTTGCATAAATCATGCCTTTAAAAATAATTTAAAAAGAATGCACAGCTTTTTTTTGTGTGCCATTTGTGGCACATTTCCCACAGAAACGCCTCTCACCACAGTTTTTATAGTAATAACACTGGTTGCCTGGTTCCATCCTCTCTGACGAACTGCACCTTTCTGAACTCCACGGCACACAGAAGGCTGCCACGACCCGCACACAGCTGGCAGAGTCCCAGCCCAACCAACACAGCACTCAGTTCCACTCCGGCCACCCCCACAGCCGCTGCTGCTCTCTGCTCTGGGAATTTCAGTCCTGCAGAGGCATCAGCCCTTGGCCCCTCGCTCCCCAGCCAGGCTCCCTGCCTTTTTCTTATCGTTATTTTTATGAACCCCACCAGATGGCAGCAGCACGTCTCCCCAGCAGAACAGGGAGCGCTTTGCAAAGGACAGCTCCTTATCCCCAGAACGCTCACAAGACTTCCAAACATCTGATGCGCGTTTTGAAACGCGGGGCGCGGAGTTTTTGCTGAAACTAAAATCTGGATGTTTTTTTTCTCAGCACGTTAAGAATGTGCTGACAGGGGGCAGGTGAAGGACAAAGTGTCCCGCTGGCAGCAGGACGGGCGCGCGGCGCGGGCAGCACCCGGGGAGCAGCACAGACCTGCAGGAGCTGCTTCCTAACTGCGGGACAAGCTGCAGCTTCTGGACGACACGACACATCTCAGGGGTACGATGAAGGACTCCTTCAGGTATGTCAACCGCCTGCAGAGCAGCATTTCTTAACAACATACAGATATGAGCCCTTGGGTTATTCGTCAGCGCCAACCAATGCTCAGAAAGAGATCCAGATATGCAACAGAATCCTCACACACAATTAGCCTGGGCCTCGTGTTACTGAATTTTTCATGTTACGCTTGTACCAAAGGATGCATTTTTCATGGCTAACTTGAACTGTAAATACCCAAATCAATGTTCGTGTTGGGTTCTGTTATCCCATAAAGCCAGAACTGAGTTAAACAGGCACTCCCATTTGGAACGAAACCTAAAATTCAGCTTACCTCTACTTACAAGGCCTGCTCAGCTCAGCACAGCTCCACCCGCAGAAGTGAACGTGAAACACAAACGCTGCACAGTGAGCAAAGAGGAACTGAATTCCACCCATCACGTTCTTAGACTTCACGCCCTTACAGCTTTAGCACAGCAGCTCGGCAGGCTTTGTCCCACGGCCGTGGGGTAGCAGAGGAGCCTGGTTGCTCTGCCGCCCTCCACCCGGGCCAGACCCTCATCCTACACTTCTCTTCCCCCGGAGCTCTCAGTACTGAATATGCAAATGTAACCTTTTATTCCACTGAATGTTATGAACGCAGATCACTCTTTGTACCTTTTTTTTTTTTTTTTTTTTTTTTTGGCAGATAAAACTGGGAAAAATAAAGACCGGAAAATTACATGCAGGTAAACAAAGTGTTTGAGCCAACTGCTAACAGGGTCTGATCTTACACAATGCTCCAAATTTAAGCAAGCTAGCAACGACTGAGATGAAAACCCACACTTCATCAAGAAAAAATACAAGAACAGATGAAAATAATCTTTAAAGTTTTCTTTGCAGCCTTTACTGTTTCCTGGACTTTTTTTGAACAGTTCAGCACGCCAGGACTGGAGCAGTGCTGCCCATGCAGCAGCACCCCCGGCTCCCTGCTCCCAGCACTTAACTCCTGCATTGAGGGACACAGACCAGCCACAGCACTCAGCTACGCCTCTCCTGCGCACCAATCCCAGACAACGTGGTGTGTGACAAACACCGGCCTGCTCTAAAGGCAGGGCCACCAGCTACCGATGCGGGCTGTCCCCGCTCTGCCCCGCAGCCCCACTGTTCTCGGTGACGCCACAGCACCCACAGCCAAGCAGGAGCTGCGCAGGGCCGTATCACTGACCTGCTGCAAACTTGGTGCCGGCGAGGCAGGAAGTGCGCGGCGACGCGCCTGCTCTCACAACAAAACCCCGGCGTTCCTTCTGCTCCCAGACGGCCACAGAGCAGTGGGAACCTGGCAGCAGCTCATCCAAAAAACAATCAAAAACCACCCCAGCTTTGCTCCAGTGATCCTGACGGGCAGTTATGACACACATGAAGTGGTCACAAAATATATTAGAAGAGATTATGACCCACTGAGAAAATCCTGTGACACAGCAGCTGAGAGTCAAGTTATTGCAGCACAGTACAGTAGGACAGAAAATCCCATTTGCATTTATGAGAGGAGAGCAAAGTTCAGGCGCTCTGTTTCAGGCAGCCTCCCAGGCACAGCTCCCGGCAGGTGACGGGGATAGGAAGACATTTTCAGACACTTTGAATTCTAGCTCTTAAGACAGGTCAGAATACATCTTCTAATGTTTGTAAACCTGAAATCTTAGCAGGTGCGGCTCAGCCACACAGCACGTACGTTCTAAGGAAACGTGCAGGAGGTGCACAAACACGCTGCTTTTGTCCTAATCAAGACTGATGGTGCGGCCTGATAACAAGGGGTTGTTCTTCACCTCGCCCTGCCAAGAGAAACAAGAGAACCCAACTTTCTAAGAAAGGAGAAGAGCCAGCAAAGAACTGGGCAGCTTTCTTCTATTCTGGATCAAATGAGAAAAACCAAGAATGAATTATGATTTGGTAGAAAAGAATGTAAACTCGGTTTGTTTTTTTCTCTACTCACCAGACGACACCAAAGGCTCCGTATCCAATAGGTCTGTCCGGCTCAATATCCAGCTGCTGCTGTGGATGTTGTGAGTGCTGATGATGGTGCGCTTTGACCGCAGCCGCGGCTGCAGCTTGTACCTGAGCTGGGGCGGCCGCCGCTGGTCCAGGGGCCTGGCCCGGTGCCGGCGATGGGAAATATGGCTGCTGCTGCCCGGGGTTCAACATCGCCGCCGCCGCTGCCGCCGCCGCCGCGGCCGCAGCTGCCGAGGAAGCGTGCTGCTGCACGGGATGGACCGCGGGCGCGGAGCTGGGGTGCAGGTGGTGCTGAGGGTGGTGGTGGTGATGGAGGTGAGGAGGAGGGAGGTGAGGGAGGTGGTGGTGATGGTGGTGGTGGTGACCTGCCGCTGCCGCAGACGTACCGCCATTGTAAGCCGCCATCATTTTTGCGTTGGCCGTCGCGCCACAAAGAGACATTCAAAAAAATGTCCCTTGACCGGCAAACGACCGGGTCAAGCTGTCATTTGGCCATCAAAAAATGAGATTTGCTACACTTTAAAGGAAGTCGGGTTCCATCATACGCGGCCCACCTGCGAGAACATCGAGCTCAGCGGGCCTGATCTCTTGGCGAAGCCACACGGCGCGGAGACTCTTCATGTGCACGAGCCCGAGCGCCGACCCACCGCCCGCGGCGCTCACTGGGGCTCCATCCCGGGCAGGGCCGCGGCGCTCCGGGCTCTCCGCACTTCGTTTCCGAGGAAGGGGCGCTCAGTGCCCCGCGCCCGGAGGATGAGGGGCCGCCGCCCGGGGACGCCCTGCGCGGGCCGAGCCTACCCCTGCCATGCCCACATCCCCTCGGAGCGCCCCGCGCCTCCTACATCGCTCCCTCCGCTCGCACACCTGCTCCCTCCGCCACAGCCAACAACTCGGCGAGTTCGCAACTTTTCCTCGCAGGCCCTGAAACATACACAGCACCCGGAGAGAGTGAGGGGGCGCGGGCGGCGGGGCGGGGGGAGCCGACGGGACCGGCGGAGGGAGAGAGAGGGCCGGGGGGGTGGGGGGGGTGCGCGGGCACGGCGGGAGCGGGGGCGGGTGACAAATGGATGACAGGGGCGGGAGCAGGGCCGCGGGGCGAGGGGCGGCGCGCTGACAGCGGGGCGGCGGCGGCGGCGCCGGAGGGGCGCGGCGGGGCGGGGAAGGAGCGGGGCCGGGTGGGGGGAGGGGGTCTCCGCTGCGTGCGTGCGACGGGCAGGGATGGGGGCGGCGGGCTCTCAGGGCCCCGCCGCGCGGCGCCGCTCCGCCCCCCAGCCGCCGCCTCGGCCGCCCGACCCTCCGCCGCCGCCGCCACTCACCTCCTCGCGGAGCCCCAGCGCGGAGCGCACAGCGGGCACGCGCACCCGGCCTGCCCTCCCCCCGCCGGCCCCCCCCGCCCCCATGCGGGGCGCGCGCCCGACACCCGCCCGCAGCCAATCGGACCCGGCCCACCAGGCTCCGCGAGAGCCGCCCCCACCCAATCACCGAGCGGGACCCAGCTCGGCCGGCCCATAGGACTCGGCCGCCGCAGAGACTCCCTGACTCAGTCCCGCCCCCTTGACCCCCGCCGCCCAATCACCGCGCGCCTCCGCGCCCAGAGCTAGCGAGACCCCGCGAGATTCCCTCACCTCACACAACCCTCACCTCGGGCGGCCCCGCCTTCTTCACCTTTCCTGCCAATCACGCTGTGCCGCTCCGGTCTGCCGGCCAATCGAGTCTCCCTCCAGGTCGATTCCCGCCCTCGAGACCTGCTTTTTGCCCAATCGCGGCGCCCTATCCGATCCGATTAGCCAATGGGGGAAAACGAAAGCCCGAAAGGGGGTTACTGGGCCAATGGTGCTCGGAGCCCGGGCGGCGGCCTGATTGGCAGCTCTCGGAGTGAGGGGCGGTGGCGGCCGTTTTTCTTCGAATCGCTGCGCGAGGCTCCGTGTGACGGCCGAGGAAGTCTCTGGTGCGCCCGTCCGCGGGTGGGCAGCCGGCCAATGGGAGGCGGGAAGCGGATGACGAGCTGCGGGAGGTGCCAATGGTGCTGCCGGGGCGGGGTGAGGTGAGGACGCGGAGGTCGCTGCGGCAGGCGGCTGATGGGTCGGTGCGCGGCTGGCTGAGGGCGGGGAGCTGCGCGCACGCGGCGTTGGCGGGGCGCTCTGAGGCGACAGCGGCCTCGGAGCTGCGCGGGGCGCGGGAGCACCGCTGCTCTGAGGTGATTCCCACCTCGCCCCGCGGCCAAAGGAACTCGCTGAACTCAGCGGAAACGCGGCCGTTTCGAACGAGGGCCGGCCTCGAGGCGTGCGGGGCGGCGCTGCCTCAGGTACGGCTGGCTGAGGCAGGCGGGACGCGGCAGGCTCGTGCAGAGCCGAGCTGAGCCGAGCCGCCCCGTCCCGCCCCTCCCGCTGAGTTTCGCTGCTGCTGTGTCCTGAGGTGCGCGCAGTGCTGTGGGCGCTGCTGTGGGCGCCGTTTGGGACGCGCCGCCTACCGCTCCTCACAGCCTCCTGCCCTCAAGCGGTCTGCCAGCATTTAGGCGCCTTGTTAACTTTCGGCTGCGTTTCTTAGGTGTTACTGGGTCGTGTTCTGCTCTGGAATTACCGTGTAGCTTTGCTGTCACGTTTGTTTTTAAAACACTTCAGTTATAAACTTATTTGGGGAAAAAACCGCGGAAAAGGCTCGTTTACAACTAGTTTATGATCGCAGGGTGCGGGCGGAGGAAATGCCAGGTGAAGCTCGTGCTCTCGTGCTGCATCTTTGTTCAAATTACTCTGAAGGGCTCCTTTAAAAAGCGGCACACGGGATATTAAAAAGTAACGCCACAGGAAAACTCCTGAGAGTGATTCGTGTGGTTCACCTACGGCTCATTCGACAGACTGCGGTTTTTGCGTGGATGGTGGCTCTCAAATGGAGGAGCGGCACCCAGCTGTGCCAGCAGGCAGCCTGCAGCACCAACGGGCGGGGCGGGCGGAGCAGAATGCTCTATCCTGCATAGAGACCTTCCTCTACGCCTCGAGCTCCGGCTTCCTCTTGGTTGGCGAGTCCGAGCTGTGCTGAGTTTTCAGGTGGATGTCAGCAAGTGGATGTTTTGCCCTTGAAATACTTAAAAACTGGTGTTGGGCACTGTTTTGTAGATGAACTTTTATCAGAGCAAAAGAAGTGAGCTGGATTGCAGTCCTGGCATTGTCAGTGGTTCTTCTGGCAGCTTTTTGCTGGGTTACTACAAGTCATCTTTTCCATTTTCCATGTGCCCAATGAAGTGTAACTAAAATGTGGGATGTCCTTTCTTTTTTGTTCAATTATTTGCCACAACTACGTTGTCCTTTTTATTTGCCCTTTGAAATTGAACCAGCTCTTTTCAATGAGGTAGAAGACTGGTGAGATAGCTGAAGGGATGCACTTATCTCGCATGTCCATATGGAGTCCCGTCAGATGCCAGTGTTGAAGGACCCGCCCTAATGGTATATCATCCTTCTGTGCTGAGCTCATAAACACTTTTATTGGTATTCTTGGCCTCTGCCTTACTGTAGAAGGCAAGGGGAAACAAGATTGAAGCTGGCTTAAGCTGAAATATATTTAAGGAAACATGGAATTTGCAGGTAAACTAAGTGCTCAATTTCTAATAGACCTCTTGTTTCCCCAGTGCAGTCCTGAGATAGAAACCTGTTGCCTGAAATAGTGTTGCATGTTAGCTGTATAAATCACACCACCATCGAACACAGCTGCAGAAGGATCATGTGGTGCACTGCTATGATTTGGTGCTTCCTTGTTCCTGCATGTCTATGGACAAGAAGTGTTAAGTCTACCGAGAGGAGCTTGCTAGAGCTGGCATACAGCTTTGAGCAAGAGAGCTTTGCAAGTAGTCCACTGAGTGTGAGCTGGTGAAATCTAATAGCAGGTACTTGAACTGGGCAGGTAGAAACACTGCTCTTGATCCTGCCAGCACCCAGTTTGATGGCAACTGATTTGTCATCCCCAGTGATGCATGGAGATATGCGATTGGTGACTGCTGCTGATGAAACATGACAGATCAGTTCTAATTTTTTACTGGTGAGGACAGTTATTCATGGGGACATGCATCTGTCTCTTGCTATTTTGTTCGTGGTAAGAGGACTGTAAAACAGATACAAGTCTGCTTTTTGAGTATCAAACACCGAACGGTAGTGTATCTGAATTTGTCAGACATCTAGCTAAGCCCGTTTAAACAGCATGTAAAAGTAAATACTGTAGTCTAGAAGCACAGAGGACAGTCTTTTCTCTTCCTGAAAACCTACTGTATCAAGTTCAGTATTTCCTTCTGACTCTTGGGAGATTTACTCTCCCCTTAAATTTGCCACTTGCCTTGCAGAGGTATAATCTTTCTGACAGCACTCTGTATAAGGCTAAGTGGTGGAAGACAATGTGTAATCATCCCTGTTCTATTTCTTTGATGTTCCTCAACTGTGTTAACCTTAAAATTCTCCATGAAAGATGGTACTGCTCTGTATAAAATGCTATAATCCAGCTTCAGATGTAGGCTTTGGTGGTTTTTTGTGTCATGGAAACTGGCTGTGAAAATAGGCCTTTAAATGATAGAAAGGTTCTTTTTGATTTCGTGGCTCAGTATTGTACATAAATGTCCTTCAGCATGTGTGTGCAAGTTTTTCTTTTTGTGACAATTTAATGCAGGAAAAGTAATATTAAAGAGAACAAAGCATAATTAAATGCTTGCATAGATTTCTGTGATGCACAAAAGGGGTACTCTGAACTGCACTATTGATAATTTATTGCGTGGGTGTTTGACAAGCCCACATGTACCTCAGGATACAACTCTGCAGATGCATTCCTCAGCATTCTGCAGCACTGTTAATATTTTATTCATAAATCCTACTACTGAAACCATAAAGTGTCATAAACAGTGTTAGTGCCTGGGAACTTGATGGGTTTTGGCTAGTCGTATTTTGCTGTAAACTAATAATGGTTCTAACATACAAAGGGATAATTAATATATGCGAGGCATCTATAGCTTTAAAATTTGTTGTCTATTACTCTTTTCCTTTGAAAAATAATTTTCCAAAATTTTCATCTTTGAAACCTTTTATCTCTTTATAAAACAGAAAACAAATTTATCTATTAATAAAACACAACGGGGAAAAGAATATTTTGTTGTGACTTTGGTTAAGTTTGCCTTACTTCATGAAGTCAATACCTTTATCTAGAAGGTAACAAAGTTCTGCTTGTGTTGTCAAATGGGGAACGGATTCTTGGTCTGTTCTAGGTACCACATAATAATGAAGAGGCTGGGAAAGAAAAAATCAATCAAAACAAGTGGATGCCCCAGCATAGGTTAGTCAGTCAGAAAGGTGTGTTGATCAAAATGAGCATCACCTTCATCTTGAAAGCAGCAATGGCCCATCAGCCCATTCATGGCTCTTGCAGCTTAGTTCTTGCAGTGGTCATATTGCAGTGACAGCTTTGTTCCAGGTTTGTGCAGTGTGCAGTATATGCAAGTATGGCAGTCACCATTTGGTGCTGGGGCTTGAATTCCTCCCAAAGACTGTCAGCTCCAAAGCACTGCACTCCATACCATCCAGTGTTTTCTAGCCAGAACTATTTTTGTTTCATTTTTCTGGAGGAGTAACTGAATCCTTTGCTCAGCCACAGACCTTAAACACGATCTTGGCTTTAACTGGAAGTGCTCAGGTGCTTAAAGTCAGTATATAATAATTTGCTATTTAAAGATGCAGGTCTGATTGTTTATTGTTCTTTCTGTCTCATTTCCCTTCTTGCTGCTGAATACCAGTTGTTGGTAGAAGAGGGAAGATCTTTAATCCTCAGTAGATTTTTGGAGAAATTGACAGTTCTACAGTTCTGTTCTCTATTTCTTTGCAGCAGAAATGACCCTGCTGCTCTTTGTCACCAGTGTTTCCTTTTATCATTCTCCTGGCAGCTGCTCTTGCTCCATTTTGATGTCGGAACAACAAATGAACTCCCTCTGAAGCTAATGTCATGCCAGCAGATTTTGAAGCAGCAAGAAAATCATTTCTGTCTCTGAAGACAGAATTGGAGACCTTTGTGAATGAGCTATGTTCTTAAAATAACTCCACAGCATGTTATCCCCAGAAGGTGAAGAAGTTAAAACATCATGACATACCACTTGTATTTGTGTGAGCAGGATCCCTAAATAGTGGAGTGAGGAGAGAAGCAGGTTTCTTCCTTCTCCAAATTGAGTATAGTATCTAAGCTCTTTGTTTCTGCAATATCTCTTTCTGAGGGGGTAGAGGAGGAAGAAGCTAAGGCTCCAGTAATTAAAATAAATTGAATTATGTAGGTTGTAGGTTTAATCAGCGAGAAGAATAGCACTGCTGTGGTGGTGTTTTTAGGAATGCCATCCTTCAGAGATCAGCTAGCTTTTGTTCTGCCACTGATTCCAGTGACAACGAATTGAATGAGCCAGTTGAATTGATCCAAATTGATGACATGCCTCTTGCTAAGCATTTTGTTCACAGCATTATGGCTAACAGGTATGATTGTTTCTCATCCTTCATTCAATTACAACTGAAGCAAAGCATGTGCTAAAATTTGCTTTGTCAGAATTACTGTTTTGACCCAATACTCTGCAGATCAGATTCAGTGAAGTTGTGGGTAGGAGAAAAAACCTTTAGACTGTAAAGTTCTTGCAGGTGATACATCAGTAAATACCAGTTAGTTTTATTTGCTTTAGTTTTGTAGTGATAACACAAAGTCCAGCCTGTTCTTTTTCTTTGTTTTTTTTCCTCATTTCAAGTCTGGATAGCTTCTTAGAGCTTGTTCATATAATGACTAATCTTTTCTAGCACAATAGCTCATAAATCAATCCTTCACCATGTCAGAGTGCCTTGAGTGTTGTAATAGGCCACGTTCATTCAGTATCAGAAAAGAACAATGCATTATGGAAACACTCAAACAGTAATTTTTAAATTGAGGTCTTTGCAGCAGGCACACCTATCCATTACAGCAGGGCAGTTTTGAGAATGCATCTTAAACACTGTTTTTCATAAGGTACAGAGAAGTGATTATTCCCTGTGGTCTTGCCAGTTTTACTGTATTTCTTTGTTGTACGCAGTCAAGATGGGAATACATAAAAAGCCAAAACATCTGGAAACTAATAGGAAACACTTGTAGTCTTGTTCATGACAGCATCTCACTTCAGCACTGTCTTCAGAGTTTGTCTCCTGTAAACTGGGATAATGTAATGCTAATTAAACTTGTTTGCATAGGAGATGTTGTAATTGATGCAACTTGAAGCCTGTGCTTTTATTTGGTCATCACAGGTATGGAAAAACAAATTCCAGGTTGACTCCAAACTTGCCTACGTATACAACAGTAGACTTTAGCCCATGATAGTAATTTAAAATGGACTCAGTTCATAAAATCAAAGGATTTATACGGCATCAGAATTTTCACATCTCCCTCATCAAGCTTTTCTGAATCATTCTGTTAAGTAAGTTGGTCATTAGGTTCCTGTGCTGTGGTGCCAGAGCACTTGGATGCTGTCGGTGATAACTGCTCACTAAATGACTGCTGAGCCTTCACACACTGAACTTCTGCCCTTGCCTGGAAGCCTTGGCAGTGGGTTTCATTACGTACACTTGTGAAGACATATTTCTGGGTTTTTCTGTGCCTACTGTATGTGAAGAGGGCAAGAGCTGAGTATGCATCAGTTGGTTGCATTTTATGTTCTACAGCTACGGCACTGGCATCACTCACATCCCTGATGCCTTTCCAATTCCTCAACATCACTGACTAGGCTTAAGAAAGTGGAAAGAAGCAGAATGCTGTAAGATCCCAAGATGGCCATGGGTTGGGCTTCAGTCAGTCTCCCTGTTACACAGAGGAAAATGATTTAAAATTAGTGTGCATTTATTTTTGTTGTTGTTTGTTTTTATTAGCACTGATCTTTGTAGCACTGTTACAGCCTTCTGCCAGCCGTTTGCCATTAAGCTGTTGCAGCAGGACATGAAGCTTTTTGTAGTTTCATTCCAGTTGGGCCATAGGATCTTGTGAATTGCGCTGGGTTTACACCCACTTGCAGACTAAATGACAGTGCAACACATCATCTAGAAGAATCTGCAAGCAGCCGTCTTAGATATCTTGAGTTTCTCCCCACTATTGCTTAAGACAAAATGAATTTAATATAATTATTAGTAAAGGAAAACTATAAGGACAGAATGCAGGAAGCCCATTAGAATGTAAACATTGAAATAACCCAGTGATTGGGCTTTGGTTCTGTCCTCGCCCCCTCACTCATCTTAGGAGCTGCTTTGTATTAAAAGTAACACATCTGCAGGACGGTGCTCCAACGTCTGAAACAAAATGAATTGCTTGTTTTCTTTTCTCCATTCTTCCAACCTCTGCATGTGCAGATCTCCTGTATGTTAACAACTTCTATCAATTGCTCATATGCAGGAAAAAAAATAGATATTAATGAAATATCTAGTGAAACTTAGATACTAAGTGACTGTTCACCATGGAAAGGAATACTCTTGAAGTTTATGGGCCTGTCTTCCGAAATGTTGATGTTGTCTTAAATCACTAAAACTGTGCAAATAACTTGCCCAATTTCCCACTCCTGGAGTGTTTGCTGGCAAATAATCACTTTATTAAAAAGTATTCCATGTGAAAAATGCTCTGCTTTATTGGGAGTTTGAATTTTGACTTTGTAGATTAATCCAAGAAATGAGTTGTAGGTGTATCTTGCTGACTGCTTGCTTTTTCAATCACTCTAGCTGTGGTTATTCTGGTAGGCTGGTATTTCTTTGTTTTCTGTTTTAGACAGCTGCTCAAGTGTTCATAGTTGCAATAACTGTTTTTTAAACTATAATGAGTGTATGAACGTGACCTGAAGTATCACTTTGTCAGTATTTGTACTAGAAAATTACAACAGCACAAAAGGTCATCATAAGCAAATAGAAAATAGTGCAGATTTAAGGATACTTAGAAATCTTCTTCAATCCTTAATTATCACGTGGTGAATTCTTTCTTCCAGTCTAGAAACTAAATTGTAGCTGGGGAGGTGCGTGTTTAAATCATATCCTGGAGAATGCTTGAGCTTACTTTTAAGAATGTTCATAAGTTACATTGGCTCAGTGACTCAGAACTGCTTGAATCTCATGCAGTGTCAGACTGACTGCATAAACAAGAGTTGTAATGTAAATACTGAAGTAAATGAGATAAATATGGGTCTGGTTTTCTGTGAATTTATCACTGATTTTGACTTCTGCAAACACTTTCTGGTATGAAAATGTCCCTTATTTTTTAAAAAAAGGAAACGTTCAACTGATTGTATATATATTTATAATATACTGAAATGTATGAAGTTACACGAAAGAATCCATATTACAGTAATCCTGCATATATATGGGAAAGGAGCACTGAGCGTGCATGGCAGATGGTTTCAAAGGAAATCCTCGAGAGCTGGGATTAAAAAGCAATTTTCAGCAAGTTTAAAATGGGGCTCCATATTTGGGTCACATATATTAACCCCTTCATCGCAAACTAATGAGAGAGGAGTCTTGTGGGGCTGTTATGGGAACGTTTCTTTCAACTGGAGCTGAGCAGCGTGCAGTGCCAAGGGAAGAAATGAGGATGTTGATTCTGGTGATAGTCCTGCTGTTCTGGCTGCTGCAGGAAGTGGAGCTGCGGTGTGCAGAGACAAGGCCTGCTGCCAGTTAATGGCTGTCCTTGTTTGGCTAAGGATCACTGGTAACCTGATTGGAAACAATAGATCTGTGGCTTCTTCAGGTTTTGGCTACCCACCCACACAGATTTAAACAAAGTCAAATGGTGTAGAATAAAATGCTCATAAGGAGTGGTGTTTTTGTTGTACAGAAGTTGGAATTTTCAAGGACACCTGAGGTATAAAGCTTGAGGTACTTAAATGCTACTTTGCTTCAGGTTTCTGAGCTCTCTTCCTGCCACTGCCAACTTGCACTGATTTTATTGGTCTTTAGATCAGAGTTCTGCATTTTTTTTTTTTATGCCTCAGACACGTGTGGATAATCCTTTTCCTTTCTCCTACCTGTCACTTTTCTTAGGAACTTTCTGGTGCGTTGCTTTTGGTGTGTTTAAAAAAAATACCAGTTTCCATGCAACAAATTTATGCTTATTATGTTATGATCTTATGAAATTGCAATACGGTATTTTGTTTTTTGTCTGACCTTATGATAAATAAGAAATTGAACAGCTATGCAGGAATGTCTTATTCAGTCCTAAATACCAGTGAATGTGGGCTATGAGTTTTGCTTGAAGTATGTATGCTTCCAAATGGCAAACAAGCCCGTGTGTTCTCTGACGTTGCTTTAGGAGGGCAGTTTATTTATTTTAAAATTAGAATATAACCAAAGTTAGAGCTTAATGGTAACAGTACCATGCAAACATCATTCCAGGCTGCAGCTCTTCACATTAGTGTTTGAATATCCAGGAATATTATCAATATCATGCCTAAAAATGAGTGCAGTTTGACTTAGGTTTCTGAGATCCAGAGAAGCCACTGGGTCTGTAGCTGGTATAAATAGTACAGCAAGTTGGGGATTATTGG
The DNA here is from genome assembly GCF_905368555.1 of Meleagris gallopavo. Taxonomy (NCBI): domain Eukaryota; kingdom Metazoa; phylum Chordata; class Aves; order Galliformes; family Phasianidae; genus Meleagris; species Meleagris gallopavo. Next base: position 9,241,891 of record NC_139424.1, on the reverse strand, counting down.
CTTTAGCCAACTTACACCAGCTAGTAAACACGTTAGGAATGTAATTCACACATCAGTGCTCCTTTATATGCTTCTGACAGTGTGAAGGGGAGTTATCTGACATGGGCTGAATTCTGTTAAAGGCTCCTATAATTCCGAGGTGGAAATTCAAGTTGAACTCTGAGTAATGTTTATCACTAAATAATGATATGCAGGAACTGCTATTAGTTTGTGTTCTCAAAACTAAATTTTGTGTACTTTGAATAGATTTGCTCAGCTTTCCCAGAAGAGGTGTCTGTTCTGCTAAGTGAATTATAGAATTAATTGCTGGTTTAAATTTCAGCCCATGGAGAAGTTAATTGGGTTGCTCTTTGGCTATTATATTAGCTGCATGTTAACAGTGAAGGACAATATACTTCTGAAAGGGCATCATAAATGTCCTGCTGGGATAACTAACTGCAGATATATCTATGGACTGTTAATTAATGCTGCTAAATAATAGGTGTTTTCTTCAGGACTGATCAGATATATCAGAGGTCCTATCTGCTCTTTAGAAAATAAAATTCTAATGGATGAAAGCGATACTATGAAATACTTACTAGTGTTCAGCTCTTCCACCAAAACCAGAAAGCTTCAGTTGTCTCATGATTGTTTTTTAACTGAATTTGAATCTGCTGTAAGAAATTTCTGTATGCATCTTGATATGGTGAGACTTAGCTTCGTGTGACCTTACCAGGTGCTTTTATTTTAGTAAAATTAGTGTTTCAGATGATTATTCCTGCACAAAATAAATTTACTCTTTCTTTATAAGTTGCCCAGACTACAGGGAGGCAATAGGTTTAAAAAAAAAAACAAAACAAACCCAACAGACAGACTGAAGGCTGTGTGAGGTGGTACAACTGGTTACTTTCCCCCTACTCCCAGTTCTTTGAGACCTACTAACATCCTTGCAAGGAATGGAGTTTGTTGATGCCTGATGAGATGAGGTCCGAGCGTAAAGATGTGTGTTATAGGCCCTAGCTGCAAACAAAGCATCTCCTATAGTCATAACTCAAATGCAGGTTTTAATGCTTTTATTCTTGGAACCAGCGTTTCCAATTTGTGCCTAAATTCAGTATCCCAAGCTGTTGTCAGCCATTATGTGGCCAAGTTATGATATTAATTGAAATAGTTCTAGATTTTTTCTCCCTAATGCCAAAAGTCCATTTGATCATAATGCTATAAACACAGTTCAGAATTTTGACTTAGATTTTTCGAAACCTGTCCTTCAAATGAAGTCATGTAGATCAATTCAGGTTCTGCTGTTGCTGGTATCTTCCAGGACTTTGCTTTCAAGTTGCTTTTTGCACGTTTGTTGAAGTAGCAGATGATCTGAGCCATTTGTCTTTAGATGCATGTTAGAATCCCCTCTCTTCAGCAAACTTGCATCAACTTCTAAATAAAGGAATCAGTGTTGATTTTAGAGAACCAGTCTACCTGATTCACTTTGCTCACTGTGCCATCAAGTATTTGATAAAGCAGGATTTTCTCATACAGAGTTGAATGTCCATCCACGATGGAAGGAGGAGCTGATGCAAAAAACCAGAATGTATAAAGTTTTATGGGGGGAGGAGGTGGGAAGGAGTCCTGAATTCTCCTGTGAGGGCTAAATGTGAGTCATCGAACCTACAGCGAGGTGCAACTCTAAAGCAATATGGTATGTTGTTAGAATGTTTAAAAATAGTACAAAAGGGAAAATTCTCAGATGCTGTTTGAATGTTCTACGTTATCTTTGTTGTGAATCACATTTTCAATTAAAATAGCAACTGTCAGGGAAGATAATTCTAGTTCTTTGCAGCCTTCTGGAAGCCAATTCCTAACAGCAGAGGTTGGTCATGCAAGCAGGGTATTTGATAACTTGTTCCTGTGCCCCTTCCTTCAGAAGGGTACTGGAGCATTTTGGAAGGGGACTGCAGCACTGTGGCGATGGGAATGGAAAGCCAAATAACCCAGTAGTAGGTCTTCAGTTGTAATCAGAGGATGCTAGGGTGTTGTAATGTTGATAAATGCACTTTTCCAAAGCAGAATTGTGCTGTTATAAATATGTAATTCTCTATGAAATTGTCTTTTTTCAGAGTTCTGAGTATTGGAGATTATAATTCTTAAGTTAGTTAAATTCTTTCTTATGTGCAGAAACAGGAAATAATGAAGGTTTGGTTCCACTGAGTGCTTTGGAATTACTCTATGTACCTTTGGTAGTGTATACTTATTAAAAATGCTTGAAGTAGGTGACTGGAAGCAATAACCTATTCATCTCAAGGCTGTTCACTTTTAATGTAACTAGTTGGATGAAAGTGAAATCTTACATGCTGATAAATATGAAATTTGTGCTGTAGATGGACTTTTGCTCTTCTTACTGATGGTACTTTGAGTAGTGAGTTGGGGAAAACCAGATAATGGAAATTGATTCTTCTCTGCAGGTCTCGCTGACTGTTGGGCTTCGGCAGACCTGATCTGTGAAGATAATCGAGGCTCTTTAGCTCTGAATGCTGTAAGTGATTATTTTCTTTGGTTTTGTGGCAATCACTAGGAGCCCATTTGTCCCATGTAGAGAAAAAGGTGAAAATGCCAAATCACAAATAAATGGTGAAAATGAAGTTGATGCAGATCAGGTATGACTGTACGTGTGGTCTGGAAGTCATTCCTGCAAACATTTTATGGTTAGGAACGCTCCTCTTTCCCCTCTAGCCCTGCTGACAAAGGCAGTAGCAGAATCCTAATTTCAAATTGTCACTGAAGATACCAAAGTAAACAATATTTTGATAAGTTCATCAGGATTACAGATGGATTAGCAATTTGAGTATGGTGCAGGGAATGTGCTGTTTCTGTGTATATTGTATTCGACTGAGAGTGAACACCTGAGGAATTGGTACAGTGTCTTAGGCAGAAAATTCTTGGGAAGTCAGAGGGGTGATAAAACTTGAATGGAGAAGCAGTGATGTCGGGTGATGGTCCTAGCTGTTATTTAGCGTAAGTTGTTTGAGTTTTGGGTGATGTGATAACATAATAGGAGACATTTAAAATGTCTTTGTTTTGAGCTTCTTGCAGTAGCAGACTTGCTTGCTTTAAATCCTGCAAATGTGGAAGAATGTCTTCTGGAGCGTCTGGGAAATGGCCCCTGTAGTAGAGGGAGTCCAGCAATTGTCTGGTGCCTTACTGCAGGGAGACTGGAAACAATGTTATGTTTTTGACCTTGTTTCAGCATTGCTTTTGTATTCTTTAACATAGTTGCTCTTCTCATACCAAAGAAAACACAAAATTCTCTTCTTACCCCCATTTTTTTCACCCCGAATCTGTAAGAATTTCCTGACTTGCAGAACAAAGAGATTGGAACTAATTACATAGCCAACATCTGCACTGGGCTTAGTTATAAGAGAATATTTAACATAGATGCTAAACTGTTTTCTGACAAGAGAGCCTTGCCTGTACACTTCTTCAGGGATGAGGGTAGTCTCTTCATTTTTGGTTCATTAAAGACATTTCCTTGATCGGTTAGTCAGTCTTGTTGAAAGGAAAATAATTTTGCTTTTTAAATATCAAAATTTAATTAATGGCTCATCAGGCTATTTGTAACCAGCTACACTGGAGGTTATGATAGTGTATCACTTCAGTTCCAATGGCAGACACATCACATATGGATTGCCATTTTGATGGCTTTGAATGATAATCTGACCCATAAAAACTGAAGCATAATATGCAAACTGATTTTTCAGGCCTGCCTTATTCTTGGTGCCATCTGTGTTGGGATGGAGATGAGCCTGCTCAAAATATGGCTTGCCAGTTTTAAGCAGAGTGGTAGTGCCAATCACAGATGGAATTAAAAGAATAGCCTCATGTAAACAAGGAAAGAAGGAAGATTTTCCTGAAAGCAAGAAGGATCACTTTAAAGCATATTCTGTCTGTTAAATCCTGTGGCCTATGGAACATCTATCAGACTTTTCTGTGAGTTCTTCATAGGGACAAAGTAACCTCAAGTGTCTTTCTAAAATAAAAAATGAACCCTTAGCTTCCAAATGTTGCTATCTCACTAGTGTCGCCTTCTATCCCTGTCAAGTATATGCAGGGTATCCATGCAACAAAATCAATTACAGTATATTATTTTGTAAGATTTGTATTCTTAATTTGTTGTGTGAATCCTGCTGAAGTCATTGCATTTGGTGCTGGGCCACCACTTCTGAGTTCTTGTCCTTGTCAGTTAACAAAGATCTTGCAGCTGCAGGTGAGTACCTGTCTCTCTGCAGTATCTGTACACAAAACCGAAGGTGTTAAGCTCCCACTTTTCACTGTAATCAGTGAGGTCTGTCTTCTGCCCAGTTTGAGAGCCTCAGCTTTGAATTAATGACCTTGTCTTAGATGAAACCACAAGTGTATATTGGTACTGTTTATAATACAAAAATACATGAAATGATTTTCACTGGTTACAAATATAGTCCACAGAAATCTCCTTTTTTTTATCCTTTCTTAAATAGATTACATTGTTTAAGCTACCATACCCTTTTGCAGCAGGGAAGCGTGTAAAAGAAGCCACTCATCAATGATGCCATGTTCTTGACGCTTGAACATCCCTCTAGAGCTCTTTCAGTCTTTTATTTCCAGGCTAAATAAGCACCAATTTCAGTGGTATTTTATCTACTCCCTTTAATTACTGCTATGGAGAGAAAGTTTCTGCCGATGCAAATGTGTTATTTTGTCATGTCACATCAAATTGCATCAGCCTTATATTTAGGAACAGAAAGAGGGGGAAGCAGAGACAGGATGTGGCTACAAATTGAACTAAAGGGTTTTCTTCAATACAGGCTGAAAATAGACAATTGAGGCAGCGATGCTTTTTCAAGCAGAAATCCATGAAAGGGAAAATCAAATCTGTGATGGCAGAAGTGAAAAGCAGGCTGAGGGTGTGAGAAGGAGGAGTTCTAGATGGAGGTGTGGGCTGGTGTCATGGACAAGCAGATGAACTCATCTATGCTAACACCCCTTACACTGGCTGGTTGGTGAGAAGTAGCTTTAGAATGTCAGACCATGTACAGTTATTCTACTTCCTTCTGTGCAGGCTAAAAAGCTCTAGCCATGTTTCTTTTCTCTTTGTTGCTGGGCATGCCTCCTGCCCTTTCTTTTGTAATTATTTTACCTTCAGAGATAATTTGGTAGAAGTTCATAGATGCTTATTTTCACCAAAAATTTTAGCTAGTGGCTTTAATGTAGTTCTTAGTGCTACAACCAGTGTTTGCAGAAATTCTGGTGGAAGAATGAAATCCTCCAAATACTGTTCTAATACTGGCACAATACTGATATTCCAAGTTATGCTGGGCAGAAATTCTTTTATGGCAATATATAGTATTTCAGTTTGTTTCTGTTAACTACTTGCAGTAATAACTCTTAGTTCACATTTCTTTTATTGTTTTTCCTTCCCAAGGAGCTTTGGATCAGATCTTTGCTAATTATTCTTCTACCTTTGCCCTACCTCTACTGTACTTCTGAAACTCTGCTGATAGACGAGAGAACTGGGCATGGAATTTTTCAGTCCTAGTCCAGCAACAGGACAAAATAAAAGCAAGCCCCTGCAGATAGAATAAGTAGAATGTTTTTTTTTTTTTTATGTCATTGTAGGGTGGATATCAAGCCAGTATCAGCTGGGCAAGCCGTTAACAAAAATGCCAAATTAAAACTAAATTGTGATAAATAGAGAAAAATTTGCAGTAACTATTCAAGTGAATGTAGTGCTTTTTCCCAAATTTATATTTTTGAAGCAAGTAATTCTGGTTCTTCAAAAAATACAATAGTATATTCCCCATGGAAAATATCTCTTGCCCTCTCAAAACTGGACAGAAAATGACCCATTAAAATCAAATACGTAAGTTATACATGTGATACAACGTGCTTTGAAATGGTGAGGCTGATTGGAAGCTGGCAATTAAATTCTGAAAATTTGTCTGTTTGAGAGGCATCAGATCTCTGGGTGTGGATGTGGGCTGGAGGCGTAGTGGTGGCACTTATTTCCCAAGTTAGAAAAAATAATATTCATTTCTTCCTGCTAGGTGCTTGGATTTTCTTCTTGGAAACAATTGGTGACTTCTAGAGATATTTTTATTCTTGTCACCAAGGATAATAAAAAAGCATTAGAAGTGTAGAAGCTTGTTTATTTACAACATTGACAGATGTAAAAACAAAGCAGTATTTCACACTGAAACTAGACAGGCTGAGGTACCCAGCTCTTCATAGCTAAGTATTATCAGTCCTCCCAAACTGTAAGATATCAAAGTGATGCTGTCATATGATCTCTTAATTTTTGAATTCTTTATAACTGGAAAACAAACACCCATGGTGCTACATCCATGTACCCAGGGAAGCCTGAAGGCAAGGTTTGCCTTGGGCTTTATGTACAAAACTGGCACATAGGTGCATGATTGTCTGTGCTCACAGTGAGCAGGTTCACAAGTGGGAAGAAGGGCACAATGCTGACTTACAGTGTGAAGAGGCTTGTGGCTTAGACACAGTTGCAGTGTTTGGTGTTCTGCCATATGTGTCTTTTATATTTGGTAAATGCATCTCTCCTCCATGGCATCTGGTCAGGCCATAGATGGTCTGGGAATGCTTCTCCCAGTAGTGAAGGGAGGAGGTGAGAGAATCCTTGACGGATTCTAGTAATACTTCAGGAATTTTATGTGAATGAATGCTTTGTTGTTCACTTCCAGGTTCATGTACTTCCCAGCACTTAAGACAATCATGTCAAATTTTTCTTCCTCATGACTTTTTTTTAAGCTCATGAGAAAATTAAAAATGTTTCAGCAAACTATATTTTCTTAGCAAAGAATGCAGTACTATAGTACTTTTTTCAAAGCAAATCACAGAAATATTAAATAAAGGAACATAGCTGTTTTATAGTTGGCACATTTATTTTGAACTGAGTAGGTCTGGAAAATACTAGATTAAAACTGCAGATCAAATAAAGAGTCTGCAAGCTTTCTCCAGATTGTTCATAAAAAAAAAAAAACCAACCCAATTGATAACACTGCATCAAGAAAATGTTTTTAATTAATGTCTTTAGTTAAAGGAAAAGCACTGTGGCTCTCAAACATATTATTAAATCAGTATTGTTCAGTTGATGTGATGGGAGAAGACGCTTGCAGAGTGCTGTGTTGGATTTATCGGGGCATGTTTTAATTCTAGATCACTTGCTGGATTTCACAGCTATTTGTCTGGTGTTGGGATAATTTGGAGGGCTGAGTAAAGCCAGATGACTGTATTGAACTCATTTTGTCTTTGGCTCATTCTGGAAAGAAAAAAAAAAAAAGCTATTTATAGGGTATTGTGTATGGTTAGGGTTTCTGTTCTTCCTGTTTCTCCAACTTTCTCTGGGCCCCTGTCTTTGTGCCATCACCAATAATTACATCAAATTAATTCAACATAATTGAGTTAATTATTAGATATGAAGGTTAGCACCGTGACTTCCATTGAACCAAAGCTTTTATCCCCATTCTACTGAGGTTTCATGAAATGTAAGCAAATCTGAGTCATGGGTGAAACCTAAGGCACCTCCCTTCCCGTAAAATGCTGATGTTGCTCTGAAGAACTGTCCTGCCACATTCATTCGTTCATGGGTGATAATGCCCTGTCTGTGAGGGGAATGCTCTGGAGTTCTGTGCGAGTACCCAAATACTGCAGAAAAAAAGAAATATTTGAATTGCCCCAGAGCCATTCAGTCAAAATTCAGATAGGTGGAATGATCACTGGTAGAAATTTAGATACATAGAGGATATTGAACCTGGTTTGGCTGGTGCGTATAAAAGAGAATTAGGACATGAGTTCCTAATGAGAATCAGAGGGTGATTTCTAATCTAAGCTCTGCTCTTGGTTTGTTGTGTGATTTTGTGCAAGCTACTTCATTTTCTGGAAGCACAATTAATTTTCTTGGGTGTTTTTGCTTCAGAGAGATCTGATGCTTGTGTTGTCTATTTGTACATCCATGGTTTAGGTGTAATGGGATGTTTGAATTCTCAGCACTTGTTCTCGAGATTTGTTCCTATTCTCATTTAAATGAAGACTTTCAAAATGGCTGCCGGACAGCTTTCTTTCACACAGGGCAGGCAGATGGTTTTTTCTCAGTGCCATGGAGAACAATGTTCCCAGTGGGGCCAGGTCCTCTAAACCATTGTTTAAGTCAATGGAGCTGTGCCAGCCTGTTGATATCACTGCAGGTCTGATCTGTGGGCAGTGGAGCTTATGTAGAATTAACGAAACTGGCCTCTTCCAGCATATGTCTGTTTTCCTTTTGAAAGCCTATCTTAGAGCAGAACTGGGGAGAAACAGCGAGGACTAAGCTAATGTAAGCAATATCTCATCTAATCCTCTGCTCGAGCAATGTTTAGACCCCTACAATTCAAATACATTACACTAGCTAACATCTGCCATTGCTGTCAGTTGTGGATTTTCATCGCTTCTGTCTTAGTAGCATCAAGTCATGAAGCACTGAGACCAGTTGTCACATAGCCCTTTCTGGAGTCACATACTGATTTCTTGAATGACGGGCTTCCTTCAGAATTTCTCTTTTTATTTCAAAAGAATACCTTGTAACTTTCTAAAATAAAAGCCTTATGTATAGAGATGAATGGTCCTCCCAAGGAGTAGGGGATGTGTAGGTCTTTTGTAGAACCAAAGAACCATTTCAGTTGGAAGGGACCCTTAAAGGTCATCTAGTCCAACCCCCTGCAACAAGCAGGGTCATCTACTAGACCAGGTTGCTCAGAGCCTGGTCCAGCCTGACCTGGAAAAGCATCTATCAAAGCATGGAGATTGTGTAAGACTCACTCAGCAGCTGGCTTTGTGAGGAGCATTCTTGTGGAATCCCACTGCAGCCAGTGGGATTGAGCCCTTGTCTCTGAATGAAAAGCCAATTGCTGGACTGTACTTTTTCTTTGCAACAAGCTTATTGCAAGCCAGACCTTTCCTTGTTTTTCTTATAAAACAATTTCTCTTTGGGCTAGAGTAGGCCATGGAGAGTGACAGTGAAGTTTCTGGGAGAACCTGAAATGTGGCTTTAAGAACTCACAGATGCTCCTAAGATATGGTGGGGCATCTGGCCATGTGATTGACTGTTGGTATGGTAACAATCCCTGATTAGTGAACTGTACAAATGAAAATCCTTCTTAAGAGGTTAAACACTCCTAGACTTGAGTGTTCTGTAATACTACTGCTTATAAACATTTCTCCCATCAGCAGGCATGTATTTTGCTCATGTTGCAGTGGGCCTAGAATTGTAGCCAGAAAGTTATTGTACTACCTGTCATGCAGTAATAGGGAGAACCACTGTTGCTAAACTGGAGCACTTAAAAATGCAATATTTACAAGAAAGGGAGGAATGAGCAGGCAGCTTTGTTTTAACGCTAATGGCAAAAAGATAAAACTCACTTCATATTGGGCGTGATCTCAAATATAAATACTTACAAACTTAATCAGTAAAAACTGAATTCATGTTGGCTGAACTTGTACTGAGTGGTTTACAGCTGGGAAGATAAAGTTCTTATAAGACTGGCTTTCAGAATTTTCTTTGTGAGCTGGAAGTAGTCACTGGGAAAAAATAGATTAAGTTGCACCTAAATCAGGGAGACTTTCGTCTGTGCCCCCATTGCTGCCTGAATTTGGTGTTTGGTGAGCATGCTGCAAAGCATATTTGTTTGATTAGTCTAAGCATGTTCATTAATTATCCAAAACTGGATAATCTGGCCTAAATGTTGGAAGTGCATTGTCTCACTGGTGTTAGATGGTAAGCCTCCATGTTTTGCTGTGTTTGATGTATTGCATGTCTCTGCTTTGTGATACTAAATGATACTGTAAGGTAAAACTCTTGTCCTGCAGCTTTGTTTGCTTGATTCACATAAGCAGTCTTCTGACCTGCACTCTGAGTTGTTTGTTTAATATTTAGGTGCATCACAGCACAACTTCTGAGTGGAACCAGTTTATCCAGCAATTTACCTTCTTCTCTGCCCTGTCATCATCATTATATACAGCTCTGATGATGCAAAGATTGAAGTTTGCACATTCAAATTTTTGCTGGAAGGCAACTTCTGGTAGTGTTCAATAGCATTAGGCCTAATACTGAAGCTGACAAACTGCCTGAAGCCCGTCTGACTGATGGCAATTCCTTGTCAGGCAGATGTTTGGATTTTTTTTGTTTGGCCAGTTTGTAATTTCCTGTATGCTGATACTCTTATAATGCTACCTTTACAGCACAGACCTATGTTGTCATTTAATTGTTGTTTGACATTGCTTGGTGCATGCAGCAGAGAAGCAAAGCAGAGAGCAGAGGAGAACAGAAATAGAAGTGAACAGAACAAGAATGTCTGACTATCATCATTCATGCAATAAGACATTAGAGATCGTATTCAGAAAGGACAGAATCCACAATAATGACAGACCACAGCTCGTCAGAAATCATCATGTCAAACCAGCAGATCTTAATAAAAGCTCAGCATGCTGGAGAGATGTGTTTATTACAATGTGATTTTGGCATTGTACATGCTCACCCATACACGAGAAAGGGTGTATCTACAGGGCAGGCCATTGCCCAGGGCTGCAAAGCATTCGGTAGCTGTGAGTGAATGTGACTCGTAGGGACGGACGTTTGCTGGTTTGCCTAAGGCAGCAGAACTCATAGAGCTGGCCTTGAACACAGTCACTGTTCATTCTTCTGTGACCTTCTAGGAAATATGGAAAACCTATTACAGTGCAGTAACTAGAGAAGAAAGGACTTCACTGAAACAGGACAAGTCTGCTACTCTGCTGCAGGAAGCTGTAAATATATTTAACAACTTTGTCCAAAATCTGAGGCTGTTCCCACATTCCGTGTGGGAAGCTGTGAAACGTGAAAGGGAGGACAGATGTAACCATATACAAAGACAAAAGAGTGGGGGTTCTACTCAGAAGCAGCAGTTCACTCGGGTGTTGTCCTGGGCTGATATCAGATCTCGAGCCAAGATGTTGTGTGGTTAAAGAGGTTTCAAGAAGCCTCTCATTTTATTCTTATTTTGGCAGCTAGATTATTGCTTCTCTGCACAGAAAATGTTACCATCTCATTTTGCAGAAATGTCACTTCTGGTATTTATATTCTAATACAAACAGGCCCGGGAAAGGCATGGCATGTCAGGTTACACAGCTAAGCTATGAATCTTTAATAGTAAGTTGATTGGTGATTTTTTTTTTTGAGTATTATTGGGCATTTATTTTTTTTTATTTTCGAGGAAGACAATTTTGGCACGTTAGGTAACTGTAGACGATTTCAGTGTTGGAATACCTGAAATAATATATAGTAATTTTTGGTGGGGAAGGAACATCCCAAAATAGGCTATTTCTGTGCTGTTTTATGAATACTTGCATAGCTGTGAATATTCTGAAGCATCTTCCTAATTAAAACTGCACTAATGCTGCTCAGCAGATACTTTACATTATTTTTTCCTCTTTTTTTTTTTTAGAAGTTTTGATTGCTCAATCCTAATTTGCAAAATCCTAATTTGCAAAATCCACCATGTGTTTCTCAACAATTTGATGGAGTCCAAACAGAGCCTACTGACACCCAGTATGGGTGTATGGTTTTCTTGAATATGTGCTGCGATGAGCTCGTAAGAGACTATGGGGCAAGAACCTCAAGCTCTGGTTCCAGCTTTTGTGTCCACGTGTACCTTCAGTGGAACAGCCAACTGTGAGAAAGAGAACCACTGGATATTCTGTTTTCATAGATATTTCTCTCCAGCTTCTGTCTTGTGTGCTTGGATTTGTGTGAGATGGCAGCAGTCAGCAGCGATGTGTTCCCCACCAAAGATCCTGAGATGGGTTGATGGTTGGAGCACTGGGTTGGCTGTGGGAACCCCCGCAGTCCTGGTGAATAGCATTCAGCACTGGGGACCCTTGTTGCCCTGTGGACATGGGGATGTCTCTGAGCTGTCAAGGCAGTGCTCCAGACTAGCTTTGTGTCAGTTAAGTGACCAAATTAAGTGAGTGTTTCAGCTCCTCATTGGAGTCTCTGAAGCCCAGCGTTGGTGGCCATTTAACTAGTCTGAAGGGAGTGAGATTCAGGCTTTTGAGCCATAGGGATTTTTTTGAAAAACGCACTAGCAGGAGGAAAAAACAGCAAACCATCTGAGCAGTGGTATAGTGTTGTGTCAGTGTCGTGGGTTCAGGTATACACAGGGTCAGTTTACAGGCTCGCTAGTACAGAGTGCAAGATTAATTGGCTTTGGTCAGCTTTTGCTTCACTATTTGAATATCATTATCAGGAATGTAAATGATTATGCTATGCAGAGAAATACCACAATACTCTCAGTGTCTCCTTTTATACTTGTCTCTTTTTAAACAGAGCTTTATCTAAATGCAAATCTGATTTCAGCCTTCTGATTAGGACATTATACAGTCATCCATTCCAGAAAAGCATAATTAGTGTATTATTTTATTTCTGACTCAACAGTTCTTGGTTTAGATAGTTTCTATTGTACAGTGCATAAAATTTAAGTTATCAGAAGGAAATTTACATTATTAGTCACGATTATAGCCAGACTTTGTGAGGTTGAAGGTTTTTTTCTTGGCAGATAAAAATGGTAACATTTGTAGGATGTTTTTAGAACAAAGACAGTAGTGCAGATTCTTACTATACTTCATTGTCCTTTATGTGTGTATGCAAAATGGGCAAATTACTTCAAGTTCTGATGCAAATGCTCTGATGCAGTGTGCTGTACAAGTACAAAGTTAAATGTTGGGAAGAGGCAAATCTACGCTATTGCATTATGCTAAGAAACTGTAGAAATTCACCAGGTTAGTCTGATTGAATGGCTGTTCTGCCAAACAGCATTAGGTTTTCGGTATTCTCTGGTAGACTTACAGTGAAGTGCCATAAGAAAGCTAACAGTTGCTTTCAGGAAGCAGCGTAGGATTATAGCAAATTTGGGAATTCTGTAGGAAGAATTAGGAGTTTTCTACACAGTAGAAGACAGCTAATGTGAGTTGTGCTGTCATTATAGCAGTTGAGGGAAATTGCTATGAGGGAGTTTTTTCCTCTGCTGTAAGTGTGGAGACTTTCTCAAATTCAAGTCTTTCCAGTGGCTGGTGGTTGTGAATTCTGCAGGCTGTGCAGTGCCTTCTCAGCACTCTTCCTTCCAGTCCTGCTGGTGACGTTGCCCAGTCGCAAGAAAAGCAAGAACAAATTGGTTCTTCTCTGCTGTACTTTTGCTGCTGGTGGGTATTATGCATCCTTCTTCCCATCTGGGTTTTTATAACCAAGTTTACAAGTTTAAAAGAAGATTAAGAGAACGTCAAGGGCAGGCAAGTCTTTTTATAATAAACAATGAACGTGTTTTAAAGCTTTGCTTTGTGTTGGGAGAGGCCTGCTTATGACTTATAAGTGAAAACTGCTGATAGTGAAGAAACATGAGACCCCCAACCTTCCCTGTCCCTGCCTGCTGTTTATGCGAACGTTTTCTGTCACTGTGGTTGATCATCTTAGCCAGCACTGTAAAAGTCTATGAATGAGATGCCCAGAGTGCCCAAGCAAAACTGAGGCCTGCTCTGGTTAAGTTCTTTTACTATATTTCTGTTTTCAAGGTAGGTCACAGACTTGGAATCATCCTACTTGATTTAGGCTTGGAACTGCAGAATCTGTATTAAAACCCTTGTTTTGCTACTCCTGCATTCAGTGGAGAGATTAGGGAGCAATTGAGTCTCTGTGTTACCTGAGCCACATTTTGGAGTTTCTTTATCATTCTGCTGGTTGGAGGGGTGGCACAGGGATCTCTTACTGAGCTCCAAGGGTGTCATAACCCTTTTTCTCAAATGCTAAAGTGGAGTGAATGCAAACCAAAAAAAAAGCTCAGAACTGATGTTCAGCATAGGTTTCATTGTAAAGAGAGAAAATGTTTTAGCAAAAAGATTGGAAGTGAATGAGAGATGAACTGCATTCTGGGGGTGTTCAGATCACTATTTTAAGCTGAATGTTTCCGTGCAAATCCATAATTAGCAAAATTGATGAGCTGACAGATTGAGTAGTTGGGGTGGAACCATTTTGAAAAGTCAGCTCTTAGTCTGTGCTTCTGAATCTTTGTTAAATCTTTTTGCCCAGTATTTAAGTCCTTAATTATTAAGTGGGTGAGGGTGAATGACTTCTATTGAACAAATGTGAGTGAACAGAGCTTGAATCAAACAAGCATAATGAAAAGATTACTGTAGCATTGAAGGACCAACTTGTTGTCCTCGTGGTGGAAGAATGGTTTTCTAATTGTTCTTGAAACCCAATGGAAGCCATATTTTGGCTGTGAATAATTCCCAGGAGGTATTATTTGAAGTCTTACCTCATCTCTCTTACTTTAATAATAGAATATATCAAATATTCAAAACCAGGCACACCCTAGGAAGCTCAGAGTGCACTGAACAACTCATCTGTTTTAGATAAAGATGGGACTGTTCAGTGGTGGGTGAGGCTTTCTGACCTCAGTGACCTCCCAGGACCAGTTCAGTTTTGTCTTTGTTACCTCTCAGTTCTGAGAGGAGGGAATGACTGGCAGAAGAGAAAGCTTACAAGGATGGGAGCCAGATAATTTAAGTTTTCATACCAAGACATTGTGATTTCGCACTCAGCTGTAGTGTGAAGTGTTTGAAAGTTAACTCTGGTCATCACCTACTGCATCTACTTCTGAGTTACCTGTAAATAATTAAAGAAACAAAACGTCCTGCATCTTGTCCATGGAATCTTTCCTTAAAATGTTATACTATTTGTGTCCTGAAGATGTTTATTTTAGAATTCAGTAATAATAACCAAATGAAAATTAACCACTTTTGTTTCTGATGTGTATTAGGCTTCCTGGCACTGCCTGCAAAACCACAGGACTGCCATTGCCATATTTGATGTTGGCATTGCCCATCTACCCATCTCAAGAACGTTCCTTATCTACTTTAAGATCCCCGGATGTCAGTACTTTCCCAAGGACTGTGTAAGGAAGTGACCATCCTAAATTAGTTTTGATAGTCTTTACTTCATCAGTTCATGAGATAGCACTTAACAGTTACTCCCTTAAAACTCATCTTTTTCTCTTGAGGGCTAGAAAAAGATTTTCCTTGTGAAGTGTCATCATAGCTTTTCTTAAGGACTTCCATGGCACCCCTCACTCATTAGCTGTGACTTTCCTAAGGACCTGCAGAAGGAGACTGTTACAAAACTTGCCTGTTGATAGCAGCTAAGCAGCTGGTGAGCTATATTGTGTGCTCTATTAGTCTGCACAAAAACATGTTCGGATTGCTGTCACCTCCTCCCCATTCCCATCCCACCTGTTTGGCTCATCTGCCTCATCTTGTGACTTGTCATCAGTCTGCCTTGTAAATAGTTTGTGGCAGAAACTTTTTCATGAGATACCTGTATAGGTATACGCAGAAAGAGGAAGTACCTACCATGACTGAGCCTGAGCTCTTGGCTGAAGATTATGGCCACGATTCCAATGCAGATAATAATGCTAATATTGCAAGACTTTTTCTCACACGTCTTCTGCAGACAAAGAGCTGTACTGCAGCAAACACTTTACAGGATGTTACGTTTTTGAATCCAGCTACCTGTTGTTGAATTGCTATAGTATAAATTTCACCCCGTCTTCAAACCTTTGCTATGGCTTAAGCTTTAAAGATATTGCTGTAAATCAGCAGAGCTCTTGTTCCTTTGTAGAGAGATGCTCATTTGTACCTACTTGATTTCACCACGGTCTGTTTTGTTTTACTAAAAGTAGAAATCACAGCAGTAGATATCTCATTCTGATGGACATTTTGTAGATGCTCAGTGAACAGCTTTTTGCCACTGTGAGAAGTACCAGTGTCTGCAAGTGTTCATATTGCAGGTGCTTAGAAAGATGATTTTTAAATGTTCCAGCATTATTGTCCTATGGTATTTATTCTGTTGTGCTTCAAAATTCTTGAGAGATACTAAATTCCATAGCAGATGGGAACAAATCTGTATCACATTCAACAGAAAATCTCCACTATCCTAGTCACTTCTTACTTTCTTATAGATATTTTTTAAAATATAAATGTAGTTGTCTGTACGTGGGGTTTTATTTTAAGGCGACAAACCCTGTCCTCTTGTAGTTATAAAACTTTGTTCAATTGGAGCAGTTTTTTGTTAATGTCAGGAGCTGTAGCTGCTTGGCAACTGAATGGATGTAAGGAACTCTAAGGTATGACCCTTTCAAATCTGTGAGAAAGTTAATGTGAGTTCTGAATGAATATTTTATGAAATCTGAGGAGACTAGAACACAGTGTCTGATTCAAGGGTGCAGTGTTCCTGCAGCAAATGTTGGAAGGTACCAGGAACTTTATTCTCTGTTTCTGTCAGAATATCAAAGAAATTAAAATAGTCATATGGATGATGAAATGTAAACCTCCATAACCTACTAAGATGGGGTTGCTTAAATAATTCTTCCAGTTTTTAGTATGTTTCTGATAGGACCTGGATAGATTGTGTTATACGGTGAGATCAGCTCCGAGCTGACTGAAAGCAACGCTTACAGCAGGCTTTATTTTGGCCTACACAAAGGTCTGAGATGTTGCACAGACTGTGCTATTTCTTAAAGGGTTGTCGTGAAATACATTTGGATCCAAAGTACTTAGAAAAGTACAGTTTGGATTTAAATTGCAGCCTTTGCTTTTTTTTCTGTGCATCTTGCAAACTGTTGGAGAAGTATTGCAGCCTCTTAGAAATAATCAGTATGATCCCTAGCAGCCCATGCACAGGATGGTTACTGTGGTACTGTACTCAGAAATTGGCCAAAGACATTGCTTAAGAGAAGGAAAACGTAAATAAATCCAAGTGATGGGTGAGTATTATAAAGGGTGCTACAGTACTGACATATAGCTTCATTATTCAGATACTTATGTATTATCTTTATTCTTAAAAGAGTAATGATGTAGAAGTGCTATTTTCCAAATGTTAATTCAGTTCTCTGCAGATGGCAACCATCTGTTAAATGACAAGTCCTGTACCATATTTGAGTAGCACTTTATATAGCTTGGATGGACGTATTGGTGCAATACATAAATGGAGTTACCGAGGTGACACCTGGTAGATTTGTTCGTTTTCTGTTGCTTTTCCGAAAACCAGAGAATTTCAAAGCTCAGTATTTTTTGCATATCTTCTGTATGTTGAGTTAAAGCTTGACATTCACAAGCCAGTCCACAACATACTCCTGAGAGAGTCACAATGCTAGGAAATACCTTTAAATTACAACATAACTAATTATCAAGGCCCTAATTCTACAGTGTCACCATGTGGATGAGCTCTTACAGATACTCACAGGAAACACTGCAAGCTTTTATGAGCCTCAGGATCATCATGGCTTAACAAGCAAACAGCTCTTGGAGCTGCCAGTACTCCGTTATTTTCTGTTGTTGCTTTTTTTTGTTGTTTGTTTTTTTGGAGGGAGGGTGGTTGTGCCTGGTTTCTTTTTTCTAGGAAAATAGTAGCACTGTATTACAATATAGCTTAGTGTTACAGGAGTAAAGTGATCTTTTCTGCATATTTGTTTGTTAGCCAAGCAAGTTCTGATCCGTTTCATATTGTTTTTTTCTAAAGATTTTTTCAAGTTATGGTGCTAAGTTTTAATTCACATGCCTTGCTTTTGTTGTTGTAAAATTGCCTTATGCTTTTATTACTGTGTTTTTGATAAAATTCAGTGAGTATCCTGACTTGTGTTCTTGATTTTTTTTTTTTTTTTTTTTTTTTTTTCTTTTCCCTACAGCTGAAAAGCTGGATAATGGCTCCACTACCCAATGCTGGATTAGTTCGGAACGCTTTGCAGTTGTATCGTTATTTGCTCCGATGCTGTAAGCAGCTTCCTGAAGAGAATATTCGTCAGCATTACAGACATGCAATCAGGCAGGTGAGAAATGTAATTCTTTTCTGTTATTGAGTTCACAGTTGTGTTGTAGGTCTTTTATTTTATTTTATTATTATTTTTTATCCTACAGTTTGGACCAATTTCTTATAACTCCTGGAACTTTAAAGCAAATTCTTCTGTAGGCTTGAAACCTGTGTGGATTCAGAGGATTATACAGGGATTATGTGAAGGAACATTTGATTTTGTTTGCTTTCCTTTGCTTTCTTGTCAGTTCTTGTGTTAGTCAAGGTAGTGAACAATTGTTTATTTACCTCTTCACATCCTTTTGGTAACACTTGCTATTCCCCATCTGGGATTGTCTTCCACAACAGGTATTCATGTGGAGGTTATTTAATGCCTTTGATTATTCCTGTTGTCCTGTGTCTCTTGTATTTTACTATAACAGACAACTTCAAGGAAACTTCACTATGTAGTGTTTTATTTAGGAGTTGTTGAATTTACTGGGATGTTACGTGCTTTCTAAACCAGAGCTTGTACTTCTTTGCATTTCTACATTGAGATACCTTGATTGTTGTTCCAAATTGAAGTTCTCATAGTCTCTGATCATCTTTTTGGTATTTTTTTGACGATAATGTGTGAAAAGAGTAAAAAAAAAAAAAAAAATTGTATATGAAAAATACATTTGATAAGCCTTGTTTTGGAAATAGAGTGGGCAGGTGCTGTGATGTATATTTTTGCATCTTCAAATCAAAAGTTGGCGTTAAATTTTCTTCGGGGTTTAAAAGTGATCCTTATTTAAACAATGGGTGCATTGAGTTGACTAGTCAGTGTAACACCTGAGATTAAATGTTGCAGAGTTTCAAAGTTCATGCTGATGAAGATGATCCTGATAGAATACAGCAAATTATTAAGAGAGCCATTGAGGATGCTGACTGGGTCATGAACAAAGTAAGTGCATTAGATTGTCTAAGCTTTTCTCTGACTCAGTTCAAAATGAAGAAAACATTGCAAAACAAATTATGAACAACAAATTGTTGTACAAACTGTTGTTTGGGACACTGAAGTATCCAAGTGAAAGGAAATAACTTGTCTGCTAGGTTTATGATTGCAGTGGTTCCTGTTTAAAAATTCATCTTTGCCAGTGTAAAATTGTATTATTTAGAACCATTGATGTTTTAAGTTAGTCTACATGTAACCTGCTTCCATTAAGAATTAGATTAAATTTCCACAGTGGTGACGAATATAAATCTATCACAGAGGAAAGGTATAAAATTTTTGCAAGTCACAGTTTGTAGATACTCAGTTGCTGCATTCCTAACAGGAATCTATCTTCTCTTAGTCATTTTGTTTAAATTTGCAGAATGTTTTTTTTTTCTCAAGTCCTGTCTGTGACTGTACAGGTCAGAGTTAGCACAGTGGCAAAATCGTGGTAATCCGTTTACTCATAGTTATCACCCAGTGGAAATGCATCTTTATTATCATAGTTGCTCAAAATATCATTAAGTTCTGCAAGGTCCACATCAATGTAGGCTAGCTGAAAAATTGTGGAATGACAAACCAGATACTTAAATAAAAGAATATACATTGTATGCTAGTAGACGGCTGAGAGTACGTGGAATTCCTTAGATTTATATCTGTCTGGTGAGCATGACATGTTAACATGGATTTCTGAGTATAATGAAACAAGTCAAAAATTCCACTTGCTCTAAGTATCTGTGATTTAATCTACTAAATGACTGTTAAGTCCTTATCTCTGTCAGTCCATGAAATCCAAATAAGAATTGTTACAGGAGCAAGCACAGATTAGTCATAGATTACAAAATTATAGTAGTAGCTAAATCCCAGCAGTTACAGTCTAGTAAATAACTGTCTGTGCATGAATCAGATTTTGTTTGCCGTACAACTATGAAAAGCATCATTCAGATTCTGCAGCTGAGAGGAAGATCAGATTCACAGTGTTCATGAGAAAGCAAATGTCTCCATTATTTTATATTGTAGATAGAAAGCCCATCACATCTCTGTTGAACTGAAAGGAAACTGAGACAATTTTGTGTAGATGAATAGACTTGTAAATCCTTGACAGTAAGAATCATTGCTTTTAGTTATGCATTTTTCTCCACTAATAATGTTTTTTTTTTCCTTCAGTATAAAAAGCAGAAGTAGAAGAAGGATGAAGACAAGAATGTCATTGGTAAACACCCTTAGATGACATCAGTCAAATAAGTCCAGTCCTATGGTACAGTTATTGCTTGCAATTTTACCTAATGCAAATACAGTAATATTTCTGAAGCCATTTGAGATAATAGATAACTGACACAGCCTAGGTTCAAAGCATTAGCATGTATAATTACAAACCTTAGTTTGTAGCTAAACTTCCCTAAGGTTTGCATAGGCCAGAACATTTCTCAGGAAAAGTGAGCATGAAAACGTAATGCAGTAAAAGTAAATAATAAATAAATATTGCTTGATTAATTGTTCATGTCTGAGTTATTCCCGTGTGGAAAAAACCTAACTACTTTCTGTGCGTAAAGGTCTGTACTGAGAGCCTGCAAATTTGGGAAGTGCTCATTCAGGATGAGAGCAAATTTCTCTTCACTTGATTGTGCATTAAATTACACTGTTAGATCTGGATTCTCGGTGGTATAACACACACTAAGCACATCAAATAGTAAATTTTTTGTTTGGTAGCAATGTTCTTCTGTTAAAGTACCAATGGGTTTAGGCTTATGTTTATGCAATGTTCGTATCTAGTAGCAGAGAGGAAGGTGTAGGTTACTGAGTGGAGAACATTGCCATGGGGGCTTTAAGCCCATCTGAAGCTTGAACTACAGTGTATCTGTTGGTAGCCAGATTGATCAGTCTCACCTCTTGTCCCTTCATACAGACATCTTCATTCTACTCTGTAGGTTTACACTTGAACTAATGTTTGTTTTTTCTTATTTTACTGCAGTTGCATGTTCCCTGTGACCCTAATTTCTAAACTCTCCAGAAAAGACTCCATTCAGCTGAGTTCTGTGCACTCATTGGCATGATCACTGAAACGTGCAACCTTACACAGGTATAAAGGCTTTCACATCTTTTTGAATTGTGTAATAAACATCCTTTAAAAATGGGGAGTCTATGTTCTTTTTTAAAAGACGACCGTAATTTTGCTGCCCTAATAAATTTTCATTGGTTAAAAACTCGAAACACTAGGTATCTTAATCAAATTTAGGGAGGTATAGGTTTCCTTCCACTGCATCTTCTTTGTAGCTGTACTTGGAACTTTCTGCCTCTAGATGGCAGCGCTCGCTGCTGTAAATGCATGAAGTCCGAAGTATTTGAGGATTAGATCTGTTTGTTTTTACGAACTTTTCCAAATTGCTGAGCTTATTCACCTGCGAAAATAGAACTCAGGTGCCAAATGAGATCTGTTCTGGGCTCCAGATTTTTTTTTTCATGCAGTCTAGTTCCAAGTAATCAAACAGAATTTCAGACAAGTGCTGTAAAAGAAATTAAGGCCATAATGTGCAAGTTTATACCATAAAGTGCTGAACAAAAAAATTTGATACATATCTGCTCATTTTATACCCTACTCATCAAGCATTCCTTCACTCTGTTATTGTAGTCTACCATCTTCATTATTGTCTTCTCTCTGGCCCTTCATCTTTCACATCATCTTATACATCTTCCATTTTTGTAGCTTCTGTTCTGTATCTTCTTTAATTCTGGTCTCTCATCTTCTTCCTCAACCTCAGTTCTTTCTCCTTCCCAGATACTTTTCTGATATTTGTCGATACATCAGGAGGTACTAAGGTATTACATAGAGGGCACCCTACTGCTTAATTTCAAATAACAAAGAATGAAGCTAGTAGGATGGATGCAAGTTTTTCTTCATATGGGGAAAACTACCTAAATATGTTTTTGGAAAGTGCAGCTGTTTTGGTTTGTCTTTCCAATATAGTTTGATGCAAGGTGGAACACTGAATATTTCAGCCCTGACATTTGACAAGGAGTATTCAGTATGAAACCAAACACAAATAGTGAAGCTCAAACAGGTTTGAAGATAAACATAGGAATGTGTTATCTTTTAAACAAGAGCAAAAAAAAAAAACCAGCTGACTAGTATGGAGGTGCAGTGACAGCTTTATTTCAGTACAATATCGAAAACGTTGAGACTCAGTAGCAGTAACAGTGTATGGAAACATACTGGTTTACCAAAATGTAGGTGTAACTTGCTCAGTAACCCTCCATTGCTTTAATTGTCCAACTTTATGTAGTAAAAAACATGATGTTTTGCTCAGTTAATAATTTCATGTTTATATTACTCTTACATATATAGTATTTAATTTGTGGACAGCTCAACAGAATACACCAAGGAGCTGTAAGATGTAGCCATGGCATGTGTGCAGCTCCAAATGTCTGAGGTGCCAGCTGAGATCTGAGATCATCAGACCAGAGGTATGAGAGTTAATTGTTACGGCAGACCAGGGATTGTGAATTTTAGTCTTTGGAAGCTGGTAGAATATGTACTTCTTTGTAGGGTGCAGAGAGGGAACATGGTTGAGGCAGGAGACAGTATGACTAGTATTCTGATAATTTAAAATATTTTTAAAAATAATAAAATAATAACTTTAATGTGGTGGCTCAATGTTATGGGATGTCTGAGTCATTTTTTTTTCATACAAAACATAATTTCATTTTCAAAATAACAAACCTGTGATGTGAAGATAACTTTATTTATGCTGCTAGGGGACAGGTAACTTTTTTTTGATAGTGGGGAGAGATAATGCAAACAACTGTTTACTTCCTTGTAATAGTGAAAGTGACCTCAGTGTCTAAGACAGAAGTGTTTCTCTAATGACTGGACATCCAGATCTATAGCTGAGGCTTTCTTGCTTTCGAGACATAAAACATTCTCTTCTTCAGTAGCATAATTTGAGGTGAAATGCATTGTCTTAATCAAAATGTAGATGAGAACTTGAACTCTGAAACAAAATTTGAACAGAGATCAATACTTCAGACTAAAATAATTATCCAGAAAAATTCCTTATCAGAAGTCACTTGATTGTGGAGGTGCCCTAATTTGGATCTGTTGCTCTCCCTGTTTGACCTGAGAGTTCGTACAGTAAATTGAATTTTCTTCAGCTCTGTGCCTTTCCGCTTCCTGCAGCTCTGCCTGTTTCTTCAGTTACTCCCTTTTTCACCAATTTCTTAATGAGGTGTTAATGTGCTGTGCTAAGGATTCTGTCGATTGCTGAGAGCAGACCCATTGTGGGAAGGACTTGTACAGTTATATGCATACATTGATTTCTGCTGCTCATGTGGGGAAACTTAATTGTTAAGTCTCAGTCAGGGTTCTCTGCCGGTGGTTGCAAAGAAAATATCAGCACCAGATTCATTCGTGCATTTGTGTTTCCATACTCGGCTGTGTAGAATTTTTGAAAATAGAGATGTTGGGTACAAGTTAATATATTGCATCAACAGTTCAATGAGAAGTTGGAGCTGTTTTTCTTGTAGACTTTGCAAATAGGGCCAAGCCTGTTCTGGTTATTGGTTCCTTATTTCAGTAAAAAAGAAACCCAAGCCTATTTCTGTTCTTCTATATCATGCCAGTTCTGGTAAATAATGGACTGTTGATAGGTGTTATATGCAATAACTAAACTTCAAAGTCCCCTGTTTTGCTGGGCCCAGTTATTGGCATTACCAAAGTAAACATTCAGTTAGCAATGCTGCTTTCATCAGTTTTCATTGTGTTTACAAATTAACAGTTACATTCTGGAAACAACAGTTTTGCAGCTGGTTTCTGTAAGACCTTAAGTCAATACCTTCAAGTAGTCCCGAACTGCTGGGGGGTGGCCTTGTCTCTACATAGCCTTTGAACAGTTAGCTCTGTCAGTTATGCTACCGACAGGGTTTCATGGGAGGATTGTGCAAAGCAAACATTAGAACAAAGGAAAAGACACTTATGAGATTTCTGCTTAATAGATCGGGTAAATTAGTTATAATTTTTGAAGTATGGAGAAAGAGATTGGATTTTTTTTTTCAGCTGTGGAAATTGAGAAACAAGTTCTTGGTGATTAGTTCCAGGTTATAGACTTATCAATATTGAGTCTATGGCTAGAATCAAACTTGATGCTTCACTTTCTCTCTCTCTGAAATATTGGCTGAAAATTCATGTAAAACTTCTGTATAATGTAAATATGGAAATGACGTATCTCCAAAGACTGTAACAATGACAACTTATTAGTGAGTTTGTTGAGACATTTTGTTTAGTCTGTAAATTTTTAAGCCCAGGGATATGTATTGAAGGATCTACTTCTAATTACCAGTCTCAGAGCTTCCTGCAGAAGCTTTCTGTTTAGACTTTCCTTGTTTTAGTTTCTTGATATCAGATTTTTGTACTTATAATTAGATTGTAAATGTGTGGTCTATCTAAAATAAAAGAAAATATTCTACACTTTTCATACTTAAAAAGGTTTGTCTTTCTGATCACATTTTTGTGCCAGAGATACTGATCTCAGCTCATTCTTGTTGCTGAAAGTTATTTGAGCCTTCTGTATACTGAATAAATACTTCCATCTCAAGACAGGTTTTTGTAACACCATTTGTCAATAACTGAATATTATTTAAATCGTTCTTTGTACTCGAGCACTTTGAACTTTTTCACGTGATTTATTATGTCACAGACAAAAGCATGTCCCAGCTTTTTGTGTAGACACGTGAGCTTAAGAATTTGATGCTAAATAAAGAGGTCTCTTCTGGGGCATTTGGCTTTTTTTCAGGTGTCATAAAGAAATGCTGTTTACTGCTATACTGTAAAGAGCAAGTGTACACACAGTTTCTGAGAAAAATATTCAGTGATGTTTCTTAAGGGAAACGGTTCCTTATTTGTGGGTAGCTTTCAACTTGGCATTACAAAGAGTGCCTTCATATAAAGCTCTGATAAGGTGCAAACTGAACAGATAGCACTGTGCCTCTGAGTCGTAAATGCTCAGTATCATAACATTCATCAGCAGTGTCCTTGACCATAAGCTGTAAGAACTAGTCTTCAAGGCTATATGCTTCACAATGTAGTACCCCTCGGTGTTATCCAATATGGCATATGTTTATTTACAAAGTGAGTGGTCTTTTAGTCACAACTGTGTTCTAAGGGAAGGGAATAACTCATGAAGATAGCTTTAAAAATTTGCTTGCTGCTTGCTTGGTCAGTTGCTTTGCTGTGGCCTTTCCTACTGCTCAGGAATTGGGTTTTTCTTGACTGCAAGTCAGCTGGCACATCTTTCAACTTCTGTATTATTTGATTTAATTTATCTTATACTTCTGTTAAGCCAGGTTTTATGAAATGGTGTTAACTGAAATACACATCAGATGTCAAGTATTCTTTTCAGCTTATGATTAATCAGGGCAGGCACTAGGGAAAAAAAGTCTGTTCTTTGAAGAATGTTTTGTTTTCCTCGTAGCTGTTTGCTGATATTTAAAATAATTTTGAGCAGTTCAGAAATAGAGGGAGACATCTCTCTCTCACAGCTAAGAACTTAGCAATATTTGTATTTATCATTAATTGAAGAGATCCCTGGCACTGTACACTTTGAAAGAAACCTTGTGTACTTAAGTAACCTCTAGAGTATGAGGAGGAGAATTCTGGACCTACTGCTTATTGTCCTGATGTGGGAACTGGGAGGCCTAATAGGTTCATTGCTTATCCTGTTGCTATCAACCTGGATGCCTTTTTTTCCTCGGCTAATTGTATTCTGCATTACTCCATCTAGAAAAGGAATGACTTGAATTTTGAATCAATTACTTCTAAGCAAACTTTATTTGAATGTCTAACAACTTCATATAAAATACTCTTTCCTCTGCTGCCCCACAGCATCGAACCATTTCATTACATTTGTGCTTTCTTCTGCTGGTATTAAACTTCAAGTATTTAAAAACTAGTGTACTCTGTGTCTTTATATTATATATATTATAGCTTATTTTTTGCACAGTTTTTCATATCCTTCCATGTTTCTTAAAAGAAGCTTTAAAATAGTTTTTTTCTTTATTTCTTACTGTTCTGCAGAACACATTCTAAAAGCAAATATTAAGAGTTACAAAATTAACAATTCTTGCAACTGATTGATTTCCTTTCTTTATTAGGTAATATGACACAGGATTCTTACTTTCATTTTCTCAGCATCATTTCATTGACAGAAAGTCAGCTGGTATGAAACAAGGAACAAGGAAAACAGTTTTGTTTCAAAACATCAAACGCAGGGGGCCGCAAAAATGATTCTGGGGGTGGAACACCTCCCCTGTGAGGACAGGCTGAGAGAGCTGGTCTGTTCAGCCTGGAGAAGAGAAGGCTCCAGGTAGACCTGAGAGCAGCCTTCCAAAATCTAAAGTGAGGTTATAAAAAGGAAGGGGACAGACTCTTTAGCAGGATCTGTTGTGATAGACCATGAGGATACAGTTTCAAACTAAGAAAGGGGAGATTTAGTTTGGATATAAGGAGAGAGTGATGAGGCACTGGAAGAGATTGCCCAGAGAGATGGTGGTGCCCCATCCCTTGAGACACTCAAGATCAGGCGGGACCAGGCTCTGAGCATCTGGTTGAGCTGTGAATGTCCCTTCATTGCAGGGGAGTTGGACTAGATAACCTCTAAGGGTCCCTTCCAACTCGCTTTGATTTTTGGGATTAAAGCTAGTAAATGGAAAATATGATGACAGCAGACACAGGCATAGGCAGTGTTTCCTGGTGACTCCTCCTGGATCCTCATTAATCTAAGGACTGAGTTTTCTTTCTATAAATAACATCTTTGGTTTTCCACAGTTGTGTAACTGCAAGAGCTTGTTTTATTTTCTGTTTTTAACTCCCTTTAGAGATCACAAAGCAGTGTGTTTAATTGTTTATAGTGGAGAATGCAGACAACTACTGAGTCGCAGGCTCTACCTGAAGAGCTCTGCAGAAGTTATCCTCTGTTAGGTGGAAGTACATCAAAGAATAGGTTGTAGCTTTATAGCCAAGATTTTCAAAAATAATTCTCACGTTGCTTGTAGGCACTTGGGAGACCTTAAGAATTATGCTTTAGTTAGTCTTGTCTGTTTCACTGTATTACCATGTTACCTCAGAACAGCTCTTCTGGACAGCTGTTTCATATTCTATCTTATCCTTTTGGATTAGATACGAGAGTCTCTGGCTTACTCTCTGTATAGTAAGGCATAATTGCAACTACAATTAACAACTAGGTTGAAAGGTGCAGGATGGAGTAAACAACAATGCAAAGTGGATCTGGATACTGCGTGTGGTGATGTTTTTTTGCTTTGTTTTTAAGAACCAAGGCAATTAGAACTTTTGCCCTGTCTGCCTTGTCTCACATACTCTTTCTCTTCCCCTCCCAACATTATGTTCACTGTCTTTAGCCTGCTGATTCCAGTGCTCAGAGCACCTCTCTGACTGATCAGAAGCTTATTGGCAAGTAAGAGTAGAGTGGTTATTCTCCTACAACTAGCATGACTGAATTAGGAAGATACTAAGATGGTCACAGTCATTTAAGGAGCACAGCTTAAAAGTAAATAGAAATCCAAATTCTGCTTCCAGCAGACAGAATACAAGCAGCAGTATTTTACACAGTTATATGCTACTGAGTCTGGTAATTTCTTATTGATTAAATACTGATTTCTTGAAGAGATATTTGTGAATTGAGATCTTTAAGGGATGGATAGCAAATCCCTGTCCTGTATAATTTATTTGTTATCCTTAGTTACTTCATAAGCCAAAATGAAAGTTTTACAACATACTTAATAGAAAGGATTTATATACGCTATGAATGGCAGCATAAGAAATAACATGAATGAAAATCCAGGACAGAACAGGAAATCCAAGAACAGAGCCATAAACTCATCTATCAAAGGCACTCTGATTAAAAACAGGTTGTATAACATACTGAACCCTTTACCAACTGACTGTATTGTATCATATGTGTGATTTTTTTTTTTATTTACTAAAGAATTCTTATTTATTTCTCATAGAGATCACAGATTGTAATGGTGTAACTTTGATCTGCAGGAGTCTGTAACACTCTTAAGAACCTTGTGTTCATAGAGAATGCTTGGTAAAAGAAACACTGAGATAAATCTTGTCTTTATGTATTAGTCTATAATCATAGAATTGCTTGAGTGAAAAAAGCTACCATATGTGAGCTTTCATTAATTCCTTATCCAGAGTTGTCAGACATGGTATGGGTGGAAAGTGAGGGTAATGTCATTATATACTTTGGAAGTCATCTTAACTGGTATGGTCACTCCAACAAATCAATATATTCTTAACTCTAAGGATTTCTTTCTTTTCACTAGAAAGTGAGAGAAGGAAATAACATTGAGATTTTAATATCATACTGCTTGTAGCACTGTTCTGAACTGGGCTGTGTTGTAAAGGTGCAGAAAATTCCCCTTTACAGTCCCTCCTGCCAAGTCTCAGAGGAGTAAACTAAAACTAGTCACTGTGAACACAAGATGAGGCAAGAACATGTTAGAATATTATTTCTGTCACTCAGGAATATTTTTAGTCTTGTGAACAGCTCCTTTTGCTTTGGTGGCTGTGGTCCAAACAGCCCTTACTGCAAACATTTAGACTGGTAAATGTCTTTTATATCCTATTCCTTTGTGAATAGGGGCAAAAATTGTTACACATAAGAGCACCTGCTAATTAATTTGTTCTGTAATGTTTTTATTAGGACAATTTATTACATATTAAACCCAATGACTTTGCCTAATTCATAATTCAGTCTGTAACTTTTTAGAATCAGACCTCACTGATTAGCACACACATTTGTTTTGTTTGTTTTTTTTTAAATGACTTTTCTAACTCAAAAGTTGGTGTTCTCTCTTCTAAATTCAGCTTCAAGTGTGGACCTTCCTATCAGTATGCTCAAAAGTTGTGTGAATAAACAGTGCATTTGTTTGCCCCCCAAAAGAAACTAAATAGACAACCCCAACCTGGAACTGCTGAAGAAGGTAGGATGGGAAAAGAGGCTCAGTCTGACTACCTGCATCTTTTGTGCTACAATACTTGGTTCAGTTTGGGCCCCAGTACAAGAAAGAGTCTGCTAAATGAGTGAATTCAGTGGAGGGATACTAAGATGGTTAGGGACTGGGGGATGTGCCTCATGAGAGGAAGATGAAGGGACTGGGGTTGTACTGCCTGGGGATGAAAAGACCCTGGGGACTTGGCAGCAGCTTCTGGGACCTCTGAGGGAATGGAGCTGTGTTCTTCACAGCAGTGTGTAGCAGGAGGATGAAAAGCAATGAGCAGAAACTGAAATAAGGCTGGTTATAAGGTACAACTTTTCCCTGAGAGGACACGGTTGGACTAGCTGATCTTAGTGTTCTTTTCCAATCGTATTGATTCTGTGACAGTCTAGCAATGACATAGGTTGCCTGTCAGTGTTGTCCAGTCTTGTTCCTTGGAAGTTTTTGACATCAGCCTGGATTGAACCCTGAGCCTCCTTCTCTGACCTGGTTGCCAACGCTGCTTTGGGTAGGAGGAAGGTTAGAAGAGCTGCTGAGGTACGTTTGAATCTTAATTTTCCTGTAACCCTACCTAAATTCCTGTTACTGTCAGGAATCACATGGAGGTTATATCACAGTCCGTGGTAGATTGGAGAAAAAAAAAAAAAAATCATTTCTGGTAAATATAAGTCTGTCAAACTGAACTTATCCAAAGGAATCTCCATGGTTAGAAAAAAAGAGTGTACATTACACTGCGCAGGCAGTCTGTGAAGATGGGCTGTCAAAGACTGAAAACTGAGGCTGTCCAAGGCTGATCTCAGGTCCCTTTTCCAGATTTGAATTTTTCTTAAACGTTGCTTTGTTTCAGAAGGCTAGTCTGTGGGCTTAGAGATAGCACTGAGCCACAACCAGGGTGGATACAAAAGGTAGGTAAGTAGGTAATTAATGTGGTCAGGAGAATGAGATTTTGCTTTTCTAGATGTGGGAAATGTTCCCATGGTGTTTTCCTTCCTGGTCTACCCATACTTTTAATCTCTTTTCTTATCAAACAGATAAGTGGGCAGAGACAGTATCAACACAGAAATATTAGGCAATTTTTGAGAAAAGTTTCCTGCTGGCTTTTAGAAACCAAGTAGGGAGAGAAAAATAGCAGAGATGGGGTAGAAGTATGACTTGGTGGAAAGGTATACTGATCCAACCTCCATGATAACATAGAATTATAACCCTAATGTTTTATAGAGTGGCTAAATCGACCTCCAAAACTTTATCATTCTCTATTCAACTTCTCAGGAGATTTCTGAGTAGTTTCTGTGAAAGTGCACTGTTTTCATTATATTTCTAGTGTATTCCTATGAGAAATAATACAGCAGCTGACTGTGTTTTCCTTCACTTTCTAAAGGGAATGTGCTGAGATATATTTAAAAAGAAAAGTATTTATTTTAATGATATTTTATTATCTTTGGATAAAAAAGAGCACAGAATTGCAGAATGTAGTCATGCTACATAAAAGTAGCCCCTGTTATTTCCTGGGCTGAATTTTAGCTTGACTTCCATTTTGTTTTATGTATTTTTAACATTTTGAAGTGTTTGTTCTTAATTTTGGCACGGATACTTACAGATTTCATTCATGAAAAATGGTATTCAAGTCTCTTATATGGTTTGGTCTTGATGTAGAGTTCTGTACCCTTCCAAGATCAGTCAGTGGTCTGTTATCACTAAATAAGAGCACATTTGCTATTTTGTAGCTCACTGTTAGTTCTTAGGGAAAAAATATGGTTTTGCATGAGATAGTTGTAATGTCACATTTCTTTACACTACAGCTATGACAAACACAAATTGCAGTACCAGAGGTGAGAAACCTAGTTCTGTGCATTTTCCCCATCCATGTGCCAGCTTTCCTTTATGGTCCTGAGAGTAAAGTGTTCAGTAGGCTAAATGTAATGAAATTATGTCATGGAATGCAGGGCGCAGAGCCCAGCGGACAGCCACATACAGACTACCAGTCAACTGCCAGGTGCTGTTTTACTTTTTTGCTTTAAATCTGCTCGTAACTGGCCTTTGCTGCTGCAATTCTGAGTCAGTACTTTTTGGAAGACATGTCAGCTTGAGGCAACGTGCACTCAGGCACAGAGAAATGTGATTATTGGTTGTCTGATTGCTTTTGTCCTCCTCTACTTCCTTGTTATGTCCACACCCAGGAATTTTTTGAAAAAATGACCGATTAAGGGATTTTATGATATTGCTGCACTTCTAGACATGACCTGACTCTTACAATTTGTAGGCAGGAAGGGATGGGTTTACTGGCATAGTTTTTCTAGCTTTCATTTTCACTCTGGTGTTAACATCATGAAATTTTCCACTTTGCCTCGTCATTGTTTGCCTAGACTGGGAGATGGCAAATGAAACCTTATACTTTTCACCCTAAAACTGGTTTTTAATATACCTCGAATGTGCATAAAGTAAAAACGGTCTGGACAGTAGATTTGGGATCCTGCTTGTGCAAAGTGTCTCAACCTGAGTCTGTGATTCCAGTTTATGGCTTCTACATTTTTTCACCTAAATTAATTGCAGCAAATCAATCAGTTTGAAGTCTTATATTATGACAAAAAAATAGGCTCTTTTTCCATGTCTCTATTAGACAGTTGAAGAAGAAGAGTGTGAGGAAGTAGAAATTTCTAGTCTATGTTATTTTGTAATTCTCTGTGGTATGTACACTTGTCACTGTTTCCATCTCCATTCTGTAGTGAAAGGACATTTTCAACATATTTCACCCAGTAGAGCTTTAAGGCCAATGACACTTTAGCATACCCAAGTGAGACTAGTGAGCAGTGAGAAATAAGACCAATGGAAGAGATGGGACTCCTGTAACTTCTGAGGAGTTTTCATCATACAGCTCTTGGTTTTTCACAGTCCATGTGTCACAGGCTTTCTCTTCAATTTCTGGTACATTTGGTATGTAGTGTAGGAGTTTGGGAACAGCTTTAATTAATTTATTTATTTATTGACAGGAAACATTTCTGAATCAAAAGCCTGAAATTGCTAGCAAGCAGACCTGTAGACACTCTCCTCACGCCCAGTCAATGGCACAAATCCTCACCACTGTTTACATATTTACTTAAATCTGAGCCGACAAAGTAAGGAAGCGTTTTCTTGTAGCTCAGTGTCAGGTTGTTACAGGCATGGGATACTGCACATAGAGAAACTACGTCTCTTAGATCTTTTTTAAGCATGTAACACATAGTGAGGTGTTGCCAGGGAATTGATGTCTTTTCTGTAGTCAAGTGACAACAAGCAAGCATGAATAGCTGATGAAGAAAAAGGAACTTCAGCTTGGAAAAGAAACAGAAATTGAATTGTTGAAATATCCTTAATGAGTCAAATGATTTAAATCAGTTGTACCACAAAGGAACATAATGAATGTTTTACTGAGGAGCATGAGTCCATTTCCGTAATGACAATGGTCTTTCATTGTCTGATCTGACTCCCTTTTAACTGATCACCTTAATCTTATTGGTATCTCATCTCAAGTAATTAGACAGAGTTCTTTTGCTGTGAGTTTTGCTCCTTGTACTCACTTGCACTTTCCTGGTGTTTCAAAGATAACTTGGTTACAGCCGATCTCGCTAACAGGCTAATCTATATGGACTGGCTTCCACATGGGGTCTTTTGCTATTCTTTTTTAATGCTTCTATGCTACTGGTGCTTTAAGGACCAAATTTTCTGTTCAACCAGTGAGGTTAATCAAAAAGAATAAAGCAGGAGACAGAGTACATTTCCAGGAGAAGGAAATGCATAAAGTTCGTAAATGAAAATGGAATACCTCATCCCTATTGTAGGTTTGCCAACCACATCCTGGGTAGCATCAGGAGAAGCATGATGAGTAGGTTGAGAAAGGTAATTCTGCCCCTTTACTCCGCTCTTGTAAGACCCCACCTGGAGTACTGCGTCCAGTTCTGAAGTCCCCAACACAAGAAGGACATGGAGCTGTTGGAGCAGGTCCAGAAGAGGGCTGCAAAGATGATCAGAGGGCTGGAGCATCTGCCCTACAGGGATGAGCTGAGAGAGCTGGGGCTCTTCAGCCTGGAGAAGAGAAGGCTTCAAAGAGACCTTATAGTGGCCTTCCAGTACCTGAAGGGGGCCTGAAGAAAAGACAGGGAGGTACTTTTTATAAGGGAGGCTAGCAAAAGGACAAGGGGAAATGGTTATAAACTAGAAGAGGTAGACTTAGACTAGACATCAGGAAGAAGTTTTTTACTGTGAGGGTGGTGAGACACGTGAGGAACAGGTTGTCCAGCAAAGACTGTGGATACCCCCTCCCTGAAAGCACTCAAGGCCAGGCTGGATGGGGCTGTGAGCAACTTGAGCAAGAGGGGAAGTGCCCCTGCCTATAGCAGGGGTTTGGAACTCAATGATTTTTAAGGTCCCATCCAACCCAAACCTTTCTTTGATTCTATAGGTCAAATGTTTAAAGTCTTAGATCTTCTGAGATGACAAATGTTCAGAGATGGCTGCAGTATTACATTTCTAGTTTGTGATGTTGTATGGAATGTTTCTGAAAGATCAGCGTGGGGATGTCTCAAGTAGATTAGATAGGCAAGAGAAATTAGAAGAAAATCTCTAGTGATTTAGGAAGAGTTGGAACAGTGGAAAAGTTGTCTTTTGGGATACGTGAAGTTAATAAAATAAGCTCATTATCATCAGCTTTCCCTGAGTTTAGTAGACCTTTTAGGACTTACATTTGTCTGATCTCTGAGAAGCAGCCATACAAATACAGTTTGTTATTTAATGTTTTCAAGAGTACAGCTTCTTAAGTTGATGCAGAATATTGCAGTCAAAAAATGTGACTTGATTTTTTATGAAATTGCAGAATAGGTCAAACATTCTGTTCTGAAAGGGCACCTCTTTCATCAAAGTTAATACAAGAAGAGCAAGTACTTCTTGCATCTTGTTTGGCAGAGGCAGAAGTGGCAATAAAACAAAATCTGTGGAATTGGTTTTCTGATGAAGGAATATTGCAGACACCATGGAATGTTTTGGAAGGAGGGCACTATGAGCTTGTTTTGCTAATCTCTGGCTCCACCTAAGAAATGTGTGGTGAGATTTTTGTTGCTGATTTTGTGAGTAAAAGAATAGGTCCTGCTTGAAAAACTGGTGAATAAACAGTTCACTGAATGGCTGTATCTACTGCCAGTACTATAAACAGTGCTCATGGGGAAAGATGTTCCTCCTCTTCTGGTAATTCTAAATGTGACTTTTCTTACCAAATCCCTGTGTAGCCTTTCTTTATTTTCAGTGGTCTCCAATCAAGGAGAAGCAGGAAGGATGTATAATAAAATCTTAGAAATTGAAATCATTTGAATATCTACAAAGATGCATCTTTTTTCAGTACTATGTGAAGATTCTCTATGCTTTAATAAATTTAAATTTATTAAATTTAGATTTAATAAAAAATGAAAGAATCCACGCAATTTTTAAATCCTGACAAAAGAGCAAATGTTAGATTAATGTAACCTTGTTTTTTCATTTCTGAACTTTTCTTACAGTTCAGACACTTTGAATTTGACCATTGACGCACACAGTTATTAAAAAAATGTGAACATTCATGAGCAGTGAATGCGAAGAACACAAACATGATACAATCAAGCAGATGAATGCTCAAACTATAGACAACTCAGGTCTCTGTTTCAAGAAATTCTTCTCTTCCAGCCCTGAATGTGATATAAATACAGGTGTATTCATGCATGAACCCAGGTACATGTAACCTCATCTGAGTGCCTTACACAAGCACTTAATATTCACTTCTAAATAGCAAACTGAGACATAGAGAAAAAAATGCCTTGCCCAAGCTTGCCCAGTAGAAAAGTGGCAGATGAAAAGAGAATCTGTTTCCCTGTTTCTTGTATACCCTTGTGCCAAATTTCTGCAGACCCTTGATCAGTACTTGTAAATCTTTCTGTCATTGCTACTGTAATTTGAAGCACCCAAGAAGTTTTGTAACATAGCGTTATTCAGTCATACATAATACTCATGAAGAAACAACTAGGATAAAGTCCTTGAGACTTTGGTACTGACATACCACAGCATTTCTGAGTCAGCAGCTCCATAAAAGCTCTATGCTCTGTATGTCAGATCCCAGATTGCTTGTGCCTTTTAGAACTCGAGGGGAGACCCAACTCTGTACTGTATTTATATCCACATTTTGTCTAAAATCAGCTCAGTAGTCCCACCTTCATCATCTGTCCGTCCTTCTGGTGTTTACATATACAACATTATGTGAATGATTTATACTTTCAGGGAGTTGCAGTTTCCTTCCAAGTTAACATGTGGGTAGAGCACAAAAGGGCAAACCTCACAGACAGCAATGACTACAATATGGAAACTTGCAGAGGAAAGAGTTCTACAAATGCTCTATTGATAGAAGTCCCTTAAGATTATACCAAAAATAAGGAACTAATATATTACCAAGTGTATATTCATGTTAAAATACCTGTCTTAAGTTATAAGTGTTTAATTAAATGCTTTAGTGGTCAATTTCCTTAAGGTCTATGATTCTGTAAAATTACTCTAAATTCTTTATGAAAGTCACAGGGTTAGTCCTGCAGCCCCTAGCTGAACGTACAGGAGAACAGCCACCTACGGGTACAATATGAGCTCCTTCATGTATATTTTTTCCATTTTAACATTGCCTGAAAAACTGTTTCCTGTGTTGTACTGCAGCTACGACTGGGAACTGTAGGAGTCAGAATTGCAGCATACTTTGCGTGAGGGAAGGGATACTTGTAAGACCAAAGAATTAGTCACAGCTCGTCACTGGCTAGTAAATATGTGATGCAGTAGCAGCACATTGGCTACGTGCCCTCCCATTCTCAGAGAGTGTGGGAATTTTAGGGATTCCCCCTTTGACCACTGTCTATTTGTAGTCTCAATCTGCTATTTTGCATGCATAGCTCTAGGGTATATAAAATGCTTTGGCCTCACAGGAGGGATACAGAGCAGGAGAGACTGAAAGAAGGCAACTTGCACAGAGAAGTCCCTCTCCTAGCAGGTTTGGAAACATCTCTCACAAAGACGCGGTAAGGGCACTGTGTCTCATTGCTCTATTGGCTTTTCATTTGCTGCAGCTTGCAAAATGGAATAACTGTATAACAAACTATTTTATTTCCTTTTTCAAAGCAAAATATTGGAATCAGTCTCCTCTTTTATTTTCAGGCTATCCTGCTACTCTGAAAACTTCATCCCTCTTCCAGCAGACTTTAAAGGTTTGTGGATGTAATGGGTAATACCATAAATGTTCTTTGAGCAACTCTGTTGTGAAAGCGTAAAATGCAAGCAAGTTATTATACTAATTGCCAATGAATGGAAAATAGGAGCATCCTTTTTAATGTCTTTCTTTTCTCTCTTGTTTTCTCTGGTACCTGCTTTTTCTTTCACCCTCCTTACTGCTCTCTTTATTTTTCTCTTTGTTTCTTATTTCTCTTTTTTCTTTTTTTCTCATCTTTCCTTTTCTTTGTTTTTCTTCTTCTCTCTTCATTTTTGCATGCTTTAAAATGATTCACAGCAATATAATTTGTAATAACACACAGGCGCACTGCAGCATTTTTTTATTGCAATATACTGATCTAGATTTGTTCCTATTTTGTAACAATACACAAATGCTTATTGCACACTGTGTATTTTTATACTTGGGTTAACAGACAAGTTCTAGCACCTTTCAGTTTCTGCACAGATAGTTACATTCATTTGTTTTCCTGTGTGATTTTACAGCACACAGCATCCTGGGAGCCTAAAATGTGACTGTTAGGAACCATACAAACTCTGCGACTAATTCTGCTTTACCAAGCAATTTTTTGCTTTCCTCCTTTTTTCCTGACACACCTTCACTGGCACAAAAATCTCCCTTTGGCAGAAAATCTATGTTATAGTAAATAAAAATAAGCTGCTTACAGTCTTATGTAAATGCTAGATTTTACATTCAAGTAGAGCCATGTATACATATCTCACAAAATACAGAATTCAGCATCTTAGAATTCCATTGGGTTCAGGCAACTGAATATATTGCAAAATGCTTTGATTTAATTTAAGATATTTTTTTTCTGATGATAATCGTATGAATAACAGCAAAATTTTACATCCTTTTCTTCTTGCACAGATACTGTGACATGAATTAGTACAACATTAAATGACACATTACAAACTTGAAAAACAAAGAGCATTTCAAGGTGTGTGTCTTTCAGAGAATTTAAGCATGGATGTGTTGGCTGTCTTAGGCTATTATTTACCTAATAATCGGGTAAAACATGGCTGTGGCATTACTAAAAATAACAGTTCTCCTTGTCAGTGTGTCATTACTATAAGTATCAAGTAATTTTTCCTTTTTAAATGCTGAAAGTTATTAGATAAATTTGCTAATCTGCAGTTTCTGCATCCTCTTAAAGGGAGTTACCTTCTTAGTCAAAAACTGACCTTGTGGTTTTTTTCTTTCCTCAGAAGCGTTCCCACATCACACAAAACAAGATTTCAGCACTGTGAAGTAAAAGCATAAATAAAGTGTACAAAATGCTGTGCCCATGGCAGTTTGCATTCAAACCTCGAGTTGTTAAGAACCAGTCCTCTGAAGAGAAGGATATCAATAATAACGTGGAGAAAGATACAAAGTTCCATGGGTAAGATCTCTGTCTGTAATAGTTCTGTGGTTTTGCTTTTGTTTGAAAAGGAAAGATACTGTTGTGTGCTTCCACTGCAGTAACTTTAACAAAAGAGCGGTTGTCCCTGGGGGCATTGGGTGGTGTTGATTTAGTAAGGTGGTGTTGGTTTACTGAGGTACAT
Source organism: Meleagris gallopavo (assembly GCF_905368555.1). Lineage (NCBI taxonomy): Eukaryota > Metazoa > Chordata > Aves > Galliformes > Phasianidae > Meleagris > Meleagris gallopavo. The sequence continues at coordinate 9,204,224 of NC_139424.1, read as the reverse complement.
TTAAGCTTTTGTATACATCATTGAGGAAATAAAGCATTGTAGTTAACTGTCATGGTTCTAAATTTATCTGGTATGCTATAATGGTTACATGTATGCTTTGGAGGCGTTTGTGTGCTATAAAAACATAAAAGTAGAAACTAAGCATATTGCATTCTATTGTATTGTCTTTTTGTCTTTTAAAGCTTTGTGAAAGATGATGCCAAATTACACAGCCTAAGCAAGAAGCAGATGGAGATGTCACCTATAATCACTTCAGCAGAGGTCAGTGATGGAGAGGGATCTGTTTCTAGTTTCACTGGTACTGACAGTTCACACAGGTTGTGCTTGCTGCTCAGAACCTTTCAGAGTTCTCACGCAAGGAGTAACTGTGGTTACATGAGGGTAGGGGTGATGTGAGATCTTTGGATGAAAGCTCTTTTCTGAATGAAAAAGTCTTGATGCCAGGTACCTGGCTCAGTAGGACTGCAGTGCCAAATTCCTTTATTCCTTTGAAACCCAAGCTTTGTCCTTTCTCTAATTTTGTCTGATTTGCTTTTTTTTTCCCGAGACTATGACTTTGAAATTACAAAGCTGTTTGTAGTGGCAAATACTGTTTTGTTAGTACAAAAACACTTTTGGCTGTTTCATATCAAACTGTAGATCAGTTCAATAGTTCTGTACTAAAATGAATAAATAGTCCTGTTGGAGAAGAGCACGTCAGTCTTTGCCTTTAAATTGTAGTATTCAATAGTAACATAAAAATAAAATTGAAGCATTATGATATGAATGATATGATAGGTGTGAAAACAGTGTGTATTTTTACCTTTTCTATGGCCAGAAACCCCCACAAAATGGTATCAAAGCTTCAAACCAAATATCAAGATGTCCTAGACATGTAAAAGTAAGGAACTTGGAAAACGGATCCAGCCTTCTTGACACATTACACCTGACAGCAAAGGAGGTAAGACAGAAACCTATAGCAATTTTTCTAAACTTTCTGAAGATCTGTAGTGCAACATTGCTTTTTAAAATGTTATTATTTTTCAGGTTATCAACTGTCGGACCAAAGCTTGCCAAGGAGCACTCATGACCCCAAAGGGCCTGGTGAGAGGCACTAGAGACGGGCCAGTTCCTCCAGCAGAGCTTCTGCCTCAGGCAATAGACTTTGTCAAGCAGTACTACAGTTCATTTAAAGAGTAAGCTAACTGTATCTTCATTTTTGGAATAAAAGTCCTCTACCTCCCTACCTGTGTGTGGGACTAGGAAAGAGGTGATTATTAAAAAATGTGAACAGAATCATTATTGCACTTCATATTCTGCTTCTGCAATTCTAGGTCTAGAGGTTACTACCGTGGACTCTTTCAGTGCATTTCTCAGCCCCATCCCTTCAGGGTGTGCTGCATTATAGTATACTAGAATAAGCAGGTTCTTCAGGGCTCTTCCAGAATGTGACTTTCTGTTTTCTTAACATTGGATGTTAATGGGATTATCCCCTACTCAGATTAGTTTTAGACATGTGGGTAATGCTTGTAGTTTGTGCTGTTCCAAGCACCTTTTCTCTGTGTTCTTTTATTGTATGTTTTCAAGGCTTTGGCCAAAGTATGGAAGGACAGTTGATACCACAGAGCTTCTCAACCTTGCTCTGTTGTCTTGCATCATCATAAGGTTACTGAGCATGCTGAGAGCAATGCTTTAGCTTCAGAATTGGTTTGTTTTTACAAAAATAGAGATGGTGCAGAGAGATCTTTTTGCAGGAAAAGCTGGAAGAGCTGCCTGAGGTCCAAGAATTTGCAGTGACAAAGTTTTCAAGTGACAAGCTTTCAGTGACAATTTGGCATTTGCGTATTTCACTATAAAATATTATTGGGCTTTCAAAGGGACTCAGCCACATAATGGCTTCTTCTTTAGAGACTTTGAACTCTTCTACAAAGCTTATTCCAGAAAATCCCTGTTTTACATACAGACTATGATTACTTGCCAGAGTATTACATTTTCACATCTCTGTGCTTGTGGTATTTGATCACACTGATTTACACTGTCTTATGTGCTTGCCCTTGATCTTTCATCTTGTTGAAAATGTGAAAACTCTCAGACAGTGCAAGCTATTTTCATTCTGTCTGTAGACCAACAAAACAATTTTTGTCTGTGCTGTGATAAATATTTGCTAATGTTTTGACTTCATTTTCTATTATCAAACTAAAAAAAAATTAGAGTTGGTTTCCTTAACAAAATAATTGCTCAGCACTTCCTTTTTTTTGTGTCAAAATCTTACTTTGCTCAGAAGACTTCTGACCCTGTGAAAGTAATTGAACTTTGAGGGAACAGTCAGTGTATTCCCATGCTGGGCTGAAGCTGGTCTATTTTCTAAGTTCTATTTGATTGTGTTTGACATTTTTACCAAACTAGTCTGGAAGATCCAAATTTAAACTGAAAATTTGCACAGAAAAACTCGTCATCAATGGATATTTGCATTGGGTGGTGAAAGGGCAGTGCAGTGTTACTAGTTGAGTTTCTATTGTGGTACTTTCTTCATGGAGCTAGTAAGCTGTCATTTGTACTCAGTAAGGCCAATTCCTAAATTCAGAAGCCACAAAAAAGTCACTAGATCAGACCTCAGTTAGAACCCTATGTATTTAACTCATCCCTTTACCTGGAATACCCACTGCTTTCGATAAAAAAAATTCAGACTTCAGGCTATTGCAGTAGATAATAGTTGTATTTTGGGGACAGAAGTGTGGTGCAATACAGAGGATGCAGGGAGCTGATGATGGTGAACAAAAGAGGCATCTGCAATTTAGATCAGTTGTAAGTAATGAAATTTTCATTGTTTCTTTTCATGGCTGTTTCCTGTTCAACAGGTTAAAAATAGAAGAGCACCTGGCCCGACTAGAAACAGTGACCAAACAGATAGAAACAACAGGAACCTACCATCTGACAAAGGATGAACTGATCTTTGCTGCCAAACAGGCCTGGAGGAATGCTCCAAGGTGTATTGGGAGAATTCAGTGGTCCAATCTACAGGTAGCTTATGACTCTAAAAATTATGGCTGAATAGCTAGCTGCTGCACATTGGTAAAATGTGCCAATTGCTTCAACTGAGGACTGTCTTTCCTGTCCATATCATAAAATCAATATTTTCTTGTACTTCTCTGCTCCATAGTAGAAGGAAAATTTATATAGGATTGGCTACAGTTAAGAACCAATCAAGTTATGGAAGCAGGTCCATCTCTTGGGCTTGGAGGGTTGTTACATGTGAAAATAAAAGAATGGTAAAAATAAACCTTTCCTAGAAGTGAATTGAGAAATACTGATTTCCTATCCTTAACTGTGTTAGAAAAATAACATGCTTGTATTACTCTTTCAAGTTATTTTTTTTCTTTACCTTTTTGGGGGAAACATACAGGTATTTGATGCACGTGATTGTAAAACAGCCAAGGAAATGTTTGAATATATCTGTCGCCATATTCAGTATGCCACAAACAATGGAAATATAAGGTAGGTCTCTTTTATTTCATTTGAATTTTAAATAACAAAAATTCCATCTAGATCTGGATTCAGAATTCCGCAGTGGACCTGATGTGATCTATCTAAACATTTTGACAGCTTGTCTCTGCTCTTAATTCTTCTGATCCTCTCACATGCACCCTCAACCATGTTGAAAGTTTTTATCATTTGTGGCTAATGTTGCAAAAAACCTTCATAATTCCTGGGGAAATAAATGATTTGAAGACTTGGGGAGATGGGTGGGAAGAATGAATGATTCTATTCTTAATGATGTTTATTTTAGAAATATAAAATAATTGCTGCCAGTAACAATTTGTATCTTAATAATCAGAATGTGTTTGATGTGCTGCTGTGATGTAATTGGGTTTGATCATTTCTCTGAGCAGATCAGCCATCACCATCTTCCCTCAGAGGACTGATGGGAAACATGATTTCCGTGTGTGGAACAGCCAGCTCATCCGATACGCTGGATATCAAATGCCAGATGGGTCTATCATAGGAGACCCTGCAAGTGTGGAGTTCACAAAGGTATAGTTCCAAATACAGAATCATAACTGTTTCCCATCTTGATGAACTCACCCATGTTTCATTTATTTTTCTTGTTTGTTTGTTTTTTTTTAATGCAGTCTGGGAGGGAGCTATTTATTTCCTGCCCCACAGATTCTAGGTGCAGGCTGAAACAACAGTTTGTTACTATGCAGTGAAATACTCCCCTCCATCTCAGAACAGAGCTAAAACTCCTCTTAAATCTTGGTCTTATTTGAGTGGGAAGACAACCTTTAGCACTGAGAATGTACCTCAGAGGGTTAACAGGGGGGAGGACTTCAAAAAAGAAATTCACTTTCTTTTCTTACAGTTGTGCATTGAGCTTGGGTGGAAGCCGAAATATGGCCGCTTTGATGTAGTTCCACTCATTCTCCAAGCAAACGGCCAAGATCCAGAAATATTTGAATACCCGCCAGAGATTATCCTTGAAGTGCCAATGGAGCATCCAAAGTAAGCATACCAGGTTTAGCGAATTGCATTTTTGCCTCCGCCTCACCGTGGCAGGTGCTTATCCTGTGCTTGCGGCATCATTTTCTGAGTTCTTTGTTAGGATGAAATTATAGTAAATTGTCCTGAAAGACAAAATGCCTGTTAGAACAGTAAAATGAGATTTAAATTAACAAAGTCTATGGTAGTTCTGTTGGATTTTTTTTTAATATTCTCCATTTCAATCAGATCCAGAATTAAAAAACAAACAAAAACAGCATAGCTTCTTATGCCAGTAGAATACGCATGTAAAATATGGTTGCACTTGCAACAAAATGCTTGTTGCTTTTTTTTTCTTTTCTTTGTTTCTTGCTTCATGTTTGCTTTGGAAGCAGGCTGCAGATTGCAGAACTCTGTCATACTGTTCCTCAATTTCCTCAGCAGGCCATTCCCAGTTACCACGTTGTATGCGAAAACTTTGTTACAAGCTTTTGCAGATTGCTTCATGGGTCGGTCTCCCTAGAGACAGTGATCTTTCACTTCCTGGGCTTTTCTGGTTGTTGCCTAACGGAGGAATACATAAAGTAACAAATTAAATGTTTATTTAACAGATATGAATGGTTTAAGGAGTTGGATCTGAAGTGGTATGCTCTACCTGCTGTTGCCAACATGCTCCTTGAGGTGGGAGGCCTGGAATTTACTGCATGTCCTTTCAACGGCTGGTACATGGGAACAGAGATTGGAGTGCGAGACTTCTGTGATGTACAGCGGTACAATATCCTGAAGGTAATCTCCTGAAATGAGGGATTTTGTGACTCTGAGAAGAGAATGGGTTTGTTATTAGTTCCAGTCTGCTGCTGAAAAGGCAATGGAGTCCTTGATGTTAGTTGCAGGTCTTGGGCTCCTTCCCTCTGCAAATTAATAATAATGACTTAGAACCAGATGCTGTCATTCTCTAATCATTTGGTCCAGCAGAGCCCCTCTTCCTTCTCCAAACCAGAATAGAGGCCTCATGATACCTCTAATACCAAGTATATGTGGCTCTCACTTTGTCCAGCGTAAGACTGACATTTCTCGAATACTTTTATCTGCATGTTAATGTGATGAGGTGGAGAAATCATGACATGTATATAGAGCATAGTAAATTTGCTTTTCCCTTTTCTCTCTCTTTTCCAATTATAGGAGGTTGGAAGAAGAATGGGACTGGAAACAAACAAACTTGCATCATTGTGGAAGGACCGAGCTGTTGTAGAGATAAATGTGGCTGTGCTTCATAGCTTCCAGGTAAGTCAGTGAGTCTGGTATCTGGAAACACTTTGAATACTGTGTTTTTTCATTTCACTTCCAACAGCTATATACAAATATAGTGCCAGTGGGCCAGCACTCAATGTACAGGAGATTACCAATATAATTCCAATGTAGTTATTATTTGTCTATGTCTGGGAAAGCAGGGGAATTAAATGCCCTGTTGCTGCCAGAAAAAAACTCGGATAGAGGGGAGAGGGAGAAAAAAACAAAAAGGAAGCTAAAGGCAGGATTGTTCATCTTATTAGCCCAGATGTCTAAGTGTCAAAATGTATATAAAGCCATGGAATTCATGTATTTCATTCACAATTACAGTCTTTTTAAGATATCATGGCATTATGAAAGATGGGTGAAAATGAAACATAGGCTTTTCAGCATGCATTCTCAATGCTGGAAAGGTAAAATGCTGATGTTAAAAATAAATAAAAAAGGACTTAATAAAATTCTTAGTCAAAGGTCCACCTACATCTTCATTTTGTAGTTGTTAGTAGTAGGTATTTCCCAACACTGTATAAATTCCTTGGAATATTAAGCAAGCAAAAGGATTACTTTAACTATGGAATGGACTTTTTAATATATATTTCTCTTTTTGCAATTATTCTAGAAACAAAATGTTACTATCATGGATCATCACTCAGCTGCTGAGTCCTTCATGAAATACATGCAGAATGAGTACCGTGTGCGAGGAGGCTGCCCAGCTGACTGGGTGTGGATTGTACCTCCTATGTCAGGGAGCATAACTCCTGTGTTCCACCAGGAGATGTTGAACTATGTCCTCACTCCCTTCTTTTACTACCAGGTACACGTCAAAAAAATAAAGATTCTAGCAGACAACTTCAGCAGTGCAGATGATAATGTGAGATACAGAAGAGTCTGAATGAAAAGCTCCTATTCCTCATACTGCTCTTAGTCTTGGTACATACAAATCAAAGTTTGCTGGATAAATTCATGAAAGAGCAAGCAATTTCTCTTTTACTGTGCGAGGAGATAAGTTTAGTTCTGTTGAATCCCTAGGCTATAAATATAATGCAATTTAGTGCTGTAGAGACTGGTCAGTATTTGTACAGGCAGCAAATCATAGATGTTGATATTGTCAAATCTGTCCCTTTCAACTGTACGCAAATTGTATATTTGTTGTTTTGCATTTCTTATCTGAAACGCAGTTTTTTTTTAATTGAAGGTGGATGCATGGAAAACACACATCTGGCATGATGAGACCCGTAGGCCAAAGAAAAGAGAAATAAAGTTGAGCGTTTTGGCCAAGTAAGTTGTTCAAATAAACATCATGATTTTGTTGAAATATTCTATTTTTCTGGTGCTTCTCTTACACATGTTTTTGATAATTATTACAGTAGGGATGACCTGGTCTGTTTGAATTATAGACTTGCATGTATACGCTTAGGTAATGCTCATATCTAATGTTCTTATTCAGAGCTTTCTATATTGTATTGCTTCTTAACAATCTTCCAGGGAATACCCATGCTCAAAATGAGCCTTATCTAGCAAACTGCTTGTGCATCAGTCTGAATTTCTACATAGCTATATTCAAAATGATACACGATGTGCTTTTTTTTTTCTCAGGGCTGTACTCTTTGCGTCATTGCTCCTGCGAAAAACAATGGCAGCCAGGTCCAAGGTGACTGTGATCTATGCAACAGAGACTGGGAAATCAGAAACATTAGCCAACAATCTGTGCAGTTTGTTCAGCTGTGCCTTCAACACTAAGGTAAGGAAATATAGGTCACTTAAACTAAACGGAAGATGAAGTTTGCCTAGTTTTATCAGTTTCTGTGAGATTTTTCATTCTCTAAGCCTGTGTTTTGTACGTCTGCTAAATCTAAGTTAGACCTTAGATTTTGACTTCTTTTGTATAGAATAATGCCTTGTAAGATTGGTCAACAGTCATCTGACAACAAAGAGATCTAATACGAGTTCTTATGTCTCCTAGCAGTTTCTCATGAGTTTTATATCTTCCAGATTCTGTGCATGGATGATTACAACATCAGTGACTTGGAAAAAGAAACACTTCTTTTAGTGGTTACCAGCACTTTTGGAAATGGAGATTCTCCAAATAATGGAAAGGTACTGTTTGCCTCAGAAGCAACTCAGCTCAGAGAATGCTGAGATGAGCACTTCAGAGTTCTCTCTGAACCAGTTATGGACCTGAGGGAACAGCATGAAGCTGCTTCAGGGGAAGTTAAGACTGAGAAATAGGAGAGGGTTTCTTACTAAGAGTATAATTGGGCACTGGACCAGGCTACTTAGGGAAGTGGCCATGGCACCAAGATGCTGCAGTTCAAGATGTATTTAGGCAACACTCTCAGATGTATGGTTTAATTTTTAAGTAATCTTTTGTGGAGCCAGGAATTGGATTTGATTATTTTTTGGGTCCCTTTCATCTCAGTGTATTCTGTGTTTTAAAGTCAGTCTTTCATTTCTATGTATGTAAGTAAGGTGTAGATCAGAGTCTCACTTCTCTTTTAAATGAAAGAGTATTTTTCTAACATTAAATGTTTGAATTTTTATACAGACATTAAAGAACGCCTTGCTCACCATGAAATTGCTGAGAAAAAAAATTAGGTAAAAATAATTTGTTATTTTGTTTACTTAAGATGAATCCTTTTATATTTCATTCACCATAACATAGTAGTCTTATTTGTATCTTCTTCTGCAGATATGCTGTGTTTGGCTTGGGGTCCACCATGTATCCTGAGTTCTGTGCCTTTGCTCATGCCATTGACCAAAAACTGTCCCAGCTGGGGGCTTTGCAGCTCACTCCAGTGGGTGAAGGAGATGAACTCAATGGTCAAGAAGAAGCCTTTCGCACGTGGGCGGTCATTGCATTCAAGGTGACTACATAAATATCTAGCTTATATATTAGTTAATTCATTCATTTCAATTATTTTGGTCTTCCAAAGCCCAGAAGAAACATCCCAGAAAAATAGAGAATAATGAAGGAAAGCAGAGATGGATTGTTATCTGAATTTTGAACTTCCCTTTCATCTGCTGCTTATCTAAATGGAAGGGGAAATGAGATCCCTTTTCTGTAATTTGTTAGTATTCACATAAAGTTCCACAAAAACTTTTGGATAATGAGATGCCCAGATGCCCAGTATAAGTAAGGACAATAGCATCAGATCTCTTAATTTTGCTAAGTAGATCTTTTTTTTTTTTTTTAGCTAGATTGATGTAGAAGTGAAAACTTGATGAAATCCTATAGCATTACTGAATTCAACAAATTCAATAAATAACAGCAGTCAGTGAAACTGAAATCTCCCCATAAATATAGCACCAGCAGATGAACAACAAACATATGACAACACTGAGTATTTATTTTCCATGAATAGTCATAATTACTACTTTTTTCTAGACTGCCTGTGACATTTTTGATATCCGTGGGAAAAACAGTATTCAGTTACCTGAGATATACACATCAGATGACAGCTGGAATCCTAAGAAATATAGGATAGTACATGACTCTCAAACCATGGACTTGACTAAAGGTATCTGTTCTGACTTTCTGCTTCCTCTATCAATTTTACTTCATTTACTTTACGTCTGGATTGGAAAGGTTGTCTGATGTTGGTAACAGTCATACTACAGCTGGATGGTAGAATTCCTGTAATGAAACAGTGGTCAAAGAAAAAAAGATATCATTTTACACTGAATAAGTCATTACATCTTCCAGCACAAAAACATCAGAATACCAGAGCTGATATATGTTTTGATAATCCCAGAAGAATTAGAGTTGAGATACTTTTAGTCAGAGAAGCTGTGCATAAGGGACATGTGGCTGACGAGAAGTCCATGGTGTTTTAGAGCAGGTGTGGTTCAGTTCTTTTCTCTGTATTCTTGGAAGATTTATTAAACAAACCTAATGACAGAATTTTTCATTAGTCATGTCCTCTTTTCTCAACAGCACTGGCAGACATTCATGCAAAGGATATAATTCCCATGAAGCTGAAATTCAGACAGAATCTTCAGAGTTTCAAATCCAGGTATGATTCCTCATTTCTTTGAATATTGCAGTACATTTTATTAAAATCTTAAACAATTAAAATGTTTAGTTGTATACATCTCTTCCCTATGTTACTGAGAAATATATTCAAATTTTGTACCATCCTTTGTAGAAGTAAATCATGATCACCAGACCACAACAATAGTTAAGGACTTTGCTTCTGTGTAGATAGTAGCTGATTTCCCAGTGGAGTCTCTGGCAGCAGAGGGAACTAAATAACTTGATGAATATGGCCCTTTGATATCTACTAATTGTGGAAGCTCAGGTGTAAGGTCCCTCTCCTTTGCTTGATCTGCTACATGCCAGACAAATATTGACTTTATTTAGGAAAAACCAAATTGCCCCTTAATAGAGGGAAAAAAAAAGTTGAGGGTGGAAAGAGATACAGTACAAGAAGCTGCTATGGGTTGTACTACAAAGCAAGCTGAGACAAGACAACATAAAAATACAAAAAGATAATAAGTGCACTGGCATCTGTCTTAGAAATAGCATCCGTGAATGCCTCTTCAGCATCCTTCAGGAAGTCTCTTTCATCCCTGTTCTAAATGCAGACGTCTTACAGGATGTACTCTGAGCTGCTGTAATGTGTGAGCTATTCAGACTTCAGTAGATCTGCACTTCCTGCCATTGGCTGACTGCAGGCATACTGGACAGATCAGGCAGCACTTCAGTATCTTATTTGTTTTCATAGAAGTCCTTCACATGTCCATACTGTTTTTGTTTAAGTCTCCATGAATTACTAAGCTGATCTGATAATTTGATAATGAACAGTAAGTCCTTGCCAACTGTCACTTCACATTTTTGTCTTTTCTATGTAATTTGAGGGAATTCCTGTCAACGTAATCATGATCTAAATGATCTCTTTTTTTCTATATCTAGTCGTGTTACCATTCTAGTTAAGCTTTCCTGTGAGTCTAATCAGGAAGTGCACTACCTGCCTGGAGAACATATTGGGATTTTCCCAGGCAACCAGCCAGAATTAGTCCACAGCCTCATTGCACGTGTTAAGGATGCCCCTCCAGCTGATCAGACTATCAGACTTGAAACCTGTTCTGAAGGTAAGTTGGTTCCCTTCACATTTGATAACAGAGGATATTTGATGGGTTTTCGTAAAATTCATGAGAATTTTTATAGGCTGAATTTGATTATATTATCCTCCTTTTAAGTTTCACTAGGATTTTGCTGATGCTTTTAGGTATTCCTCTAATTCTAGATTCTGTTTTTATGTACTAAGACAGTTCATGGTAACTTCAACAGTGTTGTCCAATATTTTGGGCCGACACTATTTCTGATTCAGTTCCTAAATTGGCTATTGACTGCAGTGAAATTAGTCTACAGTTTCCTTATCATTGTTACATATCAATGTCTTAAAATAGATTTACATGTCATGACCATTTTTTTTACATCTTAGTAGCTGCAGTCTGTGAAATCATGGGACTCTTAACACACAGAAAGATGATTTCTGTCATTCTTTTTGCTTAAAACATAGTGCTTTATTACAGTGTGGTTCTCTGCATCAGATTCTCTACTCGCAAAAAGCTTGAAAGCTCACATTTTCCTGTGGTCCAGATCTTTATGCAACCTAATCAGAAGCCATATTTTAAAAGACACTGAGTTTTGTAAAGCACTACAGTTGTTAAATGCCTTGGGAATTGCCACATGATCTTCTACTTCCCTTGTTTCCAGGTGGCTATTGGGCAAATGAGAAAAAGATTCCAGCTTGCACACTCTCCCAGGCTTTGACATATTTACTTGATATCACTACTCCACCCTCCCAACAATTTCTAAAAAAACTCTCCCAGCTGGTAACAGCGGAAGGAGACAAACAGAGGCTGGAAGTTTTATGTCATGTAAGTATAGGCTGAAGTTACACTAAACGTGCTACATAATGGATCATTTGGTGCCCTTCTAAAGCAGAAGTTTTAGAAATGCTTGTAGTGATGGTGTTTGATTTCCATTCCTCTGTTACATATTCTGTGAGCGTGTTAAACCAACCACAGTGAGAGAAAGAAAGAGTGATCTTATGGTTTAACTTATGCGTGGGAATTGAGAGTTTTCTTCAGATCTGGTATTTCCTGTATGGTTATGGGTGGATCATTTTGCCTGCCTGTTTCTCTTGCCTGCCCTGGTGGTTTCTGATGAGATACCATTAAAAAGTCTCAGCATTTGCAGAGAGAGAGAGGTTGCAGAGGAGCTGCTAGGTATTTTTGTTGTGGAATTTGATACCAATAAAGTAGAAGCAATGTCAATTCAAGTAACCAAAGACTCATAGCTGTGGTAACTGCTTTGTTCTGCTGGGATCAGCAAGCACTCAGTAAGTGCTCAACCAGACCCGAGCCTACGCAGTTTTCTAGATATCCCATAGCCAGGGGGCTGAAAAACAGCTTCTACTTCAATTTCTATATCCACTCTGAGAGAACGTATATGTGAGAAAAATTATAGTGGATATTTCTGTTTCCAAAAATCAAACTAATTTTCAGGAAACCCTAATAGATTTCCTGATAGGGATGGTTTTGAGAATTCTCTGCTGATTTGCAGTTTATTGCATATTTAATTGAATATAAAGTAGGAGTCTTATTTTAAAAGTTACTTTTCAAACATCCTTGCTTTCCTGAACTCAGCATGGCCTGGTAACATTGTGATGGTGGCTTTTGGCTTTTAGAGCACAGAAGAATACAATAAATGGAAGTTTTACAACAGCCCAAACATCCTGGAGGTCCTGGAAGAGTTTCCTTCTGCTGAAGTCTCAACAGCTTTCTTACTGACTCAGCTGCCACTTCTGAAACCCAGATACTACTCTGTCAGTTCCTCCTGTGACATGACACCCAGAGAGATTCATCTGACGGTTGCTGTGGTAAACTACAGGACAAGAGGTAATGAATTGTGTTTTTTAAATTTCTTTCTCAATTAAATGATATTTAGTCTGTGTTGTGGTAGCAGAAAGTTTGTGTTGTGATACGTGCAGAATAGGACATAGCAGTACAGATACTCATACTGTTTCAGGATTTGTTAAAATAGTGCATCATTGGTATGTCCTTGTTTTATAAATGATTACTAGATCATTTATATCCTTGTTTATAAGCATAATGTTAAGTAAAAACTATGTCTTTTAAAAAACAAACAGCTTTTGAATGCTTACAAATAATTTTCCTTTCCTCTGATTAGATGGACAAGGGCCATTGCACCATGGAGTCTGCAGCACGTGGCTGAACAAAATAGCTCTCAATGAAACAGTCCCTTGCTTTGTGCGCAGGTGAGCGGATGCCATAGGAAGAAGCCAAGGAAAATCATGGAACAAGAATCACTAGGCAAATACTTGCTGTATAGTTCAGTGAAGTTTCTTTCCCTAGATGTCTCCTGAAGTTAATTCCCATTAAATTTTCAGGAAACTAATGGAAATTTTATTGGATTCTAATGAAGGAAATTGTTCAATGCTTTTAGAAGTCCATTAGAGACGTTTTCTTAGTTCCTCCCAAGTGTTAACACCATACGTACTGTGGTGCAGATGGGTTGGAGAAAACGAGGGGGCAAAGGGTTAGAAGTGATCACGTACTGTTTTCTAACATGTATTTCAGCCGTACCTTGTGACCTTGGGTAAGGGCTGAAGCCAATTGTTGTTTCTACAAAATCACTGATGGTTACTCTCCTAAATCACTGGGCACTTATCAATGTTTATTTTGTAAAAAACTAGAGAATCTGATTCTTCAGTCCTTCAAGATACATTTATCCTCTCATACAAAACATAATAAGAGAAGAATCAAGGCAGCACAGATGATCACTAGGTATCATTCTGTCAGCTTTCTAGGAATGCTTTTATTCTGAGTTTTACTTTACCTAATTAACATATGTTTGCATGTTAGTGCTGATGGATTCCAGCTCCCAAAGGAGCCAGCCAAGCCGTGCATTCTTATTGGCCCAGGAACAGGAATTGCTCCATTCAGAAGTTTCTGGCAGCAGCGTCTCTATGACTTGGAAAAGAAAGGTACTTACAGGGACTGCCACTTGGGGGAGGCCAAAACTCAGCCAGCCAGAAGACATCCATAGTCCTCCAAAGAAAATCTCTTCAGGTGGAGGTTTTGTTTGGAGAACTGCAGAACTGGTGGAGACTTCTAAACTTTAGCTAATTACCTATGTAGAGATTTGTCATCGCAAGACTGAATCAAACATTAAACATTAGCCAATAATTCCATCCCACACAAGACCATTCTGATGGTCTTAAGGTATTTGGTCACCTAGAGGGAGTAGCCTATGTGCATTAGTACTACATGTTCTGCACCTGCTCAGCTCTCACAAAGGGGCCATAATGCAGAGAGGAAATGCTGAGGCCTGTCTCTATCATCCTGCTTGGAAAATGTGCTTCAGTAGGTGATTCCACATAGTACTTTGAAGTATCAGGCAGATTCAGTCCTAATGCAGACTTAAAATCAGGAGCTGTCACTCATGCACATATACTCCTCAGAGTTTTAGCAAGAAAGTCTAATTAGAACCAGTGGTTACATTGCCCAACTAAGTTGATATGACAGGGCTCTCTCTGGGGGCAGTGGTATGAGATAGTAGGCCTTACTAGGCAAGCCAAAATAACTGTCTGATATTGCTTTCAGGGATCAAAGCTGGTGACATGATATTACTGTTTGGCTGCCGGCAGCCAGATATGGATCATATCTACAAAGAAGAAGTTGAAGAAATGAAGAGAAAAGGAGTTCTGAAAGAAGTTTTTACAGCTTACTCCAGGTTACCTGGTCAACCTAAAGTAAGGCTGGTTCTTTTGTTCTTTAAGAGCTGGCCCCTTTAGGAAGAGTCCCTCAAGTTAATGTTTGGGCTCTTTAACAATTTTATTGAAAAACAGAACAAAGCAAAACAAAACTGTTAGCATCAGTGCATTGTGAACGAGTGACAAAAGGCCCCATTCCTCCAAAGCAAAGGAGCCTCTCACTGTTCACTTCTGAATGAGCAGCATATATGTACATATGTATTTTAAGTCCTCACTGCCTTATTGATAGGTGTAGTAGACATACAATTAAACCTTTGAGTGCAAAACGTCCTTTGAAATTAGAAGCTGGAACACTTTTGGAAACGTTACATTTTGCAGGATATGAGTAGCCTGTGAGTTGGAAATGAGTTGGCTCCATCATTTGTCACCATTTCAGTACCCTTTTTAGCTGTCTTGCCTCTCTAGCAAGTCAGGAATCTTTGGCAGTGGTAATTGGTTCTAAATAAAAGTCTCTTAGCATACTCTGGTTTAATCAAGGACAAGCCCAGCCTTCCAATCTGGGGATTGTAGAGAGAGCATTTAAGACATTTTTCCTCTCCTTTGCTGTTGTGCAACAAATGGAATAGTTAGGATGTATTGAACCTTCCTGTGTAGGTCCACACTGAATTTGGAAAGGCCAATAGACAAAGTAGCATGAAAGAGATCTTTTCTAATGATTTTTTTTTTTTCTGTTTCTAAGGTCTATGTTCAAGATATTCTTCAAAATGAGTTGGAAACCAAAGTGTGTAATATCTTGCATAAAGAGGAAGGGCATCTGTATGTCTGTGGAGATGTACGCATGGCCAGAGATGTTGCTCAGACTTTGAAGAGGATGCTTGTAAAAAACCTGGACCACACAGAGAAGCAGGCAGAAGAGTATTTCTTCCAGCTAAAGGTATTGTGTGATGTAGAAGGCATTCTTTCCATTCAGACAGTGCTCCAACACAGGTTTCAGAGTCACACTCCAGATCTTACAGGCTGCAATTAGTTTCTTTTCAGCAGCATGCTAAAGAGAAGTGCTTAACTGATCAGCTTAGACTACCTGCCATGGTCTAAAATGCATGGTTGCTGTTTGGTTAGGTTGTATAAATGTCATGTCATGCTCCTCTCTTACATACTACCGTTTTGCCCACTGTCCCTCTTTTGATCCTGGGCATTAGCTTTGTGATGTCTCCAGAGCATCAAAAGTTTGACACTTTTTTGTACCAAAATAGGAATGTGAGTTTAAGAAAGTAATGGGGCAGTCACTGAAAGCACAGTGTCTGAGTATGGCTGGCTTTGTAGGACTGTTCTGTCAGCAGAACTTGTCTGGAGCTTGTGTGTCTGTAATTTGGTTCCTTTATTGGCAGCAAGAAAGTCCACCATCACAGAATTAGTCATATGAATGCTACTTAAATGTCACAGAAAGATTCATCTCTTGGATTTTTGTTGTTTGTTTTCTTCTTCAGAGCCAAAAGCGATACCATGAAGATATATTTGGGGCTGTGTTCCCACATGAAGTTAAAAGAACATAAGAGATTTGCAACCATGGGCATGAACCAACAGACTGTACATGATATTTGCACATTTGTTGTTGTTTTCAAAAATCAAGGGATCGAATCCTCTTCTTTATTCGTGCTAAATGCTGCACATCTAATGGTAGGATTTGACTTCTAAGCCTTAGCCTTAAATAAGAAAAATATGAAATTTAACTTTTGTTGTTCTCAGACTTCTTTTAATAGATTAATGTAATATTGAAGATGCCAATTATTTTTTAATTCTATCAGGGTTAGTATAGGTCTGTCATCTTTTGTAGATACAAAACATATAAAACCTAGTCACCAGGAAAATTCAGAGAGTTTTTTCTGCTATTAGTGACTTTTTTTTAGTTTTTTGCTATTGTGGGAAGTGATTTATTGTTGTTTGTTTGTTTGTTTTAATTGACTATTTATCTGTTTGAATTTATTTATATTATTGTTTTACTGTGCGTATTATCTTCAAAGTTGTGGCACTTGGAAATGTCCAGTGATTTGTTGTATCTGAAGGAACTCTTGCAAATGTGATAAAATACAATGGCTTATGAGTGGAAATACCTGCTGCATACATTCAGATGTATACATGTGAGGAGGTAGCAGTTTGATTTCTGCTCTATGTAGTTCAGGTACTCCAACCTGAATTTTTGTTGTTACAGAGCCTATAGTAATGAGGTTCAGAAAATTCAAAAGCACTTTGTACATCTGATTTCTATGCTCTGACTTTACTTGATTTGTTTGTAATAAAAAATACCTTTATTATTAAGACAAACATATTGGTGTGGTTTAAATGTACTTCTGTGTCCTATTATCTTCAGCCTAAAAAAGTGCAGGTGGGTAGGTAGATGTAGGGGAAGTGCTAGAACACAGCCTGAGCTGATGATTGAGGACCTGGTGAAGGGGTGGCAGGGATGGCTGTCCAGGAAGACAGGTGCAAGCAATTTTCTGAGCTTCCCATCTGACCAGAAGGGGTCCGCCTCCCCCTGGGTTCATTTAGAGCAAGCCTTCGATGGGAGGATGTTTCCTGGGTGAAGGCTGCTTCATGAGGAGGTGTGTTTTATAGCCAGAAGACCCTCTTAACGAGTTGGGTGAGTCAACTTCTTTGTGTGTGTGATTATTGGTATTCCTAATGGTGCTTTGCTTGGTGTCACAAAGAACTCATCAGAAGCAGTTTCTCTGCTTCCAAGGGCTGATGCGAGGTGTTCTCCAACCTGCACTCCCTCCTTAAGCCAAGAGCCCATCTCTGTGAGTTACACAGCCCGCCTAAGATGAGTTATACAGTCTTGTTACTGTTGGAGAGGTGTGAATCTTGCCTTGTGGATTGTGAACTAAGGAGTGCAAAATAGCAATTGGAACAGTGTTATGTTTTGAGTTTGGTTCCTGTCCCTTGCAGTTCTGTTACAACTTCTTTTTCTAAAATCAGCAGGAATTTATGATGACATTAAAAAGCTGAAGGTGAGATTTTTTTCTGTCATCCTTTGTCTCCAGGAGCTGGAATCCAGTGAAGGATTTGACACTCAAAAGTCAACAGTGTCATGTATATGCAGTGTGTTCCACGTGTACTTCAGGACAGCTTTAAACATAAGATGAGAAATGCAGCGTAGTTGAAAGGCTGTGGGCAGTGATGGTGAGAACAGGAAGCGTCGGGCAGATACAGAGAGAGGACAGAGGAGGTTCATAGCAAGCATGTGAGTGTTATTTCATGCTTTAACAAATTCTTTGCTTCTGAAGTTTTGAGGTGTGATGGGTGTAGAACGAGGTAACTTCCATCTCCATTTAGAAAGTTCTCAGTAAGCCCAGGACTCGCTGAGCTCTGGACTTCAAATAAGTCCAACATAGATAGGCAGCAGAAGTAAGTTCTATATTTTAAAGCATTAGCGTGTGCCTTGCACTTTCAGGACGTGTATTACAGCACATTTAGCATGTGTTTAACAAAATAGATATATTTTCTTGCCAAGAGTGCTGGTGAAGTGGTCCCCTCTGGCTTTAGGGTTTAAAATGCAATTGAGTGTTAAATCACAGCTGTCTGGAGCTCTGAGTGGTCTGTGTGCTTGAGTTTGTCTTCACTAAGATGGGAATACTTGTTGACTGAGGAAAGACGGAGGGAGGGAAGCTTCTGTCGCTTTTCAGAGAAAAGAGATTCTTGGACTATTCCCTGATGAAAGACAAATGCTTTAAAACTAAAAAGAACTTCAAAATCTTAACTAAGATATAAACAAATGTAATTGTAACAAAAATCACAAGTCATATACTGTGTTGCACAAATCCTAGGTTAGGATGTACTCTGAGGCTTTCAGCAGGAGGCAGGTGATGATGCAAATGCCTCTGTGCTGGGTTTGCTGCTCTTTGGGAAAAGGCATTGCCTCGGGTTGGTGGGGGCTGTGCTGCAGGGCTGGGATGTAATACAGCCAGTCAACAGTGAGCTTCCCTTTGCAGCTGGTGAGATGTAACCTTCATGCTTGAGGTTTCGGGTTGTTGGTGTTGTTTTTTTTTTTGCATTTAAATAAGTGACCTCGACCTTCAAGTTTAATTGATAATTACATTCATTATTTCTTTTTCTTTATGAAAAGCAAAAAAAGCTCGACTTATCTGAAGGCTTTTACTGTTTGTGTATGAAAGATCTAGATAAGATGGATGAAATGTAAAGCTGTGCTTTAAAGTGCACTGTCCTTTTCTCTGCAGGGCAGTACAAGGCTGTTGTTATTTTTGGAGTAAAGCTGTTTGGCTGCAGCACAGCGACCCTGGGGTTAACGGATTAATTAACACTGCCGTGTAGTGCTGCTGGAGCTGGGGCTCACCCAGAGGAAGGACAGTGGGCTTGGGGCAGGAGGCAGCTCCCTCTTCTGTGGCAGTGCGTGGCTGCAGGTGGGCGGCCTTCTTGCAGCTGTTGGTGTCTGATCAGTGCAGGCTGAGTCCCGTGGTGCTTTGGGTGTGAGGGGTTCCTGCTGCTTCCCGGCAGCACAGGGGGATGAATTCCTCCAGAAACAGTGTGGGGTGGCCTATGTGGTGAGCTGGGAGCTAAGAAGGAGAAGAGCTTTCAGCAAGATAATGTTAAGATCCCTTTTACTGAAGCTCGTTGTGTGGTACCGTAACTGAATGACCAGATCCACCAAGAGCTCTGCTCAGAGCTCAGCCCTGCTGTGCCCCCTTGGCTTTGCTGAGCTGCTCTGAAGTGCTGAAGTGGCCCAGCCTTGCTTCCCGCGTAGTCTAATGGTCTGAGAAAAGTCAGTGTTGGAGTTCCTCGAGCCAGGTAACTTGGCTCGTTGTAGCAGGTGGGAAAGCTTTCAGGTGCGTGCTGAGCAGCTGCAGTGATGTTGGGGCTGTGAGGAGGTGGTGGGACCTGGAATCGGGCAGTGGGACGGGGAGCTGCTGAGAGGGCACTGTGTTCTCACTGCCATCGTGGTGCTGTTTGATGCCATTTGTGGTGAGAATTCCAGTGATTATAGCAAAAAGGAACTTGAACAGCATCTCATTCTATCTATTAAACAAGTTGAAGAAAGTTTGCCAGCTGTCCTGCAGCCGAAGGGCTTTTGCATTTGACTTGTAAGAAGAAACAAAATGATCCTTGTCTGCAGGAAAGGTGCGCAGTAAGGATATCAGCTGGGCAGGTGTCGGCGATGGCTCAAAGCAAACCTGCCACAACTTGAGCCAGTGTAGGGAAAGGGGCTGATGGGTGTGATGTAGTGCTTGTTTCTGAGCCCTTGCTATCACAAACAAGGCTCCAAAAACAATTTTTATTCCTCCCTGGCTGGGCTTTGCAGGACTACGATAACTGAGGAAAAAAAAAAAGAGAAAAAGAATGAGCTGCTTGTGCTTTAGTTTGGCTACAAGTGTGTATGTGGGGGGGGGGAGGGGGGAAGAGAGAGAAGATCAAACCACAATTCTGTAACACTTGCTTTATTCAGAGCAAAGATTTATTTGCTGAAAAGATTCCTATGTATCCAGGATTTTATTAGCATAATGTGCACTTGTTTTTTCCTTGCTGGTTGCATAAACTAATACAACAACAGTTGTTAATACTAACAATTTTTAATTTAATAGCAATTCTGGAAGACACTCTGATAGAAAATATTTTAAAAAAATTTTACTGTACAAAGTTTACAACACATTTGAAAAGAAAAACATGTCAATTTTCACCATATTACAGACTCCATTTACATTCACTATTGACGTGTGGCTATTGTAGCAGCATTGTACAGCCAGCTTCACATTTACACCTCTACAACAGGACAGGCTTACTGTGCCTCACACCAGCACACGAGGAGACACATGGCCATAAAGCAGTGTGAGCCAATGCCTGCTGCTCAGCTGTGACAGAGAGATGGAAGAGCCTGACTTCATTCACAGCTGTACAGCTGCACAGGTTCTGTGTGACTTCCATGTGCCTCACACAGCTGACTGCAACACATTACCCAGACAGTAAGTGGCCCTGCTCTCTGGTACGCTGGGTTTTGCTTTTAAGAGCCATTTATGGGAGTTAAACACAAAACCAAGGAAGACTGAGACTGAACCTCAAACTTCATGATTTAAAGGCAAGTTTTGAAACCCCTCCTGCAGTGCTCAGGGGTCAGCCCCATCTGCTTTCAGCACACTGCAAAGTGCAGCACAGAGGGACAGGCAGCCCTGCTGACACAGGTGAAGCTGCCTTGCTGGCAAGCAGGGCCAGCACAGCATTCTGCCTGGAAACAGCCAGGGTTTGAATGTCACATGAGGGCAGTCACACAGGGAGAATAACATTTTTTGGTTTTTAATTTTATTTTGTTGTAAGCTGGATAGTCTGTGTGTCCAACCAGCCATCTGTAGGAAAAGACTGAGAAGGCCGTGCTTTCTCAGCATTGTTCTTGCATGTTGCCACAGCAGCATTCCTGCTGACAGCCAGGTGAGCAATCACTCTTTCCCACTCTGAAAGCTCTGGGTTTCCCAAGTGAGACAGGAATAGCAGAGCATGCTGTGGTTTAGCAGAGGGGCTGCTCAGACCCGATGGCTGTGAAGCAATGTGTGCATCCAGCAGCAGCTTCTGCTCTCCCTAAGGCAAGGTATACTGCTGCTCGTGGGTTCATAACCTTAACGTTGCTATGAAGCACATTTCTCCTGGCTTTGTGCTACATTGTCAGTACTGAAGTGGTACTTGTTGGAAAACAACCTCTGTTTAAACCTGTGACAATGTTATTGTGAGAGAGCGAACAGTAGCAAGGCTTGAAGAGAAAGCAGGTGGTGGCTAAAAGGGCAGCGTGTGCTGAGGGGCCTGTTTGCTTTTCTGAGGTGGTAAGAGGGAGGTCAAAAGAACCATGTCTCCATGCTTGGCTACCACCAAACCAATTTTGTTTTATATTTGAGGCACATTTAAAATCACCATAGCACAGTGAAGGAGTAGCAGGAGTGAAGCCCTCTGCTCAAAAGAACTTTTTTTTTTTCCCTCCACTTGATTTTCTCCAAGTCAGCTGCCTGTAACCAAACTGAGTGCCTGTCACTTCATGTGCCTTGTGGAGGACTTCACAGCTCTTCCCTCTGTGATCTACATTATAAAGCCTTGTAATGTGGCAAGAGATAGAAAAGAGGCATGTAATGTACTAGTGTGACTGGAGAAATGGAATTTGGTGACTTTCCGGGAGTCCTAATGAACTACCTTAAAAATGAAGCAGTGTAAGGACAGAAGGGCTCTTTAATGTCCACTGCATAGTTCGTGTTGTCCTGCTGCCCTGGCTGATGGGTGAAGGCAGAGGAATAAGAATGGGAGGTGTGATGGAACATTTAATGCAGCCTGCAATTCATTTGCAAGTGAGATAATGCATCTGTTACCTTAAACGCAGCAATCAGCTGTGTCCTTTATCAGTCTGTATTACACATTGTAGCGTCTGGATTTCTTTTGATTTTTGGGGGCTGGGTTTTTTCTTGGTCTTAAACTTAACCTTTGAAACAGGTCTAAGCTGTTGGATTGACTCAGGTTCTCTGGAACAAAATGTAACTTTCCCAGCTGCAAGGGTTTTGTTGTTCTTAGTTTTCCTCAGAACTGCTTAGTCCTAAATTTCTGAAATTCTTGCAGACTTATCTGACTGTCCAGAGGAGCGTGTGTGCGCTCAGGGGAGAGAAATGACTTTGAGTCTCTTAACAAGCTCTGTGTATCAGAACAGTATGTTACACATTGTTTAGGGATGGCTTTTTCCCTTGATTTTCTTCCCTCCCTGGAGCTCTATCTAGTAAAATATGTTCTTCTACAAAGGAGATTGCCATCAGGGCAGCAAGGGGTGAGGTCTGGCAGTGCTGCTGGTTCGGGGGACCAAACGGGTTGTGTCTGAAGCTTCCCAGGAGCAGCGTGGTGCCCAGGAGCTCGCCTCCAGGGGCAGCCCGCTGGGGTGGTGCCTGAGCAGGGCTGAAAGTGGATGGACCCAGAGGTCCACTGCCACCTCAACCAACCCGACGTTCTGTGGCATGGCAATTCAGCTTTTCTTGTGAGTTCTGTGTTGAAGTGCTCAGTTCTGTGTTTCAAATGAGATAACAGTATGTTTGACAGCAAACTCTCCTGCAAGAAGCAGATTTTTACTGCTTTAACTTAATTCAAGATAACCCAGAGCTTGGACCAACCCTGCAGAAACAAACCAGAGTGATCACAAACTGAATTATCAGTTTGGATAAATCACAATGCAATAGATAAATTTGACCTTAACGAGAGAAAAACAATTTAAAACTCCCATCTCCTTCTATGAGATACATAACCATTCTGAAACAAAGCGGTTCCACTTGTCTTAGGGAAAAATGCACTGAAGGCAGAAGATCATTCCTAGTTATACCACAGATGCAAAAAGGAACTAGAAAAAGGTTGGTTTCTCTTTGTGCTAGTGGAATGGTTGTAGTTAAATTGATTCACTGTTTATTCTGTTTAAAAAAAAATATAGTTCACGCAAAAGTATCATGTAAACATTCTTTAAATAACTGCTGGTGCTCAGGCAGAATTCACACTTTGCCAACAACAAAGGACTGTTAATTGATGGTCGTGTGGCTTTCAGCTGTGGCTGCACCAGTTTCATAGCTTGGAAGATTCAGTGAAGATTTCTTTGTGTGTAAGCAGGTAGACATTATCACAAGACAACCACACACCATGCTATATCTTTTGATTACTTGGTTCCAGGATTCCCAAGCCAAATCTCTCGAAACGCAGGACAACTTTGCTACTGTTAATGCTGAAAAGAGTGGGGAAGGAAAGGAGAAGGGAGAGGAAAAGAATTATTTATTGTTGTTTTTTTGTTGTTTTTTTCCTCCCCTACACAGCTACAGTCATATAAAAGAAAACGGGTTGGGTTCTGCTCTCATGCAGTGTGAGATCACCCAGCAGTGTTTAAAAATTAAGCAGCAAACATTTGAATTTATTTATGCTAACCTCATTAGCGAAAGCATATGGCTCAAATTGGCAAAACAGGAGGCTTTTATAAGTACCTAACCTAAGGTGGGAAGAAGACTGACATACATTTGGTTTCCCTGAAATAGAAATGGAGAAAATAATTACTTATTTAAGGGGAAGGGGCATTCTGACAAGGTACATCAATTGCTTCAAAAAACACATCTGCTCCTCTTTATATTCTAGAGCAAATGAATAAAGATATCTTTTCTTTCACCCTTAATCTGTTAGCAGAGCTAGAACTGTTTTCACTTCAAAATGCCTTCCTCCACGTACGCGTGAGGTGGCAGCAGGGCAGGGAGCATGAGGGCTTCCAGCAGAGCCTTTCCAGTGCAGTGTGCAGGCATCTGATTTTGAGAGAATGACATGTAGGTGTATTTGTCCTCACTGAACACAGTAAAAACCTCCCTGGTTCCTGCTGCATATCCACCTCTATCCCTGTCCTCTCCCCAGTGAAACAAATTTTTTTCAAAAAAGGGATGAAAAAAGACCTTTTACAAAAAGGCACACGTTTGCAGTGCTGCCTACAGTTCTGCAAAGTTCCTACTGCAAAGTCAGGCATTTTGTTGAACCAGAGATGTAAACAAAAGCAAATCACGGAACTCAAAACACTGGATTTGCAAGGGAAGGAGAATGAGGAACTGAAGGGCTTCCCTACTTTCCTCCTCTTCTGCACAGTGCTGTTGCTGATCCCAGTTTTGGATGCAGCTGGTGGTGGTGCATTCGCAGGGACTGAGGGACTGCAATCTGCCCTGAGCACAGTGAGGACTGTCCTCCTTTCAGAGCAGAAACTGCACCTGCTGTGTTCACCCTGACAGAGCTGACCTTTGGCTCAGTGCAGGGCTGGATCCGGCTCTACAGCAGAACCAACCCACTCTGGCCTTTAAGTCGCGTTGTTTGCAATGCAAGTGAAGTATTCAGTTGTTGGCTGTGCCTGTGGAAAATGGACCTGTTATCTTGAGTCAAAAGCCATAGCCCAGCAGTAAGGATGACAGCCACCACCTCAGACAGCA
This sequence comes from Meleagris gallopavo, assembly GCF_905368555.1. Lineage (NCBI taxonomy): Eukaryota > Metazoa > Chordata > Aves > Galliformes > Phasianidae > Meleagris > Meleagris gallopavo. Next base: position 9,179,779 of record NC_139424.1, on the reverse strand, counting down.
GCTAGGAAACTTCCCCTGTCTGCCTCCTGAGGCTTGCAGGCCACAAATGCCAGTGTCAGCCAAACCCCAGCCTGTTGCTGCCCACAGCCAGTCAGGGCAGAGCACCAGCTGCCTGCCGGGAGGAGGTGCAGTCTGCTGCCATGACTCAGAAGTGAAAGGTGCTGCGTTGTTAGACAGTAACTTCTTGCAGGCAGGAGTTGTTATTCAAGCCAACAGCCCACGCCAAGCAGAAAAAGGCAGAAAAAGGAGAATTCGGATAAAATGCTGATTATGTCCGTGGGTTAATTTCGTGGTTTGTTTTCATTTTTTTGAATGGAAGGTGATTGTCCAAGTTGCTGGTTAGGATACAACACAGGGAAGCATGCAAGGTGGAACCCATTATTGCACCAGTAGTTACAACCTACAAAGAAATATGGGAGGGAGGGGAAAAAGACACCATGAGAGTTAGTTTTCAGTTATTTTAAAGCAAGCTCTTGAAAACTACCTACTATAAAGCTTACAGCAGAGTCAGGCGGGGGTTAGTGCAGTGTTTCTCCAAGGAGTTGTCAGAGGGAATGTGACTTCAGTAAGTTTTGCATCTGGTCGCTGATCGACACTGATATAGAGTGCTTTTTAAGTGTGACCTGAATATAATCTAGTTTGCAGGAGACAAAAACCAGCTGAGCTGCCTGCACTTTCACTTCAGTGAGCACTAATTCAGCTGTCAATGTTGATAATTAATAGCAACACTTACTTAAAGTACTTCTATTACATGCTTTGAGCAGAGAAAAAGCTTTAATGTATGCAAATTTACATGAACCACTTGCAGTAGGAGTGGAGGATCTGTCTACACAGGGAAAAAATAATTTAGGTAGCTGCTACATAAGGCACAGTTCCACAAGCTGTTCAAGAACTCCCTATGGAAACACTAACCCAAAATAATCACTTGGCAGATTACTCTGGAAATGAGCACTCTTGTGAACCGACAGCCCAAATGGAAAGCATTACTTCAAGTAATTTCCAATGTGATGTTAGGGGACAATGCAGGACCCTCTGACAGTCTGCATGGGAGCATTTAGGCAGCCTGGGCTCCCAGTCTGCTCTACAGCGTCTAACTAGGTGGACTGAAAGATACCAAATTGGCTGAGAGAGTCGATGATCCAACACAAGTAGATCTGGTGGTATGGAAAAATGAGGGCATGAAAGTGTTGATGCAGAGCCATCATGCTGGAGGGCTTTACAGCAAAGGGCTTCTGTAGGAAAGGAAAAACTTTAACAAAGGACCCTGCCACATCATGTAAATCCCCTGACAAAAGAACTGTTGTCCATAAAACAATTTGATCTCCATGGTCCTCCTCTGAGACAAAAGATGATTTGTTTAAAAATATTGGGGTTATTTTTCAAATCCAAGAATCAGAGACCCTCACTGATCATCACACTCTGCAGCTTATCACACTGGACCAGATTCTAACCTGCCTTTCGTACCGACATCCTTCTCAGTCTCTAAGCACAGCAGAACTTGCTCTCTCACTCCCAATGTGCGGAAGAGACAGATTTAAATTTACAATGCTTTAGGCCTGAAGAGGAAAAAGAGCTGTTTCTCAATTTATGAATGATGGAACTTTTAGCTCAAGTTCTGTTGGTTTCTCTTTAGATACTTATATAGAAAAAAAAAAAAAAAAAAATCAAGACAACTGAAATCCCCAGACTGATGATGTAACTGATCTGCTGGAGTAAGGAGGGAGCAGGGCTCAGAAAGACTCCTTACCTCCCACCTACAGTCACACCCCAGCGCATAGCAGAAACTGATATGCAAAGAACTGCCACATCTAAGGATCTCCCTGTTTTTCATTGTACCTTTCTAAAATGAGTGCTGTGATATGAATATATCTAACACATGGAAAAAATAGTAGACAATTCTACTTATTGATGAGTGGATAGTAAGCATTCAACTTTTGCTGGTAATAGTTTTCTTTTGTATAAAAGGTGAGGCCATCTTTTAATGTTGTTAGACACTATAACAAGAAACAAGGTGAAATCTGCAACCAAGACCCCCAAATAAAGCACACACACCAAGGCACAAAATGCCAAGACAGTCACCATACAAGTAAACAGAAGCATTTGTTTAGTGATAAGAATGTATGACAGGAAGATCATGAAGGGTTATGGTAAGGAAGGGGTAGATTAAACATCAAAAAGGGAAAGAAATAGAAAATACTAGAGGGTCAGCTGAAGAAAAATATACACCAAAGAAAGATGTGGCGATGGGCACGGTTCACAAGTGTCTGATCTCCCCCTGACTTTGAGGCAAGTGAAACTGGGATCCCTTATTGTCTGAGTGATGGGTTATTCACGACATTGGAGACAAAAGGTTTTAGTCCTATGGACCTAGTCCTTTATGCAAATCTATTCTGACCTGGATTTAGTTCTAAATTCTGGTCTCATCTATCATAACAGATGCCACAGGGGACTCTCCCAGTTCTGGCAGTTTACAGATGCTTGATCTTGTGATAGTTTTCTTTCCCAGTTTCAACACGGATCCTAAATTGGAAAGTATCATGATCTGGCTAGGATTTGTGCTGCTACTTCTCATCTTTCCTTGATCCAAATCTTGACATGATTCCAGCTTATTCAGTCCAAAAGTAACAACTTGTTCCTAGCTGTCAGTTTACTGCTTTTGCCAAGCAATTTAGAGATTCTGGATTTTAGCGTGTTTTTTTTTCCTCCAGAGGTCAACTATATTGAGTAAAGTGCTCCAATCCTTTATCTGTCTATGCAAACTGGGCTGTCTTCCATACAGAGGAGGAGGGGTTTGCATTTTTTCCCACTTTGTGCTCCTTGAGGAAGGTTGCTACGTTAAGGCTCTTCCATAAATTGATGATTCAGTTTAAAAGGGAAGTGGCAGCATGTTCTTTGGTGGTTCCCTTCCTCATTCAGTACCAGCCATTAAAAGGAAAACTCTAATCACTTTCAGGTCAGTGTGGGCACTTTCCAATAACGTTAGTAGATACTCTCAGAAACCTGAACAAAGCTGGATAAATGATCTACAGAAGGAGGGAAATGAATATGTTGAAGTAGGAAATTAACTGTCTGAAGTGCACGCACATTTAATTGCCTAATTTCCTAGCAACTAGAAAAGCAGAACAGCACATTGTTACTCTGCTATTAAAAGTATGACAGACCCCAGGAAGGCAAAATTAAGCACAGGAATAGTCGGTTAGCAAATTCTGAGCAGCATAAGTGTTAACAACCACAAGTACTCACTCAGCAGACTTCCAGAAGTGCCCTGGGTGTGAGAGCCGACGATTCAGTTTTGGCAGTTTTTCAAGCATATCCATGAGGACAGTGAAGCTAGGTCTCTCACTGAGATCAAATGACCAGCATGCTGAGAGAATTTCCTGCAAAGGACAGTTAAGGCTCATTATTTCCACTTAGTTCATATGTCAGCTGTGCAAACTGATTGACTGAGCAGTGTGACTTGAGACAGCCCAGCAAGAGCTACTTTTTAAGCAGTTGCTTTGGACATTCTTAGAATCAGTGTCCTGTGTACCAGTGGATGTCACGTCTGTCTGACAGTAATGGGGAGAGGCTGGTACCTCATTCCAATCTGTTCTCTCTCCTGCTCTTTATCTTTAGAATTATATAAGAGTAAAATAAGCAGCACCTCTTCTCCAGCAACCCTGACAAACAGCTTTTTGGAAGGACTCCTGCAGCTGCTGTACCTACATTGATTTCTTTCCCCAAACTAATAGTTGCAAGGATCTGTTTCACTCCTTCACCACTTCCAATCTGCCAGATGAGTGCCTCAGCAGGCTGGTTCTTGAAGGGCCATTCTCTTGCTTGGAGCTCATACCACACAGTCCTGCAACATAAACAGACAAATGAAGCCTTTGCCTGCTCTTAAGATGCAAAACTGACAGAATCCCAATCTTTTCAGGAAGCTCTTAAGTGTAAATAAGGCTGCAGCAAATCCTTCCCAGCTCATTCACCCACCTTCCCCTCAAACTGTCACACCCCATCTTTCAGTAGGTGAGGGAATTGCAGCCTCGCTGAATCCTGTGTCTGACAGAAGAGTGGCAAGGCTCAGGTCTATTTCGTATCTCATTTAGAAAGTTCCTGTGATACTCTTTAGGTCTTTTTCCCTTACCCAAAGGCATAGATATCTGCAGCTTTGGAGAAAGGCAGCTTGTCTTCATCTTTCCCAGGGGCCATCTCACGAACAATTTCAGGGGCCAGGTAGCATAACCAGTCATGAGGCAGCTTCAATTCATTCTCTCTCCTGAGTTCAAAAGATGCAAAAGAAAGAAGTCATACTGAAACACAGTATTAATTAAACTAAGAGATAGCATATGGCCCATTATCTGTGGCTTGCCTAATGCTGTGACTTTTCTTAAATGTTTTGGCTTTGCTAACATGTTCTTTCTAATTTTCTTGCCATATTAAAAAACACATGCCAGTGTTGGCCTGACTTTCCAGCTCATCCTTGGGCTTAAAATTGTTTTTGTTCTGTGTTATGAGACTCAATTCACAGCTGTGTGCCACTGGCAGTGTAGAAAGGCCTCTCCTTTAAAAAAAAAAAAGTGCATTCCAAAATGTACATAGTAGAGGACCTAGGTCTCCTCTCTTGCACTGTGTAATGCATTGAAGTGTGTCCCTGTTAGATTGTTTTTTATCGCCCTAGAAGTGTGCCATGCACTGAAACTTCCACCTACCTTCCTTCCTGAACCACACCCGAAATTCCAAATAGTCCAAAGTCAGTGATCACTACTTTCCCATTGTCATAAAAAACATTCTTGGATTTCAGATCCTTGTGTACAATCCCCTTTGCGTGAAGGTAGCCCATACCCTGGAAAAAAAGTTTATATGCAGAGATGTAAATTTTGTCTGATTTACAAGCCTCCAACTGGGCATGCCTTTCTTTCTAATACATGTTTACTCTATTTACTCCAGCATAAACGCTAAGTGCGGACACAGCAGCTTCCTCCTCTGTCCAGCAGGGTTGCTGGGAGGGTACTTCTAATTGAAGCAGTCGGTGTCTGTGAACTTCACAACTTGAGTAAGTGTTTATGTGCATGAACAAGGAACAACTGACACAAGCTTGCTCAGTACATTCCTAGGACACTTCTGCCAGCAAAGAAAACAACAGCTTCAGAAATGCTCCTTCAATTGAGCAATATTGAAAACAACTATGGAAAACTGCAAATCTGGAAGATAATGTCTACTTCAGAATGCATCAACGTAGCTGTAGTTACTAATAAAAGAGAAGAGGCTGGGAAGGAAAGATGCCCTGCATGCATTTCTTCATGGTTGCCTTTTATCAAAATTCTCCCTCCCCAACCCCAGATAAGCAAAAGATCAATTTCTGTCCCTACAGGTCTTCAGCTTACTGCCCACTGAATTAGCAGTTTTCCTTCCTCCAATTTCAAGTTTTTCCCTGCTGCAGCACCCTGTGGTAAGGCTATTGAACATACAGATCCTTTCTAGCTGTGCAGCTTCTCAACATTTGCTGAGGTTCTGCCCAGAATGCAGACGTCTCTGATAGCGTGGTGTATGCTTACCTTAATGATCTCCTGTGCTATCTGCCTGGTTTTGTTAATATCCAGGGATATCTTGGGGTCCCTTACAAACGAATAAAGTGTCCTTCCTTTGCAGAAGCTATAAGAAAGAAGAATAAGAGTCCTAAAAAGTATCTTTAAAACGTTGGAGGAACATAAAAATGACCACTGGATGCTCAAATGGTACTCGTCATGTTGACAGAATCAGTCTTCTTCCCTCCGCTGAGCAATGCCATTTTCAATGATGTAAATGGCCCACACCTGTGTGGGTGTGCACAGTGTGCAGCTGTCACTACCAGTCAGTTATTGCTAAAGCATGTGCAAGCAAATGCTCTGTGTTTCCTCAGTGGCCCTGATCTCGTTACGCTCTTCTGACAAATAAGTCCAGTTTTCAAAACCTGAGCACCAGTTTCTGCTGAGACTGCTGATTACTTTATCCCATTTAAGAATTCAAAAGACTTTAAGAGATTAAAAAATAAGAATTAAATTACCAATAAATAAGCTCCCTAAGAAGAGACGCCTCTAATATCCAAACCTCCACGCAACAGAAGCTGCATTTATGTCTTCCACCTTCAGACTATAGGAATATTACATATTCATTTATAATTCACACATATATTATAAATATGCCTTAAATATTTGTTATGCAAGTATATAAATTACAAATATGTTTATAAAGATGTATTCTATATTGTTACTATGATAAATAGATAAGCATGTGTAGCACTGCTAACGGAAGTTGCTATATCCTTACCTGGTAATGATTGCTAAGTGAGGAGGGTTCATGCACGCTCCCATGAAAAGCACCACGTTCTCATGCCGGGTCTGTCTGTAATTCATCACCTCCTTTTTAAAGAGCTTGAGATGATCCTGATTGTTCCCATCTATCTCCAGCAGCCTGATGGCCACTTCCCCATGCCATTTTCCCTTGTGAACCTTTCCCCATCGTCCTTGGCCAATGGGATCCCCCAGTTCGATCTGCTCAAAGGGAATGTCCCATTCCTGCAGGTAGACGCTGGTCTGGCTGGGTTTGCGATAAATCATCCCTTGCAAGTGCGGCCTTCTGTTTGGCAAATCTTCCACTTCGTCCTCATCATCCTCAGGTTCTGATTTATTACTCTCAGGTTCTTCCACCTGTTTACAGAAAGAGAAAGGAAAAGCATGCAGAGAGTCTGTTTTGAGAGGACTTACGTAGGTTGAGGTACCTGTTTGACTACAGATCTAGAGATCCCTTCACAGGACAGAGTCATCTGAGAAGGCTATGAGAAGGCATACACTCCTGGGGGAAATGGCTCAAGAACCACTTGAGAAACAACGGCAGGCAACTGAGTGAACCAAAGATTTGAGAAGCATCACCTTAGCCCAATTAGAAACAGTTACTTTTTGTTACAAGTATTTCATTGTTTCAGCCTGGCAACAGAAGCCACCCATCGTCAGAGCAGATCTTTGCAGCATAGAGGCTGAGTGAAACTGAAGGCACAGCTGGTCTACACTCAGGGCTCCACAGCCACAAGCTTCTGCTGTGTTACAACATGGCCTTTGGGATTACAAAAGAGGTATAAAGGGGAAACCATTAAACCTACCTCTGCTTCATGTTTAACTCCCTCCATATCTGGTGGTTCTTTAGCACTAACAAGAGAAGACAGATTTGTAGTAAGAAATAAATAGGGTGCAGATAGTGAAAGCAGTATAGTTGATCAGATCAAAGTACAATCAGTGCTCTACTTAACAACGAGGCACTTTCTAAGATTACTTTGGCAAATAAGAGACAAAGACTTTGAAGTGATTCTCGGTGTTTAAGTGGTAGGAATTCACTGGCAGTAGTATGGCTGCATTATTACTATGTGTCCCAGTAACAGATGCTCCTATTCCCAGTACTACAGAAACACTTATGAAGTGGTCAAGCAATTCTGAGTGCTAGGTATGTAGGTTAAAAACATCAGCACACCCTACAATTCAGATCCCTTCAAAGATGTTAGCTTGCCAAGCTCTTCCATGCTGTTTCAATCGTGAAACCATCTACCTTTTATTTCATTGGACCTTCTTGATCTGGGAACATGCACACACAACCATAACTGTGTATCTGAAGGCACAGTCCCAGTTAAAAAATATTTTCAGTTTTACAAAACCAGAAATACCAGCATGACTCTTGTTGATTGAAATGATGCTGGAGAAGTTTTCAGATGGTACATTCAGCAGGCTATTGGTTTCAGTTATAACAATGCCTTCACGCTGACCTGAAGATTATCAGGTTAACACAACATAAATAAAGCAAGCAGTACTTACTTTGTGTCTGCAGTGGTTTCTGGAGGCTGTGCTATTTGTGCAGGACTGGGAATTTCTGGAAAGTATGAAAATTATTATACATATTTTGGACTTCCCTTATAGATCAGAATATTCAACATTGCAGTAACGGCTGTTTTACATGGCTTTATATCAACCAATCCCAGTTTTCTTAACATTCACTTATCTGTAACATTTTGCAATGGCTGTCCTCATCTGTGAGCTGCTCACACCCTTTTAAATGGCCTTCAGGAATCAGAAATACTTGAATCCAGATGCCCCAGTTCTGCAAGGATTAATCTTTATTGCAGGCCATGCATTCCAACCACACTTAGTAAGACCAATGTCACCAATGCACAGGAAATTCAGCATGGGCTGCAAATTCTTGCAAAATGTAGAGTACAATACTCTGTACTTGGCATCCTACATCACCAGTTCTCACTTTGGAAATAGACAAGCTGTTTCTGAGGGTTCATGAACAGCGACCAAGAAAAGATCTTGCACATATGAATAACGTTACATCATTTTTAAATCCCATAAGCAAGAACATCAATTCACAAAGGTGAACTCAGAATTCCTGAACTGACAGCGTCCATTTATTCTAAGCATATAATCCAAAAAGACAGCGTTAACAAAGGAACACAGCTGTGAGTAGAATCTCACAGAAATCTATTGCTTTATCTGTTGTATTGGATAGACTTCTTTTCAAAAGCAGAATTATCATTCTTGGGTAGCATGCAGAAATTTATAAACAGTTACTTTCTGGCAGCAGAAGGTAGTTAGTAGAATTAAAACAGTCAACTCACCTGGGAAGATAAACTGTTGTCTATGCTGAATATAGTAGGCAGCTTTTGTTTGGTTAAAAAAAAACAAAAAACAAAAAACACCAGAAAAAAAAAAAAAACAACAAACAAGTTAGAGGATCATCAGTAAGTGCCACATATGCATTCCATGAATTAGTCCCAACTCACTGTTGGGAAGCAGATTAGTTGATTATCAGTCTGCTTTAGGGGTGAATTTCAGCACATGCGTTTTTGGAAGACAGATGACACTTGTCACATGAATGCTGTGTTACCAATAAGCAAGCAGCCTGGTGGGAAAACAGCCCATTCAGACATCAAGTGCAACAAGCAAACTCAGAGAACCCAGGGATACTAACAGGCAGGCCCAGGGAAAAGCTGGTCCTTCAGTCCTCTCTCATATCATCAGATTTTCCAAGCTGCATGCAGAGAGGCTGAACCTCAAGAGCTATTTGCAAGTTTTAATTTCACTTAATTTGAATTACTTGTCCTAATACAAAGTAACTGCTGTAGAATCCTTGCTCTAAACTGGCACTGCTTCTGCTCCTTTTAAGGAGGCTAAAACAGCAACTTTCACAGGTGAGATATCTTCTGCACAACACAGCAGTATTTAAGGCCAGATGCAGCACCTGTTTAGCAGCATGTGACTTCATGTCTAGATGGAAGGAATTAATTCTCCTATGAAAACCTTTCTTCTATCAGCTTTGCTAAAGACAGCATATTTGAGTCCTTAATCTGTGAAGTATGTAAATTCTTCACCATATACACCTGTCTACACTTTAAAAGCCAGTGTTCGTTGTTGGTTATCTTTTGGAAGGGACCAATAAAAATAATTCATGCAAGTTTTCATTTTAATATTTTGTTTTAGCGATAAACTTATGATTTAAAGCCTCTGGTGACCAAAAACAGCAGGCAGCATGCATTTTATGATACAGTAAGAAAAATGAAGAAAAGAATTCCACTTTCTTTTAGTACTCATCAGAAAAGAAAAAAAGAAAAATAAAGTAGGAAGATTACATCGTGTAAGAAAGGTACCAGAACTCCTCAGTAATTTCCTTCCTGCAAAACTATCTTGACTTAAAACCTTGTAAGAACAGACTGTTTCCTTCTATCAGATACAGGAAAAAACTTTCAAACCTTGAGGAAGACTCAACTATCTATTCAGAAACCTGAATCTACTTATGAAGTCTTGGTTAGCCTCCACAGACACCTTTCTCATCTTGGCAGAGTTCTCCAGAAAAAGATGATTTTACCTGGGAAGTTAAATCGTCCATCTCTCTGGCCCATAGGAGATAAGTTTGGGGGAGGTGTTGCACTGGGAGGGTTGGAAGACTGGAAAGGTGCTGGAGAAGATGGCGTGGAAGAGGTTGTAGAAGAGGGATTACTGCTGGAATCCAGATGATTTATTGCTGGTGGGTGCTCCTGGAATGCAGGAAAAGTCACTAATGAGTACATAACAAAAATATAGAGTTTCCATTAATGTTTAATGAAACGAGGAAGGCTGTCCCTAGCCTCAACACAACACAGTTTCTCTGAGTGAGGAGGAGGCTCAAGATGTGCACAACCAATGTTTAACAAGGAGGAAAAGTCATTCTAAAGACTCTTTGCAAAGTGAAAGCTAAAGTGCCATTCTTGTTCCAGCCAGTAAGATATTGCTGTGACCTCTCCTTATTGTAGTTCCTCACTGACTTTGAGGCAGAAGATTCACATCAGTCACTACGTACCTTTTTAGTGACTGCTTTGGGAAGAGTTCCAAACTGTGGTTCTGTTGGTCTGTCTACTGGATTGTTGATATCAGAAGGGACAGACTCTGTTCTCCTTATTTTGGTAACTGAAAAACAGGTTGGAGACGGGATGGAAAAAAACCTTTAATCAGACATTATTCTTGTGATGCCATCAGCTACTTTGATGTGCTAAGAATTTGTAGTAAACTTACTGGGAAAGAATGATATTCTACAAGCAGGTGCCTCTTTAGTACACTTGTTGTGACATTTCAATCTGAAAGAGAAACGTTAAATAGCACTGTTTTTTCCTATAAAGAAGCCTACCCATAATTTATATTATTTATGCAAATCTTAAGAATTCTGGAAAGTTCTAAGCCCCAAAGCAGATCCATGTGTTCATATGAAGAATCCCGTTATATGTATCATTAGGCTAATGAAAGTCAGATAGATACCCTAGCATCTGATTTATTTCTAATAGATTTATCTTCACTTATGCCTATCTTGAGACGGGGGACTGTGAAAATTTCAGCTCACTGGACTGAAAATCCAGAGAATCAAAACCAAATCCTTCTTGCTATACAGGCACTCAACATCCAGTACAAGATCTGCCTATGATCAAGTAGGTTCCCAGCCTAAATATTGGTACACCTAAGCAACCCACTGCCAGTTTGACTGTAAGAAGTAACACCGCTGTTAACAGTGCATCACATCTTGAGATATTTGTTACTGACAGACTTGAATGAATAAAACCTAAACTTCTTATGTAAAAGATCATCTTTGTGTGCTCACCTGCAGTACTTACACTTCACCCCAAACATCATGCTTTTCTGGCAAACTTGGCAAATCTGAGATAACCAAGACTTTGTAGAGAACCTAAGCAGAGGAAAGAGGGGAAAAAAAGTTAACCTAAAGAAAACTACATTTGTCGCTACAGACTCCTTTAGCATTTTCAGAAAAGGGCAAGTGGTGTTATGGAAGACTTCTCACTTTTCTGATCAATAGCAACTGAAAGAAGGCTAGCACTGATTCTGCTGGACTCTGGCTATCTTGAATGTCTTTACAAATCTGGAACCCAATTTACAGTGCGTGCAGTGATGGTGGTAAGAGTATTAACCTTTTTACTAAAAAGATCTGATAGGTTTGTTTGGCATTAGCACTAGCTGTCCCAGTTTTGGTTTGGATTTGGGAAGGGGGCATGCAGGAAACTACAAAGGAAGAAAAATGCTTTTTCCATGAAAGGAGGAAGGAGCAGCTTCCCTTTCATTTTTAGCAGCAGAAGCATTTTAGAAAAGGTACTGCTGCACAGTTCTTTTACTTAGGCTGATAAGTAGGATGAGGGGAAATGGTTTTAAGTTTTTGGAGGGGAGATTTAGGTTGGACATCAGGGGGAATTCTTTACTATGAGAGTGGTGAGGTTCTGGAACAGCAGCCCAGAGACATTGTGGATGCCCCATCCCTGGAGGTGTTCAAGGCCAGGTTGGATGGGGCCCTGGGCAGCCTGGTCTAGCATTAAATGGCAGGTTGGTGGCCCTGCATGTGGCAGGGGGTTGGAGATTCATGATCCTTGAGGTCCCTTCCAACCCTGGCCATTCTGTGATTCTGTGATTAGTTAGTCCTTTCACCCAGGACACAAGCCCCTAACAAAACATTACTGCTGTTGGTACACCAGTCACTGAAGAATCACAAGTCAGTTAGCTTTGGAAAAAGGATTTCATGAGCTGAACACATCAGAGATATTAAAAACAGAAGGAGCTGAAATAGAGATTGAAGGTTGAACTTGACAAATGAGGCACCCAACCCAACTTCAAGCGCATCTTTACTACTACAAACACACTACGATGCTGTTTTGGTCTGACCCCTCCTTTATTTCCTTTGTGGTTCCCACAGTACGTGTTGCTTACCTGTGTGTTACAGCTAAGCCAAAGTCTCTTCGTACCATTTGAGGGGATCCTTGGGAGAGTTCTGATGGAGAACAAAGATCTTTTAGGGAAGCGTTACCCACAAGCACACTTAACAGTTTAGATATAAACACAGTTACAGATAAAACTAGTAGCCATGACTTCTCTAGAAGCAAAGCTGAGATCAATTTGCCTTGTGCAGTAAAACTACAAGATAGTAGTGTTTTTCATACAGAGGCAATGTAAACTAAAATTTGGTGTCAGAATCATCATTCTTCCTTCCTTGCATTAAAATGTTATGTATTATTTTTAGGGGTTAAGTAAGCCCTAGGCCATTCTCATAACCAAGTGGGAAGTCGCACAATAGTTTGTTCCCAATTGACTTTCCACCAAAACCATCATCCAGTTTTCATGGAATCAGTAGATTTCAGTGTATTCTTTTATACTGTAAATTATTATCACCATTTTATAGACAGAACCAAGTGTGGCCCAGAAGAATAAAAAAAAATTCAGCTGGCATCACTTAGCTAGCCAATAAATGCAGAAAAGGAGAGCTACAGTCCAAAATCCCAGTCCAGTGCTCCAGTGGTTATACCAAAAAACTTCCTGGAAGCTCTCAAATATCAAGACTGCCATACTTCCTGAATTAAATCTGTAGACATTTTGTAAACTAGGAGAAAACTCAACCTGTAGGTATCAGCATAGGCTCAAGACGGGACACTGTCAATGCTTATAAAAGCCAGTCTCTCTCTTTGACCCTAGGTGGCACCAAATTCTTTTTTTTTTTTTTTTTTTTAAATAATTATTCCAGTGAACTTTTCAAGGCATCTGTTGTCTTCAGCATCTCACAATAGGCTGGACTGACTAGCTGTTCTTCCAAAGAATACTGCTGAGCAAGTGCGGACATCCAAACCACAACTGTCTGCATTCATCATCATAACATAAGTCATGACAAAAATATATAAATTTTGGAATTTAATGGGACATAAGAGAGCCCACAGTATAATTTTTAAAATAGACTATGTGCATAGAAGCACCAAAAATCTTAATTTGTTTTAACATTTTCTTATGCCTTTTCAATTCATTATATAAATTCCATCACTCTGCAGAGAGAAATGCTCCAATTTCTGCTTACACTTTCATTTTACAATTTTCTCTCTTTGTACTTTTTCCATTTTTGAAAGTAATTTCTGGGATTTGCTCTAAAGACTACAAGAGAAATGTGTGGTCCTTATATAAACTTCCATACTTGACAGAATGGTGAGGCACTTTCCTAGAGCTTCTAAGGTTATAAGTTCTGTGTCTAAGAGGCAGCTGCACACAGTCATGTTCAGTAGCATTAAAGCACCAAACGTGTCGGTGTATAAAAGCACAAGTCCTTGTCCTGCAGACTCTTGAATGTGTGAACAGACTCATCAGCAGAGGAATTCTACATTTAGGAATGTGCTGAAGCATTTCTCAAAAGGTCACACACGACTGTCTGGTTTCATCACAGAGACACTAGGCAGTGAATATCTGAAGACAAACGGTTAGATCTCTTTCTGGTACCAAGGGACACCAGTATCAGCTCTCAGAAGTCAAAGACAAACAGTTACACACAAACTCCTTGTTTTAGCCCTTAAACATCAGCATTCGTTTTTCCTGCTTTTGTCATCCGAAGAAATACAGGGTACAAAGACCCTGTAAGCATCCTGCAATTCTTCACAAAGGTAACAGGAGCTCTGGAATGCAAGGCCTTATTAAAGGGCTTTCACAGGCTGGACAGAGGTGACCATACTGCAGGCTGTTGACAATGACAGGTTCTTCTCTCCCAGTCAAGGAAATACAGACAAACCTGTAAAAATCTCTTACCGAACCTAGAGAACAAGAAGAAAAAAAAGCCTGGATCAGTCAAAAATAAATATTTAGCTTAAGAGTACCTGTCTTCATACAGAGGCATAGCTGTCACATAGATAGGTTTTCTTAAAGCTCACATTAGCAGCTAAAACACATCTTAAGATAAAATGTAAAAGGATACCAGCCACCTGAACTGAGAGGAACATTTAAGGTCAAAAGAGAATTGCAGGATATGGAATCGACTATTAGATATTTGAGAAAAAAAATGGTTGGGGCCTTTTCATAGCAGCAGTCATCCCAACCTCCCAGGAAGGTGCAATTTCAAATAAGGAAACTATTAGTGAGCCAGTTTTGTGGTTATCCTAGAATATCCCACTGATACCGACTGTAAGACTGCAGTGAAACCACAACCAGGCAGCTGGCCACCAGCATCAGAACTGGAGCACCGAATGCCTGTTGGGATGAATACAGCTCTTCAGTGCCCAAGGGGAAGGAAGCATCATGCTTACTTGATTGGAGGAACATCATCTATCCTGTTTCCCAGCTGTGATTCATGGGACTTGCTCCTTGTGAGGGTTGGAAAATTAGGTAGCAGCTGAAAAACTTTCCGGCAAGGAGGAGGAGGAGTCCGTGGTGGCTTCAACTTGTGCCGTCTCTTGGCTTGAGGAGTGGTTGGGGGAGTGATGGTGATGCTATGAGGAGTCCTTGGTGTTAACTTTCCACCGTGTGCAGGGAAGGCAAAAGGGTCCAGGAGGTTATCTGCATAGATAGAAGGTCCGTGACTCGAGGCAAGAGAATCTGAAGATGAGATTGTAGACACCGACACCGATCGTGCCTGCGGGCCGTTGCCCTTGGGAAGGTTCATTGCACTGTGAGTCCACGTGGGCGCAGAGGAGCAAGGGCACTCAGTTGTGTTGGTAGAGCTGTTCTCTCGGCGTGCTTCAGAAAGATTCATCAGCACATCATCTTTTAACTCCCCACCTGTTCAGCAACCATAGCAATGTTAGGTTAGAAAGAAAAGAAAACAAAAATGCTGGCACACAATACTGCGTGATGCAGCGTTAGGCTTTGAGGTGTTTTTTTCCCCTTCTTTGCATCCAGTCAAGTAATTGCTTCTCCTCTCCTAAGATCCATCTATGCCATCAGCTAAAGTTAACCTTTAAAACAAGGACTGCATTAGTTACCCTTTTTTCGTATCTCAAATTCTAAACTAAAATACATTTTAGAAGATCTTATGTTCTAACATAGGTTGAATTTTAACAGATTAAGTGGTAGTTATGTATCTAGGCTTCAAAAAAAAAAAAAAAACCTCTCAAAACACAGAATTATTATTATTTTTTTTAATGAAAAAAGAGGAACATTAATACAAGTGTACCTGCATTTGGGCTAGATGCCAATGCCTTCTGAACAATGGCTGATATTGCTACATATGGATGGGAAATATTTGACAATGCAGGACAAGAAAGATTAGAAAAAAGGAAACATGAAATTGAACTGTTTGATGGCTTTTCCATTAGCTAATCTTTATGATTTGTGAATGATATAAGCTGTCATAATTCCAACAGGAAACAACACCTTTCAGTGACAGATGAGTAACTGTTACAAAGAAAGATCTGATGCACAGGACTGCCAGTATGCTGGTATGCCATGTCTGATACAGATGGAATTTACAGTGCTGTGAAGGTAGCCCTGGGAAGGTGGCAGGGGAAGATGGTGAAACAGCACTCTGGGAATCTTGAGGTTGTTCTTAAGTAATTTAGTCAGATCCACTGGACACGTGCATTCCTAATTAAACAGACAGTGTCCTTCTTTCCATAATTTCAGTGTAAATCAAAGTTCTTTCTAGCTCTTACATCTGCTACTGGAATTTGGCTAATGATTATATCAATTTCCAGTCAGAAAAATAGCAGGAAGGAAGCAGCTTTAAAGAGAAGTAAGTCAATTGGCACCCTGCAAGCTACGCAGTGATAAAGGGTTGTCAGAGCAATGTTCTGCTTTTCCAAAGAATTAAGCTGAAAAACACCCAGGTTTCTGAGCTACATCATATGAAACTGAATTACCTTCTCTCTGAGCTGGCAATATCTGGGGAGAGCAGTTTGCATTTGTTAGGTCCAGGATACTAAATGATGGAAGATTCACTGCAGCATCAGACCGAAGTCTGAACACAGAGGGAACAATCATACAGTCTGTTGAGTTGGAGAGTCTATTTCTACATACATTTATTTCCAGAGCTGAAAATATTGTCAAAAAACCAAATCTCATTCATAGCTTTAGATGCACTTGATTGCTCTAATTTCATGCAGATCCAAGAGCTATAACCTGACATCAGTTATAGCATATAGCCAAAGACACAAAGGTTTCTGGAGATTGTCTCAAATGAAAGGAAGAAGGATGTGATCTGGGTTGCTGAGAAACTAATTCCGTAGGAAAAAAAGCAGTCCTATACCTGATCCAGTCACCTTCCTTAAACAGCTCAGTGCCCCATTGAGTCTGGAGCACTCCTCATCTCTGGCGCCACATCTCTTCATTGTTTCTTTCACCTTTGATTCATTCATTTCAAGTAAGGCATCTAAGGTTAGCTCCTCTGGTATTCTCTGCAGGAGGAAAAAAAAAAGTCAATATACTTTTTCATATATACCAATGATAAGACTGTCATCTTTGATGCAAAGTAGTGCCACTGTCTCACTGCCTGGTCTGACTCATGATTTACTCACTTGGTAGTGTATCTCTCGTAGGGATCAGTGGGTCAGTAGTGATCACACAGCAGCAAGTGCTCAGAATGTGCTCTCCGCTCTCTCTACACCAAGAGAGATCAGGCACATGCTTGGGTGTGCTCTGTATCACTAGGATGTCATTGTCCTTCGCCAGTATTTAAATCAGGATTAGAGCTGACTGAAATATTCTTCTTTCCTTCCCCTGTGGAAAGTTTTCACTCAGTATTTTTTAAAAGTTACTAATTAAAGTTATCTATATCATTAAAACAAAGCAGGCCAAAAATCTGGAAAAAAAAACAAACTGGCAAATATTTGGTTTTCACTGGAGAAATGAAAAGTTCAAACGGAATGGAAAATGTCTTCTTTCATCAAGAGAAAGAATGTTTTGATAGAGATACTGATCTCCTTAAGCAATTTTACTTTCACTAGAGGAGCAGCCTTACTGATACCCTTAGAAAGATACTTGTGTAGATCTCCTTGTGCCTCTTAATACCCCAAACCCCCAAAAAGATAATCAAGCAGACACAAAAGGTACAGGATTCTGGAAAGTATGAAATGATCGGACGTTCCCTAACAAAGTTAAGCTCTCTGCTCCCTCATTCAAATGTTTCCAGCGTAAGTCTGCAGCAATTGTAGTTAATAAACAAAACCAGGATACTTAGTGCAGATACCCAGGAATTTCCCTTGCAGTTTTGCCTAAACAAACCTCACTGCTGCCTGTTCTCACGATGAGATCACAAATTTCACAATATTTGGCCTCCTTCCTGAAGTTTCAGCTGCTGGAACCGTGCTACATAACAAGGTTTCAACCTCTATTTAAGTAGGAAACAGACTGTATCTGTTTGAAAATAAAAAGCTTGAAATCTTGTGGACATTTAACACCAACCCTTCAAACCCTAAAAGGCTGCAAATCAAATTTGAGTGTGCATTGATTAATTTGTTTTAAGATCACACCTCTCACAATCCCGACTAGGGACAGAAGTTAGCCTGGGTCCTAAAATCAACAGATGAATCAAAACAGCTGCCATTGCTTTGACACAGGCAGCTGGTCTTAAACATTCTGAAATGCTCAAGTAGAGGTACTGAGAGTGCTCCACTAATCACACCATACTTCTAAAGTGATTAAGAGATAAAGTTAACCTGCCTTAATTCAGGCATTTCAATGCTAAACATCTTACATTTGAACTAACTTTCCTAAAATCCACCACTTAAATATTCCAGCACGCAGCCAGCCCAGCTTTGTTCACAAAGCTCCCCAGCCAAACTGAACTAATTCCAAAATTAAACCAAGTTTGTCTGACAGTGAGCTGTTTCCCAGCACCCTCTGGTTCCACTCCTCTGCACGCAGAGAGCAGCTCACAGAAGCATCTTTGTTCAGCACAATCACAAGGCTGGCTGTGATGCAAGATGCCGGCCTCGCAGTGATGGGAGCAGCCGTGGCACAAGCGCGATGCATCCCCGCAAGATGGGAGCGGGGTGTCAGAGGGACGGGGTCAGCCAGACACATCCCAGCACTGCCAGTCCCGTACCTACAAACACCTAAAACAGGGCAGAAAGCCTTCAACCACCACGGGTGCCCCTGCTTTCTAAAGCAAAGATGTTACCTCTTCCATTAAAGCGTAAGGGAAAGCCAGTGCCTCTTGCGAGACACGCTCATCCCACTTCAGGCTTTTACACAGTCACAGAACAAGCAGGATTACAGCGATGTCATCCTTGAATTATCTCAAAACATTTCCTCACTACCACCACTCCCTGAGCTGAGATGACACAGCTGCTGCTTTAAGCAGTGGCCTCACACAGCTCTCAGTATGAGCTCCCGAGTCACATTACCCAGTGCCACCTCACTTTCCTATCCTTTGCATGACACAGAAGTAACCAGTAACTTGTTAGAGCTGTTCGTAAGTCAATCAGTAAAATGAGATAGACTAAGATTTCCTCAGGAACCTGAACATGTCCACCACAGACGACCCCACCCAGGCCCAGGCTTCAAGCAGTACTGTGAGCAGATGAAATGCGGGGCCAGCCAGGATGGGACGCGATGGATAGAGGAGGTGGGGATCAGATTCCCTCTGCTCCTACTCTGTGGAGGCCCCAAATTGGAAAAGCACTGCTGATCTGCAGTGCTAACATTCGGGCTGATGATTGGCACAGGGGGTATCAAGGCTTGGCAGCTAATTATTCCAGTGAGCCACAATACTTTGTAACAGCAGGTGTAGCATCACATGCCAAAAACTGAGCAAGTTCTCCTTGCTCAGCTTAGAGATTGCAGTTAAGTCAGTAAAGGAAATCCCAATAAAATATCATATTTTAAATATGTAGAGGCTAGAAAAAAGAAGGAAGTCAGTTTGTTCTGCAAGCCTACCTCCCTCCAGGTACCCAGGATGCAGTCAGGTTCTTTTCTATCTATTCTCCTTTTACAAGGAAGGCAGAGTACAGCAGTTACCCAGGGCATGTGCCACAGCACTTCTGAGCCTTGTTAACCCATAGTTAACATAGTTAACCTAACCCATAGTTAGTCCTCAGTGGAGTATGACATGGTCTATTAGGCCTTCATACAAAAACAAAACAAAAAACAAAACAAAAAAACAAAAAAAAAAAAACAAAAACCAGTATATTCTGAATGTGTGATTCAAGTCATATCAGCGAGGAAGAACTGACTATTTTTTACTTATCCCAAATTAGCTCTCCTGGTTGTGCTAGTATAGACAAGGCTTCAGTGGGGAATTCCAATTCCCTACTGCAGGAGGTATGAGGAATGGCATCTGGGCTCAGCTCTGGCTCCTACGAGCACATGCTCATTGGTCCCCGGGGACAGTCCACAAACACAAAATTGTTCATCTCCACCAGTACAGATGGGTGGGGATGGTGGGAAGGAGTTGCCACAATGGTCTCTGAGCGGAGCTGAGTCCTGCACAGCAGCATTTGGAGCCCCACAGGTCCTTCTCTCATTCCCACAGGAAAACCTTAACACCAGTTTTTAAGAAATGACAAAGCACTCCAAGCTACTGCCTTTATACAAGTGCTCGGGCATCTCTTCCTTTGCGGTACACAGTTGCTGCGGAGGACTTGAACTCTGTCACCCCAAGGCTGACCAGTTTCACTTCCGCCAGCAGCACTGTGCTCTGTGCCTCAGTGCATGCAACACGAGGCACAGCCCAGCACTGCATGGAAGCTCACTGCTGGCTTTGCTCTCCATCCTAAGTGTGCTTTCACCCTGGCACACCCTGGCAGTGCAGCCTGCTGTAAGCTCATCTCCTTGCTGGGCCAGCACGCAAAGTCCAATCTACTCTTTTGCTCAATAGTTTAATTTTAGAAAGACAGCATAACAAGTTGTAGGAAAGTATAAGTACAGAAAAGGAGATTATGTTTAAACAGCCCCAATGACCTTGAGCTGGGAGAGCTCAGACTTTCTGAACCTGCTGCCACACAACAAAAGAAATAAGCCTTCAAAGAGGGGGAGGGAGGGGAAGTAAGAGGCTTTCTTTAAAGAACCACTCGTGTTGCACATATACGTGCAAATATGTGGCTTAGTATAAAACTGGCCAACATGAGCCCCTACGATCAGCCTTACATAATTTACCTGTGTTATCCTCCCAGCCAGCGTGACAGTGATGAGGGTCACCAGTTCAAGATGGAGCTTAAAACATGCCCCGCTGATGCTCTGGCTCAGCTGTTGAGCTGGGCTCCAGCCCCCCCCGGTGCAAGTGCAATTCTGAGCACTTCAGAAGCAGTTACTGACATTTTTCAGCACTGACAGTGAGCAATATGGGTTCAACAGACTCTTCACCTCATTCTTCACAGGTGCTGTGGCTTTAAAATAAATGCAGCTTGTAGGCTTGCATTAGGGCCAAGCTAAGTGCCATCTCCCCAGGTGCACCTTTCCTTGCTTACAGAATAACACAGCATGCTGCAAGATATTCACATACTACTCCAATAGTAAGGCAAAATTTATTAAAGGGAAAAAAAAGTACATCTAGAAACTGCTGCTTTCAATCTTTCAGCACCTCAGAACAGCACCAACAAAACTTACAGCCATACTCACATAAGCTGTGCAGCAGAAACAATGTTAAAAAAAAGCCCAAACCAGGAAGAGAACTTCTCTACAAAGCTCGCCTGCTTATCAGACATACAGACTCTGCACTTTGTAACATCCATGTTTAAAGAGGAGAGAGGCAAACCAGAGCATCCCAGAAGCCATCCAAAGGTTACTCTGAATTAGCCAGGGTGAAGAGTTCATGATGGCATCATGTCTTTAATCTTGTCTGGTGTCCAACTTAAATCCTTGAAACATGGCAAAAATGCTGATATCTATCACAGTGGATGAGATATTTTTGGTAAAGATTTTTTAGATAAGCCTACAGAGCTAATGCTGCTGGTACTTGGACAAATCAGCCTGACCTGCCCCTCAACCTAGTAGGCACGGCTCTTCCTGTAAAGACAGACAGTTGACAAGGCCCCAAGTATCTCCTCTTAAATCAATACATTCTCTCACCAGCCATCCTCCTGTGAAGCAGCAAATGTTAAAAGAGAAAGCTCATTACGTAAGGTGCTTAAATTCCCACTGACAGCTCTAAGCAAAGCACATCAGGATGCTCTTAAGAACATTTTGTGCCTGATGATTTTTCCTTTGCTCTGGTTTACTGGTGTCCAGTGAAGAAGTTACTGAAAAATCGTTCTGTTCTTAGATTTCTGAAGATTTTATGGGCATTCTGGAACGCCTCCCACAGTGAATTTCTAACTTGCATTAAATTGTATGTACATGCTATGGTTTTGCTTAACATCTTCACCGTTTCAGCTCTCACACAACCAGTGGGCAGAGAGAAGCTGACAGTCTCAGGGCAGTTCCACTCTGCTCTTTGCGGACAGGAGCTGTAGCTTTTCTGTAGGAAGGCAGGTGTACGGCTGCAGCATCTCACTGCAGTCTGGGGGGCCATGTGAGCCTCCCTGACCCCAAAGTGCCAAAGTGGCTCGGTGCTGCGAGGGGCACCCGCCTGCCATGGCAGGGCCAGTGAGCCCTGACAGCAGCAGGGAAAGGCTGCTCACACTGGGGAGTGGCCTCTGCTGGCACATGGTTATGAAGTACAGGTGCACAAAGCCTGCATGACAGAGTTCATTTGCATGCACATAATTAGCAGATTCAGGATCTCAGCTATCTAGCTATCGAGTCAGAGCTTCTGCTGTCAGAGCCATGGAAATCCCAGACAGATATCCTTACAGGAGATGAGAGGACACACCTGTGGAAACCTGACAGGGTTGGGCGGATCTGCCTCTGGTATTCCCCCAGCCAAAGTAAAGATGGACACACAGAAATGCCACACCTTTCCTCAAACAACTGCTCAGCATGATCCGCTGCAACCAAAGCCCAGTCCAACCAGCAAAACCATGGGCCATGACCTAAGATATCAGTGCTGCACTGGGGCCTCATCCTGTACAGCCTCTCAGAGGGACAGCAGAAGGCTCCTAAGTTCATTCTTACTCAAGGCACAAATCTGCTCTGCTGCTGTGTGCCAAGAGCTGCCCCTGGCTTGCTCAGGAACCAATCTGCCCCTCCCTATGCAGGACAGTTATCTGTACTAAAAACAGCTTTCCAGACTTGATTGACTGGAACCCGTGCTACACAGTGAGCAGGGCTGGCTCAGACATGCTTCAGGAGATAAAGAGTGACTGTGTTTCTAATTTACTTTTTTAAGATGATGACAAGTTATATGTGGGAACAGAATATTGATATTTCTGGGAAGAACAAGAGAAAAGGCAGAGAATTTTTTCTATGCTAAAGAAAGTAAGTTAATAGAGATTTTTTAAATCGCTTTTATTTGGAAGACATGCTGCAAGCCCAGAACCCAGTAAATAGCTCTGCAAGAAACTCCTTCAATCCAGCTGGGAGTGAGGCTCACATCCTCTTTTCTTCCCACTCTCCTCAATTCCCAACTCCAGCTCTCAAGAGGAGCATGGCAATCCAGAACAGGGTATCTTCCCAGGTACGTTTACAGAGCAACTTTCACCCACTGAAGACAACTACATAACTTTCTGTAGATTTCCCTCACCCACATTTTTTCATTCTCAGTTCAACTATCTCTTTTTCCCAGTTTCAGTCCACCATATTTAGCTATATATGCACCATTTTTTGTAGTAACTTACACACACACAGTGCTAATCCTCCTCCAAATCTCCTAGCCAAAAACAAGGCATTTCCTAGAAAAATGCTCTATTTAAAAAGAAAAAAAAGAAGCCACAGAACAATATTAGGCCAGCTCCAAAGCAGAACCTCCTCTACAGCAGCCGCTGTTTCCTACCATACAAATCTGTCTGGCAACTGATTAGAGGCACAGTAACAAAGAAACAGAAATAGCGTGAGTTAGGGCAGGGGGTTCCTTTTTTCCTTACCCCTCCAAATCGTGTATTCACAGACAGCAAACAGGATCACAAAGTCAACACTCGTATTTACCACCTACCTCCAAGTTTTCTAGGTCCACACAGAACAGCCCTTTCACTCTGCGCAGCATGACTGGCTGACTGTTATCCATGTTCACAGGAGCTTGAGCTGTCACCCAATGCCATAAACAGTGCATTGTTATTACTATAATCTCTTCCAGAACTAAAGGATTTTACAAGCAGTCATTATTCTTGTTTTAAATATAGGTTTTCAAAGAAAGAAAGGAGCCCAACAACAAGACAGCAATTATAACAGCAAGAGCTTTCAAGCTTCACAATGTCTAGAACAAGTCACTGGGCAAAAATAGGCTTCGGTCTGGACTGGAGGAGTCAGCAGATATTCTAATTTAGAGCTGCTGCTCTATTTCTGACGGGAGAGCCAGGGAGCTTCTGTACTTCCCTGCATGGCAGCTTTATTTGGGAGAGAGATGGGGGCGGGGGAAAGGAAGGAGGAGGAGGTGGGAGAGGGTGAAAAAGAGCATTGTTTCTCTAACTGCTGAGCTAAAAAACTGCTTTGCAATTAGGCTGTTTTTCAAAGGTGTTATGTCAGAGATTAGCACAATCTTGCAGTGCTCCCTCCAGCAACCCTAGAAATGCAAAGGAAACCAGAACCGTTTAAAAAAGCAAAGAAACCCAACAAAACAACAAACAGCCCATGGACTCAGGCCTGTCTCCTGAAGCAAGCAGTGGGCCGCAGGCAAGCCCTTCACCTGTGCACGCCTCCACTGCAACACCAGACCTCGGAGGCGGCCGCAGCAGAGCCCTGTTGCAGCTGGAGGCTTCTGAGGATCACAGAGGGGAAAGTTCTCCAACTCTACAGTTAGTTAGCAACTTTTTCAGTCAGTTTCAGAGCCTAAAAGTCCTAGAAAAAAGAAAGCTATGTGCCTTATGTGAAAAGATTATTACAATTGTGAGGTTATCTTTCTCCCTGTAGTGTTGAAACCCAGTGTAAGTATTTCAGTTTTACAGACAACTATCAGACTCTTAGAGATGTTCAGTGATTCCCCAGAGTAAATGTACAGTAGCAGCAGAACCAGGTATGGGACTTGAATACATCCCCACTTTCGTTGTCTGGCCCACTCAACTCTCTCTTTAAGGCTCCCTGATGGCTGCTCCCCACTCACCGCACAGACTGTGCATAATGCTAAGGGCAGCCACTTTGTATTTCATAATAGCTAATCTATTAAAGCACCTTCTGTCAGTGACTGCCCTTTTCAAATGATTCACCTGAAGTGTTGTTCACATGCATGAGATCTGAGCAACAGCAGGAATGATCCCATGACACCTCTAACATTTCTGAAAGACAGTCGCCCATCATGGACAGACATCTCTACTCAAAAATAACTGTAAAGACTAAATGTATTGCCCAGGTAATCTAAACACAGCAGGAGCTCTCAGCAGCTACATGAAGTGGATGCAGAACTTTTAAAAAATAGCCACAGACTTGGAATCATGGAGCAATTTCATTAAATGTACACCTTGTATTTCTGACCCACGGAACAGAAGGAAAAACAGTTTATACCTTGGTCACTGACTGGGAGAAGGTAATAAGCACAAATAAAAAGAGTGAACAGTTGGAAAATGTTCTCTTCCCGACTTGGATCAAAACCAAATTTGCTCATCTTTAGTGACTACACATACAGGACACTCCCCTGAATTATCAGGTTGTGGCAGATTTGAATTATCCACCTCCCTTCTCCCTGCTCACTCCACCTCTTCATCCCTTCCCCCGGTTTTGCAGGCACCACAAAGGATTTCAAAAAGAGCTACAAAGACATTCTTTTAGGCTCAAGCAATTCCAGTAACCCTAGAAACCAACAATAGTTGTGAGCCTGGCAGTTTGGCCACGGCAACAGGCTGCTTTTCTGTTCTGTCACTGCCTCTGCTGCACCTTCAGCTGTGCCACCCAAACCCTCACTGGGCTGGAGGACAATATCCATTCTAAAGCATCACTTTTAAAATAAACAGTAGTAAATAAAAGGTACAGCTCTGTCTCTAACTCATCCTATTTCACCAGAACCTGTTCAGTTACAGCAGGATGAATCTGGAATAACTTTCATAGAAATCTGCTGAATTTTTCATTTAGTCTTTTTACAGGCAGATTCCTGATGAAGTCAAAGAAATCGTGGCTTGTGTAAGGATCAAAGGAAATTGAGTGCAAACACTGAGCCAAAAAATGTGAAAAAAGAATGGAAAAAGCCTTTTCTGCTTTGTTTAGCTGCCAGTAGAATGAGCTCTACTTATACTACTGTTAATGTTATGCAGAACAGAACTTTCCCCAGTACAGAACAGCACAGATAAGTCATGCACAGGCCAAACCCAATGAAACAGTCCCAACCCTGAGGTTCTACTTATCACCTAAACAGAGGCAGGATTTCAGACTCTTAAAAAAAAATGCGTCCAGACAGGAGCTGGGGGCGTTGTCTTGTCTGGTCATTGCTGATTCCAGCAAGAGTATCAGATTATTCTGTGCAGTAAAAGGATCTCCAGTGATTTGCATGTTAAGAATTAAATGATAAAGAATCTGTAAAGATCAGAAATGTTCACGGTCTGTGAGCATGAACAGCTGATGCTGGCCACCACACAGAACACCAGAGGAGTTATTCATTTCATTCTTTCGCAGTGATGCAATGCTCTTTAGTATCAGTTTGAACCAGACTTCACTCACAGGAGGAGGCTTTGTGTGAAACAAAAAAAATCAACACGATTATTTGTTTCTGAGTAAAGACTCCCACTCTGTCAAAATCCAGACCACAGCTTCACAGCTGCCCAGAAAACTAACTCAAACCCAGCAGGCAGCTGGGAAAGTCACATATGAGGGGGCAGGAAGGTTCTGTGCAGATGGTTGCTTCTGCTTACCTGTACAACTTCTTTCCTCACATTGACAATGTCTAACCAGTCATTGAATCTCGGGTAGCTGTTGAGCTCTGCTGTCCTGTCATTCAGGGGCACACTCAGCTTGCACTGCCGCTGTCGGTGGATGTAGTCAATCAGTTTCACCTGTTGGAATCCAGAAAGCAAACCATTAAGTTCCTTGGGAAAAGCTGTCATCTTCACAGGCTTGCATAGTACCAAGGCAAAGGAGATACTCGTCTGTGATATAATGATGACATGCTCCTACAGGCACTCAGAGAAGCTCCTACATGGAAGCATTTACCTCACAGAGAGCATCTTTAGTATTTCAGGAGAAGGCAGTGCAGAAGTTTCTCAGAGCTATGTTACATATGCAGAAGCTTCCCAAAAGTACACTGCGTATTCAGTGACTGCTTTCAAGCAGGACCTCCTATT
Organism: Meleagris gallopavo; assembly: GCF_905368555.1. NCBI lineage: Eukaryota > Metazoa > Chordata > Aves > Galliformes > Phasianidae > Meleagris > Meleagris gallopavo. The sequence continues at coordinate 9,153,270 of NC_139424.1, read as the reverse complement.
TCCTTGGTACAAAGACTCAGCAGAGCTTCCTTATCTCCTCGGTTCAGCGACACAGCTCCTTCTGTTACCTGAACGAATTGCAGGCCAGGGTATCCATCAACAAACACTAGCAAGCTTCATAATATTGTTACAGCTTGTATCAGTAGGACCCTGTAGGGCCCATTCCTGCAGGACACAACGCGAAATCCGTATCAACAGAAGTCCTGGGAGCGGCTGGGCATCTCGATAAAATATGAAAGGGCATCCCAGCCATTTGAAACAATTAACTACATTCAGATTAACAGCACTGCGCAGATAGATGCAACCTCATGCTGGATGCTGTGGGCACTGCTAGGGTAACATGCCGGATTCCCTGTCCTCTGACCCATTGCTCCCATATGTTTGCTGCACTCTCTTTCATCTGGCCTTCATTTGGAATAGGAAGTCAGTGAGGCAGGAGTAACCAGTGTACCCAGAGATTCCAAAGCCCGCAATCTGATGAATATTTCTACTACAAAATCAGATTAGAAACAATATCTTCTTAAAATTAAAATTTAAGATTTATTCCAAAACTTTGATTGCCCATCTCGTGCTTAATGCACTACTCAGAAACTGACATCTCAAGCCCAGAATATAAAAATGACAAGAAGGAATATAATAATTTGTACTTTATGTTTGCTTATCAAAAACAAAATACTCTCAAAAGACTTTTCACTATGTCACACATTCCTATGGGGGAGACTTAAGCTTCAAAACAGTGCCTCAAAGCAAGTTAGCTGATCCATGATTTGCAAATGAAAACATGTCCTTAGTCAATAAATTGTAGCATTTGGGACAAGATTAGACTATAAATGAAAAAATAAACACAAATTCTTTCTCCACTAAAATCTCTCTCCCCTTGAGCTTCTGCTCAAAATATTTTTATTCTCTGTATCTGAAGAATGCAGTATGTTACTTATATGTTATACGTGGGAAAGAGAATTAGACCATTTCCCCCTACCCTAGATAAAGGATATATAAGAAATGAGGGAAAATGGATATTGTATTTGATCTCAAAAATGACCGCCGTATGGAGTACAGTGCTTTTGGCATGCTCATCAGTCTGGGAGAGCTACCAATACTGGGATAATATAAATTCTTCCTTGGCAGTACCGGGAGTAAGGAGTAGATGCTATTGGATGCAGGCTTTGATGGCAGGCATGTAAGATGTGGGAGCATTTACATCCAGCTGAAATCAGAGGAACTTTTTAACTCTTAACATGGCTTTGGAGCATAATACCTAACAGAAATTACCTTGAAAATCTCTCTCAATCTTTCTCAATCTCAGTACTTATTTACTTATTGTTACAGAGAGGAGAGGATAACACTTCCTTTTTTCCATTCTTTGCTTTCTGCAGTCAGTCCCAGTGCTGCAGAGCAGTGCAGGGCAGGTTTTGCAGACAGCTATGGCCCTGCTGCAGGCAGCTGCGCAGCACTGAGCTGATGATGCTTCACAGGCCGTGGTCCTGTCCCCATACCAGCTGGGGACAAGTGAGCTCTCACTCCTTCAGCGTAGTGCCATGCGCTGGTGTGACTGCGACTTCTGAGCGCTGCTGCAGCTTGGTGTGCTTGTACTTATTCTCAAAGACAGGCTGTCAGCTGTGCCCTCCTGCACAGTTGTACCTTCATCTGTATGCAACTCTAAATCAAGATGTCTCTGCAACATGCATGCTCTGTTCCTCCAGAGTGAACCTAGTGCACACAGGGCACACAAGATGTCTTGGCTGGCTTAGTCACGATGCCCTGCTTTCTCACTGTCAAGTGTTTTCATCTATCCAGTAAGGTCCCCCATTTGTAGCCAGGTCTACAATGATCCTGGAGATTCTGTGCAGAGTATTTTCATGCTAGCTGCTTGGTTTTTTTCTGCTACTCAGTGTACTTTTCCTCACCTCGTGCCTTGGCTTTATGTAATATACAGTCTGACACGCTCCAGCCAGCTGGCCTGCATTAGATATGGTGTGACTTTGAAAATCTTCCTTGTAATTAAAATAAGTCTGTGCATATCTGGAGTAGAGGTAATTCCCATGTTAGGGGAAGGAGCTGGAAATATTACATTCAAAGCAATTTTTCCACAATTCAGATTGAATGTTATTATGCATCCTACCTAGGATTTTTGCCCATCTTCTCTAAAACTCCTTTGTATGAGAGCAGGTTTGGGTTCAATTCCACTCAGGATGCTTGGTTCTGCTCTTACTGCCTCCAAACATAGCATGTTTGCATCCTAACTTATTTCCCCAGAGGACATTAGGCAGAAGAGATTAGAAAGCAGGGAATTAGCTGTGGGTAAGGATAGGAACAGAACAATCAAAACCCTGACAGAAGGGATGGGAACTAGAAGTCCGGGTAACAAAGCACACAGCAGGAATGGAGGCAATAGGAATGAATAAATGGTTTGAAAGGAGAGGGAAGGGAAGGTCAGTTAATGAGAGTCAGAGAGAAGAACTTGCAGGAAGTTTGAGGACTACTCAATAGCCCCCAGTATGCCAAAAGTCATCCTGCATAAATCAAAAATAGCACAGCTTCCAGGCTCTGCAACTGACATGTCATGGAGAGCAGAGGGATGACAGAAATCACCCAAGCATTCTCTTTACTGGAGGCCATTCCAAGTAAGGTTCAATGACTGTGTGCACTTTGATACACAAACAGCAACCACAAAATCCAGCCAAAGGCAAACTAGTCAGCCACAGCAAGCAGAATTCCCAGGGTGCTGCTTTATGCTATTGCTTCTTTCCCCAGGTCACCTCACTCCTTTGCCACTCCCAGGTATTCCTCAAGGTTGCTGAGCACCTAGGGAAAGGTCGGTGAAGTGATTTTAAAACTGGTACAGGCAGCCATGACATGCCAGCCAGTAAAAGTAGCAGCTTGGCTCCTCTGTCTGTAATGTTATTTTAGTGCAGCACCTCCCTTCAGGCAAGATCTATTTTCCTGGAAGAAGGATGAGGTATCAGCATAGTCTCTAAAGCCCGAGTGCCACATTTAGTTGGATGCAGCACTAATGATATGCAAATCCCTTCAAAGTAGCACATGACCCAGTATAAAGCAGGGAACTGCAAGCACTGACTGTGATAAGAAGGGGTGGGGGAATCTGTTCCAAAAACCACGGTGGAAGGCAGGATGAACTTAATCTATTTAGGGGAAAAAAAAAAAGTTAAGTCAAAGAAATTTTCCAAATATATATATATATTTATATATATGGCCCCACACAAGCTTATTATAGTGCAAATATCGTGAGAACTGCATCCTGCTTTGAACAAGGATATTGCTGAAGAACAGTCACTTTTCTCACATCCCTCGCAAAAGCTTTTCTCACCCATGTCAGTGCAACACCAGAAGCATCGCATCAAAAATGGGACCTTGACTGCAGGGAGCTGAGCCACGGCACCTGCTGTGTGACTGTGAGCAAAGGAATTATCCATTCTGTTCTGCCCCGCAGGCAGCTCTGCCTGCACAAACTCCCCGCAGCAGGCACAGCCTTCAGTTACTTTCACACTGCTTAAAGAGTGTGGATTCAAATATTTTTATCTGAGAAGGCTCACCCAGAGCATAACCTCCTAAAAGGACACCATGGAGAGGTACTCTGTGTAGCATAGATTTCAACAAAACTTTTCATCGCTGGATATAGCAGAAATGTAATCCTCTAAAATGAAGAAATAGTCTGAGTATCTCAGTTTGCCAAGTCCGGTTTTCCCATGATAACTCCTTCACATTTACTGATTTTCCCTCTTCCTATAAATAGTATATTTGCATTCTTTTCCCACCCTACACGCACCACGCTTCTTCCCTAGGATGGATTTCATTTTGTTATTTCCTGCCCAGACTTTTAACTCGAGAACAGTTAGGCTTTAATAGCTGAGCTGTTGCAAAACCCTTTTCTGAGAATATAATAAAACTTCTGGGTTCAGTGACGCACGTAAGAAACCCACAAACAACATGCAGGTCTCCAACCACAAACTAGACGGAGAGATAAAGCCAATAGCAAGCTATTCACTGCCTGCTTGCCAAACTGCACAGCCTACTCATCACAAATGGCAAACCCCACAACAGAAGCAGCAATATTCCAACTGCCTTAAACCCACAGAGATGGGAAGGAAGAAGAACAGAGACAGGATATGGAGCAGCTGGAGCAAATTGCTGCGTTCAGGGCGTGCTCCATTAGAGCCCTCCTCCTCCTTCTCTAGTGGAGTTGACGGTGAGAACATCCAGTTCTCTTTCTCCTTAAGAGTCACACATAAAAAATTAGGTTTCATGCATTTGGGAGTCAGCTATCTCTCAGAGCTTACCTTGTGAACTGCATTTTGTTCATACTTAGAAAATGGCAGCCTACTTCAGAAGTCACTAAAAGATAAGTGCATTATACCTGATGTAACTCTCATACACAGAGAAAAAAAATCAGTCTGGTTTCAAAGCAGTTGATCCAAATAGCTTGTTCTAATGGTTTTAATGCTCACATCTTTGAATGCAGCAAGTGCAGCAAGATTATTTTCAATTTTAAAAAGGGAAACTGAGCCCTAGAATGAAATTATACATTAAAGAATCTGGGGACAGTCAAAGGTACTCTGATAGGGACTCTACCACACCAAAGTAGCAGCCAAGATTGCTTCAGAATATCAGCAGTTTGAGACTGTTGAGAAAATTGTATTTTCACAAAACCTATCATGTTTTCCTCACCTTCAACTTCTCCAGATGACCTGAAATGTACACAGTAGACAGCTGACATTAATCAACAAATCAAGCACATGTTAAACAGCAGTTCACGCTTCTCCTGTCCTCTGAGATGAAATCTCATGGAGTCTGGCAGCACTTGGAAAGACAACTAATGTGAGCTTCCACCAATACTTCCACTTACTGCCTTGCAATTTAACAAGCCAGTGGCTGAAGTTTTAAAAGGACTGGATCAGTGGATGACCCAGCTCTTACATGCAGCTAAAAAAAAATGCAAATCACCTATATTCCATAATCAGGAAGGAACTCCTCTACTAACCTACCAACAACAGACCCAGAGGGCACGGTGCACTCACCAAAGCATCAGACAGCAGCTCGTGCTGCAGCAGAACACTGCGTGTGTCCCTTGCAGTACAAGAGGGGCAGCGTTTCTGCCTTTGGAACCACATCTTCTGATCTTGGAGCTTATCTTCATGTGGACACTGGGGAACCCAAGATGAGTCATCTAAAGGCACCCAGTGAAAAGTGGATTTGTTTTACACTTTTAGCTGACTCTTCTCTGTTTTCCCCAGTGCCAGTATATAGACAAACCCTAATTCAGACCCCAAAAATCTGGAGCAACCTGACTGCTGAAAAGATCGAAAAAAGTCAGAATCTGACTTGCCAAATTTATCTCTGAAATCATGCTCAGAAATCATGTGAGAAACTGATTAAGATCTCAAAAATCATTCAGAGACCAGCAGTCTGTGAGTGTACTTCAGGAGACTTTTTCAAAGTCATCTGAACTGAAGAAAGGTGCCACTGAGTTGATCCATGGAAATTTAATAGCAAACATTTCATCTTTATAGAGCAAGGTATGCAGAAATATTATACAGGAATATATTATACAGATACAGCTGTGAGGTCTACCCCACAGACTGCACATGGAGCAAGGAGCAGAAGGATGGAGGATCACAAGACTCAGTGTCTAGTCTCAGCTCTGTGAGGATCTGCAAACACAATGCAACCCACCCCACAAGCACTCATGAGCTCCACTGTTCAGTCAACCATCCTAAACAGTTCTGGTTCAAAGCAATGGCTTGCAGAACTCTTCAACTAACAACAAACCAACTGTCTTTGTAACTCCTACGTACCACCCAACCTACCACCGAGCTGTTCCTTAGCTCAGCTTGCCTGAAGCAGCTGACTCATCTGAATGCCTCCTGGCTATCTGAATTGTTATCATCTGATCATGGTATCACCAAGCAGCATCTGAAGACTCTGAAATTCTCCTTTCCCTCTAAGTTCAAAGAAGTAATTTGTTGTGAGCATAAGGACAAAGATACCTTATGGCAATATGGACTGTTCTCTCTCTAGTAGGAAGAGAACTGAGCCAGAACTGCCTCCTCTTGGCTTAACCACATCTGCCTGATTAAGTGGTGACAGCAGGTCTGTAGTCTTTTAACATGACGTGTTAATGTAGCAGGTAAAACTGATCTGAAGCTGTTCATTAAAAAAAAAAAAAAATTGTTCAACTGCATAGAAAACCATCCTTCCCATCTGATCTTTCATTAGGAAAACTCAGCTGAAACAGAATTCAGGTGGTGAGTCGAAATCTCATAAACTTCAAAGCTACTTTGAATCCAGTATGGATTTCAAACAGCTTTTTTCAAGGCAAGCACAAGAGCTGCACAAGGACAAAACATACAACACAAAATAAAGAGATGGAAAAAAACATTTCAGGAAATTACTTGTATCCTAAAAGTAATTCACTTCATTTCTCACACATATGATTTTGCCCCCAACAAAACTGAATACACTAAAGGATAATATTTTGACATGAATCTTCACCAGACATACAGGAGGAGAGCCAAGTTCACAGATGAAACATTACAAAATGGCTGGTAGTGGATTCATTTATTCGAGATGGTATTGGAGAAAAGGAACTCTCATACATGTCAGACTCCCGTACCAGACTGAGGCCCATCCAATAGTTCTGGCTAGAACTCACTTCCTGGTGCCTGTCTCCCATCCACCTCTAGTGATTACACGAGTGCAAAGGCACCAGGTACAGAAGTTCTTGCTACTCTGGACCACGAGCGCAGTCTCCTTTGAAAATGACAGCTTGCAGAACAGTGCCACTGTTTTGAATGTCAAAAACAACTGCATACATGCAAGACCCCAGGCAGTATCACTTTTTTAAAAATAGGAAAGGAAGAGGAAGAAGGATTAAACACAGTTTGCACAAATCAAGGAGCAGTTTTAAGAACAGGTCAGATTTTTCAGTCCTCGGATCTCACCACACCAGATCACGGCAGCAGTGACTGCTATGGAGCTTCTAAAAAGCAGAGGAAATTGGACTGACGGGAAGGACAGGAAGAAGTGCTCTGAGGGACAGCAGCACCGCGGCACTGCGCTGCAGGTCACAGTGAGGAAGCCGCAGAATCTGCATCAGCTGAGGATCTGCGCGTGGAGTCTCCATGCCAGCCTTACTTGCAGCAGCTACAGCAGAGACATCTGAGAACCTCCCACTTCTGCAGAACCCAGATGTCTGTAGTGGCTTAAGAACTTTTGGTTTGAGTTTTTCTTAAAAAAAAAAAAAAAAAAAAAAAAAGGAAATAGTTTCTCAATGCATTGCTAAACAAACCCTGCAGAACAGGACCCAGTGCAAGCCAGCAAAAAAGTGTATACATAAGGTACATTTGGGGGGAAAAAAAAGAAATTAGTAAATAAAAACACAGAAAGGTAGAGGGATGGGGAGAAATGGAACATCAGATGAGTGCATTTTCCTTTGAATCTTCAGTCACGCCTGAGGCTGACACAACAGCCACTGGCCAAACACTACAGTATGTTATTTCTCCTTTGTTAGATGATGCAGACAGCATAATTTCTGGGTCACTTGGAGGCCACATCCCACCTCTCCTCTCTGCCCTTCTCTCTTTTTCACAATCCCAACAACCAAGAGCTGTAAACACCCAGCTGAGGACTCCCAGCTAAGGGTGGAAGTGGGAAGATGACACTGCACAATCAACCAGTTCCCTGTACCTGATAGCAAGATTCTCTTTGGAGGTTTCATACAGGCCTAATGCAGCTGCAGCCACAGTCCTCTGCTTAAATATCAGAGATTTCACACCCAGCGTGCACTAACAATGAAAGCTCTCCCCCTTCCTCTGTAACCCAAAGCCATGCAACTGCAGCAGAATGACTGTGAGAGCTCTGCAAGAATTGCATTTACTGCTTGCTGTGCACAACCGTGCTGCTGCCACATCAGATCTGCAGCTCAACCTTCCCTCAGCTTAGACTTCTTTTTAGCATCCACCTAGCAACATTAGCTCAGCCATGATTTACTAAGCTTAACTGTATTTCCGTATGGAGCACAGAAAGAATAATCCTTACCCTTGCAAAAGGACATCATTATTCCAAGCAGCCTGAAGACCTGTTAAGGTTTCCCATCCAATCATGGACTTGTGCATGTGCCACTTAGCAGGCTTGTGGCTTTACCTGTCATGTAGAAAACTTCTGTCCAAACACAGAACATCTTCTGTTTTCAATCAAATCTGATTCCCTTATCCAGTCTCTGTTCACTTGCAGCCAAATCTCAACCAGCTCCAACAAACTGAGTGACAACCTGGAAGAATATCACTATCAGTTTTGTCCTCAACAGCTAAGGCTAGGCAAAGCCTAGTTCAACACAGTTTTGGCCCTTAACCAAGATCTTTAGCAATAAGATAACAAATGCCTGTCAAAAATGGACTAGGCAGAGCTAATGATGCCTTTGGCAAGAGAGTACAAAAGTTTTCCTGCGTTCTCTTCCAGGACTTTTATACCTCAAAAGGCAGTACCACAGCCGAGACACTGACCCTTGTCAGAACAGCTCTGATAGAACTCTGGAGAGCCTGAGCAAATCAGACTTCCATCTCTCTGCCTCAACAAAAGACCAGCCTTGAATAAGCAGCTGGAACATAGCTTCAGATCCCTGCTCTCCTTCCTATTTCCTGCATGCTCCTAAGTGAGCCACCGCAACAGCAAGTTTAGAGCTTATATACTTTGATACATGGAAAATAACTCTCAAGTGTCCTTGATTCTACAGGGAGGGAGATGTAAGTTCCTAGCACAGATAAAAGAGTAGAATTTACAGCACAAAATTTTAAAGCCAGACATTTCCTTCAGAAAGGTCAGGAAGGGAATGACTAATTCTAGGCTCCCATCATATTCTTGAACTTTCATTTTCTCCTCATCACAAGCAAAGTACCAAGCACCCTCTGCTCTCATCAAAGACTGCAATGGATGACACCTTGCATGGCTAGCCTGAATGCTTCCTGAAAGCCTGCGGGGTCTCTAATGAACTGCTCTCTTTTAGTAGTGCACTTATGACACACGATGCTGTCCCTAATTCCAAAGAATTTTTTCACATTTGACTTCTTCTCAGCTAGACTGCCAGCCACCCACCCAAACACCAGTTTGTTTTCTGGCCACATTTGCTTTACATGCTGTATCTTTTGCCTTCTGACCAAGAAATATGTTATACAGTCTTATATATTTGTATACAATGAGCTTTATATATATTTAAACTTAATTGATACAACTACATCCACAAGCCCAGTTATACTAGTATAATTACACCAATAGTAAAAAAAACCTAACTTCATACTGCTGATCTGGTTGAAGTTCAGAGTTGCACTAGGAGAACTTTTGTCAAAGAGAATTAGACTTCATAGCATTAGTCCTTTCTTGTAAAAGTGTTTACAATTTCTACATCTTTGACAATTCATGCCCTACATTCTTCTTAGAAAACATTCTTCATAGTATTCCTTTGTCACCCCATTTGCATTACACATGCTTAATTACATTTCTTTTGTCTTGAAGTATCTCCTCTGATTATCCACTGAAGAATAAGTTCAGCGGCCCTGGTTCAGGATTTCTGCTCAATCTCTTGCTCAGATGACTGTATCAGAGGAAGGACCCTGCTGAGTGACAGCAACGAGAAAAAGATAAAAGCATGCCTACTTATGAGAAAATAAAAAGACATTGTTACAAGTCTCTATGCTATTCTGTAATGGAAATACCCATTCCTAAGGAGCACTGGCAAAGACAAAGGGATTCTATGTTGTATTTTTCTGTCTGTGAACTGACAATTCAGGGTGCTGGATACAAATTCATTCTTTGAGTTCTGAGATTGTTCACAGCAGCCAATCAACACTTAATAGTTACACAGGATCATTTGTGGGTTTTTTTCAGGCTCCTTTCCTTTGCAGTATTCCATCTTGATCTTTCCAAAAGGAATACAAACATGTTAAGCATTATGAAAAATACTAACCTTCCCAAGATGCTTCTGAAAACCAAAGCACCACACCTATGCAATGAAAGACACTAAATGGCCCTGGTACTCTCTACCTCCTGCTACATGGGGTACAAAACAGTCCTGGAGGTCATTTTTACAGTGCTTCTCCGGAGTAACAAGGCCAGAAATTGGTGAAGGCCTACAAATGTTTGAGGGATCCAGCAGTGCAAATAAGAAGCAGCAGACTGTTACTAGCTTTTCAGCTGTGATCAGACAATACTGGAATTTTCACAGATTCCCCAGAATGCTGGATTAGGTCCTGCTTGTGTTGTCTGGTACCCAAACAATGCTGTTGTCTGGCTTAGAAACGAAAGCATTGGGGAACTTGGCACAATCAGTTTGGCTGCCCACCATGCACTTTTCTATGCTAGCACTTCTCTCCAGAATGACTGAAAAACTTCAGGCTTAGCAGCACACCCTGTTTCTAAATACACAACCCATTCGGAAACAAAAAAAATATGTAAAAATAAATTATTTTTAATTTACAACATATATTTTATGAAGCATTGCCTACCACTTCATTATCAGTGAAGAGATGTTTACGTTATGCAATGAATCCACATACAAAAGCACGCTGCTGATAGACACTGGCCTTCCATAGTTTCCCAAAGAACATTCTCCTCAAATGTCTGAATGTTAATACAGGGGCTGGGGCTTCTGTGTTGCGGGTTGTTCTTGGTTTTTGTTTTTTTGTTGGTTTTGTTGTTTTTTTTTTTTTGCATTGCCAGTGAAAACGGAGGAGGGAAATGGCTGAGAAAACAACATGCTTTTTTAAAAAAATGTCAGCTATAGGAAATTGCTTAACTGGAATGTGGCAACTTGCCATGTTCTCTGAAAGTGTCTTTTAAAACAGCAAACCAACTACGAAATTGCAGTTTGGGATTGTCAAAAAAAAAACCAAAGTACACCAAACCCCCACCTCTGCTCAAAATATTTTGGACCTGTACAACATCTCCTTATTTCAGAATTTAAGAAAAATGGCAGTGATCTGCCATGCATTAGAGATCAGAGATTTTCAGTTCATAAATTTTACAGGATGCTTCCTAAACACTCCATCTAACACACTGAGCACAAAGCAGGAAATACAAGAATGAAAAATCCTTTGCAGAAATATAAGCCACCAAGCAGAAAGCTGATCACCCACAGCTCAGCTCTGCCAAAGGTTTATGAAACAATTCAAAAATAAAATCGACTGTATGAATTTTCGTTTTCTTTTCTCTAGGGCTGGATATGCCATTAGTAAGTGGGAATCACACTGCGCATTTTTGCCTGGTCAGCTTTCTTTCCTTCTCAGTAAATAAACACATAAACCTATACAGTTTATCCTTCCAGCTCCCTCTTTTTCTGCAGTACCATGTGTCCTCAGGTTACCTTTCTGCCATCTCAGAACCAACAACATCACAGTCGCTGACTAACCTCTTTTCTCTTACAAGTGGGTAGACAACATAAAGGGACACTGAGCTCTTAGCCCAGGAAGCCTAAGGCACACCTCCCTTCACGCAAGTATCCTCAAAACAACCCTCGTGCAACATGCCAAGTGCATCTCATAATTGTGCTACAGCACACTGAACACAGGAATTCCAGTTATGCCTGAGGTATCCTCAGTTCAAGAATGACCTCTCCTCAAAACACTCCTGATTTCCTAGTGGAGAAGTATTCATTTACACTCCTAGTATATTCACCTAACTCAGCTGTCTGCAGAATGCTTGAGATTTGTGAGATTTAATGCAGTTTAAGAAACTTACTTCTATGCATTTGCAAACAAGGGAGAACTGCATTCTGGATAGCCTGTCACCCAAAAACATAGGAGGCACCTTCCTGCAGTAGATTACAGATAGAAACTCCTCTCTAACACCCCAGGACCATCCCTCTGAAGGAGTCTGTGTTGTATTGAAAATGAAGGACTACTTGAAGAAGTTTGGGTTTAATGTGAGGTGTGGGGAAATGCTATGAAACAGAAGAATGGTGTTCCAGAAAGACTTTACTTATTGCCTTTTTCCTGATTCTTTTAAAATTACTGAGGTGAGCTACGTGCGAAAACTTAACTGTTTGACTGTGCTGTAAGACTGTTCTTCACTTACTGAGTTTCTGTGACTGTGTTGTATGAGGTTTTCTACTGGACTGGGTTGCTTTGCTTCCTACTCTCCCTGCTATTCTGCAGGAAAATGAGCAGGAGTGAGGCAACAGGAAGAGTAGGAGTTCCCTCTGCAGAGACAAAGCAGGATGTGACCTCTGTTCCCTAAATAGGATAGAAATGGTTGGAACTCGATATCCAAGTTGGTGTCTTCCTAAAGCAAGGAAAGACTACATCAAGGACCAAAAGCAAAGCTGTTTATCATGGGTTAGAAACTGCATTTGATGACACTGGGACAGTGCTTTGTAAGATAAACTTAATTAACGTTAATAACTATAATGATGGATTCTTGCTAAAGAACACGTAAACACCGTTGTACTTGATGAAGCCTCAACTGCTAACCTTTGATCTTACCAAGTATTGGTGCTGCTCCTACCTGACAGCATCCTGCAGCTTTGGTGCTCTGCTTTCGTTGGGACAGGGTGTCTGGAACCTGTGTGACCTGTTTGTCCAGCTGAGAGCCAGCCCTTCCCCACTCGTGCTGCCCTACTAAACTTTGCCTTTGAATTTAACAGCCTCTCATGACACCGGTTTCCATGAGCTGCCTGACCCCTTGCTTTCCAGAGCAGCATACAGATTGCTACCTAGAACAAAGGAACGAGTGTGAATTATCATAAGGTAGCTTCATCTCCAAGCACAGATTCAGAACCATACAAAGTCTTTTCAGTCTCAAATCTAAAACTCCTGTATTAGCATGCAGATGACCAGAGTTGAAGGAGGCTTTTTTGTCTAAGTACCCCAGCTTCCTTACTACTTCAGTGTTTCTGTGCTGGTTATGGTTACAATTGGCTTACTGTTGTCAAGGCTGCACAGAGGGCCAAGTTGGTACTCAATGCTAGAAGTGAATACTTTGTGAATATCAAAGTTTAGCCTCTTATCTCCAGTCTAGGAGAGCAGCTTCTATATATGCCAGCCTTCAAAGCCAGAGCCTTGTCTATTAAGGATTTCTGGTAGTACCACAGATTAAAAAAAGAAAACAAAAAATTGGTTAAGATGACTAGCTGGGTTAGTGGTAGCTAGGATGACTGAGCTCCAGAGCAGCTACACCCACATACCAGAACAGGGTTGTGACAGCAGGTGTAATTGCTCTGCCGTTAAAGTCAGAAATAGCCAGATATGCCTGGGCCATTGAGTTCTGCCCCCCCAGCCCAGCAAAGTAATTCTGCATATGTTTTATTCACATATGCCCTAACTGAGGAGTTTGAACATATAACTGAGGCAAAGGTAAGAACTGTACAGTACATCTCTAGAGACTAAAAAGGCAAACTTCCACTGCTATTTTAGAGCTCAGTGGTCCTTCTATCTCCTTTCTACTAGAATGGGCCCTACTTAGCTTACAACAGATGACTGCTCCTCACAGTGCCTCAACTCTAGCTTGCTTCTCCTTTTAGCTGAAACACTTTTTTATGAAGCTAAGTGAAAGTGACCTAGAGTTTGTTTATGCTCTCAAAGGGTATATGTTTTGTGCTGGAAACAAGTGCCTCTAACCAGACTGACTCCATACTACAATAATAACTGGAAATGAACTCTGGACCATCGGCTCCCAGCCGATCTGGGTTAGATCATGTTGCATAAATAATAGTCAACTCTGGGGGTGGGGAAAGGAGAAACTGCTGCACTTTCAGTAACGTGGAGCAGCCTCCTTTCTGCTGCAAAGGCACATACTCCTAGCAGCTGCACAAAGCCTCAGATCAGTGATGATATATATGGAACCAACAAACACAGCACTGGGAGGAGAGAGGGAAAAGCTTTAGGGTTACACAGCAGCTGAAAGGAAGGACCAGGCTATAAAACAATGTACCATACAGTTTCACTTGAGTTTGAACATTGAGACTAGCAGATAGTCTGTCACAAGTTTGCTTCATATACCAGACCCAGATAAGCAGTGCTAAGGCTGCATTTGTCTCGTAACCATGCCATCTGTGATAGTCATTCCCACGAGAGAACTACAGTGCAATGTGTACAGTGCAGGTGAAGTTCCTTCTTCTCCTATTTCCACCTTCATCCTGCCTCCCAAATACTAAGGAACACCAGGACTACCAAGCACTTTCTCTGAAAGTCTGCCCTACCTACTTCTTGGAAGAGGTTAGAAAAACTGCAGAGTAGAAATGCTCTCATTAATAGGTGGGCTGCCTGCAGTTCCTTTTAGCTTAGACTATGTTGGATTTGGCCATTCTAGAGAATGAAGAAGTAAATTAAAAGTCCTTGTCATGTGGTCTTGCAATCTTGGTAACCGTTCTTTGTCCTTGTGTAGTGGATCTGGAGAAGTTGCAACTTTTGATCTCAAAGCATCTGCCTTCTGAGCACAGCACACTTTCAGTACAGATGACTAAAGGTTTTCGTAGGTTGGAAACCAGCAATGGCAGAAGAACTGGAGAGGGGACTCCAACAATGCTTACATTCTCTTTTAAGCCTAGTTTCAAATATTATGCAAGTTAACTATATCAAATTTCGCACTTGGTTGTTCTGTACTTGTGTGTAGGCAGGCTGGTATCCTCTCTTGCTGAGGCTTTCTCACAAAGCTGATCTCGAAACAGTCTGAAACAGTCCCTGATCACAACAGAAAATTGATACATTTGTGCAGGATTACAGTAAGCTGGAGCTTAGTACATGTTGATCTACTGATGTTATAGGCTATCCAGAAGCCATTCAGCTGAGCTAGGAAATTTGGTACGATGAGTCAGAGCAATGCATGTAACACTGTTATTCATGTAGTTAATAACAGAACATTCATTTTTTGAGCTCTGAGTTAACAAGTCCACCTGATCTTCCAACTTCTATTTGCTCATATGGGGCTTGGATAGGACTTGATATCCATGAGTTTGTACTCACCTTTAACAATTCCTGGTACTGGCTTCCATCAATAAGGCAGAGAAATAATCCTTCTGTTTCCTACAAATAGCACACTTTCTCACTTTGCTTTCCTATTTGAGTACTGTTTCCTATTACCTTGCTTGTTAAAAAAACACTTAGTTTACATCAGACTAAGTCTGAAGACAGTACAAACAGACAGCACTGCTGTTAAAATAGCAGGATCTTCAAGTGAGGGTCAAGGCCACACTGTTTAAGGTATTCAGCATTGAAAGGCACTGATAAAAGAACTGAGTCAGCAGAGAGTAGAGCTAAATTCAGCTCTTAACTCTTGTTTTAACATGCTTCAACTGCACTGTTTTTCAGCACAGCCATATTCAGTATGTATTATTGCATATGAAACATGGGCTCACATAGTCTGACATTCATTTAATGCCAACTGAATAACCCCAGGGAACACAAGTGGGGTCCTAAGTTAAAGCCAGTTGTGCTTTTTGCTACAGGTAGGTCGCTTACGTGATAGCTTTAGCAGACCAAGTGTTTTATCAGGTGATATGGCTGTAAATAATTTACCAGCCACCCCATAACACTTGATTAAAACCTCCTGAAAGATCTAATTGAATTGTCTCTGAAAGAACAGATAATGGTATGACAACTGTGTGAAGGGCAGATGGCAAGTGGAAGCTCATCAGAACACGAGAAAACAATTTAGAAAAAAGGTACCTTTATCTGCATTGAGTTGTGATGATCTCTACTTGTCTGATGTTGGCTTTTATGGAAGTCATTTCTTCTTTCTGCCTTTGGGCATCTGAAGCAGCAGCAAGAGTACTGGCTGTTCTCACGAGTGGCATTTGGGCATTTGTAGAGTAAGTACCTAATATCTTAGGCAACCAGGTTAGAAAGCGTTCACTGCATCGTTTAGTGACGAGCAGCAGAAAGGATATGTACTATTCTACAAACAGGTCAAACTTGGACAAGTCATGCAGCAGTAGATACACTATGGAGTTTCAAATGAGAGGAATGCCCTGACCTCGAAGTCATACTTATTTTTGGCTGGGGTAGATTGATATAGGCTGCCAAGTTGGGTCTCAGGCTCTGGGCACAGGAGATCTGAGCTGATTCTTTTGAGTAGCAAAACAAAGTTATGGTAAACATGGGAATTGGGCTGAGTGCAAAAAGCTGACTGGAAACTGCTCCAATAGAAGATTCAATACTTTTTAAAAAATTATCAATGCATGCACCCAGAAGAATAACAGTTGCTTGTGTTATAGGGTACAATAACCAAAATAAATCATCTCTTGGTCATACAGGTTCATACCTGCTCTCAGCCACAAATGCCTGTATATAGCCCATTTGTCAGCATCTGGAAGCAGATTTGAGACTGTATTGCCAACTACCTTCCCCAAACCCCAGCAGTGAAGATTAAAAAACAAACAAACAAACAAACAAAACAAAAAAAACAAACATAAAACCACCAACTGGTTACTGATCAGCCTGCCTCTTTCTACTCACATTTCACTTGGCCTCAGATTTTTAGCTGTGAAATCTCACTGTTTCATAACTTCAGAGAAAAAGGACTGTCCTGGTATCAGGACTTCAAGGAAAAAGCCTCAGCATCTTTCCTCCTCAAATAAACAAGCCATTCTCACTGGTAAATTTCAAAATCCCTCATCCATTAGAACGGCTCTCCAATTTTCCCCATGTCCTCTGTCTCAAAATTTGAGGCCAGATAAACCTTGGAGCCACAGCAAACTTCATTAAGCAGCTGGAGTCAGGCTCAGCATTAAGAAGAACTCCAAAGAATTCTAGCAATGCAGAGACTTGCAGTGCTTGCTGATACTGTTCCCACAGCTCAGGCCCTTTGACAGGAAGCACTGTGCTGCTAACTCACCCTGAAAAATACAGTTTGAATGTGGAGATTATTCTTTGCAGTATAAAGGGGCCGTGCCTCGTATGTTAGAGACCCCACACCAGGCTCTTCTCCTTACGATGACAGGATGACAAAAAAGGCTGATCCAGCCTATTTATTGTGCACAGGATCTGTGATGAATACAGAGGCAGGGATCAGACTATGCATTTCATCGTGTGCTTCCCCCTCCCCCTGCACCCACCTGCAGGCTCCAGCAAGACAGAACTGTGCAGAACTGCTGAGTCAGGATCTCCCGTGGGGTCTCTGAGGTCTGCAGTGCTGAAGCCAGGTGACAAAGCTCTGTGACAAGGCAGAAAGTGAAGCATCTGGAAACACATATCACATCGTGGACACTTCCAATCTATCAGAATAGGGTCTGTCTGCCTTTGCCCCCACTCGCAGGGCAAGCCAGCATTCTTGTCATGCCTTATGCAGTTGTTAAAGTAAGTGAAGTGAGGGGCTGCAAAAAACTGGCCTCCGAAGGTGGACAGGTAGCAGGCATTTTCTTCTCCCTCTAGAGATCTTTACATCAGCGGTGTGCTAACCCTGAACTATTTGTGCAAGAGCAGCTGCAGCAGTGGCTGGTCAGCACGTGTCAGAACTCTTACTGCATGATTCCCGCAGGACTGGAATTGCCATCACAAAGACACTTGGGCCACTGCTTTCTCTCCTCCTCTCACCCTGTTCCAAATAGCTCTTAGCTGCTACACTGCATCACAAAGTCATCTGTCTCATCAACAATCAGAGTAATTTCTGTACACTGCTTTAGGAAACGAATACACCTTGTAGTTGCAAGGTCTGCATTTTCTTCCCAGTGTTGCCACAAAAAACTGAATGCCTTGAAGCCAGATGTTAAGTCTCCCTCAACTCACCCATTTCAGTGTGTCTGTAAGAGTACCATGGATATCTGCTAGTAGAATATTATGGGCAGGCTGGGGAACTTGCTCCTTCACTAAGAAGAAGGGCAAGGCAGTTTGATACAGAGCACAAGAGGCTGTAAGGAGCTCTCAAACACTACAGTGGGCTTCAGCTAAGAGCAGTGCTGCATCACCACACATTGCTCTTGCCCCAGTAGCTCATTTCTTGGCAAAGGAATGAAGGAATAGATGCTACTACCTTCAACTTGAAATCTTACACTGTGAGGAAACCATTAACTTCAAAGCTCTTAGCTTCAGATCACAAACTAGTCATTGCAAATAGGGCAATCTGAATAACACAGCAGAGAAAAAAAAGAGGAAAGAACACATCATTGGAACTGTTGCATGTCTTGGCAGCAGGATGATGCTGTAGATTAAGTTTCCATATGAATGAAAACCTAAATACTACTACCAACCTAGCAGAAGTATTAAGCCGGGTTAGCTGTGCCTTCAGTTGCAGACTGGCAGCTGGTAGCAGATAAGGCTGTTTGGTTGGATGCAAACAGGTAACTACTGCTACAGACAAGCCTTAAGCATCACTACAAAAAAATCCTCTCCTTTCTTCCTCCAAGCCTCAGCTCTGTAGCAACCCTCCAGCTCATTGTCCATGACTGCAGATGGTCCAGGAATTCAGGTTGCAATGGCAGGTGGCCTGCAGAAGCTCTGCCTCATTATACCCATACAAAATGCCAGCGATACAACAGCGGCTAAGTCAGGCCTGCAGCACTCAGCAAGTTTTAACACACATAATATCCTTATTTAATACAAACAGGGTTGGCAAGCCCTTTGACATCCACTCTGGGGTTTCTTCCAGCTTTGTTGTGTAAGGAAATGCAAAGTCTCTGGTGTTTGTGCTCACCTTGGTTTATCTCAGTGTCAGCTGTTTCCTTAAAACAAGGGAAAACAGACAAGAATATAGCTTCCAGAATTCACTAAAATTAGGAAAATAAATACTGCATCTGACCTGCACCTGCACTAAGAGAGTCTAATGCTACTAACTGGTGCTGGCCTGAAGCACTCAGAACTATCTCCATCGAAACTGTGGAGAGTTACAGGCCTTTGTACGAAGTGTTTTAGCTTGCGGAAAGTTTCAGTTTTGATCAGTAAGACAAATGGCCCATAAACTGAAATGTCTTGCTTCGCTGATGAAGTTTTTAAAAGGAGATATCTGAAAGTCAGAAGTCTTCTGTGGAAAGTTCAGTCAAAAACAGTTTCTCTTTTCCCTGAAACTCTGAGCAACAAAAACTTATGAACTTCTGCTTATTTTGGTGGAGCTGCAACTATCTCCTAAAGCAGATTTAACCCTCTAGCTTACTAACAAGGTAAAAAGAAAAAAAACCCCACTGTTCTAGAAGATAGAAGACTGGTGATAGAAAATTCTCAATGCCTTAAGGATGGATAAATTACTGAGCACTGTAGGTCAGCGCAGGGGATACAGTCACACATCTTCCACATCTTTCAGTAGTTACTTACTGACCAACCCATTTGCATCCCCTACCTAATAACTTGCAGTCGTTACACCTGATTGAAGTTCTCAATCTGGAAATAAATACTTATGATTTATTCTTTCTAGTTTAGTCAGCAAAACTAATAGCTAAAAATACAGCCTCACACTGGAATCTGCAAGACTCTACAATAGCCTACACACACAGCAGTAATGAGAAGCCCAAGACTTCCTTTCTAAATTTAGGTTGCTTCAAACAGAAGTGAAAGTTCTTTAATAAATCAACAAACCCATGTTTTAGAAGCAAACAACAAGAGTAGGACTGGGCAGGAAACTGCTTGCCCAACCTTTAGAACTTCCTTGAAAAAGGCTTCCAAGCATTTTCAGGGATTCAGACCACAGACCAGCAAACTGCCCCGTCCACCTCCTGGCTGCATTCTGAAAGCCATGCTCAATTAGTTCTTCTGGCAATGTCACATATCCAACTGAGAGCCTGGATCTGCTGCATCCCAGCAAGATTCCTCAGTGCCATGCTAATTACTGCTCTAAAGCAGATCTCACAGTTTCTGCTAGAGCTATTCCACTTGGGATAACTACGAATCATAGAATAATCATCAGATCACAGGCACTCTCTAGCCCCTTATCAAGGCATGATTCCTTATTCTACTGATTAAGTGTCCATGAGATGCACACAATGCAAACTAGACTTCCTCTCTACACAGAAAAGGAATGACAGACACCTGACCTCTGCTCACAAAACATTTCAAAGCAATGAGCGGCATTCACCTGTTTTATTCTTGGAGACTTGTTGCAACTGGACAGAGAATGCCATGGGTCTGCATTTGGGTTCAGCCCCCAGCCTTCAACTCTATAATTTCAACAACTTCCCCAAGCATAAGAAGAAGAAGCACATGAAACTCCTTGTTTTCTCCTTTTAGGAAAATCACTGCTGAGAAGGCAGGAAGCTGTTTCTTTTTTCCTCTCATTCATTAAAAGTGTATTTGAGTCAGACATCTAACTACATATTCTACACTATACTCTTGCTGCAATCCCTTCCCCAAATCACTTCTGACTGATCAAAAGCATTAGTAAGTCAAACTAAAAAATTCTCAGCCCATATGTAGGAGCGGGCATTTCTGGTGCAAATCTATTGGTTTTACCTGCCATCATGGCTTCAGTTTGTAGGAAACAAGTGTTTCTCATGTCTCTCAAGAGAGTACTGCTGGGCTAGGATAACCCTCTGGGATCATCTGTAAATGGCATAGCAGCCCTGCTCAGGAGTTGCATCTTGAAAGGGCAGTCCATCTCTTTTGGAACAGGTGTGCTTCCAGAGTCAAAGATCCTGTTTCCTCGCTTACCAGCTGTGGCAACTAAGCCATTGCTTTGGTGTTGCTGCTAGTCGTGTGGGATTACTCCATGGGAATGAGAAATGGGCTAGGAGGAAAGTCTCTAACATTTGTCTGAGTCAGTATCTCTGGGTGGTGTCATCTATACATCATTCTGTGCTGCGCCCTTCACCACAGCAGTAATCTAGCCAATACATTCTCCAATCCCCAAAACAGTGACAGGAAGCCAAGAATGATTTCGTTATCATTTATCTTTTGGAAAGAGAAAGCGCCCTTATTGGCTGAAAAAAAGGATGGGAAACCTTAGCCTTAAAGAAAGTAAGTTTTATCCCAGCAGCATCTGAAAGATCACATGGTCTATGGTGTCAATGTATTTTTAAGTGCAACTATTCCCTAAATAATTCTACGTGTTGCAAGACTTTTGTTAATTGTTCCTACTTATGAACAACAGGTGATAAATTTATGTACCACCATGCTGACTCATATCTGTAAATCTGTCACCCGTATGCAGCCTTAACACTCAGGGGTTTTTGTTGTGCAAAATGCAGTTACCTGCTGCCGTCTGAACTTGAGTAGCACAACAAGCTCTGTTCAAGTGCTATCTATGCAAAACTGGTTACAGCCACAGGTTTAGCTAGATATAACTGGAGTTCAGGCTGGGCTACTTGCCTGATTGCATCGATTCTGAACATGCAATACACATCAGAATTTGTATGTGGAGAGCGAGGCTTGTCAAGCACGACAGCCTGTGGGTTCCTGTTAGTGTGTGCAGGCACGTACATACAGAGGTCTTAACTCCAGGCACCGGTGAACTTCTTCACTGAGTTCAGCTGCTGTAAGGACCTCCAAGCTGGCCCCAAGCAGAAATAATTCTGCTGTAACACAATCCAGCAGCAACAGAATTTTGGAGACAAAAGCACTATTAAGATTTACTGTGATACTTTCCTTCTTGCTTCCCATTTAGCGCTTCATAGAATCCAGTCAGGGAGATAAGTACATACAGAGCTTAAAAAGTGAAGAGAAAGCCATTTTGCATCTTCATTGTGATGGCAACCTACACATCAGAGCTTATCCCAGGTATGTTAAAACACGGCTGACGACTTCTTATGTAAACATTTATATAAAATTAATTGTGAGACATAAGCTAACTTGTTAAATGTATGATTTCTGATCATCTGCAGAGACATGCTGTTAGAAAGAACAGATGATGTCTACAGACTTTGTAATAACACGTGGTTCTCTCTCCTTCCAAGTCAAAGAGATTCTCTGTTGAAACCTATGTTATACAAATAGATGCACAAATGTAGGAAAAAAAGAAAACTTTCTGCTCGCCTCTGAGAAAAAACAAATGCATTGCACATACGCAAAAAGTGAGATGAAGTAAGGGAAGAACATCTCTTACATAAGACCTGTTGGAAAAGGAAGTCTTTTCAGCTGAGCAGGGCTTATAAACATGTGGCTACAGGTTGCAGTTTGGCCTGAAAAATTCACTGCTCCCATTACTTAAAATTTAGAAACACACAATCTTTCTTATGCATACCACATAACCAACTTCCAGTCTGCAAGTTTGGACAATTACAGTTCTTCACCTTCCATTCCTCCCTTCATTTTCAATGCACTTGTTTCTGCTTAGAGATTGGTTGTTAAGAGATAAGCCTTTTCTAGTCAAATTACCAAGTGAATGAAGATAACGATAAAGCAAGTTCAAACATATTTTATCTACAGTTATCATTCAGCCAAACTGAAAGACTGATTTGAGGAGTCACAGACTTATTTGTGACACGGTACAGCTCCAATCAGATCTTCTGACCTGGTCTTGCATTTTCTGGAGATTCTGAACAAAAGACATTTCTGAGAGAGAGGTCAAAGTGATCTCTGCAGGCTGGGCCAAGGATGTCTCCATCAGAACATAGGTCAGCCCAAGAGCATTAAAGCAGTTTTCTTAAAAGCAGGCAGATGTCAGCAATGCATGCTGCTGCCCCACCCCGACACTCCCACCATAACCAGTTTGCTTCCTTCCCAGAAGCACTCCAGTTAGCTCTTATGATGTAAGAATCGAGGTAGAAAGAAAATGTATCTCCAATCTAAACATACTCAAGGTCTCAGTTCAGCCTAGTTCTGCCTCATCTTTGTCGCAATTAGCAGTGTTGGAGGATTCGTCCTATTACCAGCTTCCTAAACAAACAGACCCAGAAAGATATCACTGTTACAAAAAAAAAAAAAAAAAAAAGATAAAATATATACCTCTAACTTTGCAAAACCAGCTTAATGGTGATGCAAGGGATTAGCACAAGGACAGAGTTAAAAACTGTGACAGTTTTCTGCAAAGATATCTGGGGGCAACACTGGGTGCTTACCCCATGGCAAGAAATTGTTTGCTCTCATTATTTTCCACTTCAGTTTTGTAGTCTACTTCAGAAATGAGTAAACCTGTGAGGACAGAACTGAAAGAGAGTCATACACCAAAGCGTAGGATAAAAACACTCAAGCACTTACTCAGTAAAACATATAAAAATTAAGAAAATACAAGACCTCATGGTATCAGAGAACCTACTCTGCTAGTAACTAAGCCAACAAAATCTGCTTTGTACTACAGGGAAACTCCCTGCCCTTCTAAGAAACAGCCTTCATACATGTGAAACGGGCTCAGCTCATGGAACATATCTAAGCACATTACTTTTAAGTAATTCCCACAGTCCTTTCTTTCCCCCTTCTTCTTTCTATATTACAGAAAGTTCTGCCTACAGTCTTCAGACTGATGAGTGCTTATTTTTTCCTGCTGGGGTTCCAGTTTGACATCCTTATCTACCACGCGCTTCAGTTTGAGACCTTGTGCACAAAGAGGAATGAGGAAGGACTTGATGCATTTCAGTAAATTGGGAGGGACATAAACATGCACACAACCTAACCTTTAGTTATATTGACGTTCTTAACTTTGAAGCACACACACATTAATCATGTGGTGTACATGACAGGCCACGAAGACAGAGGAAAAAGGATAAAGTAAGTAGATCTTAGATTTGTTTTTCACTGGTGCTTTAGGCTGCTAATTCAATTCACAGTGCTACTGCTTTCAGAACTTTACTCCAGGGCTGTGCTAACCTGGGAACCAGTGAGCATGCACTGCTGTCTGACCTGCATGACACAGGGTTTAAGACAGCCGTGTTCACCCAGCAGCATTCACTGCTACACCTGTTTGGTCAGAACATCTGTTGTTTACAGATGCAGAATGTTGTGTTCAAGGAGATATCCCTTCACCTGTCACATTCACACTTCTGATACCAAAACTGGACATTATGAAAGTTTTCAACATACAAGAACTATGTTCCGACTATATTAGACAAGTTTCCTCTGCTTTTTGTTCTTTATCAATTTCACTTTTTGTTTTTAATCAAAAGTGATTTTTGATGTAGTACATTGGACTGTCTTCAAAAGACCCGTGCAGCCTGGTATTTGGCCGCAGGAGCCACTTCTTAACTTCTAGAGTTAAGTCTCCTCCCCTCCCAAAGTGGTACTTCCTGCTTCCAGTTTGTTCCTTGCATCTATCTCATGGTTTTATCACATCCCTATGGCTTTGCTGTACAGTTTACCAGTTATAACAATGCAGCTAAGTTCTCATAATTCTTTTTCTACAAAGACATTTCTGAACGTGAGACATTTAGGATCACACCAAAGCCCCAATGAAGTTTGCAGGCCCAGCAGCCATACTACCAGTAACCACTACGCAGGATCCATGAAGCCATTCAGTGGCTCCTGGAGATCTCCGAATTCGCAGCTTCTCATTCCGCTGCTACTGACTGGCAAGGAGCTGCTCACAGGCTGCACAGTGACCACACGCTGCAGTCAGGCTATTGTGCTCTGGCTCTGTGCAGTATTGGAGCACCTTCCTGGACTGACTTGTTCGGATAGGCAAATGCGTATGAACACAAATGCACACATTTCTGACACGTTAATATGGCACAATGACAACCAGCACAATGACAAAGGCCACCTGTTACTGGGGCAGCCCCGCAGCCCTCCAGGAGTCCCCATGGTACACCACGAGAAATCACAACATGAAAACAAATGCAGACCCTCAATCCCTGCAGCCCGGTTCTGTGCTCAGCAGCAGCAGACAAACCCACTTCAGACTGCGCAGAGTCACTAAGTGAGAGATTCAGCCCCTGCTTGACATCACATCTTCAGGTACAGGCAACTGAAGAGAGCAAAGGGCAGAGAGTCCGTACCTGTTCTCATAGCTTCATGGGCTGGCAGGGATTCAGCACTTGATTGGATTCCCAGAGAAATCACATACTGGGGAGCACATCAGAGATCCTTCTGATGAGGGTCAAATTTTATGATCACCAGCGAACGTGGCACCCATTGGTTTAAGCAGATAATTGCTTAAGGAATGCAGACACACACTCAATAACTATCACTAGCAATATTTTTTGTTGCTTTCAGAACAACCTGAAGATGATAGCAGGCCTATAGGCTCTGTGATTAAAGTTTTCCTTTCAGAATGGGTCCACCAGCAAAATACTGATGATCGTTTTCCAAACTGATGGCATTTACATTGTTTGAGCACTGAAAAGACAGCAGGGTTGCCAAAAGTCTACTGAAGTACTGTTATGAAGAATAGTCTTTTGAAGGCTATTTGGAGGTGGCAGGAAGAAAAAGAACTAGCAACTTTTTTCTTTTTCTTTTTCTTTTTTTTTTTTTTTTTTTTTTTGAGGAAAGAAAAGCTGAGGAAGAGAGAAACAATAGATTTCTAAGAGGCTATCCTGAGAGTTACCATCATTTGTTTTCCCTAGCTTCATTTAAGTGAGGGATTTTCTAGCATATACGTTTGTTCTAGGTTCACTATTACAAGGATTTTCCTTCTCTGAGCCTCATGCTCCAGCTCTGCAGCCCCCAGTAGTGGGCTAGAGAAAAGGAGCACTGGCCTCCACTTCTGACCAAGCAGGAGATAGGCGGGAACTGTGTACTCTGCTCAGAGCAGCATTACCTGCACACAAGGCAAAGGGAAGCACTATTCGGTATTTAAGGTCTAACAAACGGAACAACTCCGAATTCCTTTCTAAACATTCATGCACACAGTCAGATCACGTTTGAAAGCATCAAAAAGCACACGTTCTCTGTATAAAGGATTCTGTGTAACGCCTCTGAACGGCGGAGCATCTCTCCAACGTGGATCGCAATGCTGCCGTCAGCCACACCAACGGAGCGGAAAGGAGGATCGGATTAGATCAGTGAAACCGAGCCAGGGATAGAGAGACAGGCCTGGAAGGACAGAACAGGAGCCACCAGAAACAAACACCTGAGACCCGCGGGAAACGTCTGCGCGTCCAGCATCCTGGGACAAGGCACGCGACGCCTCGGCTCAGCCAGGCACTCCGAAAGCACCTCCGGTCCCCGCCTCGCCCCGCACCTGCCGCCCCGGACGCGCAGTCCGCCGCAGGCCGGCAGCCGGGCGGCAGCAGCGCGGAGGGGCGGGGGCTCATCGCGGCCTGCCCGCGGCTCCCGCACCTGTCCGGCCCGGCGCGCCTTCCCTCGCCGCGGGCACCGGCGCCGCGCTCTGCCGGCGGGATGCCTCGATGCCGGCGGCCCGACGGAACCGCGGCAGGACGGCGAGGCCCCGCAGCTTGCGCGGGGAGGCGGCCGACCCCCCTTCCTGCTTCCCTTCCGCGTCCCCCTTATCCCCTCTACGCCCGGGCAGAGAGGAAGGGGTTCTCCCTCCTCCTCCCCTCCCGCCCCCCTCCGCCGCCCCCGCCCCGGTACCCTGAAGGAGCGCGGCTCCTGGTGCTGGCGGCAGGGCCCGGCCCCAGGACCGGCGCATCCTGGCGCCGGGGCTTCCCCGGCCCTTACCTCCAGGGTGCGGATCTCCTGCTGGGTCAGGTCGTTGGACGCGGCGCACTTGGTGCGGAGCCCGCGCAGGTTGGACAGCGAGATGTCGATGAGGTCCTGGAGCAGCCCGCACTGCTGCAGGGTGCTCCGCACGGCCGGCCCCGCCGCCTCGCCGCCCCGCTCCTTCCTCTCCAGCATGCCGGCGGCTCGCAGGGCAGCCGCTCTATCCATTCCTCGGCATCAGGGAGGCCGGGGAGGAGAGGCGGCGGCGACGGCGGGGGGAGCGGCGGGCAGGGAAGGAAGGAGGGAGGGAGAGAGGGCAGGAGGCGGCTCGCCCCGCCCCGCCTCGCCTCTCCTCTCCGGGCAGTTACCGCGTATCAGCACGCAGCGCGCCGAGTCGCACCGCGGGAGCGCTCGTCCCGCGCAGATGGCAGCGGCTCCGCGAGGGGGCGCGGGCGGCCGCTCCGCCTCAGCATCCCTGCATCAGCGGCTCCCGCCTCAGCGCCCACCTCGGCGTCCCTGTGTCTGCCTCAGCAGTTCCCGCCTCAGCCTCTTGCTGCCCACCTTACAGTCCCTCGGGCCCCCGCAGGTACGTTGGGACTCGGACCTCGTCCCACGTGATCCCGGCCGTTGGCACACCGAGAGACGGGGAGAGGGGTGACGCCGGGCCCGGCCCGGTCCGCCCTGTGGGATGCGTGGGCCGGGGCTGATGGTGCGTTGTCCCGCTGCGGAGCGGGTCCAGCCGAGTCCTTGCGTCTGCAGATGCCAAATGCCCCAAGAACCAAAACAGAGCTTAAAGATGGCGTACAAACTGCTGTATGTTTTCAGCGCCGTCCCACAGAAGCCCCTTGGTGATTCCAGGTGGGTCGGCCGTGGCCGTGGTGAAGCTGGAGGTGCTGGAGCCCTGCTCCTCCGGTTGAGGAGTTGCAGAGTCCAGTGGTCCTGTCGTGGTTCTGTGCTGGTGCACGGATACAAACAACGTGCTGACCTTAAGCAAGTCCCTTGCCAAGGCCATAGAGTGTTTTCCTAAAATAGGGTTTCCCACATGTTCTGTAAATCCATCAGATATGTGTGTTCTTTGACATAAGTGTCTGCATAGTAAAGGCCTGGCACATGAGGTGGGTGTTATTAAAAACAACTTATAAACACTTAAATGTGATACAGATTTATTCATATCATGAATAAGAGAAAACGGCCTTGTGAAACCACTATGGGCTCATCTTTCACAGTGGAAATTCTAGAAAAGTGGCACAGGCACAGGTAGCTGCACAGCAGATGCATTGGCTGCAAGTGCTGTCTGTTGGGCTCACCCAGAGCTGTGTGCATTGCAGTAGTGTGGGACACATCCCTGCAGAGCTGACCCGCCCAGCTGCCTGCACATGAGGACTGTTCATCTGACGTGACAGATGCAGGACAATGTAGTTGTGCTCTGCTGACAGGAGATAGCCTCTTTCAATGGATCAGATTGACAACAGGTTTAAAAAGCCAGAATGATGTCTGAGCCACGCGTGGCAATACAGAAGAAAGTTTTATGCGAAATGAAAAAAGAGGGGAGGATCTGTGGATATGGGACATGAGGTAGTGGAGCAGGGCAAATCAGTTGACACAGATGTTTTTCTCATTATTAGGTGAATATTGGTCTATGCGTTAGTTTGGCTGTGTTTGCATCAAATAGTGTGATGTACTCTGGTGATTATTCTTAAGAAGGTGGGTCAGGCCGAATATTTGATTTCATTATTCTTCACATGCTGCAAGTTTCATCCACACACAAAGGGCTTTGCTGGATGAGGGCTTAGTTTGCCATGTGATATGTCCTATGGTTTTGGAAAAGTCACTTTATTACCTCCATCATTCCAACCTAATGAAAAAGTCTTTACACCCCCCCTCTTAGGAACACTGAAAGTTTAGCACTGGAAATTGTAGTTTGTAGAAGTGTGACAGACTGTAGTCTTGAATTACAAGTGTCTGGATCTTAGCAATGTTATTAACAGGGGTATTATTATCATAACATTCTTTGTATACTTGCTTGAGAACGTCCATTTGCTAGAAGACAACAAACCAGGTTTATTGCATAAGAAAGCAAACCAGGAAAATTATGGGCTATGCGTGACAAGATATTTGGCATTCTCTCTGAATGTTGATGTACTGTGTTGTGAGTGCTGGGCTCCTTAACTGGCTACAGTAAGCGGGCAGCATTCCAGTTCCAGTGTACAAGTCTGCCCTCCAGGCCTGCATGGAAAAATGTGCTGACTAAACAGTCCTTGTCATGAATTCTTGTCCCTGCTCAGCACTGCTTAGTGGCTTGCATGTTCATGAGGCTGTCACCTTTGCAGAAATGGAGAATGTCTGAGTGCTCTTCTGTGGAAGAAGATTAGACAAGTGCGCTGCTTTCTTCCAGGCTAGGTGCTTTGACTCCCATAGCAAGGCAGGAAAAACAGACATTGAGATGCTCACACTAATCATGGGAACCACTGTCTTATGCTGAGATGAACCCCAAAGCTGCCTTAGCAGAGGACCACAAACTGGGGTGTCCTGCCGAGCTGCAGCCAGCATCATACAGGGTGAGCGCTGAGCAGATGTGATGCTGAGATACCTGAGATACCAGGAGCAGATTTTTGTGAACACAGAGGTGAGGAGGTAGTGTAATGTTTGAGATTTCATGGTCAAGGCCGGCAGGATTTCACAATAAGTCTGTCCCTTATTCCAGCCCCACAAATCAGCCATGACAGAGCACCATTTTATACTGTTCCCACATATGTTCACATATATGTTTTAAGGCCTTTATGTAATTCCTTAAACACACTGTGTTTCTAGGAAGACAATAAAGAAGTGTGCATGGGAGAATACAGCTCACAGTTGGGACAATAAAGGTGATGGGAAGCATACAGTAGCCTTTATTGCATATCAAAAAACAACAATAGTTTTGAAAACAGGAGAGTGTGGAATGCCTGAACTGGATAAGAGAGAACTGCTGAAAGCTTGGTTCAGCCACTGACCTACGAACTGAAAGGATTTGTCTTCCTCTCCACCTCTCTTATCTCTTGACAACACAGAATAAGTTCTATGGGACAAGGATTTTCCCTTACTAACTGCCACAATAAAGTCCAAATGTTGCTAGCAAGTCCTGTTCCATAGGCCTTACTAAATGTCTTCAGCTCAGTAACATAAGCTCACTGGAGAAAAGCAGAGAATTGCTTCTTTTTTTTTTTTCCCAAAGAAAGAAAAGCACTGATGTATTTCACATACTGCTTTTATCAAGCCTTCTATTACCTCTTTAGGAAGCTTGTCCCAATTACAATCTGCTATCACAACACTGAATTTAGATGATGAGACTGAATTACTCAGTTTGATGTGTTTAACACAGATAATAGAAACCTGTTTTAAGAAAATTCAGTGTTAGGATTTGAAGAGCTGAAATGTTAAGTGATTCAAATAAAAGAGGCCTTTATTATTGATGATTTTCCCCTCAGAGACTTCCTCCTACACTAACAGTATGAGTATTCCTTTCTCTTTGCAGTACAGTGCAATAATACACAGTAGTTCCTACATGCTTGTCTGCTATGAAATTAAGAAACTTCAGCCCTATTTTTAGACATGCTGTTAGATAGTCTTTTCAGAATATGCAGAAAAAGTAAAGATGGTGAGGTAAGGTTCATGGGATAAATTCTAATCATTTTCCTCAGTATAAACATCTCCATTGCCTACAGCAGAACCAAACCAATGCATATGAATTTGAGATTTGCCTCTGCACCTTCAAGAAAATGCTTAGCGTAAGTTTACTTCTCCCACAGATTTTTTCCTGCTCAGCTGCCTGTTTGGTAAGCATACTGCAATAATTTACAACTAAGGGCCAAGTTGGATCAAGCAAAACACCCACTTCTTTCTGTCTACATCTTTTTTTCCTTCTTTTATATCACTGGTCATCAGAGAAACCAAGAATTTATAGCAGTCTTCTGCCACTTAAAATGGCAAGGTCAAAAGTGAGGGATGGAACAGTGAATCCACAGGTTTGACAGCAGTATTTACCAATGGGACCACGGATACATGAAATAAAGAGATATGGGAAACTGAAATGTACACTGAGAATAATGGAGTATGTGAAAATTAAACATTACTGCTATTCTTAAAAATCAGTTGCATTAGTGGGAGAAAACTATTGTACTTGGTCAAGATAAGAGAAATATTTCACAAATGGAGAACATGAGAATCTAGCTGTGTATCTGCAGTCATTGTTTTCTCTGGACAGGTCAGCAGCAAGGAACTTTGACATAGGACTGGAAGGAAGATCATCAACATGATGTGTTCATCTGAAAAGACCTTGCCTCCTGGAGTCGTGTGAGTAAGCAAGAACTGTAGCTGTTAGAATAAGCAAAAGCTGTCTAGCTTTAAGGACTAAGAAGGCTTGAAATTTCAAATGTTAATATTCTATAAAACAAATACAAAGACTTAATATTTATTTTTAGAAACATCTCATGTGTTTTGCAGGCTTTTCCATGTTGCAAAAGTACTGCCTTTTCTCTGCTATTTATTACCAGGCTCTTCTGTTTAGACTATAAACTGCTTGGGGCAGGAAGTGTCTTTTACTGTCTCCTCGCACAGCAACGCCTGAATCACAGCTAGAAGCCTCTAGGCTCTGCCATAATGTAAATACTAACTAATGATAGCAGGGAGGACTTAGCTCCCGCCCCACTTGGAGGCTCGCCAGTCTGCAGGGTTTGTTATAGCAGCACACTTGCCAGCACTGAAAAGTGACAAACTTTGTTGGTGAGAGATAGTCATAGGTCTAACAAGGAGAGGAAACACTCGTCTCTAGAGACAGAGGCTTATGTCTCTGCATGGATAAACATACCAAAGACTGGCTCATGCTGCCATAACCCTCTTGTGCAGTTTATATATTGGCACTGTATATGTGTGTGAGGCAAAAAGACAAATCTTTGGATAACAAAACAACACATGGATAATCAAAAATGATGAAGCAGCTTTACCTCACAAAATCCTGGGGCAGGTAAGCTGCTGCTCTTTCCCTAGGACAGGCATACCCATCCCTGCAAGGAGCTTCCCTATGTTTGTTTTATCTGTGGCAGAATAACAAGCTTATTTGGTTAAATATTCTGAGAGTAAAAATAAAAATAAGAAAGAAAGAAAGCCCAACAAGCCATAATATGGCAAGGGAGGAGGAATATACTGTGGTGCAAAAAACACGCTCGTGTTCTACAAGGCTTTGTCGAGTGTATTGCGTAAGGAGATTACAGCCCTCAGTTGCAACTACAGCTAAAGGTTTTAATTGATTTTGCCAATACCTCTGTCATTAACGCGTTACAGAGCTGCATCACAACAGCCTCTCTTACACCTTTGAGAAAATGTTCCAAAGCCCATGGTAATTTTCAGAGATGTTATTCCACATGACTCCATTCCCCCAAGCCCTTCATTCTTCTTATTTTAAAAAAGCGAAGGAAGTTTGACACATTAATCATCTATTCACATTACAGTCTGTGCTCGTGGATTTGTTTGATATTACATGGCCATAGAAGTGAGCGAGTCCAGGTTCTGCTTTTGCACACCCTGTGTAAGGCCTGTACAGCACTTCAGTGTTTTGGCAGTGTAGTTATCTTGATTAGCATAATGAATAGAAACTCCTCACACCTCTGTATGCCACTCTTCTGCCAGCAAAACTCTTGTCTTTGCCAGTTTTAATGACAAGAGGAAAAAAACAAACAAACAAAAAAAAACAGTTCTTTCCTGATGCAGCTTGTTCTTTGTGGAGAGATTTTACCATCAATTCTTGCACTGTTCTGTGGGAGGCCTTGCTTCCAGTTCTGCAACTCTGCTTCCACATCTACATGTGCAATGCCCCAGAAGTGGGGTGACCACATACATTGCTCAAACAATTCATTATGTCTCTCATCACATACCTAACAAGAAGGCTGTGCTGGGATCAGCAAGGCTGGCTGGATAATCCACATCCCTTTCCATGGGAGGAGCAGGACCACAGAGACCACTGGCTCCCATATCCGCGTTCTTCTCAAGATTCATCTGCACATCTGAGGCAGCCATGTCCTTCCGTCGCACGTGGTGTGACCTTGGAGGAACTACTGCCATCTTCCACTTGTAAAATACCGATGAAGTTTCTTTGCCCTAAGCATTCTTGTGCATGTGCCTTATAGCTCTTAAGTAGAAAGCTTTGGGAAGAGCCTGAATAGATTGTTAGAACCGTGTAGAAGATAGACATGGAAGGAGCTGGCTTTCTGAAAGTCCAGATAGGAGAAAATAACTATTCTAGCATAAATTATATATATGCATACATAAATATTCCAGTAAATATCTATGATTAGAGAATGTTTTACTTGCTGTAATCTGTAGAGCTGTCTAGATAGCTGAAGGTACAGCATTAGTTAGTTCAGCCAGTGTAAAACAGATTGGGTCAGCTTGTATTAAGAGAGGATGAGTCCAAATGCATCCAATTGGTATTGCCTATAGAATCCTTACATAGGAGGTAGAATTCTGCAAGCACTGTCTGCATATATCAGCATTCCTCCTGGCCTTACCACATGCTCCTGCTCACTGAGTCAGGCTCTCAGAGGCCAGCCTATGAAAAACCTGCAGATAGTCTCAAGAAAGCTTACAGCATTGTTGGGAATATTTAAAAACTCAGACCTTTCTTCTGCAAAAAAACTGGTTCAACTATCATCACTATCATCACTACAGTGATAATAATAGGAAGAAACTTATACTCACAAATCAATCATTCTAGCTCTTGATGAATTGAGAATTAATCTGCAGAAAGAAAAGCAAACAAGATCTTTCGTTCCTTCCTATTTAAAACCCTTTGAAATCAGTGTCTTCCCTGTCAGTGACTTTTGGATGAAGTTCTCATTCTGCCTTCCTTTTCACTGTCCCTACAGTACCATGAAAATTCAAGCTGTTTCTCTTTACTTCCTTCCTCTCCATAAAACATCTAATAATCAGCCATCTGGTGTCCAAGATGCCTTAAGTATTAGGGCATTTCCTTTATCCAGGGGAGGCTTTTGAGAAGAAAGATAAATGTGTTCATGACCTACCCCTGCTGCGTGCTGATTAGGGTCTGGCATTTTTTCTTTGTTCACAAGGATTATTGTAATGCTAAGTTGTTTAGTAGAGAAAAATATTTACAGGGAGAGTCCTAGTTTCTGCTGTAGCAGATTTTATGACATTCCTTGAGTATTCTTAATTAGAATTATATATAACAGTATGATAGCTGTAAGGTATGTTAAAGACCAAGTGGAATTTTGAAAGGAGAAGACAAAGTGATCTATAGAAAGTGTTGTATCCTAAGCCACTACATTCTTTTTCTTTCTCAATTTAATTCTGACTCACACTGGTACTTTATTTTTCAGAACTAAGTAAAAAACGTAACCCCTTCCTTTCCTTCTGCACTGCAGACTGGTAGCCAGAGACCCAGTGCTGCAATATAAACTGTGTACGGGGCTCTATTCAAGTCAGTGATTGTCACTGGGGAACAAGGGTTCTGTGCACCATGCTGTATACAGCTGGTCAGGTCTCAAGGTAGATGATGGACTGAGATTTGAGTATGAGAGGAAAATATTGAAGGTCACACAGAAACCATGAAAAAGAATCCATTGGACCATGCATTAAAAAAAAGAAAGAAAGAAGGAAAGAAAGAAAGAAAGCCTAGAGAGTGGGGATGGATCAGACTAAAATGAAAATAAAAGCAGAATGAAGAAACTGCCATCTAAACTAGAATGAAAACAACCTCTTGCTTTATTCTATGTTGATTTGTCGGCCAATGCTTGATGTGAAGGAGTTTTATGTCCTAATTTGTGAGCCCTTGGGAGTTGCAAATTGTTTGTTGTCTTGACTGTGGTAGCATGAAGAGAAGCCAGTAAGGTGCTGTTCATACTCATGGAATGATACTCCATTCCCATTAGGGTGCAGACACTAAACGTTTGTACTAGGATTCTTCACCTGATGGAATGCTTATGTACAATAAACAGTTTTGGTCAAATGGGAGTTTGTGAGGAGAAGTGAAAAAAAACACATCCTTAAAATCACTTTAGACTGTTTTTGTATACATTCTCAGTAAACAGTTATATGTATATTTCTTTTTCTTTTTAAAGTCACCTTTAAGAGCATATACCAGCCAAATCCCTGTTAGAACTCCACATACAGTTCGGACTTTGGATTATAGTAGTCATACGGTGTTTAAGCTACTTAGTGCATCCACAGATTAACCAGCAAACAGCATACATTAGCACGAGTTCAAGAAGTAGTAAGCTAGCCTAAACTTTCTGTGCAAGACTATGCAAAACTTCCTTTAAATAAACACATTTGGGTTAGTGTAAAGACCCAAAGCTGCATGCATATGCTTAACTTTTCAACCAGCAAACAGTCCCCACCCCAACTAGCACAGTGTACATGCAGATACATATTTTTCTGATGATGCTACAGAAAATAGTGAAACATATATTCTGCATTCTACTTGTACACAGTAAAACTCTTTATAAACTCCACTAGGCATATTTTTTTACATGTATGTTTGATTTAATTTTCTCATATTGAAGCATACCACGGTATAAATGCTCTCCGTTCTGGTCCTGTAATTATCAGATGTGATTTTAAACATTTAATCATGATAGCAATAAAGTCTCATATAACAGAGCAGTTCATACAAATACAGGTAATTTAAAACCATACACCTAGAAAGCTAAATTTTGGTCCCTGGCTTTTTATGATGCCAAAAAGCCTTTGTGTCAATTCTTTTACTAACGTAGGTGTCTCATGCATCTTCTTCCTGCAACAGATATGAGCTGTGTTAATCAGTTATGCTCATGGCTTTTAAGTACTTTGCGGTCTTGCTCCAGTGCATGAAACATTTTAGGAAGGCAGAGCGAGTAAGGTGTGGACAGCCTGAAATCATGGGCTGTGAAACTGAAAGGTACGGTGTTACGTGATAGCTCCTGTTATTGGCCCTGACTCAGCCAAAACCTTTAAACATAAGTTGTCCTGATAAAGTCAGGCTGGGAGGTACACTTCTGTGTCCAGCTGAACCTACATAACAAAGTGACTGAAAAATCCAGCTCTAAACAGACTTATTTTCTGGTGGTCAAACTTCTACTCCCCGACCGCATTCTGCAGCTTTGCTCTGGTGTGGTGTGGGCACACTGAGTTGCACTGCAATCTCACTGCTGCAGTCCTGTTCTTCTGTCTTCCCAGCAGAGAGGAGTATAGCCTGCTGATACAGTTTATGCAGATACCTGGGGTGGTTGGCAAAAAAATTTCTTTAGACAGGAAGTGCTAGAAAGCACAGCCCATCTCATTACCCCATTTCTGTCAGTAATGCTAGTGGTAGGGCTCAGCTGTCCCAGCTCTGCACAAACATGAGCTCTAATCTTGCTAATAACTTCTAGAGAGAGAAAGCTCTTGGATAGTGCTTGTCAGCATTTGAATTCCACCTTTCAATTTTCTGCTAACTCTTCTTCCTCAGTCTGCATCGCACTCATCAGCTTCCACAGTAACAATGTCTCTGGGAAAGGCTTGCCCCAGAATCAAGATAAGCAGAATGTAAATGTTAGCAGGAACTGAGCCAAATTTTTGAAGATTCTGGCTCTCACCTCACAGCATCAAATAGGAAACTGTTTGCATTCATGGCAGATGAATGTCCAGGAAGGATCAAAATAAACCCCTGCCACTTTCTCTCATATCCAAGCTTAGTTTTTCCTGATTCAGCAGCTCACAAGTTTGTTTGCCTTTGTTCTCACTGCAAAACTGAAGAATTAATTCAACTGAGAAATAATCAGCTACTGCCTGCTTCTGCAGTTCATGAGGAAAAAGTCCCCAGTACCTCCTGAGGAAACCCCAACACTGGTTCACAATAGGGGCAGAGATCTCAGTGCAGAAAAGTGTTTTTCTTCAAGACGTTACATAGGCACAGCATTGATTTTAAGTCCATATTTAAGTGCCATAGCAGTCATATGACAGAAGCATTTACTCCGAAGTCATGATAGTACCTGATTTTAATTGCTACTGCACAGGCTTTGCCTAAGCACACTTTAAGATGCTAACTCGAAGCCAAGTGTTTATCAGCCCAGGGTAAAGTGTTTTGCTAAGTGAGAGCTTAAGGATTTTCCAACCTTATTGATTCTATGATTCTTTGATTTTATCACTCTGGGTAGTCTCTCCATTACAGGAAGAAGGGCAGCAGAAGCCCAGCTTTTGCCATTGGAATGATCACTCTGCACCACAAAGTGTGGGTTGTTTTCATTAAACAAAAGAGCAAGTTGAAAAAGCTAACACGTAATTCTTACTTATTGCATTGATCTTTTCAGTGTGTCTGCAAGTTAGCTGTGTAGATCTCATGTAGAGCAGCGGGTAAACGCCCCTTGACTTTACTTAGTTTATGATCAAGTTCAGAGCAGGTGCTGTGAGGCTAAATGACCTGTTTGTCTGGGAAGGCAGGAATTCTAACTGCAGGTCCTAAAATTGGTGTCACTGTATTTTTTGAGCATAGTGATGGGAGAAATAAATCTCTGTGAATGCAAAAATTTGTAAATTTATAAGAAACAACAACAAAAATAAAAAACACAGAAAAGAATTAAGAAAATTAAGAAAGCAAAGCTTTTCTGCATCTCTCTTGTAGTAGATCCTACGGTAGCTTGGATACAGTCATCAGAAGGAAAGAGACAAGGAAGTTACAGTCTTAGTCTTAGCTTGATCATCATGGAGTTATTCAGAAAGTCAGGTCTGTGTGTAGTTGGGAATGACAACTAGTTTTCACGGCCCTTTCCTCTCTGGGATGCTGTCTCTCATCACTAATAGCAGCCTCCCAGTGTAACAGCACTGATAGCAGCCCCCCAGTGTCAGGAAATAATACTAACACATCCTCTTTGCAAAGTTATCTAAAAAAGCAGAGAGGAATTTTTTTTCTGACTGCAGTTGAGTGACACCAGCCCTACAAAAGCCATCTGCAAGGCAGTCCTCCTTCCTTCCTTGCTTTTAATTTCAATTCTTTTTATGGCCAATATATTTCCAAACACTTCACAGGAGACTCTGAGTTGACAGCTTTTGCAGTTTCTGGTCATTTGTATTACATTAATGCAACAGATTTGCAGCAGACCTCATCCTATATAGTTTACCAACAAAACTGGAGTAGCTCAAAGTACTTTTAGCTAAGAGGGGAAATTGGCAGAGCAGAGCACAGGAAAGCAAATAGGTCAGCTACCCAGGCTAAAGAACCAATGGATTAGCATGGTATCTGACATCTCAGGTGCTCATGTTTCCACCATTTGATACAATTTCTGTTTATTTTTTGTTCAGATGAACTCCCCTCTTTCCTATTAATAAACTTGTAGTTATAGGGAAAGGGAATGTTGGCATGAAGCAGCACATTGTGTTTCTTTCCCATGGGAAAGCCCTGTTCAATGAAAATTGAAAACTACTTTCAAAGGCAAGATTTATCTTGGTAGATCTATCTGTTCTTCAAGCCAGAATATGTTTCTAGTGCCATGAAAAACTAAGGGCAATATTGTGAAACTTTTTAGGCAGCGCGAGGGAAGAGTCCCTAACCATAGCCTGTGGTTCACTGGCAGAATGTGTTTCCAGTAGTTTGGCTTCCAGTCAGTATAATAATGATTTCAGAAACCATTTCAAAGGGAATGATGACCTGTGGTTGAGACACTGAGACTGGGGCAGTCTAGTTCAGTTCTTAGATCTTTCAGAAAGTATAGCTCTGGGCAAATCATCTAATCTGTTAGCTTCCACATGGAGTAGAGAAGACAATGTTTCCTCTCTCTGATACCTAAATTTAAGCTACATAGAGCACTTAAGATTTCAAATTACAAGGATGAAAAGAGTAGATTTGATCTATACCCTTGCTTCCCAGAATCCCTTTCAATAGGTCAGATTTTGCCAATTACAATGGTACAATAAAAATAATTCCCTTGGTTTAGTGGAGTTACTCCAAATATTCACCGAGCTAAATCAATTCAGAGCGTAAAGTACTAGGTCTGAATTTGTTTCTTTATTGATGGGATTGCGGTCACAGCCTGCAAGTTCTGCAGTTCTGTGCCATCTCTGAGATTTGCAACTCCTCCAAATTCAAAAGCTCAGTTTGGTAATATATGTTATATTTTACCAAAACATGAAAACAAAAAATGGGCCCCCCTCAAATGTAATTTGCCCTGAACAATTCACATTTAAAATAGGAAATTTGAAATATCAAAATTACAAGCATACAAATGCTTCCACAAGGATAATCAGGATATTACACTTGCTAGTAATTTTATGTAGGTGTTCAAGCTATGAAAGAACTCATCTGGTCCTTTTCCATTCTATAGTTCTGTTACAAAGCTATACATCTTGTTGGCTCTTCTAGATGTCTTCAAAATAGCAGCTACCAAATTGTTACTCTCTGTATTTCTTCTACATCCTGACCCCTCTTAGACCCTTCAAACGGGAAGTTTCACAGGCAGAAAGGCTGCTACAGAAGTATTCCCAGCTCCACTTATCAGCCTTGGCCCATCTGAGAAACAACAGAACTGGAGCTGCAAATGTCTTTCTGCTCACATCTTTCCCTGTCTCACATGCCCCAGAGCCACACAATAGGGGAACTGTTTAGAATATCATAGTGGAGTTTTGCCTACAGCAGATACAGCCATCTGCAAAGAATTCACATTTCAAGACGTGCCAGTTCCAATGTATTTGAAAATCACAACTAGTCAGCAGGACTGGATGCAGTCTGCATTGCAAAACGCTTGGGTGCACTCATATAATTGCATAATCCAATGTTGTGAACTCCCTCTTCTCAGACAATGTGTTTTAGATATTGACTGCACAGAAGGTCAGCTTGTGCTAGAAAAACAAACAGGCTGCTTTGCTTACTGCAGCAGTATAGGGAAAGCTGGGAATAGGCTATGAGAGGAGACATTTAGCCTTGCTAACTGTTGTTATTGTGATGTGGTCAAAGCACTTCAAGCTAGCTTTTAGCAGTCCAGACTTAATGTTTTCTTTTTCGTACAGTGATGTGTAGAGGGACCAGTTGAGATTGAATTCTAATTACATTAGTCATTATGCAGACAGTTCTCAGTCCAAACCACTGTCTAAGTGCATGAGACATACTGGTAAGAGGTGCACTGTGTGCACCAGAGCATGGCATACAGATGCACAAACTTCTGTTCCATGTAGTACACTGCCTCTGCTTCTGAAAATACTAGGTAGGTCAAGGCAGTTGTGGAATCCCTAATAATGTACTTATTGATTTGGGGCAAATTTCACAGAAGAGTGGAGATTTTACAGATAATTAAAACCCTACATGTTTAGGGAAGATAATCTTGTGATGCGAGTTCAAAGCCTCAGCATGGATTATTACTTACAGACACTGAAGAGTTCTCAAACATTCCCATAAGAGAAGCTACATTTGGAGGATACAGTTAGCCACAAAATCCAAATTGCTTTTTGTCATGGAATTATCTAACACATCTGAAAGTCCAAGTGAGCCACACAATAATTTAGAGCTAGTTTTCTTCTTGTTCCTTGAATCAGGTTATCCAGACTCTTGCAGCCTGCACAAAGCAGCATCTCCAAGCAGAGTAACTTTCCTCTGGAGAAGTAGTTGGGAATTAAAAGTGGGGGAAGAAAAAATAAATGTATGCATTAGCAGCTGAGCTGAGAAAAGAGCTTTGACATTCAGTTGCTATTCCTATAGCAAGCTCTCACCTCAGATTAAATGCCTCTGGATAATCCTAAAAGCTGAGGCTAGAGCTGCATGAGAAAGTAAGAGAAGATGTGAGTACAAGACAGAAATCAGAAAAAAGGTACATGGGGTTTTTACCCCTCCTGGAGCCAATGGAAAAATGACCATGCAACATTACGGATAGAAGTGTGGCTGCAAAAATGTTAGGGACTTGTCTTCCAGTATGGAAGTGTTGGAGTATTTCCAAGTTTCTAAGGCTCTAGATAAAGATGCATGCATTTTTCTCTAAAGGGATGCAGTTAGAATGACACAGCCTTCCCTTGCCAGGGACACAAGAAAAGCAGAAAAACAGTGCTTAATTAAGATATAATTTATTTTTCTCTTCAACTGGGAGCTGTCACTGTTCTGTGAGGCAGATAAGGCAATGCATTAGAAAGGCACATAAATTGTGCTGCCAGGGAAACCTGGCTTTTGTTCTTGCTTTGTTGCTTCCTTTAATCCTATGTATGGCATTCCTGCTGTTGGGGCATGATGGAAGCTTGTAAATAATGGACAGGCATAGTATTCACAGTGCACATTTGCTGGGCAGATAGATTCTTCAAAGGAATATATGCTTAGAGCCAATTACATGCAGAGAAATCAGAAAGATAACAGATGTGTTAGGTATTCCCCTGATGGCAGGAGTGGTGGTTAGGAGGGAGGGTGGAAATTCAAGCAGAGGAAGACAGACTGAAAAATAACTGTGGAGCTGTGTGCACTTACTTCTGTAGGGAAAAAGGAAACTCAGTAAATAATGACAACCACCAGTTCAGCAGCAGCAAATAATCTATTATTGGTTATCTTCAGCTCTCAATTAAGCCACCTGAATTGGGAATGCTGTGAGTTTATAGCTGGAGGTGTACCTTGTGTGTCAGGGTACCCATTGTATGTCCTACTGGCATGCAAGGCAGGGTTAGTAAGCTTAACAGATCCATGCAGTCTAGGATGCTCTCCTTACTGTCAGGTGCACTCTGAATACCAGGACTGCCTCCTCTGGTGATTTTTAAAGAAGCAGAATTTCTAATACAGGACAATAAAAAGAGAATTCTTCCAATGAGCTCCTGGTAATAAAGACTGGTTTTAGACATAGCGCACTCTCCAGAGATCCCAGTGTGGTATTAGGAGAGAAATGCAGTCTGGCTTGCTTTTTTGGCTCTATATGGTATGTAGTTTTGGCATATCACACAGGTAATGTCATAATCTGTTTTCAGGCTGAAGCCAATCAAAATGTACCTTTCTCTTTCACAAGTTTTTGAAAAGGTCGATCAGTTAATGAGGAGTAATTTATCATGATAAATGATATTTAGAGGATCATTTTTAGAACTTCTGATACACTGGGCTCTAAATTGACTTCAGAGATAAGTACTGTTCAAAGTCTTCCTGCACCAAGGAAGGAAAGCTGGTCTGCTGTTGTGAGTTACAGGCAGAGCTGAAATCAGACTACGGTGGGTTCATCTGGTAGCCTGGATCCTCATCCTCTGGGAAATGCTGTGCAATAGTGAAGTGGTAAAAGGAACTGTGGATACTGAAAATCAGGAAAGGGCCTGCGCTGGCTCATTCTCTTGTGACTGTGGGCAATCCCTCCTGATTGTTAGCTGGGACAATGATGGCAAGAACAGGAACATAGACAAGGTATGGGAGAAGGCTCTGACATGGGCTGTTCTGGAGATTTGTGCTGGATGGCCAGAACAGCACAAACAGCACAACAGCTCCTTTCTATTCCTGAAAGCTGCAAAAAATAAGATGAAAGCAGGGTAACACATTAAATTCCTACTCAAGCTTTACATGCATGGAGAAACAGTTGCATGTAGGCAAGCTCTTTATACTAGTTTGGTATTTTTAAGTTATTTGGCAAAATGGATAAAAAAAATTGAATACACATCAAGTCCAGCTGAGCTGTGCTGTGAGATGTTTCAGAAAGGTTCTACCTGGTGTGTCTCAGCTCCAGAAATAATGGCCTTTACCATGAAACTAAGGTTTACTGACTCAGATGATGACATATTAAGGGAGGTAAATAAATATCAACCTCGGTTTCAGGAGCAGAGCATTTGACAGCCTTCCCAGCCTTCAGCCCATGCTGCAGGAGTGCTGGGCAAAGGCTGAGGTATCTCAGTAAGGATGTGTGCACACACCCACATCAGCTCACATATGCAAGTGGGACGTGCAAATTTGGGCTCTGGGAGTCCCAAGAGCAGAATGGATTCCACAACCGCTTGTAGAAGCAATCACTGTACTTTCCCACACAGTCAGAACAACGTCGTAGAGATCTTGTGTATTAAGAGAGGGAGAAACAAAAGGCTGCCAGCAAGAGGAGACCGGCAGAGGCCTCCCGGAGAGTTTTCTTATCTGAAGTTTGCTCTCCAGTGACCCAAAATGGCCGCTTATCTGTAGCAACAGTGGATTGATTTAAAAGTGCAAGAAAACTTGAAAGAGCTTATTGAGTTACTTAGATAAATACTGTGCAGTAATGTCACAAAGGGAGTAGATGACGAGCTCATGATGGAAATGCAATCCTTTCCTGTCACTGGGAATCAAGGATTTTGTCTGCTGAGCTTAGATGGAGATTTGAACTATGGAAAACTTTGGGACGTTCAGGGCTGGAAGCTTAACTCCCTCCTGCCTAGGATTTGCAGTGAAGGGTTTGACAGTTTTCACACAGTGTAGGGCTATTTAAGGATCCTGGGATAAAAATGTATGAACGCTTCTTCCCTGTAAGAAGAGCTGTAGAACAGATGCCAGCTGTCTATGCAGGCAGCTGAACACAAAGCGTTGATGTTGCAGATAAGAGCAGTGCTTATTTCCCGTTCCCTCTGGGGTTGATCCAGTGTCTCTTAAGTCTTCAAATCATCTCCAAACTATTGCTCTTTCTACTCAAAACAGACACAGTTCTTTGAGACACTGTGAGTGTTGCATGAAGAGCATCTTCCAGGAAGCTAGAGAGACACAGACGCTGGGAGTTTCTGAGAAAACAGTAATGTCTTGGTTCAAACCACCTAAATCCCTACTGGAGGGAGCAGCTGGTAACAAGAAGGGAAACAAGTTACCTCTGTGATTCATTGCTGGTAAAGTGAGTGTGATGTGTCCCGAGAAAGTCCTTCCCAGATGGATTATTTTGCTTTCCAGTACGTTCAGATCTATGGGTAAGGAGCACGGTCAGGACAATGTCCTGCTTTCACTGTAACTTCAGGGCGTGTTCTGAAAAGCAGTGAGTGCAAGTCCCTAAAACCCTAAAACACCTCTGCAAACTTTATGAGAGCTGCTGGTCCTCGCTTTGTGGAACGCAGGGACCAAGGGGTGTCTGAGCTCCTCGATGCAGGTGTCAGCTACAGGAGAGGTGACAGCCCTCCTGCAGCTCAGCTCTTCACCTGGCTCCAGCCTTGCTCAGGGTGGAGTTTGCCTGCAGCTGCTGAGGCTTCATCAGCTGTGGGAGAGGAGCAGCACGCACTGCTTGGAGCGAGGCTCTGCATCTTGGGGTGATGCAGTGCTGAACAAACGGCCTGCCCGATGGCACTGCACAATTCTGCATTGTCTCCCGCTCCTGGAAATGACAAGTAAGAAATCGGTTGGGCCAGCATGTTATCGCTGTTGCTCTGGAGCGGAGCTTCTAACCAGCTGAATCAAGCGCCCCGGTCTGTAAATCTCCTTCTCCCCTGCGTTGTCCGTCCGGTACCGGGGCTCCCTGGCACCACGGCAGCGATGCCAGAGGGCCCCGAAACCAACCGTTTCGGCCCCGGACGCGGGACAGACCCGGCTCTAAGTGCGAGGCTCTTGGCGCTCGGATGCCCCCTGCAGGCCGCCCTGTCCCGGAGCGGCTCCCTTCCCTTCGGGCCGCCGGCAGCGGGAGGGGAAGGGAGAGCA
Organism: Meleagris gallopavo; assembly: GCF_905368555.1. Lineage (NCBI taxonomy): Eukaryota > Metazoa > Chordata > Aves > Galliformes > Phasianidae > Meleagris > Meleagris gallopavo. Next base: position 9,109,302 of record NC_139424.1, on the reverse strand, counting down.
GGGAGCGGAGCGGAGCGCTGCGCTGCGGGGCGCAGCTGCGGTCGGTGCTCAACTCGTGGCGGCGGCGGAGTCCGAGGCAGCGTTCTTCGAGTGCAGAGGGTGAGGGGCGATGTGTTTCCTTCTCTCCCTTCTGTTCTGGGTTTCCTGTAGCCTCGTCTGTGAATTCTGTAAAGTACAGCCAAGAGATCCTTGTGTGCTTTGAGCCCTTTGCAGGAAGTTAAAGAACCATCTTTATTTAAAACTAAAATTAAAAGTGGCCCTCTTGCAGCTACTGGAATACCAGCAGCGTTAATAACCCGAGAGCCGGCACTCTCCTGCTCCTTGTGCTCTTGCATCTCGACTCCGAGTGCTGCTTCATACACAACTCAGCCATGCAGTGCACGCACATGCAAGCTGCCCTCCGCACATCCAGTCACTGCACCTGAACAAGCCTCTCATCTCATACGGACTTGTTAACTTCTGAACCTAAATACTCTTCACTGTGTCATGCATGTATCTATTTTTGCCCTCAGGAGCTGCAGTCAGGAACTGATTCCCCACTGCTTGAGACACTAGCAAACACAGAGACAGACCCAGAATAAGATAATGGTTCTCACTCACAGTTACACAGAGAATGTTTGTGTGTCTATATGTGCTTCTATATAGAAATGCATGTGTATATATATAAGCATATAAATAGTAGATGCATATATACTTTAATAACATCAGGAGGAAGAGATGCAGGATGCAGATGAAGTGAATCAGCAGTAGTCTCAACTGACTTACTACATAACTGTCAAATCTACTTTTTTTCTCAGGCTTGCTTGTGAGACTGTACAGTTTTTCCTGTTGTGGGCATGATTAAATAATATATTTTCCACACGTTTCTGAGCAGTTGTGCATCCTCCTGACAGCTGATGTGTGGATGTAACAGGGGTGACCTCAGACCATCTTCTCTATGCAGTTACAATTTTGAAGGGTTGGCCACTCTTATGTCCTGATGAGATGTTTTTTCAGTGGCTGATGTAATGGTTTGAGTCTTATCACTGGAATCCTATGCTGTAAAATATTCTCTGTTGAAGAACTTTGATTTCAGATCTCTCCCTTTATTTTCTGTTGTTGAAGATGATTGTTTTAAAAAAACACAGCTATTATAAAATCATTGCTAATTTCCTGTGTGATATTTGCACTTTCCTCAAAGGTATAGTTGCAAATAGAAGTTGACTTTGATGTTGCTGGCACAGCCTTGCTTTCAGCCCCTGATGTATATGTCATAGCATCTTTGCCAGGAAAATAAGCTCCTGAGAATGACTGCTACTTGAGCACAGGTGTTGTGGGAGCTCAGATGAAGAGGAGGAGGATGTCCGACCCCTTGGGGCCAGCTCAGAGCTTTGAACTCTTTTCAGACTGGCGGCCAGCTGTGAGTTCACTCACAACTCAGTGAATTCATCTGAAGTCTATTTTGAGCTGGCAGATGTGTCCTTCTGCAAGCAGAACACTTAGCATGAGAATGGAGTCCCCAGTCTCTTCTTTCTTAGGAATGGGGGCTGTGGCACCAGAGTGCAGCCTGCTGGAGGTCCAACACACAGGACACTCCATGGAGGAGGAGGTCATAGTTGAAATAGCTCCTGCTGCTAGTGATGATTTCATGGGAGGTAAAGGTAAATAGGGAATAACAAACAAGACACGGGAGAGGCATCTTATGTTGACAAAACATCCTAACACAGTAACTCTGAAGTTAGGAATGGTTATGTATCTGTCTCAAAGCAATTTCTGAGGGAGATCAGGCTCTCTATGGATGTCACTGGCTCACCACAACCCTGTACTTGGCTTTGTGTACACACTCAGAATTCCCTTACAGTGTCTTTGAACTCAGATACAGATGTAATCTTTTGCCACAACACTAAAAGTAGGCTCCTGTGACCAGAAATACTACTGAATTCAAACAGTGATGAGAAAAGTAGCAGTGCTGTGTTTATAGGGTAAGGTTTTCCTGCTGACACCCAAGAACAAGACAAGATGTCTTTAGGGCTCGGCACCTCGGGGTGCACATCTGTACTCCTGGGCTCGTTTGCAGAGTGAGCACTGAGCTGTGGCTGCTGGCATCCTGTGGGTGTGAGGAGCACATCTTCGCAGATGGACCAAAGCCGCTAGTCAGTAAAAAGAAGAGTAGCAGTGTGGCAAACTCGTTCCTGGGAAGGGAACCCAACAGGCTGCAAGAGAGCAGATATTTCATTGTGAACTAAAACTTCGGGGTAGTTTTGCCATCCAGGACGGCTGACCCTACTTAGCTGTGAGGATTTTGTGCCTTGTAATCCCCCATTGATCTAGATTACTTTTTTATTTAAAGAAACTGACCTCCAGCAGCTACACTACATCTTCTCTGGCCCAGAAAGCGAGTCCAGAGCACAAGTACAGGAACAAAAATTCTAACTTGGAAAAAATGAGGTGACCCATATTTGGCCTCAATTAAAAGGCCAAAGAAAACTCAAGATTTTATCTTATAAAAATCTGAACATTTGACTAGTAGATTATGTCATCTAACAGGCCCCATTAATTCTGCTTCTCAATTTATAAATTAAGGGGTGCCAAATAATCAGCATATTTGCTAAGCAATAGGGCATTCTTAAAATTCTGGTTTAATGTTACTAGCAGCCAGCTGCTTCCTTTCTTTTTTATGTTTATTTTTTTATTTTTTAAGAAGGAATACAGACCTCCATAACACAAGCATTAGCCAGTGGCACAGAAAAACCTATGTTTACTTGACACAGGCTTCATGTGTCTCTTTGGGTAAGTTCCTCAACTTCTGTATATTTCAAACATACTCCAGAATTTCTCTGCTTCCCAAAGATATAATGATGCAGAAGTGGGTGGTGCACAGATGGCTTATTAATGAGGCTGCAGTAGTCATGCTATGTGCAGAAGAAACTGAAAGGTAAGAATATTAAAGGCACGGTAGGCATCATTTGTCCCAGCTTTCAGTCCATGTCATGCAACTCACTTGTGGTCCCCTCCCCCTGTAAATGACACTCTAATGCATTTTCCTATACGTTTTCCCATGGTTTTGATAATTGAAGCCCCTTTTCTCCTGAAAGAGTTGTGTTGATGTCCACAGGTGTTCCATGCGATGGTATAAAGTCAGGCAGTGCTCCCTTCACAACCTTCATCTCAGTAATGGTAACAAGCCCTAAAAGACGAAGTCCTAAAACTTCAGTTTAGGCCTCTGGCTAAAAATAGTCTTTGGACTTCATGTGGGCTAGAGACATGATTTCATCAGTGCTATTACTGGAACTTCTTTCCTGTCCATGAGCTCAGTTATAACCCTTCCTAAATGCATTTCCTTGCAGAGACCACTAGAAGGTAAATGGTGGGTGTGATGTTGTAAGCCTGAAGTTGCTTTGTTGAGCTCTTTGTCTCCAAGCGTGGGTGTGATAATCATTGAACAAAACCCAGCATTATTGCTGCAGGTATTCCAAGCAACTGTGCAGTCCTACCACACACCGCCACTGTTTTCTATTAATTACTCCTTCATTATCAGAGCTGTAACATAGCCTTGTGCACATAATTTGGGAAACAACTGTACACATCCCTGCTGCCATATGAGGAAAATACGCATTTGAAAATGTAGCCCTTGTGATGAGTGAGGATAGTTCTTCCATTTTATGCCTCTGGGAATCATAAGCCCACCCAAGGTACTTTTAATAACAGCAAGGGTAGGCAGCTTAGGCTGTACTGGAGGGCAGCACCTCTACAGAGTTCAAGTGCTGTAGAGACGCGATAATTCTGAACAGAAGTTGTTGTTCTGTCTTTGTTGACCTCCTACCTTGCTGTGCTGCTGTTTGGGGTGGGTCCATCCAATCCTGATGGCATCTGTGTTCTGCACAGATTCCAGCATAAGGTCAGGTCAGAATAGTGCCTGGCTTCAGGTAAGATGTGAAAGAATTGATGACTCAACTAGTTACTAAAAATATATGTATCTTTCGACTTTTCTTGGATAGAAGCAAATATCCATGCACACTCCCACCAGTTCCTGGCTGGATACCCCTTGTTTGTCCCTGGAAAGTGTTTGAGACAAAAATCGTAAGTGATGGTATCCATTAAAGAGCAGCAAGAACATTATTCCTGTGCTGCTGGAAGATTACCTTGATGGCACAGAGGAGGATGGTGGCAGGGTGTGAACTGTATTCTTGGTCTGCAGATCCAGATCCCTTGTGACTCAGCCTCTCCTACACATCTGCCTGATCTCATAATCTTGCAGTTAGTCTTTCCGTGTTTTCACTTTAAAGCCCCATTTCCTGGAATAACATGGTTTCTTGTAAACCTCAGCTTTCACTATAGTAGCAAAAAAATAAGAAAATTCTTCAGGACTTCAGATAAAAAAAGAATAAAATAAGCTGTGTGAGATCTACACAGGTATGGCTGTGTGGGTCCTGGAAGGTGGCAATAAAGAACATAATTGTATTTAATGTTCTTTGAGTTAGCTTCATATCATTTTTCAGATGTTTGATTGCCTGTATTTAACAGCTCATGTACAAGGTAATCGGACAGTGTTAGGAACTGGGGCACCAAGAGTTTAAAGCTACATAAAACAGGAAGGTGGCTGCAGAGGCAGAAGTGGACTCCAGTTAGCTGAGTGACAGACTTAAATCCAGCTTTCCCACAGCTGCCTCCCTGGAAAATGAATTGCTATCTTTGTAGCAGTGAAGGATGTTATTTACAAGAGAGTGTAGCGATGGTAAACAAAATGGAGCATTAAGTTGCAACAAAACCTCAATTATTTAAGAAAATGCCATCTGTATCTGACAGGAATAAAGTTTTTACAGAGCCTCAGAAGTGCTGACTGATGGCTTCATTGTGTTTGGGACAATTTCAGAATGCAATTCCTCAATACTTGCTGGAGGAACAGTTTTCCTACTCTTTCTTAGGCTGGCAGCCAGACTATTCTTTCCCAGAAGTGAGGAAAATGAGCATCATTAGCTGATGCTTTCCAGCAAAAGGACTCTTGCAATATATCCCCACTAAACAAAAGCACGATTGTTTGCAGACCCAGGAAAAAGTACTGCTTGCAGATGACAAACGAGCAACATTAGAAGGAGGAAACAAAGTTTTGACAGATGTCAGTCTCCAGCCATCATGAGGCTACTGTCATGCTCTGATGATTCATATGCAAAGTGTATCATGAAAGGCCTATAAAGCTGTGCATAATTTATGATTTCCTTCCTCTTCCTCCTCAAGGGCAGCATCTCACAGCTGTAGTCTCTGAGGGTGTGTTTCTGAAAGAAAAGAAAGTTGTCCTGGAAAAGTTAACAGAGGTAAATATTCAGGAAAAGAATTGAAGGCATGCATTTCTTTGGTTTTCAGGGACTGTCTGTTTGTGTTTCATGCACTGGCTCTTTCCAAATTAAAGCAGAGGAAACAAAAGAAGTCAGAGGTTGTCTCCTAGCCTTAGCAGAACCCTGTCATACTCCATGCTGCTCCAAGCAGATGGCCTACAAGAAGCCAGAGCTCTAATGGATCAGAAAATCCCACACAGCTTGTTTTCTTCCTCTAAAGCTGACAAATCCAATCTGCAGTGGGATGCAAATGGTTGTTATGACACAAAGTGCAGCTGCTGCAGGTTACCTTCAGATCCTGGGTAAACTGCAGATCCCATCTAAACACACCCTGGTAGTTTTATTACTTGCTAAAGAGCTACTTTCTTGACTCTGACTTCAGAGTCTCTGCTTTTATGTATAATCATAAGGAGGCTATGGGTGAATGTCTCTGCCTGGAAAGGTAAGCAACCACGTTGATCTGGGGAACAAACCCTGCAGCTTACTGCCTAGTAGACAGCAATGGAGTTAGCAGAAAGCCACTGGTGCAGGAGTCGGTTGCACTCTCTTGTGCTTTCTCAAAAGCCTTCCTTCATTGCATGTTCACAGACAGCCAGAGAGCCTGGAATTCTTGCTCCTTCACGTGGTCTGTCTGGCAGTTCTTTTGCTATCAGTGCTGATTCACAACACTTTTTGAATAAAGTCAGTGTTGTAATCATTGTAACTACTAAAAACTTCAATTTTATTCGAGTAAATAAATGCTTGAGGGAGTCGGAAGTAGACTCCAGGATCTCCCACTTTTTGCTCATGTGGCAGCTGACACAAAACGCATCTAATGAAGGAGAATAGCAGATATCTAGTAACAACATAATGTGCTAATTTTTGCTGCACTTCTCTTGTTTGAGATCATTTTTTGCTTTCATAGAGCAGATAGCACCTTGAAGCTTGACAACATATAACTCACCATCTCGTCAGAGAGAGCCAAGGGATGTGCTGAGAAGACAGTGGTTTTCTCAAATTCCATCCAAGAAGCTATTTCCATTTCAAACCAAGTAAGCAGTAGTGTATGTTATCCAGCAGAGAGCACTGTAGACTCAGAAAGGGTTCCAGTATGGGGAGAAGTTGAATTCTCACAAATTGATTATAATTTTTTAACTGGAAGCCTTTGAGGGGGAGTTCTCCTTCTTTCTCCATGCCTTTTTATTTTTTTTCTTCCTGGCAAAGAAATACAGCAACAATTCAAACCAATCCCAGCTTCTCGAGTGGAGTTAAATGGATCACAGTCAAAGTCATATATAAAAGCAAAATCTCATCAGGATGCACATTGGGTCAGATCTCAGTGTAAGTCAGCCAGCCCCACTGCCTGAATTGTGAGGGTCAGTGCAAAATCCTGAATATATCTTTAAAGAGCACGTGGCTTTAAAAATAACATACTCTTGGTATCTCTTGGCTTTGGTATGTAAATAAGTAGAGATCATGTTCTTTACCTTGATTCTGGAAATGTAACAACATTTTGCTCCTGTTGCTCTGAGATGAAATTCAGCTCTGGGTATTTTATTCTTGAAGTTGAGTTCTTAAGAACAAGCAATCATTGATGTAAAATCACAAGACTAATCAGTTTTGAAAGAGCAGAAGAAACCAAGTCAGCAGCAAAGTTACATCTGTGACGGGTGGAGTAAAATCTCTGGATCTGCCCCTGTAGACATTTTATTGAACTATATTTGTATTTGATATTTGTTCTGAGAAGCAAAATAGGCTTGTGTCAAAGGTACTATCTTCATATTCTGAAGTTATCCTTGGGCTCCTTTTCTATGCCTCCTTTATTTCTCTTTAAACAAGGGATTATGTTTTCTGTTCATTGCTTTGTCTCTTGTCAGCTTAGTTTAGGAGTTTTTTGGACTAGAGAGACTTGGTGTTAGAAGACTTGTATTCTACTGCATTGTAGAAATAGAGATTTCAATGTTTACTGATTTCCATAAGCATTTCAAATGCTATTTTTGTCACATTTCTCCATACATGCTGCTGACTTGCATTTTGAGTAATGTATGGTTTGAGGTAATTAATTATCTGAAATGCTGGTTAATTTCTGAATAGTACGTAGGTAACAGCATCTGAACTGTAATACATTCAGGAAAAAAAATAGCCTAAAAACACTCTCATCACCATGTTTCTTATATTACTAGACAGAACTGATAGTAAAAAGAGGAAACCATTCTCTACGTATCACATTGTACAAAGCATTCTCACAGCTGTATGTAAGAATCTTGGTTGAGGGGAATCTGGGGTGTGGTGCTGGCTTAGCTTGAAAGGAATTGCTTATTGGGCAAAGAACTCCATAGGAAAAGGGTAATTTAAGAAGTTCTGCATCCACACAGATGAACATCTTGAATGAATTTATTTTGGAGCGTGTTGCCAGAAGAGCTCATGAATTGAACTGCATATCCTTCTGCAGACAGAAATAGACTTGGTTAAGTCAGGCCTTCCTGGTCTGATTATGCAGATTAGCTGGAAAGAGACACTTGTGCACCAAATATGAGGCTGTCTGTGCAATGTGTATTCCATGGCAGCAGTGAATATTAAGCCCAGGTGGGTCGTTTTCTGATAATTAGTGGTTCAGGCCATCGGTCAGATCCCACACTGAATGTCTTGGCTGAATACCATCCTGGCAAGCACAGGTTTGTGTTTGGTGAACACTTGAAAGACTTCAGTACACTTCCAGCCCCCTGATGTCTCATGAGCCAGCGGGCACAGTAAATAAACTATGCATAGCCAAGTGATCTTTGTACCTTCCTCTGGGACACCGCAGTGAACACCCACACAGCCGCCAGCTCACTGGATGTGGGAACTGGAGCTCAAGGACCAAGCTGTTCCCAGGCCCCAGAACCCAACCTCATGGCCTGCTGGACACCACCAGGTCTGAGTTACACCTCAACACAATTAGCTGGAGTCGCTCACACCCACGTTAATCCATGTGACACTGGCATTTCAAACTTCTTTTTCCTTATTGCAAATTGTTCTTTGCCGTAATGATGACTCATTAGGATCTGGTCAATTGTTCATCAGATCACTCTCATGATGTACTCTGTTTAGCTAGATTTTAATTCATTACGCACTGGAGTATATTCAGAGAAGATCCCCCAGGCAGTAGATAAAGCTCACCTGTGGTAGCACTGAGATCAGAGAGATAGCGTTAGCAAACTGTACTCCAAATCTGGTGCTGATTTACAGCAACAAAAAAGTGCCACTCACCTGACTTTTGTTTATTCTCCGGAGTGTGCCAATTGTAGCAGCTACGTTTGATTTATTGTTCTGAAAGAACAGTGCTTTTTGAATCACTGTCAAGCAAATAGCTTGGTACATTAGGAATTCCCTCTTGATGCCACAGCCTGCAGCCATTCTTGAACATCTTACTGTTTTGTAGGTGTGTTGCTGAGGTTTATGTGCGTGGGGCAGTGGTTCAGCTGCTCCATTACAATGCCAGTGGCCTAACAGGAAACAGACTGGGACAGCAGCAAACAGAAATCTCAGTCTTGTGACACACCACATCAGGATCAAAGTTCTTCCCAAACTAGGTCTTCTCATTACTGTTATCTGCAGTGGACCTTGGATTTTTTTTTCTTTCACCTGATACAATTAAGATGAAGCAATATTTCTTTTTAAAATCTTTTCCCTGGACGTGTTTCTTGTGCTGTGACCACAAGGAGCTAGTCAATAATTAATAATACCATGAAAACATACCCTAGTGGCTCATTTAAACAGGCAAGCTGTGCAGGTAGGCAGGAATATGTGCATTTACACTGCAAATAGCATATGCCAGTGTATTTTCTCATATACTTTTTATGTCCTGGTATTTATTCTGGTATAAGATGATTTGCAAATTGATGTTATATCTTTTGATGGCAGATTAGGATAGCCTTCACAAAGAGTTATTTGTCTTTAGGAGCAAGAAGTAACAGAAAAGGAAGTAGCATCAGTAACATCTTATTGGTTTAATTAGACAAGCATAATTAATGTGTTCTCACAGGTCATTGAGCTGATGAGCTTTTTGGATCGCCAGTGGAATTTCTGTGGCCTAACATAATTGAAATAATAATAGAAAAGTCATAAAAAAGAAACAGTGAAGGACACCATGCATACAAAGATGTATTTTATAGTTCACCTTTAAAGGACACGTTTCTAGTCTACCTGCTATTATAGAATTAGTATTTAGTCATTTCTCTGACATTTATTGACAAATTAAATGGATCTCAAAGCTTCTTTGGATTGTACAGCTATTTCTCTAGTTAATCTTTTGTGTACTGAATTTCCAACCTGAATAATGAAAATGCAGTCTTAGTGCTTGACTCTTTTAAATTGAATCTTATCCAACAGAGAAGATATTTCTGCACTTATGCTTTCAAGAGATTAAGAGTGAAATCATCCAAGTGAGCCCACTAGACGTGCCAAAAAGCCTGTGTCTTTCTGCAGAGTATACAAGATTTGGGAAGCGTATAGGTGGGAGAAAGCACAGCTAAATGGCAGCTCAGATTTTAAAGGGGTAGAAAGTAAGGAAAAGCTTCCTATGTCTGTCTTTCAGAAATAAACAGTGACAACTTTCCTCTCTGGATTTAAACATCCTGCCTTTGATTATCATTTCTGATATACCTCCTTAAAAATGCTGGTTTCTACCTTGCAAAGGGAGCATAATTCTGCACAGCAAATCATAACATGTAGCAGGATAATACAATTTGTTCATGAAGATACATGAGATTCGTAGGGCACACTTGCATGACTAATGCTGTTCATTTCAGCAGGGCTCAGGCCAGGTTTTCACTTTGCCAGTGCAGCCCTCAGTCAGAGTATTATTTCCAAAGTAAGAGTTCACCTGTAACTCTCCTCGGTAGGTTGCACTTACAGCGATCTCCAAGCCCTGCAGTGCTACTTTTTGCCTCGACTCTTACGGACTCTCATAAGTGCTCACAGCTGTGTGCTCCGATCCTCCTTAGCTACCACTGGACAGTAGCTGCCATTCTGAGTTCAGCTTAGAAAAAACAGAGCAGGCAGATAAATGCACACAGGGGGGTGCATTAAGACGTAAGGGCTTTTTGCTTTTGTTATCTCCTTCCCATATACACAGAACCACGTAGGCAGGAACTGTAGCTGTTTGACACTCAAGTAAATTCACATCCATGAGGTAATGTACAATCACCTGGACACCTGAAGAAGTGCAGAGTACGCTCCAGTGCGGTGACGAAAAGTCCATCATCTCGTGTACAGGCAAACTGAGCTATCTTCAGTGTTTGTGAAGCTTGCGTAGGCTGAGAAGCGAGGTCAGAGGGAGGTGGGATTAGTCTTTCTGTTGTATAGCCCCCAGCCTGGCAACTTCAATATAGCAGCCCATAAATAAATATTTTATCTCCTCCATGCAACAAAGAACTCAGACATCTGCAAAGACAGTGAGCGTTTGGGATTTTCTAATCTCGCATTTGAAATAACGTACATTCCAGAACTTCTGTCTGGAATTCAACTAGTTACAAAAGGTGTAATTTAGCTGATAGCTAATATTGTTATAATGACCTAAACAAAGTTACTGATTGCTTATCTGAAGTTTACATTGGCTTTGCTTTCATTCTAGTACATTGATAATTAAAGCTGTTCTGGAACTGCTTACTGCAGCTGGATTTGTGTGCAGTGTGGAGCGGTGTTTATAAAACAAAATTATCCCTGTGCAGAAGCCAGCATCACACATAAAACCCATTTGCCTTCCTCAGATGGTTCTAATCTGAAACAATAACTTGGCTAAAGAGTTTTTGCCTGACACCTTTCCTATGGGATGATCCTGACCACATTTCCTATAGGATCTTATACAACCTCTATCCTTTATGAGGACATTGTAATTTATGAGGAATAGAGGTTATGGGATTCATCACCATATTTCTGAATTGTTGAAATGGAAGACCTCATTTAGCTGCAATACTAATGATGTCAATCACACAAAATACTCAGGAGTGTTTTTTAGTCTCTCCCTGAGTGATTCAACAGAGATGCCATATGTGAATGCTGAAAATAGGTATTGTTCTCACAGTGTTTCCAAGGACCTTCCTTCTGATGAGGAAGTTATCTCTTGGTCTCACTTCTCTCTGACATGCTGTCAGGCAGCCACTGCAGCCATGTGTTGCAGGCAGAGGCTGGTCTGTGCCCAGGACTCCCGGGGACAGGGACAGTCACTGGGGATCAGTTTGCAGGCTATCTCTGCAGTCCTTCTTCCCATGCCTTTTTGTGTCCAGAGAGGCTCCCATTACTGATGCTGCTGCTTTTTTATCTTTTTTTTTTTTTTTTTTTTTTCCTCCTTGCCCCTCTCTGTGTAACCTATTGACAAGTGCTAGTTAATAACAGCTGGGAGGAAATTGATATTAGCTCGGAGTAGGCTTAATTGCACTCAGCCTGAGCACTATTCTCCCTGTGGAAAATCATTCCCTGCATCTTTAATCTTTCTGTTCCTCTCTCAGGTCTCCTCTCTGTGTTACATGAGTGCAGCTTCTCCTCAAGTCCTTCTTCTGTGTCTCTGCTGGCTGTGTGGTAGAGCCCAGTGATTGCCTTGGCCAGGCTGCCTGCCTGACTGCCGGAGCTCCGCTGCCTGTAAGTCTTTTGTGGGTTTCTTGTGCTTCTAGAAATGGTAGTAACAAAAGTTGTAATTGTTGCTTCTGTTTTCAAAGCTTGGGCATCTCAGATGTCTGGGCCTGTCAGGAAATACTGCTATAAGTGCATGAAGGGGAGGATAAATATGCACTGGTCAAAAACAAGTGTTTTACTGTAATCTTCCTAGAACTGTACTGGACCTCTCTTTGCTGAGTGTAACTGATTACCAGCCCAATCCCCTCAAGTACTGTGGTCCTATGAGGAGCACCAACAGCTTTGTAACTTGTTTGTTGTGGTAACTGTCAACCAGAACTGATGCCCTCAAGTCACAGTGCCTCATAGTTTCCGTCTCACTTAGCCTTGGCTAATGAGATGTGTCTTCTCTGATACACTAGCATGATCTGCAGGGATATTTTGAGTTGGTTATATGATAATAATCCAAAAAAATGTCCCCAGAAGTGCTGCTCCTTCCCCAGCTGCAAAGTGCAAATGTAGGCGTCCCTAATATTTGAGCATACTTGGATCAGCAATTGAGTCTCAAGTTAAGCTTCCTGGTACACAATGTCCCTCACCCTGGCTGCCCTACAGAGGATGTGCTAAGCTTTGAGAGTTCACTTCTGTGTTCCTGGCCTTATTGATGGGCTTAGCTTTGCATGATGGTCAGAACTGGAAACTCTTGGGGATACTGGGGATGAACCAGTTGCAAATCTCACCTTGTGGTGTCTCTCTGCAACACAGCAGGTAGAGCAATTGATTATATATGCACTTACTAATGAGGTAGCTTGCGTACTTAGTCTAAAATTATCATTTATGTCCTAGAGAAAAGATTAAAACAAAAAAAAACTGACTCAGAGTGAGGAGAAGCAGGCTGAGGCTTCATGGGCATAATTTTCGTTTTGGAGTAGGTGGGATGCTCTGAATTGGTGAAGGAGAGGAAACAGAGATGTTATTTTCTTCCTTTGCTTCCATAAATCACGCATTTCAGTGAACCTGGCCTGATGGCTTCAATAAGCCCCTCCAGTAAGACTCTACACTTATTAAGTGCAGAGAACACACATCGTGAAAGGCAGGTTGTCCGGAGACAAAACACAATCTCTCAAGGTTGGCAACACTTAGAAACAAAACTTACTGTGAGCACAAGTAAATGAAATTTGTGATTGGATTCATAGTTGGGCTTTCCTTCAGCTAGGGTGTGCCTGAATCTGCGGGCTCATGGTGTAGAAAACAGTCAAGTACCATGGTGGTACTGGGACTTTGCAGTGCCCAGGCAAAGAAGAATGGAACTGATCAGTAAGGACTCTGCGTTGTCCAGCATCCTGTCCCCAGAAGAAATGTGCTCTGTATTACTGCATACAGGGTTAATGAACAATAACAGAGTAAATAACCATCAGTGTATTAGAAATTTTCACTTTCCTCTTGCCTATTTTGGCTGTTGTCTATTACTTTTGTGTTGCTAACATGCTTTTCTTTCTAGAAGAGCTTATTAGATCCAAAAATTCTCAGTTATTCATGTCTTTCTTCTACTGCTAGATATTTCTGCCCATGTTAGGAAATTCTGCAAGCTATTACATCCTCTTTTCCTCCTGCTAATTGTCTTTGCTGCCTGCCTGGCAAGGCTGTGCTTGCAGTAGCGTGTCAGCGTATTGCAGGACGACTCTGCTTCCGGCCTCTCAGCTCAGTTCCTGTCCACTTTATTGATTTTCTTTAATACCCAGAGTACACTTCAGCAAAGGATTACAAAATGCTTTAAGGACATTAATTATGCTTGCCACAGAAATACCAGCTGTGCAGAGCATCTTTCTAGATGGCTTTGAATGACTCTAAAACTGGTTCTGCTCAGTGCTGGCTAAACAGAGTGCCACCAACACAAAGGGGCTACTTTTGCTCCATTAAATTTTCCTCTTTATGAGCTCTTTTTAAGTAGGCCAAATATTTCACAGCTTGGTAACAACAGCAAAACACCCTTCAGTCTAAAAAACCACTTCCACGCATCTTAATAGCATTCCAGAGCTGCAGTTTATTTCCTCTGTTCCTGACAAATGGCTCTGGCCAATTTTCTAGCTGTAGGTTGTTCCGACGTTGTAGAGTAATTATTTTCATTATCAAGTAGAGCAATTAAGCGCATCCTCTCAAATCACAGCTGTCTGCATCCATCTGTTTAATGTTTGCAGATACAGAAATGTTAGTAACTGCATACTTCTTGGTTTGGGGTCTCCCATGGGGAGGGCTGCTGCTTCCTTAGGACAGGCATTCCAGCAGGGTGCAGAACAGAGCTAAGCTGATTAGAGTGACTGCATTTAGGAGTGTGTATTTGTAAATCAGGAGGCTCCCTGGCAGAAAACTTCATGTCTGGCAGCTACTCATCTCTGCATTCAGGTTGAGGTGGAATGTTCTAGGGGCTTCATCAGTTTTTCCTTCAGCTAGATAGTGTATGAGAAGCTGTGTCTTCATACGTGCATTTGGGGGGAAAAAAAAAAAGATAAATATTGTCCCAAATTGGAGCAATTCTATGAAAAATATTGCACCAAATGAATGAGTCATTAAGTAGCATGGTGACACGTATGCAATTTCCTTGCCAGCAGGATTTTAGTTCCTGAGGAAGTTCCGTTCCGTTGGCTTTGTTCTGTAGTCGTCTTTGTGAAGTGGAAAGTTGATTTATGACGTTTGGGAATAGTGTTTGGGGAAAATCTTCCTGGAAAGTAGGCCTGAGTGTCTGGGCTGAGTATTCAGAAGAGAAGATGGCTTGCTTGCTACAGGGCACTGTCTCTCTTCTTTTGTACATGTGCAAATAGTATGTTGCACTGCAGATGGGCTGAAACACAACACTACCTTCGTTCACTTTGAGTCTGAAGTACGTGTGTTGTCACTTAACTGTGCTGTAGCAATGGAATGGGGATATTTATAGGGTTGGTTGGGCTTTTTTTTTTTCATTATTTTTCAGTTTAAGGCCTGCTGGGCTGTGCTCAGTATGAGTTCTTTCTGCTTTGTCAGAGACTTTTTGTCTTTCACCCAAGAAAACGAGGACATGATCAGAAAATAAATCTGCCAGTAATACCATACTGTTGAAGCAGAAAAGCGCTTGTATTTCCGAAGCATCCTAGTCTCTTAAAATGCCAACAGCATGTCCAAGAATGAAAGGATTGATTTCCTTGTAGTTTCTGTATGTAGTACCTAAGCTGGTGGAAGCCAAGTAGGCCATCTGTCACGTTCCACACAAACGTAAAAGGATGTTTGATCAGGTGAGATTGGATGGAACCATCAAAAAGATGCTTTCTTTGCATAGCAGACTTGCCAGCTTCTGTAATAGGCCTTGTGTTCTGGTGAGCTTTTGCCACATCCCATATGCGCTAAATTCATGAAAAACAATTCTCATCAGTCCTATTTTCCATTCTCATCTGTACTCCCTGAAGTTTTTCACCACTCCATCATAGTACCAGTGCTGGTGCTGCTGCAGGAATCCACTCTTTCTAAGCCAGCCAGCATAGGGATCAGGAGAGCATGGAAACGGTTCCCTCACTTGCTGGAGTAAGATGGACAACAGTCCTGCTCAGATTCAAGGCTCCCTCCTGCTCTGTCTGCTGCCCACCCTCACAAGGATGAAATTGGCCTTCTAGGAAGTGCTGGCTGCTTCCTTAGGGATTCACACGTGGTTAGAGGGCAGTTACTTCCCATCCCTAAGCAAATGCTTTTTTGCACTTCCACAGCCTTTTGCCTGTCTGTCACCACAGAGAACCCAGCATAGCTGCCACTGATGTAGCTTGGTTAATTTTTAATGAGCCATTGGCCACGAATCTGCCATGCATTGTATGCATCATGTAATAGTTGTTGTGACAAAGAGGTTGAACAGTACTCTGGAAGAGTATGGAAGTAAAAACCCCATTCAACTTGCATGTTACTACAGCCTGCACAACTTCGGCTCTGTGCTGCAGTCAGAACTCCCTTTCCTCCATTTGACACAGTGCACAGGAACACTTTATGTCACTGTATGCTTTTGACCTGGTCTAATTAAAGGGCTGTTTGTGCCGTGGTTCCCCACACTGAATTTTTACAGATCAGTGTTCTGT
Source organism: Meleagris gallopavo (assembly GCF_905368555.1). NCBI lineage: Eukaryota > Metazoa > Chordata > Aves > Galliformes > Phasianidae > Meleagris > Meleagris gallopavo. The sequence goes on along the minus strand of NC_139424.1, from coordinate 9,093,329 downwards.
GGGCCTGGAAAGGAAAGCTGTACAAGAGAGCAGCTACAACTGGTGCATGCAGGTAGTGCTGACAACTCAGTCACCAGATGCAATATATTTTTATACAAGCTTTTAATAAAAAAAATTCAACAAAAATATATATAATCAGGCATTTTATGCAATGCATACATTCTTTATATCTGCAGGTACAGATAAATAACAGAAGGCAAAAACAAGTACTATGCTTATCTTTGGCCATTAACCAATAATCACCCCCAGAGAGATATTATAGGGTCAAAGAATAATAAACTGAGTCTGTAAACTTCTCTTATTACAGACAAAGCATCAGGCAATAATACAGTAGTTTTTAGAAATGTAAGGAAATATTTCTTCAATACTGCCCAATACCTCAATAGAACCTGTTTTGTTGACATGGAACATAAGGCCTCCTTTAGCTGACACAGGCAAAATTCCTGACTTTAGATATGCTCCATCCCTCACTACCTTAACCTACTTCCCTTCACCATACGTTGTTCTAAAAAGCTAAGCTGTACCTTTCCATCAAGTAAACTAACATGAATTCGTATCTGTGGATCAGTTTCCTGAACTCCAACCAATGTACATACATACAGAGCAGTTAAGCTTCCTTATGTCAATATTTTTTCTAACTCAGTGTCCCAGAATAATAGTTATCCTTCCACTTTACAGCACAGATGCATCTGATGGCTCTACCAAAGCAATATATACATGACACACATCAAAAATGATAAAAGCAATGTTAAAGGTACATTGACAGCACGTAGCAGCTTATGTCTATGTATGTACATGTTTTCACAGTTACGTTTTAGAAAATTGAGAACATCAGGAATACTTCTACTGTGTTTTCCATAAATATTAAAAATTTAGCTGTCAGGTATTTGGACAAAATATTTAGGATATCACTTTTAAATAGCTCTTGAAAACCTGTAGCATTTTAATCATAAAGGCTGTAAAGTTTGAGGATTCTTTAAAGTGTTCAGCCAGTTTCAGCAGCCGGGCCACCTGCCAGTTTGATGTAATTTTTACTTTCTCTGCTCAAATCTGGTAACAAAGAAATTCCACCACTTTTGATGGAATAGGCAAGTTCTTGACTTGGCTTGTGGGCATCACTCTTCGAATTGCCATGCGACACAAATGCTGGAGACTAGAGACTTGTCTTGGAGTTGCCCAGAAGTACAGACTGCCGTCCTGCGTCCTGCACAGTAAAAATGAATGAGTAAATAAACCAGAAAAAAGAAAACAGAACTACTGCCCTTGATTATCTAATGATTCTACTCCAATCCACATTTGTGGGTCTGTATTTTATTTATTCTCAAAGATAAGAAATGAGTTTATCAGATTCTAGATTTCATTGCACTGAGTCGCATGTTATGACTGAAGATCCTTAGAACACTTAACTAACAACTTAACCGTGTTACTTTAACATTTGGGGGGAGCATATACTTGCCCTGCAGCTAGAACACTGCCATCAGTAGAAAAGGTACAGCAGAGCCCGTTGTTCAGAGGTGCAACTTGTACAGGGTACTCTTCATCAATTCTCCAGAACCTTATCATTCTGAAAAGGGAAAAATGAAGCAGTCAGTTATCAGAACAGACATTTCATTCTATCTTGTTTATCTCTGATTCCATTTAAAAAAAAAAAGTCTGATAAAAATTCTGGGAATTTCTATAAATATTTTAATATGCACACAATACATTTCAGATGTGGCCTGAAACTTTATCACTTCTTCATTTCTGATATACACCATCACTTGTATTTCTTCAACCTTTCTAACTCCACCATTTAAAATAAAAGGTGGCCTTCTGGAGCAGAAAGCAATAACCTGAAGATTTACAAAATCTCTCTTACGCGTAACTCCTGACAGGAAAGCTCAATAATGCTTATCTTAATTAAACAAACAAAAAACTAAAGTGTTCCTGCAGTTAATATCCTTGCTGTCATCTTGAGAAAGCATTCTTCATAAGCTTAAAATACAGTTCTTCAAAATATGATTTGCACAACAGCCAGAAATCAAATACCAGATCATGAGTACTTTGCATTTTGCTGTGTAAACTAAAACAATAAAAAATTCTTAACTGCACTATTATTCCAATTTACATTTTTCATTGTTTATAATCCCTCTTTTTTTATTTTTATTTTGTTACTCTGATCATCTCCCCTGTACACAGCTCATTATTTTCTGCATTCAAAATGGACAGAAACATACAGCAGTCACCTCATGTACTTTTACCAAGACTACCAAATGCCATTTCTCAGTTTAAAACAAACCAACCCAACTGCCATTAAACGTTCACATCATATGGGAGGAATTAAAGGAGTCCAACAGATCTGTCCCCATACTTACTTATCATCAGCAAGGCTTGCAATATGTAGTCCATCGTGACTAAAAGATACTGATCTAACCCATCGGTCATTTGCACCTCCAGCAAATATTGGAGTAGGAGGTGGAAACAGATGCCTGCAGATAGAGAGAGAGCCAACAGTGTAATACGTAAGAGCTACAGCAGACTTCCTTCACCACTAGTTAAGCTGAAAGAAAAAAAACAGACTGAACATTTTAACTATGAAACCAGGAGTGGAAATGTAACTACTTTATCTTGTGCAGTACTGAGTATTTTAGCTTTACTGAAAATGCTTTAATTAGTACACACTGAAGTATCGGTGCTTTAAATTCTTTCTCAGAAGGAAAACTGCACTATCCTACCATTGAAGGATTTTTGTCAGCAGCTCCTAAGATTTTCTTTCCCAAGTCTTGTTATCAGCTACAGCTAAATAAGACCATTAATCTTCAGTAGGCGCCTTCGTTGTAGATCTCTGGATTTAACCACTACACTTACCCAAACTCCATAAGAATAACTCCAACATATGGATCCCAGACATAGACTCGAGTATCGTAGGATGCAGTAGCCAGTAAAGCTCCATCAGGAGAAAACTCACAGGCTACAACATCATTGTGATGTCCTTCAAGTTTTCGTATCATGGAGTATTTATCCATATCCCAGAGAAAAACCTGCAATTAAATAAGCTAAAGTTATAGCTCTACTCAGTGAAGCAATGAAGCAATTACTTTGTTTAAGAATAGCTGCTTATCTAGGATTATATTAAAATCAGGCATTATGAATTACTACAATTAAGAAATATGCTCAGTGTCATACTTGAGATTAAAATGAAAATTTTAAAAAATAATTAAAGCAGACATGCAAATTCTAACTCGCTTGTTAAATGTTATTAACAAAATAAGACAAAATATAAGATAAAGACAACACAATTTAACCACGTAGCTTACTGAAAATCATGTATTACAAAACTATTTTATTAAAATATGCAGAAATAAATAGGGTTAAACTCTACAGTCCCCTCTTTCCAGTAACTACCAAAATTTTAAGAAATATACAGACAGAAAGTGTAAGGTTAACATATTGTTACTCCAGTGGCATCCCTTTGAGTTTAAGATCACTTGTTTACAATTGGCTTGGATCACCAACGTCAGCCTAGGAAGAGAAACAGATACTGCAAGCAAAGAGAATTTTCACAGCCAAAAGTTATGTCTCTGGCAAAACAATAGGGAAGTCTAACCATATTATTAGAAAGAATTTATGCATTTTAAATCAAGTCAACAATAAAAAAGACATTAATAATACAATTTACTCAGTTAATTGCACACTGTATTATAAACAATGATAAAATATTATTCTGAGATTTTACATGCAGTTGTACTTTATATATATATAGCATCAAAATGAAAATTGTGCATAATTACTTAATACGAACTATGTTTGTTCTGCAGCATAAGTTTATAGAAAATATATGATCTTAAGCAGAAGATATTATGTCCCTGAAAGAGCTTACTAGGGTCCTTGATTTTTTCTTCCCCTTACTCACAGATTAAAAACAAACATCTTAGATGTCTGTGTTTTACCAAAGCAAACGTGGCCTTCACATACTTCCTAAAACTGAACCAATTTCTCTAAGAAGACCCCAGCGTTGCATAAAACTAGAAACTAGGTTTTAGGAGTCAAGTGTGTTTCGCTGCTGTGAAAATTATTTAAAAAAAAAAAAGAAAAAGAAAAAAAAAAGAAAGAAAGAAAGCAGAAAGTGGACATCAACCAGCACCTGCGTACGTACAGTACACCTTGCAGTCGAATGCAAGGTTACTTCATCCTATGGTAAAGTTCGCCCCCAGCCTGGTAGCCAGAGATGCCACTCTTTCTGCCCAGCTAACACCATTGTGCTCCTGTGTGAGTGGTGCCAGCTTAACCTCAATCACACCAATATTGCTGCCACCACCTGTGACAGGGAAAGCAAGAAGCTTATGGAAAACACACAGCCTAAAGATATCAATGTATACATCTACATCTGCTCTAATTAAAGAAAAAACAAGCCCCCAAACTCAACTATTCTCTATCAAAACTGCACTGATAATTTAAAGCATAAAATGCATTTGAACAGTCATCTATACAAAGCAGTATTCAATTACTGAATTGTGCTTATTAATCAGCATAGATAGGCTTTGTTAAACTACCCAGAAAGCCCCTGTAACTCGGCTGAATTCCCTTTTTTGTCTTAATCTAGTTCTTTGGTGCCAAGAAAGTAGCTTACTGCATACGTGCTTTACCTGCACTGCTTTCAGTTCTCTACCAGGGCATTACAATACAGATGAAAACAAAACCAGCATGCTGTCCTTCATTCTAGTTCTATTAGACACGTGAGTGCCATTTGTATTGGGAACACGCAGACATATTTTTGTTCAGCAGGGAGATACCATGACTGCCTCAGACTTTGAAAAGTCCCTTTCATTGAGTAGAAGATAGAAAGAATAGAATCAATAATAAAATAGCTTTATGCATTAGTCTATGGATCTTTTAACATTGGAAGCTTTAGTCACTGATTTTATACTACAAACACGTTCAGATGTGCAAGATTACTTTTCAAAGAATGCTTAAAGTTTCTTCAACTAAAAGCAGTGCAAGTTCAATTCATAAAATCAGTGTCTCAACACAACATTTGCTAGTTGAATTTCATGCACTTCTACATCATCATAAAACATTAGAAATCCATGACACAGAGCACAAGCTTACAGTTACTTAGATTTAAAATGATTATGCATTCAATTGAGTAGATTTAATGAACAAGAAACTCTGACACATACTGCTTTACTAGCTCCAACAGAACAGAGAATGGAAGAATCTGGAGAGAATGCACAACCATATACCCAGTTCTGATGTCCTTTCAACACTTTCATCATATTTCCTAAAAAATAAGAGATACGTAATAATTTACAAAATCAATTTCCATTAAATGTTACAGATCCAATTTGAAAAGCTCTGTAAAACATTATACTCTTTCCAAACATCTTGCAATGTCAGTCTGCACAGAGATAAAAATTCTCCCACAGCCTCTTATTTCCCTACTGAAAGAAGCCACTTCATGAACTCTTTGAAGTAGCCCAATCCAGCTTGTACCTCTGGGGTATATATGAAGAATGTTTAGAGAGCATACCGAGTAAATGATTAATAGGAGAATTTTTTTTTATTATTATTATTTTTTAAGCAGTCCTGACCTGTGTTAATAGCAATAAACAATGGAGTACATGGATATTTCTCCCGTGCGTTACAGCAGATGAGCTGAAAACATACCGTCATCTTTCAGGTCCCACACTCTCAGTGTTTTGTCTCTGGATGCAGACACCAAAATCAGGCTGCCATCTGGGGCAAACGTTAAATCTCTGACAACTTCTGTATGGTCCATCAGGTTAAGGAGGAGTTTTCCTGTTACACGGAAACACCACAATTTAAAATGAAGGGCTGTACTTTGTTCAGATTAAACTGACGTATATTCTTCCCCATACTCAAGAACAAAAAGTAACCTCTTGTTTTTAAAGTCCCTTTTGTTTCAAAATATACTAAAATTTGAAAATCCAGCAAAAGATTTTGGTGTAAACAACTAATGTGCATAAAGTCCCTCACGTATGTAACCATTCTGCAGCACCAAGGCCTCATCTCCCACCACTTACATTTCAAAGCACAACCTGAGTCTGTTCCTTCCTCTCCCAGTGCAGTATGTTTCCAGTTGCAACCCATGATTTCTTTTTTAGATCAATTTGTATTCAATGTTCAATTCCCAATCACAATTCTGCAAACTATTCATTGTATCAACGATGTTAATACTGCATAAAGTGCCACTGAAATGCCAGCTTCCCCTCACCCACCCTACCTGTATACACATCCCAGATCTTGATGCGCCCATTGTTCAGGCCTGTTGCAAGCAGAAGCTGGTCCTGCCCAAATTTGAAACGATGCCATTCTATATTCACACAGCGACTCTGCTTCTCGGGCACTGAAGACCCAAAAGCAAGGCTCCAGACAATATCACCACAGTCTATTATATGTTCACAGGGCTTATTTCTCTGACTGCCGTCACTGTTCTGTCTTGAAAGCCTTGTACTGGCAGAATTTGCAACATTCTTTGTGCCGTGCAACAAGCTGCAAAACAAAAGAATACAAGAGGAACTCTATGAAGAGTTATCCTCTATTTTGAAATCCTGAAGTTCTTCAGGCTAATTGAAAGCCACACAGCTTTATCTTACAAGTTAGTAAGGCACTGGGACCAGGGGACCAGCTTCACTATACGATGTCCTTGCGACCAAGCAAAGTAGGATCCATCGGGAGCAAACGCAACAGTCCAGTTCTCACGTCCGCACTTCTTGTCGAAAGGAGAAGTGGGGGCCAAGAGTTCTCCAACAGCCCGCGACCGTGCTGAAAAGAGAAACAAAGAGGAAATTCCATTTCAAAATTAATTAAGGTATTTTAAGATGTTACAAGGAACCAGGCAGCGTGTTACTCAACTGCTTTCTGGTTCATCACTTGTAAAGCAGCTGTGGAGGGTCCCACTGTCACACGAGAAGCGGCCGACGTTTCGGTATGCCTGAGCTGCAGCACAGGCCGGGCGCTGGCTGCCACGGCAGCAGCGCTGCACCACGTTCCAGCCCGCCCTAATACTCCATAGCTCGGGGAAGAAGCTGTGTTAGCCTCGCTGGGTCCTGCCCTGAATAGCAGAAGCGGCTATATAAATATATAAGCCCGTCGTGAAATAACAGCGGGTTTCTGTCCGCTGAAAGCCCCCGTCTCGTTCCGAAACCCGCGGACAAAGGCGCTCCGTTTTCCCGACGCGGCCCGACCGTGCGGCGAGAGGCGGCAGCTCGGCCCCAACACGGCGCAGCCGCTCCGCACCCGGGGGCTGGGAGCTGGGAAGGCCGAGCGGCAGCCGCGGGGTCCGGGACCAGCTCCCAGTGAGGCCACCCACCCCTCCCAGCCCGAGCAGAGCCGCCCCAACCGACCGACCGACCGCGCCGCCTCACCGATGAGCTTCTCGTTAACACTCAGGGGAAAGCTGGCCATCTACGGGGCAGCCCTTCGGACCGGCTGGGGCGCGGAAACCTACGGCCGGGCGCAACGCAGCTACAGCGACCGCCGCTCACGGGGACGCAGGCACTGAGACAAAATGGCGGCGGCGGCGCGGGGGAGTTGTGCGAGGCGGGGAGCGGCGGCCTCGCCCCGCGGGCGGGCGCTCATCGTCCTGCCTGCCTGCCTGCTTCCCTCCCTTCCTCCCTCTCTCCCTCCCTCCGGCCCTCCTCGCTGCGTGCGGCGCTCCCCGGCCGCCGCGAGCTCTGCGCTTTCAACCGCCCGTTGGGTTTTTGCAGCGTCCCGGCCCCTCTGTCCTCCGGCCAGGCTCCTGGATCCCGAACCGCCTTGACTCTCGCTGCCTTGCGGAAGCCAGCACACCTTCCTAGACGTGGTCACAGCCCCGAAAGCCCCCTGGATGTGTTCACATTTTATCTGGGCAAAAAAGAGCGCGTGGCATTGGTTCAGCAAGGCAGTGCGGTTTCCTGCGGTTGCCACCCGCTCAGTCCCAGCTCTGCCAAAAAATACCACAACCTGACTGCAGTAATGGTCTAAACCTTGGAAACGTGGTTCCCCCAAAGATGGGGCTCTCACTGTTGGGAGGATCACAGGGGAACCTGTTGCAGCCAGATGGCTCTGTTACATGGGGTGAGCTGGTGTGGCTGGTGGATGGGCTGTAGGGCCTCCGTGTGGGATCAGAAACATTCCTCGTGGGTCTGCTGCCTGGCCAGCATCTGGTGATGCTCCTCAGTGCCTCACATGGCAGCTGTCTCCTTACCTTTTAAGACAAATTGTGGCATGCTTGATACCTGTGACCATGGGACCGCAAGGCAACCTGTAAACTAAGAAGTATGTAAATGCTTGTATGAGTGTATTGCACTGTGTGTACCATACTGATGTATGCACCTGATTCCATCTTCCCTGACCAGAGGCTGGAAAATGCTGGGAAGGTTCCTGCTTTCCTGATATTTCTCTGTAAAACAGTTCAGTGTCTAGATTCAGCAAGATCTGGTTTTATACTTAAGTTTTTAATTTACAGTTAAGATTGATAGAGTTGTCCATGAACTACTGGGTGACTCTGAGGCCATCTCAGTCTCGGTGTGGTTTTGTTTCAATGTCTGCTACTCTCTCAGCTCACTGTAACACCAGCTTGCACTGTAGTCCCTAGTAGCATAATGCAGCTCCTGCTCCATCAGTCCTTTGTTGCCTGCAGAAGGAAAAGCCCTCATTTCTTTGCACAGCAAGGCAGATTTGTAGCCAGTGGATATTGCAAAGAGTTGCTTTGGAGTTACTCATAAGTGTAGAATGTTTGAACTGGGTCCTCTCATGTCTGAGGCGATTCATGTCATGAGATTTCTCCTCGGGGTCTGAGCCTCACCTACAGCCTGAGTAAGGCTGGGTTCTGTTTGCTTACCTTGGGGGCTGTTACAGCCTGAGAAAATAGCAACCAGGTTACATGGCTTTGTGGGAGCGTTGCCATGATACTGACTTTCTTGCTTTTTAAAAAGAAGCAAAGTGTGTGCCAATTTATCATTTCTGTAAGCTTTGATATTCTTGTAAGGACTACTTCAATAGTTTGTCTTTCTTCCTCAGCGTGCCTTCTGTTCATTTGTGTAACAGATTTGAGGCTCAGAAGAGATGATTAGCTCATTTAGCATGGTCTTTGTATAACACAGGAATAGAGGATAGTCTGTTGTAAGGCACCTTCTAGCAGTGAGGCTTTCCAGCACTTGCTCTGTTGTTCCAGAGCCATCACAGCTCTGGAGTCCAGTTGCCAGTCTTAGAGCTTTCCAATCCGCCTTTTGGACACAAATTGTGATAAGTAAATTCCCAGATTTTTGCAAGTTCATTGGAAATTATTTGGTGTCACAGACTGTCCTGGAGACATTACCAACATCTCTCTTCAAACCCGCCAGCAGGGCTTTTATCTCATGTTTGGAGCCTGACAGAAGAGGCAGAAAGCTGAGTTCTGTCTGCATGACTTAACCATTATAGCTGGTAAAAAGTGTTGTTCTAAAAATCAGTCAAAACTCAGAGAAAAAATCACACTTCCCGTTCTCAAAGCCCTTGCTGTAGTTATTACTGTGTAAGTGCAGCTAGCTGGATGACTTTTCAGATGGTTTTCGCCGTGGGCTACTGGTGAGGCATAACTGTGGAATCAAGGGTGGCACCAACGCATACCCCACACAGTCACATGTAGCAAGGGCCTGCAGGACTGTGTGGATGACTCAAGGCTGATTTATGTGTTTTCCATTATCCTCCCTTGTGGATGCAGCTGCCAAGTCTGCTCAGCGCTGTTCAGCTGGGAAGCTAATAAGCTCAGTGCCTCTAACTCCATTGAGACTCCACACATTGTTATAAGCAGTTACAAATGAAAGAGGATTTTTGTTTTCTGTCTGCCTGAAGTACTTCCTAAGATCCAGGTTACAGGGCTTTTCCCCAGCTGCTAAGGCACCAGGATCTACTGATTCAACATTCTTGTGTACTGACTTGACGATTCTACTTTAACACATTGCACTTGTTTAATCTTTTCTCTGAAAATTTTAACTAATTTGTATGATTTGTATTTTTCAGTTAGCTTTGAGGCAATTGTTTTGACTCAGTCACTTTCTGTTAGGTTATGTGTATCCCAAACAAGGGACCATGACACTTATATAAATTGGGTTTTACACATTTGTCACACTGCCTGGGATTTGTAGAATGAGCCCAGGTGTCTGCTTCCTCCATTTTCTACCTTCTATGTGCTTGCAGGACCCTCAGTGGAACGCTTGCTGTGTTTCATTTCCATTGCTATGGCTTTTTGCTGAAAGGCTTCCACCACAGAAAGGCTGTTCATTCCAGTTAATGAATCCTGGTACAGATCAGAAGTGAATATTGATCACAGTTTCTATTCATGCTGTGCTTAATATACAGGTCCCCATTCAGTCTGTGCAAGCCATCCCAACAATAATTTTCTTTCTGGGGACTAGCAGGGCTATGTTTCTGTTATCTGTGGTTGTTTGGGTTGTACAGACCAACCTCTGGGAGCCAGCTCAGCACAGTCAATGTATGACAGCAAAGTCCTAGAAGAGCCCATGGCCAGACCCAGGAGTTCTGTCCCTCCTCTTCAGTCGCTGTTTTGTGGAGTACAGCTGGCAAATGGCAGCTGAGGGGACGTTATGGGCAGTGACAGGAATGTCAAGGTGGCTGGTCTGTGCAGTAGTGCAAGCATCTGGGTGGTCTAACTGTCATTAAAATATACTATTTATAGTCCACATTGTTAATAATTCACAATCTGCTGTTTGTTTTGAGTTGTTTCCTCGGGCAGGAGAAAGTTCAGCTTTAGTTTGTAGAAGGAGGAGAGAAAAAATCTGAATAAAGAGGGCAGGGTGGGCTGAAGTGAAAAAGGGCTTGCAGCAGAGAGAATGGTGAGCAGCAGAACATTGTGTTGGCCAAAGAGAGAAGTGCTGTCAGCACCCCAGGACAGAGAGCTGTCCTCACTGCCACAGCGTACCCTGCAAAGCTCTGACTGTGGTGTGGGGGGCCTGGGAAAGCAGGGGAAAATCCAGGTACCCCCAAAAGGCTGTGCAGTTGCCTCAGTCTTGGCTGTGGGCACAGCCTAGTTCTGGGCTCCTGCCTGGCTCCCCTGTGCAATGCAAGGTGCAGAGGCTCAGCTGTGCAGGCCCCTGTCATGATCTTCCTTATGGGGAAAAACGTGTCGCAAGAATAGATTAACTGACCCTTGAGAAAATGTATCAAACGTAGCAAAAAGGTATTTTTAAAAGTTCTGACAGTTTTATACTCAGAGCATTTGTGAACTGGATAAAAAATTCCTTTCTCCTTGAAGACATGTAGGTGAAAGTAACCTACTTTCCAGGGTTGACAGATCTTCCAAGTGGTGATCAAATACAAGTATATTTCAGCAGAAAGTGAAGGTGGTCCAGATAACAGCCCCACGAGCTACAAGGCCCAAAAAACTGATGCATGAAAACATGCCACAGTTCTGCAAGAAACTTGTGGCAGCGTGTAAGACTTTGTGTACCAGGCTTTGTGATTTCACGTACTCGTATACTATAAATATTAACAATTCTAGGCAGTCTTTGCCCATCTCAGTCTCTCCCTGCCACCCTTGTTTCCACCCTGCTGTGGCTGGCACAGTTTCAGCTAATTCATCTCATGTACGTGTTGTTCTTTGCCTGATGGCTACAAGTGATACTGGCACAGCTCAGCTGCTTGGAATAGGACTGCTGGCCCTGAGGAGCCTGCATTCTAAACAGAGACAAACTGGCTGGCAGGGGAGTAAGGAGATGAGGCCATTTCTCAGGGTCATTGTGGAGCACCAGGAGCAACATCTGACTTCCTGTAGTCTCCTCACGCACGGGGTGAAGCTGCCTCCACGTTGTACTTCCGAGCTGGTATTTCCCCCATTGCTCTGTTGCTTAGCTGTTGGGTTAGTTCTCCAGAGATGGATGTAAATTGATGCATCTGGTATCTAAGGGGTTAATCTGTAGAGGCCTGCTAAAGGTGTATTGTGGGGAAAAAGTGCACAGATGGAATATCAGAGAGATGAGATTGTTTTTTTTCTCTCAGCATTCTTTTGGTCTCGTAGGGATTGTATCACTTTTAGACCACATTTTTTGGTACAATAAATAGAGCAGATGGCTTTTCTGTGTGTAGTGAACTGGATGCTTTCACCACGGGTAGCTTCACAGAGCTCCGGGTTTATTCACTTTAGCTTTTGAATTATTCCTCCTTTGTACGCTGGCCTGGATGTTGCACCTTGTGAGGGAGCACCTTCAGGAACATCTGTGCTAAATTTACCCACAAGAGCTGTTATCTCAGACGGCTGAAAGTCATGTGGAGAGGTGTGAACTTGAACTGCCCTAAGCCATGACAGTGGAAGAGGGTCCTTGTACTGCAGACAGAGCAAGGCAGTCAGTCTCTGTTGGGTCTGCTGTGTCTGCCAACACAACCTCAGCTGTCTGTGACCTCTGCTGCGCAGCAGTTTGCTCTCCTTTTCTCATAAACCCTTCAGACAGGGTGCTGGCTTTCTGTGCCTGGTTGCTTTCTCTGTGGTTGACTTTTGTAGCCTCAGAGCTCGAAGGCTCCTTGCAGATGAAGGCTTCTTGCAGAGGAGCACAGTGCTGAGCTCTGCTGGTGGATTTGCAGTGACTTTCTGTTCCAATGCACAGGCAAAAATGTTACTGAGAACTTTTCCATTCTTTTGGCTTCAATTCCTGCACTCTGGTCTGCAGTTATATGTGATTGTTTACAGATGCAAAACACTGAGTCTGTCATTATAAGCAGGGTTATAAACATTGTTCTAATTATTTCATTAAAACTGAACAGGATAGAAGACTTTCTGGCCAAAGCATGGGATGCAGTCAGAATACTACTTCCTGACATTGCTACATGCTTCCCAGGTGAATGTGGGCAACTCACTAAGTCCAGCCTTAAACCAAACTTAAATAAAACCGCCCAGTTTGGGAGCAGTAACAGAATGATTTGAGATAAGGATACTAACCCTCAAGAGAATTGCAAAATACCCTATTTGAATACTGAATTATTTTGTGATGAGGAATGGGCCCAAAGGGGCCAGGGTTGGGAAGCTGATGTGAGAGCAGAGGAATGCCAAAGGAGTCACGTAGCAGTCGAAATAAGGGCTGTGTCCTGGCTGGCTGTGAGGGTGATAAAGAGATAGCAGGGAATATTCTACATGGTGCCAGTTCCAAACACGTTTGTGTAGACAGAAAAGAGCATCACTTTTTAAAAAATAAAAACTGATCTGGGAGAAAAGCAGACAGTGGTTCCTGTTGACATAAATTGTAATCAGCAACAAACTGCTGAACGTGTTTACAGCAAGAAGAATATTTTTTGCTTTTGATGAAGTCTGTGTTCTAGCACTGGATGAGCAGGATTGTGCAAGCAGAGGGAAAATCAATCACATGAAGGGTGTCCTTGTCAAATCCAATACATTTTCCATAAATTAAATTTGTAGAAAGCAAGTTGAATTTAAAAGGAAAAATGAAACAATTGAATACCTACATTTTGTGAAGCAGATCAATAAATTAGTAAGAGCAGAAAAAGTCAGCATACTGGGGAATGATAAGGTTGTGTCTGACAGCTTCTGCCTGGAAATGGAGCAGGCTGCATTCCTGCTGCAGTTGAGTTGGGAAAGAGCAGGTTGCTCACTGATAAAGCATGTTTGCTCATAGACCAGAGGTGAGCCAGAGCAGGTAGGGATCTGAGCCTGGAAATGTTGGGCTGGATTGTGTCCAGACCTGTTGCTGCAGGAAGTGTGTAGAGGGTTACAGAAAGGGTGAAGTTTGGGAGAAATGGAGGTGCTCTGCTGCTGGAGGTTGGACAAGAGAATTTCTTAAAATCTCTCCTAGCTCCCATTTTTGATGGCCTGTTAAAAATGTTTGGAAATAGGTATAAGAACAAAAGAAGAAATGGAAACAAGCCTATCTACAGTGCAGCCTCTTAGATTATAGAATGCATGCCTATGTTTGCTCAATGTAAGGACAGACACTTAGGCAAACAAAAGCAGCATTTGTTTTGAAGGAATGTGTATACCTCACTGCTTTTAGGGAAATTCCCACAAACACATCTGCAGATCAGAGTGCAGGATATCTCCGGGCGGGCACATTCAGAATAATGCATGTGATGTGATCTGACAGTTTAGCTGGATCTGTACAGATCTGAGCACTGGCCTGCAAACAGTTTGCAGTGATTGAGTAAAACAGTCCAGGAAACAAAAGCAGATATGTATGTATATACACAGACAACTCCTATTGCAGGTAGAGCTATAGCTACGTAGAAGGGCCCTAGGTGAGCACAGCTCATTGCTGAAATTAGAGGAATAAACCACAGTAGTGCAGGCACATTTATGCTTTGTAGCTGCCTCCATGCTGAAGGTTTTGTTTCATTGCATTTGGTTCTGAGCAGACCTGCACACAGAGGCACCAGCACTGCTGCTGTAATTTGCTTCCTGCATTGCTTTTTTCTCCACCAAAGCGCCACGCCTGGCCCTGGGATCAGTGAGTCTGATGGCTTTTAAGGGAAGGTCCTGCTCTCTGCATTAATGTAATTGCAGGTTATTTGTGTAATTCCTTCCGCATCTTACTTCCTGAAGGCCTGGCACAGAAGTCTGGTTTTGTAATCTGAGTACTGAAGAGTGACTGGATGTAATTATGTGCTCCATTATTCCAGCAGCTCCATAGCACAGAAAGTAAAAGCTGAGTGTTGCCATTAGTACTGAAAACCCAGAAGTTAACATGTGGTGAGTATCTCATGCAAGCAGCATAGTGGGCAGTCTGTACTTCACAATTACCTAGTAACTGTTTTGTATTGTCTGTGTTTCCCAAAGGAGACTGATGAGATTTCTTGTTACACGTTCATTATGTCTCCCTGGAAGTCACAAATTGTATAGAAAATGCATAGAAACAAAGTTGTGACAGTAGCAGTGGGCTCCTCACTGAGACAGAGCAGGATTTGGGGAGCGTAATTTTCCTGTTTCCAGATGCCATTTGTGTGACCACACACAGGGAGAGGAGGTATACGTGCTCAGACCTGCGGATGGATCTATTGCTGCAGAACACATTAATTGCAGCTGAACGTTTCATCTCAGCAGCTGTATGCTGCTACCTTTGGTGCTGTGCGTGCCTGGTCACCAGAGTTTTGGTAGAAGTTTGCTGTTAAATAAAGACACAAGAAAGGGAGTTTTTTTGCAACACCTGTAGTTTAAGTCTATATCCTGACATGAGCAGGAAATACATATGTATCCTGATTCAGTGACACTATGTTAGAAATACGCTTTGTAGAATTTAGGTTGTAAGTTCTTCCCTTCAGTCAGGCATCCTGTGCTCTGATGGTTCGAGCGCTTCGTACTCGCACAGACAGAAGATGACAGCATTAAAGATGTAATGCTGGAGCATCACGTGATGAGGCTTTGTTGTGCACCGAGACAACGTCACGCGGTGTAAACATCCTCTGTCATCAGGCTCAGTTTACAGTGCAATTAGAAGGCTGATCACAGTCCTGGTAGGCAAACTCCAGGCAGTTTTAATCCAGGGCATTTGGACACCAGTGACAGTGGTGGGACGGGGATGCACTCACTCCAGAAAAGTAAAGTTTGCTGGTGCAGTCAAGTAATAAGATAATGTGAGAGTAGATCTTGATGATAGTTGTAAATAAAAGTGGGTAAACTCTTTTTGTGCTTTATCATCCAAATTAGAAGCTACTAATTAGCGTTTATCCTCACTTAAACTGCTAATCAGCAAGGTTATGTTCTCGTAGAGACATTTAAGCTGTTCTCTGAGGTTCTGATGAGCTGGAGTTCCCTCACAGGGTGGGCATGGGCACTGCTCAGGGCTGTGCTGCTGCCCTGCTGTGACAACGGAGTCAGACCACTCCCTGGGCTCTGTTTGCCCTTTTGACTTTTACATGTTTCATCAGTTAAGGCTGCAAAGAAGGGGTTTCAGTTCAATCTGTATTTGTGCAGCACCTTACATAGAGGATCTAGGTTTTAGGAGCGGTCCATACTGCACTGCAGAGAGCATGCAGTACAGCACAGAGCTGCTACCTTGGTGCGAGGATGACAAAGCTGTCATGTGGCCACACTGGTGCCCAGCTTATGTCTGTGCAGCTTCTCATCCTAAACTGCAACTGGAATCTCTCCAGTGCCAGGCTGGTAGAGCCCCCAGCTCCACTGCTCCCCATCAGTGCCCTGTTGGTCGGGGTTTGGAGCCCATGCCAGCATGACTGAGTCAAGAAATGGTGTAATTCTTTGTAAAAACTTCAATCAATGTGTCAGTGAATGTTCTGGCAAAGGCGATACCTACACTGCTGTACAAGTGCACAGGACTATGCAATATTTTTGCTTTCCAGACTAGAAATGAGCTTTGATAGCAGTATAACTATTTCTGTGTATGGGAAGAAGAGATGAGTTGCCCAGGTCCATTCTGCCATTCTGCCAGTCTAAAACACAAAATACCCACAGCGTAATTCCCTTACAGAACCAAGCTGGGGGAAGCTCATGTGCTTGACAGGTGTAACGGAAAAAAAGCAATTTCCTTTCCTTTCCCTTCTTGCTGAGCTGGGAAGAAGTATTTTTTCCTCTTGCTTTCTCTCTCCCTTTTTTTTTTTTTTTTTTTTTTTTTTGGAGCTGGCTTTTCCTGTCCTACTACATACTCTCCAAAGCACTTGGCTTTTTTCCCTGCCCTTTGCAGCTTAGGAATGTTTTCTTCTTGTTTCTCAATTTCTGTTAGTGCTGCAAGTAAGGCAGAAGTGATTTCTGTGTTTCACTGTTGCTTTTAATTCACGTGATGGAATTTAGGAAATTTGTGGAGCTGCAGTGCTGCAAGACTGAGTGAGAAAAGACCACATCTGCAAAGTAGGGAGTCCAGCTCCCTGTAGGGTCAGGTCCATGTTGAGGGCAACAGTAGCTACTGGTGGCCAGCAGCACAGGTTTACTGTGTAATAATGTGCTTCAGTTTTAATTAACTGTTTTAATAAAACAGATAATAAAACTGTTTTCAGTTTTAATTATCATTAAAAATGATGACTGGACTATCTGGCGTAAAAGTTCTAGTATGAATATTCTGTGTCCAACCTCTAAATTCTCTAAATTATAATCCATTATTCTGCAATTACCAGTAAAATAGTTTGTTCATTTGCTTTCTCTCAGATTTAACAGATCCTATTGCAGCCAGGGAGAAATTGGAAAGCACAATATACAGAATAAAATCCATGGTTTAACCCATCAGAGAGAGTTTCTTTGCATTTTGAAATCTCTACAGCACATTTCAGATGAGATAATAAGGTAAGTGTCATGGAAAGAATACAAAACCACCATTCGTTTGTCAAATGAAAATAAATACGGACTGTTTTCCTACACTTGGAACTTCGGGGATTTTAGTGGCCTATAATGCCCTCTAATGGACAAATCTGTTGGAGCAGCGTCCTCCTGGGACGTGAAAAGCAGCATCTCAGTGGGGACAGAACTGGCAGCACTGCCGGACAGGCTGTGCAGCTTTTGTTGGGAGCCTGCCAGCTCTTAGATGAAAATCCGTGTTTGCTGAGTTTGTAGCTTAGAGACATTGTCACCTTTTACCAAAATCTTGGCAGATCCTTTTCTTCCTGCCTTTCTTCCACATTTAACTGAAGTTTGTTTGTTTAACAAACTGCGCTTAAAAGGAGTAGGAAAATATTTTTGCCATTGGCCCCAGAGTTGGCCCATTTCCTCTAGACTGACACCCTCTCCATCAGGAACTGAGCTCAGATGTCACTTACAGGGGAAGGCAGATCTGGCCAGGTTGTTTTCTCTGCGTGCCTTGGTTTGCTCATCTGATTCCCCATCCTCTCACTTAGGCAAAAAGCAGAAGTGCCAGAATACCTCCAAGGAAGTGATTCAAGGGGCATTTCTTGACTTAACTAGAATCGTGACTGTCTGGAACTGTTCCCACGTTGATAGATTGGCAGCTCTTGCTTAGCTGCTTGGCACTGTAGGTTTTATGAGGCCAAAGCCTGTGCTGAGAGGTGGCAGAGGACGAAGTGGGGATTTTCCTCTTACGTGTGACCCTACCACCACTGTCACTTCTGACAGCCAGAAAAGGAAATTTTTAGTGAGGAAAAACCATCGACATTTACTTTAAAGCCTGATAAAACAGTGGGGTATTTTTGTGGATGAGTTAGGCTGTAGTTTCTTATTTGAGTTTACATACAAGCTAAAGAAAGTGTATTAAACTAAAGTGTTTTAAAAAAGCCCTTACCAAATAATCAAGAAGCACCAGAATTTCAAAAGCTGCTGAGAAATGGTATCACAACTCAGAATCTATCTGCAGGTAAGGACCTTGCAATGACTTCTGTTCAAATAATTTATACCTAGCAGTCATAATTTGCCACGTGTTTGCCTGCTGGAAGACAAAATCATGCTGCTTTTCAGGTGTCCAGCAAGCAAAGTCCTACACCAAAATTTACAGTAGAGATGCTGTGTTTTTTTCTAGGATAGGGATTTTTAGGATAATGTGATTTGGAGCACTTTGTACTAAATCTAGGAAGGAAAGGAAAAAAAAAAAAGAAACAGAACATTGTGGAAGAGTGATTGTGACCAAATACTGGCTGGAAATTTCCAAAGAGTTCGGGGGAAGCACTGAGGATTTCCAGCATCACCGGCCAGCCTCTGAAACACCCCTCCCCCCTAAGATCTGGAAGGCTGCAACAAGTCATGTTTGCTTTTAGGGAACAGATTTGCTTTGGGAAAAACACCCTGAGAAACAGGAAGAAGCACTGTTTGTTTGGGTTAGTTGATCCTGAGGGGAAGAAGTTTTTTCTACTGAAGTTGAGAGTTCCCAAGATGCCTCCGTCTCAGATAGTCCTATCACCCCTAATTTGTCTTTTCGAGATATGTTTTTCACAAGTATCAGTCAGCTGAAGCCTTTCTGGCCCCTCCTCTTCCCCCCCAATTAGTTATTATTATTTTGATGTCGGCAGGGTGCAGAGATCCCTATGAAGGCTGTGTTGCCTCAGGTGGATGTCATTCCTCGCTCATTGCTATGGGACGCTTTGATACTTAGCAAGGATGCACACATATCGTGTTGGTTTGATTTGGATATAAATATATAACAAATACAGCAAAAGTATTTTCTAGAACATAATTCAACCTTTAGTTTTAAAAATCTTTTTGGGATATGCCGGTGCTGACGGCCGTAACGCATTGAAGGAATCAATCGTCTGCTTTGTCGCACACGGCAGTGGATGATGCAGGATGCGGCGCGCTTGGCGGCCTCGTGCCTGGGAGTGAGGCGGCCCGGCTCAGGGCCTCTCGCCCCCCGCCTCGCTTTGTGCCGTCTGTTGGTTTTGAAAACCTGTTTTGAGATTTTTTTCCGCTTTGGCCAAATGGAAAATAAGACGCTTCTTTGCTTCAGCACCTAGATTTCAGTTTTTATTTTTCAGCCCGTTCACTCCTCGGTTCTTCTCTACGCGTTGGCCCATTTTAACTCTCCCTCCGGAGGTCCCACCCCAGTTCGCGCATTTATTTGTACCGCCGGAACCGGCGCTGAGAGCCGCTGCCGAACCGCCGGGAGCGAGCGGTGCGCAATGACAGCGTATGCAGCGAAGGACGGTGCCGTACCGGGAGCCGGTACTCCGAAAAGCTAATTTGCTAAGGAACCTTTCTTCGCTCTTCAGAACAGTACCAGCTACGCACTCCAGCCCGCACGTAACACCCGAGCAGAAGCCGCACAGCCCCTCCGCTCCACGCTGAAGGCGCGGCCGCCACCGCCCCGCCCCGCCCCGCCCCGCCCCGCCCCGCCCCGCCCCGCCCCGCCCCGCCCCGCCCCGCCCCGCCCCGCCCCGCCCCGCCCCGCCCCGCCCCGCCCCTCAGCGTTCGACCGGCCCGGTGCACAGCGCAGGCGCGCTCTGAGCGCAGGCGCGGAGGTTCCGGGGCCGCGCAGGCGCCGCCCGCCGCCGCCGTGTCTCGGCGCTCCCCCTGGCGCGGCGGCCGAGGCGCTGCCGCTCGGGCGGGCGGGGGCGGCCCGGGCTCCCGCTTCCGGTGTGGTGTCATGGCGGGCCCTGCTCGCTGATGGCCGCGGGGAGCTGAGGGTCCCGGAGCGTCAGGGATACGCCGAGCTCCCCTCGCCCCGCTGCTCTGCCGCCGCCTCCCCCCTCCCCCCCGCGGGGATCCGCCCCCCGCCGCGGCCGGGCGGGCGGGGGGACATGGCGGCCCACAAGCCGGTGGAGTGGGTGCAGGCCGTGGTGAACCGTTTCGACGAGCAGGTAGAGGGGGCGGCCCCGGGGGGGGGCGGCGGTGGCGCGGGGATCGGGGGGCCGGGAGCGGGCGAACGGCGGGGGAGGGCCGCGGGCGGGGGGCGGCTGGGGGGAGCGCTGCCCGCCGCCGAGGCCCCTCTGCTCGCCCCCGGCTCTCTCGGCGGCGGCGGAGCGCGGCCCGGCGCCCCTCGTGCGGGTCCGCGGGGCCGAGAGGAGCCGTGCCGGGAGCCGAGCGGCGCTCCGGGCCTGGCCTCGGCCTGGAACCGCCTCAGCCGCTGCCCGCGGAGAGCCGGCGGGGCCGAGATGCCCGCTTCTGCCTCGGCTCCGCTCTCACCGCTCCCAGAAACGCGCTCGTCTTTTGTGGCTGTCATCGGGATTCTGTGCTTTCCGCCTTCTTGCTCGTCAGAAAGGAGTAAAGCCTCAAAAACGAGCGTAAGGAGAGCGGCTGGATAGCCGCTCAGGCAATTCTGCCTTCTTCCCCATCGCTTAACGGTGAATGTTGGTGTGAAATTTCACCCCCGGTGCTGGGAGCTGTTCTGCGGGATGGAGCAGCTCCCCGAGCTGCGGCGATGGATATTTGCTTCTGTTTATGAAAGCCAGCGCCGGCAGCTGGGAGAAGGGTTTTCTGAATGGAAGCGGGAGAGATCTGTGGGCCTTGGACTTTGTGTCTCTGATCCACATGAAGAAACCGCTTACTGGGATTAGGTGGCGTGACTTCCCAGCGAGGCTAAGCCTGCTGCTTAAGCTTGGCATTTTTACTCCCAGGATGCTTTCCTGACACGTAAGTGGGAGCTGGGTTGAGTCTGAGCGGTCGGTTTCTGGTGTGTCTCATTTGGCTGTGCTGTGAGCGGGTCCCTCATGGCACCAAAGGCATTTCTCTGAGGGCTCAGTCCAGCTCTGGGCCAAACCATGGGGCTGGTTCCGAGCCCTGGGTTTTGTTCACCTGCCTGAGCCATGTATCCCTGATGGTGACGCTTGGCTTTGGACAAGCTGCGGAGAGACGGCAGCTTAGCTGCGTGGAAATAAGCTGCTCTGTTTTACTTTTATTTAAAAACTGCTGTGAATGAAATTTATTTAAGGAAAAAAAGTTTTGCCTATTGACTTTAAAATGATACAGATTTTTCATGTATGTTTTAGGCAGGGTAGTTGCTTGGCCAGTGTATCCCCCCACACACTGCCTTATCTTGAATCATAGGTCATTTTCTCCGTAGGCTTTAAAGGCATGGTACTGATTATTTTCCCAGTATTGCTAGAATATGTTTCTTTGTGTACTGGTGTTAAAAGGCCCAAGGCTTTGTCGTTTGCTTTGTTATGTATATTGTGGAACCGGGCTTGCCAACATCTGTTAAGAGTTAAGAACTTGAGCTTTTTAAACAGAAGTATTTTTCTGCACATTTTATGGAATAATTACAGAAAGGTATGTGGGAGGAATCCTCTCCTGACAGGAAGGAAGCTGCTCTGGTTTTTGAGATGCTATAATATTGGAGTTGCAGGGACAATCTACATCGAATGCAGTTTTGACTGTTGTGGTCATTGGGTAGTTCCGATGATGGACTCTATTTGCAATATTTTAATCAGTTTATTGAGTGCTTCTCTTTAACCAGTGCAATTTTTTTTTTTTTTTTAAATCTGTATCAACTAGTGAATGAAGCAGTGAGACAAGCATGAGATAGTAATGTCTACTTTTTATCAGAAGTTTTCACACTTATTTATTAACCTCAGCTTGGGGGTCTCAATTTGGTTTCTTTTTGATGCGTAGTTTCCTCTGCCTCGCCTCGCCTGGCAGTGATCTTCGGGGTGGAAAAGTGTCTGTTCTCAAAAGAATCTTCCAGGGGCAGCTTTCTGCTGCTAAGTGAATTCTGAGTCGGTGGTGGTACTTCCATCCCTCTTGTAGCTGCTTGCTTCTGTGTCATCACTGGGTAATCACGTGCTTATTGGGCTATCGACTTGTTATGTCTTTGATCACTCATTTGAAAATTAAGTTTATAATTAATCAGAATGTGAGGAACATAGCGCATGTCATTTTAGTGATGATAGTGTGTTTTTGAGCCTTTGCATTCTGTGTCTGCCCTGCTACTTGCAGGACCTTTAGATTCAGCATTGAGGGAGCCAGAATGCCGTCTGATGTTATCGTCCTCTTTGAGTAGGGGAGGGGAGTTGTGTTTGTTTTGAGTTGAGAGTTGTTCTGTTTTGTTTTCTGTGGGGGAGAGGACAAATGTTTTCAAGGTTTATTCCTTCTTTTACAGAGAAAGAAAATGTAGCCATCTTTCACCAAAACTTACAGACAATCTTTTCATTCATTTTAAGACAGATGAACAACAAACTGAGAGAATGCTAATCATACTGAAAACAACCAAAATCAGTGCGGACCAGTTTGTTCTTGTCTACTCTTGTTTATTGTTATAAATGATGCTTTAGCCAAAATCTGCTTTTGTGTCCATGTTTCTCTGGGCCTACAATGAATGGCAAGCAGAGTTTTATGAATTAACCAAGGGCTGACTGACTGAATGCATTTTTCCAAACTAGTGCCAGTTTTGCCCATCTGTGCTCAATTCTGACACTTCAGCTACTGCAGCACTCTGTGTTGAGCCACCTTTGAAGACTGCTTGAAGGTTTCAGCTGGTGCAGAAAGAAGCGATTGACTGGGCATGTGAGATTAGATCCCATTTCTTGTACAATGCATTCAAAATCAATTAAGATGTTTCATATATAGTAGTTATGAATACATTTTTCAAAACTTTCAGTGGTCTGGATGGAATTAGACTGCTGTAGCACCAAGAGGCTGGGCTGTGTTTTAGTGGAGTTCTCTTATTTCAGACGTATCCAGGAATTTGTGAAATAAAATGGTCTCTTTTCTTTGGAAATGTTCACATTCAATTTTATGTACTGTAATTTTATAGTGTTTTTTAATGTGTTACAACTGAAGTCATGGGAAGGCTGATGCAGTGGTGAAATCACAGAATCACAGAAATGGCTCTTCTACACTTAGCAAAGAAACCTTACTGCCTAACCCAGTTAAATGTAGGCTGTTTTAAAGACTGTCAGATAGAATAAAAATATAAATCCAGAATAAACATGCGGTAACTTAAACAATTATGATACACTATAATGGAAGAAGCCTCTTATGGTTTAGGTTTTGGTTTAGTCTCCCCATGTGTAGTTTGAGATATGATTACTTTCAGTTAAGAAAGCTTGTATAAAAACTGAATGCCATTAGGAATGTTCCCTTAACTTTCATTAAAAGGCATCACGTTAAAGCAGATCTTCCCTCCTCTTGTTGCTTCTCTTGTGGCATTTGAAATCTATACAGGATTGCAGACCCAAAGAAGTGCTCGCTGCATGCACTGGCTTTGTGTTCTTCATTGTTTTCCATCTGAGCTTGTTAAGAAACCACTAGTAGTGATAAGTTCGTATTTTAAGGAATTTCAAAGTATTTTGTGTAAGTTCTGAATCCTTTGCTGCAAGGAGGACCAGGCTGTGCAGAAGGTGGAATTTTTTTTGTGCAACTAGTCTGAAAAAAATTTCCGGAGGAGCTGAGAAGCGAAGCAGGCTGTGGCACTGTGCTGGAGCACAGAGGTGCCATTTCATGTCTCCCTAACATAAACCTGAAGGAGCTTTGGTCTTACTTTCTAAACCTGTGTATGTAAAGTATTTCTACAGAGCTGCTGTTCTGTGTGCAGATGTACCTGCAGAACAGACACAGGAATGGTCCACATGCAGCAGATGTTACCTGAGTCCATTCATCAGCTGCTGAAAAGCAGCAGGGTGGTTTGATGATCATTCCTTGTTTAAGTTGGGAAATAGGCATTTGTTGATGGTACAAACCCTTAGTTAACTGTTTGAAAATGTTATTTTATTACTATTTTTTTAAGGGCAATGTCTATAAACTATTTTCAAAGTTCCCTGTTCTTCAGAAGGCTTAGTTACGAGGTACTTTCACTGAATTAAGACTTGTTAGAAGGTGGTGCAGTGCATGTTTATAGTTTCAGAGGGAGATGCCTGTTGGTCTTTAGCTGGTGATGCTGAGGAAGTAGCGGTGCTGTGTGTATTTTCAGTCTCTGTAATACAGCTGTGTATTACAGCCTAATGAAGAAGTTCCAATAAACTGTTTGAAATGGAAAATGTAGGTGTATTTTTATGGTGTTAAGAATGGCACTGGAGGTTTTTGTTCTGGATGTTATGTTTGTTATTTGCTCCTGATTGGCTTTTCTAGTGTCAGCAGTACTGGGAACACAAGATTACTTCTGTCCTGAATTCAGGACGCACAGGGGCTTGTACTCTCTTACTGCAACTGTCAGGCTCAGCTCTTTAATGGCTTTTCCTCATCTGTGGCACCAAGATTCTGTTTCAGATCATCTTAAAATATTTAGAACTTGATAGCTGGAAAGATTCCAGATTCAGTCTACATATTTTTTTCTTTTCCAGCTTCATGAAGGAAAGCCAATCGTGGACCAAAATGCCATTGTTCCCTGTCCTTTTTAGGTGGTTTGACACCTAAACCTGGCTTAGTCAAACTGCTAAGAGGGAGGGAGGTTTATCACAGCACTCCTCTGTGTGGGTTGTGTGTCCCGGTGTGCCTCATGAGGCTGCTGACTATTGCTTCCTATTTTACTGGTGGGAGCAGTTGAACGAGGGCGCAGTGATGCCCCTGTGCCAAACTGCGACGAGTTCCAAGTGATGCCTGTGTTCATGCTTGGAAACTCCTGTTATACCAAAGCCTCGTGCTTTATTTTCTGATTCAAATAAAGGCTGTGCGGTAATCCATTTTCAGTCTGTGTTTTTCCTAAAATAAAATTTAGGAAAGTGAAGGTTCAACTTTTCTTGTAAGGTTTAGATTGGATTTTGGTGGAGAAGCTAGGCGGTTTCTGTTTGGTCGCTCAGCGCTGCGTTTCAGCTGGGTGCAGTGCTCCGGCGTGTCAGAAAGCACAAAGGAAATAGCTGAGGAATCTAAAAAAAATTCAGTGCTAATATTTCCTTTTAATGTAGCTTCCTTTTTCAAAAGGCAGTATAAAAAGCAGCTTTACTTCTAGGTGACCTTGCTGCAGTGGCTGTTGTGGCAGGAAGCTCCAGAAGCGTGTAACGCGATGTTTCCATTGCATGGCGGCACACAGGGCTGGATCTGAGGCACTTCTGTGAGAGGCACTTCTGAAGCGTTCTGTCACTCGTGGTATTGAGCTTTTCTGCCGTTGTCAGCACAGACTTCAGAATTCCAATAAAAGTAATGCTGAAATTTTTAATTAAATGTATCTATCTTCCACTAATGACTTCCGAAAATACATTGTAAAAATAACATCTAGCAGTGAAAACAAAGCCTGAGTCAGAAATGCTTTGATGTGCCTTTCCAGCTCTGAGATGAACGCGCTGAAACGCGCTGCGCCGCTTGGAAGCGCCGCGCTCTGAGGCCAGCAGTGCCGTGTGGTGGCGGAGCGCGCGGCCCTGCGGCTGGCAGCGATGCCGGCCGTGCGCTCGGGGTGCGGCGCTGGGCTCGGGGATCCCGGAGCCGCTGAGCTGAGGAAGGCGTTCCTCGAGGACCTCCCTGCGCTCGTTTGCTGGCCATGATGGCATTGGCTGTGCCTGCTGCTGGGTGCGGCGCTGCGGTCGCTTTTGGGTTGGGACGGGGGTACCCAAAAACCAGTGCTTTGGACCGGGACTGAACTGCAGTCTGTGTGGAGAGGAAATTGCTCTCGGGCATAAAAGGCAGATAGTGTGCTACACTACCATTTCCCTGCAAATGGGAGATGTGGGTGTAAATTGGTTCTGTTTAATGATGAGATCAGAACTTGTTCAGAAAAATATTTCAAGTCTTGGATTCTTCGCTACAGTTCATGCAAAAAAGGTTGTGGCGTTCATTTAGAGCTGCTGGTCTTTCAGAATATGCCCTTACTGAGAGCTTTGGCCAGAATTAAATCTAGCAGTGGCATTTGATTAAAGTTTCTGTAGATGGGGAATTCCCGAGTCATACTTTGAAATATAAGTGACACGCATGATTTTTGGAAAGGGACAGTGATACCGATTACTTTTTTGGTTCCCATTTTTGGTTACTTTATAAAAAGTCTTCATTAAAATGAATTTTTACAACTTACTGTTTTTCACATTACTGTGTGATATTTTGTAACTGACTGACTTGGAAAAGCAGAGGGCAGTGGCTGCGTGCTCTGGAAGTGGCTGCTTTGTGACCCTGGAGAAATTTGGGTATGGCATGAGGGGTGTTCTCACGTGTTTTTTCAGTCACTCTGAATCTTACAATTCTGGAAAAGCTGCACTTCAGTCGAATTGTCAGTGCGGGGTGTTGAAGGGGCTGACGTGGGGCTCCCAGTCCTTGAGGTGTGCCTGTGGCTGAGGCTCACACTGGGGGCTCCTCCTGGGCTGCCCTGAGGTCCAGGCAGGAGTTACTCAGAACTGCCCTGGTCTCCTTGCAGCTCGCACCCCCTGCGCACCTTTGCCTTCATCTCCTCTTGTTTCAGCTTGTTGGTAGTACTGCTGTGAAGACATCTCTAGTAGGAAGAGAAGTGCAGACAAAGTGAAATAATCCATTTGTTTGTAGCTGTCTTATAGAGTGCGTTTCAAGGTTGTTCCTGGTGTCTTATTTAATTCATCTCTAATAATGTAAATTTCAGTGCAAGAAAGCTCATACTGCTTATCTCTCTTTGTAGCTTCCAATAAAGGCCAGCCAGCAGAATACCCACACCAAAGTCAGCACGGAGCACAACAAAGAGTGTCTCATCAACATTTCCAAGTACAAGTTCTCTCTGGTCATCAGTGGTCTCACTAATATCTTAAAAAATGTTAATAACATGGTGAGTTCTCTCATTTTAGATTGCTGGATGATTCTCAATATGATTTTTATTTATTCGCATTGCACAATGTCTGCAGAGAGTCACTGAAGCTCAGTCAATATGTTGGTTGCTTTTTACTCTTACATATTTTCTTTTCATGTGATCACATTCACCAACAGCACTGTTTTACAAATCAAGATGAGGAGATCACTATGGCAGAGAAATTAAGGGAGGGTGGTGGTTAAGGGAAATCCTCTGTTATTTATGGGAAGGCTCTGTAGCTGGGAGGGTTGTAGGCAGCTAAGGGAACAGTCATCTGGGCCTCTGAGCAGTGTTTAGGTGCTGGCTGGTGGGATGCGCCACTTACTGGGAGATGAGGAGGATGCTTTCTGTTGCCTGGAAAGGTGCTGCAGGTGGCTGGGGGAGCAGTGCTTGCAGCCTTTTTAGATGAAGAATGCAGCAGAGCAAGGGAGCTGCAGAACAGCAGTGGTTTTTCTCAGCTGTCAGTGCATGACCTGCCAGGAGCTGTGTTGAAGCTCTCAAAATCTATAGAGCATATACAGTAAGACCTAGTTAAAAATGTAATTAAAAAATCTGTTTGCTTTTCACTGAGAAACAGAACTTTCTTTTCCTCTGTTCAGTGGAGTAAGTTACTGTGCAAATCAGCATTATTTGTAAAGGTATTAAGAAAAAGGTCTGTAGGGTTTGCACTCTGCCAGAAGTTGCAATTAGTTTTGAGCCAACCTCTTGAGCAGTGTGAAATGTTTGAGAAGAACCTCCTTTGGACAGCTTTACGTTGGCTGTGGGCTCAGGCAGTAGTACTGATACAGTTCTGGCTAAATCTTTTCTGCATTGTTTTGCTGTCCTTATATTGTTGGAACCAGCCACTACCAGCAATACAATTGGGTGATAGCTTAAGAGCTGGATGGATCTCTACCTCCATCCTGTTTCTGAAATGTGGCATCTTTTTGGAGAGTCTCATGTTTCTTCCTGTGGTCTGTGATAAATTTAGCTGCACTTGAATAAGCTTGTAGGTATAGATTTGTTGCAACATCATTTCTGTTAAGTGAGATGTTGGCAATGAAATACGTAATTGGAAAAGAGTCAGCAGTAATTGATACCAGAATAGTTTCTGAAAAGGTGTAACCTTCATTTCTGAATAGTTTACTGGTCTGATGAAGGCAGGGGGCTGCAGTGTACCTCCAATCTTATTCTGCAGTAACTGCTTGTTCTTTATTAGATTTGGCACTGCAGGCTGTACAGAGATATTTCTTCAGCAATAGGGTTTTAATTCTTTTATTTTATTTCATTCTTTTTGGACTAGCTATGTTTCTGAACTTAACTCTAGAGCAGTAAAGGAGCCATAATTTTCTGTGCAACTCTGCAGCATTACTTTAATGTGTTACAAGTCAAATTTGTGCCACTCAGATCCATATCCTTTCTTCTTCCAGAGAATATTTGGAGAAACTGCTGAAAAGAACTTATATCTATCTCAACTGATTATCTTGGATACACTGGAAAAATGTCTAGCAGGGGTGAGTATACTTGCATAAGCATGGTATCAAATGAGTTAAGAGAGAATAAGTCAAATGCCTGCCTGTCAGTTATTACTGGTACAAAACATAAAACTTAGCTCATTTAGAGCAAAGTAGTATTAATGCTATATTAAAAGGACTAGAATTTTACATATATGAACGTTATTAAAATAATTGATAAATTAAGTATTTGTGGGCTTTTTTTTCCTGCCTAAAATTAATGATAGTGACTTTAGTAATAGTGATTAGAAGTATTTTTCTATCTAAACAGATTCAGGCAAACCTGTGAACTTGGCCTTCTCAGTGCTCAGCTGATTTTCTGGAGTCATAAATAATGAGTTTCATGTAATAATTTGTTAGAAAATTTCACACAACTGTATTCTGTGAGGCAGATGTGACCTGGGGTAAGAAGAGGGGTACACAGGAAAAGAATTAGACTTGGTTATCTGGCTTAGCTAGATTGCTGTAAACTTTGAATGCATGTGGCATATTCCTCTTAAAGTCTCTTGTGAGTTTCATTTGGTAAAGTAATTTTATTTCAGTTTTGTGTAATTGCATTTACAGTAGAAACTTTGCTATCACTACTCTAACATTTACTTTTGCAGGTGCTTCCTAGTTTACATTAGTTAACTCTGCTCAAACTTCCACTGGGAGTCCCGTCCTGAGGCTTCCAGTCAGAGCTGTGCTGAAAGGCAGTTTGCTGTTACCTTTGGGATGTTGATGGTTGTACAGCTTTCTGTGCTAAACTGTGTAATTGCAAAGCCAAATTTCACTGTGAACAAAATTTGCAAATCTGTGGTTTATTCCTTTAATAAGAAAGGGTTTTTTTTTTTAAAAAAGCTGTGCTCCTGGTTGAATATCATGAAATCGTCCAAGCTTCTTGCTATTTCTCTGTTTTTGAAAGTTTTTTATAAGGTAAATTGTGACTAGGTTTGTCAAGCACTATATCTCACAGTAGTAAAACAGTCTCAGTATTTCTGAGTTCGTCAGGATTCACAGAAGATCCAAGTAAATGCATTTTGCATAATAAAATACGGCTGTAAAAACTAAATACCTCCTTTGGTTCATTTTCCATCTTTCGTATAGAGAATCAAAGGAGGCCCCACCCCAAAACCTGTTTAATTTCTGAAATTAATTTCTTTAAAAATTTCTTTTACACATTGTGCTTGAAACATTAGTGTTGTTTTTTTTCCTGATACATGATGATGCTTCAACAGCCTAAAATTATGCTGGATGCTTCTCGCTTTGTCCATTCAGATGAGAGCAAATTGAGCCCATATATGTACAGTAAGACTGAGCCAAAGCTCTATACAAAGAGCGTTGTGTTCTGTGATATCTTCAGACTTATTTCTTGCTCACTGTTCTTGCTCAATGTTTCATCAAGTTCTCATGGCAACAGAGCTCAGGTCAGCGAAGTGGGAGTCTCTGAAACTTCCCAATTCCCTATGGTAAATTCATTGGTAGAATTTTAGAAAGCTTTAATGCTGACCCTTCTGTTAAAACTTGTTCTTACTAGAGCAAAGTTTCACTTCAAATTCTTCAGCAAATAGTTTCCTTATGTCTCATACTGTACGAACTGGCAAAAATTGAAATTTTCTTTTACAGGAAAGTTGAGACACTTTTTGACTCTTACAGAGCAAATTCCAGGGAAGAGGAACAGAGAAGCACCTCTTTTTCAGTTCATTTTAAAAAAATATTTGCTGTTCAAAGGATAGGGGTCAGAATACTAACCAAAAGAGAAGTACGGGTGAGTCTGTGCCCTTTGGGCCCCCGTTTGAAGCCAAGACAGTTAGTGCTTGGCATGTGTTGACAGAGAACATTACTCAGGAAGGTAATATATTTTGCTTCAGAAACGAATTTGGTGTTTTGCTTGATGGCATTGGTCAACTTCATGTCCAACATATTTTGGAGACTAATTCAAAACTGTAACGTGGTTTGAATGGTGCAGATTGTTGTTCAAATGGGAAGAATCCTTTTCTGCATAGCTTACGTGTGGTCACTGGTAGCATGCAAGTGGAATTTGAAATCCAGATTCAGGTCCTGTGCTACTAGTGGCAGGTGCTCCATTCTTTGCCTTCGAACCTAGAAAATTGAGTATCATGAAGTGCCAAATGTTTAATTTTAGCAACCGAAGGACACGATGCGACTGGACGAGACTATGCTGGTAAAACAGTTGCTGCCAGAAATCTGCCACTTCATCCACACTTACCGTGAAGGGAACCAGCATGCAGCTGAACTGCGCAATTCTGCCTCTGGGGTTCTTTTTTCTCTTAGCTGCAATAACTTCAATGCTGTGTTCAGCCGCATTTCCACCAGGTAGGTGTTTTAGTAGCTTGACTTAGCCAGTGTATTAGAACACCTGAAAATAAGTGTCTAGAAGATCATTCCTGAACTGCAGTCTTTCATTTTTGAAAAACTTTTACTGTTTAAATGGTATTTAGAGAAATTTCTTCTGCCTTTCAAAGTTTTACTTGACTTTCAGGTTAGAAAAGGTACCTGTTCCATATCTGTTCTGTCAGCATAATGCTCTGTTTTACCTGCTTTTGTAAGTCCAAGTCAAACTCTATTGTAAAATGAAACAGTGATGACTGAGAGAAATGTATTTTGTAGCCTAAAGTTGAATATTTGCTGCTTTTATAGGAAATATTTTTCAGCTGAGACTTTCTGACAGTCTTTGGGTTTAATTTGTGAATCCTTATTCACGTGTGTGTAGCATGGCTTACTTCTCAAGCTCTAAAATCCTTCCTAGCATCAGATTGACTGTAACGTAGTGCCTTTGTCCCCTGACCTGTTTTTCTCTTCAGGATGGCTTGCACAGAAATAGTTAAATACTTGACCAATTGTTGCTGATCTCCACAGGGGTCAGCTTGCCGACAGTTAGCATTGCTGATCTTTTGACCTGTGCTTCCTGTTTAGGAATATTTCTAGGCCTTGTACAGCAGCTGGGGGATTTTTGGCACAAAAAGCAGTGCAGTGGGGACCTTCCCATTCCCAGCGTGGGCTGTTAAGTTTCCCTGGTGTTGAAGAAATGAAGAGCTGCTTTTGTGTGTAGTACTAGAAATTGCATTCCTTGTCAAAAACACATCTGTAGTTTTGGAACTAGACACGGCAATCTTTAGTTTGTGAGAACATATGATTTAGTTATTAGCAGCCTGGTATCTGTTGAGATGCTTACTAAATTATCCAGTATAAAACTATGAAAAGGTGCCATTGGATTCAGAATGGTATGATTAAACTTCATCCTCCTCTTTTGCACCAAATAACAAGGACCTTCTTCAGCTTACAGAGCGTGATTGTAGCTCCCTTCTGTGCTATTAAGTGGCATCAGTCATTGTTTTACTGTAGAGAAATTAGCTGGGGCAAGACTTGCTGCTAAGGAACAGTAGTCTAAGGGTGTCATGACTCCATCAAGTGAATAATTTGGATGAAAAGATTACAAGGTTAGAGCTACAAGAGGGGAGATAGCAGAAGACTTCAGGCAAATCTTGGCTGTAAACAGGCTGTCACCAGATGATACTGGTGTCTTGTGAGACTTAACACTGGTATTTCTGGATCTATTCTCAGTATGAGGATTAAACAGGACTTCATTTTAACTCTTAATTTTGCAAAATCTGCCTGTTATTTCTAAACCTGGATAAGTTTATCTGAGAGGATCATATTAGATGTGGACATTATTTATTATTCTGCTGCTCTGCAAATGTATAGAATCATAGGTGTGTACACATACCTGTCTGACACCATCTGAAGGAGAAGTTAATTTACCTTGCATATTTTTAGATTGCAGGAACTGACTGTTTGTTCAGAAGATAATGCTGATGTTCATGACATTGAACTTTTACAGTACATCAGTGTGGATTGTTCCAAGCTAAAACGACTCTTGCAAGGTATGATGGGAACCTGTTTGAAATATTTGTCTGAATATGTGTTGTTAGAGATGACACAGTGGTATTGACACATTCAGCTTTTTCTTCTTTAATCCAAATACTCTGTACGTTTTTACAAACTGCTTACAGGTATCCAAGTACCTTTAAAGTATTAGAAAGTGTTTACTTTCTAAAGGTTTAAAAGTGAGGCTTTGCACCTCACACGTTTTTTTTATAAACTTCATCTGCCACTTTTTAGAACAAAGATTCTCTTTAATGCAGAGATGTTTTACCTTTACAGAGACTGTATTCAAGTTTAAAGCCCTTAAGAAAGTAGCTCAGTTAGCTGTTATCAACAGTCTTGAAAAGGCAAGTATTATTAATTTTCTGTTTCATCACTTATTTGCTGTTTTTCTGTAACTTAAAGATATATGCAATTCAGAATTTTATTGTAAAATATGCATTGATGCTTCCCTTTGATGATATGTCCTGCAAGAAGTGTTGAGTTGTTAAAAGTTAAGACTGAAATATTTATTTAAATACGTAATTTCAAAAACTATGTTTTTTTAAGCTCTGGAACATAAAGATGTTCTGTGTTATCTGCAGGCATTTTGGAACTGGGTGGAAAACTATCCTGATGAATTCACAAAGCTGTATCAGACACCACAGACTGATATGGCCGGTGAGACATAACAAATGACACATTGTTCAAAAGTTGGTTTTAACTTTTTCCTATTAAATCATGAGGGGTTTGTGGATATTCTTAGTTGGTTTGTTTTCCCACAAGGCATCCCCACATTCATTTTGTCTTTTTTTTTTTTCCTTTTGTCCATCCTACATGTCAGAACAAATTTCTGTCAGCCTTTCACAGGGCAGGCAAGAATGCGTGCTTTCTTTCCTGTCTCAACTTTTAAAGAGATTCATTTTGTGGTTCAGAACACAAAGAAATAGAACCCCAAAGATGCAAACTCTTCAGATGTGTATTTTTTATTCTTGATACGCTAAAAAAAAAACGTGTTAGAAAACATCAGCTCTATTTATCTTTAATCCAAAAGGGATAAAAATTAATATTTTTAGATAAGTCAGGGCTTGAAATGGTTCAATCCCATTTTATCTTGGGTAGCATGTTTGTAATGTGCAAAGCAGAACTTTTTTCTGTGTAGGCAGAGATGTCATTGCTCTCTTATTCCTGTCTTTTCATAATTAAAATCAGTATTGAACTTGAGGTTATATTTTATGCAGATTGTGCAGAGAAGTTGTTTGACTTAGTGGATGGCTTTGCAGAGAGCACAAAACGTAAAGCAGCGGTGTGGCCACTACAAATCATACTCCTGGTCTTGTGTCCAGAGATAATTCAAGATATAGCAAAGGATGTGGTAGAGGAAACTAAAATGAACAAGGTAAGAAAAGAAAATTATCTTAATTCTGAGTTCTAGATGATGCTTGTCTTTGCTTATTCTATATTTTATTACGTCTTTTATACCTCAAATGTATTAAAATTCCATTTATGAATTTCTGCACCCTTTTTGTTCCCAACTGGTATACGTTCTTTCGTTGTCAATAATTCATGCAGCTAGTATGTCCTAAATAATGTTATCTCAGAACTTGCATATTTCTTAGAGATTTGAATCCCAGTGTTGCAATGCCCTTGTTTCCACCACACAGCTAGCATTTCTTCTAGCTGTTCTGTATCGTACCATTCTAAATTTCTGCAATGTGTGTAATGTGTGTTCTGTAATTGCAGTGACTGCAGAAGGAGAATTTGGTGTGGTTGCAAACATTCTTATTACAAGTGAAGAACCATTTAATTTTATTGCATTCTGATTGCCCTAGATGATCCAAAATGAATGTGTAATACAGATAATGCTTCTCAAAAATGCTGCATCAAGTTGTTTTTTTGCAGCCGCAGTATTTGTGACTTCTATTCCGGAAATGCAACATTGTTTGGTTTAATACTTAAGTTTCTGAAAACTGATCACAGATTACCAAAGCTCTGTTGATAACTGTTACCCACTTGAATTCTGCAGAAACTGTTCCTGGACAATCTCAGGAAAGCACTTGCAGGCCACAGTGGGAGCAGACAGCTGACTGAAAGTGCTGCTATTGCTTGTGTTAAACTGTGCAAAGCATCTACCTATATCAACTGGGAGGATAATTCTGTCATTTTCCTACTAGTGCAGTCCATGGTAGTAGATCTTAAGGTAAAACTATGTTTCCTAATTGCAATGAAGAAATTTGGATTTTAAATCTTCAAACTCCCCCTTAAATGAATGCCATGGTGTTCTTTAATTGAATGTTTTTTTTTCTTTTTTAAAATTGCAGCATTTGATTGAGTTGTTGCAATTCTTAATTTCGCTCCCTTATTTTTTTTGTTAATGCTCTGCTTTCTTCCTCCTGAAGTTTTGCATTCTTTTCTTCATTTAGTGCCTCACGGGTGAAGCCATGACACCTGGGTAATTTCCTGACTACTTCAGTGCTTCCCAAAGGTGTCATGTCACAACAGCAGATACTGATAGATGCTGTTTGAAAAAAAAAAAGTGTAATTTTTAGAGTAGAATACATGCTCCTTTTTTTTTTTTCCCCATGTGATGTATTGAAAATAGACAAGAATAATCTTGGTGTCTCTCTTTTTTTCTTCTTTCTTTAACAAAAAAAAAAACGTGTGTAGAATTTGCTGTTTAATCCGAGCAAACCTTTTTCAAGAAGCAATCAGAATGCAGATGTAGACCTTATGATTGACTGCTTAGTTTCATGCTTCCGCATAAACCCGCATAATAACCAACACTTTAAGGTGAGAGCACAACCTTCTGGTAAGTCATTCTGCATACTGTCAGTGACTTGTAAGTTATCAAAGATGTGCCAACAACAGCTGGGAGTTGGTAAATAGTTTCAGCTGTGTAAGTGTCCCTTAGTGATGCATTACTTTGTGTTTTTATAAGTCTTTTCTTAGCCAGTTAGAGTTCCTTATTCTCATGTCTATATGTTTGACAGTTTTGTCAATTTAATTAAAAGGCTCCAGTATGTTATTCAGTGTGGTATGAAAGGTATCAGAGAAAAAATGTGGCTTTTATGTATTATTTTCATTGCAGATCTGCTTGGCACAGAGTTCCCCATCAACATTTCATTATGTACTAGTAAATTCACTCCACCGAATAATCACAAATGTAAGTTCTGAAAGTATTTAATCAGCCCAGCTATCTGTGGCTTCTGTTCAGATCCATAGCTGCTTCAGTTTAAATCCATGCCACAGGAGTTGCTTGTTAATAGCCAAGCATGTGCAAACGTTAGTTCGCACTGTCCGCTGGTTGGGTTTCTCCATCTGAGAGGTTTTCTGGTCGGTGTCAGAATGGAACCAGTCAGTGCTGAGCAACCAGCCCTGCTGCCTGCACGTGATGTTATTCCAGTTCGTTTATCCCAGCGCGACGATGAGAACACTGTGTTTAAAAAAATTATTAGGCATTTTGACAAATAGAGAAGAATGTGCTACTGTGGATGTGGTGGTGTATCTGGAGGAAAAATAATGAAGTTATTTTAAATAAAATTATATTGCTATGATATTTGTACATTTTCAAATTAATGCTGTTTTACTTACGATTAATATGTTGAATAATACAGCTTTTTAGATATTATCAAGTGCTTAGAGTGTCATTTTTCTACTTTGCTTAGTGTATCAGAATGAGTTGAGCAGGTTGAGTGTTTATAGTATTATTTAGCTCTCTGTATCCTGAAATCTACTCTGATTTCCTGGATTTTCAGTTTGTGTTTGTTCAGTAGTAAGCTGCTAACTTAGAGGTGTTGCTTCAGATGCAATTCGTTTAAGACTGAAATGAAAAACTAACATATCTGTAATAGTGTGCAAAACACTCATTTGTTATATTAAACCTTCTGTAACTTTTAGAGGTCTAAGATAATCGTGGAATAAATCCCAGAATCGTAGGTAAACCGTAACGTAACTCATGTTACTGGTGCACCTGCTGAGCACTTCTGCATTTTCCTCCTAGTCTGCATTGGACTGGTGGCCCAGGATCGATGCTGTGTACTGCCATTCCGTGGAGCTTCGCAGCATGTTTAGTGAGACACTTCACAAAGCTATTCAGGGCTGTGGGGCACATGCAGCAATTCGCATGACTCCGGTAAGACTTGTAAAGAAGTTGGTCAGGCACAAACCTATTGCTTTTCCCATGTCTCCATTCCATTTTGGCTTTTTAGTCATAAACTTTAGACTGGAAACTAGAGGGGGGAAGAACATTACAATCCAGAAAGCAACAGAGAGCCATACATGCTCTGTAAACTTTCCAGGTTATGGTGTATTGACTAGCTGTTCCTACGCTGTAGGGACAGCGTAGTGCTTCTCCAGTATTTTTTTCATGCTGCTTTTAAACTGGCAACATAGAAGTATTCTGTAACTGTCCTCTGTGGCTAACCATTCATTTTAAGTGTTCTTGCTGTGTTAATAGCTAGGTAATATATCCATTTCTGTTTAATCTGAAAAATGGAAGCATTCTGTATGTGAGGCTAATTTCTGAAAACCGGAATGCTTTTACCATGATTAGCATGATTATGACACTGTTACCTCATTTTATTTGGCTTACTTGCTTTCTGATGAGCAAGTTGACTGTTTGGTCTTGGTGACAGCATCAATGATAAAGATCTTTCAACCATTGTGAAATGAAGTCAGTATTCTCGGTTGTCTTAGAAGGAATTTTGAGTAAATTCAGATTTGTGGTTCATCCAAATTTATTCAGTAAGTTCACACGCAACCGCATTTCCTTCTGATCTTTCTGTGTAGGACTTTGGATGTGTCACGTTAGCTCACTGATGTTCTGTATTGTCTCACAGTGTATTGGATGTTTGTTTTTAGAAGGCCTAAAATTATGCATGAAAATACTCCCGTTGGGCTTCTCATATGAAAGAGAAACAGTCAAAATACCTTTAGTTGAAAGCTATAACTTGTTTAACTTGTTTTTTACATGTGTATGTTCATCTGTTGAGAAAATAGCAGGGGTGTTGTAGTGTCAACTCTGACATTGATTGGTGGTGCTTTGTCTTCTGCTTCTTATTTTCTATTCTTATTGGCTGCTGTCGCTCATGGTCAGATGCCAACCAGTCACTGTTTTGCATGGCAGTGGGCCTCTGTTGCTGTAAGTATGACCCATCGTAACTACCGCAGAAAAGCCTTTCGTTGCTCTGACTTTTCTGTGCATAGTTACTGCTGCAGTCACATCACTTCATCTCGGATACAAAAGGTGGCATGCTTTCTGTGGAGCACAGGACTGGAGGAGGCTGCTTCTGCTGGTCTGGCAGTTGCACTGTCATCCCTTATACAAACTTGTTTCGTTGGTAAAGGCTTTTTGTTGGATCTGTTCTGTTCTTTCTGCCCTCTACATTTCCATCACAGCACTCTTCCAGAATCTCCCAGCTCTGTGGTTAGAACTGTTTTCTAATTTCCAGCCTAAACTTATTTATGTATAACTTTATCCCCATGTGTTCTTGTTTCAGTGTTGTCTGCTAGCTTCTAACTGGTGTATATCCTCCTGATGTCTGTGCAGACAGTGGTCGTGTCCCTGCCTTTAGTTTTGATAGTGTGAAGTAAATAAACACTTCACAGAAGCTGATCAGCTTCTTTTGCCATGTGTCTGTTTTCCCTTATTGTAGCACACTAAGATTTTGCACGGCATGAGTTAGCCCTACAAGCATAGTATCAATTTCTTAATCAGGTATTTTGTGTGGTAGATTTTATTCTATTTTCATACATATTCACTGGCCAGCAAAATAGTGTGAGCTTTGAGCATTTCTGGAAGAACTGCATTCTACAGTATTGTATATATACTTCACTTGAGGATGATTTTGAGCTGGTTTATTTTACGTTCAAAATTAGAACTTGTTTTTTGTCTTCACTAAACTTGTTACTGTTTGAGATTTTATCAAATAATAAGTTAGACAAGATAATTAAAAAGCTGAGTTTCTAAAGTGTTCTGTCCTGTGCTGAATATCCACAACATTATTTTGTGCAGTTTACTCTTGACTTCTTTGGTAGCAGTAGGCAAAAATACTAGCTTAGTTCCTGGTGATGGAGTTTATAATTAATGAAAATATAAATTCTGTACATTTACTGGAGGGAGATGAAAATCTGTGTTTGAGCATCCTGGGGTCCAGTTAATGCAATATATTTCGTATTTTTTTAATACATGTAAAGAGATAAATGAGTGTTTTTCACAGACATCAGCATTTGTCCATATTATTTTTGTTAAGGTGAAGATGATGCTGCAGTAGTTTGCTGTGCAACAAGATTGTTCACTCTGGAGTGTTGTGCATGCTGTAGGATCGAACATATCCTCAGCTTTGGAAATCCTTATGAGTGACATCCATACACAATGCACAGCCAGCACTGTGTGACTGTTAGGTGTACTGGTCGTATTTCTAACTGGGTTCTGTTGTGTGAACAGCAGTGCTGGAACACAGAGTCAAGTCAGAATTCCTTATAGGTGTTGTTGATACAAACTTTACAGTGCCCTCCATTTCAGATGAGGACGTTGAATGGTGCAGGAACAATTCCTGGCTTTTCAAATGGAACTGGCAGTTTTAATGAAAAGATGTACTTTGTGAGAACTGAAAGGCACTCTTTTTTCAGACGTTACATAGATAAAAATGCCTTAATCCAGACTGTAACTATGACAGAAAATAGTGTATGGTGCCTTTGGAAAAAAAAAAAAAAAAAATCCCTACCCTCTCATGAATTCAGGCTTACTTGTGATCTTTTTTTTCCTCTCAGAGCAGCTGAAATAGCTCTGAATTTTTATTATTTCTTCTACACGTTTCATTTGCATAGCTTGTCTTATCCAGAGCTTTTCTTATGTCCACCTGCAGCTCACTAAAATATTTATTAAGTAAACTTCAAAGATGTAATACTGATAGCATATGCATATTGAATGGGGAATTTTTAAGCAGAAGTCCATGCAGCTGTACTTGAGTGAATTGAATGTACTTTTTAACTTTTTCATGAGTCATAGATAATATAAACAATAATGCTTCATAAGTTGTTTAGTTGTAATTTCCACATATAGTACCTTACTGACAGTAACTGCTTTTTCCTCCTGTCAGAGTCTTACGTTTAAAGAGAAAATGACAAGCCTTAAATTTAAAGAAAAGCCTACTGACTTGGAAACCAAAAGCTACAAGTTCTTGCTGTTATCCTTGGTAAAACTGATCCATGCTGATCCAAAGCTTTTGCTGTGTGTAAGTATATTGAATATTTCATTCAAATAGTAGAATTTCATTTTGAAGTTTCTAAATGAATAAAAATTAAAAATATATGCATGACATCTAGGATACTTCCTTGCTCGTTCTTTTCATCTGCACTGTCAAAACAAAAAGACAACAAGAAAAATGAAAGGTCTTACAGAACCAGAGGGGAACACAATGAAAGGGAACATAAAGCTCTGTAACTGAAGGGAGAAAGAAGGGATTACAGTCATTGTTTCAGTGACCAGAAAAATGGATGCTTTCTTCGTTCCTTACAGCTTTCAGTTACTGTTGTTCGTGGTGTTGAGTAAAAGCAGGATTAGGGCAAGCATTCTTTAAAATAGATAAGTAAAATTGCTAAAGATTCACTGTGGTGATGTGGAAGAGAGCCATAACTTAATAGGCCTTATGATTAAAAGTGCTTTCTTGTGAACTCATGTCAGAATGAATGTTCTGTTCTTTACAGTATTATTCTGTGACTGTAAATCTTGTACGTCAAATCTGAAATATCAGAAGTAAACTGAGTATTAATCAAATGTCTACATGTGGAGGGCATGGGGATGCAGTGTCACCAAAACTAGGGTAGTATGAGCATCTAACCAGTGCACTAAACATTTTCCTTTTGTCTGGTCTGTTTGTTTAATTTAATTAGATTTCTATTATGTCAAAGATGTAGTATGGGGTGTTGTGGCTGCTACGCTATTAAAGTGTGGAAATCCTCTAGTTTAGTTACAAAATTGTTGCTTATCAGTCAGTAGCATGGTCAGTTATTGACAAGCTTTGCTTCTTAAACTTGCTTTAATTTTTGCTATTTAGAATCCAAGGAAGCAAGGGCCTGAGACACAAGGCAGCACTGCTGAATTAATTACAGGCCTTGTACAACTCGTTCCACAGTCCAGTATGCCAGATATAGCACAAGAAGCCATGGAGGTAAGAGATGAATGTTCTGTATGCCAAATGGTTCGTACAGGCTGTGCTGGACAAATCAGGGCTTTTCTAGAAACTACAAGGTATTGATCAACTATGAAGTTGTGTCTTAGAGATGTGTTTCTATTGTTTTTTTCTAAATGTCTCCTGCATTAAAAGTTTTACAAAAGAGATCTAGAGGGAAAGTTTTAAAACACAGCTATTTGGATTGCCAGTTGGTGACTGCCCTACACCTCCTAAAACATTTTGTTCTGCCCTGGCATTGATCAAACAGAGTTTGACAGTTCCTCTGCTGCGCTCTGCACAGCGCCATTGGGCTTGTGGTTTATTGTCTCAGTTTTGGTGATAGTTCACAAACAAGCACTTAACAATAGCTTCTGGCCATTGTCTATCAGAGCCTTTGGTTGTGCAGGGAATGGTTACAAAGAGGAAAGTATTTACCTGGCCTTGGTGAAGAGCTTTAACTAAAGAAATCTTGCAGTCACCATTAGAGGCTTATGTATGCAGGACTGCTTGAACTAATGTCTTCAGTAAATATTAAAATAAAAACTTACCTGAAGTGAGATGCTATTTTGTTTTGAATTTAGGCCTTGTTAGTTCTTCACCAGTTAGACAGCATTGACTTATGGAATCCTGATGCACCTATAGAAACATTCTGGGAAATTAGGTAAGTTAACTTTTGTAAGTAAGAGGAATAGGTTTTGATTTCTCTTCTTTTTTGCAATAGCGGTGAATAGTTCAGGAAAGCTATGTAGCATCAGTGTGAATTGGCACTCTATTAAAGCATTTTTCTCATGACAAAGCTGTATCTTCCTTATTTGATTTGAATTCTAACAAAAATATCCACAAGTGTTTTGCAGGCTTTCTTAATGATTCTCTTCAGCCTGCTGTTGAGGTGTAGCAATGATTGTTGATTGAAGAAGTTAAAGGCTTTATCCCTGTATACAAGTGTTTATTGTTTGAATTCTGTTATATTTGTGTGACTGAGGGAGGGTAATGCTAAGCAATTCTAGAAGTGTGGATTTGCTGATCTTGACTTTGAAACTCTCACCTAAAGAAGGCAGTAGTTGACCCTGACCTGTGGTTTCCATTTGTCTTTCTCGTGTGTTTAAAGAATTTTTATTGGTAAAGTTGTCTTGCTTTTTATAACTTCACAGCAGCTGTTGCAGTTGATTTATTGGAGAATACTAAGGTAAACAAAGTTCCAAAAAAGTCAGTTACAAAAAGAGCTGAACCAAAAATTAAGGAGCCTGTAAACTCAGAATTTTAAGAACTGCATGAGTTGACCAACTTAAGAAGAGAATTTGGTGATCTCTTCCATTTTGGTACAGGAGGTTGTTTTGGAAGAAAGTCTAAAGTCTAGGTGGTACACTTTCATTGGCATCAACAGATGGGCCTGCATGAGTGCTAGAGGTGGCTCTAAGGGCTTATTATGGGATAGTTTTGGGGCTGAGTCCTGCCTAGTTGGGCGATAACAAACTCATGACTGTAATTTCTAGTAGTAGAAATGAATCTGCGGTCTGTTCGGGCTGGGGGAAAAACCCTTTAAAATTGACACTAATTTGGACCCTTTGGCAGTTTTAACAGAGAGTGTGAGGCCTGAATGGATATGAAGAAGGAACATCCCTAGATGTGTTCCTTCCAGAACAGAGTTGAGACACGTTATCAGAGCAGTGTAGGTAAACTTGTACTGCCACTGTCTGTGCTGTATCTGTTCTGTGGATAAATGGAGGACTTCTGAATCGACAGCCCTGGAGTCTGGACTTCTAACAAGTACCCAAATTGCTTAACTTCCTCTAGGGAACTATTGAGGCCATTTGGGCGGTGGGAAGGGTCAGAGGGGATCGTGTCATTTAAAGTACACACCTATAGTGCTATCTATTATACAAGTTAAAAGAAGATGTTAGTACATCTGTAGGATATTCATGCTAATCGTCTATTTCTATGTAAAATGTAGTAATATCTTTTTCAAATATTTTGTTGTTAGATGATCAAATTAATGCTTCATTTCATTTTTGCTGCAGTTCACAAATGCTTTTTTATATCTGCAAGAAATTAACCAGTCATCAGATGCTCAGCAGTACAGAAATCCTCAAGTGGCTGCGAGAGATTCTCATCTGTAGGAATAAATTTCTTCTAAAAAATAAAGTATGTAATATCCATTGTGTCACTCTCCTTATGAGGTTATTTTTATGATTTGAAGGAGTGTTAGTAGCTACAGTTACACTTTCTGTTTTCTGATTTCCACTAAGAGAAAAATGCTTTGTCTTCTGTCATCTGTGAGAGAATGCTGTGAGGTGTCTGTGATTAGAACCCTTAGCTGAAGTTAGGGTGAGGATTCAGCTACATGTATTGTTTTACTTTCCCTGAAAATGGTTTTCCAAAACCTCAGTTATTTCTGAGGAGGTGATGCCTTACACTTATTTCCCTAATACAGGGGAAATAGTCTGCAAGAGGAGGGAGAGGGGAAGATGGTTATGAGAAAATGTACTTCACTGATCTTGTGTTCATATGTGTCCTAGACCTCACTTGCTTCTTTCGAATACTGAAAGGCTTTTTCTGAGCTGAACACACTTTGAACTCTATACTTGCTAGAATTAAAACCAGACTTTTTAAATTAAAGGCCTACTACTGAAAATAAAGAGTTTGTTTTTTTCTGTCTGGCTTGTGAGTAGATGTATTAACATGAGAAGATGTCATGTGTGATACGTGACATGCTTAAATGTCCATTGTACCAAGAGCATTTTTATCTTTAAATGATCTTCATTCTTTTTTCAACTTTGGTAGCTGTTACTGATGGAGACTTTGAGTTTGTTTTGATGCTGAGTGGTAGGCTTTTTTCTTTATCTTCAACATAATGTACATTTGTAAACTATGATCTCATACTGCAGCTCAGGACTATGGGCATTCTGGCTTTTTATGAATTTGGGAAGACTTTTATGTTTTGCCCTGAAGGTAGGAATCAGCTGTCCTTGAGACACAGAGTGTGCTTATTATTGTAATTCTGCTTTCAGTGGAGAAGACTTAGTTGTTAAAAATCTCTTCCTTCATAATGCTTAGGGAATGATTATTAATATCAGGATAAAAAAAAGATAATAATTGTTTCTAGAGCTCTGCTTCATGTTCTCGGTTTTTACTTTTTATGTTAAAATACAAAGTATATGAAGAATTTACACTACTGCTGAGCTTGGCTTCTTTAGACTTAATTGCATTTAAACTATAATTATGTTGGTATGTGTTCTGTGGAGTAAAACCAAGAAACCTACTGGGATTTCAAGGGCAGACCCAAGGAGGGGAGTAGAAGGCATCATGTGCTTACTTCAAGGTGATGCATTTTGAAAATGGTTCTCAAAATACTTCATTTTCTTAAGGGAAAGCATCATTCTAAGGTACTGTTTATATGGGTGTATTTATAAGGCCCTCTTGGAGTACAATTGTGAAAAATACATTGTAAATTCTGAGGGG
This sequence comes from Meleagris gallopavo, assembly GCF_905368555.1. Lineage (NCBI taxonomy): Eukaryota > Metazoa > Chordata > Aves > Galliformes > Phasianidae > Meleagris > Meleagris gallopavo. The sequence goes on along the minus strand of NC_139424.1, from coordinate 9,049,364 downwards.
CTTTTTCCCTTGCCATGGTAGTGCCATGTCCTGAATCATATTGTTTTAAAATATAAGGTAGTTTATTATTTTTCTTTCTTTTCTTCATAGCAATCAGACAGAACTTCCTGTCACTTTCTCTTCCTGTATGATGTCTCTGGAGGTGGAACTAGTCAGATGTCTCTTGACCATGAAGAGATGATGCGCTGTGCTCCTGGAGCCACCCTCAGGAAAGGGAAAGGAAATTCTTCCATGGTAAGTAACATAAACCTGAAATCTCAGCTTTTAAAGTATTGCATGCAGTTAGAATGTACTGCGAAAGATCAAAATATCAAACATTTCTGTAAGGTATGCCATTTGACAGACAGGGTTTTCTGATCTACTGTTTAGCTGCAGGAAAAAGTGATCTACAGTTTAGCTGCTCTTTTATGAGCAAAAAAATTTGTTTATTGGCACACAGTTTTCTAGTATCAATGGGACCTCCGGAAGTACATGGTTATCTTTATGAAGGTCGTTTCTTGCCACTTTGTTTATGCAGTGTCATATACAGTAGAGTTCAGATCTTGGTTAGGACTGTTTATTCTTCTCGAATAAAAGCAAATTTCAGAAAGATCTTGGATAAAGCTAAATTTTAGGAAAACAGTCGTATTCCTAGGCAATATTACCAAATTTGGAATTCTGTTTCCCAAGGAAAGTACAGCAGGATGCAGTGGAACACCTATTTGTCGCCAGGCCCAAACAAAATTGGAAGTCGCCTTATACATGTTTTTGTGGAGTCCGGATATTGAGGCAGTCCTTGTTGCAATGTCCTGTTTCCGTCACCTCTGTGAGGAAGCAGATATCAGATGTGGAGTAGATGAAGTTTCAGTTCATAATTTTTTGCCAAACTACAACACTTTCATGGAGTTTGCATCTGTTAGCAATATGATGTCAACAGGTAGGAATGATGAGTCTCAAAAATATCTTTGCCCTTGGGTAATAAGACTGTTGGGATTGAAGTTCTTTAAATAAGATTCTTGATTCAAGTGTAACTCCTGCTTTCACTGAAATAGGTGGAACAAAACGGGAATTTGGGCGTCTGTGATGACTTGAAAGTGTAACAGGGAGAACCTTTTTTGAAACATTTTAAGGGGTTATGTTCCTCTTGCTAATTTAAAAATTACTTTCAAAGATCTCATATTTGATGCAGGTAGCTTTCCAAAAACCTATTTGATAAATATTCTGTTCTTTGTAGGGAGAGCAGCTCTTCAGAAAAGAGTGATGGCTTTATTAAGACGTATTGAACATCCAACTGCAGGGAACACAGAGGTAAACTTTGTTATAAATTCATATACATATCTGTTGGTTTTGTGTTTGTTTTTTGTGTTTTTTTGGTTGGTTGATACGATTTGTTTTTTTTTTTTAACACAGAAAAGACTGTTGTTTCAATTAATTTTGAAGTTAAATCTTGATATGTCTTATTTTAGGCTTGGGAGGATACACATGCAAAATGGGAGCAAGCTACAAAACTAATCCTTAACTATCCAAAGACCAAAATGGAAGATGGGCAGGTGACTATCATTTTTCCATAGGTTCAACACTAAGAAGTTCAAAGTAAATATTTAAGTTTATGTATTTTAAGGAATTTAACTTTAACTTAGGCAGCTAGTTCTGTAGGAGGATATAAGTTCCGTGATAGTATTCCAGAAGTCAGTCCTCTGTGCCCACTGATAAGAGAAATAATTTTACTTAAATTGCTGTAAGATAGATGGAGTCTAAACTTATAAAGTGAAAAGAGTACTCTGGAATACTACTAGAGAAATTGTGCAGTCCTTTCCACTGAAAGGTTGGTGTTTTTTTTTGTTTTCCTTTAAAAAAAACAAAAAGCTGCTGGCAATCATCACTTAAATATGCTTTATCCTGGTATTCAGCAGGGAGTCATTTAGACAACCCACTTTGGGCCATTTTTAGCCTTGTTTTTTCAACATCTTCAAGAGTAGTTCCTCTGGATAGATTTCTTTTATCAAAATAAACTGCAAAAAGCAAATCTTAGAAAATTGTTGAGACTGGAATCTTAAATGGCAGGATTTGATATGGAATACTTTCAAATTCTGATCTCTCTCTGTTATTTTTGTTTAATTGAAGAGATTTCATCTTGAGTTGTTCTTTTTCAGGTTACTGAAAGTCTTCATAAGACAATTGTTAAGAGACGAATGTCACATGTTAGTGGGGGAGGCTCCATAGACTTGTCTGACACAGATTCTCTTCAGGAGTGGATCAACATGACAGGATTCCTCTGTGCCCTCGGAGGAGTGTGCCTACAGCATCGTAGCAATGCAGGATTAGCAACCTACAGTCCACCCATGGGCCCAGTCAATGAGCGTAAGGGCTCCATGATATCTATGGTATCCACTGAGGGAAACGCAGAGACTCCTGTTAGCAAATTCATAGATCGATTATTGACTCTGATGGTCTGTAACCATGAGAAAGTGGGACTACAAATACGGACTAATATTAAAGATCTGGTGGGTTTGGAATTGAGTCCAGCACTTTATCCAATGCTATTTAACAAATTGAAGAATACCATCAGCAAATTTTTTGATTCTCAAGGACAGGTAAAGTGTTTCCTTCACATTTATATCTTAATAAAAAGCATCAGTCTTGTCTTTCACATTGGTAATTGAAATGAGGTGTCTGTGTTTTGTACAAAAAATCTGCTAACGCTGTGACTGTTTGAGAGCATGCTTCATGTAATTCTTGTATTTGATTCCAAGTTGTATTTAGCATAAAGTTATTAAAAATATTTTTGAATTCTTAGTAAACTCTTAGACAACAGAGCCTGTGAGAATGTTCTCAGAATCTCTAAGATTCGTTAGTGTTAGCCTATTTTAATAATGACATACAGTAACATTCTTTTGATCAAGCAATAATTGAAAAGTGCTTGTCTGTTAGATTTTGTAATTCTGCAGTATATTTGATAAACAGTTGGCCCCCTTTTTTTTTTTCCTGTCCATAACTAAGACCAGAAACTTTCTTCCTGTAGGTTTTGTTAACTGAGACCAACACACAATTTGTAGAACAAACCATTGCTATAATGAAGAACTTGCTTGACAATCATACAGAAGGGAGCTCAGAACATCTTGGACAAGCTAGTATTGAGACAATGATGCTAAACCTGGTTAGGTGAGAAACCTTCTTGACTTTCCCATACAAAGTAATATGTTTAAGGAGAAAAATTAGACTCTTTTAGTTCATACCTTTGCTTGCATCCATCAAGGAAGTTGATTGCAGTCCCCTTTCTTATGGTCCTAAGAGGTTCACTAGTCATGGAGACTGGTTGTGCCATAGTGTTAAGTGAACTGATGGAAGGTGACTTTTTTTTTTTTTTTGTCAGACCCAACCATTCTATTGCTCACCTCCTTTCCTGGAAGTATTCCTTCATTCTTTTATATGCAGTTGTGTTAGTGGTTAGCAGTCAGCTGACGAGCAGGCTTCTGTTCAGTTTTATACTGATAGGAAACTTTTTTGACCAGAAGAAATTTGATACCCATCTTTAGCTGATATATAAGGGTTGCTTTCCTCACTTGGTAAAAAACATCGGCCCAAACACTCACTGGTCTGTTATGCAGGTCCATTGATCAGCCAGTGCGTAGGTTCTGAAGTGAGGTTGGAAAGATGTGTCAGATGTGTGGGCCATTTTTTGTGCACCACGAAGTATCTCCTTCATCTTTTTGCTATTTATCCCCAGGTACGTGCGTGTACTTGGAAACTTGGTACATGCGATTCAAATAAAAACTAAACTCTGTCAGTTGGTGGAAGTGATGATGGAGCGGAGAGATGACCTTTCATTCTGCCAAGAAATGAAATTTAGGTAAGTAAAGTATTTAGGACAATGTAAACATGTTCAGGTGTAATTTTGTTCCGCTACATGTTTGTTTGTTTAAAAAAAACAGCACTTTTTCATAACAGTCCTTGTCCTCAAATTTAATAATTTAGAATCTGATGCTACATTAAAATTTTATTTTGACTTTAGGGATGCTAAATGTATGTTTTAACAAAAAGAAAATAAATCTGCATGTGTTGCTGGATGGGGTATTCCTTGGTCCACTAGAACTTCACTGTGCGATTCAAATCCGAATTTGTAATAATTAAGATGAGATAAATGGTAGTGAGTGTGCTTGAGGGAATGGATAGTTATTTAATAACCAAAAGCTAGCAATTTTGTGTGTGTATATTTTACAGGAACAAAATGGTGGAATATTTGACAGACTGGGTTATGGGAACATCTAATCAAGCAACAGATGAAGATGTGAAGTGTTTGACAAGGTATGGAAGGATGCTGTTTTGCTGTTTCTGAAATGCTGATGGTGTTTCTGGTGTCATTTGATGTCCATGGATCAGCTGGACTGTGTGGAATTTCTTTAGTGGTCATAATTTTAAGGAAAATGCCAAAACTGAAACTTAATTTTTGATGGGCAGCAACAGGATTGTATTTAATGCATAGCATTCACTGACATGGCTCCTGAGGGTTCTTTCAAAGTGTTCCAATTTCTATTCAATTCTCCTTAATCCAATTTTTTTTTTTAGCATTAGGATTGTTTGCTTTCATTTATGAAGTTAGGTTGTCCTATGATACATTATAAAGTCATCAAAAGTTAGCGTTAAATGTTTTTAGTGACATACTTGCTTTTCAGTTGTTGTCCTTTAATAATGTGTTGCTTGAACCTGTACTGCATTCTGTGATTGCTGTTTTCCTGCTGGACAGAATGCAGACCTTATTCTGGTAGACTTTTCAGCTACAATTAGGTGTGTAAGTGGAAGATTTGGTGCATGAAGAGAAATCTTCAAGTGGGAGCAGAGACCAATGCTGCTGAAATCTGAAATGATTCACAGCTCTTTTTTTTTTTTTTTTTTTTTCCCCAGAGATTTGGACCAAGCAAGTATGGAAGCGGTGGTCTCTCTTCTCGCTGGGCTTCCATTACAGCCTGAAGAAGGAGATGGTGTTGATTTGATGGAAGCCAAATCTCAATTATTTCTTAAGTAAATAGTGACTTTTAACTATTTTTTACTATACAGTGGCTCCAAGTACATGCACCATATGATTACTTTTACTACAAACTGTTTTTTTTATTCCAGCTGAATTAATTTAATTGTCCAAAGTTACCTCATACATTCACCATTTCACCAATCTGTCTCCTATGTTTATGGAAACATGTTTGTTTAGAAAACAATTATTTGGTTTGGTTTTGTTTCCCCTTAAACATAGATATATCTTTAACTCATGGGAGAGGAAATAACTGGGTTTGAAATTATATTTAACTGTAAAGGCCCACCTGTGAAATTCATTTTCTTGATCTGAGGAATTTGTATACATGTTTCTAGAGCATTGCATTCCTGTTGTTTCAAGATATTCTTAGACAATGTAGACAGTATTACAAAAAAGATTATTTGGCACACGCATGGGATTTTTTTTTTGAAGGCTTATGGTTTATTTGTTTTTGTATGCAAATCTTCATAGTGTTGCCTTCATATAATCTTTCAGTGATCCAAGTCGTTATCTTTTCCTTTAGATATTTCACCCTGTTTATGAACCTTCTAAATGACTGTAGTGAAGTTGAAGATGAAAGTGCACAAACAGGTGGCAGGAAACGTGGGATGTCCCGAAGACTGGCTTCGCTCCGGCACTGCACTGTTCTTGCGATGTCAAATTTACTCAATGCAAATGTGGACAGTGGTCTTATGCATTCAATAGGTAATGTAATTGGAGAAAACTGTGTGTAATTACGTATTCCATTTATTTTTACATGTTTTTTTAGTTGCTTTATTGGATTTTTTTTTTTTTTGCTTTTTTAAAATGAGGCTTGGGCTATCATAAAGACCTCCAGACAAGAGCTACATTTATGGAAGTCCTCACCAAAATTCTACAGCAGGGAACAGAATTTGATACGTTAGCAGAAACGGTGCTGGCAGATCGGTTTGAGAGGCTGGTGGAGTTGGTTACGATGATGGGTGATCAGGGGGAGCTTCCTATTGCTATGGCTCTAGCGAACGTGGTGCCTTGTTCTCAGTGGGTGAGTTGATTCCTGCATTTTATTTCCTATATTTTTTGAAAATAATAAGACTTGAAATAATTAGTGCAAACACTTTTGAAGTGTAACGGTGCCCACCAAAGTGAGATTAGACCTCTCTTTTGTAATAGTTAGCTTTTCTTAGTATATTCTCAAAAAATGTATTCAGTTTTAAGAGATCTTAATTACAAATGAGTTTTATTTTAAATTTTAGTTGATGTCTAAGTAATTTTATATGCAGCTATTATAATGTATTTGTTTTGATTGACGTTATTCATTACAGATTGTGTGCTGTAATGCAGAAAAACAAAACTATTTGCTCCTCTGTGGAGATTTTAGCAAGATTCTTTGTTATACAGCAGAATAACTGCTTATCTATCTGGACGTTCTGAAATTGCATGATGAGTTATAATGAAAGAGACTTTCACACAGTAGCATAGGGAAGATTTAAGAAAAGGTTGTGTGTGCTTAATTGGATATTTACATGCAAATAGCAAATGTAAAGCGTTAGTACAAGCTTTAACTGGGTGCTCAGATGAACGTTTCCTTGATTCCTTCCAGGATGAGCTAGCTCGCGTTCTGGTCACACTCTTTGATTCCCGGCACTTGCTCTACCAGCTACTTTGGAATATGTTTTCAAAGGAAGTTGAGCTAGCAGATTCCATGCAGACACTCTTCCGAGGAAACAGCTTAGCTAGTAAAATAATGACTTTTTGTTTTAAGGTATGTTATCTAACCTTTCTTTCTGCTACAAATCATGTCAACAACAGGAACGGTTTAGTAATATGAAAATACAAAGCTAACCATCTATGGTGTCAAGCATTTGAGAAAATGAGTTATATGGAAATAGTACAAAGTTTAAATTTAAACTCAGTATAAATTAGTTGTACGTCTCACTGACATCTCTTGAAAATTTAGGGAGTTTTGTGTTTAATGCTTGATGAAATAATTTTTGTTGATGAAAGTAATTTTGTAGATAAAAAATACCAATCCTTCTGGAAATAACCTTTTACCAGCACTGTCTGGCTCAACTCGTTGGGCTTAAGTTTGCATTTAGTCCCTTTGAAAGCTTCCAAAGTAATAAATGTTTCGTTTCTCGGTCTGTGTGCTCTGTATTGTGGAAGAATCTGACTGATTGCTTAACAAAAACATATGTAAGATTTGTAGGTTTGAAGACAAACATTACTAGATATTTATAAGATCTAACTTGGTAAAAACAACTAAATACTTGTACAGAGTTCAGTTATTTTGAAATCCTAACCTATGTAATCTTTAGTCATAGTAGGTCCCTTAAAACGTATGTCCACCTCAGTAATGCGGTGACCTTTTACTTAATGGCCAATTTAAAGATGGTGAGACAAATTGCAAGCTCTTGTTTGTGCTTTCACTTCAGTATAAAATGTGATGTACTATACGGAGATGGGGTGTTGAGTCACTGTGCTTCAAGAAAGATTCTCATCTATTATTATGGTTATTGAAGTGACCTATAGTTTTCTCCAGGTAGTTAAAATACTTGTGGAAGTTGACCACAACTATGTTTTAAGAGTCTGTCTAATACCAAAACAAATGAAGTGTTTTCAGGTTGTCGTAATTCACACAATTTTGTAGTTTTCCTATGGACTGCTATTTTAACCTGGCCATATATGTTGGTTTTCTTTTTTCAACAGGTATATGGTGCTACTTATTTGCAGAAGCTTTTGGAACCTTTATTAAGAACCGTGATCACATCCTCTGAATGGCAGCACGTCAGCTTTGAGGTGGATCCTACAAGGTTTGAGATTCAAAGGGGGGAACAAATGTATTTATTTATATACTTGTCTCCCAGTCATCGTGATTCCCTTTTCACTGTTGCAAATATTTTTTCTCACACTTTCGTGCTTTCTGCTCCGCATTCCTCTGGGCACATTCATTGTATCTACGTTTGTTAGACCCGGGGAGAGTTTACAGAGCTGTCCAGTGCAGTGAGATGAGTTCTGCTGCACGTTCTCCAAGGCCTGAGGGCTTAGAGCCCTTACAAACCTCATCTGCTTGCTACTTCATAACTACTTCATACTTTTGTGTAGGCATAAGGTGGCATTCTCCAGCAGTACCAGAAGGCATCTGGTTTAGGTCATTGAATTAGTTACAGAAGCAGGATGGAATGCATGCATGTTGTTTGCAGTTTTTTTGTTTTGATTTCTCATGTCACTTCAAGACTTGGATTTAGTAACTGTTAACAACTATCAGTTGTTTTGACTTTAATTCTTAGAAAACTTTCATCATTCTTCTTATAAAAAGCTTACCAAAAAGTAGGCCGCCTTTTTAATAGTTTAGCTCTCAAACATCTGTCTCTTAATTCAGGAACTGCTTTCAGAGAAACCATCAGACTGATAGTGCAGACCTCTGGAAGTGATGAATGCTTGTCTTTGTATGGAAGAGAGAGTCCAATGTAGCTGTCTGTTTATTACTGAGTTTTAAATGACCTTCTACTTGTGCAATTTAAAATATTGGTGGTGAAAGATTGTAAATGTACCTATAAAAATTCTGTTTACTTTGTGGAATAAGGTTACTGCTCAAAGTACAAGTACAGATAGTGGGATTTGTTTGATTTCCAGTCTTACATTTATGGATCTGTTTCAGGCTGGAGCCTACAGAAAGTCTTGAAGAGAACCAGCGGAGTCTCTTGCAAATGACAGAAAAATTTTTTCATGCAATCATTAATTCTTCTTCGGAATTCCCTCCACAACTTCGCAGTGTGTGCCATTGTTTGTACCAGGTATGCCTGCAGTGATTGCCTGCCCCTGAACTTTGGGGTTTGTTTTGTCAATTCTGACAGCTTGGTCTGATAACGGGTGCTCAGTGGGTATTCCTGAGAGACTTCTATCAGAAGTTTGGTGAATAGCAGGGATCTGAGCTTGAAGACGAGATGCTGCTTTAGGACTTGAGCTGGCAGTAAGGAGGTGACTAAAATATTTTCTTTTTTTAAGGAGTTGTATCACAGCTAAGAATTCAGACCTAACAATCTCAGTGTTTTAGCATCTCAAGTGGGAGACCAAAGATAAACTATGGAGGTAATGGTTATACTCACTTCTATCAGTTTGTCATACAGCTCCCTCTGTAGGGAAGGCAGCAAATAGGGAACAAAAAAAAAATCACTGCTACTTGGACACCAGAATGCAAAACTACATTTTGAATATAAAAACACAGTACTTGTTCACTTTTTATTTCTGATTTAATTGGTCTTGTTTAGAGTTAATTTATTAACTTCATACCTTTGATCAGCTTCATCAGTATAATAGCTACTTGTGCAGTTATTAATATTAAGTTCTCTGCATAAAAATAGTGGCAAATTCTTCAAGGGTATTTCACCCCTGCAGTAAATTTTTCCAAAACTGACTCTTAAATATCTTACCTAAATCACTGCTCTGGGAATAATATTTACAGGTGGACACAACCTCACACTTTACATCTTTGATATGAGAACAGGTTAAAAGGATTATAAAATACTTGTGAATAAATAAATTTTAAAAACAACAACAAAAAGCAATAAAGTTGTATGGGCTTCAGTAAGACAAAACTAGCTGAAGTCCTGATTTCTAGAAAGCATGACTAGAAGCTGATTGTAGTGGAAGGGAATAAATATCTAAAATGTTTTGGCTGTATTTAGCAGAGAGCTGTTGTAGTTACGTGTGCTTCCCTCAATAAGCTCTTTTACAGGTGAAATCAAGACATTACAGCATGCAAGCTTTATTCTGATCTCAATGTAACATGTCTCTCAATTAAGATCTGAAAGCAGGAGTTTGCTGTGGACAACTGTAAGCAAAGCCATAAACTTTTACTGGAAGGGTGTCCACTTGCATATGATTTGGTAAATAACACTGACCTTGCAACTGGAATGCTGCAGATGCTTTGTGCTTTGAGGATGATTAGGCAGAGGGAAATTGTTATATTTGAAATGTAGAATGATAACTGGAGTACATCTTAGTCTATAAAGTAAAATACCTTCCTACTGATACGGGCAACGTGTTCTCCTGGAGTTACCATAGGGTTGCCTGCCAGATGCCTGGAGTCTGTTTTGTGTAAAGGGCTGCTGTGCTTTGCTTAAATGGGTGACCAGATGTTTTTCACATACACAGTATTGATAAATAAAGCAAGTAAACAGGAGGAAGAGAATCTGGAAGAGACAAAGATAAATAAATTGATGGAATTCTCTTCATGATGTGAATTGCAAAGATTGAGTTTGTGGCTTGTGGCTGAAGTTACTTTGTGCTGTCTTATCAACTTTGCAAAAGAAAATTACCAAAGTGGGACTGTTCCTTTGTGTGTTTCTGGTTCGAACATAGGAAACCTGTAGAATGCTCCTGCTGCTTGTGGGACCTGCAGGGAATATAGTCTCCAGTCCTGGAGGAGAATGTTTCACAGGAGAGCTGTGCACAGCAGTTTGTGAGCTGTGAGCCCTGAGGAGTTCTAGAGGAGCAGGTGTGAAGTGAAACAAGGAAAACAGATTTTCTGAGCCTTGTTTGGAAGGAGGACATGCAAAGGAGTTATCAGCCTTTGTGGATGTGGGAGATAGTTGTAGAAAGTGGAAGCAGACACAGAGGAGAAAAAAACCTTGAACTAATTATGAACTGTCAGAAAATATTCTGTGCAGTAGGTACTGCTTGTTTTTTGTAAGTGAATGCTGTGTTTGCATTGTTTCAGTAGAAGTGATAATTTGTTTCTGAAACCAGATGATTGCTGGTCTTCTCCAAATCAATCAAACAAACAAGAGTGAGAAAAACGAATTAGCTTAGCAGTGACACTCATCAGGTATTCTCGCTCTGTAAGAGGTCTGTGGCTAATTTTAATTAGCGTGGGAACATTATAGAAACAGAGATGCTGTATTTCATTGGACATTGCAGACTGCACTGGCATGTGCTGCTTTTACCAGAGCAGATTCCTAATAAGCATTTTCACCTGGACACACACAGCTAACTGCTAGTTCTGCAGTAACTGCATCACATTCACACTTGCTTGTTTTCAGGTGATGTATGTGCTGGAATGTTATGTGGACGAGAATGAACTGATTATAGTCCCTTGTACAAAGAAATGGTGCTGACTATTTCCTAAAAACATAGAAACATACGGAATTGAACACACAAACAACGTGATTTTTCTTAATAAAGAGAGATGGAAATTTTAGTTCCTTTAAATGAAGTAACGTGATGGATAGAGATGGATAAGACTGCTTCTGAAGTTAACTGTTTCCTTCTGGAAATTATACAAAGTTAAAAATTTGGTAAATGCACCATTGGTTATATATGAAAAGGTGTTGAGTAACTTCGAACTCTTCAGTTGGTTAGTCTCACTCGTTTGCTTTTACTCTGTCACGTTTTCAAGCTACAGGAGTTCTCTTCCAATTCTTTTCTTCTCTGATACTCTAAAGATTACATGGACTCTTGGTGTGTGCTTGATCTCAAACCACCGAACACTGTAAGCTTTTCTGTTGATAGAGCTCCAACCATCTGGTGATGCTAGTTTACTGTTATGGCCTATATGGAAGATGGAGGGTTGAGCTCCAAGAGCAAAATGTTCCTTTTTGGAGGAGAGCAGTAGAAGGCAGATGTGCTGTAGCTTTGCTCAGATCCTGATGTAAAATATGGGAGAATGTGATGCTTTGTGGTGGGTTGCTTTGCCTTGAAATTAACATAATCAAAATGAATATCTAGACTATCATGTAGACCTGCTTTTTTTTTCCCTCCATTTTTCACAGAAATGTGTTTATTGTTAGCGTTATCAAAGGCATAATAACCGTGATGAATCACGGATCTAACCAAATTGAAGGACACACAGAGAAACGTTGGGAAGATTTTAAACTCTAAATTTATTTTAAAAGTTAATGCGCATTTCAAAGGTATAACACTTTGTTGTTTGTACTATTAAAATTATTTGGGAATGGTGAATTACATCTGAAAGCTGAATATACAACTTAATGCCCTATATTGTGTATCATGAACACTTTAATGTGGTTTGACTTTTAATCTAGCCAGAAATAGTAGAAATGATTGAAACGCAACATTTGCTTGTTTTATATTTAGTGCTTTGTAAACAAGATTTAATTAAAAACAAGTGGAATAAAACCTCCATCATCAGTCTTTAGTTTATATATTTCATTTTCTGTTGGTTATGTTTGTTACATTTTACTGTGCAATTTACGTACAAGTCAACATTGGTTTTTTGTTGCTGTATGTAGTTGGTGCTGTGACTTGTTTGTGCTCATCTCTGTTCTGTAGGCAACTTGCCACTCTCTTCTGAATAAAGCTACCGTAAAAGAAAAAAAGGAAAACAAAAAATCAGTAAGTTTGGAGACCTTTTTACTAGCCATTTCTTTCAACCCACAACAGAAATCTTTTGCTGTTTGTTCAAAACATCTTCACTGTAGTCTGTTTGAACTCACTGTGAAATCATTCTACTAATTCTGGCACAAAATAGCTTTCATTTCAATTAACACTGGAATTAAGTTATATTTAAAATATTCTCTGTGTGCCTATCTGAGTAAACAAAAAGACATTTTTAACATTACTTCTTAGTATGTAATATTCTGATTCCTTTACCTTTGCCATCTTCAAATTAAAAAAAGAATGGAGAAGGAAAATGTTTTCTTTGGTTTGGGGGAAAATCTGAGTCTGTTTAGTTGTTGTAATGCTTTAGTAGGTAACGACTTCAGCTTGCATCCTGCCAGAAGAACAGTTAACTGATGAATTGCTGGAGAAAAAAAAAGCTCCCATGACTTATTCCAGATTTTTTTTTTTTGTTTGCCTTGTGAGTAAGCACTAAAATTTAGCATTTGTATTTATTTACTTAGAGAAGACAAGCAGATTTCCCATTGCAACTGACTTACTGGAAATTGTGATGAAGTGATGTCATTAAAAGCTAAGGCTTACCCTTTTCTTTAACAGCGACTTCAAAACATATTGTAAGAATAAAGCTGAGCAGAATGAAAATTTAGGCTTTTATTAAATACTCCCTTACATTTTGCAGTAGCTGAGCATAACAGTAACATGTGGAAATACAAAATCTTTCTTCAAACTAATATTTTGCAAGAAGATATTATCAATAATTGATTCACAAGATAACTGTGAATGAAGTTGCTACTGAACCATAGTGATTCTTGATATGTTATGTATGTGCTAATGGCTTTATCTGTTTTAAAAAGCATGATTAGAGATTGCTCTGGTTTTGGTTTGAAGTATGAGAAACTGGGGAGTATTTGTGTTCTATGTAAACAATTTAACTTTGCATATGAAACTGCTAATTTTGTTATGTGGAAACATAGAATCAGATTTATTATTATTAGCTGTTAGTTTTACAAAAATATGTGTATAAATATTGAATTTTTTTTATGACATTGCCCACTCAGCTTTGGACCATTCTGTGTTTCCTTCTTTGGCAAATCTGATGAGATACGATGGTGACGGAGAGTATTTCAACAAATATCTCCTTCCCTCAAATTCAGATTATTCCTGAAACTTTGTTTCCTATGTCACATTGATGGAGAGGACCCTGAGAATAAAAGTGAAATACTTATGCAAATAAAAAGATCTAAGAATCTGAAAAGAATTATCCATGTTTCTGTGGAAAACTGCATGCTTGAATACAAACATAAGGCATTTGTCCACTTGTCATTGGCTGGAGTTAAGTAGTCAGTAACTTGGAATTTTGTGCTCAGAAATTGACCCCAGCGAGAAAGTTTGTATGAAAGCTGAAGTAAACCTAGCCTGTGTCTGCACAGCCACCTCTCCCCTTCTCTGCCTTCCTTCTCTTTCTTGATTGTCATGCAATGCAAGACCTATCAAGGCAAGAGAATCCTACTCAGCTTTGAGCTTGGCTGCTATGGAAAGAATACGCAATGTGGGACTGCCATACGAGACTTTTCTCCAGTTGCTTTCCTTTAATGCAGATACATTATTTGTAATTCTCGGCTTTGTAGGTTGTTAGTCAGCGATTCCCTCAGAACAGCATTGGGGCGGTCGGAAGCGCCATGTTTCTGCGGTTCATCAACCCTGCGATCGTCTCCCCGTACGAGGCAGGGATTTTAGATAAAAAGCCTCCGCCCAGAATTGAGAGGGGACTGAAACTGATGTCAAAGGTGAATCAGCTTGTATCTTTATTTGGCCGTATTTCATATTCTACCTGGAATAATTCTCTTCTTCAGTGGAGTGACGTGAGGAACGTTTAGTTAAACTTATTTTTGAGTAGCAAAGATCATGTTTATTTGAACTGCAGCTGCCTTGCTGCTTTTACACGTCATAACCTTGTTTGAAAACGTTATTTCCAGAGTAGAGAGAATATGCTGATATTGATTAAGTTCATACCAGTTCTAAAGAAGTGACTTTTTTTTTCCCTGTCTTGAATCTCAAGATTGATAGTTTAATGGTTCTGTACTTCTGAGACCTTTGTGCGTTTTTAATGTTGAGAAATGGTGATTTTCTTTAAATAAGCATATATTATTGCCTTTATGCCTAAGTGAAGTCTTATCCTAATATTTATAATAATGTAAAAGAAGATACTTCAAATTAGTTGTCTTGTGTGGCTTTTGTTTGTTTTGAGGTTTCACAACATCTAAAGATAGGTATTTCTGGTAGTGGAGTTACACTGGCTATCAGCAGTTTTGACATTAAGCCTTTCTGTGCTCTTACCTGTTTTTTATTGTTATTTAGATACTTCAGAGTATTGCCAACCATGTCCTGTTTACAAAAGAAGAACATATGAGGCCTTTTAATGACTTTGTGAAAAGCAATTTTGATGCAGCTCGAAGGTAGGCCCTTTGGAAACTTCTGCAAAGGATCTTTATTGTGTAAACTGTAAGCAGAGATGCGTTCTTATGGCCTTTTAACTCATGCCTACGTGACAGATTTCCATAATATGTTTATAGCAATCACTTGTTTTCATTTCTAGGTTTTTCCTTGATATTGCGTCCGATTGCCCAGCCAGTGACACCGTCAATCACAGCCTGTCTTTCATCAGTGATGGCAATGTTCTTGCTTTGCACCGCTTGTTGTGGAACAACCAGGAGAAAATTGGCCAGTACCTTTCCAGTAATAGGTAAGACTTAAGAATGCCATGAAAGGAACTGCTAATTGGGAATGAACATTTGGAATTTGGAATCAGATGTTTTTGTGGTTAATATTGAGAAGAATTTCATAGATGGAAGTCTGACTTTGGGAACTTCTTTTTTTAGTTTTTTTTCCCTTACTTACAGCCCATTACTGGGAAAGGGTCTGAGGTGTTTGGACTCTTTACTGCCAGCTTTCTGTGCACTTACATAATTATATCTCGATGTCTGTCATATGTTTGTAGAAATAACATGTAATGCATTTCTCTCATTATTTCTCTTATAAAAAAAAAAAAGTTTTCAAACTCTAAAAAAGAAAATATAGTCTCTTCAAGATAAGGGAGGATACTGGGCAAAATGCTACAGGAATTACTGAGTAAAGAAGGACCTATCTTATAAGAAATTTGCTGTTTCTAGGGACCACAAAGCTGTTGGAAGACGACCTTTTGACAAAATGGCTACTCTTCTTGCCTATCTGGGACCACCTGAGCACAAACCTGTGGCAGATACACATTGGTCCAGTTTAAATCTCACCAGTTCGAAATTTGAAGAATTTATGACAAGGTAATGAGATTATTGTGGGTTTTTAGTCTTCAGCATGTTGAGTAATTTAAGTAGTTATTAAACCTGCAGCTTTCGTTCTGAAGGAATGTTCAAAAAGTTGGTTTCACACACACCTGCTATGGTTGTAAGTAGATTTTAATAATTGAGGAACCTCAGTAGCTTTTGTGATTTAACAAAGGTTCGAGATTTTATGAACTTAATACTTCTGTTTAAAGATGCAAATGGAGGGTTTGGGTTTTGCTTGTTTGTTTTTGGTAAGGCAGTTGTGGAAAGTTGATGTCATGTTCTACTTCTTAGGCATCAGGTACATGAAAAAGAAGAGTTCAAAGCTTTGAAAACGTTAAATATTTTCTACCAGGCTGGGACATCTAAAGCTGGCAATCCTGTTTTCTACTACATTGCTCGGCGGTAAGGAATCTTTCGCCTACCCTGTCTAAAATAAACATGCAGAATCGAAAGTATCAAGTGTATATGTGAAGTGACACAAACAGGACTCTGGAAGTAGCTTATCTGCTAAATTTTGGAGACCATGTTTTTGAACTGTGATCAGAACTAACTTAGAACTGTCATAGTTCTTACACCCTGGACTGCATGGGTACCTGTAGAAATATACCTGAAACTTTAAATGAATTTTATTTATTTTTTCACTGTTTGAAGTAAACCACATTACTATTTACCCTCCAACCACATTACTGTTAACCCTTTATCAGTGATTATGACATCTTCACATTATGAAGTATAAGATGGAATAACAAGTTAAAACATGAGATACAGTTTCTCAAAAAAAATCCCCCTATCCCATTTTAAAGAGTAATACAAGTACTTAGAAGGTTTGTATATAGTGAACACCATAGTGTTGCTTCAGTTATTCATAACAAGTAGCATGCTGCAATACTGGATTTAGGAAGAACATCCTAAGGTTAATATTAGTCAGTTTATGATCAAACAAGTACTAATTCACTCTGTTTAAATCTGTGTTTGAGTCAAATGAAATAAGGCTGCGAAGGTGCTACTACAGTAAGAATGCAAATGAAACTTGGTATTTTAATTCAGTTATTAAATAACGACCTTTTAAAATCTGTGAATCTGTGAGGACAGCATGTTCAAAGCAGTATCCATAGAAACTGAGAATGACTTTAAGTACTGAGCACAGACTTGTTAACAAAAGGAGAATCGTGGTGCTCACAGCCAAGCGAGAGGCTGCGTCACTGGGCTCAGTGCTGGTGCCTTTCCTCTCGGCACTGTTGGTGGTGCCTCTGCTGTACCCCAGTACTGCTGCTGGGTCCACGTGGCACTCAGCCATGCTGTCAGGTCTTGTGGATGCTGCTGAGGTCGGGTTGTCGCATTGCCTTTTGGTGCCCCTGGGTTCATGGTTGTGCTTCTGCTGCTATTGCAACGTGACTTTTGCTGGTACTGCTGGTGGGTACAGAGCCATGCCAACACAGCTGCCCAGCACTGCTCCCGACGCACTGTTTGCGGTTGCTTTGTCTCCTCCTGGTGCTTCTGCTGCTGATGGAGTGTTTGTGTGCTGGCAGAGGGGTGCTTGCTGCTGTACCGTGTTGGCGGGTGCGCAGTGTCAGAGTGATGGTGCTCCTGCTTGTTGATATGAGGCTGGGAGCAGCTTTTGTGGTGCCTGAGCTGGTGGCTGTGGCCTGCTGCTCTCTGTGAGGCCTCTTCCAGTTAAGTGTTGTGAGCTGGAGTGAACTGTCAGCAGAGCCTCTGAGTGCACGTGGCGAGGAAGGCATTTCTTGGCAGCATATTCTGTTTGTATTAAACAATTTATGTAAATGGTCGTTTGGGTAGGGTGATCATAAGGTGGAAAAAAAAGGAAGTCTGACATAGTTCATCCATGTGGATTGAGAGCAAAGTGCCCAAGCTTCTTGTTTGTTGTGCACTTAATGAAGGAATAGTAAACATAAAGAAGCAGTCACTACATAAATTTTGTTTTCGTTCCCACTTCTCTCTGAACTGTTTTTCAACAATATATTGTTCTGAATTAGAACCTACATAAGAAAATGTATGTAAGTTAGGCTTTCATTTTCCTTTATTTTTACTTGGGGAAATCAAACCTTATGTTTGAGCACTGCATCTATGCTAGGCAGCAGAGAAAACATGAATGATGCCTTAGAGGTTGAGCTGTGATACAACTAGCAGTAAAGTGAGTGTATCGGGCGCCAGGACTGAAACTAGCTCACCTAGCTTGAGGTATTCCATTTGTTTTTAAGTTCTTTTTTTTCCCTAGAGGCTCCTGCAACTAAATGCACACGTGGTTACAAAAGTTCAGCTAAGGACCCATTTTTAATCGCTCCATCATGTAGGTGACTGGCTTGTTGTGAACACTTAAAATTGTGTATTTTGGGTTATTCTGAAGTTGGTTTCTACATAAGCTTGAAAAAGGGTATGGTGTTCTTGGGACAGCATGGTTCAGCTCAAATAAATTTGTTTTTTAAAGCCTGCAGGTTGTTTCAGACAACGTAACTAACTTGAATGTCAGTAGAATTTTAAAGACTACAGGATTCTAAACTAGGTATGCTGCTCTCAATAGAAAAAAAAAATTAACATTGAAAATACAGGAATAAAAATGGATGTTTGGAATCTCTGATGTTCTCCCAGTTGTTGTGTTTGTTCACTGCTGTAATTGAATAAGCTTGATAAGTTGTCATCCGTCCGTGGCAAGTGAGAAGGGTCAGCTGGGTCATTCCATACCTCAACTCCTACCTGCATTTATTGCTCCTTCCTTCAGTTCTGTCAGAGGCATTTTGGAAACTGCTTCTCTGAGACTCGTGCATGTATCCATCATGAGGAAAAGTAGTCTCTTTAGGATGGAAAAAAGCAGAATGTATACTTTCAGAAATACTTCCGTTTTTCAAAATAACCAATCCTTTTGTTGAGGAAAATGGGTTGGAACTTGTTCTCTCTGCCCTCCTCCATATCTTACAGAAGTTATATTGACTATATGACAACAAAAATAAAAATACATCTCCTCTACATTTGAATAAATATGATTTCTGTTGAAATATATTTAAAATTGCTGTTGTACCCTGGCATAGTTAATTTTGGTGTGAGTGAGCCTGTTGAAATGAGACTTTTTCTACCTTTCTTCAAGTGAGATGCTTAGTGAACACAAATAGATAAGTGAAGCAAACCCTGAATACTTGGTGTCTGTACTTGGATTTTATTCACCTTCTCCTTGCTTTATCTGAGAAAACATGTAATCTTTAGTGTCATTAAGTGCTGATTGTGATTTGGATGTCTGATGCTCCTTGGATAAGGTGCCAGCTCTGTGTGAATGTTGTATACAGGGGTTTGGGAGAAATCTGTCCAGGTTTGGGCAAATTGGTAATGGGCCAGAATAAAGCAGTGTGTGAATCATGAGGCTGGATGGCACCTATTTGTCATGCCAGTTACTATTTATTGCCTTTACCACCCTTTTTATTACTTCTTCTCTTGGGCTGCTATGTAAGCTGTGGTTTCTTTCCACGAGGCTGCTGTTCAAACCTAGCAGGTGGGACCTCTTTTCTGCCTGACACTGCAGACAGGGACGTGGCTGAGTGGTGTTCCTTTGGGGTATTGAGCCAGATGTCATGTTTTGAGGTGTGAAATGTGGAAAGGCTGTTCAGGTCTGAGCTGCCAGTACATCTGAGGGCTTGCAGCAGGCAAGTTTTCTTTTTTAGCTTAAAGTCTTGTTGCTAGGGCATTGTTGAGTCATTTCTCTGACATATCTGGATCAGTTTATATCCTCTTGTGCTGTGAAATTTAATCTCTTCTGCCTTTTTTTTTCTCTGTGTTTTGTTTCCTGGATAACAACCAGACTTCCAAAGCCAGTGCTCTCTGTCTTCAATCCTTGCACTGTTACTACAGTGGTCGATACACCAGTATATATTGATCCTGAAGTACTGCCATTAAGTGTTAAAGCTGCTATCTCAGACTAATTAATAGGAAGCATGGGAACAGAAACCTCAGAGTTGCTTCACACTGCAGCTGCCTGTGCAGCAATTTCAGCCTTTTGAAAGCAAACATATTTCTGCATCGAGCCGTGCTGGATCATGTCTGGAGCAGCCTACAGATAAAGACAGCAGCATTTTCAAAAAGACTGTGGAATGTTATATTGAAGTGTTAGATAGTCATTTTGAAACAAAGAATTTCCTGAGGATGGGTTATGGTATTTATATTTATCGTGGACTGAGTGCCCTGCCTGTTAGAAGCACAGCAAGCTGTTCTGCAGCACTCACATCCATGCGTGTTGATTTTATTTCAATCTGACTGTGCTGTTGCCAAGCAACAGGTGCCTGCCTCCCACACTGCCTGCCTACTTGTGCTCTGTTATCAACTCATTTGTATTCCAGAAAAGTACAAGGGAATCCAAATTTAATCTGCTTATTGGAGGCAGTCTGACTGAGAAGCCCTCTTTGCTTGCACCGACCAAGGGCGAGTTGTAGATACAGAGCATGGCCATAGAGTTTGCAGGGAGTGCCATCTCACTTCCATACACATCTGTGATTTCCTCCCTCCCCCCACCTCAGTCAGTGGATGCCTTCAGTAAACTGCACAATCCCATTTCCATTTCCAAGTGTTCATCAGCTTGCTTCAGACTTTGAAGCCTGGGAAGCACATCGTTCAGTATGGGACTTGGTTTTTGCCTTGAATAACATCTGAAAAAGCAGGATTTCCCAAAGGTTTGTTGTTCACTGAGTAGTCTAATTGCAATTGGAATGTTCTCAGAGTGTTTAAAAGTTAATTCCATGTTGGCTTTTTGCATCCAGTAGGATTTTGCTGAGCCATTCAGCACAGGATGCCAAGAGACGTGTCATGTTTCATGTAATTCTTTCAACATAATATAATTCATTTAAGGTGTTTTAGTCACAGCACCTCATTTTGTGATCTCTGTCTTACCTTTCAGTCTAAGCTGCTTTAAACTGTGTGGGATGACACCATATGAATGAGATAACTCTAGAAAATGCCTAATTCTGAACGCAGTAGGTTGATGCTGTTTTAGAGCCAGTCACAGTACTTGACAAGTACAATTCCTGTCCAAAGAGGATGGCAGGCCATGGCATTTTTTTTATACAGATGCTGCTTACTGGAATTTATCTGTTTATATCAGATTATATGTGGAAAATATCTGGAACTTGTGCAAGTGGGGAACTCTTTCAGAATTCAGATGTTGCCATTTACTAAATGCACTTCTGCACATGTTGCTCATAGTCTAAGTTCTCTAAATTTTGACTTGGATGACAAGTTCCTGTGTACCTTAAGACACCTAGG
Source organism: Meleagris gallopavo (assembly GCF_905368555.1). Classification (NCBI taxonomy): domain Eukaryota; kingdom Metazoa; phylum Chordata; class Aves; order Galliformes; family Phasianidae; genus Meleagris; species Meleagris gallopavo. Next base: position 9,028,436 of record NC_139424.1, on the reverse strand, counting down.
AAATATCACCAGCATGGACTTTTTGTCTTAAAAAGCTTTCTGTTCTATTTAGCATGGAGATACTTTTTTTTTTTTTTTTTTTTTCCTTTAAGATGAAGAAAAGAGTGCCTTCTCTGGTGGGTAGACATTGCTCTTAGGGGGTTTGCAAGTTCTAAATGGTAAGAAGCAGAAGGGTAGGCTATTATTATTTCAGCAGCAGAAGGATAGGCTATTATTATTTCAGCAGCTTATTAATAAACATTGTTAGGGAAATTTGAGTAACCAAACAGTACTATTTGATCATCCCGTAGTTTTTCTCTTTAAGGCATAAAGATTGAGCCAAATGCCCGCTTGGAATAGATCTGTGTAATAAAATAGCATCTACTCTGTACAGTTACCTGTCCGCAAGATAATAGTGAAAAGAAACACTGTCACTAGTTCATTTCAATACAAACATAGCTTTATTTTTACTTAAATGCCAATGAAATAACTGTACAAATTCATTGTGCAACATTTACAGTACTGTTAGAAATTAAAACACATTTCTGATTATAGAAATACAGTTCACAATTGGAAAGTTGTGATTTTTCTGATACCAGTGGTTATAAATGATCTACAGCCTTGACTGATACCTAGGAGAAATAGGTAAAGGACTGCAGTCTTGGTATTGAGGTTTTCTAGATTTTGTGGCACCTTCGTGCTACAATAACTGGAAATTAAACGGCCTGAAATGTTTGGAAAATATTGAATAAAGATTTGCAATATTAAGTGAATAATACTCTTACAATTAACTTGTTCTTCGGTTTTCATTTCATGCTGTTTGCAAAACTTCATCAGTAGTATATCAAGTACCTTTGCCACATAATTTTCCTGGAGTGGTCAGAACCATGCGTGCATCTACTTCTACTTGCTGATGGCGCGGATGTCAAGGAGAACAGCATTCGTGCTCATCGTTGGGAGGCTTTGGGCATGTTCATTGCCATGGCTTGAATTAAGTTTTAAGTCACAAGATTCAGGAATTGTTTAAATGAGAGCTTTAAATGAACTGCTCCATTGATGCGTTACATAACTTGCATTTGAAATTGGCCAGTATTTTATTTTATATCAAAAAGTAGTTTGAAGAATTCTGGATGAATTTTGTTGTAATAACAAGTATTTCAGATGTTTGATTGTAAGTTAAGCTATTTGGTTTTGTTAATGTATGTAGATTAAAGCCCATGTTATTGGAAAATGTCATGGCATTGAACATGTCGCGTTTTCCTCTAACTTCTATCTTTTTTTGTTTTCTATTATGGAGAGCAAGGAATAACTTGCCTGCAATTCTAAGTCAAGGCAGAGCAAAAAGAGAGATCAGCCCCTACCACTCTTCCCATGCTGAAGCTGGACCATGTTAGCTTCTCAGTTGACCCCCTCTTAGTAGATAGACACGATGGCATTGTCATATTTAATTCCTAAATTCAAAATGGTTGTTCTTTAAAATATCCTAGTACATATGAAGCAAACATAGATATACATGCTAGCGATTTTTCTCAAGAATTACTTCTGATTAGCGAAACAACTAGGTTTAGTTTCTTTACATTTTTCCTTCCTTATGCATGGCATCATAAGTTACAAAGAATCTGTGCTGCTATAGTACAGGAACTGCTCACCAGCAAATCAAGCAAGACAATGCAGATATGATACAGGACTTCTGTTTTTTCGAGTTGTTTAGTGACAAAATAAGACAATCAGTACTTAAAATTCTGTGCAAGTAAAATTAAAAATTTAAATACAAAATAAGCACATTTTAAAAAACAAGATCATAGGTTAATTTTACTCAATTAAGTCATATTAAAATAAGTAGCAGCTTAGTATCGAGACATTAGTCTGCACTTCTTTAGGAACTGTTATTTTCTTTAGATCAGTCAGAACTTCATACTTCTCATGTTTTGATTCATTGTTTGACCTGAATGCCTTCCCCCCAGCTGTGTAGCACGGGAGTAACCTCAAAGAGCACGAGCTCCTAGCCAATGAACACTGCCACTGCATTAAGCATTACAGCATAAAACAAACTTATCTCACAGATGCTCGCTTTGGAGGGCACGTCAGTGTTCAGAATGCTGGTAGTGGCTTCCTCTCTCCTTAAGGTAGCAGTTGTGCTTTGAGGCATTCTGGAGTAGTTTGTTGGCATTCCACTGGTAATACTAAGAGTCATTGGAGTGGTGGATGATCCCGTTGAATGAGTCAGGCTTGAGTTCACGTCGGTTGAATCTTTAATGTGGATGGTGTGCGTGGCAGCCGCTTCGTAAGCGCTCACCTTCCTGGTTGTCAGCTCTTCAGGGTGGAGGAGCACGGGCCGCTCTGTGCTCGTGAACAGTACTGTCTGGCTTAACGAAGCCAAGGTAGTAACTTCCTTAGCTTTAAATTGTTTATGCATTTTTGTCATTTGGGTTGGTTCAGCTGCCGCTGGAGAGGTAGCAGCGTCTGCTGCCTTCATTCCTTCAATCATGAAGCTGGCATCTGGCGCGGCGGCGGAGGTCGGCGTGATGTTGGCCCACAGCATGGACTGGTCGGCGCAGGGAGCCCCTCGGACCCTGGCAGTGGTACTCTGCACCCATTTAAGCAAATAAGAGATACTTTGTTCATCGCTGCAGGACCATGGGTTGTTGTATAGTGTTACTACTTGCAGCTGAAAGAGCTGATCAAAAGCTTTGTCAGGAATGTATGTGAACTTGTTGTTGTGTAGGTAGAGACTTGTGAGGTGCTGTAATCTCACCAGCGTTCCTGGAAGTATCTGAGACAAGAAGTTATTGGATAGATCCACTGTCTCTATGTTGTAGGGCATGTTGGTTGGAACTGTCCAAAGTTTGTTGCTGCTGAGGTTGAGAAACCTGAGACTGCTCAGTGTGTTGTTGATCAAAACGGCTCTTTCCACCATATTCCTGGAAACATCCAGCACTTTAAGGTTCCACTGGTAAGCTGTGTCAAGTTTCTGAAGGACTTTAATGTTGTTATTTATGGCATATAATTCCCACAAGGATTTGGGCAGATGAGCAGGAACATTCTTGAGCCAATTATTTGAAATATCAAGAGTCCTTAAATTGCTGAATCTCGTCAGCTGATGATCAAGATCTACGAACTGGTTAAATGACAGATTTAAATATGTAATGTTGTCTTGGAGTCCATGTGGCAATACTGTTAAGTTTCTGCCTGAGCAGTCCACGTTCCTGTTGTTTCCTGAGCATGTACAGTTAGAAGGACAGATACCCAGAACAGTGGGTATGAAAAACAGAAGGACCAGCAGGCAGGTAGATGCTTTCAGTATCTGGTGTTCCATTGCTGCCTACAAATAAATATACAAAAATGACACCCTTTAAATCCATGTAACGTCTTTTATTTATTTGTAAGGGCTGTCTTTGCAGTGATCAGTTGCAGCAGAAATTGAGTAAAAATATCAATAAACCCCTTTGTGGCACGGTCCTTTTTGTAATTGTTCAAGAGAGACTTTACAAAGCATCCCTTCAGAGCCTGTCATGTTGTCTGGCAGAACGAGACTTGTTTTTTCATCTGCCTTTCCCCCTCAAGCTCAAATGAGGGCTTTCTTCCGAAAATGCAAGTCTCTTCCAAACGTTATACAATGTCTGCTTCTTGTTTTTAGTGATTTCAAGCCTATATTATGTTTGGAATAATGTGTTCTTTTATACAGGATGAAAAAATGGCTGTCAACTGGATCTGCTTTACAAATCTCTGCAGTAATGTAGCAGAACCCCCCCATACAGGCATGCTATTTGCTTAAGTAGAATTGCTTAAAATACATCTTAAATTGTTAGGAATTTAGTTGGAAACCCAAATTCTGCATTCACAGTAACATGCACATTAGTACTTTTCCTTATTATCGTGTCAGTTACATTCCCAAAGCTGCTAACACATGTTTGAAAGCTGAATTAATGTTAGTAAGAAATCTCTGACACTGCAGCAAATTCCTGGTGCAAGCATCTCTCATCAACTAATAATTTCCTTCTTATTTCAGTCTCTACTTTTGTAGTAGGCTTTGTGATTAAAAACAGAAAACACAAACTTACCGTAATGTCTTCTGCAATATCAGCACATTATTTCTGTGAAAGATTTAAGCTTAGAGGTCGTCTTGTTCTAGAGAGTAGCTACAGTTGCTGTCTGTGGATTGTGCTTGCCTCTTCAGCTGCATCGTATTGCTGCTAGCTGGGGCTCTGCAACCACCTGATCTGCACTACATTGGAGGACTGCAGAGCTGTCGCTGGTGCTGACTCAAATTTATTGCAAAGCATACATATCCAATAAAATAGTTGGGTTTTCTAATTTGAATCACTTAACTTCTTTATGTATTTGTAGCCGTGATACTGCAGCAAAACATTACACATAAAATTTTCTTAGCTTAGCATATGAACCCATTTAAATGTTTATATTTTAAAAGTCTTGTAAGTTGTGCTCTTTTCTGCCTTCATTTAGTCTCTATTCTAGTAAGAAAGGTTAGTGTTAATTTAGGTTTCCTATCTTGAGCTTACTTAAGCTGCCCTGCCAGAATATCTTTTCCTAATTAAAAATCCTTGGTTTTGTGCTGCTTGGATCAGGCTGTCTCTGTGTTGTTGGGTTTATACCCAGCAGCACATACTGCAGGAATTTGCTGCTTTCTCTAGGAAATCCTTATCTGCTTTTCTCCAAACAATATGGCAAGGGTATGCATAGTTTGTAATTTATACATTTGTCACATACAAAATATACGCATATATTTTAACGTGGTGCAGTGCATAAAGCCTCAAAGTCTTTGAGCATCCAGAATGCTGTTCTCTAGGCATACACACTCATACATCTCATATAAACCATAAGAAAAAGAAATAGTAAACATCTTTTCCTACTCTCTCTGTACATGCAGCAGTATTGAGTTGCATATATCCAACTTCAGACATAATTTTTAGTGGTAACTTTAAAAATGTAATGTCCACTGTAATAGGTACAAACAGGTGGCCTATGTGACACCCAAACGTATATTCCCTCCCCCAACAAACTCAAGGCTGCAAGTTCTTTGTCATTTTGCAGAGATGTCATGGAAACCCAGCTTTAGTATCTAGCAGCTTCTCTCTACAAATCTTATCTTTCTACAAATCTAGGCATTAAATGCCAGTAAAATATGCATGCTTGTAATTTACCTCTGAGAATTCCCTTCAATTTACCATCAAATAGTTAAAATAAAAATGCATGGTTCTGGACAGGGCAGTGAACGTCTCTCGTACTTGAGGCCCAGAAAGGATGGGCCCAGCTGGGCATCTGGAGTTAAAGGAACCTGCAACCTAGACAACTGTAAACCAGTTCTTAAACTTTAATAACATTGAATCCATTCTGCAAATCCTGCTGAGAGGAAGAAAAGAAGAAATTAGTAAACATATGCAGCTAATTCTGATAGTCGTCTGCCTCGATGTTCTGTTTGTTTCATCCACCAAAACCAAGTGTCTGGGTAGAACACCACCTTTTCGTATTTCATGTGTTTGGAGCCGTGTCCTCTTTTTCACAGCCACTGTACTACCAAAAATATGCTACAATATTACTGAAAAATAAACCAAAATAATGAGAGTTTTTACAGTATGCATTTCATCAGTCTTTGATCTGGACTGCTGCTGCTGGAGGATTTGCTTTAAATACCTGTCATCCTCTGTTCCCAAGTGGTTCCTCCATCTGACGCAGAAGATAGACCTCTGTATGAGGCAGTCTGTATGTATGCATGCCAGAGCATTTAGACTGTTTTGAATTAGAAGCTTTGTATCTAAGCAGATAACCCTGTTATGCTTTAAGCAACCAAAACATCTTCGAATTAGAAAGCTTTATTAAAATTAACTTGAATTCATTGCGTTCATTTATGTAGTTTAATAGAACAAACCTTTGCAAGAAGCTCTGAGTCCCTTTAAAGTTTTACTCTGCACATCCATCTGTGTGTTGCATGTACTGACACACAGAGGTACACACGCAGTTTTCTGCAGTCTCCAAAATCAGGAATCATTTGTTATCTGCACAGTGGAGTCACTATTAGGCCATGCAGCGGGCACCAGGCGTGCTGTATTCTGCCACCATTTGTTTCAGGCAGAATAGAAAGGGGTTCTTCCCTTTTGTGAAAGCTGACGTTGAGAAATGCCGGGGAGCTGTTGCTCGTGCTGCGGTCTCACTGTTCTTGCCTGTGTCAACTTCTCCATTAGTCAGTTGTTTGAAGAGTGCTTTAAGAAAAATGAGAAGCATTTTGGAAAGTTATTTTGGCAATCTACTGAGGATGTTCTGGCTGTGGCAGAGGTTCACAGATCTCTTCGGTAATTAGCTGCAGCGGTGGGGGATACGGCTCCTTCACTTCCGAGTGAAGTTCCCCTTGCTGGCCAGGATCCGAGGCGTGCTGCTCGGCCGGCTCATCGAGCTCAGTGAGCCACGCAGGGGGAGGCGGCAGCTCGGGGCCCTCGGCGGGCTGTGGGCACAGCGCCTGCTCTGGGCTCGCTGCTTCTGGGCCGGGAGCCGTGGCGGTGGCGGAGCAGCTGTGCTCTGCCGGGGGCTGCTGCCTGCTGGCGTTGCCGGCCGTGCTGTTGGGTGGTTTCTGCGGTGCGGGAGGGTCGTGCCGTATGGGTGCTTCTTCTCTTAATTTCCAAGGCAACATAAATAAAACTGAGGAACGTTTGGTAACCTGGCTGGAGTCCATAAAGATATCTGGGGTGTCTCCGTCTGCAAACGGAGACTGACCTGCCCAGTTTGAATCGGCTAGCGATGGCTTCTTGCAGCATTTCCATAGAACAATCATACTGATCGCAATTACCATACCGACCAAAATGATGCCCACTATCATTGCTGCAACCCAGCTCCCGTTGGTGGGCTCTATGTGTGCTTCAGGCAGCTGTGGCAGTGCTGTCCCAGCAGTCAGCACTCCTGCAGGCTTCTGCATGCTGGGGCCGGTTGTTTGCAGTTGGTACGTGGTAGATCTGTCCTCTGCCGGGCTGCCGGTGCTGGTATGCACAATGCTTTCACTTGTGGAAACGTTTGAAGGTATTTCAGTGGAAAGCGATTTCCAAATTTCTCCACAGAAGAGAATCAGTATTACTGTGCTGACCATTTTCCTACAGTCTGTTTAAATACGTCTCCTCCTACATCAAGAATAAAGTAAAACACATTAAATCGAACCTGAAGTGACACTACTGATACCAGACAATTTTATAGTTAGAGTCTAAAAAAAATAGGCCAGATTAAACTTGCATGTTTTTTGTCACTTGTATGGTCAACAGCTTTGTCACTGATATCAACATCATGGTGGGTTTTTTTGTTTTCCACCTTCTCTGAAAAAGGTGTTTGGAGAGAAGTGCAAAGTGTGTTTCAAAATAACTTTTATCTATCACAGAAATGATTATGGATGTGAAATGAAATATGAAACACAGCAGTACTGACAAACAAGAGTAAAGAAAATTGCCCTACTTTATACTTGAAGGACTGAGAGAAGCCTAGAGATAAGCCGAGACCTGGGTGAAAGGTTCTTTAAGGTCTATTTCCTGTTCTTCCCTCACTTCCGCAGTTAAGGTTAGAGTGTAATAATTCTGCAAAAGTCTCCAAATATTGCAACTATAATGGTTCAGAACTCCAATATTTAACTGTCTTTGTAAATAAACTCCTGCATGGGGGAAGGTTTTGTACCAAAGGAGTTGTGTTAACGTTAGGAGGTTGGGATGGAGCAGACTTTTTTTCCTGTACTGCTCAGAGTTCAGGTTTCTGAACTTCTGTGTGATGCATGTCATTAAAAAACAGACACCTATTGTGATTTCTACCTGTGAAATTACTTTGTGTGTTTTGAGATAATTTGTGATCACGCTGCTCTTGTGAAGCTGCCCCTGGAACCTCAGTAAGTGTAACTATAAAAGTCAACTTCAGATCCAACAATGCAAACACGTGTGAGCAGCAGAGTAATGCTTCTAGAGATCACTATCTAAACTGTAAGATTTAAAACGGATTAAAATGACACCATTTTATTTTCTTCTGCTCAAAAATATATTCTGTTTCAAAATATATTAAAATGATGCATATGTGTAGAGTTCATGATAGTTCACAGTAGCAACACCTTAGGAACTAGATGGAATGTCTGCATCTTCCAGATACTACAGGAACTTTGAACTAGCTTAGGAAGTGCTGTACAAAGTGCAGTTCATTTAAAAATAAATAATGCAAATATTAAGTCTTTACATTTTTAATTTGATTCTTACCTTTGTCTTCTGTCAAGCAAGCATTCTCTTCTTTTTTGTTTGAAGCCGTGAGAGGACAGACTGTGCTAGGAGTCGAGCAGCTCTGAAATGGCTTGTCTCACGTTGAACAAGTTTCTGCAGCTAAAGAGGAAGTTTACCAACACTTGCTGCAGGAAGTGTCAAGAGTAGGAGGATTACTAAGAAGCTTAGCTCAAGGTTTGCATGATTTAAAAGCAAACTTTTCAGCTCAATTGTCTTTATAAAGCTCAGACATTTAGGAGGCCTTTGTTGGGTTTGTGTCTGTTATGTAGGAATTCATGAATGCTTGTTTTCCAGTCCTTGCTGAAAATAGTTGTGGTTACAAATTTTTTTGAATGACACAGAAGTAAGTTTGGATTGGATTTCATTTTTACTAATAAAAATTCAGTGGAGGTTTTGATGAGCTATCATTGTTATTAATGGAAATGCAACCGTAGGCTCGCTACAGTGAGTCACAGAGCACTGTATGATATCACGAGGTGCTGGCTTGCACATCTTCCTTTAGGTGGCTGTGTTACAGGCAGATAGCAGCCGATCTCACCCTTCCTCTGCCTTCCCTTCCCCACTTTGCTTTTTTGTCTGGACAATGCTGGCACCTGTTGCCACCATTAAAGGAGGACTGCATGCTCTAAGCAGTTGTTTTTCTGCTGTCTCTTTGTCCATATCATAACCCAAACTACTCATCTCCTTGAGTGTTTTGGCCAAGAAAGGCTGCCTGCCAAAAGAAATGTGCATAAGTCTGTCCTCACAGCAATCTGCAAGTGCATTCTTGTGCCTTCCACCATAGCTTTTCCATGTGCCATGCCTGCTGCTGTGCTCTGCTGGCTGTGCTGGCTCTTTTCCAGTCTGTTGCCAATTCCTGCTGCACATGCAAATCCTGGTATCATGACACACACTTTCTTGAGTCTTACCTCATCCAAGTTCCCTTCAATCTTCACAGTTTCCGCTTGTCTTTGGCTGCAGATCCCACCCTCATTACTATTTCTTTTCCTTCTTTCCACTGATAGGATCGTGATTCTCTACTTTTTTCCTGCTTTTTCATGATACTGCAGTTTTACCCCTTGTGACTTGGAGAAAAACAGAATGTAAACTTTATTTAAAAACTGGTGTTTCTAGTTTATTGATGATTACAAAAAGGAGTTCTTATATTTTAACATACAGTACAGACTTCACATATTTACACCTAAAATCAAAGCAAAAAGCATGATTGCTCTCAATCTGGTTCAAAAGCAATTAATCTGATTTAAGAAGTTTTGATGGAATAAATCTAAAAGGCATTTTAACAGAATGGTTCCTGATTCAGTAATGGCATCAAAGTTGTGACTGAATTATGGTTTTCTTAAAATAGCAAGTGCCTGTGTAGCACTTTAGTCTGCGTAAATATAGCATATTCTAACTGTCCTTTCCTTTTTTTGTCCCCCAGTGATCTTTAAAAATGGCAAAGTTCTGTCCTGCTTTATCCTGTTTGGTTCCTACAACCATGATTGCTGGTTAAAGGAGTTAAAACAGTCTTGGTGCTATTTCTAAAAATCTCTTCAATGCAGTCCTACTCCCTTCTTGATATGCAGGTTTTTACAGCATACCCACTACCTTTAAAAGTGAGAAACCTGAAGGTCTAGCTTTCCCATGTTGCAGTGTGTGTTGTTTCTTGAAAGCTAAGTTTCTGTCTCATGTTAATCCAGTACAAAACGCAAAAGCTGAAGGTCTTTTTTAGTTGACTAAATCTCAACTACAAAATTGGTTAAAATGCTTTTGTGTGACATTGTTTCTTTGTTTTCATGTTTATTATCTGTGTCTTTAACGTGATTCTCAGTAGATTTGTCTTGGGTTCTCCTTTGGATTGCAGCATCTCTCTCTGATAGCAAGTCCTGCATTACCACATCAGTTCCAGTTGTCTCCTTAGGTATCCTCTGCCACGTTCCTGCTGCAGTTGGCCAGAAGCTGTTGGTAGCCAGAATATCTCCATTGCTCCTGGGCCGACGTTTTCCTTGTTGAGCTTTTTTGAGATAGGACAGTTTATTTGCCATTACGACAGTTGACAGAAACAAGAAGGTGCAGATGAGTACAAGGGCTGCTATTATAATGAAGCAAATCAGTGTAAGAAACTTACGGTCTTCACATGTTTCTTTTGTCATGGGGATCTTGGGTTTGCTGGTATTCCTAGGTCCTCCAGTATCAGGAACACTTTGGGCAGAGGAAGATGAGGAGTTTGGGCCCATTGTTGAAGATAAAGACTGGGGGGTGGCTGTCAGCATTTCAGCAGGGGGTGTTGGTTTGCCATTAAAATCAATGCCTGGAGGAGATTTTGTGTTGGCTTCTGTTATGTTCTGATTGCAAGTTAGGTTTTGGCAGATTGGATACCAGATTTCATGGGTAACCCTGGGATAGTCAGTATGGTTTGCACTTAATTGCAAACACAATGAAAAGATTATCCCAAGAGGGAAAGCAGAATGTGGTCTGCCATGTCTCTTTGTCTTCATCTTCCTCTTCAGTCACCTACAAAAATAGAAATTCTGGTGTTAGGAAGTAGCATTGCTAGTTCTTAGAAGCCTGAATCAGGCTTGTCAGGTTTAGTAGCCATCAGCTTTTCTGATCAGAAATGTGTTGTAACTTGGCCTCGTGCTTGCCATATGTAGGAGGGAGCACTCAGCTGCTTGGAATCCTGACTGAATTGGTGGTCTTGGACTTCAGCTCTCACAGTGCTGAATTCCAGTGTTTGGAGGTCTGTGTGTGGTGTGTATGAAGATGAAAAAAGAATATGAAGCAAACAGAGGAAAGTGTTTTCTGCTGAGTGCCCAGTGATTTGTGGATGTCGATACAGACTCTGCTGTAGTTCCTCCTCTTTAAAGCTAACCATATTACATCTTTAAGTTCATCACTTCTGCTTTTAAATGGGGAAGGGAGGCACCCATGTAAAACCTACAAAGTACCGCTTTCTGCCTCACGTTTCCCCAAATATGGGAGAAGTAACTGCGCTTGTACAGATGGCCAAGCAGAAAGCTTTAACTGAAAACGTTCCTGTAAATGGCAGCAGTAACTTGTTCTAATCATTTTATTTCTTATCACTCTTATCATTCTTGTGTCTGGAGTATTTCATAAATCCCTAGGACAATCTTTGTTCTCTAATATCTGATTTATTGTACAAAAGACTGCTTATCACATACTTCAGATTGTGATATTTCCTTTAAAACCCCTGAAATTAGGCAGATTACCATTAGTATTATTCTCTGCTCTACATTAGGGTAATGTTCAGATTTGCACCATGAATCGGAGACAAATAGGATAACCTCAGAGTGATGCTGATGAGAGAGAGAGAAGTTACTGCATCATGTCTGTGCTGAGTCCTCTCAGGTTTACATGTGTGAGACACCCTCAGGTCTTACGGCTGGTTGTTGTGCTCCCTGTCTCTTACCTGTCTCTGTTAACAGAATGAAATGTTTCCTCCAAGTGCTGTAGTTACATCTTGTTCGTGTATAAATGCTATCAAGGATGACTGACATTAATGGTGCTGTTTGTAGAAATGCGTTTCTTCTTGAAGCTGTTACTTTAAAGATAACAAAGCACATCTGTATGCTTCTAAGTTTTGGTAACTTGGAAATGTACCAGAAATAAATTTGCTTCTGCCATAGTTGAAACGTAGCTTATCTGCCAGAGAACTTAATGTGTTCACACTCAAAAATCAGAGAGCTAAGCTTGCCTGTCTTTTCAGTACCCAAATGACATCTTTCATACTCCTGGAGTCCCCCAGGGAGGGGAAGGGACTGATAGGTCTGGGATGTAAGCAGGGAGCAGATGGTGGGTTGCTGCTCACAAGGCAGAGGAGAGGAGAATATATTTGTATCTTTCTTTGCAGTTCACACTACAAACTAAACTCTGCTCTGAGATGAGTCCTTATTGTTAAGTTTGAATTAGAAACCATCTTAGTAATCAGCTACAGCTTGGGTGCAATATTTATCTTTCTATGGTAACAGTCACTTGGGGAATGCCTTGTTGCAGTCTTCAGAAAGGAGGAAAAGCAGCAGCACCACAACCTTTTTTGGGGTGGAGGGAAACAAAACATTTCCCAAAGTTTCTGCATGACGTGCAGAAATGAGGTGCATTTTCCAGTACAGATGCCTCCAATCCTTACTGCCCAAGAACTGCAGCTGTACGAATGTTTATTTGGACCAGATATGTTTTCTTAAAAATACAGAAGCTAGTATTGTTAAAGGCTTCGGTTAAAATCATGTTAGCAAAGGAACTGATCATTAAATAGCTTTTTCTTTTCTTCTTTAACTCAACCATTTGTGCCCAGGTGTTGATAGGGCCCTCTGTCAGTCCACAGTAACAGGAACTACAGAGCAATGCAGGCTGCCGTTCTTATTTCTTTAGAGTCTGATTGAGAACAACTTCTAACATCACTAAAAGCAATTGTTTATCAGATTTCCTAAATCAGGCAGAGATTGATTTTTAACTGTTGTTACTGGTGGAGTTGTACTTAAACAAGAAAAGTCAAACTTACTTTCATGTATAATTTCCTACAAAATCTAGGAAACATTGAATTGGAACTGAAAGTAGAAGGAAAATGTGCACTTACCTTTCCGCGGTGCAGTCAAAAGAAAGTTGGTGTTTAGATATTTAGTCCTTTAACAGTAAGATTTCTCTGTGTGTGTATTTGCTCTTAGGATGCAAACGTCCATTAACATGAAGCAAGTAGACTTGGACAGTGCTGGGTTTTTTGTTTTTTTATTTAAGCAAATCTGTAACTGAAATTACATGTCCTGTATTCTAAGTGGAGAACTAAAACCACAGTGATGACACACTTCCTTCTTTTTTTCTTCTTCTTCTTTTTTTTTTTTTTTCTTCTAAACAATTATGCCATGACATCTTAGAGGGGGAAAAACACCATCTTGCCCAAATTAGCTTTCTGAGCAACAGGAAGTAACACAGGAAAAAAAGTCTCTTGGGCAGACAGATAAATACGTTTCTGAAGTGTATCTCCTCCGTTATCCTGTGATCAGGTGGTTTACCTCAGATGTTACCAAGAGCAGTGTCCCTCTGTGAACAGAATGACTTGTGCTTCCAGTGCTTAGCAGACGTTTCCATAGCCTGTTGTCTTGCTTTGAAGGAGTTGAGTTGAAGCTAGCTCAAAACAAGCAGGAGTCTTTAAAAGTTCAAGAACTACTGCTAAGTTTGCTTCTTAATTCTTTCTAGTAGAATTTTATCTGCTGTACTAACTCTGAAAACTTGGTTCAGACAGATGCTCTGTCCGATGTCATAAAATTCAGCAAAGCATTAAATGAGAGCAAAGGGTTCTTAATATTTTTATAGTACCTGAATGCTTTTCAGGTAAGAATTATTTCACAGATGGGTCCTCTGTACTACTCAAAGGGCCAACCGTTCTTAGAAACGATCCACCAAGCATTAGAGTACATTGTTGTGCTTGCTGCAGTATTTGGCAGACAAAATGAGCTGAAGAAAATGGTTTGTGGGTGTTTAATTTCTCTTAATCAAGACTATTTAAATAATTTATTTCTACTTATAAAATTAGGTATAATATGAACCTGTAGAAATGTGTTTAAAAAAAAATAGTAATAAAAATAGAGTTTGGGGTGATACTTTACACCTTTTTTCAAAGAAGCCCTTAACTTGCATCAGCTTTGAGCCAATCGATGCACTTTTCCTCACCAGTGTGGATTTTATTTCTCCTTTTGTTGGAGGTGCTGGATGAGCCTCCTGGCTGTCCAGAGACTTCATGACTGCGGTAGGTGGTGTGGCACTTCAAAATGAACGAATCCAACCAAGCTTTAGCATTCTGGGCTGAACTTGGTTGGAATAAGAGCCGTGACAGAATTTAGGCTATGGATGCCAGTCCAGTGTCATTGCTTTGAGTTTGACATTTTGGTGACTATGTAAATGTCAGTCTGTTTTAGTGCAGCAGTGTGTGTGACGCACCACTGAAATGTTTTATTATGGGTCTAAAAGGCAAACCCAACAGTGTCTGTCATGTTTTCTTACAGTTTCAAGACTGGCCAGATCAATGGAGATTTATTGATATACCACGTCCTGCTGACTCTGAAGCCATACTACGCAAAGCCATATGAAATTGTGGTGGACCTCACACATGCTGGCCCCAGTAATCGCTTTAAAACTGACTTTCTTTCTAAATGGTTTGTAGTTTTTCCAGGCTTTGCTTATGAAAATGTCTCAGCAGTTTTTATTTATAACTGTAATTCTTGGGTCAGAGAATACACCAAATACCACGAAAGACTCTTGACAGGTTTGAAAGGAAGCAAAAGGCTGATTTTCATAGACTCTCCAGGAAAACTGGCGGAGCACATTGAACATGACCAGCAGAAACTTCCAGCAGCTACCTTAGCTTTGGAAGAGGACTTGAAAGTATTTCACAATGCCCTCAAATTGGCTCACAAAGACACCAAAGTGTCTATTAAAGTAAGTATTTTCATGCTTTATTAGTGAATTGTTCTATTTTGATAAGATTTTGAATGCGTTTCTGCTGTCTTTTAATTTTCTTATCTGTCTTATAGAGAAATCACAACACAGTATTATTTCATACAATTTCATACATTTATCTTGGTCAGATAGAAATGTCAGGTTTGTCTCTTTGTATCATTAACAGCAGGTGCTCAACCATTTTTTGATTCTCTTTCTAAGGTTGGATCAACAGCTGTGCAGGTGACATCAGCAGAACGAACGAGAGTCCTGGGACAGACAGTGTTTTTAAATGATATATACTACGCCTCTGAAATTGAGGAAATATGTCTTGTTGATGAGAATCAGTTTACACTGACGATTGCCAACCAGGGAACACCACTCACCTTCATGCATCAGGAGTGTGAAGCTATTGTGAGGTCCATTATTCACATACGGACACGGTGGGAGCTGTCACAGCCAGACTCCATCCCACAGCACACTAAAATTCGCCCTAAGGATGTTCCTGGAACACTGCTGAACATAGCATTGCTCAACTTGGGAAGCTCAGACCCCAGTTTGCGGTACTGACCTTTTAAATTAATTTCCCTTTGTAAGGAAAAATATGGTTTGCAGTATATATTTATTGGGAACATTTGATTGGCTTGGTGTTGAACTTCCTGCTTAATAGCTGTACCTTGCAGAGCAAGTTTTTGGGTCTCATCAAAGAGGGCTGCCTCCAAAAATGAGTCCTTGCTCACTGGCAGCCTCCGTGGCCCTTGGCTCCTGCCTCTCAGCCACTCAGGTGCATTTGGAAATACCTGGCATTTCTTGGAACTGGATGCTCTTCTGAGAAGTCTAGTACCAGATTCTTCAAGCATACTCTGTAACCTTGTCAGAAACAGTTTAAAACAAAGGAGTAATTTAATTCATTTGTCCAAGGCAAATGTTGTCTCTGAATCTTAATTGATGCAGAAAAGCAGCTCAGGCTTTAAGTATAGTACATTATATAACAATATTGATTTGGTTTTGGAAATGTGACTGCCATTGCTGCGATGTCTCAGTGTAATGTGTGTATTTTAAAACAGACAGGAAGACTATTACAAATCACATTGCTTGCTTTGTTTACAGGTCTGCTGCCTATAATCTTCTGTGTGCCTTAACCTGTACCTTTAATTTAAAGATTGAGGGCCAGTTACTGGAAACTTCAGGTCTATGTATTCCTGCCAACAACACGCTCTTTATTGTGTCAATTAGTAAGACTCTTGCAGCTAATGAGCCACACCTTACCTTAGAGTTCTTGGAAGAGTGTATTTCAGGATTTAGCAAATCGAGTAAGTAAGAGTGGTGTTCCTCAGTACTAACCATGAACATGAAACGATTTAAGCTGGTAGCTGTCGAGTTTAACAAACTTCCTCATGTTACTGAATCACAGCAACTTTAAGTTACTAATGCTTCCTAGAACTGATTTGGATATTTTTAAGATGACCCATTTATATTTGTTTCTTAATAATCAAGTTTAATCAGACAATTCTGTGTTTCTGTGAAGCTGTGTAATTCTCAGAAGCCAATGTTGTGACCTGGGGGGGGCATCTGTTGGAGCAGGAACTCACAGTACTTTGATTTACACTCTTGAACATACCCTTTTCTTTCTGCATGGGAAGAAAGGAAGCAGATATTTTAAAAAGAAGTAAAGCAGCCCGAGCCCAGTCTTTCTAGCTTTCACCAGCCATCTCATTTATCTGGACAATTACTCAGTGTGATCACAACACAAATTATTTGTTTCATCCCCCTGACAGTTTTGTACAGTGAGTAATCTGGTGATCAGATCTCTGTCACACAGTTTTTGATTCACCAGAATTAAGATTGTAGGGAACAAAAAAAAAAAAAGGAAAAAAAGAGCTTGGTGAAGTTTTGAGTTCTAGCAGATACCTTAAGAAAACAGTTTGTGTCTTTCAAATTTAAGCCTTTCAGATTGATGGTATCTCCTATCTGGTTCTGCCATTCTGCTTTTGTTATCTCTGTTTTCCAGACATAAAACAACTCTGATTTTACTGCTGGAAGCAGTTCAGAATACATTCTCAAGATTAAAAAGAAATTGTCTTTAGTCCCACTTCATACTAAGTGTACACATCTTTGTCACATGTCTTAAGATAGTAAAATGTCAAAATCTCCTTGCTAGATTCTTACAGGTGTTTATTGGATGCTGTCATTAACAGTGTGCTCCTTATGAAAGCTGTGTTTTAGGGTATTATTTGCTCAGATCTGATAGTCGTTACTTTAGGAGGAAAATGAAAGGGTAGTGCTTGCAAGTAATTATTTACCTGTTCATAAAGACCAGCAGTGATCTTTTGTGAATTTTTCTTTCAGGTATTGAACTGAAACATCTTTGTCTGGAGTATATGACTCCCTGGCTGTCCAATCTGGTTCGATTCTGCAAACACAACGACGATGCGAAGCGCCAGCGAGTCACTGCTATTCTTGATAAGCTTATCACAATGACAATAAATGAAAAGCAGATGTACCCTTCTATTCAGGCTAAAATATGGGGAAGTCTTGGACAGGTATAAATTATGCACGATTTCTTGTAATTTATTTATAAGCAGATTATAGTGTTTTCAATCACTTACATAAGGATAAAATTTTTGACAGATAAGACCTTGCTTATTTCCCAGAAGTATCTGAAATATATTTTGTTTTTTTTTTCCACCTCAAATCCAGTTTCTTCTCAATAAGTGCAAAGTGCAGCATTTTATGAATAGTTGTGCTTTGAAGCAGAGAACAAAATAAAAACGATACCGTATCATAGTTCTTCTGCTGTTGTGAAGCATTTTGATCTGATGCAATTCATTTTGCAATTCTAATATTTCAGTAGGCTTTTTCCAAAAAGATGACAAATCACTAGGACTGTTGCTTCCATGCACCTTCAACTAAAAAAATATAATGATTACTTATTCAGAAGCTTGTTTACTGTAGAAAAATTATGTTAACCAGACAGTAAGAAAGGCTTTTTTTTCTCTACCAGATCACAGATCTCCTTGACGTAGTGCTGGACAGTTTCATCAAAACTAGTGCCACAGGGGGCTTAGGATCCATTAAAGCTGAGGTTATGGCAGACACAGCGGTAGCGCTTGCTTCTGGAAATGTAAAATTGGTTTCAAGCAAAGTGAGTTCCCTCCTTGCCTCTTAAACAGTAATTTCACCTTTAGATAACAACATAGCACTGAGGTGCTTTCTGATGACTCAGCAATAATAATTAAAAAAAAAAAGAATAACTCCAATGTTGATTTGTAACAGCTTTTACTGAAATTTTGAGCTTGCTCTTTGTTTCATAGAAGCAAAATGGTTGCTCTCTTTTCAGGTGATTGGAAGGATGTGCAAAATAATTGACAAGACTTGTTTGTCTCCAACTCCTACGCTGGAGCAGCACCTGATGTGGGATGATATTGCCATTCTGGCACGCTACATGCTGATGCTGTCCTTCAACAATTCTCTGGATGTGGCTGCACATCTCCCCTACCTCTTTCATGTGGTTACTTTGTTGGTGGCCACCGGACCCCTTTCTCTCAGAGCTTCCACTCATGGTCTTGTCATCAACATCATTCATTCTCTGTGCACTTGCTCACAGCTTCATTTTAGTGGTAAGTTCTTAACAGGTTTTCAATTGATTGCTTTTTAGTTTCAGAAACACCAGAGTTCTCTTTCTCTCTTTCAACAATTCTGAGCTTGAAACTACTGTCTTGCTGTTGAGCTTGTGTAGAAACCAGAAAAGGGTATGAGCCAGAATAACTATGAAGAGGGAGTTAAAATATGACTGGTTTCAAGCAGGTGTGTAGTACAAATTGTACAACGGGTCTTTGAAAAAGGGAAGAAAGTAAGTACCAGTAAGTTCCTGTATTGCAGATTAAGGATAAAATGCATCTGTGCTAAAACTGGCTGATGTGCATCTTCTGAATAGTTGCATAATGTGGTAACAAATATCAGTTACATAAGGAAATTTTGAAACTGCATGGTTAAAGCAGGGATGTTGCATACAGCTGTATTTTAGCAATCCTAAAATATTTGAAATAGCAAAGGGTTCAGCAGTCACAGAAGTACAGTATAGAATCAGGCTGGATTTTGTGAAAAAAAATCAAGAAGTTTATGTAATCTTGTTTTTTTAAGTATCTAAAAGCTCCTTTTATATCTAAGTGTATTGACAGAGTGTGCATAGACACAGACACTTGCATTTAAAGAAAAGCTTTGCTGTGATGCACAAAGAGAAAGGCAAGCCTTCCTGTTTAAAAAATGGGTTTGAAGTACACAATAATGGAACAAAGTTCAGAATTGTAAGAATATGCAGTGCCAGTACCAGGGCCTTCATTTTCTTCTGATCTAAGAGACTTAATTGCAGTGGAAGCCCAAACCAGAATTTAACTGCATTTGAACTGACAGTAATGCTGGCCTTCCAAACCAGGAGCACTCCGTGTTTCCATTCTCCTAACAAACATGAGAAAAAGTCTCAGAAAATCACATCTGTAGACAAATTTCTTTTTATCTATTTCCAGACTGCATCTCTCTTGTGACTGTTTTCAGTGATCTGTGCAACAGGCCACGGTTGTTCTGGCATGTTCTGAGACAAGTAGCAAAGAAAACAGTATAGAAACGTGCAAAGGTTTATCATCTGCTTGTGTATTTGTGGGAGAGTGAGCTTACGTGTGTTTAAAATATGAATTGTGTGTCAGTGTTTTAAGTCTAATGTGTAAAAATTTGTTCAACAGAGGAGACCAAGCAAGTTTTAAGACTGAGCTTGACTGAATTTTCTCTGCCTAAATTTTATTTGCTGTTTGGAATCAGCAAAGTGAAATCAGCTGCAGTCATAGCATTCCGCTCCAGCTATCGAGACAGGTCATTTTCACCTGGCTCCTACGAGAGGGAGACTTTTGCACTGACCTCCTTGGAAACGGTTACTGAAGCTTTGTTGGAGATCATGGAGGTATGTGTTTCAAAACAAAGTTACAGTGCTGCTTGTTCTACAACAAGCAGTTTAACAAGCAGTGCCTCCAATGTCGTGATAAGGAACACTTCTGACAACTGAAATAACTGAGCATTCTGAATTAAAATAATTCATTTTCTTTATGTTATATATGTTCAAACAATGTCATTCTTTTTAGGCTTGTATGAGAGATATTCCAACATGCAAGTGGCTGGACCAGTGGACTGAACTAGCTCAAAAGTATGTTATAGATCTCAAAGCATGACCCCTAACTGCCTGTGTAGTACACCTGGAATTTTCAGTTTTCCATTGCACAGCTTGTCTGTTGTATATTCATTTAATGTAGTGTACTCTGTTTCTTCACAGGTTTGCATTCCAGTATAATCCATCCCTGCAGCCAAGAGCACTCGTTGTCTTTGGCTGTATAAGTAAGCGTGTCTCTCATGGACAAATAAAACAAATAATCCGAATTCTGAGCAAGGTATATGGGTCTGTATTTGTCTTCCTCTCTGACACATAAAGTAACTAAATTTTTTTAGTATTCCTATTGAATATGAAACTCAGCATAATTGCACAGCAAATATATTCCTCAAGCATGTTCTTCTACAGAGAAACCTGATAGGAAATTTGAGAAATTTTCTGGTACTGCAGCTAGCTGTACCTGTGTGTGTTACTCTTTTTTTTTTTTTTTAAGGATGTTAACAGTGTAGAACAACTAAATACAGTAAAAAGCAGAATGTTTCTATAAGAAAACTTTGCAACATACTACCTAGCTTGGTAATTATGTCCATATTTTCTAAAGAAGGTTGTGTTCTGTAGCAGCTGAACAGTGATAAATTTCTTCAAGTATTTTACCAACGTTATGTGGATATAAAATTTAACTGTGCAGTGTCTGAACTGCAGAAGAGCCATTCTGTGGCTCTTGCACTCTTACTTTTTTAACACATATTGCATGATTGTTTAAAGCAATAAATAAATGCTTCTGTAGATCTTCATTTCTGAAACTCCTTTCAAATTGGCTTAAAGGCAACTCAGCCTTTAAAATTAATTGAGAACTACATTATAGTTTAGAGCTTTCATCTTTTCATAAAGCAAAATCTAATTATGGGTTCTGTTTTCTTATTATTCTTTTTTTCTACAAAAAGGGACTTGAGAGCTGTTTAAAAGGCCCTGATAATTACAATAGCCAAGTTCTAATAGAAGCAACAGTTATAGCACTCACCAAACTGCAGCCTCTTCTTAACAAGGTAAGCAACTGGATTTCTGAAATAAACAGAATATATTTTTTGGGTTATATAATTTTGAGTATAAGCTTTAAAGCGTATGTAAGTCTTGTGGTATCTGATGTTCACACATCGCTGCTGTGACTCACGCTTGAAAGTACTACATATGGGAAGTATGTCACAGATGTTTGTATGTGCAGAAGCTTTAAAAAGACTTCAGAATGTACTGTTCTGCTTCATCAAACTGGGCCATAGCAATATACACAAAGGCTGCGCCGCAGTTTGCATTCATTCTCACCAAAAGATTTTCCATCTTGGCTTTTGAATTTGCAGTCGTTCATACATCTTTCTGATCATGCCTTGTAATAAATTTTGATTATGTCTTATGTGATATTAATTTGGCCCTTTTATGTTATTTCAATGAATTGATCAGCATATCAGTAGGTGCACCATTAATGAATCACTTCAAAATTTACCTGTGGAGTGGCATTGTCATGCACACTTAAAAGAACACACTTCTATGGCAAAGTTCTAGAAGGGATTTCTGGAGAGTATGGTTGCATTTGCAACTCCTTCTTTGTTAATACCTTAAAAATACGCTAAAAAAAAAAAAAATTAAACTTGTTTTTCCTGTCAGGTAAGTTTGAATGGCTGCTTTAATGTGCATATTTGACTTTCATTCACATAGCCAAAAACTTTAAAAAAAAATTAATATTAACTTCAGTTTGTTTCACTGTTTACTTGGTAGCTTTGCACTGTCTTATGTGAAAGTAGAATCATGGCCTTTTCATTTCCCTTCTCCTTCTAGGACTCCCCTATGCACAAGGCCCTCTTCTGGGTAGCCATGGCAGTACTGCAGTTGGATGAAGTCAATCTATACTCAGCAGGTACAGCACTGCTGGAACAGAATCTGCATACCTTGGATAGCCTTCGAGTGTTCAATGATAAGGTAAGCAAGCCCTCTGCGAGCAATCAGCTGTGATTAACCCTTAGTTCATGCAAGCAGTTAGTTCTAATCAAAAGAAAAAATACATATATTCCTTGTCCTAGTGAACAATAATTAAGCAATTAAAGCTTAAAATTTGCATTGCAAGCTGTTTACTTGTGGAATATCAGCAGTACACTGTGATGTAGAGAGACTAGCTAGGTTAGTCCCAAACTGCAACAGAGAAATACATAGATGTATTCAGGTCAGGAGTGCAGTCAGTAGCCAGTAGGTTCCTGTACTTTCTTAAAATTGCTATGCTTTGTCACTGTTTTAATTGATTGTGATGAGTAACCTTCAGTCAAATAGGCTGTTTTGAAGAAATTCATAATGGGGGCAATGAGGCCCTGGCACAGGCTGCCCAGAGCAGCTGTGGTGCCCCGTACCCAGAGATGCTCAAGGCCTGGCTGGGCCCTGGGCAGCCTGAGCTGGTGGGAGGTGTCCCTGCCCATGGTAGGAGATGTGTACCGAGGTCCCAGCCAAAACCACTCTTTGATTGTATGAAATATTCTTATGTCTTATTTTCTCTGAGTCAGAGCCCAGAAGAGGTGTTCATGGAGATCAGGAGACCGCTTGAATGGCACTGCAAACAGATGGATCATTTTGTTGGGCTAAATTTCAACTCCAACTTCAACTTTGCACTGGTGGGGCACCTCTTGAAAGGTAAGAGTGCATGTTGCTCTCGTGTGAAAATGAATGTGTGGTTTCATTTGCTGCAGTACATTACTTCTTTCTCCCACAACACTTTCTTTCTCTGTGCTTGCCTGTATCTGCTCACTGAAGATTGATTTGTGAGATATAGATGTAGTATATGCACAGACTTTTGTAATTATGTGATTTTGGACAAAGGGAATGAATTAATAGTCCTGAATGTGCAATTTCTGTTAGCGTTGTACTTCATTACCCTACATATGAAGTGTCCTGAGAACATGCTGGAAAATATTTATAAATGCCTTTAAAAATATTTATGCTTCATAAATATGTATTCAAAAATTAAATACAAGATTTGGTGTTTAAACCTCATTTTGCAGGGTACAGGCATCCTTCACCTACCACTGTAGCAAGAACAGTAAGGATTCTACATACACTACTAGCTCTGGTTAACAAGCACAGGAACTGTGACAAGTTTGAGGTGAACACCCAGAGCGTGGCTTACCTAGCAGGTGAAATTAAACAAACATTCTTTTGAACTTGCATTAACTGGAAAGGAGTGGGTTATTGTGGGAATGTCTTCTGGTGTTAGGCTAATTCCTCTGTTATCAGTATGAAGGAAACTTGTAACTGGAGTTGGACAAGAGTCTGGGTTAGGCTGCTGTGCATCTCTGACACAGTGTAGTCTGAAGGCTTGTCAGCTCAGGACCTACTGTGCAACTTCCAGAATGCTTCAGGGAGACTGAAGGTGTTTTGTTTTAAATTCTAAAGTGTGTTGTTCCTTGCAGAATTTACATTTCTAGTGATCTAGAAACAGAAAACATGGCTGTATGAGGGCAAATGCTTAGATCATGGAATTCTAGCTGGTTGGAGAATGCAATTATTTTTTTAATGACCTACTTTTAATCTGTACATTTCAGGAAGGTGTAATTACATCTCTGTGGTCTTTTTTGTACTAAGTAAAAAATGTGAACAGATGCTTACATTCTTCAGTGTATTCCTGCCAGAAAATTTGCACCAACTTTCTTTGATTTTTTTTTTAATTTAGCTTTGCTGACAGTGTCTGAGGAAGTTCGAAGTCGCTGCAGCCTAAAACATAGGAAGTCTCTCTTGTTGACAGATGTCGCAATGGAAAATGTCCCTATGGATACATATCCCATACATCACAGTGACACTAGCTATAGGTTGGTTGTCTATCTTTTCGATAATAAAAGTTACCCAAATTTCAATCTCTATTTTCTTTACTAAGTTATCTAAAAGTAAGCTGTGATATATAGAAAACTAAACCCCATGTTCATTAAAGCTAAGTTAATGTTCAACTGCACATTAGTGGTTCTGACTAATATGCTACTGTGACCAAGAAATAGGGAAATTTGTTTATGATTTTGATTTCTCTGAATATGATTTTGAGATATGATTTTGAGGTCTGTGAAACAATTTCAGACTTTAGTTAACTGCTTTGGAGATTCTTAATCTTGTTTGATAACCCTTTTCTATGAGACCTAGTCTCTCCTCATTCTTCATTTGCATTTTAGAGTAAAATTGTTTGTCTTTTATGAAGTAAGGAGATGCTAAGTAATTGCTTGATTCCTGTCATTGGAAAACTTTGACATCTTATCGATTGTCCATATGCAGCCACAGAAGTAAGCTAGGAAGTCAACCCTGAAGTGCCATGCAGAGTCAGATTTTCTCAGTATGGAGCACTTTATTCAGTACCTCTCCTTTTAGTATCCAATGTGGAGCAGCAGATGTTAAATGTCTTACATTTTGCCTTATGAGCAGATTTGTTTATGTTCTTATTGCTTTATTTTCGGCTCTTCAGCATTAGGTTCATACCAGATTGTTAGTTTTTACTAGCTCAGATATTTTTCTAGCCAAATAAATACTTTTTATTAATACATATTTCTGGGAGATTAACCTGCTAGAAAATATGGTTTTAATAAAGGATACTTTGGCTAGCTGAAAAATTAATGTCTGAATATGCAAAAGTTTTAAAGATTTTCTTAATTTCTCTGCACTTTCAGGACACTAAAGGAAAATCAACCGTGGTCATCACCAAAGGGCTCAGACAGACATCTGGCTGCCAGTTACCCAACAGTGGGACAGATAAGCCCTCGAACACGAAAGTCCATGAGTTTGGATATGGGGCAGCCTTCGCAAGCGAACACTAAAAAGCTTCTAGGTTATTAAGATGCCTAATTTACTAATTTGTCAACAGGATACTCCATGAAATGTTACTGGAGAAAAATTATACTTGTATTTGTTTTGACTTTAAGTACTTTTTCCTGATTCAGAGAAATGCACATGATTTCTACAAAATGGGAAGAGAGGACACTACAATTGAAAAGGAATAATTTGGTTTGCTTTGATGAGGAATATGGAAAATGTTACTCAGAATATGCATGCTGAAGTGATTAAAAAAAAAAAAAAGATAATTCAGATACTTAAGGTTCATAGTGCCAGTTCAGTTTTCTGAGGAGCAGACTCTTCGGCAGGGTCTGTTGTGTCAGACCAAGTGGCAGTGGTTTCAAACTACAGGAGGGGAGATGTGGTTTGGATATAAGAAGGAAGTTCTTTAC
Organism: Meleagris gallopavo; assembly: GCF_905368555.1. NCBI lineage: Eukaryota > Metazoa > Chordata > Aves > Galliformes > Phasianidae > Meleagris > Meleagris gallopavo. Next base: position 9,003,387 of record NC_139424.1, on the reverse strand, counting down.
AGTAAGGATGGTGAGGCGCTGGAACAGGTTGCCCTGATAAGTGGTGGTGCCCCATCCTTGGAGACAATCGAGATCAGGCTGGACCAGGCTGTGAGCACCTGGTGGAGCTGTGGATGTCCCTGTTCATTGCAGGAAGGTGGGACGAGATGACCTGTAAAGGTCCCTTCCAACTTAAAACATACTATGGTTCTGTGAAACAAGATGAGTTCTCCACATAACTTGTACATAAGTGTACATGAAGAAGAGAGGCATTTCTTTCATTACAATCCTGTTACTGCTTCCTTTTCAATAATCACATTTTGGCATGTTTATTCAATGTGATGTGTTGACCAGGAAACCATAGCATGCCCACAGCTTACATACTTGAATAAACTGCATGCTATTCTCATATGCATTGTGAAGCATTTTGGAAACTGTGATGGAGAGCGGCATGGTGTAACCATAATTTCTCTACCATCTCTGAAAATGTCCCCAGATTCCTATTGATATGTTGCAGATAAGATAGTAGGTTGGCCAGACAATCAGAAATACTGAAGTATGGATTTAGGTTTAATGTTTTTAATTTCCTGATAAATTGTTTTTAGGTACAAGGAAAAGTTTTGACCATTTGATATCGGACACAAAGGCTCCTAAAAGGCAAGACATGGAATCTGGAATCACAACGCCTCCCAAAATGAGGAGAGTAGCCGAAAATGATTATGAAATGGGTGAGAAACAGGACTAACATTTTCAGAATAACACTAATTATAAATGCTTTGTATTTATATACAAAGGATTATTTCCAAATTCAGTGTTTATTTGCTTAGGTTACTACAAGGTAAGGGAGAAATATCTTAATAATGGCTTCTGGAGAGTGTAGTCTTCCATATCTCTGGCAATTGAGGTTTGAGTTAGAGTTGCTCAGTTTGTAGATGCAGGATAAGGGGCAGCTATAAAGTACCATGTACAGGAGTGAAGTAAGTAAAATTTGGCTTTTTATGGCTTACTGAGCCCTAGCTGCAGATTTTGCAAGTGGAATCTGACATGATGCCTAGAATGCCTCTCTTCATCTTCTCCCACATCTGCTTCCTGTGACCCCATCCCCAATTGCAATGCAAGACCAGGGTTCTTCTATTGTACCTGATGTCAGTCTGCTGCCTGACCCTGAAAACATTACTTACCACCCCTGGGCCTGTATTTCACTGAATAGGAAATTGGGGTTATTGTTTGCCATTTGATAATACATCCCATGTGACAATCTAGCTCTGCTAGTATTACAGCATAATTGTTGCTTTTTTATACTTTATGAAAATTCTGGTGAACTCTGAAGGTTGTATATAACTGAACTTGTTATGCAAAATCTAACTCTGTTTTGCTTTAGGTTTATTTTGCTTTTGATTAGTTGGTCTTTTTTATTTGGCAGAAACCCAGAGAATATCGCCCCAGCAGCACCCCCATCTCCGAAAAGTTTCTGTTTCTGAGTCAAATGTTCTCCTCGATGAAGAAGTTCTGACTGATCCAAAAATTCAAGCACTGCTGCTTACAGTTCTTGTAAGCCTTCTTTCTGTGTATTTTTGTGTGTTACTTTCACCGTCCAAAGAAATGTTCCTTGTGGTGCTTCATGAATTCACGTGGATCAAACTTAGAATGCATTGTGCCACTCTGTTCTTTTGCTGCTTTTCTTCACACTTCCTAGGAATCACCTTATAAATCCATTAAGAAAAGCAACCTGAGGGGAAATTTGGAATTTCCATGGTTCTATATTACAGCTCAGAACATGTCTAACAATTGATTCTTTTTCCTGACAGAATTTTACTACAAACTGATTTTATATAACAAGAAGCTGTTCTTATGTATTACATATTTTAAAAGTTAAGAAGAGGAAATTGCTAGAATACCAGCACAATTCAATTTAAACCTTGACTAAATTGTAATATAGCAACCAGTATGTTAGTGCTTCCACCAGTACACTGCATTCCTGTTATAATGCAGAAAGACTCAGTTGCACAGTTTTGTCAAAAACTGATTAGCTAATTTTGGACCAAAATAGAAGCTATTATCCAACTGTTCTTATTGTTTCTCATGACATAAAACAACTTAATTCCATGTCTTCACATTAATCTTCTGTAACGCTGCTTCTTCTGGAATCTTGAAATCTTAAAACCCTTAAACTACAATAACAAGCAAAAAAGCCTGTAACTACTCAGCCTCCCTTAGAAGCATGCTGATTTAGTCCTTTGCATTATCACAGGCAACGTTAGTGAAGTACACTACTGATGAATTTGACCAGCGGATTCTATATGAGTATTTAGCAGAGGCCAGTGTTGTCTTCCCAAAGGTCTTTCCTGTTGTGTAAGTATCTAAAGCTGTTTGTGATGATTCTGTACTTCCTATAAAATGTCTCTGGACCGGGGCAAGCACGTGTGAGGTGCTTTATTCATTTGTACGTTATGAGCAGCAGTCTGTCCTTTGCTTGAGACAAATGTCCATCACAGTTTGAGAGCATTACATTTACTTAACGTAGGGGAAAAAGGAATGTTCTTAGGGGAATGGGTATCCTCACAGAGCACTGCTACAGATGGCCCTCTGGCACACATCTGGTCTCTGGGCAGGTTGGCAGAGCAGCCAGGGAGCCTGTCTGTGCAGCCATCCATCCCTCCCAAAAGCTTTCAGTGCCACTGCTGCCATTACGGTATCTGGTGACTTAGCGTGGCTTTGGCACTTACTTGGTACTGTGGAAAATCAAATTACTTTTTACGTGGTTATATAGCTTTCTATATAAGTCAACATATACAGTTTTATATATTTTTGTACCAGATAGACTCAAATTTTTTAATCAGTAACCCAGGTGTATATCAAAACTGATACAAAGTGTACTTCGGGATACTCTTTCAATGTAACTTTTTAGATACGGGTTAGAAAACTACGTATTTATTTTGTAGAAAAAAATAATCCACTCTTCTTTTCTTCAGGCATAATTTATTGGATTCCAAGATCAACACCCTTTTGTCACTGTGTCAAGATCCAAATTTGTTGAATCCAATTCATGGGATTGTTCAGAGTGTTGTCTACCATGAGGAGTCTCCACCCCAGTACCAAACTTCTTATCTACAAAGTAATTTTTTTTTTAATTGCTGAATTCCAAGTTAGATATCCTAATGAAAATGCCTTGGCAAAAGAGCTGATCAGTTTTGTAGTGTGGATTCTCTCTGACCTCGTAAATCCTTCATAACATTCAGTTTGTTGTTGTAGGTTTTGGATTTAATGGTTTGTGGAGGTTTGCTGGCCCATTTTCCAAGGTAAGAGATAAATTCATCAATTTTTACCTTTGTTCTCTTTATAAAGCATGCTGATGCTCCAGGTATGATGCAGATAAGTGATAAATGACAAAACTTACATGAGCCAGTCAGTAACATAAGGGTCACTTTTATGGCTAGAAGTTTTTTAGCCTGCAGCAGCTATTTTGATGAACTCAATAAAGTAAACTTACTGAAGCTGGATAATAGTAATCAGGTGGTAAATAGAGCTTTTCAGCATCCTGAAGTTTGCAAAGACTCCAAAGACATGGAATATTATTCAGCAACTCTGGTTTGTTGTCCTTATCTTACTGTTTAAGAGTTTAAATCATTAAGAATGATAATTCCATAAAGACAAATTCTATGTTACAACAGAAGAAATAAATCCATTGACCATCTGTGCTGCCATTTGTTGCTTCTAGTCATTGCTACAAGAACTGCATGAGCAGAGTAGCAGTGTTCTGACAGTAGGCTTTGGGGGGTACAAGTAATACTCCTAATAACATTTTAACTTCGGTTGTTGTGAACCTTATGGATGGAACAGCCCCCTCCTCTGGCTTTGCAGTTCTTAGATGAACTGAAATTACATCTGCGAGTGCTCTGTAGCATTGCATTTAGATTAAGCTGGGAAGGACCACAAATGGATTTTCACACATAGTTGCCTCCAAATGCTTTTTATAAATTTCAGGCAAAAGCACTGAAAACTTACAGTGAGTTAGGGGTGAGATTCATGGACAGAAAAGTACGAGAAAGTGAACCAACTTTTTTTTTCCCCCCATCACTCACAGCAAACACAAATTCCAGACTATGCTGAGCTCATAGTGAAGTTTCTTGATGCCTTGATTGACACGTATTTGCCTGGAATTGATGAGGAAACCAGTGAAGAATCTCTCCTGACACCCACATCTCCGTATCCTCCCGCAGTGCAGAGCCAGCTTAGCATTACTGCTAACCTTAACCTTTCCAATTCCATGACCTCGCTCGCAACTTCCCAGCACTCCCCAGGTCAGTAGCAGTTGTGGTACTTCATAGGTAAGGAAATGTACTGAATTTATACAGCCAAGTACTCCATCTTGTTATGTTTTTAATGTGTTTACACATCAAACATGATTGCATTCTTGCAATTGCATTAAATGTTTTGTCTGTCATCTCTCCCCACCCCTTGTCACGGACATTATTCACTTACGTTTTTTCTTTCATTCTGTGTTTGTAAAGCTTCTCTGCCTTGCTCTAAATCTGCAGTTTTCATGCAGCTTCCTCATCAAGGTACTCTCTACTTCCATATTTGCACGAGATGCTGCTTGATCTGCTTTAGGGTTGGGCTTGTGGCATGAGAAGTAGTTTACTAATCCTGGACACAGGAATGGCTTCAGTGTAAGTGCCAAGCTGTTGCATTTCTCGTGTGATGCTAGCAGTTATTAATGGTGTAGCGGCAAAGGTCACTCGCATCTTCAAGAATAAGATACATTTGGTAACAGAGAAGTGTATGTGAAATTATTCTGCTGCACATATTAAGCTAAAATGTAAAACTATTTCATGAGCTCTTTAGTTTCACAGGAGGTCAGCTTCAGCATCATTTGCACACTGCCAGGAAAAAGACACAAATTCTTTGGACTAAATTGCAGCAGACAGGAGGTTCAGTAAAATGAATTCTCATCAGCACCATTTGATTGTGTGGATAAATAAATAAATAAGACTGCAAAAGACTTTTTTTACTCACCTTGCAGGTTGCTTCCTGTTGTCATCATAGCTTGTGACTTCATGAGCTTGCACACACAGGGAGCAGAAGGACAGCAGCCCACAGACAGCTTCTGAATGTAGTTTTGATTTTCACTGTAACTGTGTGAAACAGTGGAGTGTAATCACTATACTTGCTTGTGCCAATGAGAATTAATTTCTTAGAGGGATGAGACATAAAAGTGTGGGAGATACTGTTTGAAGTGATAGGATTTTGCTCCAACCTTTTCATTTGCTGTCAGACATCCTAATTTTTGCTGCTGGTTATACTTTGAGCCTCTCCCATTAATATACCTTTCCTACTGCTCATTCCAATGCTGCACATGTACTGTAAGTGTTTAGTGTTGTTAAATGTGCCTCAAGCATACTCATTTTGTAGCAGAAGTAAAGTGACAGCTGCACGAAGGTGCTGCCACACGAGTGATTAACTCAAAACAGGGTTAGCATAAAAGTAACGACTGATTGAAAGCATGTCTGCACTAAGACATTTATGTCTTCAAATGACAGACTGTATCCCAGAGATGTAGAGCAGTGGTTCATACCCAATCGTGTGCTGTCATCATGTCAGCATGAAGTTACACTGGTGGGGTTTGTTTAGGTTGGTTGTTTGATGTGATTCCTTGAGCACAACACCGTAGAATTTGTCTAAAGCTTCTAAGAGAGTATGTGCACTGGGGTAGAAATCCTGGCTGGTTTCATCCTCGCCTTCTACCTCCTGCCTGTGTCTGGGAGAGCAGCACTTTTGCAATAGCAGTCATGAAAATTTCCAGACTCACGTCTTGACAGTGATCGTGCAATTATGTCCAAGCTTTGGCCCTAGAGTTTCTTTATTCTTGATTTGGGAGGGTGTCTTTTGAGGGTATGGATGGAGCATTTTGTTTCCAAGTACCCTTGTTCATTCTGCCCACAAATACATCAGCACGCACTCCTGCAAACAAGCAGCCTCGTGCACAGGCAGCTCTGACAGTGCTGTCAGCTGCAGGGTGTTGAGGCAACTCCAGAGCAGAGCACTCTGCCCTCTCTCCTGAACTGGATCTGAGTCTCTCTGCCCTGTTTGTTACTAGTGGAATTTCAGGAGTATTTGCAGTGACTTTTCCTGTCCTTACGAAGGTTAGCACAGGGAAGTGTTGGATCTGATAGGAGCTGTGCTTTCTGAGCTCAGAGTTGTAAATTAGATCTGAAAAAATTATTCTTCATATTACAGTACTGCAATAAAACAGCTGCATCAGATCTCTCATTTGCGAGTCATTGTCACCAGTAAGGCTGTGTTACTTCTTGCTAAGAGAGTTACAAGTTATTTTAAATACTTTGTTAGTTGGATGTCTGAAGTGCTTTCCCAGCTATAGGGCAGCACTGCTGGCTGCTTGTGTTCCCAGAGGCTGTCTCCTCACCGCCACCTGTTCGCATGGCAGACCTGGGTTGTGTCCTGAGCACAATCACCGAGTGCCACCTGTGTCGCCGTTGCCTGGCGCCGCGTGGCCTGGCAGGGTGCCTTGATTCTGGCATCGAGGGTGTCACAGTATTTTGTACCGTGGAGGCACTTCCATGCTAACCTGTTCATTTGCAGAAGCGACTGTTGTTATGGTGCTGAGTCGCAGGGTGGCAAAGTAGCAAGGCTAACACCTTGGTCTGTGTGTTTTCCCAGGGATCGACAAGGAGAACGTGGAGCTCTCGCCCACCGCTGGCCACACCAACAGCGGGAGGATGCGCCATGGCTCTGCCAGCCAGGTGCAAAAGCAGCGGAGTGCTGGCAGCTTGAAACGTCACAGCATTAAGAAGATTGTGTGAAACTTGGGGTTGTTTTTTTTCGTTTGATCGTTTTTTTGGGTTGTTTTTTTGGAAACTGACTGACGTACGTGGGCCTCTTGCAAAGGGCCCCCCACCAGTTGTGATGCTGCACTTAATTTTTCAAGTTCCCATCCTGTCAGCCATGTTGCCAGATGATCAACTCCTGAAACATTGCCTCAATTTTAATGCCTTCTTTCTTTTTTTCTGTTTTTTTTATTTTTATTTAAGCCAGTGTTTCAGAACCACTTGTAGACCCTGAAGGACTTTGTAGGCGAAGGAGATGTGAGTTCTATAACACTGCGGAACATACCTTGTCCAAATACGAAAGCCATTTCCCATAGACGGTTCTACCTTGCTTCTGTGATTTGCCTTGTTTGTTTCTTCTATAAAGGAAAGTGTTAATACTTAATCCTGTTTGCACACTTCTCAAGGTAGTGGCTTTATGAGCCAGGGGAAGTTACTATCATCCTGGTTTTGATTCAAACCTGTAGGATTTTTAGCTGTGGACTTTTTTTTACCGTGCTTAAAAGAATCTTAACAATAGCTGCCGTACAATGAGCTTAGCCAGAATTGGTTGATTAGATTAAATTCCTAGTAATTAGCAATAAATTGAGAGGACAAGGAGGCTTCATGAGTCTCTTCATTTCCCAGACCATAGCTTCAAACACTTGGACTGTATATGGACCAGACTGGATAAACTGTCTTTTTTCCAAGAGTTTTTTTTTTTTTTTTTTTTTTTTTTGCTGTACTTTAACTGCACTATAAAAGGTTATACAGTGGAAAGACAAGGGACACAGTAGATGAGGGAAAAGCTGTTGATGTAGTCTAACTAGACTTCAGCAAAGCCTTTGACACAGTCTCTCACAGGCTTCTTCTGGGGAAACTGGCTGCCTGTGGCCTGGACAGGTATTCACTCCTTTGGGTAAGGAACTGGCTGGAGGGCCATGCCCAACGGGTAGTGGTTAATGGAGTTAAGTCCAGCTGGTGACTTGTTTCAAGTGGTGTCCCCCAGGAGTTGGTACTGGGACCCACCTTGTTTAATATCTTTATTGATGACCTAGATGAGGGGATCCTCAGTAGGTTTGCAGGTTACACCAAGTTGGGAGGTAGTGTTGTTGTGCCTGAGGGTAGGGAGGCCCTTCAGAAGGATTTAGATAAGCTGGATTGCCGGGCTGAGGTGAATGAGATGAGGTTCAACAAGGCCAAGTGCCAGGTCCTGCACTTTGGCCACAACAACCCCAAGCAGCGTTATAGGCTTTGGGGCTGAATGGCTGGATGAGTGTGAAGAGAAAAGGGACCTGGGGGTGTTGGTTGATGCTCGGCTGAACATGAGCCAACATGTCCCCAGGTGGCCAAGAGGGCCAACGGCATCCTGGCCTGCATCAGAAATGGTGCGGCCAGCAGGAGCAGGGAGGTGATCATCCCCTGTACTCAGCACTGGTGAGGCCGCACCTCGAGTGCTGTGTTCAGTTTTGGGCCCCTCACTACAAGACATTGAGGAACGTGTCCAGAGAAGGGCAACAAAGCTGGTGAGGGGTCTGGAGCACAAGTCTTATGAGGAGCGGCTGAGGGAGCTGGGATTGTTCAGTCTGGAGAAGAGGAGGCTCAGAGGAGACCTCACTGCACTTTACAACTTCCTGAAGGGAGGTTGTGGTGAAGAGGGGTTTGGCCTCTTCTCCCAGGCAACAAACAGAACCCGAGGAAATGGCCACAAGTTGTACCAGAGGAGGTTTAGGTTAGACATAAGGAAGAACTTTTTCTCTCAGAGAGTGGTCAGGCACTGGATGGCTGCCCAGGGAGGTGGTGGAGTCATTGTCCCTGGCAGTGCTCAAGAGGCGTCTGGATGAGGAGCTGTGAGATCTGGTTTAGTGCTTGTGGTAGCAGTGGTGATGGGAGGACGGTTGGACTGGATGATCTTGTAGGTCCTTTCCAACCTTGTGATTCTATGATTTTAAGAAAACTGTCAAGAACTGACTATTATGGTATCATTATAGCAGTGTTTATAATCTATTCCTTCTTTCTTCCATTTAACGTATGCTTTAGTTTTGCTGTTCTAACAATACACTTTCAAGAAATTCCTGGCAGAAAAACTATTGGGATACAGAGGGGAAAATTTTATTGATTAACTTTCAGCTCTGGGAGGTTGTTTGGCAGAGCTGCTTTTGTGCTGTTCAAGCAGTGATATAAAAATGTTTGCTCAAGGTACACAAATTTAAAAGTAACTGACACTTTGTCAAATCCAGGTTACGTTTGAATGTTTGCAGTGCAATTTCTGCTATCAGTACAGACATTTGCAATCAAACTTTTCTTGCAGAACTTTCAAGAGGTTTTAGTTTGTAAGGGCTCATACTTGGGGGTTATATGAAACTGAAATTGCTATCACTGTGAAAGACTTGTCAGCCACAGTAGTGCATTAGCAATGGGGACTGTGATAATATGCTGCTATGTTGAATCATGTGTAAAGATGTAGCACTGGGTGCTACAGACATTACCTGCACAGACTGAAGATGCACAGAGCGTTGGATCTCGGAGGTGGATGGGCATTCTGACAAAGGCCTGACATCCACGTGCTCATTGTAGGGCTAAGCAAATCTACTGCTAAAGAACAGTTAAACTTCCTAGATTCAGATCTCTGTTGTATGTTAGAAGTTAACAACCTATAAATGGCTTTAGAAGGGGAAAAAAAAAGTATATCCACTATATGAAAAAAATAAAATCCTCTAGTGCAATTTTGTTAGTGGCTTTCAGTAAATCAAACTCCACAGCTAAATTATTAGAGAATGGTACAATTATAAGCGTTCAGATTTTATTGATATAGCACATAATTCACGTGTATCCACACATTAACAATGTAACATTTATGTAAATAAAAATGCCTTTATTGTATTGATTCATAAAATAACAATTCTTCTAATTTGTTTACAGTCCTGGAAGAACTATGAATACAAGCTTAATATGCAAATAGTTTGCCAAAACAGGATGAAAATGTAGAATTAGCAATCTTGAAATAGAATCATTGGAAAATATGAAGACTTGTGCAATTAACCACATTTTTTTACTCTTGATTGCGTAGAGCTGCAGTAGAATCATGATTCCTGAACTGTTAGATCTATGAAGGGTTACAAGGCTAGGCTTAAATTAAGGAGTAGAGCAGTGACTTGTGCCATGTTTTTCAGCTGCTATGCATTTGTAATTTTGGGAGTCACTGATTTAAAAACCTTTTTCATCTCATACATCAAATTGCTAATAGCTTCCGTATCGCTGCCAGTTTGCACCTGATTATACTGAACCAAGCTACTTCCAGCCCTTTCTGTTTTGCTGAAGACAATGAATTGTAGAAACCTATAGAGTTATTCCCTCCATAGGTGGGAGGAAGAAAGAATCTCTTATAATTTACTGATACAAAAAGATAACGTTCAGTTGTTTCTCTGTGAGAAAATTTTCTTTAAAAATAATTCCAGATGAACTGCCAACTCTGCTCTGTTTGGACTGAGTGCATTTGAGAGCAACTCTTTAATATTTTGCATTGCCTCTATAAAAAATGCATCATGAAATAAGAACTACTGCATTCTTACAGCTATGAGTATGGTGAAACCAAAATTACCTTTTCAGTGAGAACTAGAACTACTGTAAGCTCTCGGTCCTGACTGAAACAAATGATACATTGATAAAGCAAGTCATCCAAATTTAATTTGTTCTATTTCTTGGAAGGAGTCATTTAACGTTTTCACTGTGTACTTCAGTGAGGTGACCCGAACTTTCAGAGCAGGGGTGTCAAACATTTTAGGTAAAAAGAGCTGGTGTAACTATAGACACAGAACCGTAGAATGGTTTGGATAGAAGGAGCCTTAAAGCTCACGTTGCAGCCTCTGCCGTGGTGGGGCACCTCCCACCAGCACAGGCTGCCCAGGGCCCACCCAGCCTGGCCTCCAGCACCTCCAGGCATGGAACACCCATAGCTGCTCGGGGCAGCCTGTGCCAAGGCCTCACCACCCTCACTGTGAGGAATTTTTTCCTTTTACCTGGTCTAATTCTACCCTTTTAGTTTAAAGCCCTCACACTCCCTGACAGTCCTTTCCTGCAGCCCCCGGGGACCGCAGTGAGGTCTTCCAGAGCCTTCTCCAGGCTGAACAGCCCAACTCCCTCAGCCTGTCTCCATAAGAGAGCTGCTTCAGCTCTCCTCTGAGCATCCTCCTGGCCTCTTCTGGACTTGCTCCGACAGGTCCATATCTGCCTTTGGGGAGCCCAGACCTGAATGCAGGACTCTAGATGGCCACAGTCTACAGCAAAGATGTAACTCAGGGCTATGTTTGTCCTGATACACAGCAGCACCAGGGTTCAGGAAGTTTGTGCTTAGATCAAGGGGGAGAACGCCTTCCTTTCACTCGTAAACTTTGATTAGTATATGGTTGGTCAGTGCCTTACTGTCATCCATCACCGTGAAAACCTGCTCCCTGTAATAGCCATTGCTATTGCTTTACCTTTTTGTTTTCCTTCTCATATCCTCCTTTATTTGTTCCCTTTTCCTGTTTTGCATATTCTGTGTCCTGCTCTGTTTCATTCCTGTGAGCACTGCTCTCCATTTCTAATCCAGCCTCTTTTAACCCTCTCCTCATCCTGTCATTCCATTGATGCTAGTGATCAGCAGTTAGTTAGTTGCTGGTGACAATGCTTCGAGATCAGGCTAGAAACCTGATGTAAGAAGTGGGAGACTCCCAAGTTCAGACCTTCCAGTCACTGTTTCAGGCAGCGCTCAGCACCGCACAGGCTGCCCTCATCATGGTCTGAGGATCAGCTCTGCAGCCATGCAGTCTGTGTACTTCAGAATGAAAACTTACATTCAGAAAAACCACGTGGACCACGTAGCTACACTATGGGGACTGTATGTTTGACACCCCTGTTTTAGAACATGCTATCCATTACTACTAACTACAGTTAAGTACTGTAAAGATGATTAACATTTTGTGTTTGTATTTTCCCTGACTTAAAGATAATTCAGTAGTATTTGAATAGTACATAACCTACCTGTTAATTATGCCAATGTTTCTGCTTTACTGTGCATGAAGTTTCCAGGAATAGGAAACCTTTCAAATAAGTATTGTGGACCGAGCACTTGGGAGCATTCCAGTGCTCTCTTCCTAAATGGGTTGTAGGTTTTAGGGCTTTTTCTGTTTCATCCTAAGTTTAATTTTTACAAATGTAATGAAGCACGTCTTACTGTTATGCAACAAACTTACCACAGAAAGTCACTTTTAGTGTTGGTCCCACCATTTTTTTTAATGCAGTATATTCACCTGTAAATATTTTTTGTGTAAAATTTGACAGAAAAGTATATTTACTACACTGTAAATACATGTGACAATATATTGTATTATTTTGCTTTTTTTGTAAAGCAGTTAGTTGCTGTATATGTATAACATACAAATTTGATTATTCTAGTGTTAGTAATTGTTAACTACTACTTCTCCTTCCTGCTGTTGCGTTATGTCATTTAAAAACAAAGCTGTGTACTATAAACTTACACTGTGTATGATATCTTACTCTTTCCATTTGGGCCTCAACTTTGAAAATGTTCCCTCGATACACAGTCCTGTTCCCATGGTGAGCAAGTGTGCCAGGGCAGGCCAGAGCCCTGCTGATTCAGACACAGCTGGTAAGCTTAGGCAGAAATGGTAGAAGCCTGGTTTCAGGTAACTGTTGTTCCTCCCATCTTCTCCTCATGTATGTACTTTGCCTTTTTTTGAAGTAAAATGTAAATTCAACCTGCTTCAAGTTGTTTGAAGGTCATTCACTTATGGGAGTTGGTATATTCTGAAATCCTTTTTCTGTTTCTTGGAACACAGATTTGGATGGGTTTGAAATTGGGATTTGAAAAGCTGTTTTTCCTAGGGAATATGAGAACCAATTGCCTTGGGATTTGTCTTTCCAGACAAATGTGCTTCTATGTGGGTGTGAACTTGCACAGTTTTGAATAGTAGCAGAACTGTCTGTGGGTAACTGAGGACAGAATGTGGACAGAATAAAGCTAGCTCCTTGTCATGAATTTCATGTCACTTCAGTAAGATTATTATAATGGAAAGAATCAGACTTTTTAATGTAAATTCAGTATTTTAATAAAACAGCTGCTTGGCCTTTAAAGAACATATCAGTATAATTTGTCTATGTGGGCTTTTCTAGCTTAAAAGCTTCAAGTTTCAACTGTCAGGCAACCTCTATTGCAAAATTAAAAAAAAAATTATTTCTCTTTTAGGGGAATACTTTTTACTAAAAATGTGTAAGTACTTATATGCTGCCTTTATGAATCATAATTAGTTGAGTATCTCCTATAGGAGTACGTTTTCTTTACTTTAGAGGAAATGGTCATTAATCTGTATCAGAAATAGCAGTACTGTGCGTAAAGAGAAGCCCTAAGAGAGGTATTTTCTGAAGCCGTGCTAAGTGACTGCTGCTAAAAATGCTGACATTCTTCTTTTGGACAGTTGACCTTCCTTGTTACTTGTGGTACAGAATGAATGGGGAGTTTTTTAGCTCAGTCTTTATGCAGTCGAACAACTCTACACAAGGGAAAAAAGTGGCATCCTCAGAGCAACCACTTCTCTATTTGGAAATAGCTTCAGAATCCCTGCCCAGCTGGCACCAATATGCCAGAATATTTTACAAAGGAAAAAAAAGTCTAAATTCAGAACTTCTTTGATGAAAGGGTACAGATTTTGTAGTAGAGTTAAATAAGGTAAAACTGTACAAGAAGGAAAACTGCAATTGTTAAAACTGCTGTAAACCCCTGGAATACGACTGACCTGTAGTAAGAGTAGATAATTTCTAAATACTAAGCTGTCTCTGGCCAGCATACGTATTTCCAAATACCTCTGATTGGAATAACAAGTCTTTTCAATATTCACACTTCAGACAGCCCAGATGTTTCATAAAAAATTGTAGTTCTCTTTAATGATAATGTCAGACTTTCTTGTGAACACTAAAAAACAACAAAAATTGCACAGGTGTAACAATTGAAAGCCCTTTTCAGAAGCTGGTGGGGTGCCAGCACTGAGGGCAACTTTGGCACATACATTGGGCTGAATCTGACACCTCTGAATGGTAACATTGCTGTGAGGATCAGCCTCATCTCAGGCTGCTTCACAGCTGTGTGCAGCTGGTTTAAGGAAACACAGCAGATAAAAGCAAAGTAGCCGTTCTGTTTATCACATTGCACTGCTTTGAGGGCCGGGGCAGAGATGTCCTGTTCTTTGCCCCACTTTGCTGACCCCAGGGTGGCTCAGAGCCATTTGTTAAAGTGACCAAATCCTGTCCTGGGCAAACTGCTACATCTGAGAAACACCCACGTGCATGAAATGCTGTAGTCTGGTCCTTAGCATCCTACCACAGCATTGAGTTCTACTGCAAGTTGGTCACTTCTGTGATCATCAAATACTTATTTTTCTTTCCTCCCTTTAAGCCCATCTGGATTGGCAAAGTAGGCAGAAAATACATTAACCTGAGTAAGTATATCATGCTCAGGCACAGCGCCATGGAACTAAGAACTAAAACTCTTCCTGCTGTGAAGAGTGTTACTGACTATTCCCTATCAAAGCAATGATGTTCTGTTTCTACCAGTAGAATTTAAGATTTGTGTGTGAATCCTAAACATCTTGGAACATTAGTTTCTTCGCTGGTATTATTAACAAGTTCTCAGATGAAAATAAATCCTGGGGTTGTGTGGGTGGAGAACGTAGAATAAAGTCTCCCATGATGTAACTTGTTAAAACAAGCACAACTTTGCTGCTCAACACAATGAAGAACTTCGACGGCTGCATCTTAAGGTACAGTCAAATGATAGCATTATAGTGATGACTAGATGACTAACTCTGTGTTTAAGAAACTCCCACTGAACTATTAAACTGTTAGGTTTTCTTCATAGCACACTGTTCTTTAGAAAAATGAAAAAGATCTGCTCTGCAGCTTCTGCTCCTGACTGGTATGCTCAGAGAATGAATTCTGTGCAGAGCTGGATGCTCAGCAGAATGGCTTTGTTGAGCTGTACAAGAATTGCTTATCCAGACTGTGGCATTAAAGACACAGGTAAGTGAAGTGACTGTCTCCTGAAGGGACAGATCAGAGACAGCCTGACTGGGGCTGACTTTTCCAAGACCTTGTTTATTAACTCAGCACTTGTGGTTAAGATAAGATGCTAGATGAGGGTCGCAGTGACTGCCTCTGCCTCCTCACCTGTCCTGGGCTCTGTTCTTTGTGCCTTAATTTGCACTCTGTGAAGCACATTCACTTGCTGGCTGTGTCCTCCCGCTCCCTGCAGTATCAGCCAGGGTTCTTTCCCCTTTTTACTGGTTCTTCCAGCTCTTCTCACAGTGAGAGCACGTGCAGAGTTCTATAGTGTGTGAGACCCACCCAATTGTCTACAGACAAACATGACTGAACATGGGCCAGAGATGGCACAGAGTGGCAGTGAGCCAAAGGGGAGCCTGCTTCAGAGCAGCACAAAGCACACAAAGGAGTAAAGGCCTCACCATATGAACACGTGAGGCCATGGGTTGGCAGGGGCAGGACAACAAAACAAGGGAAGAAACTTACATGTTTGCTTCAAACATTTGGCTCCTGAGTTTCTGTGAGCTGAATTACTGCTCATGGAAAAAGGAGGGGCTGTCACCTGCTCTGTGTCTCCTGTCCTTTGGAAAGCTGGATGGGATCTCTTTCTCCAGGTGTGATTCTTCTCTGGTCCCCTTCCAGCCAGGGTGGTCACTGGTTTTCACTGCTGGCCTCATGTGGTTCCTAGAAAAGGAAAAATTACAGCTGCTCCCTTTTGTAACTGCAGCTGACAGCTGGCTGTGTTGCTCTGCACCCAGAGCAACAAGTAGCCAGCACTGCTGACAAAACAGTGTGGGTTCAGGGACATGAAACCAGGCTCACACTGAAAGCCAGGATCCTGCTGTCACACTCCAACAACTGGATCAAATATCCTGCAAAGCAATTGTGCAAGTACACTTCTGTTGGCCTTCTCACTTTTCAGTTCTGTTTGAGATGTTAATGGGTAGGCCTGCAATTTGCAACAAAGGCGGAGGTAAAAAACAAAACAAACCAAGAGTAAATTGGCCTTGAGGGTGCTGACGTAACTCCCTCATCCTTTACTCATTTTCAGTACTCTTTTTGCTTTGTTTGGTGCCAATTCTTCTTGCCAGGGACATTTGCTTGCTTTTTAAGCCGTGGTGGCAGCTGAGCCAGCCGGCCAGGAGGCATTTCCTGCTCATGAAATTCAGTGAGAACGTGACTGTGAGACAGCAGCGGGTATCACTGTTAGCCGTTTGCTTTATTTGATGTGTCGTTATCCTTAGCGGTATCACACGGTTTTGGTTTCCCTACAATACAGCCCGGAACTTCAACTGACCGAAGAGCTCAGCTCTGTGCCGCAGACAGACAGACACACCTTCGCGTCCCCACAGCTCAAATGTTCATCATTACACACGCGCCCTCGTGACCTTCGGTAAAGGAAACATCTCACGATCAGGCGCCGCAAATGACCACAGCGCGCACAGCACACGGCACAGCGCTGCCCGGACGCCACCGCAAAGCTTTTCCTCCGTGCCGCGCAGCGCTGCGAGGAACGCCGCCACTTCACGCTGAAACGAAAGCGAAGCGCCCACGGCCCGGAGCGCGGCGTTCCCGGCCGCGACACGCGCCTTTCCGCCTTCCTCAGCCCGGCACGCAGAGGCTGCGGTCGCGCTCGCTACCGAAACGTCCCCTCGGCGGCGAGGATCAGCGCGGCCGACAGCTCCGGCCGGGAGCTGCGCCGCGAGACGTCGGGCGGAGCGCCGGAGCAGCGAATGGAGGCGGGCGGGGGCGGGGGCGGGGGCGGGGCCGCGATCCTCCTCGCGCCCGGGCGGTCGGGGCGCTCCTCGGGCACCGGCGGGACGCAGTGCGCAGGCGCGGCGGTCCGGCGCCGCTCTCGCGAGAGGGGCGTGGCGCGCGGGCGGGGCGCGGTGCGGTGCATGTCCCAGCGCGGCGGCCCGGCCGGGCGGCACGTGGGTCGGCGCGGGCGGGGGGCGGCGGGTGGGACCGGGACCGGCTCGGGCACCGGCGCCGGGAGGGGCAGCGCCGCGCCGGACCGTCCGTAAGTACCGCGCGCGGCCGGGCCCGGATCCCTTCATCCTCGCGGCCCTCCTTCTCGGGCTGTCAGCCGTCGGCCGCGGGCCCGGAGCTTCTGCCGCTCCGCCGGTGCCCGGGGTGCCGCGCCCGCCTCGCGCGCAGCCGCTCGTTGCGCTCTGGGGGCCGCGGAGGGTCCTGCGTGGCCGTGCCGAGCCCAAGGTCAGCGCAGTCGGCCCGGCCTGGAGGTCACCCGGGGGCACCGGGCGGGACGGCGGGAGCCGCTCGGGGCCGCTCCGCACGGCGGCCGCTGTCCGCGGTGCCGCCGCGTGCTGCGGGATCGCGGTGTGGCCGACGCCGTTCTGCTGTGCGTGAGGCGGCGGGGCCTGGCCGTGCTGCGGGCGTTCCCGATGGGAGCTGCCGCCGACCGCCGCCCGGTGCGACGCGTGCTTTTGC
This sequence comes from Meleagris gallopavo, assembly GCF_905368555.1. Classification (NCBI taxonomy): domain Eukaryota; kingdom Metazoa; phylum Chordata; class Aves; order Galliformes; family Phasianidae; genus Meleagris; species Meleagris gallopavo. The sequence goes on along the minus strand of NC_139424.1, from coordinate 8,986,042 downwards.
TCGTCGGTTCGTTTGTTTGCTTGCACGCCGCACGGACCGCACTCGGGAGCGCAGCGGTTGCGTTCCGGCGCGTCGCTGCTCGCGGAGCTGCACTCGAACGGACCCGTTCTCCTGGGGCTCCTGCGCTGCTCTCCCGCCCCATAACGAAGGAAGGTCCCGTTTACCGGGTAGGGCTGTGCCGCCTTCCGGAGCTCTGCGATGTCCCGACGCGGAGCTGGGAGCGCGGCGTGGTGCGGGCATCCTTGGGGAGGCGTTCCGCTGCGATAGGAACCGCGCGGAGCTGCGGTCCGCCTGTCGGGGGAGGCGGCGGGGTGCGCAGTGTTTCCAGGGCCGTGCGCTGCCTCGCTGAGGCCGGCGGCTGCGTTCGCGCCCAGGAGCGTTATCAGAGCCGCTGTGGACTTTGAGTTGAAAGGAAATGGCTCGTTGCTGGGGAAAGTTGTAGCGAGAGAAGCTAACTTTATTTTCGTCGTGTTTACTTTGTCTGTGAATGATCTACTGAGCATGTGCTGGGAGGGAGGCCGGGCCGGGCGCCGTGGAGCTGCGCTGGGCTCCGCCCGCCCCTCTGCCGGAGCTCCCCGTGGGACGCAGTTCGGCGCTGAGCCTCTGCTGTCTGTAATGAGCTTCTGGGTGCCGGATGAAGAGTGCCGTGCCTGGCACCGGTTGATGTCTGTCTGTGATTCCTTCGGCACGAAGGTAGCGCGGCTTCTCTCTGCGCACCTTCATTTCACAGCTTCATCCTTGTTTGATTGGTTTGCTTGCACGTGCTGCCTACTGCACTGAAGGAGACTCGAGTTTTAGTAAGTGAAAGGGAGCACAAAACTCGTAGGACTCAAACTGTGCTTGACACTCAATAGAAGCTGCCTTAATGCATCACTTGCAGAGCCTGTGCTGCTCACCCAGCACCTGCTGCTTGCAGTGGTTTGTAGAGGGACTCCCAACAGCTCTCACGAGGCTCTGCGGCACCTGTGCCATGGGGCTACGGGCTGATGGCTGTCAGATGTGAAACAGCTGATGTTGGTGGGGATCTGTATGGGACGGTGCTGCAGGAACCCATTTTTGTACTCTCTGGTGGCTGTTCCTTATTTAGGTTTGCTGTTGTTAGTCATGCCGAGCTTAGATACCCACTGGAGGAACCGCATTCCTAAAAGCTCTGGAGATGTGCTGGGGTGCTTGTGTAGAGAGCTTCCCTCTCTTTCCTCAACTGCCTCGAAAGCCTTGGGGTAAAGGTAGCTGCCCCCCAGCGCGTGGGGTGAGACAGCAGGAATTCCCCTCACCAAACACAGCGTGAGGGGCGGTACCTGAGGGTCAGACCCAGCGGTCTGTGGGCTCTGATCCCCCCCTGGTTCTCCTGGGCGTCAGTGACAGCAGTGTGAGGGTTGCTGCCAAAGCTGCTCTACGCCAGGAGCCATCGACTGCTGTGTTGACTCGAGTTTACTTTGGAAGCACTGTAGGCTGACTTGGGGCATATTCAAGAGCGAGTGTGTTTGTGCAGCAGCAGAGCTACGTGAGGAGCATGATGCTCTAGAAGCAACATGCTCTGCTTATTGCAGAATGGCCTGGGTTGGGAGGGACCTCAAGGATCATGAAGCTCCAACCCCCCACACTCACCACACAACTCTTGTGGCTCTGTGGCTCTTGTCTTTCATGTGTGCTTAACTGCTGTGAAAAAATTATTTAGGATATTTCTAGTGTCCAGAGGGACGATGAGCTCAGGATTGGTATCCCCAGGTGCCTTTAGCCACATCTCTAAGTCATTAAAAACCATTAATTACTTCTAATTATGTAATATTTTGAATCTAATGACTGGCCTTTCTAAAATCCTGATTTCTAACTGCAGTGCTTCTGTGGAACGCTTCACACAAACGGTTGGTAAAACCTGAAGCTGCCAACTTCAGCTGCTTTGAGGTGTCTGCAGGAGGCTGTGCTGCTCAGCACGTGCTGCGCTGCCTGGAAGGTCAGGCTGTTGGGTTTGCTCCTCACGAGGGTTGCAGGAGGCAGTATGTTTCCCTGTCAGTCACTGCTTTTGCACATGATCTCTTCAGCTGTTCCCCTGCTTTGTTGCTGACCAGCACGTGGGGTCCCATTCATTGCTCTTAGCAGAGGTGAGCTAAGAGGGAGATTTGAAGAGATTGTTTAAATTGTTCTTCAGCAAACAAATCTGTGCTTGTGGACCTTGAAGAGGTCCTGGGGGAAACTGCCTGTGACCTCTGCTGCCACCTGGCAATGAGGATGAGAAACTTCCCATGTGCTCTGGCTGATTTGGGCTCTGTGGGTATAAATAGCAGCAGATCCTAGCAAGAGCTCATGGTCTGTGTGTGCCTCTTGCACGAGGGCTTTAGCTGTGCTTGGGGATGTATCAGTGGTTTGGAAGCCTGAAGTCTCTGGAACAAGAATTGGAGAGAAAAATCTCTCCATAAAACTCGAGGGTGTGATCCTGTACTTTTTTTTTCCCCCTTTCCTTAATGAAGAGCCTCTTCTGTTTGTGAGCTTGGGATTTGTTCCATTTCCTGTTGAATTGTGGGGATAAGGACAAGTGTGGTGTTCAGGGTTGCAGGAAAGAAGTTTGCACATCCCAACTCCAAAATACTGTAAAGGAATAGCATACAGCGTCCTGTTTGCTGGCTGGTAAAAGGGATGGGCAGTGTGTGTGCAGCTTGGGCTGCAGGAAGGTCGGTCTGTGTGCTGTCTCCAGCAGTGGGCTGAAGTCTGGGGGAGCCGTCCTGTGCATGAGAACAGCCCCCAGCACAGTTGAGGTGAGGTCTTGTAGCTACTCCTGTAATATAGATCAAAGCGAAGCTCGTCTCTCTGATTAGGTCTCAAGTATGTTGTATAACTTCTTGTAGCAAGCTTATTAATGCATAAAAGTCATCTTCCTGCTTGTTCAGTCTAAGTGTTGTGCTGAAACCTTTGCTGTTCCTTCCCAGTGTAGGTGAATGTAGAGTGCTTTTTTCAACAGATGTTCAATATCCTTCTTTTGTGCACTTCTGAGGTTTATTTGCAGCAAGCTGAGCCCTAGGCACACAGCTTCCTGCTGAGCAACACCACCTCTTGCTGTTCTGTTTTAGCCCAGGTTTTGTTTTGAGAAGCACTCTGTCAAGGTCTTGTTGCGGTGAGCACTATCAGTGCTGCGGTGTAAACCTTTCCGTTCTGTCTCCTTGAAAATTCAGGTCTGTTTTGTGTTGTGGTGTGCGGAGCACAGCGGAAGCCTTTAGTTAGTTTAGTCTCTGCTCCTGGCTGTTGTGCGTGCCTGGGTTTTGGAAATCAGAGTGTGTGCCAGGCGTTTTACTTTACTGATTGCTTAGATTTCAACTGTAAGCTGCACTTGCAGTGGACACTAATGTTGCCCTTAGCAAAGGCTGAGTTTTATATTGATGTAGAAGCAAACACAAGGCACGTATGCATTGAATGTATTTGTTCTGAAGTTCAGGGAAGTAGTTTCCAAGCTGGGTAGCAATGCAGAAAGAAGGAAAGATGCTAAAAATCTTTTTTTAATGATTGTAATATATCGGTAGATTATAAAGGTAATAAAAGCAGCTTTGCCTGTACTACCAAGGAGTGATTCTCTTCAGCATTTTATGTAAACTTTAAGTTGCCCCTGGTGCAGCGAGGACACAGCATGGCCATGCTGGCTGCTGCCCGCCTAGAGGTGAGTCCCAGCAGGCAGGGAGGGCATTAGCACGGCGGGGTGTGTGAAGATGTGCAGTGGCGGGGCAGAGAGTGGTCCCTGGGCTGCAGGGAGTGGTGCTGCTCCCAGGGGGTTATCTGTGCACAAGGGTGGGTGGCTCTGAATCCAAGGGCTTTTCTGCTGTATAAAGCAGGGTGATAATGGAAAGGTTGTGGCCAATGTGCTAAACACTTCTGGCTCGCTCGAAGCAAAAAAGTGTTTGGTCTGGTTCTGCTTCAGAAGCAGACTCAAGCTGGCAAACTTCCTCAAATGTTTGAGGAACAGATGAGAAAGATGAAGCTGGTACTGATGAAGTGGTACAGAAGCTGTTTCACCTTTCTGGCAAAGCAGCCAGTTGACCTTGGCCTTCTCTGTGATGGAGGGCTCCCAGCGAGTCCTCAGCATGGCTGAGGAAACTGAATAATGAAACGAGGGAGCAGGAAGGTAGTAAGATACCAAGTGCAGTAAGGAGCTTGATAATCTGATAGAGTTAATGTTAATTACATAGAGTAACCTGTGGCTTATTGCATAGCGGGTGGGATCAGCTCATGGCCTTGCATTAATCTGTGCGGCAGCGCAGGCAGGGAGGGCTGCTGGTGCTGGGTGGTTGTGTATGCATGAGCTGCTTGGTGCTTTCTGAGACATCTGCAGAAAAACCATACAGTTTGGCAAAACTGATACTTTCATTGTAAACCTCAACTTTAAGTATGTCTGTACAGGTGGCTCTGAGACCTGCTTTGGGCCTTGAAATGATGCCGCTGGAGCTGAACAGCTCTGCTGGTCCAATTCAGGCTCCTTGATGGGGCAGAAGCCACAGAAGCAGAGTTGTAGGATGAAGCAGTGATAAAGTTGGGCCGTAAGCACAGCAGCTTCAGCTGCAGAGGAAGGGAGTGAGCTATTGTAGGAACATCAGTGGAGCTGATTACACCAAAAGCAGTCTTTATCTCTGAGATAAAAGCAGCCTGGTGTTGGTTTTTCATGTTCCAGAGCTCTAGTTTAGCTCTACAACAACCAGCTTTTTTAACCTCTTGTTTGTCATAATAACCCCTCTGCAACTAGGAGTCATTTGGCTTTTTTAGTACTTGAAGATTGTAGAGTGGCTTTCTTAATAGTTTCCATCCATAGGAGAGACAGCTTTGTGAGCTGTGCAGTTGGTAAAGGGAGGTATTGCCTCCGGAGCATCCCCTGCTGCTCTTGTGTTAGTGTTAGTGGCAGGAATTGCTGGCAGAACTCTTCACTTTAATTAAGTATAGAGAAACTCACCTGTTCACTTTTTTTTTTTTTTTAAGTACATACCATCTTGTCTGAGATCTGCCTGCCTGGCTCCTACCTGCCGTCGGCTCCTTGCTGCTTCTGAGTCACATCTGCTAAGCTCTGAGCTCTGGGTGGTGGATGTTCTTTCTGAATGGTATGCTGCCCTGGGAGGAGAGGGTGGGACAGGCAGGAGTCTGAAATGCTGCGATGTCCTGTGGTGCCTCGGGTGTGTGACACAAGGCTGGCGGCCTGGGGATGTGGCAGATGGCTGTGGCTTCACGGCCCGTCCTGTGAGCTTCATGTTGGGTGCCACTCACTGCAGCCTGACCTGCAGCCTCCCATGCAGGCATTTGGGCACTGGAGGTGGCAGCTCGGGTTTGCCACCTCTGGGCTGTTCCTGTGCAGCACTTCCTCTGTTCTTACTTCCAGTTCTTTAGGTTGTTCATCTGCCTCTTATGAGGCAGAGCGTGTGCTGCAGATTATTTTTAGCATGGAAAGTTTTAAGAGGCTGTGTAGCTTTAGCCGAGGCAGCCTTGCCCAGTGTTCTTTCACCCAGATAGTATTCATTTCCCAACTGCTGTATCGTTAACTGCAGGGCTTGCTGGGAGGTGTCCCTTGCTCGGAAAGCTGTACTTCCAATATAGCTGCCTGCTGGCTCTGGTCAGGGCAGTACTGAGCTCTGGCTGTGTCCCATCCTGCTGGTGGGCTCTGGGTGGGGGACCAAGCTGTGGGGCAGTGCCCCCGTTGCATCTTCCTGTGCTCCAGGGATGGCTGTGCTCTCCTCTTGGGCCTTAGAAACGAGCTGTCTGGCTTCCCTGCAAAGCTCATCCTGCAAACATTTCTAGCCTTATAAGGATACATGCACTGAAGGATTGCTTGGCCTGGCTGGAGAAGCAAGGTAGCTTAAAGCCACTCTGGGACCCTAATGCAAACTAGTGGAATGAGCTGACTGTCCTTAGCTGCTTTTTTTTTTTTTTTTGGTAGGTGAGCATGTGTGCCCATCCTTGTCCTTATCTCCCAGGTCCTTGCCAGGAGTTCTCCATAAATCAAGTCAGAATGTGACCTGCATTGCTGCCTTCCCTGCTGTCCTAATCCCTTCCAGGGGCAGTGCTCAGCACGGAGCTGCGCCGTGCAAAGCTGTGTCTGGGCCTTGGTGTGAGCTGTGATATTCAGGGCGGGCTCCTGAGATGCTGATGGTGTGAGCTCTTGGTGCAGACAGAACAGTGCTTGGTGCTGGCTCTGGTACTGGCTGATCTGGGCTGAGGCTCTGGAGCTGCTGAGTTTCCCCCATGGGCTCCTCCCGCTCTGAGGGCTGCAGGGCCAGGCCCCTCTGTTCTGGCAGTGCTCAGGGCCGTGTGACTTGACAAGCTGCCATCTTGTGCCCTGCTGCTGGTGGGGGAGGCTGCGGCGCTCAGCCCTGTGTGCGTAAATGGTCCCATTGCCCCGTGTGCCCAAACGGTCAGATGAGCAATGGGGAGAGGGCTCTGTCACTCTGGAACACATTGGAAAATGGATGTGGCTTTAGGAACTCTTTCAGAGGAGATGAAGGAGGTGTATGTCTGTACATCCTCGCACCTTCTGCAGCGGTCTGGCGGAGTAGCCTTTGCTCAGCTGTGTGCAGGTGGGGCCTCCATGACAGCTGCCAGCCCGTGTGGGGCATCCATGGCCCTCCTGTTTGTGGCAGAGCATCACTGGGAGCAGCACGCAGCGCTTGCTGAAATGAGTCCAATGGCAAGCCAGAAATGAAACAGGCTCCCAACAAGCACTCAGACAATTCCCACCAATTCCCTTTGATTTAAATATCACAGAAGAGCAAAGATCTTTATCTTAAATGATTGTACTGTTCAAAATAAGTCTTGGAAGTGTTCTGTCTGCCAGGCTGGGACAGGCCTGACCCCGTAGGGTATCTGCTGCTCTCTGCTGCACTGCAGAGCTGTGTGGGACTGTTGTGTGGTTGATGCAGCTCCATAGGGATGGATCGTAATGGGACAGTCTGTATGGGGGAGCTTGCTGGGAATGGGCTTCTGTGAGCTTTGTTAATTTGAGTTTGTGGTATGAGACAGCTTGTGGGGTGGTTCTGCATTAATTATGACAAACTTAAGTGGACAGCAGATGAGCAGCAGCAGTGGCTCACAATGTCCCATTGTCCTGCAGGGGACACACGCAAACCTTTTGTCTTAGCAGTGTGCAGGCTTTCCAGTAACCAAGTTCAAAAACAAACTGCAACAACAAAAAAAAAAACATCCAAACAAAATCCAAATTACTGCACAAAACTGTGTTGTTTTTTCCCCTCAATTCCAAATCCAAAGCACGCTAACCAAGATATTATTCTCAGCCACGAGCTCTGCTGCCTGACTGCAAGGAGGTAACTCCTGCAGAAAGAATCAGAACTGCCCAGTGCACGCAGCTTCCACTTCTGCACAGAACAACGTAAAAGCCTCATTCATGAGGTACAGGAGGTGTTACTGGGTTTGTTAAATCATACCTGCATTGAATCAGGAGGTGAGGCTGGTGACTGAGCCGGCTCAGCTAAGGTTGTGAGTGTGGCTGGAGGAAGAGGTGTGAAAAGTGCAGTGAATATGGCTTGTCGGGGGCCTGACTGCTCAGAGCTAGAGGGAGGTATGTTTTTGTTCTCCAGCTCCTCGTGAAGACTGGAAGGGTTGTACTTGGAAGCTGTAGTTGGAACACTTGCTCTGATAATGATTTTTTTTCCAGTGGAGACAGACTAAGCATAGTCTACAGGCTGGCTTAATTATTTTTTCTTCTCTAAGAAATATTATGCTTCTCAAAGGGAACTAGATAATACTCTTTCAGTGGGTGGCTCCCACTTCTGTGGCTGCTATCTCCTGAAAAAACAGGTCTTATTTGTGTCACTCATTGGTAAAAGTTGTGTCCCAGTTGGAGAAAAGTCTGTCGTGTGTGGGTATTGTCAGGCATGTCGTGTTTTGCTTTAATTCCTGCTCAGGGAAAATGTAAACTGTGAGTGCTCTGCTGCAAGGCTGTTGTGGGAGGCGGGCAGCAGTTTGATTTTTGTTCCAGCTTTCCTCAAGGAAAGGCACGTCGGCCCTGCCTCGCAGAGTGGGGATGGTGACTGGGGAGTGCGATGGCAATGTGGGTGCCAGCAGTGTGGGGCAGGGAAGAGCTGGTGTACTTCCTGCAGGGAGAGAGGCGGCTTTCATCTTGCAGAAGTTCAAGGGTGACAGCTGTTCACCAAGGCAGTTTATGTAGGTGTAGGGCAGACTTTGAGTCTGGGCTCCTAAGTAGCCGTATCTCTATCCAGATGGATTCTGCTGGACAAGTATTGCTGCTTAAGGGGTGTTAGAGCGTATTTCCCACCTTTGCTTCTTGAAACTGCTTGTTGAGGGATCCCTTTAGGTCTGAAGTGGTGCTGTCTGGCTCATGGGCTCTGGGTGCTGAGCTGAGGTGCATGGAGCTTGCCTGCCTTTCATCAAGGCAGGGTTTGGAGCAGAGCAAGACTGTGGGCCAAGCCTCAGTCTGCAGTGCAGGAGAGGCCTCCCTGTCTGCAGCAGTGCTGGAAGCAGGACGGCCCAGCGAGCCCACACAGCGTGCACAGTTCTGCAGGTCTGCTGCTATAACACCCTGGGAGTGCCAGGGCTCCTGTTAGGTATGATATTCCTTATGGGCAGGTGGTGCACCCAGCTGGGCTGCGGGGAGGTGTGCATTGCAGCAGTGCTGGCACAGAATAGGGCAGCTACTCTGAAAATCCCTGGTGTGGGCCCTCCTGTCTTCAGAGAGCGGCAGGGACACGGGGTGCAAGTGTCATGACCCACCTAAGAGCAGGGAGTGCACAAGCCACCTATGTGACCTGGGCACTCATTAATGTGGTGGAATTAATTCACAGTGATGTCTGTCTTTATCCAAGCAGCATGCTGATACAAAGAAGAAGCAAAGTGCTGTGTGCCATCTTGCTTACTGCTCTATTTACAGACATGAAAGCATGCTCTGAAGTTGCTTCAGTGCTTCAAAAACCCACAGAACCCTTTTTAATAAAGGTTGAAACTGCAATTAAGAGGTTCAGCATGTTAGAAATGTGTTGTGTCCTGGATTCTGGTCATAGCATGAACACAACTGGGCGGTGCGCAATGCGGGAGGATGATGCGCTGTGCTGGCCCTGGAGGGCTGCATGCTCATGGTGCAGCCCTGGTTGTACTGTCCCTACCTCAGAGCTTCACATGTGATGAGGAGCTGCTGCTGAGGCATTCAGCGTGCATCCCTTTGCTGGCAGTCCCTGTGTGGATGGGTAGATATGTTTCCAAATTTCACAGCATCTTTCCAAAAGTGTGTGCAACAGCTGAAGCTCTGAACTCATGATGTTGTGTTCTTGGGCACCTGCTGAGTATTAAGAGGCCTTTGTTGCTGGCAATGAAGGCAGGATACTCTATCAGTACTTGTCTCCAGCTGACACAAAGCCTACACATCTTGAGTGGTGTCCTTGGCAGGAGCAGACCTGAATGTAGTCCCTGCCTGCCTGTTAATAGTGGCACGAAGACTATGATTTAGATGGTGTAGGAAAGCTTTGAGACCATCCTGCTGCCCACCATAATGTGCAAGGAGCCATGTGCCTTTGCAGGCTGTGTGCAGCTTAAACCCAGCCAGAGTTCCCATGGTGTTAGAGGCACTCAAGGCTGCTTTGCTCATTGTCTCTCTGTTATATTGTGAAATTGAAGCAACTGAAATAACAACTGTCAGTCTCACTTTGCTCCTCTTGAAAGGGAGCAAGGTTCAGTTTTTCAGGTAGAGTGGTAGGATGATTCCTGTTGAAAGGCTTCACAGAACGAGCAGTGGGATCCTTCTAACGTGAATAAAAGAGCTGCTGCACTGGTGACACAGAACCCTCTGCTGGAGCACCCTTCAAGAAGACAGTGGAAGGCCTGGAGGCCCCTTGCCCTGTGGGGTGGTTGTGGCTTTCTGACTCATCAGTGCATGGCAAGCTGGGGATTCGGCTGCTCTGTGTGTTCAGAGCTTGTTCTACCTGGCTGAGAACTTTATGTACTTCTTAGGGCCCAGAAAGCATGCTGTGACTGGCTTACTTGCATCCAATAGCTACCTCTGCAGGCTCTAGGTTGCTTTGTGGATCCTTGGCATGCTGCTGTCTCTGTAGCCTGAATTCCTTGGGGTTATCTTCAACTGCAGGCCTTCCTGTTCTACATCGGTCATGTAGCCACATAAAAGCTTGCAAATGTTGTTCGTCTGTCTCTGTCACTAAACGATTGAGGTCGGGTTGCAGAGACATCTCCACGCTTGTGGATCAGAGCCCCTCCTGCAGGGCCTTCTGTTAGCGGTATCCCTGGCATCGTTCTGCAGCAGGGCAGAGTAACTCTCTCCTGCCCGTGTTGTCCTCTCTGCTCCGATGTGTGGTCGCATCCAGCTGATCTTGTGATGCCTGTTGGCTTGGGGGTTGCTTTTTCCAGAGAGGGGAACTTGCATGTCTTAGTGCTGTAACCTGATTTAGTGCTGCGGTTCTCCCTTTATATAGCTCTGTTCTTTTAGCAGAAACCACACTGCAGACAGATGGGCAATAAGATCAGTGTCAGCCCTCCCATCTGCTTGGCTTGCAAATCCGGTGACTGATGTATGGCGTGGAGGGGTCTGCAAGTTCTGAGTGGACTTGCTGCCCTTTTGTTCTTAATGAATACCCATCCTGTGGTGGTAATAGCTAGATAAGAGGAAGGGTAGGGTTGTTTTTTGTTTTTGTTTTTTTTTATAGCTGCGTTGGGCTTCCAGTAGAAAGCGTGAAGTCTTTCTAAGGCACTTCTGGCTATTGCAGACCCTTGCATCATCATGAGGGGGCAAGTGCTCCTTGTTCAGGAATGCCTTTGCTTTGTTCATAAAGCAGTGGATTAGCTACATAGCTCTTCTGCACGTCCAGAAGTGCCAGCTTGGGCTGCGTGCCATGCGCTGCCCTCCTGCAGTGATGTGGATGAGGAGATTTGTGAAGCAGTTCTCCTTTGGTTTCTCAAATGTAGTAAGTCACTGGTGTTTGTCAACCTATAAAATGCTTTTGGGAGCATGATGCTGTCCTCAGAGCAGAGAGCTGGGGAGACCTGTGGTGTATCAAGTCTGAGTTGCTGAATGCTTGTAGTATGGCTGTGCTGAGAACTCAGCCTGGTGCAGGAGAAATGTGCTGTGTGGGATGCTGCCCTGTGTGCAGCGCTGACCCGCAAAGGCAAGACAGGAGAAAGAACGTGAAGCTGTTGGCCAGGATAAATGCACTGGTAAAAGCTGTTGAGATATCTCTACTGCTAGGTGAGGGTTGTGTTCCTAGATCTGCTGATAGAGCAGAGATGTGAATTTAAAGCAGCTGGAAAGCAGCCCTGATGTGCTAACAGAAAACAGCTCAAGGTATTTGTGAAACTTCTCATTGCCTTTTCTGTATTTTAATGCCATTTTTGTTCCCTTTCTAGGATTAATTGCTGAGGCTTTATAAAATGGCTTTACGCTTTCGCACTTTCTTCCCGTACGCCATACCTGGAGTGCTGGCACTTCTTGGCTGTTGGTGGATCTATTCCCATAGAAAAAAGCATCCAAGCAATCGTAACAGACAAGCAATAGCTATTGTGGAAGAGAAGCAGAAAGAACTGCCAGAGAATGATTCACCACCCAAAACAGAAGCATGTGTTCCTCAAAGACTGCCTCTCTCCCCAGAAGAGGAACGCCCAGAGAATGAAACCTCGACCTCCCTGCTGCCAGCAGGGCCGATGACGCCCTCTCTTACGCGTCAGACTCGCGAGAGGTTAGATTTCTCACGGGACCTTTCAGCCCCAGCAATAAGGACAACTCAGCCCAGCACCATTGAGGACGACAGTGAAAAACTAGAAATTAAATGTTCTCAAGATGAAAGCAGCGTCCCTGCTTGTGTTTCTCTCCCTCTGATCTCAAAGAGCGCTAAGTGTCGCAGCGGTGCTGCAGTCAGCCCTGAAGAAGATTCAGGCTCTAGTGCAAACCAAGCTAAGTGCCCATCAGCACCGGTGGTGCTGACACAAGGGTCTTTGGGAATCACGGAGGAGATCAGCAATGCAGAGCAGTCAGATGAGTCTTCATTTAAGCCCCCTAAGGAAAGCCAGATGCCAGAAATTGCGCTGTCGGATACTGGCTGTGTGACAGCCCTTCACTTGGGATTGGAGAAGGAAGCCGATACCCCGCAAGCCCTTCTTATTAATGAAGTTGTATTGAGTCACCAGGATTCTGCAGTTAGGATGTTATCAGACAGTTTGGAGTCTGCCTGTTTGGAGCAATCTAGGGAAGAAAAGATACCTGAGTCAAATGAGAGTACTGTACCTGTGTGTCAGGGGGAGGACACACATGCAAAAGGAAATGAATTGGAGAGAGAGAGGATCAGAGGAGTGAGTTTGGACAAGGAAGAAGTTGAGAAAATCGAGCAAGTAGCAATACAAATAATTTCCAAGGTCATTTTGGCAGCAACTGAGGAAGTGCTGTCTGGTTCTGTTAGCGATGTGTCCAGTCGGATCTGCCAGGCTGCAGCCAGCCAAGTCGAGAGACCTCAGGAGAGAGCAAGCACTGTTTCTTCTGATCAGCTGCTTGCGGCAGAAGCTGGGGGAGTGGATGAGAACACAGCTCTTAAGAGCGATGCTGCGATACCAACGTCCCTGCCAACAGAGGAACATGATCAGTGTGTGACATATTCCAGTTGTTTAGCACTTGGTCATTTATCTAGCCCGGTTCAGGGAGACACACAAGACCAGGAAAAGAACTGTGTGCACAGTGAGTCCCAAAGAGTTGATAGAACTCTTGTGGCAAGCCATGGAGGATCACTGGGAAAGTCATGCTTGGTTATGGAGGACTCTGGGTGCAGCACATGTGCATCTGAAGGTGGGACAAGTGTGGAGGACCCGTTGCAGAACGCAATGCTGTCAGTTGCATCAGGCCAGCATTCGGACTTACTGAGCTCATCTGCAACCCAAGACCCTTCTGCTGAGCAGAGCTCAGAACCAAGTGAAAAACCTCCTGCCCTGAAGCTACCTGAAGACAGCAAAGTGCCATACAGTAATGGGACGCTGAAAGAAGACGGTTCAGATTCACGCCATGAGGGTAACTGGGCAGCAGAGATGGATGGAGATCACTCAGGAGGTAAAGGGTTTGTAAAGCTTCCAACAAAACATGGTGAATAAACATTTCATGGACAGTAACACCTTGCTTCACAACGCATTCAGATAATTCCTTTTTCTATTTAAATTTTCTCCAGCGGATGAATGTTCAGCCGCCTTATTCAGATGGGTATCCCAAGTGTTAGCTGGATGTTCAACATACCATGGAATCACAGGGTTCTGTGGTGTGTTGCAAAGGGATGAACAGGGTGATTCCCTTTGAGCACGTTGCTTGCTGTCTAAAGCGAGCCGTGTGAGTGTCCCCATGAAATATGTGACTGGATGTAGGGCAGGCATTGAACTCCTTACTGGTTTGAAACTTGCTAATGCAAATGGTTTCTGCTCCAGTTCAGGCAACCTCCAGTAAGCAGTGAGTTCTTATCTCCATTTGTGGGCTGCTTCTGGAGGGAGGCTGTAGGGCAGGCTTCTGAGGCGCTGCTGGGTGAACCAGCGAAGTGCTCTAATAAATCCTGATAAAATCAGTTGGTTGGAGACCAATTACCCCGAAGCCTTTTTTGCTTGGAAGGATAGGTGCACGCCAAGAATTCTCAACAGGCAGCAATGCTTGTGGAGATCCTCCATCTGTCTCTGTATTGTTTTTGCCTTCTAGATCCTGGATGATGTATGCCTGGCAGAATACAAAACTGTCTGAACAAATGTTGACCCATGTGACCTTGAGGATGGGTGTTAAAATCCTTTAGGATCCTGTGGCGCCAACAGCTCTTAATGACAGGATGTCTTTTGTAATCACTGCATAGTAGGGTTGCTGCTTGTTGCAAGACAAGGGTTGAGTTTGCCAAGAATTAAGGATTAAACCCACAAAACATCTTCACTAGTGAGAATAACTATGGGAAGAGAATGGTTTTGCCTTGCTGTCAGTGCTAATATGATGGGAAGATGTAAGAACAAGTTGGGAGCCTGCTGATAAATAACAAGAGCTGAAAGCTCTGTGCTAAAGCTGAAGGCTGGGGAGGAAGGATACAACAGGTAAAGTTGTTAGTGTGACTGTTGGATAAGAGGTCCGCAGCTGACCTTCACACCCTGGCTGTGGGATTTCAATCCTCCTCCTTGTCTGGAGAGTCTGTGGCAAGCAGCTGTGCTGTTCGTCTTTGACTTTCTTGGCATCTCTGCTGTCTTACCAGTTGAGATGTAGAAAATGTAAAGTAACCATTCAATTACTTTTCTTTTTGGTCTTGTGCTGGATGGTCTTCATGTTCCTGTGTGTTACTCTGCAGGAAGGATCAACTTTGTGATACACTGATCTGAAGGAGACTTTTTTTCCCCTTCCCAAGGGAAGCCTTGATATCGACAGATGGTTTGGGAACAAACCATAGCTCAGCTTTGGTGCTGTGTTTCTTCAGGCATATGAGATATTAAGGCAAGAGGCAGTTCGGGTGTGCTCAGGATTCACTGTGTAGCCCTTGCTCAGGCAGGAATGTGATATGAAGCAGGCAAATAGGTTGTGTGTCCCTCCCTGCGAAGAGCCCTGTATAAGCCATGGGGAAAATGCAGAGTATCTTTCCACAGCAGTAGCTGTGTGTTGATGCTAACATAGCCCCCCCCATTCAGCTGGTAGTGGTGACTTTAGTGTCCTGTCTCTGTGTAAGGTATCACCCTGTTTGAAGGACTCATGCTGAACTCTAGCTTCCTACTGTTGTGTTCCCAGAGGTACTCAGGTTCCTTTCCAGGAACAAAAGGAAACTATTTAGACTGTGTGTGACAGGGCTTGATTTGTACTGAAATGCTGCAGAACTCAGTACAGGAACACATCACATGAATATACATAAGAAAAGCTCAACCTAATCTCTCTGCAAGATGACGTGTTCTCATGGCCTTCTGTCTGGAAGCTGGGTGGATTATGGCAGTAATTGGAATGCTGGTGTTTGTGTTTTGTAGGTTCGGATGTAAATAGCATGGATTCTGTGGATAGTGGCTGTGCCCTGGGGAAGACAGAGACCCGCCAGAACTCTAAGCCAGGAGGAGAATCCAGCAAGTCCGACCTCACTATCTGGGAAATCGAGGTTCCAAAGGTAACCAGCCACCAGCCCATCGTGCTTCTTGCCCTGCCCTACATAGCGATCTTCTGGTTCTTGCGGTCTGGTGGTGGCTCAGTGCCATCCCAAGGAGATCGACAAATAAACAAGGATTTAAGCATTTAGCTCCTGTTGCAACTGATCAGCAGTGAAGAGCCTGTACACAGCTGTAATCAAGAGGCACGTAAGGTCTATACCCAGGGTAATGTTGGGTGTTAAAGTCTTTATTCCCCGTTATCTTCCACTCCAGCCTGTTAGTGCGCTGCTTCAAAAGTGTTTTCAGAATGGCTTGAGAGTACAAGGTTATTAAGAGAGGTGAGGATTTGTTTTTCGTTGTATAGGAGAATTATGTTTTAACAGCCTGCCTAAACTCCTCACAAACAGAATGCTGATCTCAGCTGTTATGTGGAGCAGTTTGCATCTGTTATTATAAAAGGTTTTCTTTTGGATTTAAGAAAGAGGGTATGGTTTTGTGGACTGTGTGCATCCCTTTTTTTCTACTTTGTGTATGCAGTCACCCACGGCTACTGTACACATCCTTGCCCTTGCAGTTCTGCTCCTCAGCAGACCTAGATGCTGACAGTCAGTGAAGTGAAACAGCAGCTCTGTCAGGATAAGCATTCTGCTGCATTGAGTGCAAACTGCCCAGCTGCTCCAGAACTGTATGGTCCAGCACGTGATAGCCTGATTTACTCTCTTTCTAATCTAATTAGCTTGTGTTAAAACTGACACGTTTTATTCAAAATATAAAGCAGTATGTTGAATGCATCCCCTAAAAATAAAAATACGTCCAGACTGGGAGGAGATGTTCTTTCACTTGCTGTAGGAAGGCAGAGCCTTTATCACATTTAGTTTTGTTTTCGTGTTTTTTTTGCAAGATGTGAAGGTGTCAAAACAATCAGTACCCGCTGATCAGTATCTTACTGCAGATATTATATATATATATATATATATATATAACAAAATTGGTCCAGTGTTGCTTTGTAGTCATCCTGCCTGACCCTTTGCGCTCCAGGAGTTGGGAATGTGGGTGAAAGAAGGCATGGAGAGCAGCGTTGTTTGATTTGTTTCTCTTCCTGACTGTTGCTTTCTTTTCTCTTCTGTAAAGCATTTAGTTGGCCGCTTGATTGGCAAACAAGGGAGGTATGTGAGCTTCCTGAAGCAAACATCTGGTGCCAAAATTTATATCTCAACACTACCTTATTCCCACGACTTCCAAATCTGTCACATTGAAGGTAAGATGCGTCTATTCATGGTCTAATACCTAGCTTGTGGGTCGTAATTGGATGGGCAAGGAATTTAAAACAGTTTTACAGGCTTAATGAGTCCAGTGCTCTACAAAACTTTTCTGCTCACACAGTGCTGTTACAGTAGAGGCGTATAGCAAGTCACCTGTATCCTAGCACGTGAACTCTCTGTTTTAGAGGTGAGAGTGCAGTTTAACATCCTCATCTGCTGTAGTTTGTAACTGGTATCTTTAGAGGATCACTTAGTGTTGAGAGAGGAGCTAGGGGATGTGCATTGACAAGTGGATTCTGACTGTGTGGGAATTAGACTTAAATGTGGCTGAAAAAATCTACTGGTACTCTGTGAAATAGGGTCACCCTGGAGGCTAAAGCTGTTGAAGTGATGGCCTGGCAACCTGAGTTGCTCATGATGGCCCCAGCATCAGATTTAATGGCCAATCTATTAATTTTCTAGAAACTGTTGATGTAGCTTAGGAAGTTTCTTGTAGGTGTATTGCTTCACATAGGATACATGTATGTCCCCAGAATATCTCTACAACAGACTTTATGCTGGACTTATGTCTTCCAGGTTCCCAGCATCATGTAGAAAAAGCACTGAGCCTTATTGGCAAGAAGTTCAAAGAGCTGAGTCTCACCAACATCTATGCTCCACCTCCACCATCATTGGCGCTTCATTCCCTCCCTATGACTTCCTGGGTAAGCCCTGGTTTGCAGGCTCTGGTGGCATTATGGTACCTAATTGCATTTGGAGAATGCTGACACCTTAGCATTTCATAGAGTAATTTTTTTTGCTTTTTTTGCTGCTTTTTGCTGCAAGGTACTTAGAAACACTGCTTGCATTGGGCATCTAGAGTCTGTACAGTAACTATGCACATAACTGTCTCTGTGGATGTGAAGACAGGCTTTGTTCAGGAAGACTGAATTTAGTAAAGTTAAAGACACTTCTGGTGTATTTTGAGCAGACTAATTCTTTGTGTCCCGGGAAGTTGCCCAGGCACAGCAGCCCTCTGGTAGGTAGGGCAAACTAACTTCAAAACAACCTCTGTGACAAATCTTAGACAGCCCCTGCAGAGATTGCCTTGATGTTAAAAATCCTGTGGGCGAGGCATCCTTGGGAGTTGTACAGCATCGATAGTGCAGCGTGACTTGACCTACATCATTGCTGACTCTCTCTAATCTTTTGTGTAGTAAGTCCCACAGCTGCTCTGTGCTAATAGTCTTTCTGTGCACAAGATGAGCCCTTTCCCAGATGTGATTTGCTTTAGTGTAGAGTAATGCTGGGTATTTTTCTGGTTCTGATCCAAAGCAGCCTTTGGAAGCCAGCTACCAGAATGTCAATGTTCTCCCACTGTTGGCTGTTAGCTTTAGGAATTGCTCATAGAACAAAGAACTAAACAGTGTCTCTAAATGTGATTGAAGCTTATGTGACAGTCAAAGCTGATGAGTATTTCTCTCCTTCCTGTGGTAGTTGATGCTTCCAGATGGAGTCACTGTAGAAGTGGTTGTGGCTAACCAAGTCAATGCAGGACACATGTTTCTACAGCAGCATACACACCCCACTTTCCATGTCCTGCGTAGCCTGGACCAGCAGATGTACGTCTGCTATTCTCAACCTGGAATTCCAACCCTGCCAACACCTGTCGAAGGTAAGTGACTTGGACATGATGTGAAATGGAGAGTGCATCACAGGGAAGGAGTAATCAGCACTTGCTTTCCTTGTTGGAACAGCAGACCTTGCTGCTAGTGACCAGAGGCTGGAACAGAAGTGGATATCTGCATAGAACGGCATTATAGTGGCTGAAAGTTAGTGGTAAAATGCGTTTCTCTGGTCTCACTTGCAGGCCTTATCTGTTGAGGATGTGAGAGGTGTTGAAAGAAAATAAAAGCAACATAAGAAATGCTGTTGACCCTTTGTAAATAACTGTGCAGCACCACTAACTTGTGAAGTGCTGTTTTCCAGAAATCTATTAATGCTGAGCCTCTCTTCTCTATGCTCTTATTCTTTGCAGTTGGTATTATTTGTGCTGCTCCAGGCCTGGATGGGGCATGGTGGCGGGCACAAGTTGTTGGCTACTTCAAAGAGAGTGGTGAAGTGGAGATCAGATACGTCGACTATGGAGGATATGAGAGAGTGAAGATTGATACACTCAGACAAATCAGGTCTGTAGCTCCTCTTCCACAGCCTGAGGCAATGTCTGGCTTCAGTCTGCATCAAAAGCATCCATCTAGTTTGAAACTCTGAAGGATATTTCTCTGCTGAAGTGGGAGGTGGCTAAATGGTTTGTCCCAGCAGTGGGTGTGGACTTCTTGGGTGTGTGGTAAACCCTTGCAATTTCTTTCCTCCTCCCTTCAAAAAAGCCACACGATTTCTGCCACTTCAGCTTGGAAACTGAGCAAAAGGATGCCTTCCAGAGTCCGTACCATTCTGAATGGTACGTTAATGTACTGGTAATTGATGAGGTAGGACTAAAATTCAGATTCTGTATGCTCCATCCCCATTGGCTGGGAATGCTGCATACAAGCCTGTTATATACTTCTTTGTTTTAGAAAGAGTGCCCAATGGCCTGGAGGTAAGAAGCATAGGCTGTGAGCTGATATTTGCTTGGAGCTCAGACTGACTTGGCCTGCTAAGCAGGCAGCTTATTGCTTCTAGTTAGGTTGGTGGTGGAATAGTTTGCTTTTTTTTTTTTTTTTTTTTTGCCATTATCAGTTATAAACTGAGTTCCTGAGTTCCTATTAGAGCCGTTGATTAATCGATATCTCCTTAAAGAATATTACTAAATTGAATTTACTAAAAAGTAATTTGAAGCCATGTTCTTATTTTGATCTGATTCTCTTCTTAAGGTCTGATTTTGTAACACTACCTTTCCAAGGAGCAGAAGTTTTACTAGACAACGTGGTGCCACTTCCAGGTAATGGAGCTCTTGAGCTACCATTCGTATTCCTCCCAGAGGTTTAAATGCACACCAGCTGTGTGCAAGCAGTGATTGTCTAAACTTGTCTCTCCTATTGCAAGCGCAGCCTCTGAAGTGATGAGATCAAGGATTGGAAAAATTACATTTTATTATTGGGTCATACTAGCAGATCCAGAATCTGTCTTACTCAAGAGGAAGATAATAAATATCCAGACTTTTTTTCTGTATAGAGGAGAGAATGAATTACTGTCCTAAACAGCAGTGTGGCAGGACTGGCAGGATGTAACTGAAGCAGCTGTAACGATTCTGCTGCCTTCTGACATAGTGTGGCTGTAAATGCAAACTTGGCTTTCAGTCTGCTAGACAAACACCAGATATTTTCCTGCTGAAAAGACTGATGTGCACATTCTGCCTTGAAAAGACTGCCCTCCAAGCGCTGTGATGTCAGTCGCTGCCTAGAAATGCTTGCTGTGTTTTCAGTTGTTTCTCCCCACCCCCTGGTGGCAAGCTCTGGCTTTGCTAGCAATGTTTGCAGTACTGGTATCTAAAATCCTGCCCCCCTGGGTGCAGAAGGGGTGCAAGAGTGGGCAGGGCAGATTTTAATCACTGGAAGTTGTGGCTGGCAGGACTCCAGTGCTGGCTCTGCCAAGGCTGTAGATGAATGGCAGGATTTATACTGCTGCTAGCAAAGGTGAGGGGTTTTCACATGCCTTCCATAAGGAGGAAATCTGCCTCCTTATTCTGGAAGTGCAGGGAATTCCTTTGTTTCTGGAAATCATCTCAAGATGGGGAACATAAAGAGGAAACTTTATTTTGTAACCGTTAGATAGGAAATGAGCAACTTTCTTCCAAAATGGAAACACTTCTGACCTGTCTCATCTTTGCTGAGTAGATTTTAACTTCATTGGCTGGGACATGAGAGTTTCTGCTGCATGATGTGTGTGGAGTTAGCAGCAGTACTCCATAAGCTGTGCGTGTTGTGAAATTTGGGCTGCCAGTGCTTGCAGAGAGTGTTTGGCACCATTCAAGTACCAGCCAGCCAGTGGGACAAATGTTTCAGAGCTTCTTTATATAGTATTGCATGCTGCAGGGTCAGGAAAGGCCTGAGGCTCCTGAGCTTAGTTCATTAAGGATCAAAATATTAATGACAGAGGTGTACTGCAAAAGAACATTTCTGTCTTTAAAGCTTCCTAATTCATCAACCGCTTGTGTTCACGTTAACTTAGCTAGTGGCTTTGAAAAGCACTTCATCCTCTCCCTTCAGCAACACAGCAGGCATAATACTTGTGATCTCCAGCTTAATAGACTGGTTTCAGCAAATGCCTACAGCAGCAGTAGGTGAGGATTCTCTCTGGCCTAGCTTATGTGGGAGGTCAGACAAGATTAGATTAATGGTGCCTTCTGGACTTTAAAGCCTGTGAATATCTCACTTGTTTTCCCCTGTTCTTTTCTTTCCAAAGATGAGGATCACTTTTCATCAGAAGCTGACGCTGCTGTTAGTGAGATGACCAGAGGGGCAGCACTGCTGGCGCAGGTACATGAGAGCTGTCTGGAAAAGACTTGCTGATGATTTTACTGCTGCTGTTATCCTCTCTACCCCTAGTACAGTGTGTGTATTAATCAGAAACAGTCCAGCTCCTGTAAGCCTGGCTGCTGGGCAAGATTCTTTTTGAGAAACCTCAGCTCTTGAGAACAGGCTTGTGTAGCAACCTTGTATAGCATCACCACTGCACAGGACTGTGTGCCTCTATGAGATGCACAAAGAAAGGGGCAAGAATTTTTTGTCAGCTGGTGCAGATGGTGAGGATGGAGGCATGAATGGGCTTATGGAGCCAAAGTGGACTGTTATGCAGCACATTAAGCACTGCGCTGCCCTGCCAGCCTGGAGTGTTCTTGCCCCCCTGACACACAAGATGTGGCCTGTGGCTGGTTAGAGAGAGAAGAAGGGCTTCTGGTGGAGCCTACAGGCTTCCATGCACAGTGCTAGGCCTTACTGAAGGGGACTTTACCTCTTTTGAAGTGCTTCTCATAGTGGCTGTAATTATCCATGTAAACTAATTGAAATGAGATGAGTGAGAAGCTTGATAGTGTTTGTGATAGCTTTATAGCTTCCTTTGGCTTAACACAGTGCTTAAAGGTATCAGTAATTCTGGCAAGGGCAAAGATTTGAGCAAATAAAGTAAACTTACCAGCAGTACCTCAGCTGTGTGGTGGCAGCAGCTGTTTCTGGTCTGCACATGGGTTGAGGAACTGAGTATCGTGCAGTGAATAACACCAGCTTTGCATCTATCATGGGTGAGACCAAATTGCTGCACGCTGTTTTCTGTTTCCAGGTCACGAATTATGACAGTGCAACAGGTCTGCCACTGATACAGTTGTGGAGTATGATGGGAGATGAGGTATGCTGCCATACTGTTGTTTAACTTGCTTCAGTTTTGGTTATGCACACTGCTGATCCAGAACTTGGCCTTTCTTGTTAGTGGTTTATTCATCTTTCTTTTTTCCCCTTTCTTCAGGTGGTGTCAATAAACAGAACTCTGGTGGAAAGAGGATTTGCTCAGTGGGTTGACAACTACTAGCGGTGTCCTAGATGCCTCGACAACTTTTTCCTAACGGGGAAAAAAAAAAAAAAATCCTGTTTTGCACTGTTACAATTCGGTTTGGCAACCTCTTACAGAACATCTGTTTACACCTGCCTGCAGAGTTTTGTGGTCCATTGAAAACTGTTTTGCTCAACTGTTACCATTTCACTAGAAACACATACCTCATCTCAGTGAAAGGCAGGGTGTTAAAAGCCATAACGAGAGACACTGTAGCTTTAAGGCAAAAAATCCTCCTTCGCCTCTACTTAAAAGGTAAAAGCCTTTAAAAAAATCCTGGGGCTTGCTTGAAGCTACCAGATGCCCCTGAAATGTTAGCTGTGGCTACATTTGTGTTGAAGATGTATAGTACCCCATGAAGTTGGTGTCTGCTTTTCCTGGAAGTTACAGTGGTTGTCCTTTTTATTTTTTAAACAGACTCTGCCTGTGAAATTAATGAATGTTAGTAAGGAATTTATTGTTCAGTTACAGATTTTTCTATATTGTGCCACTGACGTGCATAAATTGCATTCATCTTTTATCTTCTTGATGCCAGGAGGTTGATGAGCTGCATTTGTTGCCCATACTGTGCCCATACGTCTCACTGCAATCATGCTTTTTATGCTTGATATGCTTAAGGAAGAAATGCTTGAAGTGCAGGATACATTACCACTACAATTTTGCTCTGAAATATGTATTTAAAGAAAAGAATTGATTGCCAAGCCTAATTGTAATTTGTATTTTTCTAGCTGTGCAAGTCTGTAAATATATATAAAAACATTGTAATATTTTGTACAAGAAAAACACTGGAAACAAAGGGAACTTTACAGAAACTTTTTCACACCAAAATGTCCTATGTAGGTAGAACTGGTTTGCAGTGCATTAGGGTAGCCAACGTATTTGGAGCATCTGGAGATGGGAGTGTTTCTGCTGTACTGTATACAGGATTAGCATTCCCTTAGGTTGCTGTCTGGTTTGAATTGTGATCACTGCATTCTTTGCTATGTTGCTGTACAGACCTGTTTAAAAAAAAAAAAAAAGTAACAATTTGGCATTAATATTGCAGTGGTGTTCTCTCTCACGTTTTTTTGTTTGTTTGTTTTTTTGGTTTTTTTTTTTTCTCCTTTTTAGATTTGTATCACAAACTTACAACATTTTTTGCCCAAGTAATTTAAGCTGACTTAATGCTCTTAAGTACATGCCCTCTAATGTATATCACTTCAGATATGTATTGAGTTGGGATTTATTGCTGGTGGAGAAGATTCTTGCCAGGCAAATGATGTAGTTAGGGCCTCCCAGGTTTTTTCAGGTGGATTCAAAGGTGTTTTACATCCAGTGAGTTCATGTGTCAGTACATTGCACACTTGGATAACTGCCTACAAAAGCATTTGGTCCAGTCCCTTCTGATATGTTATGATTATTATATCCTTTCTTGAATTTTCTCCTATTTGGCGCTTATGATTTAATGTTAATATTTGCAATAATTTCCAATGGAAACTAAATTTGGTAATTCAGTTAAATCTATAAAACATATATCCTTTTGGAATGTTTCTTTCCATTTCAATTAAAGGTCAAATTTTAAGCCGTCTTAATCAAACTGTGATGACTAAGAGCCTTCATTTCTAGATCACTTGGGATGTAGGGTGGGGAAGAGAGCTCAGTGGGATAAGCAGGTGAGGTACAGTCCTGATGGCTTTTTCAGCAGATACAGAAAGGTCAAGCTTCAAGTCTCCTGGTTTTGGGTTTGTTTTTACTTCAAATTTTGTGAAAGAACTGAAAACTGGACTTAACCTTGTATGAATTGCTTTTCAGAAAGCCTACATTTGAGCGGTGGTACTCACAGCTGTTGTATACATGCAGTGAATTTACCCTGTGGACTCAGGAAGCTGCTTGGTCCCACGTGTGCTGAAGGCTCCCAAAACGTGGGAGTCATCCTACTGTGCAGAGACAAAACCTCTTTAAAACACTGACAAGTTTGTTATTTGAGCCAAGCAGAGCAATGATGTGACTTGGTATCCCAGTGAATAGTTTGTCCATACCTGGTACCAGAGCACCCTGCAATTGGTCAGGTA
Source organism: Meleagris gallopavo (assembly GCF_905368555.1). NCBI lineage: Eukaryota > Metazoa > Chordata > Aves > Galliformes > Phasianidae > Meleagris > Meleagris gallopavo. Next base: position 8,962,152 of record NC_139424.1, on the reverse strand, counting down.
TTTTTTTGGCAGCAGGATGTATCTGTGCTTTCTGAAAGGAAGAGAAATGAAGGCACTGAATGAGCTGACTCTGAGGGTAGCACAAAACAAAGTGTTAAATTTGAGAGTATTGCCTTTGTGAGTGCATCATATCTACGGACTAAATAGTTGTTCAGAGTATCAGTCTTCCTGGTCTCAAGGTTTAGAACCAGTCTGTCGGGTTCATTGCAGAATATACACAGTCTGTGGATACTGCGGGCTACACCTCGGTGCTGTATAGGTGAGGACAGGAGACAAAGCATCTTGATGCTGGGAGGTGTAGTGGTTTGGAAGCATGCAGAGTTTAGCAGTATCTTTCCTTGCATCTCATTGCAGAAGGTGAGCTTCATTTCATGAGATTCCTCGGTCCTTGCAGTCACACTCAGCATCTCTGAGGGATGGCCTTGCCATGGGGTATGGTCTCCCAGGTAAGCAGCTGGTGGCAGGTGCTGTGGGTGGTTATCATTACTGCTTCCTAGCACACCTTAGAGTGGTGGGTGCTGGCAGCTGTGCACGCACACAGCTCTGCCCCAGCTGCAGGCTGGAGTGGCTGGTTCTCAAAGTGCCTGCCTGTTGTCTCTTTCTAGATGTCAAAGATGGAGAATACAGTTTAGCCTGGCAGTTCAGAGGCACTATTGCCATCCCAAGGTAATGCAGACACTGCATTTTTTAGAGTCTAGAGTTTTTAGATCTAAGCACACAGATCTCCTGTGGCTACTCCCATATAGAGCCTGTGGTCGTTGGTTTCAAACAAGCGCAGGTTAGCCTGGAAGTGTGTTTTTTTTTTTTTCTTCTCAGGATCTTCAGAGGAGCTCTGGACTTCCAGGTCTGTGCTCACTGGGATGGCTGTGCACTCCCTGCACCTGACCGTGAAGTTCAGCTCCTCTTCACGCTTCCCCGGCCTCGTGGGGCCATCAGCGATCCGCTGCAGCAGCCGTGGAGCTCTCCTCTGTGTCTGCTCTGCATCTTTTGTTTTCCTCAGGCTCAGCAGCACAAATGCCTTCCCGTTCCATGTTTCTGCTGTAGCGAGTGGAACGCTGGAGGTGAAATTACCGAAAGAGGCAGGTGGTGGGGCGAGCAACGAGGTCGCGTTCCCTTCCTCGAGCCGCCCCGCGTGCCGCGCTGTTGGCCGGAGCTCCGAGCGGCGCAGCTGGGAGCGGTGCTGCGGAACAGCTCAGCGCTCAGCGCCCGCACGGCCCGGGGCCGCCGCAGCGCCTTCCTCGGAGCCGCGGTCAGCGCGGCCGAATGGCGGCCCGCGGGTAAGGAGCTCCTGGGCGGGAGGAACGGGGCGGCTCGTGGGCCGGGACGGGGAGGGAGGCCGGGGGGCTCAGGCCGAGGGGAGTGAGGCGGCTCGGTAAAGCGGAGCACGTTGAAAAGGAGCGGTTGTCCCCGGCTCCGCGGTGCCGCCCCGTTCCCCGCGCGGCGCTGCCCACGTGCGGCCGCGGTGGCCGCTCCCGGCGGCGGAGCCTCGGGCCGGGCCGTCCTGCGGGGCGGCTCTGGAGCCGTGCGGAGGGGCTCTCCCCTTTGAAAGGCTGTAATTTTATTACGGGAGGAATCGATGAGGTCTCTGGAGACGCCTGATGGATCGCTTCCTTCTGGAGTGCTTCCTGTTTGGGGGCCGGAGCGAAGGGTTCTGTTGGTGCAGATGGAGCCCGGCTTTTGTCTTTGGGGGTGGAAACCTTATTGAAGGTTGTTCTTTTCCAGTGAAAGTAAAAATGAAATTTACATCCATTTTCCTTTGCTACCGAGTCACGCACGAGCATCGCTCCCTATCGTGGTGCAGGGCAGCTGAGCAGCGCGCTGAGCTCCGCATCTCTGAGCCATGCTGGCTCTCGGGATGCAGGAGGGACAGCAGCACTGCAAAGCATGAAATCTGGGCTGTTGGGGCAAAGGGCAGGAGTGTGCTTGGGGCTGCTGTGAGAGGGATGGCCCCGTGTCGGGGTTCCGTTCTGCTCGTGCTGTAGGTCTGGCTGGCCCCCGTCACCTCTGTCTCTTCAAGTATTTGAGGTGTACAATACAAAAGCTGAATCCCCTGCAGTGTTCCTGGCCCGGGGGCTCTCCCACTTTCCCCCTGGGAGTGACACCAGGCGCTATGTGCGGCCATAGCGGATGCTCAGATGCCCTCTGGTGTGTTCACATGTGAGGCCATCCGTCCTTCTGATCTCTGAGATCAGTGGCAGTGTGTCTCCTAACGTAAGTGTGGGTGAAAGAGTTACTTCCTCTTTACCTTGTGAATTGCCTGAGCACATGCCTGGATAATCCACTTTCCTGATGCTGCCTGAGGTGAGTAATGGTCCCTCTTTGCCCTGTCTCTGCTGTGAGCCGTTTATAGACTTCTGTCCCCAGCGTCTGTTCCAGGGCGAGTTGCCCGCAGTGCCTTCAGCTCCTCAGGTGGATGCTGGTGGGTGATTCCCTGCTGTGCACCCTGTGCCTGTCCTAGTCCTGTGTTGGGCTTTTGCAATGGGACACATAGCAGGGTTTCTTTCCTCTGCTGAATTGGAACAGAAGAACAGCTGCTGAGTGTCAGATGTGTGGTATTGTGCCTAAAAACGTGGTCAGAGGCGTGATAGCAGCCCTGGTTGCCTCTGAAGCCACATCAGTGGGTGACACTGGTGGTGTTTGGTTTTTGTTTTGTTTTGTTTTTTCTACATCAGAACTCCTTGGTTTGGATTCAAGGATGCTGAAGTGATGTTTGATGCTGTTTCAAGTGGGGAAAACAGCACTGTCAAAGTAATTTGTGGATGTTTTTTTTTCCACACATTGTCTGGGTCAGAGTGTGTCTGAGCGCACCTTTCTGGCACCCTGCAAACACTCCTTCATCAGCGGTTGCAGAAAGCACGATGTTGGGAGGCTCGTGGTGCTGCATTGCCCCACACGGAGCCCTCAGTCCTCGCCCAGGGCTCGGCTATCATCTCTTCCTGGAGGCGTTCGTGTTGCTGGCACGGTTGTTTCCCGGAGCGGGGCGGAAGGGTTCGGCTGCCTCCGTTCAACCTTCGGCTCCTTTATGGCGCTGCTGGAGGTCCCGTGGCCGGCGGAGCTCGAGGCCGTGCAGCCGGGCAGGAGGTGCCCGCGGGGAGCTCCGCGCTCGCTTCAGCCCGGCCGGCCGCGTCGGTGCTGCAGGTGGCACTCGAGCTCCAGCCCAGGGGTCCCCGCGCGGGGCGGTGCGGAGCGGAGCTGTGAGCCCGGCCTGCGGGCCTTCGTTTACGCGCTCGGACGCTGCCTTCCGCTCGCAGGTGCGGATCGTCTCTCTGCTGGCAGATTTGTCCTCGCGCGGTGCCCGCACTCGAGGTGATAAAGCGCTGCTTTTCACTTTGCGGAGTCTGCTCCCTAATTTAAATGGCTTTACTGTATTTATTTTTGTTAGTGGCGTGCCTTCCTGAGCAGTGTGAAGCCAAGCTTTTAGTTTTGCAGATCAAGCAAACGGAGGCTCAGAGATGGCCGGTATGAAGCCTAGAGGAGCAGAGGAAGTTTCGGTGCTGTGCTGCCTCAGCCCAGGATCTTAAATGCACTTTGCAGATTTACTGTAACAGCGGTCACTTTTGTATTTGGAAGTGTATCTTGGCACCTGCTAAAAATATCGAGAGCCCGAGGCCTTCTTGTTTTCCTTCCAACAGTGCTGTATACCTCGTAGGACAGCTGCCTGTTCTCGGGGCAGGCTGAGTCTGAACTGGCTTGCAAAAGCAGAAGTCATTGCACAGATGAGTCAGAAACTGAGGCCCCGTGCTGATGTTCATGCAGGCACTCGCATCCATGAGTTTTTTGCCTCCTATGGTGTCCTGTGCTGCTACAGTCCCCACAAGTTTTGGATTTTCTTTCCTTAGTTGCCTTTGCTTGCTATAAGCTTAATACCAGCTGGGCAGTTGCTTTCCCAGTGATGCTTTGGGAAGCCCCTGGACTGGGGCTGCATACCCAGAGCTCCCCAAGGCTCACAGCCTAAGCCTTAGCCCTGACCCAGGGCAGTACTCGCCATGCTGGTGGGTGTCCTGACCCCCATCCTTGTGTGTCTGGGCTCCCCTGTATTGAAACGAGGGAAAAAATGTTCCTCCTGACTCTGCTGCGGCCTTGTGAGCCCCTGGCAGCAGCCTGTGGGAAGGACGCAGGCAGACCTGTGGGTTCCCATCAACAGCTTGATTGACCTCCTGGCTGGTGCCGGTGCCCTGCGCTGGTGAAGTGCCCTCTCTCCTCCACTCATCTGACTTCAGTGTAATAGAAGGGCTAAATGCTTATTACCTTTTTGTAGCCTTTTCCAGTTGCCAATCAGATGCGTCTGGTTTGGGGGTTTGTTTTGTTTCTCCGTCGCTGTGCCTGTGCAGGATGCTCCATCTCGCTGTAATTACGGTTCCATCATTGTCTTGGCATGAAAACATCTGCTGTCTCTCTGCGATCTCCACTTCTCCAATTTCTTTTGAGAATTTCATGGATCGTGATGACCTTCTATTTTCCATAGAGTCACATGCATCTCAGTGTACACAGCTGTTCTCTTGCTTTCCCCCGTCTCTCCATCCATCCTTTTTTTCTATCAGCATCTCCAATGCACTCAGCATTTCAACTCATCTGCTTATCAAATCAATATCTCGCCTGCCACCTCCTCTGTGTCGCGGCCGCTGTAAACACAGCGCCTTTGCACCCAAGTTCCCGGACAGCTTTCCTCTCTTAGCACGATTCATCTTCCAGCTCACGTCTGAAGTCTTTGTTCCTCTCATTTAACATTTTTAAATGAGCCTTTCTGCGTTGATTACATTGTGCTCTCTGGCTGTGTGGTTTGAGTTGAGGTCGCTGTGCTGATGGTGAGGAGCTGCTGCCGGAGGCAGAGAAGTGGGGCCGCCCGTGGGGCTCAGCTGTGGGCAGAGGGGACAGAGAAATGTGGGTTTGTGTCCTACCTGTGTGCGACCTTGGTTCAATAGCATGACTCTGTGAGCGTGATGAACAGAGATACTTCAGTTTTTATTCCATTCTGGCACTTTTTATTGCTAGGACCTTACTGCTATGCCTATTCTCTTAAAAAATAATAATAAAAAATTCAGCCCTATAACTGCTGCAGAAGAACTAATAAAACTCCCGGGCATGACAGGACCTTAAATCTCTTTGCTTTGTTCCCTGTGTGCTCAGTGGACCTCCCAACCCTCTGCCCGCACCCTCTTCCCCCTCGACCCCATGTTGTGGGACCCAGCTGTGCCCACTCACAGCAAAACGACTGAGAATATTGAAGGTTTGGCGTTTTTGTATTACTTGCCCTCAAACCATGGTCTGTCTGAGTCTTAGCTAGGAATGTCATATTCTTGAAAGACTTTGCAGAAGTTTGGCACCTGAAATGTGTGGCTGAGGAATGGCTGTTTATATGTTGACAGAGGAGAGGGCAGAGAGCAGAAAGCGAGGTGGGGATCAGTGAATCATGCAATAACTTCTTAGGTGGACGGAAATAACACTGAGCATATATCATCAGTTTTTCCCCTTTCAGGAGTGTAGCTGCTTATGCAGGGATGGCTTGGGCACTTTTTCATACAGATATGCATTATATGTGGGTACTTGTATATAAATAAGGCTGTAAAACCATACGTTAACGGACCTGTTCATCCACAAAGAGTTATGTGGTTGTCAGAATGTGTAATGGCTTCCTGATTTGGGACACAAATGGAGACGCAAAGCTGCCTATGGCCACAAGTACAGCTCTCCGTGTCCTTGCCCAGGCAAAGCTGCCGGCCGCTCTGCCGCGCTCCTGGAAAGCCCCAAAGCTGCTGGCAGGGAAGTGTGTGCTGGGAGCACTGTGCCCTGAGGGCTGTGCCACGTCTCTCAGCTGCTCTGTGCCTGAGCTGATGGTTCTGTCGCTGGAGCAAAGCACAGCAGTGCCTGGCACCGGGACGGGGGCTTGGGTGTTGGGCCAAGCATCGCTCTGGGATGAGCGAAGGCAGGACAAAACAAATGGAAATCAAATAAGGGATAAACGCTATCGGAAATAATCTCCGTCGCTTATTGTGCCCCGGTGACTTCGCAATAATTGGCTGTTTCCTGGCCGTGTCCAGATGCGCTGAACAATGTTCTCCCTGTTTCCTTTCTGCACACTTGCGATCTCTCAGTGACCGGGTTGGCCGCTTCTACCCCTCCCTTTGCCTCTTAATTCCCCCTCAATTTTCTCATGGAGTTTGTATTTTTCCCCCCAACAATGTCTCAGAGGAATCACAAATGTGTAATGTGTGTCCCGACGCTTGTATTTTAATAGCGAAGCAAACCACATCAGCACAGGCAATTTCACATTCAACACATTATTGCTATTTAAAGTGCAGAGGTATAAAAATGATTGGCAATCCCACTCTGCCAGCAATCGCGGGCTGCTGCTAGCTGCCAGATTGTGATTTTTTTCATATTAGCTGCTCCATGCAGTCATTCCCTCACCTTTGACTTGCAGATTTCCCAGCGTTGAAATAGCAAAATCATTTTTGGTTGCAACAGGCACATTGCTTGCTGCTGAAAAGAAGTAATTATAATTAAACACGTGTGCAAATACATACTCATATACATACATATAGTGTGGGGTGGCTGGTCAGTTTTTTTCCAGCTGACCAACCATTTACATTTCCCCTCTTTGCAGCCATAGGAGGAGGTGAGCAAAAAGGGGCGAGAAGTAACTGGGAGAGGTGTTTGAAACTTCCATGCAATTCAAGAAAGGAAAAGACTTTAAGTGGGATGGAGCTTTGGTAATTGTTAGTACCCATCCCCTGCTCTCGAGAGCTGGGTGCTCACAGCAGGGCTGGAAGCTGCCTGTGTTCAGCAGGCAGGCTGAGCCGTCCAAGTAAACAGTGCAAGTCTCCAAAAGTTTTTGGAAATAATAGATTAAAATGTACTGGCTGTCCTGAACGTGTTCTTGCTGGTGGACGTTTGACTGGTAAGAGGCTAACACTGTGTTGAAGAGCAATGCATCACTGGAGCAGTGCTGCTCTGATGATGCATTACACCAATACATCATGAGGGCGACAGTGCTGTAATGATGTATGGCTCTGAAAGGGCCCAGGGAGAACAGGTCCAGCAGGCTTCGTCCATTCCAACTCAGGAGTGCCCAAATGTTCAACTTTTATTTCCTTTTGTTGAAAGAGCATCCCCATTAGAAGCAGTGTGAGGTGTAGCTTCAGGATCCTAGTGGGCCCATGGACACAGATCCTGAATGACGTGAAAGTATTGATTTGAAGAGATGGGGCTGAAGTGCTCTCAGGTGCCAGGTGGACAGACGTCCCCTCCTGGAGCACTGCCAGGCACACAACAGCTGCTCCTTGAGCAAAGGCGCTGCTGGGAGCAGCGGGGTGGGTCAGTATCCGTCCCACAGCCAAGTAGTGAGCTTGGATTGGAGGGGATGCAGCCCTGGGCAGCCTGCGGTGTGCCACAGCGTTTTGGCAGTGCCAGGTTTTCCCACTGGCATTTTCAAAGATGACATATGAGCCTGCTGCCAGCTTTGGCCTCCAAGCAAAACATGTCCTTTCTCCATTGACCATGCATGTTGTTTGAAAGGATTGTCCTCTGGATTACTTTTATTTGCTGTCTCTCATCAAAGCCCAAAGGTCACATTTTTCAAGTTCTTTCCTTGGAGCTTCAAAGACTGTACGTTTACTTTAAACAAAAAGGAAAGGGAAAAAAACAGCATTTTTAGAAAATCACTCCCCACCCAGGGACTCCAGAAGGCTCTGAATATCCGTGTCACAGTCTGATGCTCCTGTTCAGCTTAAAAGCAGCTAGGTTTTACTTGGTTACAAATAGCTCATAAGTGTGAATGTTGCACATGTGTGATTGTGGCTTCTCGAAAATGAGCATCCAAACCCAAGTGCAAACCCACCTCCTATTTCCAGCCAGTTAGGTGTATAACTGACCTACGCGGCTAAGGCCGAAGTGAACTGGGGGATGCTGGCACCTCGGCCCCACGGCTGAGCTGGGTCTGCTCGAGGCGATGCAGCTGTTGGTGTGAGGCTGGGCAGCTCAGGAGCACACAGTCCTTTCTGTGTGGGATTTGGGGCGCTGCTCACGTGCAGACTGGGAGAAGTGTGACAGCTGTGTGGGATGGCGGCAGCTCAGGGCCGGGCACGTGGCAGTGCGTTCCTGCTGGCCCTGTGCCGCCTCCCGGAGCACCCATGACACCTAATCCAGCACTGAGCCGGAGTGGGAGAGCTGGCACCTGACCCAGCCGGAGTAACACACCGGGGGGTTCTGAGCCACCGAGAGCAAGCGCGCTGCAGGTCGGGCTCCGCGTGCGAGCTCTACTTTGTGGACTGGGGGCTGTGCTATGAGCGGGGTTGGTGCACACCTCTGTACGCTGCTTGGGGATATTGAGACTGAGTGTGGCAGGTAGGGGTGCAGAGGGAGAAACGAAGGGCTCGGTGTTCTGCTTCTGGCTCGCGTGAACCAAAGTGGGACATTGCTATCGATCTCATCTCCCAAAATTGCTTTTATGGGCAAGTCTGCTAGAACTGTTTGCATTGCTCGATCCTACCATCTTCCGGCTGAACTTTGTCCAGGAAGGGACAGGTAGATCAGGACTCGTTGCTTAATTATGTTTACATGTATATTACTGCGGTAGATCTTCACTTCCTCAAGAGTGACTTTCCACTGCACTTTAATTTTATAGAACAATATGAAAGGCATGAATCTTCATGAAGCTGCTCCTCATGCAGCAGAGGCCATGCAACATTTGCAGCCCCTGCTCTCCATCACAAGAAGTCCTGGGAGAGGTTCAAGGTAGATCCTTGCCATCTCCGCTTCGCAGCCTCGGAAAGCCCAATAAATAAAGCAGGAAGTCGGCAAAGCCCTGATTCAGCAAAGGTGTGAGCACAAGCTCGGCATTAACCTCTGCTTAAGCTGATTTGGAATGAGGGAGTTAATCCGATGGCAGCCCCAGAGCCAGACCAGAATGTGGGACCTGAGCAGCTGGAGCATCAGGGTTTTAAATCTGAGTGAAGCAAATGATTCAGGATGAGGAATTTCTGAAATGGGGGAAGAGAACAAAGAATGGGCACGGTGAGAAAGAGCGCTCCGAGTCGTGGGGAGATCCCTGGGGGTAACAGAGGCCGGCACAGCAGGACCAGCAGAGCCGTGTGAGGGCTTCTGCAGGAGATGTGCTGTGAGGAGGGCCGTGGGACACAGCTCTGTGAGCAGGGCACCGGGACCATCCGCCCGGCTCGTTGTGCTCCTGCGATCTGCGACTCCATCCTGATGCGGTTCATATTCAATTACGGTGTTTTAATGTAGTTATGGCTACACTGAGCAGGCACATTTCTTCCTGATTTACACCGCTGGAATCTGCGATGCGAGTGGAGGCTGCGTACGGCCCCTGTCCCCAGGCTGCGGCTGCCGTCCCACGCACCGCAGAGAGGCGAGCAGCGCGTTGTGCCAGAGGAAGCACGGGACGTACCTGCGCCCTGCGGAATTGTCACTGCCCTCGCTGCTCCTCCTGCCCTGGCCCTGGGTGTTGCCAGCACTGTGCTGTGCCCAGGTCCCACGGCCTCGGCTGCTCCGTGGTCGGGGCGCTCGCGGACGCCCCGCATCTGCAGAGTGGCTCTGGGGCACCGACCTGCCACGATGTTCTGCAACAGCTTTGGTCTGCTGGTTGCAAACATACGGCGACGGTGCCCTCTAGGGAGCGGCTTGTTTTCCCTTCCCCTAATTCAGCTTCAGATTTGTGAATTTTAAAGCACACATTGTGTACATAAAGGTGTGCTCGTATCTATACAGACGCTGTCTGTGTGCGTTCTGCAGTAATTCTCCTTGGATGCTCTTGCTTTCTCCTACAGTCAATTTTTTTGAATGACACGGAGCTGATAATGAATGTGATTTCAGTGCCAAATGATCGGGCTGGCTCATCTCATTCCACCTCTCCCTGTTTTGAGCAAGAATGTGAGGACTCGCTGTGTCTATTTCAGATTCCATCATGAAAGGAATAATTGAGATTGAGATTCTTAGTCACTCAATGCAGAAGGTCAGGGAATTAATGCTGTGTTACATCCAGACCATTCATTTACTGTGCCTCCTTTTTTAGCTGTCTATAGGGGAAAACAAATGTGCCACAGAGAAGGTAACGCATCTCCAATGCCACGCACATCGCCAGTCTCTGATAATGCACACTGTTTGTCTTTATTTTGGGGGTTTTCCAGGGCAGTTTTATCATCGTAATTGATTAGTGGCTACAGGAAAAAAAAAATCCAGGAGTAACAGGAAGAAATGAATCCAGTGAAACCATTGACTCAGTTCTAGCATTGATCTGCTTCTGGAAATTATTTATAGGAAAAGATTCACAGTTAATAATATTAGTTTGGACTTCTGGAACAGTTTATCAGGGGATCTTAAAGGCCTCTGCTAACAGTTAATCAAGTAGAAGAATAAGGTAGAGAGCCTCATTTCAGGAGAGGGAAGGCAGCTGGATTCTGGCACGGATGTGGCCCAAGAAGTGCATCTCCAAGGATGCAGTGGCTGCAGAGGCAGTGGCACTGCGCAGTGCTTTCAGGGGGTGCAGTTCGGGGATGGTCCTTGAAGAAGTCAGCACAAAACTCCTCCTTAGAAGTCTTGAGATGTTCACCTGAGCTACGGAGCGCCCAGCAGGGGCACAGCAAACACCCTCTCCTCTTCCCACGTTGCCTCCATGTGTTGTTTTTATTTTTAGCTTAATTGATCCGTATCCCACCCTCCTACCCGCAGGAGAAATGACACATCTGAAAAGAGCAGGAGCATTTCTTTAAAGTGGTCCGGTTGATTTTCCTGGTGCCTATATAAAAAATTGCCTGGAAGTAGTAAATAGAATTAAACACCGTGGTTCAGAAAAACAGAATTCTTGGGGCTGTCTGTTGATTTCAAAGCTGATGAAAACAAAGCAGGCTTTGAAATCCCTCCTTGCGGAGCTCTCTTTCCCCCTTCCTTATCATCTAAAAGATGGGCTTGATAATATTTGTTTTCTGTTCTTCTTTTGAAACAAGTTGAAAAAATGATGCTCTTGCAATTAAGATGAAAATCCCAATGATTTTAGTAAGGTCAGTGTAATGTCTTCATTAGCAAGATGCTGAAATAACTTGATGCAGATCTGGAACTACCGCTGAGAAAAACTTCAGTCTCCCCCTGACGTGTGGAGCCACATCTGCAGCAGGTGTGAGCTCAGAGACGGCTCTGGCACAGCCCAGTTCCATGCAGGAACTGCCCACCCTCCTTTCTGTCCTCCTCCACAGGCAGCCCTACTCAGTGGCTTTGTTTGTTTGTTGCTGGCAAGCGGCAGGGGCCGATCCTCCTCGTCCAAGGGCAGGGTTTTTGCTGCTGTGTTAGAATCGTGGAACCACCAAGGTTGGAAAAGACCTCCAAGGTCATCCCGTCCAACCGTCCACCTGCCACCAATATTCCCCCACTAAATCGTGTCCCTCAGTGCCACATCCAAATGTTTCATGAGCACCTCTGAGGATAGTGACCCAGCTCTCCCCAGGCAGCCTGTTCCCATGGCTGACCACTCTTCCATAGAAGAATTGTTGCCTAGTACCCAACCTGACCCTCCCCTGGCGCAACTTGAGGCCGTTCCCACTCGTCCCAGTTGGCAGCTGGTAGCAGGGCAGGCAGCCCAGGCAGGCGGATAGTGCTCACCACTAGGAGATGCAGTTGGTTGTCAAAGGACGGACAGCCTTAAAAAGCAAAACCAAAACCAACCAACTTTTTTTTTTTTCTGCACCCTGCCCAACTTTTGCCTGTGGGTATGTGCCCAAGCTGCAGCACCTTGGAGCCACGTGGGCCCCCAGGGCCATCCTGGAGCCGTGGCCCCTCAGTGTGTCGGGGGGAGCAGTTCTTCAGATTGCTGCCAACACCGAGGCAGAGAGGCAGCACCAATTGTTTGCAATGACATATTCTGCATTTTAAACGATCTCTGATTTCCTGGCAGCTCCCCCGTGCATCGCCCCTCCGTAAAGCTGTCTAAATAACATTTGTCAGGTGGAGCCGTGGCTGGGCGGCAGCAGGGCAGCCCGCAGCACCACTGCTGATCAGGGACTTCCAAAACCCACCAGTCGATCAATCTCAAGAACTTATTAAATGATAGATGGAATATAATATAAGTCATTATTTCTTCCCTATGCATGAAAATGAATTATTCAGTAAAGATTTAGATCCTTTTTATTATGACACTGAATTTATAGCGCAGGCAGAACATAAATGCAGATCCCTCCGTGGCAGAGAGACGAACCTGCTCCCAGTGCAGTGAGGTGTCCTTACCTGGCTCAGCACCTCTACAGCCCCTCTGGGGTTTAGCAGCCCAACATCTGTGTTCCACAGAGCCACAGAATCATTAAGCTTGGAAAAGACTTCCACGATCACGAAGTCCAACCCCAAGCCACCCCTCTGTGCCCACTGACTGCATCCCTCAGTGCCACATCCCCGCAGAGCGGAGCACCTGGAGGGGCAGTGAGCCCCGCTCTGTGGGCAGCTGTGTGGGCACCCGGGCGTTCTTTTGGAGAAGAAACTCGTCGGGAATTTCAGACATCACTTAGGCTCCCATAACCCATGTGTTTCTGGCAAGAGCCAGCCATTGCTTAGGCCCTGCAAATGCTTCCTGCAACAAACTGCATCTCTGTTCTCAAACTGTTGTGTGTCAAGAGATCAGCGAGCCCAAAACTTGCTAACGAGGGGCAGGTGTTGTGTGGGAGGTGTGGGCATCTCGGAGTCAGCTGTGTGCAGTGCCACGGCCCAGAGTCTGCGTTGGTATCGATACTGGTAACTTTCCTTGTTAACGGAAGGAACGTTTCAACTTTTAATTGTGCAGCTGGGGACAACATTAGCGCTGAGCAGCAGCTACAGAAGTTAACTTTGCAGGTCGTTAGCTCCTGAAAACCCGTCGGGAACGGATCTTTAGCACGGGCGGTCAAGAGGAGAGCAGAGCAGGGCTGGGAATGGGGAGAGGATGGGGGTGGGCGCCACGGACATCATCTGCGGGCGTCACGTCACCTGTGGGCTGCGGACCGTGGGGGAGGTCAGGATTTGGGGCGCCGGGGTGCGGAGCGGCAGCACCCGGAGCGGGCACCGGGACGTCGAGCGCTGACACGTGGCGGCACCGGGACGTTGACTTTAGACAAGCGGGGGCACCGCGACGTCGGGTATCGACGTCCGTGCGCGCCGGGACGCGGGGTTCCAGCTGGTTGCTCGAGAACCGCCTTGCAGCCTCTTCCACCCGCCCTCACTCCGCTGCGCTCCCCAACCCCGGCCAGAACCGCGGAGCGGCGCCCCCGGGCGGAGGAGGCCGAGCGGCGCCGCCGGGCACGCGGCGGGGGGGGAGGGTGGAAGAGCCGCGGCGTCGGAGGCGCGCGCGCGGAGCGAGGGAGGGCGCTCACGGCGGTGACGTCACGCAGGGCCACGCGACGGCGGCGGCCCCGCCCCGTGGCGCGGGGGCGGGGGGGCGGCGCGGCGCGCGGGATGGAGGGAGGAGAGGATGGTGGCGGGGGGGCGGGACGCGCGGCGCTGAGCTAAGCCGAGCCCACGTGTGACGGATCTTGGCCGCTTCCCCGGCGCCGCTCCAGTGAGGTCCTCCGGTAGCGGAGGGAGGAGGAGGAGGAGGAGGAGGTGGTGGTGGTGGAAAAGGAGGAGGAGGAGGAGGAGGAGGAGGAGGAGGGGGGAAGGGAAAAGGGAAAAGAGAAGGGAAGGGAAGGAGGGGAGCGGAGCGGAGCCGCAGCGAACCGGGCCGGGCCGGGCCGGGGGGGCGGCAGCAGCGGCGGCGGGCGGGGGGGGGGTCTCTCGCTCGGCGCGGATCGCTGCGGGCTCCGCGCGGCCATGGAGGCGGACGGGAGCCAAGCGACCTCGGGCGGCCCCGGCGAGGCGCAGCACGACCCCGGGTAAGTGTGCGGGGGGGGGGCCCCCCCGGCCCCGCTCCGCGCCGTGCCCCGTCAAAATGGCCGATGGCGGCCCGGCGCTGAGCCCCGCTCCGCTCTCTCCCCCCAGCAAGATGTTCATCGGCGGCCTCAGCTGGCAGACCTCCCCAGGTAGGCGCCGCGCCCGCCCCCCCCACCCCCCCTCCGTGCCCGCGCTGCCCCCCGCTCTCCTCTCCCCGCAGACAGCCTGCGCGACTATTTCAGCAAATTCGGGGAGATCCGGGAGTGCATGGTCATGAGGGACCCCACCACCAAGCGCTCCAGGTAAGCGGCCCCCCCGCTTCCCCTCCCCCCCGGACAAAACTTTGCGGCCCGGCCCGGGGCCGCCCCGCGGAACAAAGCGGCGGCGGTGCGGGAGGTGCGGCCCCCCCGGTGCTCATCGCCCCCCGCCCGTCTCCGCTCTTTGTCTCGGCAGAGGCTTCGGCTTCGTGACGTTCGCGGACCCGGGCAGCGTGGACAAGGTGCTGGCCCAGCCGCACCACGAGCTGGACTCCAAGACGGTAGGTGGCCGCCCCCAGCGCCGCCCCGGATTCGGTTCGAACTCGTGAAAGCGGCAACTTTTTATTTTATTTTCTATTTTTTCCGCTTTAATCCGAATTTTCCCTGCCGGCCGGTGGCTCCTCCCCACGCCTCACGTTCTGTCGAACGATGACATTGAAAAAATCCCAGGGTGAAACGTAACTTTTTGTGGCGTTCGGCTGCAGGTTTCCTGCGGGGCACTGTGTGTGGCTGCGGTGGGCGATGGTGTCCCGGTGATGTCCCCGGTCCATCCCAGGGCCGCCCACAGCCGCACCATCCCCTCTGTTGGTGCCGCTCCCAGAGCCCACCCTGGGGCCCGGTGGGATTCACACGTTGATCGCGAGGGTGAGGGCTGACAGAGCTGCTCGAGTGCCGGTTTGCTGTTTGTGCAAAGCTTTTTGCTACAGTCGCTCTCCAGTGGATAACGTGACATTATTCCACTGATATATATATATATATATATATATATATATATATATATATATATATATATATGTATATATATATATATGTATCAGTGTATATATATATATAAAAAATATACATATATATATATTTTTTTAAATGGTCATTTAAAAAACAAAAACTGAAAAACAACCAGGGGAGCTACCCCCCTTGCCCTCGCACCACATGTTTTCAGAGCTGTGTCCAGCCCCCACTGCTGCCCTGCACCCAGGGACTGGGGCTGAAGTTTGCGGTTCGCACGCTGCCTCCGCACTGTGCCCAGCAGCGGCATGGGGAGGACGCCGGTAGAGGTCATTTGTGCTCCGGTGCCGCTCGGTGTGAGCAGTGCTGTGCTGGGGATGGAGGGGCTGTGGGGCTCAGCCCTGCACGGGCGCTCCTGCGGGCGCGTGGCCGCGGCTGTGCCGCTTTGTGGTGCTGGGGCTGGAATGTGACAGCGGTGAAAGGGAGAGTCCTGCCGCGGTGCTGGAGCATCTGCTGTGTACCTGGGTGTGATACAGCCACATCAAGGGCAGGCCGAGCACGGCGTGTGGCCCTTAAAGGGGTTGATGTGAAACGCAAAGCCACTAGGAAGCAGGTGGGATGTAATGTTTGAACCTGACTGACAGATTCTGCTGGGCCTGTCCAAGCTTGCGGCCTCTGCCTTCGCCTGCCTCAATAATTTGATTTGGGGTTGAATCAGTTACGGTGCAATCACTGATTTGACTGTGCTCCAGAGATTAAAGTCACCAGACCTTGGTGTACGGCCGTATTCTGTGCGTTTTTAAAGATCAATTTAGTTAGGAAGAACAAAGGCAAACAATATCTGAACAAGACTTTAAAAAATGCCGGGAGGACACCCTCTCTTCCTCTGCCCATGATTATGTCCTCCCCAGCTTTCTATGGCACAGAGTCCCTGCAGTGTATTAGTTTGCTTTGCTTGGGGGAGGGGCGAAAAGCTCTGAGGGCCAACGTGCTTCAGTGCGGCCGTGTGAGAGCGATGGAGGCAATTCTACCAGAAGTGCTCGCAGTCAGAGCCTGGCTGGCGGGGCGCAGCTCGCGGGTCGCCCCGGCCGCTCGTCTGTCTGTAGCCGTGTTGTAGTGATGCTGCTCGGTGTAACATAGCATTTGACTCTGTTTCAACGTTCAGCGCAGGAGGCAGATCGGTTGGGTATTGGCATGGAAACGTCGCTCTTGTTTACAGTTACGTTAAAAGCTTTGTTTAGGTAATGGCCATTCGTATCAGAAATAGTATTATAGTCATTTCCTAGCGGACTTGTAGATACAGTAAGTAGAATCGTACCTAACTAACTCAATATTTTTTTTTGTAGAAATTTTTTTTGTTTGCTGAAGTAGTTGACGGGGTTATGCAAAAGGTATGGATGCGCCATGGGGTGCTGGGGTGCCTCTGAGAATGGCAGCATTGGGCAGAAAGTTTGTATGAAGCAGAGCGTGGTTGCTCAGGAGGTGCTGTTGCTGCGGTGCAGGGAGCTCCGTGCTCTTTAGACTGACCTTGAGAAATGAGCGGTTCGCCTTAGAATGTAATGGCTCTTCTGCTTTCTGCCGGTGGGATCGTGGTGTTCTGGTGGGACTGGTGTTCATTTTGCAAAAACTTTTCCATTGGAAGTGGCTGTAGGAATGTGCATGTTTGCCTTTGGGTACCCGCATGGGCCATCCATACCTTTTGTATCGCCCCGGTAGACAGATGTTAGTCAGTGCTGGATGTATTTGTAGATAATGTTAATCGCTATGAAAAAGGTTAGCTTTCTAGTTAAAAAAATTTACTGTTTAATGCTTCTTGAACAAAGAAGAGGCACGTAATCACTCATTTCTCAGGTGTGTTCTAAAGGAAAGATACTGTATTTGTATCTGATACAGACAAATTAGTGAGAAGTTGCACTTCAAATGCTGGTGCTGTTTGCAATTTTGACGTATTAAGTGAGCAGAGCTGCTCTTTAGGAGACGTTATTTGTCATGGAAACCACCACAGAAACAGTAGTACCAAAGTGGGAACACCTCCTTGTTTGGGGGCAGCTGCAGGGGGTGGAATACAGCCAACCCCAAGCCATGAAAGCCTGTGCTTCTGCCTTCACATAGTCAGGGTCAGCATTTGTTACGCAGTCAAAGAGCACTGAAGGCAGTCGCAGGGTGCGCAGTCCAGGTGGGATGTAGTCCTCTGAAACACCCTCTCCTAGCCTAGTTAGAATGTGTGTGCATGCAGATGCTGCTAAAAATACAGATGCAATTGGCAGCACGCGTACACTTTCTTGCAGTCATTTTTGGCAGTAGACTGCTGCCTAAAAGGTGTGATTATTTATTTACATCCAGTCCTTCATTTATGGTGGTGGATTTCTGTTTCCAGGTGATTTCTGACAAAGTGCAGTTGGTAAAGATGCCCCATGTGAAAGTTGCTTTTAAAATTGCAGAATGAACGTTTTAGAACTGCAAAGTGGATGTGGCTTGTAATTTATGCAGCACAGTGGGTGTCAGTGCTGCATCTGAAGGGAGCGAGGGATGAAACCAAGGTGTGCTCGCTGATCTTCTTGGTCCCTTTTGTCCCTGCTTCATTCAGGAATACTTGAGGGAATTCCCTCATGGAAAATCTCTTTTGAAGAACTGGGTCTCTTCTGGCTCACAGTGCCTGCATGTTTTGTTTTGCTCTCCTCTCTTTCCCTCACCTCCACAGTGCTCCTTCGCGGTCTCGGTGCTCATCTGTTCTGTGGGGGAAATGCTGTAGCAGATCCATGAGGAGCGCTGTTGTGAAGGATGGTCTCGCAGTCCTTCTAACAATTCAGTTTTAATTATCAATAGAAACTGAAGCAATTTGACTTTGAATTTTGCATTTTGCGTTGGTGCTGCTAGCCAGCTGACAGAATAGAGGAATAAAACAAAGACCAAAGTAACCCAAAAGCCAACGGAAGGAAGGTGCAGGTGTCAAGACCTACAGGGTAGGGCTCCATCAGGAGTGCTGGCTTTCCATGCAACCTCAAGAGTGGTGTTGCTGCAGAAGCAGCACCTGGAGGCCCACACAGGGCTCCCTGGGCACTGGTGGTGGTTGTGACCCACTGGGCCCTGCTCAGGGTGCACAGGAGAAACGTTTGCTTCCTCCCTTCCCATCTCCCTCCCTTTGCCAGGAAGTCCCTGACAAACCCAACCTGTGATCTCTCACTTACAGAGTAGTTGTAGGGCACAGTGTGCTGAACTATAAGCCTGAGAAATGAGAGATTAATAATTCAATTTTTTTTTTTTAATAAGACAAAAAACAGCCTGACAATCTTGTTGATTTCTCCTTTCTTTTTCCTCAGATTGACCCTAAAGTTGCATTTCCCCGACGAGCACAGCCTAAGGTAAGTAGGAGGATCAATAATAGGATTTTAGGCACACAGAGAATCATTGTTGCCAGGCAGTTCAGGTTTCAAACAGGGAATTGGCAATGAAAGCTTTTAAAGCCGGAGTGCATGGCGTCTTAAGGGTATCAGCGCATGGCTGTGAAACTGCAGGAGAGCTGCTTTGTGCTGTTTGTGCCTGCAGTTAACTGTCTCCTTGCAGAGTCCCAGTCAGTTTGCTGGCTGAAAACCAGAGGCTTCTCTGGTACTGGTGGGAGATTGTTGCCACATTACTTGGGTTTGTTATGCTCTTTTCTGCAGTATGTTTTGCATGGTATTTATGGAGAGCATTTGGATTAAATGCAGACTTCAGGCTTGTTTTGAGCTGAGCTTTCAGTTCTGTGGTTGTGATGGATGGGGGTATATCTTTGCCTTCATTGTTTGCAAGTTACACAAAAGAAAACTTCAGAGATGCATTTGGATATTAGTAAGTGTTGGATAGCAAGTTCTAATGGAGCTGTGAACTCTTCAGGCCACAGGGACTTCTTCTGCAGGCACGGGGAAGCGATGAGCTTTAAGTCGGGCAGTGACCTCCTTGCATCCTTGCAGGGTGCTGCGGCAGCGCAGGGCTGCTTTCCACGCCGGGACAAAGGCGCGCTGGCTGTGTGCAGATGCGCTGCTGGCGCGCTTTGCTCTGAGTTATCGCTCAGTGCCGTTTCCTTGGGAAGACCTGCGGATGGAGCAGAAGTGGCTCTTGCTCTTCAGGTTCTGCCTAACGAAACCAGCAGATCAGTTTCAAATCCCAAAACGCGTGCAGTTGCGTTTGAATTTTGAAAGCTAAAAGAAAAGTTTTGTAATCGTCTCTCTGACTACTTGTTTTTGAGAATCTATAGGAAGAATTCATGTGATGCGTGCCACTTGTACTTGTATACACTGTTTGTCTTGGGTTGTTTTGGTTGAAAAATTGGGAAAGAAGACTGTGGAGTTGCAGAGGGAAGTCAGTAAGGAGAAGCATTTAACAGCCTTTGTGGCTTGCGACCACCCGAGCAAGTTCAGCCCAACGGTTTTGTTGTATATGGTCTCTTATCAAAGCAGATGGTTTAATAGTGGGACTGTAACATTAAATATTGTACAAAATGTGCATCTGGGAAAAAGGTGTGATTTTAGGAACCCCGGGCATACAGCAGGAGAGGTGCTGGTGATTTCCTTGAAGTGAAATGGGGGGGGGGAGGAAACCAAGAAAACCCAACAGTTTACTTGTGGAGCTTTAAACCAAATGAATGTGGCAAAGGAGTTAAAGGTTCTTTTCTTCATTGGACATATCTAATAACTAATTAGTGAATAACAAGCTGCCTGACTTGCTTCCTTGCTGAGCAGAGTTTATACTTGTAGGGTTTGCGGCTTCTGGATTGTGTGACTGGATTAGTGCTGTCTTTCAGAGAGATTTTTAAAGTTTCCGGGATTCTGAAAGGTTTCATAATTAAAGAAGGTGATCTTGCATGAAGGTGATCTCACTCTGTGATTGATGCTCCTTTCCTCCTTCCAGTGCCTTTAAAGGCTTATTTACTTTTTAAACTGCCTTCAATTACCAGGTGTCTGTTTCTACAGTGCTATTTGTGAAAGTTTATAACGCTTACAGCAGAGCTGTTAAACTGTCCCAGGTGACTTCTTCTAAAACAACAACAACAAAAAAACAACAGGGCTTGTCTTATGCGGTGGGTATTACTGTGTTAAATTGACCTGATTTTTGCATTCTTTAACAGGAAACTTTTACCAAGGAAACAAAGGGGATTTTGTTTTTCTCCAAGTAGGCTTTGGTTGGTTGGTGGCAGACATCTTTCAGGTGTGGGGCAAAGCCTGGGATGAGGGCTGCTTCAGAGGGGTGGCACTGGTGCGGTGCGTTGTGCTGTGTGTGTGCTCTGTCTCTCCTGGGGGCCGGGGTTCCTGCATGGCGTTGGGGGGGCAAAAAGAAACTGAAAGGAGCCTGATGGAGAAAACTGTGTGCAGTGAAGAACAGATTTTACGTTATTTTGTGATACGTTATTCTGGACTTTCTGTTTCTTACCTAGATACTGATTTAAGGTTTTGGACTTAAGTTGTGCCCTCATCCCAGCTGAATACTGAGTGTTGTGCATTAGAATGTAACTGTTTTGGAGTCTAATTAGCTAACACTTGGGGCTGTGCAGATGAATGGCGTTCAGTGCTGTGCCTCTCTCTAGGTGTGAGAGGAGAAATTTCCCCCAAGCAGTTCCCCCAGCCGTGCCCCCAGAACGAGAGCTGTGCTCCCCATGAGGCCGGGCCACAGAAGGCTGCTCAGGGCAGTGCAGTATTGGGGGCTGTGGCTGGCCGCTCCCAGGCTGCGTTCCCCCCGGCTGGGGGCTGCGCTCGTGTGCTCTGCGGGGTCACGTTCGCTTTTTGTGCGTGCATAATGATTTGTGTGCATTGCTTTGCCCCTTCGGATCCATGCTAATTGGCTAGGCTCCCTCTTTCAGACTGCATCCTGGCAAAATGCTTTCTTCTGGGCTTTTTAAACCGCGTCTCCATGATGTGTCACCTCTCCGGTGATGCAAATTGGCTGCTGAGCAAGAAGTGGCAGACTGGAACAGCGGAGTGTTCACCGTGGTTTTCTAAGAACAGCCCTTCCAGAAATCCTTAGCGATTGCCCCAGTGGATTTCTGATGTGTAGTGCTCCCCTCCTTGTGCAGTCAGACTTCAAGCTGCTGTTTTTGGACATTTGCTGCAGAGCTTTCACTTGCCGAGCTTCCAGTGTGGGCTAACAGGGAGATGAAGGAATATAGCGAGGTGCTGTGGAGGCCGCTGTTCCTTGATACCAATCTGTCTTGCTTCCAAATGCTGGAAGGAGCTCTCGAGCAGTTGATCATTTTTAACTCTGCTGACATAAAAATCCTTAAAAAGCAGCCGGGCGGGAGGAAGCAGTTGAATACCCCTTTTTGAACACTGAAGACTACAGTAATGTGACTTTTTAATACATACAGACTATTGTCTCTGACCTTATCCATTATGTTATATGGGAGAAGCCTTACTGAATTTAGCATGTTCACTAGATATTTTCAAGCGTGATGGATTCCCACCTCCCCCTGCTACGAAGAAGCTCTTTGATGGTACGTGTGTGCTTGTGTGACTTCGGTGCATTTCCTTGCTGCTCATGTCGTTGTGCTCAGTGACGTCGGGCCGTGCCGTGTGCGTGACCTGCATGTGGCCAGTTGTGCTGCTGGGTGTGCAGGGCCGACCTGCTGCTGCCCAGCTGCTGCTGCTGGCTCCGGGAGCTCCTGGGCTGGGTGCTGCCTGTCCAGAGCTCTGTCTGCTGCCAACCCAGAGCAGAGCTTGTTCTTGTCGAAGTTCTGTGTTACTGGGGAGCTGATCTGTGAGTGCTGGGCACGGTGTTCTGATGACTGTCCAGCACAAAATAGCAGCAGAGTCTTATCTGGGGAGAGAGTGTTTAGACTGGTAGTCAAATGGTCGTACTGGATACAGTGCTCTTGTTAGGTATGTTTTATCCTGACAGGATGCTGGGACCAGCCCTGATTCTGGCATGGTTGTGCCCCGTCAGCTAGCGTGCCCCCAGCTGGGTGTGCCTGCCAGCGGGCTGCACTGGTGGGAGGTGCAGTTCTACACATCTTTCCTTCTTGGGTGAAAAACAGAGCATCATCAACTTTTCTTTCATTGGAGTTGCCCCGGTTAAAGCCACGTGAAGCTGACTGTTCCAGAGCAGCAAATGGAGGGCATGCCCTTTTGGAGTAACACTCTGGCTAACCTAGGATTTTTATTTTTTTATTTTTTAAGTGAACCAATGGATTTGGATGTCTGATTCCAATTAAGCTAACTGTAGGTGGGGAGTCTGCATCCCTTGGCTGGTAAATGTGAGTCAGAGTAGCAGAGAGATTTTATTCCAAAGCAAATGATGGTCCTTGAGAATCAGGAGTTCTGTTCCCCTGCTTCTTCCTCCAGGTTAGTCCTGTTTCTTCTCATCTTAGGTGGAATGTGCGCTCTATGAAATAATGCAATCTGGATTCACCAGCACAGCTCAGGACTCTTCCTTTCCTGCTGCCCTTCCTTCCCTGCCAGGCTGTCAAGAGCAGCAAAGACAGACCTTGGTGCTATTATCACTGTTGTTATTATCATCGTTCGTTTTACTTCCCTGCATTTGCATGTCAGGATAGAATAAGGGAGGTACTACTTTCTGCTCTTGGCATATGTGTGTATCTTAATTATTATTGCTGTATCTTCTACATACAGAGTAGTAGGAGATCCCTACCAGATGGCATGAGAGACTTGGTTTGGCAGTTGATGGCCAGTGTCCGAGTGTTTGCAGCCTATCCTGGTGGAGATGCCTTGTGTGCTGTAAGCTGCTCTTAGAACTTGTCTCCCTCTGGCACTGGGTGGTCAAATGAAAAAGTTGATGAGTCTGAGTCTTAGCTTATCTTCTCAGGTAGTAAGGGCTCAGAGTTTTAAAACCTATTATTCTTGAGCTCAGCTTCTTGCTCCTTGATCTCTTAGAGGCAGAACGTGATCTCTGTTCTTTGATGCTGGCAGCTAGAGGGAAAATGCTTGTGCAGGGCCTTCTGTGAGTGCAGCGAGCTTGGTCAGAAGCTGGAGTTGAGGTGGATTTTCTTCTCTCTAACCACTCAGGTAGATTGCTCACATTGTCCTTAACCTCCAGAGACTGTACTATTATTTTGTAAAATGCATGTATTTCTATTACGTTGCCTAAGGATGGCTTTTGTATTATGAATAGTCCGGTGTCTAGTGTGTTTTCCTTTCTTTTGACTTAGTGCTAACTAAAAATTTAAATTGAACATTACTCGTCTTTTATTCTGCAGAGGTAAGTCCTCTGCACCAAGACCTAGCTGCTTGGATACGGCAGGAGAGGGTCAGAAAAGGGGCAGGACAGGCAAATGGAAGAGAAGCAGCGTGCTGACACCCTTGTGTGCTCCTCTCTGCTTCCAGATTGAGTACATCTCGTCTGCAAAGTGCTGAGCCTTTATCAGCCCGGGGGTAGGTCTACTAATGACTGATCTAAAACCATCAAATTCATTTATTTGTCACTGCCAGTGACAGCCCAGTTAATGCTAATGGATTCTTTTTTTAGCCTGTTGACTCTGGTGATAGTCTTATAAATGTTGTGAAATCCAAAGCATTAGGGGAACTTCAAACTTATTTTTAGAGGAGATCTATTGAAACAGGGTAATGTAATAAAGGTATGTGCTGTGTTGAGAAGGAAAAAGAAAATCTTCTGTTTCATTAAGTCAGATGTAGATATCTTTGTTCCTAATAGTTGTTTGGCATTTCTGTTATATTTCAGTATTCTCTACAAACGCATTTTGGATTATGCTGTAAACAGGGAAGACTGCAAATAGAGCCAGTCATCGTAGGGAAAAAAAAAGTCTTGTTTCAGCAAATGGGTCGTCTGCAGAGCCTGAACCTTCCCTGTCCCTGTTGTGCAAAAGCACTTAAGCATATACTTAAGTTGGCATAAGCATGTGGGTAAGTGCTTTGCTGAATCAGGATGGACTAAAAGCACGTTATTAGATGTTTTGTTGAACTGTGGATTTTGTAGCAGAAAAAGATTAAGAGATTACTTGGTGTGTTTGATAGTACTTTGAATATGGTCAGGTCCATCGCTTCTCTTGCAGAGATAGCTGGCTTCATATCTCCTACAGTTTTTCCACTTCGACCATAGGATCTCAGCGACAAGAAGATACTGATGTGCTGTTGCCTGACAGAAGCCTCCGCTGGCATGAGGCTGGGTCCATGTAGCATCTGACTCTTCAAAAATCATAGCTTAAGCTTAATTTAGTGTCTAGTCCTGGAATGACACGTTCTGTTTGGCTGAGTCACTGGAACAGTTTTCTGTAAACTATGTTAGCAGTGTTCAACTTAGGTTGCTGTAGAAATTGTGGTTTGCTGAGTAATTTGAAAGTTAATGTGAAACTCTGTAAATAGATCAGCATGAGGTATTAATAAATTACTTCTAAACATTGGCATTCCGCTGCTCTCCTGTTGAAAGTATTTCCTTTGTTTTTTGAGTGTTACGTTAGGCAGTGTTCAGCCATTCCTCGTGCTGGAACAGCTGCAGCTGTGTGCGCCACTGGGATCAGGTATGTTTAATTTACAGATTATGATTGTACCTGGGAGCTTCAGATTTCTGATCAAGGATCCTACCCTGCTAACACCTGCGCAGTTTTACACGTGAGGAGTGGTTCTGGAGACCTTAGCAAGAACAGTTAAATATATTGAACAGCATTGCTCACATCGGTGAAGTGCACATGGCAAGAAGAGTGAAGGGAAGGCATCGTTCCTTCTGCCCTTCCCTTCCCCCAGCAAGGGCTTGCATTAATTTCCCACCAACTCTGATATACAATAGGGAAGAAGTTTCAAGCTGACTAAAGGGCCAGAGGTCCAAGAAAGCTACCGCAGTGGGAGCTGATGTGGAGTGACAGTAATGAGGTGGCCTGGCAGGTGGGAGGGAAAATGGTGGGGCAGGGAAGGAAACAAATCCTGGGACCACTTGATTAACTAGAAGTTAGAAATTGTTAAGTCCTGTTGGTTTAAATTTCCCTTTTATGTGCTTTACAACTGTGAGATATGGCCAGAGCGAGGCCTCTGTGCTGCTTTCCGTGGCTGAAAACTTGGGCAGCACCCTGCAGTGGCTCCAGCCTTTATGCTTCAGTCTGGCTGACAGAGTGCTGGTATTGCCTGGAGGGGAGGAAGTGTTCTGGTGTTCCCAGCCCTGTGCTGTGTTGTTTTCCCTTGTGTTTTATCATTCCTGACTCTGAGCTCATTTTCATGTTGATCTGTGGGTCAGTTTTGCGTCAAAGGGAAGGTGAGGAGCACAGAGCAAAAAAAGTGTTTTGAAGATTTGCTTTATTTAAAAGGAAGACTGTGAAGTGTCAGCAAGAGTTCTAGCTCCATGAATGCTGGCAGCAGCAGAGCACCTACAGGCAGAGTCAGTAGAGGTTTCTAACAGTTGCTGTATGAATGCTGTTCAGGAACCCTCCTGAAAGGTAATTAATGGGGTGTGTAAGGAGGTTACAAGGAGCTGAGTGTTCGTCCCAGACACTGTCTATCCAGCTGCGCTGCAGTATTGCTCAGGCTGGAGGCCTGGTTTATGCTGGAGGCTCATCAGTAGCAAACCCTGAATGGGGTTCTCAGCGGGCCGTGCTGCTGGAGGAAGGTGCTGCTAGAGGGGGCATTGCTGGTGGTTTTCTGCAGTGCTTACTGAAAGGATGAAGCTTCTGTATAGTCTTCCATTTGGCTGTGTTATCAGTCACTTATGTTCAGAGGTGTGTAGGTGTTACTCTCTGCTCTGAGCCTGAGCTGCACGTTGACCCAATATGTATGCAGTACAGTTCTATTTTTGTCAAAAGTTTGCAAATTGCTGCAAAGGACTACAAAAAATGTTTGTTTGCTGGTGAAATTTGCCTGCTTCTGGCATTGCATTTGGCAGACCTGCAAAGCTTACTACACCAAGTACACGATATAGCTTTGTGGAGGAGAACAGAAAACAAAAAGAAATCTGAAATTGGTATGGAGATGTGAAATGTGATAGGAATTCACCTAGGACTGGGATGGCACCCCGTTCTGGGTGCAGAGCTGTGTGCTGTGGTGTTTGATGCAGTGTCTTGGGGATCCCCAGAAGATCTGTGAGCCTGAAGGGGCAGAGGTCAGAGCAGAAAGGGCGTGTGTTATCTGGAATATCTCTGTGGCAGAGAGCACATCCGTTTCATGAGCCCTGGGCCGGGTACCGCGAGGTCAACGGTCTCCTGTTGTGCAGAGATGCTGACGGCATCCCCGGGCACTGGGAAGGAAGTGTGTGAGCGAAGCATATCGCCTCCTGCCAGCTCTTGATGACTTGAGCGAGGGCTTAACCTGAGGTTTTGTTTCTAACGGCTTTCGATTGAGAACTTGTAAGCAAGGCCCTGACTCAGGCGTGCCGGTGGCATGGTGGAGGTTGAGCTGCTATGTCTGAGGTTCCCGCTGAGCATTCTGCCTTCCCACCAGTGACAGCAGGGCTGGGGAGGGGGAAGTGAGATAAGGTGCAGGGCTGCGGTGCAGGGTGGTTTGTGGTGCTGCGGCCGCTGCTGTCACATGGGCCCGTGGGGGCTGGGGCAGCGCGTCAGCAGCACAGAGGTGAGAGCAGAAGCTGGCAGCAGACTTGAATGCGCTGAGCGCTGCACTGCAGGGCTCCTCCTGATGCCCTCTGTGACGAGAGCAGAGCAGGGAGCCTGCCAAGCTGCAGGTGTCTGGGGGGGCCCTTGTACTCCACGCAGAGCTGGGCGCTCCTCCACCCCGTGGCCTGGCTCCTGGAGGCTGGCTGCACGCTTTGTGCTGCGGGCCGTGCACTGCGATGCGTCCCTCCGGTCAGTGCCCAGAGGGGTGGCTGCGGTGCTTCTGCTGCAGGGCAGCACCAGGGACATGCACTTCCTGCTCACACTCAGAGATGGGGAGAGCCCCTGCCAGGTGCCTCTGTGCCTGGATCCTTGGGTTGGCTGAGTCCTGGTGAATTGTGGTGAACTGTGGTCAGAGCATCAGGTTATGTGTGCCGTGTGCCCAGCAGTTTTAGCAGCTGTCCTGTATGGCTGTTTTTAATTTGTTCTCGTTTAATTGCATCCTCAGTGTACTGTTTTGCAGATCAGACCAGGTGATCAGTGAAAGCCCTCTGCACTTAAGATTTTCCCCGAAGTTTTGTTGGCCTGGCTTTGAGTTTGTCATCATTATTAGAAGTCAGCTCATATTTCTTGGCTGCTGTTTATGGCTGTTTTCAGTGGATATTTTGGTAGAGACATTTTCCTCTCAGTTGAGTATGCATATGTGATAGCAAAATATATAAATAAACTTAAAACAATTTAGTTACTGGTCTGAAAGCTTCAATGCTAAGGAGCCATGAAGAAAGTTTATTGGAACTATAATTGCAGACATAAGAAGTGATGGTCTGTCTTCCTGCTTTTATAGTTCCCACCACTGTCATCAGAACACAGCAAGCTGATGGAAATGTGTGTGGAACTTGGTTCAGTTGATGCTGTGTAATCCTGAGCTCTTGCAATATGTGGAAAGTAAAATAAAATTGTCAATTCATTTGAAACTGATGGAGAAAGAAAAAAGGGAGGGAACGCAGGTATGCCTGCCGAAAGCATAACCTTATTTCATCCAGCTTGCAGCTGAAGGAACATGGTTGACAGACTAAGCATTATATATGGACAAGATCAAAATAAATTTGCTGTTTCTGAATGTTCTTAGAGGTCTTTGTCAGATGTGGTCACTCGTCTGCAGAGAGGATACCTCCCTTTGTTTCCTTGAAATGTTCTGAATATCCTTTGACTGAGAAGGGCAGCAGCACCTGTTTGTCTTACTGAGAACTGGAGATCGTTGGATCAGGGCAGACAAATGAGTGCTGCCAGGTGCTTCCTGAGGTGGAACAGAGATCAGAGAGCAAGTCCTGAATTGCTTGGCCTGCTTATTGGTGCTGGGTATGTGGGCAGAAATGTGCTTTGGGCTGTAAAGAGGTGGAGAGAGGAAGAGGCAATTAGATGGTTGCGTGCAAGATTCTTTTCTTGCTGCTTGGCAGGCCTAAAGCAGCACAGTGTTAGTGTACTAGAAGCTTTTGGTGAACTTGCTGTGCACATGATGTGATGCTGCTCTGCAGAAGGAGGGCTTGCACTGCTGCTATGATTCAGTGAGTAAATCCGACATGGCATTCCTGAACTGTAACCTGGTGCCTCTTTTGTAAGGAGGCTCTTAGGTTCGCACTGCTGGAGAAATGCAGATTTTCTGCTGCACAACAGCCAGAGTGGCTGAAGCAGCGGTGTGAAGAGCTCTGAGGTTTACGTTGAAGTTAGCAGGGCAGAATGGGCACAGGTTTAGGTGGTTTGAGTTTGCTTCATCGAGACTGGGATTCACAGGGCTTGTTTTGTGCTCTTCTGCCCCTTGCTCTCCTGCTGTTTGTGCTTTTCAGGCACAG
This sequence comes from Meleagris gallopavo, assembly GCF_905368555.1. NCBI lineage: Eukaryota > Metazoa > Chordata > Aves > Galliformes > Phasianidae > Meleagris > Meleagris gallopavo. The sequence goes on along the minus strand of NC_139424.1, from coordinate 8,934,010 downwards.
AAGTGAAAAAGCTGAAGTCTGTCTCATAACCTCCATTGCAGTCAGCTGCTCAGTGTTACTTAGGGAATCAGTGGAAGAAGTGAGGAACTGGGAGTCCAGTGATGTACAGGATGTGAGTAGTGCAGGGCTGAGGCCGGGCGTTCTGTGAAGATAACTGTTTTAAGGATGATTTTTGACAGCCGTTGCCATCGTGGTGTGGTGCTGCCTTCAAGACTGAGCAGCACCAGTCCCCTGTGTGCCTCTGCGGCAGCTCTGCAGTGGAAGAAGAAACACTCCAGGGCCCCACAGCCCCAGCACCCGCGGGCTGCGGCTGCTCCCCTGGGCTGGAGCTCCGGCTGTGGGACCCTGCAGCAGGCAGTGCTGTGGGGAGATCCTTGTCTAGTGGCTCCGGGTGGCCCCAGGGGCTCCACTCTGTACCAGGCCTCAGCCCTCCGTTCTGCCTTCCCCGGTATGGTCTTGTTCTGCCCATCAGCAGTGGGAGACGGGCCTGGTTGATTTCTGCTCCCTGCCGCATAATAAATCTGATACTAAAATTAGTGCTGGTCTCCCTAGGCCATAATTCTTGCTGAGATTATAGAGAATTGTGAGTGCAAAGAGAAATCGTGGCTGCCTCTGTATGTGTGTGTAAGATTTTTTTTTTTTTTTTAATAACCTTGAGTGTACAATTTCCAGTTTTTTTACTTAACCTCCCCATCTTTTCCCCCTTCCCTCTCTTCTGGGAAGTGCTTAGCCTTTCTCTGTGTTTTGGCTATTTAAGCCTCTGTCACTGCAGGCAGATGAGTTCCTTGGGAGCTCTTCTGAAGGTTTTGTAATTGAGTCTTTTACCACAGCGACAGGATATTATTAACCTTCAGTAAAGCAATTTATTTCATACTCCTTTGTGGGGATAAGCCTTTTTTCCCCCGGGAAAATATGTATGTGGAAAGGGTTTTACATACAGGGGTAGCTGGACTTTCACATAGCGATTATTATTTTAAAATAATAATAATTTATATGAAAAATGGGCTGTTCTATTTGTGTCAGTTCAAAAGAAGCCTTTGGTCCTGAATGCCTCCTACCCCTGCTCTGACACTTGATTGTAGCAAATGTACGCGTGCCTATGGGAGTTTTGGCAGAAGCCTGTGTTGCTTTTAGGATTCCAGATACTCAGCTTTTGTGAGCTCTGGAGCATTCTGTTCCCATCTTGGAGACAGCCTTAAAAAAGGAACTGAGGTTGGAGGGAGGAGGTCCTTGCAGGGTCTCCCTTTTGGCCTGGCCTTTGCCCAGAGTTCAAATGCTTACTTGCCCAGAAGCAATTGCAGTTTGGGTGGTTGGCTCCTAGGACAGCAATTTCCAGGAGCAGGATGAGGGATTGGCAGCCGGTCTGGCTGAGGAACCTGTGTTGTGTTGCATGATGGTAAAGGCTCTGGGCTGGGATCTGGGGGGAGCTGGACTCGTCTCTTGCGGTTTATTCAGCATTGCTTCTCCCTGCGTCTGTATTCTTAAAAGGTGGATGAGAGTATTTCTTTTTCCAGGTCTAGTTAGATTTTGCTGTTCATTTCAATAGACTGTTACACTTCAAAGTAAATGCGAATTGGTGACTTGCTCATCCTGGTTTGTCTCATGACTTGAGATCTCCATGCAGTCACAGCATCCGCTTTCTAGGAGTTCTTTCACCTTGCAGTATAAATGTGTTCTTTCAGCAGTTCTGCAAGCTGGTGCTATTGCCACATTATACGAGAGATCTGGGATGGGAGGTGAAGTCTTTTTCCAGAGCTTCATGTTTGCTCTGGTTTGATCTCCTGGTGCCGTTTGTGGGCTCCCTGTGGCTTGGAGGGCTGCTGGCCTTGCAGTGCCCTGTCCTGGGAGCTTCTGCATTGTGCAGTGCAGTGATCTGGGATCTTTAGGTGTGAGGGTAGATCGTGTGACCTTGCTTTATGCTGCAGCTTCCAAATGCCATCGGTTCAGTGTGTAGCTGAATCTCAGCTTGTCTGTTGCGGTGCCATTGCTGCTTCAGGGTGACTGAGGGGCTTCTCTGGGGTCTGCCCAACTCGGTGAGGCTGGGCTGTGCTCAGCCCCTTTCCCTGCAGCCCTTCAGCCTCTGCTACACTGGGAGAAGTTGCATACTGAAGGTTTTGCCACTGGATGTCAAAAAAAAAAAAAAAAAAAAAAAAAAAGGCCCCTTTGCCTGCTGGCTTATAAAACTGTGCAGCTGGGTAGACTTACATCTTCAGCCAGAGAATCTTTCAATTTTCAAAATACTTAAATTACTTCCATTCCCCCTTTTTACTATAGGTAAATATATAGATAAATATATTTTTACTATATGTAAATAAGCCCCACAATCTTAGATAAATATTTTAAAAAATATATATTTTTAAAGCTTCCCCACAAGAGATTTAATTAAAATATTGTGAAAGGAAGTCATTGGAAATGAGACTCCTTTTGAGTGGAAGGCACCCTGATTTCCCTCCACGGAGCTTTTTGTCACCATAGAGATGAAAAGAGGAGCTCAGAATTGCACTTCCCAGTGCGTTGCTACCAGGGCGGCAGGTAGCAGCTGGCTGCTGCCGGCAGGCCTGGGGCTGCGGCGCTGCTTTAACTCTTGCAGGGTACAAGCACCGTTTGGGATCTCCTCCCTGCTAGAAACGTGTCTTTGGAGTGTATTGTTCTAATTTCCTGTATTTCAGGGCTCAGGAAGGGGAAGAATTAAGGCACCTGTCTTTTCGTCTCGGCGAAAGTATCACTGAGCAACTTCAGGTGCAACATGGCCCAGGGTGTCCTCACTGACTGGGCTGAGTCGCAAATAACTGCGTTGTAGTTGAGGTGCTTGTGCAGAGAGCCTGCAAATAACGGAGCTGAAACCCAACTTGACCTTGTTAGTTTGACCCCATTGGAGTATAAATCAGAGCTCCTCTCGCTGCTCTGCTGAGTCCCACTTCAGTATCTAAATGACTGATTTTGTGTGCATTTATTTTAGAGTGAATGGGTTAGGTGTTTTTCTTTCCTTCCAGCGACTCCTCTGGAAGTGTAGGGATTAATAAACCAAAAATACATGCTGCGAGTCACAAAACTGCTCTGATATGGTTTCAAAGACAGTCACACAAATGGGAGACTGTTGGAGGGTACATGGTACTGGGCAGTGTTATGCTTTTAATCATTTAGAAACAAATTTTTTCTTCCTAATTGTATTAAAAGAGAGTGAGGAGCAGGCTCAAGTGGATTCTTGGCACAAGCATCCTCAGGCAAATGAAAGTAAAATGTATATTCAAGCTGTCTGCTGTTGTGTATTTTACACCATACCTGTCTTTGTGCCTGATTGCAAATGGACTTAATGGTTTAATTCTGAGCCATTCAAGTGAGACCTGTTGTGTTTAAACTTCTAGATAGAAAACAAATGTAACCCACGTAATGGCATTATTAATGGAGAGTATTACTATGCAGTAATTTGCAAATTAATGGTTTAATTCTGAGATTAAATATAGAGCTGTGTTTTTTGTGTAATGCTACATGACAAAATTAGATCAAGTGTTTAAAAACAGAAGGGCCTAATCCTAAACCAATGGATGTCTTCCCAGGACTTCACCAAGCTCCTGTTCTGCTCTGCAGTGAAGGTGCCAACGAGTAATGTGAGCAAAATTTCCTAAGTGTGCCAGTGGAAAGGGGCTGTTAACATCCAGCTACCTGGGAGACCGAAGTATTCAGAGCAAAATGACTCCCATGTTCCTGTGGTGGTGACCAAGGCCATCAAACTGCCAGTCAGGTTCAGCCTGTACCTGGTAGGTTAGGTGCAGCAATACTGTTTGCACATCTATCGAGTCTTTGCAAAATTATATCTGAATTTCCAGCAGAGATGGTATCTGGGAGCTGGGCTCTGATGCAGTTTGCCCTTGTGCTTTCCTTGACTGTTGCTAATAAGAAGTGCTGGCCTAAATCAGTGTCTTGAAGAATCATTGATTCGCTAATTGCAGATAATCAAGTCTCTGCTCATGCTGAGACCACTCATTTCCTGCCATTCCATGAGGGTTTGGGCAGTGTCTTCCAGCATTTGACGTAGCCGACAAAGTAGATTTTGAGCTCTCCCACCATTAATTTTTAGAGGTGATGAAGTTAGTGTCCAGGCTTGGTAAACAAGGAGCTGTTACATTGCTGACCTCTCCCGTGAGCATGATGCTGGCTCCACGCGTGGCCTTATGCTCAGAGGTTGTGCTGGGCACATGCAGTCCTTGCTTCTTGTTTGGTTGAGTTAAAATGTACTCTGAGAGGTTTTCATGTGCTGTAGATCCTGCAGAATGCATTTAAAATGAAGCAGGAGCTGCTCAAAATGCCTCTGTTCAGTGACTGGAGAGGAGCTGCTCCTATGCACTGCCTTCTGGTTCTGTGCCGTCCACGTGGTATTGCATGCGGGTGCTCTGCTTGGTGCTGTGTACCTGAACCCAGTGTGCCTCCAGCCCTGCTTCACTTCCTGTCGGGGCAGGAGGATGTGGGAAGAGGGACCAGAGGTGCTGGTGGCTGGCATGTTCCTCTAATGACTTGTGTAAGGCAGCACTTGATCTCAGACCAGGAGAAAAGATCTTGCCTGAGGAGTGGGCCGTTAGCTGCTGGACATGCCTTCCTTCTGTAGGTGCTGGGCTTTTGGGTCACGGGGAGCAGGTCAAATCCCATAAGCTCCTTTGCTTTGCAGGTGTTGGAGCTAAGCATACTACCTTGGCTGAGGAATTCTGCATGAACAGTGAGAGTTTTTCACAGGGTCCATCTGGATGGGAACTGGTGCTGTGCATGGGGCAGTGCGTGCCGTAGAGCTGGAGATGTGGGCTGACTGGAGAGATTTTGCAGGTGGGACACAGTGCTCCAGTGGCAGGAGCAGATCCAGCTCCAGCCCTTGTGCCCGCACTTTGCTTGCTTGCTGTACACTGTACACTGCTGAATCCTGCAGGGAGGAATGCAGCGTGGCCATGTGCAGAGGCCTGGGAGCACGTGGGGCCGTGCAGCCCTGAGCAGTGCCCAGCATGCAGCGGAGCCGGGCAGCAGATGATCGCGGGCAGCTTAGTTTACATAATCCCGTTGGGGTCAGTGTCAGGACTCCCTCCGCCCCATGTAGCACCGGCTTCCAATCTGGCTCGTCACACTCCTGAATGTCCTTTTAATTTTTCTCTTTATTAATAGTACTGGTGCTGCAGTGTGTTCTGCCTGGCTGTGTGTGGTGCGTGTGCCTCTGCGCTCGTTCCTCCACTCCCCGCCGCTGTGACGCTGCTTCTCAGCAGCCCCCAGCTTCTCACATGTGTTCGATTTGCTAGTTCCAGAGGTGGCTTTGAAAAAAAGTGTTGTGGGGAGGAGGACAGAGCTGCTGGGCTGTGGGATGAGCTGCTGCTGTCATTCCCAGTGCAGTGAGGAGGGGACAGGGGGCCCTTTGGGAAGGGTTGGGGGGAGCTGTAGCTCTATCTGATGAGCCCCTCTGTTAGTCTGCTCAGTCCCATCAGCTGGGCAACGTTGCTTGAAATTCAGCTTGCTTGTTTCTGGAAGGGCTGCTTTGTTTCTGCTCTGAGTTCTTTATTTTTGTAAATGCGGGTCTAGGTATTAATGTGGATTTTGCCATTCCTTTATAAGCAGTAAATATTAGCATTCCTGTAGAGACACAGTAGCAATGTTTGTGAATGCTGAAGGGCTGCTGTGCCACATCCCTCACCCCGGCACCACTGTAGGGCGTTCTGCAGTTGTCCTCTGCTCCTGCTGGGTTGTCACGAATTTACTGCATGTCTCCCGATGGCGCTTCTCTGAAAGCTCCAGCACTGGGTTACATCACTGTCAGCTGTTACTGTTATTTAAAAGAGTAAGATAATAAAACTGTATGCATACGTACATACACATGGGGTGGGAGGAGGAGCTGAGATGTGATTCCAGATTAAAGTATTAGAATCGTAGAAGCTGCAAGGAATGTGTTAGGAGTGGACTTGGAACTGAGCAGCAACCTCGGGCACTGGAAGTACTCGTGCATTTGCTGAGATAACTTCTCTTACATGAGCTGTTGTGTAACACTCTCATGTCAGTTAATGCAGTTGAAAAGTAATGCAGGGAAAATATTTAATACATTGTGAACATCAGTGCAACGTAGCAGCTGTTTAAAAAAGGAACGAGTAGAAATAGGAAGAGCAGAGAGCAGCACACGGACTGCTTCCTGCAGGCACTCGGCACAGGGCTGAACCTACAGGTAGAGGATTCAGCACTCTTGGTGGTTTCTCATCTCCTGTGATCTTGATTTATTTTTGTTGCTTTAAATGATGGCTTAACTAGGAAGGGGGGAAAGGAGCAAGGTGAGAGAACAAAAGCAGGGATGGCAGGGCACAGCAGATATGTTTAATCATGTTTTTTTGCAAGCATAAGCAAGGATTGCTTTTGCCGCCTTTTGCAGTTGTGGCTAGTACGTGCCTGAACCCTGTGATGGTGAGTAAATTATGAATTGATAATGCCATCATGATCTTGACTGTGAGCCAAATTGTGCAAAATCCAGTAGCACATCTGTGTCTCTAAAGAAAAACAGTCAGCAAGGGCTGGTAGTGCTGCCAGCTGCTGCTGTCTGCTAAAGTGGTGGTTTGTGGTCCATGATCCCTAGGTGAGTAAGTCTCTAAATTGCATTCAGAGATGATGTGGTGTAGCTGGAGTACTGCAGCATCGTTTCTTTGCATAAGGTGAAAGAGCAAAAATCCAGGGCTGTATTGTTTGTTTATCTTTAACTTATGTGCTTCATGTTTTGAGCTATGTCCTTTTGCCCAGTAGATGTTTGCAAACAGAAGTCAAGACCCAGATGCATGGGGAACATAAATTTTGTTTTATGTATAAATATATGTATGCATACACACATAGCAGATGCCAGAATTGCTGACGTATTTGTGTTTGTTCAAGTGTACAGGATGTGTGATTGACACTGCTGAAACAGGGAGAGGGGACAGCGCGGTGAGTTATTGCCTTTGGTCCCTAACCTGCTATTTCTTGCTGTATCCTGAAAGAGCCTTCGTGCTAATGATGCTGAGCAATAAATAACGCAGAGAAGATTAATAGCTGCCTATGGTTGCAAATTATAGTTGATTTATTGCTCATAATATATACAGGTGCAGCTAATTTAATTAAACACAGGACCTCTTTAATGCTGTAAAGACATCCCTCTCTCTAGAAGCGAAACAGCAGCATGATACTGTAGTAAGGCCTTAAGTGAAATAAGCAGCATTACAAGCAAAGCTCTGCTTGGTCTGATCAGTCTCCTGCATAGCGGGGGGAGGGAATATTTTTCCATAACCATTAATGCCACTTTAAGTCAACTTATGCCGTAACAAAGTCCAATTCAATATCCTGATGCAAGTTATCCTGTCTCTGCCTCATCATCTAGCAGCAGCTTTCCATAACGCAGCACACGCAGCTCATTACTTTCTCTGTTCCCCAGAGTATCTCTGATTGCTCATGGGGTGTCTTCTGCTCATCCCTCACCTGAGCCTGAAAAAGGGCATTGTGTGGGGAAAAAAAAACCTCCAAGCCCATACATAGGGCTGTGTTAGTGATGTCCCGGTCAGCTCATTCACCTTTTCTAATCCTCTTTTGCTCCTCTGAAACTGAACTAAGAAAGTGAAAAAACAAAAAACAGAAAATCTTGAAGTGGGCATCTGTGCATGTGCATAACAGCTTTGGCCTGGCTGTGTGCTCCTGCTCTGCTCCCTGCTGCTGTGATTGCCACGTGCACAGGGCTGGGAGCCTGCCCTGCACCGTGACCCTTCTCAGCTCATCATGCAGGGACGATGCTGTGCGATACTTTGCCCCATCACTTGATTATTTGCGAAAGCGGAAAAAGGTTCAAGTAGCTGATTGATTAATTTTTCTCCAAGTTTTTCTTCCCTCTGTTGCCTTCATTTGAAACATGTAATCAGCAAAGGAAAATGTATTAGGAATAGATGGGGCATGTATAAGAATGCTTAATTTCATCTAATTCAGGCATCAGGCACACGCATTCCACGCGCTCCTCCTGTGGGCCGGGGCTGTGTGTACGGCCAGGTCCTGCAGAGCCTGCCTGTCCTGGGGCAGAGTGCTGGTGCCCTTTGTGGTCCTGTGCTGGGCAGAGGCCTGAGAGCTGGTCCTCAAAGGTGTCTGGTGAGCTCACTTCACTCCAGCTGCTCCGGCTGTCAGAGCTCAGTGTCAGTGGATGGTGACAACCAGTGGTGGGGCTGCATGAAAGCTGTATGTCCGTGCAGAACCTTCCTGCATGTCAGTTACTTGTTTTTGTTTTTTTTTTTGGTTGTCTTTTTTGCTGTGTTTCTTCCCATTGTAATTCTGTCTCCTCGTGTTTGCTGAATAAAGAACTCCGCGCATCAGTTTCTTATCTGTTTAATGGGTAGCGTAACAATTGATCTCAGTTCTCAAGGATTCTGTCGTGAAGTGCTTTTGAGAAATCCAGGCTGAAATGTCGTGTTTGATAAGGCTGCTTGAGAGCTCCCATGAAAACTACTTCTAATCCAGATAACATTTGGTGATAAAACTTTGTAAAATCTATTGCTTCCCCCATCTTTTGCTGTTCTCTGTGTTCACTTTTGTGAGCCAGGAACTGAGAATCTGGAGACAAATGGGAGTGTTTTTTACTTTTTGAAACCTGTACAACATCTGTGGTTGAGGGAAAGATAGGAAGTGGTCTGTGAGTAGAAGTGGTGCCTTGTTGTACTTGAATTTCTCATAGCAAATGCAACTTTGTTTTCTAGTCCTGTATTTCCCTCCTGCGCTGTCCCAGTTCTCCCGGTGCTGTTGCTCCAGTTGCATTCCCTCAGATGGTGCTTCAGGAGATGTTCTCCTCTTGGAGCATGTCTGGTGACTCAGGCACACATCTCCAGAGCATCTGCCGAGTGCAGTTGTCGTTATTAATCTGCCCCGTGCCAGTCTGTCACAGTACTGTCAGAGTTGCTTTCACTGCATGCTGCTATGGCTGGTTTGGGCTTCAGCAGGGAGTACTGGTGCCTGCTGTCCCATCAGAAGCTGCATGAGGTTTGCTGGACCTGCTGGGCTTCCCCGGAAGCTGCCTTGTTCCTGTCCCAAGTGTCCGCCAGCTGCAGCACATGGTGGATAGCAGCCCCTGCTCAGCCCTGGATGGCTTTCATGGCTCTGGTGGAAGAGTTAATGCCGAAGGAACCTGAGTGCTGCCTGCCTTCAGATGGCGTTAGCCAGAGCAAGCGTGTCCTGATTACGTAATGCTTCTATTTTCGATGCTGTGGGCGAGTGTTGTAAGTTAATACCATGCTTTGGAGTTCAGAATTAGAGATTCTTTGGAACCAGATACAACTTGGCATTATATCCAGAGCTTTGAGCGTTTTCATTTTTAACACAGTTGAATGAAACCTCTCACAGTTACTTTCATTCTTCCTCCTCTAGTTTGTGTCAGGGTTCTGCTTCCTGGGGTGCTGACCGCCATGTGGGCACTGTGCTGCTTCTAACAGTGGTTTTCTTCTTGAGGCCGATATCCCAGGCAGAGCCTGCTCTCAGGGGTAGGCTTCACACTTTCTTTTCCCTTCCACTGCAATGCCACCGCTCCCATCCCGGCACATCACCGTTAGCTTTTTTTTTTTGGTGTTGTTCATCACTCTCACATCACTGCTTAATGCCGTTCTGCCTTGTTTCTGACATGGTTTTCTCATCGCTTTGTAGCAGCAATTTGTTGCCTTTGGCTTCAGAGTAAATTGGGAAGTGAACAGTGCGTGTTTGAGAGCATATATTTTATTTTTAAAAAGTCCAATAAGAAATAGATATTCTTCATTTCTATTAAAAACTTTTTTTTTTTGTCAGTCCTTTTGTTTTGAGCGAAGGGGGTACTTTTAACAATTTTATCCTATGTGTGCTGTTGAAATTTACATAAATGAATTTTAAATACAGTTATGAGCTGTGGGAAGAAGTTATTGTCTCTGCACTGTGGATGCGGGACTTTATGCTGTGCTCCATCTTGCACTCGGTTAGTGTTTGTTCCCTTGTCCCTGCTCTGATGTTGTGATCTTTATGTAGGCGCACCAAACACAAACCAGCTCCAGTTTCACTTGGCTGTGTCGGTGTGGAAGTTGAGCACTCAAGCTGTTCCAGTGAAGTCAATCCCAACCATGTGCTCTAACTTCTCTTGCTTTGATGGATTGGGACCTCCATCTCAGAAATTTTCTGGTGTGCCTTTCGGTCATCTGTCCAAAGCTGTCTTTGACAGAAGCCGGTTCAGCCCCTGCCAGGGTTGATGTGGGCTCTGACTGCCCTGCTCACGGCCTGAAACCCAAGCAGTGTTCCTGTGATTTGGTGGGGTCCTGCCTGGAGCTTCTGTGGGTGTGCTCACCTGTGTCAGAGCCAGACTTCGAGCCCTGGAATGACTGCGCTCTGCATGTTGGGGGAGCTGATGACAAAGCCTGAGCTGAGTTACAGCTGTGGGCATGAGACTTTGCTCCATTCCTGTTTGGGAGAGAGGTACAAGATGACCGCTCTCCTATCCTTTCCAAATCTGCTTTATCTCCAAAAGGGAAACCAGCCTGCTAAATGACTGTTTACAGATTCTGTAAGTTCTTTTTCATGATGCTGTGATGATGAAGTTCTGGTAATAGAGCATATGATGAAGTTTTTTGCTGAAGTTCGGGATTTGGGCAGGTTGGCCACATGCACTGTAATGAGCGAGAACCTTTCCAAACATGTCCAGAGAGGAAAGCTAACAAAGCGCAGTGAGTCCGCTTGCTGACGTGCCAAATACCAGCCGCTGGTAAGTGCTCTTGTGGGGGCAGTTAGGGGGAGAGCAATTGGACTTGGAGCTGGTGATTATTCCATTGCAATGGTTGAATTTCTTTCAAGTGTAGTGGTGTTTTGAGTTCTGGGGACAATTACCAGCTCTTTTAGATGTCTTTTTATTTCCAGAGCTTAAAAATGGTCATTTGGGGCAGATCTACTTGAATAGCATAGCTTGCTTTTAAGGCTACTTGAAGTCCTGACTTTATCAAGACCCAAGTTGTGGTGTTACTCGATCCAGTCTGGGGGTCTGTTCCTGAGAGGTCGGGGATTGGGCTGTGGCTGTGTGCATTCATAAGCACAGGAGCGTAAAGGAAAGGTGCAAGCATGTTTTCTATGTATAGAGGAATAGATTATTATATTTAATTTATAATCTCCACTAGTTTCTCTCTGATTATTTAAAGTAGACTTCCTTGGAGAGCTGTTCAATTAATCTAAATTTGTGTCAGGGCGTTTTCTGGGGAAGGGGTGGCTTTTTTCCTGGGCCGGGTGTGTGAAGCCGGTCAACGTGTCAGGCAGTGAGCAAGGGGCTTTCTGGCTGTCTCAGTGCATGGGTGGCACAGGGCTGTCACTGCCCCTGGGCTACTCCACCTGCCTGCAGGGCTGCGGAAGGGCTGTCTCCCATCTGAGCCATCAGCACAGCTAGGGAGGCTGAGTCAGTGGCAGCTCCCATCCTGTAGCCCATGATGTGGGTGCATGTAGCTGCCAGAAGTAGCGGTGGGGATTTTTAGTGTTGGAGCACTTGGGCACCTGCCAGCTGGAGTCTTTTCCCATTCTGATTGAGATCGGTATACTTACCATAAATGTTTCCTCTTAAAAACTAAAGCAAGAAATGCACGGAAAGTGCAGGGACCATGACCATCCTCATGGACACTGGCATAGTGGGACAGCAAGACAGCAGCCAGCTCTGTGGATGGCGGCACTGGGGCTCTGCCTTCGTGCCTGCTTTGGGTTTTGTGTTTTTGAAGGGCGTGTGGCAGAGATGTATAATGAATAGCTCTCTGTTCTTCACAACCTGAATTTTCATTGCAGGATCCCCAGGGAAGCATTGCTGGCTCTACTCAGCGAGGAAGAAGCATTATGCAAAGCCACGGTTTGAATTTTTTCAGCTGATTTGGAAGGGTAGGGACAAGAGAGAGGAAGAGTGCAGTTGAAAAAGGGGAGAATAACTACGCAAATAGTCCGTGTATTTTTGTTCTTGCTGTTTTTCTGTATAAAAAGGGAGTTAGTTGTTGTAGCTCTAAGTACTGTTAATGTTTCAGTGATGTTCTACTTGTGTTAGCTCATCTCTGCAGTGACTTGGGTGAGAGCTCTGTGTTGTGGGCTTGTTCTTCCCGCCTGCCCTTGTTGCACGGAGCGCTGGCACTGTGCTTTCCTGCTTTGGGCTGCTCGGAGCTTTCCTGGGAGGGGATGAACACAGCTTATTGTTAGGTAAATAAAGCCACCGTGTGGTTTTGTCATGGCAACCTGCTCACCTGGAGGTGGATTCAGACCTCTCTGAAGTCACCTGCAGGATCTGGTAAACGAGTCTGTGGGAGCGGTCCTGCCGGGGAACAGGCGCAGTGCCCAGCATCCGGTGCAGCCTGGCTGAAGGCAGGGCGGTGCTGGGCGGGCTGTGGGCGCGCTGCTGGCACGTCGCTGTCTGGCCAGGAGGTTGGCGGGCTGTGTGGCAGCAGCCCTCGGTGAGGTACCCCTGTGGGTACTGCAGCGGCCTGCAGGAGCCATCGGACCTAAGCATGGCCGTTTGCCATGGCGGCCTTGTGCCGGGCTGGGCTGCATGGCAGGGGTTGGAGGGCCCGGGGTGCTGCGTCATGTTCCTGTGGTCCTCAGAGTGACGGGAGGATTGTTGTGAGTTGGGAGCTTTGTGCTGCACAGCTGCAGTTCTGCCTGCTTCACCCACAGCTGCAGCCCAGCAGAGAGGTGTTTGTGGAGCCCTTGTTTTCTCAGCTCTGTAACTGTGTGATGGTGGGAAGGTGCTCTGAAGTTCAGGAGTGTTGAGTGGAGCCAGAGTCCTCGCTGCCTGAGGAGGAGCGCTGAGGCTGAGTGCAAACAAACCGCCTCCTCTCCTCCCTCTCATGTTCAATTTTATGTTCTGTGACAACACTTGCTAAAAACCCAACACAAGCAGTCAAAGCTGAAATGTGCTAATCTATGGCAAAAAGCAGGAAGCTTTTTGGTTGTTTTTTTTTTTTTTTTTCCCAGTAATGGATTGTATGGGAATTGTTGAGTCATGGCCTGAACCGCTGATTGAGCACCTGGGGAAAGGACGAGGTCAGCTCTGGGAGCACAAGTGAAGGCAATTCAGCTGTATGGCAGGAAGGGGTGGAGCCTGGCTGCACCTGTCTTAGACCTCATTTAAGGGCTGACTACCACTGGGGAAGGATTTCTTTGTGGAGATCCCTCCATAGTAGAGCTTTCCCCTGTGAATCTGGAATCTTCTGACACGGGTAAGTGATCTTCCCCTCCTTTATAGCACCTTTCTATCATGCTGATCCTTCATCATTACACCTGGTGAAACACCTTTTCCCATCATACTGATCTGTCTGGTTGCTACATGGGTCAATGTGCATCACGTAGGTGCAGAAAGTGAAACTCTTGTTGCATGTTTTTTAAGGCAGTGGGTTTTGGTCAGGGTTTGAAAGCCAGAAGTGAAGGGCAGATGTTGGTGTGCGAAGTGAATGAGCTGTAGCCCTCTGCCCATTCCCTGCTCTCGAGAGCTGCAGGAATGACTGGTGTACTCCCTGACACCCAATGGTCTCTTGTGTTCCTCTTGTGTTCCTTTTCACACTTCTATTGGGTCAGAAATCATTGAGATTTCCTATTATGTACAGGACACAGTGTGATGTCAGTTGTGGAAGTGAATGCTGCGTGCATTTAAATCCATAAATCTGTGGTGGATCCCATGTGTACCAATTGAGATGGGAGTCTGGAAGGGAGCTTTATTTCATGTCCTGTGCTGCAGTGCCAGAGAAGAGCTGCTGTTACAGGCTGCTTGAGGAGGAACATGTGCAGATGTCCATATCGTCTGCTCATAGAATTTTCTGCATCTGGGAGTCTCGCTGTCTGCATGCTGTCAGGATGTTGTAGGCCGCTCATCTTCTTGTGTCCTCCATGGGTGCTGGCACGATGTGGAGAAAATAGTGATGGTGAAAGTGACCTTAAATGCTTCTTGATTTGCATGCAACACAAATTCCACTTGTGCTAAAAGAAAACACTGTAGGCAATTTAATGCATTATCCAGGAAAAAGGCTGGGGATTCTAAAAGGGTCTGCAGTGAAGAGCCGCTGGTTCCATGTATGTGGGAAGGTCGGGGTGGAGGAGTGCTGAGTAGTTTGATTCCCTTTTTGTTTGTTCATCTGAGGTCACCTGCTGATGTCATTCAGGCTTAGAAAAGCCGTACTGATCCAGGAGTGGAAGCAAAAGGAGGGTAGAGATGGCGATGTTTGCAATTAGCTACTTAGGTGATAAACATATATATCATCGTGACTGATCTATCTATCATAATACAATTTCCATCACTTTGATATATTTGGGTGATGGTGAGGGGAGAGGAAGCTTTCTTTCCCTGAAAAATGAATTCGAAGCACATATTAATGTTGTTCTCTGTCCTTGCAATCTCCTCCCCAGCAGAGTATAAACTTTGTGGAGCACAGTCGTTTTTAATGCCATCACTGTCGTGCCTTTGCACCTTTGCAGTGAGCTCATGAGTTCACAAGAGGCAAGACCTGCACTGGTGCTGAGATGTGCTGTTTCGTGTGTATGGTAAGCACAGAACTCCTCTTCTGCTTGCTCTTCTTGATGGCTTTTTCCTTGTTTAAGAGTTAAGCTTGAATTACATCTGTACTGTATTCCTGGTTTGATGGGAGATCTGAACAGTTGCCAAAATACGATCATCAGTGTCTTTGGGCTCTGGAGCCCTTATTTAAGGAGCCAGGAAGGAGTCTGCAGTGGGCAAGCACTGTTGGAGCACTTGGTGGCATGAGCCAAAAGGATTCTACCTGATGCCAAAAAGATGCTCTTTGGGGCACAGTGTGTCACCCAAAAGAGAAGTTTGCTTTTTGGATCAGGAGAGGGATATTGTTAAACATGCAGCAGCATGAAGGTCTTCTCCTTTTAATGAAATTCGAAGGGAAGTTCTTACTGAAGGGAATCTCTTGAGCTCCTTTTAATGAACTGTGCAGAGCAACTTTAGCGTGTCCTTTTAAACAGGGTAGTGAGTGAAAATGCAGTAGACTGGTGGCAGGGCCACTGGAAACTCCTTTCCAAGCCTTAGTGCAGTCGTCGCCGGTGCGAAGTGCTCTCCTTGCTGCAGTGCTGCTCAGCGCTGCTCCGGGGAGCAGCTCGTGTGCTGCCAGCAGATTGCTTATGGCACACGTTTGTTAGTGAAGGGAGGTTCAAGTCTAACCAGCGTGAAATGGAAGAAATTGAAGTCAACCCTCCTACCTAGCCAATAGAGCTAGCACTTTCTATCATGAAAAAGTGGATGATGTCCCTCTTTTGCTGTGGTCTCCTTCCCTTCCCCAGATAGAGCCTTTGATTGTTGCTGTGCTTTGGAGCAGAGAACCTCCATGGCAGTGGGCTGCTGCCATCAGAACTGATCGATAGTGGCTATTTTTTTTTTTTTTTTTTGTTAAACATTTCTTATTTCAGAGATTAAATATTGTACTAGACGTTATGATTCGAGGTCGCTTTAACCTCCTACCTCTGGGCTGAGACAGCTCATCTGCCTCTCATTTTTCAGGCTTTGTTACATAAGTATTTGAAGTCATATGTAGAATAATAAAAGCTTGGAGCTCTCTTATGGCAGCAGTTAAAAAGGGAGGAAGAAGCATAAGAGCCATGGGCTGTGTGACAGTGAATACTCTCCCGACCTCTGATCAGAATTCAAAGTAGGTTCACACCATTTGCCTTCCATCTTAATTCACCGTGTTAGTTGTTAACCTCAGCAGGATCTTCCCGAAGAAAATTAGGTTTGAATTGTATTAGGCAAATTAAAAATACATAAATAAAAGTTAAACCCAGAAGGGGAATCCCTTCTGAATGGGGTACTTGTATGGAAAGGGGGAGAGGTCTTGCTTAAAGAAGTACAGAATAGATGTTTCTTCGCATAGCCAGCTGAGTCTGGCAAGCAGTGAGCCTGAAAGAGTATGATGTTGTCCTCATCCTGTCCATCTTGGGATGACATTAGCCAGAAGGGATAAGTAAAGGACGTTTGCTCTGGTGCCACTCAAGTGCAAGGTTAAGATGAAAGCTGCCAGCCTGTTTGGGATCCCTGGCACTTGAGATGACAGAAGCCTGAGTTTTGCTTCTTCAGTTAAATAATCTGCTTGCCTGACATTCTTTCTCCCTGCTATTTTTCTTTGTTTCTGGTTGTTGGGTTTATCGTGAAAGCAGCCTTTGTTTTGCTCCAGAGATGATTGTGTAGATCTGATCATGCTGCAGCAGATAAGTCTATTCACTTCGGAAAGAAACTGGAATCCTTTAGGGGAAACGCAGCCGCATGAACGGTTAGTTGTTTGTTTTTCTATGCATGTGTGTATTTCCATACACTTTTCTAGCAAGTGCATATGTGATAGTTCCATGCTTGAAGGGACGTTGTACAGAGGAGGTTGGTGTTGGGAATTGATTTTGGTGGTGAAGAGGTGATTTGCAGTGTTGTTTCTCTTCCCCTAAAGGAACATTGTCGAGTATTGCAGGAGGAGATTAGGCACTTAGTCTTGCTCTTCTAATCTGAATAGTTGTTTGAAAGTCTAATTTTAACGCAAGTGCTCCTGAACCAAATTTGTTGTTCTCCACTGGCAGTTAGTTTTGAAAGTGTATCTGTAATACTTACCCAGGATGGTGAGGGGGAGTCATCTCAACCTCTGCCAAGAGGAAAACACAACAGTTGGGAGAGGCACAACATGTCAATAAATATTTTATTGACATGTTCCAAACATATTGGATGTAAATGTACACAGTATCTGAGATTCGTTAAGTTTCCGTGTGAATTGTTATGTTCCTGTAAAGCCTGGCTCACTAATTGGCTGCAGGGTGATGAGTGTTGGCGGTGCTGCACCAGCCCGGGAGCTGGGACTGCAGCTCTGGGGACATCTCATCTCGCCCAGCCCCGTGGTGAGACCTGAAGGCAGAATTGTGCCTCTGCGGTTTGGGAACCAGAGTGTTTATCCGCAAAGTAAAGAGTGGGAAAAATTTGATTAAATCTGCAATTTGGTGCGAGTATCGCAGGTAAATGGAATCTTACAGAAATGTGTCCTCCTGACTTCTATCAGCTTCCTTGTAATTTGAAGGTTTTCCATTAGATGCGCAATAAAAGTTGCGGTGTTCTGAAGATGTGCCCTACTTCCTGTGCTTGCTTTCCAGTTGATGATCACTAAAAAGAAAAAGTACATCCAATTTTGGGTGTACAGTGTGAGTCCAAAAAGTTATACAACACTTATTTTGATGTCTTTCTTCTAAAGCTCCTTTGCTGGAGTATTTTGTGGCTTTCATGATGTTTATTCAAATTGGATTTCTGGGGCTCAGGCCTCGGCTCCCTTCCAGGTGGGCTCTGTCAGTCCTTGGGGTGCACAGCCCACCTGCCCCTAGCACCAGGGCCACCAGCGTGGGTTCATCGCCTCAAGAGAGCACATCATAAAGAGCTGAGGCTTCGGTGGGGCTTTCGGGAGATGCTTCCAGGCTGGAGCTCCTGTTCACCTTAAAATTAAGATGATGATTTGTTAAAAGTAAGTTTTCTCATGCATACTGAACTGTCACAGGAGGTAGGCAGGAAGTCTGTATAAACGTGTTGCTTATCCTTCATTTAGTAGCACGTCATGCATTAAGGTACCCAGTGATAATCATGTTGCACAAAACTATTCTGGAGCCTTTCTGGGGAAATGTTCTGTGACTGCCCTGTCCTGTTTCCCTTGCACTGCTGAGCCGTGCTCCAGCACCACACTGCAAGCACTGCAACGTGTCCTGCTGCCTCCTTGTTGCCTGAAGTGAAGCTGAGCTGTGTGAGCACAGCAATGGGAGAAGAGAAGACACTGTGCTGGGGGCTGTTCTGCCAGTGAGTGCTGATGACAGGAGTATTGTCAGAGCCCTGTGCTGTCGTCTTTTTTTCCATTACCTTGCATTAGATAGGCTGTTGGATTAGATGTTAGTGATTACAGTCTCCAGCTCTGCCTTTTAGAAAGACCTTCTGGGTTATCAGGAAAGAACAAAACAAACTTGCCAATTGCCATAGGAAATGTTTGAAGAAGCGGGAAATGCAAGGCACCTATTGCTCTTTTTTATCTGCAACCTTGATCAGAAGCACTGTACATCACACAGCGCCTTCCTGTACCGTGCCCACCTGGGATCTCAGTCTGCAGCTAGAGCTGCGCCTCACCGAAGAAAATCACTTAAATTCTGTCTGGAAAGGTGAAGGGAAAGGCCAAACAGAGCTAACTTCTGTCATCTCCTAGCAAGCAAAACTCCTCAAATGTTAGCTGTGGAAATGTGCCTTTGTTGCAGAGAGAAGCGCAATCCTCCCAGCACTGTGTCTAATCTTGACACGAACTGAGCACAGGAAGTCTTCATAGCCGTGGACTTTCTCCTCCTGCATCTGCTTTTCCCTTCCTTTGGCTCACCTGGCTGGAGCCCGGCCCTGTGGTATGTGTGGATGTGATGGGACTTGAAAAGAGAGTTGCTAGATGAGCTGAGCAATGCTTTTTTTCCATTTTGCCATTTTAATCTTAGTTAAACCTCTTAGTCAGAGGGTGATTTCCATTTCGTCTTGAGTTACACTGGGCTTCCATGGCTTATTTCAAGCTAGAGCTTGCCTCCTTAAACTTCTGATGTAAGCCCTATTACTGCATTACCCCAGTGGCTGCAAGGAGCCACTCTGACTCCTGGGCATATAAATACTTTGTTCTGTGCCTTTGTTTGTCAGACGTTTGGGTTTGGTATGAGCACGAACAGAAGAGTTTATTCTTGTTTCAGGGGAAAGGCAACAAATGTTTATCTGAATGATCAAAGTAGAATTTATGGGGAAACACAATGGAAACTATTCTTGGCTGTTTAGAAGCTGATGTACAGGAGTAAGCCAGGAGCAGAAGTGAGTGTACATGCTTTTCCTGGGCCCAAACTGCAGTGTTTCCACTGAGCAAATGCTTTTTCTTTGTGTATGTCTAAGACTGACTATGGGTTTGTGAAGAACAACAAAGAGTTGTGAAAAACAGCAGCCCTACTCCTTCTGAAATACTTCTTCAGTGAAGCCACAGAGAGGGTGAGGTTTTTATTCTAGAATTATTATGTGGTATCGCTCCTTTGCACTTTCCTTCCACCTCCTGACCTGACGCACAGTTTGTACTACCACAGGCATGAAGAGACTGTTTCCCTGCTCTTCCTGAGGTGGGTGGTGGCTGCTCTGCTGTGTCCTGGGTTAATCAGCCCACTCCTGGGCTTGGGCTGTTCCACTGTCTCTCCTCCAAAGCTCGCTCTTGCTCAGATGAGGACAGCACGCCCAGCCCACTGCCCGCACTGCTGTCATTGCGGCGCCTGCTGACCTGTTAGGTTTGCTCTGATGAGGTGTGATGGGCTCAGGGCAGGCAGGCAGCAGGGGCTCAGGTGTGTGTTGCATTGCTTTACCAGACGTATTTTGCATTTTAGTCTTCCAGTGACGTGAAGATGCAGTAAGTCTGCTGGTGCTGCAAACCCCATTCTTTCAAATAGATGAATTGTGTGCTGTGTTTTCTCCCACTGTGTGTGCTAAGAGAACTGTAGGAGCACAGTAGGAAGCTGTAGTGAATTGTGTGCAGCCCCAGGAGCAGCGGGGCTGTGTAACCCTTCTTGAGCCAGGTGCTCAGTATGACTTGGAGTCATAGAATGGCTTGGGTTGGAAGGGACATCAGAGATCATCCAGTTTGAAGGTGTTTTTTGGGACTTCATTTGTGTAGGACCTGGTGACCAGGTTCCTTGGTGGTAGCACTCTGTGGCCCCTCTCTCAGAGTACAGAGGTGCTGCTGGCTCCTTAATTGATCTTGCCTATTCTTGAGGAAAGCAAAGCCTTTCTTAAGCTTATGTGGTAACAAAGACAGTGAAGTCTTTCTGCTGTTTGTTTTACAGCAGAGTACATTAACACTGGAGCTTTCTTCTGTCTTTGTGCTTGGGTGCCTCTGTGACCAGGGGTGTCAGACCCTGTTCTACCCTACGTTCCTCTATTTTCTTGCAAACTTTTCCTGCTTTGTCTCAACTGGGTGCACCTCTGCTTGTCCTGGACCAGAGCAGTTCCTTGCTGTTCCCTTCCATGCAGCAGCTGTCTGTGGGCTTCATTCTTCAGATGGAAATCAGTGTAGCTAACTTCATGCCAGCTCAGGCTGCGCCATTATTTCAAGGACTGTATGTTGGAAAGTCAGGAAAGTTGCAGAGTTCAAAGACTCCTCTTGCTTTCTTTGACTGTTTACTGATAGACCTGTGTGGCTTCTGAGATCCAGCATAGCAGTGTTCCTGTTGTGGAGCTCGTGTAGGCTATTCCAAGAAGGATAATGCTTGCAAGATGCTAAATGTGTGACTTGTTTGTGGAGTGGGAAGAGTACCTACTGGTGTCCTATGTCTAATGCTTTCATTATCTCCTGCTGACCCCGATGTGTGCCCATGGGTAGCATCACTTCTAGCACTGCCCTCGGCCACACGACCACAGCACTGTGCAGCAGTCTGGGTGTGCCTGCAGAGCCAAGGGTAGCTGCAGCCTTTCCAAATCCACGACCGCACCTCTTCCCTCCCACACTTAGCATTTGGAATAGCAGCATCCAATTATGGCCACGAGACACTGCAAGAGCTTCACAGAAGGGTCATTATTTTGTCACCTAGGTGACAGTTTGTTACCCTGCCAGTTGTCTGCTGCAGTAAGCCTCTTCATGTACAGCTGACACGGACACTTGTGACAAAGTGGGTAGCTGCATCCTTAGTGTTTGTATCTCTGAAAAAACTCAGTTTTCAACTGTTGCCTCTGTGATGAGGTTGCTCTGAATTGGTGAATTCAGCTGTGGTCGCGTGCTTTCCCTCTTTCTGATGCAGGTGACACAAAGGGTTGTCCTGATTTAGGAGTGCTGTTAGAAATGTGACTGTTCAGAAGCACCAGGAGACGTGCAGGTGCTGTTCCTGTTTGCTGATAGGTGCACAGAGAGTGGTGCTGGGACTTGTGCCAGGCTGCCAGCAGCCATCGTGGGGCAGCCTTTGAGGCTGGCATCAGGCTGCTGCATGTAAATTAACGTTAACCATGCCTTCTTCTGAGAGGGCTTTCAAGGCTATCCACTATGAATTTATACTGCAAGGCAGGAATGCTAAAACTGGATGATTTCTCTATGGAGATGTTGGGTATAGCTTCAGTGTTTTAAGTCTTCTTTTATGTTTGATTTTTACACTGCGCTTCAGTGAGTAATGGTGGTATCAATCAGCTCGGAGACATGGAAGCATACAGGTGCAAATGCTGGGCTCCTCCTGCAGCACACATCCTCGTGCTCTCAGTAGGATGCTCCTGAGCACAGGAGGCCACGGGAAGCAAAGGGAGCTGAGGGAACTTGCTGCCCAGCATCTGCTGGTGGTCTGCCATCCGCCGCCTCTTGAGGAATTGTTATCAAAGGTACTCTCAACTTGGGGAGTGCACTGTAATCCTTCCAAGTCATTTAAAGCGGTGTAGGCAGTTAAAGACTAATTTTGCATGCAGTGACCTCTTTATTTTTTAACCGCTTTGCCTCCAGGATCCTTAGAAATAACAAACAAATGCTTTGAACACACCAACCCCCTTGGAAGACAACGATTTCATTGTGGCTGTGAGCATGACATACATTGCGTAAATATTGGTGCTTACATGCCTGCTGATTCTTTGTCCTTGGATGCTGAGTCTTCCAGCCCTGCTGGTTCTGTTTTGTAAGAGCTTGGGAGGAAACAAATCAACAATGAAAGCTGCTGAAGTTAGTGATTGGTCAGGACCACCTTTCTAGCTTGAACTGTTTAGCAAGGTGGATTTTTTTTTGACTAATGTGATCAGACCAGTGTATCTGTGACTTCAGTTTAGCTGACCACCATTGCTGTTGCACTTTTATGCTTTGTAGATGTCTTTGTGTTGGTTGTTGCGGTGTGCAGAAGGGCTTCACAAATGCGGTTGAAACCCTGTCCATAAGAAAAGTAACAAAGCCCTCTCCTTCTGGAGGCAGGGGGAGGCAGGAGAGTGATGCGCAAAGGAATTGTCCTTGTTACAAACTCGAGATGTGTTGCATTATATCCCTTTTTCTGTCATGGCTTCTGTGCACAGGCAGCAGCACGCTCCTGCTGCAATGCAGTCGTGCTGCTCTTTTAGCTCATGTAGTAAGGTATTGAGTTAAGGAGCTGAAAGTCCCAGTTTGCAAACCCTGCTGATGACTGGTGGAGGAGGTAGGTTTAGTTTCCTGAAGGCTGCATATAACTCCAGTGGAGCTAAGAGTTGTTCTCTGCTTGTTTCTGTAGCTAGGCTGTACTTCCTTGCAGAGAATGAAATGTAAATCTCTACATGATCTAACAGTTGTTTCCTAAAATATGAAGAAAATCAAAGAACGAAGAATGTGTGTGGTTCAGAGCTGCTTGAGAAGCTGAAATATTGACTGAAGTAGCTGAGAGGGGAAGAGAAAATAGGATTTCGTATGTTTTTTTTTTCCTAGCTTGTTTAATGCACTATATTCATCTTTGCTAGCCAAGCCTTTTAAATATGTCAGAGTAGTTGTGTGTGGGTGCTCCTGTAATTGTTAGGTTGCTACTGAAATATAGACACAGAGAGGGTAATTTTTGGTGCAGGATCTCACTTTTTGGATCAAAGACCTTTTGTAAAACTTAGAGGCAAGTGTAAGAAAGGGCCGAAATGGGACCTGCAGACCAGCTTGGGCTGGGGCGCTGCCTGGTAGACTTGTGTAACCTTTGAGTGCCTCCTGGCTCTACAGCCCTTGGATGCTGCTACTTCATGGAAAAAGTTCTAAATATAGTGCTCGTTTGTTGTTGAAGAATAACTTTGGAGAGTGGACGCTACAGTTTCCAGCTCCTTGCAGAGCAGGAGCAGCGTAGGAGCTATGTACTGTGAGTGAGACCCTTCATGTTTGTCCACTCCTGTAATATTGCTGGGCACCTTCATAATTCACTGGGTTACTTATTTGCCGAATATTCAATTGAAAGCCTGTCTGACATGGAATGCTCCCTAAAATGAGATCTGAGGCTCTGAGGCATTTTTTGCCCATGGAGATACTGTCTTTTCCTTCCCGTTTTGCCTGGTGTGTCTCAGCTGCAGGTGTGGGATTGCTGTCCAGATGTGCACTGATAGCACTGAAGGGATCAACAGAATTGGCAGAAGTGGTTTGGGAAGGAGTCAGCATTACTGCAGGCTAGAGGAGGGAGAAGTGGAACCTAGGAGAAGGTGAAGAAGTTTACCTGAGGTTGTGCTGAAGGGCCTGAAACCTCTGCTTCCCAAAACCCCGTACTTTCACCCAGCCTCATTAACCCAGGTGCTGTCCTTCACTGAAAGTTCAGAAAACTCGCATGGTTTTGGCCACCCACAGAGTGAATCTGCATCCTTGCTTGCTCTGCTCTCCCAGAGCTTTACCTTACAAGACCTTGCTGTCTTGAGCAGTTGCCCCATACAGTGCCTGCTTCATTGCTGGTTCCTTTCGCTAACTTTTGCTTGAAAGTCAGATTCTTCTCTTTTTGCTTTACTTCCTTGTAGAGCTCTTCCTTGTTTCTGCTGCTCATTAAATCCTGCAGCTGTGTTATTTAACATCATAAAGCCTTTAGAGATACCATTCTTATACAAGGATACAAAATGGATGTGCATTGTAATTCTAGTCTTGGGGTGGCAAGCTTCTTCCTCATGGAACTTCTATGGCTTTGTAAAAGCTTTTACTTACCTTTTTATTTAGTTAGATTATTTTAATGCTTTTCTGATTCTTAATGGTTTGTGTGTTGGTAAATATATTTCTAATGCAGTTATTAAGTTATAATGTAATTATGCACGTAAAATTTATACAGGTGTGAGTTTGTGAGAATGTGCATTATTTCTCTTTCTGTAGTCCAGCAGCAGGGACTTGACATCTTGGCACAGTTACAGATGGCTGCCTCACATGAGCAGAGCATTCCCATCCCACTGCAAACCAGCACAGCTAAACCATGTGTGGCGTTGGGCCTCCATGGCTCGTGGTTGGGATTGAGCTGGCTCTCCTCCGTTGGGCTGTGTTGTTTTTTTTTACAGCAGGTTACTTGGTGTGTGTGCAGCAGGGCTTTCTCTTCTGAGGGTGGAGGTCACGGGTGGCAGCAGCAGGGAGCGGTGCGACTGGAGCCAGTAACTCCTGGAAGCTTTGTCTGCATGTGGTTTTCAGGATGTTGTGTGCGTGTGTTTTTAAATCTGAGTGCTCATTTCAGAGCCTGCTGCTGTGTTCTTCCTGTGCTCATGCACACCTTCAGGGGAAGGGGCTGCTGCAGAGCTGGGTGCCGGGATGCGGGGATGGTGCTCTGTGCTCGTGGGATGTGCTCACCTGTGCTTCCATGGGCCTGACAATGGAACCCCCTTCAGCTGGAGGTGTGGAAAACAGCTCAGGCTCAGTGTGTGTGTGTATGGAAGTGAAGGCAGGATGCCTGCAGGACTGGCCCTGTGTCTTGCAGGACATCCTGGCAATGCCTTGTGTCATACACTTCAAATAATTGTTAAAAGCATTTTCTCTCTTATTTTTTTTTTCCTTCCCCTCCAAATTACCCTGGCCAAAGCAAATAGGATGAAGAATTAGAGCAAGCTGAGACTGGTATTATATATAACATACTAAACTATGACTCCAGCAGCAATTAATGCAAAGGAATGAACATTTTACAGTGCCCTGCGGTTATCCTTAGCTCTCAGTGGTAAACTGAAGACAGCCTGATGTCTATGTGCTCACCAGGCTAACTGCCACTATGACTGCTCGTTTTCTTCTCTGTTTTCAGGCTTCTCTCAGGCTACCCTCCTTGCCCTTTTGTACTGACCCAAAAGAAGAGTATTACTGTTAGTGCAGTTGATTTGACCCCGAGCTGAGTGCTGATACTGGAACATGGCATGTAGTGCTCAGCATTCAACATGGTGTGGCCAGGACTGGCAGTAGCTCAGGGAGCCTGATCCCTTGGAAAAGGAGAAGATGCAGTTTGCAGAGACTTCTCTGACCGAGAAGTGTTCAGGTGCATGCTTTGCTTTAAGCCCAGGGTAGTCCTGCCCACCCTGGAGCCGCTCGTGTGTGTGTGGTCATCCTTCAGAAAGGTAGGGGAGCTCTGCAGGTGTACAGCTTTGGGTTGGCATAATAATCTTCGGTAAGAAACTTTCTGTCCTGGTGAGAAGTACAAACAGGAACGTCAGTCTGGTTCCTTTCTCGTTGAAAAGGTACTGCTTGTACCCCTTTGTCCTCCCATGCTTTGTTTCACGGTAAAGTTGGTGTAGAAACTGCACAAAGGATAGCAGCACACTGTGGAGCTTAGTTTGGTCGTGGCAGCCGTGGAACAGATAGGAGGGCTGATAGTGTGTCCCATGTCGAGGTGGCTGCGTCCTGCCCTGAGCTGCTACTGCTTGGTGGTGGGGAGAGGAGGAGGAGGGGGGCTGAGCCTCAGCCACTGCTGCATGTGTGCAGTTCTGCTGTATGGAGAACATTTGAGTGGAAATGGGAGGAAATGCACTCTCTAGGCAAGAAAAAGAGTTTGTAATGTAAGAAAACGCTGTCACTTACTGCGTTTTTTTTTTTTGCTTGGAAGCTATAGTCAACACATGCTGTAATGCTGCTCGCTTGTGTGATACAGTAGCTGCACGACACGTCAGATTTATTACTTTTGGTTTCCCTTTAAAGAAGTCCTGAATCTGGAATCAGAAGAATGCTTGTTTCCTCCTCAGCTACAGAAGGGGAAAAGACTCAAAATGACATAAATCAAAAATTATATTAAAGGCCAACAGAACAGATGAAAACTGTTTTGGAAGATTGTCTATAATGTTTGGCAGAAGAGACTAATATGCTGTGTTTTTTGGCTGAATTTGTAAATGAGAAATACTCTGGGGTCTGTCTCCTCAAAATGATCTATTTTTGTATATTTCATGTATGTATGTTTCAAAAAAAACCAGCAGGGGTGATTTTTTGGTATACAATGTATGTACTAAAGCATGTGTAATTAATACTTAATTATATGAATGTGTTACAAACAGTCAATTACAATTTTATACAGAATATTCAGGCTTTTTCTCTAATAGCTGTGCTCAGGCCCTGCAGCTGTACGTCAGTGGGAGCGCAGAGCTGTAGGTGTGTGCTCAGCCCTTCTGGTGGTGGCACTGCGCGGAGCTGGGAGGCAGGAGCTGCCCTGCCTGCGTCTGGCAGCCACGGCATGGAAGTGAGCAGCCAAGTGCAGCCGAGTGAGTTGGCTTGGTGTCTGTTTGCTCTTCAGTAAATTTCTTATGACGTGTTCCTTCCCCTTTTAATGCATTTTTAAATTTAGTTGTGTGGTTGTGTTCTGTGTAACTGAGTCACGCCACAAAGGATGTAGTGTGGGATGATCGGTTCAAGCTGCTACTTCCTCCTGTGATACCCTTCTGCCTCCAATTCTAGGATGCTTCTGACACTCAAGGCAGAGGGAGTTACCTTTAGACTGCTGGTGTTACTCTGCTTTTGATCTGGGAGGTTTCTGTACCCCTTTTCCAAACTGGAATCCGCTGTGATTTCTGCCTTGTTCTGTGCACAGCACACAATGAATATCCTTTCTTCCATTTTCTCCCGGAACAGAGATTAGAATGCTTTGCAGGGGAAGTGTGACCCTCTTACCTCTGTCACTGCAGTGCCTCTGTCTGGCACTGTTTGTGCTCCTGAACTCAGCTGCAAAGTTAGGGCTTAGGTCATCTCACAGAGATTGTGAATTTCCATGTAAAAAGGTCTTTCTGTGTAGAGCTGCACATGTGTCTGTGTGTCTAACAGCTCTGAGTTGCTACTGACACCACTCAAAGCGCTCACAAAGAGAGCAACAATTAAAAGCTAGAAATGACAGTAGGGACAGGGCACGTGAAAGCGGCAGTGGGTTTGGGTTCCCAGGCACATCTCCAGGCTGACCCTTTGGGTTTGGGAGGGGATGCAGCCAGCAGAAGCTGTGGGTACCGGCACTGCACTCCTGACTACTGAAACCAACGAGTGTGGTAGATGAAGACTCCAGAACTGCCGAGACTTACCCCAAAACGTGTCCATGTGAGAGCATCCTGGGGTGGCCCTGTGGAGCTCCTCCTGTCCCAAAGTAAGTTCCGTGTGCAGTGATGTGCCCAATGCTACAGACAGCCTAAGCACTACATGTAAACAGCTTTGTCGGCCACTTTTACTTTCCTTGCTCATATTGTACACCTTAAATGTGCTGTTTCTTTTGGCATAAAGGCAAAATCGCTGCTTATGGGAACTGCATACAAAAAGCTCTTTGAAAAGAGCTTTATCAGAGTACAAAGTACTTGGAATTGAAAACCCCTAGAGGGTTGCTTTATTTTCCCCCTTCATTCAAACTTGTAGTGGTGCAGGATCGAGATACATCGTGCCCTATTTTCAGCTGATTTGCATGTTAGAGAGAACGGAGTAATTGGTGTTTAACCAGAACAAAAGAGGATCTGTTTGCTAAAAGAAAAAGAATTCTTGAAGTAGACCCTAATACATATACTGCCTTTGTCTCTTCTCTCATTAAGAATTGAATAGGATGGCCTAGTAATTAGAATGTGGAAGGCACTGCTTTGGTGTTGATGCTTTTTGAGCTAATTGGTTTGAAAATTATATTTGATGTAGCTCTAAGGGATGTTGGCACAACACCTTCTTGGGACATGGACATCCTGTACGCCCGCTAACTGCGGGTGCAGGCGCTTGGAGGCAGAGGTTGAGGTTGGGGACTGTTGGGTGGGTTTTTTCATGCGTGTGTTTTTGGGTTTTGTTTTAAAAAGCTGTGTTTACCTTCCCAACTGAGTACACAGGATACATCCCGCACATGTAAATCATCTTCTGTCAGTACGGGAAACTTGAAATGACCTTGGGAAGAGATTATTAGCCCCTCATTTTCCCAAATATATACATAGCTCAGGCCTTGGCAAAGCGCAGATTTAAGCTGAATCGGGTTTGGATTTCTGCCTTTCTGCATTCTTGGAAAGGGCTGGTTTTTTCTCTTTTGTTTTGACAAAAAGATTAAAGCAAATTTAGAAGTTGAGCAGGTTGGAATACAAGACAGGACTAGAAACATCCCGGAGGCTTCCCTTGGTTTGTGCTGGGGGAGGATTCCCACCACCTTCACTTCCTTCAGTCCTTTCCGCAGAGGGGAAGGGCTCAGGGAGGTGCTGGCAGTCTGGGAGGGTCCTCACCTTGGGTTCCAGAGCAGGGCTGCTTTCATCTGAGGGCTTCAGAACTTGGGGAACTTTTCTGGGACTCAGATTCAGCTACGGAGAAGTGGAGTGTGTTTTATCTGATAGTGCTGCTGTTTAGTGGTAGAAATGTAAGTCTCAAACCTGTTATTGACTCTCTGAGAGCACTGTTTGATCATATTAATAAAGTTTTACAGCTTGATACAGTTATTCTGTGAGGATGAAGCAAACTTCTAAAATCTCCCCAAAGGTTTTGGTGATAAAAAGAACACTTGGTTTTAATGGCTTTAGGTTCTGGAGAGTATGTATTTAGCAGTGTATTTGTTATTTAAATGGTTTTGGTCTTGCGGAGAACTAAAGCCTGCTTTTATTTACTTTTCAAGTATGTCTCTTCCCCTTCTCTCTGTTCTCAGCATTCTTATGAGGCTCCTTACAAAGGAATGCACGGCAGTGATACTGCCTGAAGATCTGCTTGTGTTTTCTCAATGACAGCTTTAGTGCCCTTTAGTATCTTAGGGTTTTATCATTAGGCACCGTGGGTATCCAAATGCCTTACCTCTCCTGTCTGGAGCCAGGATGGCTGGCAGTGAGCTGTGCTGCAGGCCTTGACAGCAGGCTGGGACTGAGCGCCCGTGTCCCAGTCAGGCCAATTGCAGGGCATTGCTCAGAGCAGTGCTTTGCTGGTGTTCGCTGGACCTCCACGCTGCTCTAGGGTTGTCCCTGGGCACGCTGTTGCTGCCAGCTGAGGTCTGGGCATCCTGCATGAAGTGCCTGCTGTTGGGCGTCGTGTGGCACTGCTGTGAGCGCCTGCGGCCTCGAAGTGCCTCTGGGAGAAGTGGGCTGTGGGGAACGGGGCAGCATGCTGGGAGGACACGGACTGGGGGACACAGCACTGATAGTTCTTGAAAACGAGCCCCCAATTTTTTTGTGGGTCCTCCTTACTTAAAAGTAGGTCTGAAAGACAAAAGGTTAGAGAGGGGTTAAACAAACTGGGGAAAAAATGCAGTGTATTTCCAGTTAGAGTTAAAACAAGATGTTGCGGATTGACTTGAAAAGAAATTTTTCCTTTTTTAAGATTTGCCAACAAACTGCAAACATGTTTGTTTAATCATGAGCAAATTTATCCTCCTACTTTTCGGTCCTGTCTTGTTTTCAGTTTAGTCAGCAAATTGGAAGACGGAACTGTTGTGGCGGTGCTCCCAGACAGGGCAGCTCAGCACCGCTCCTGGGAGCCCGCAGAGCCCGCTCAGGGTAATGCCTCGGAAATTATACATTGGAGTTTATTGGGAACTGCTTCGGTTTAAGTCACTTCATGTTTTGATGGGAGCTAATCCCCTTAAAATGTGTCTTTAATGACCGGTTTGTTTTCACCTGAGGTCATTAATGCTCTAAAAATGGCCGTTAACTGCACCAAAGTAATTTTTTTTTTCCCAAGGAGGAATTCCAGCATGCAGTGCGTTCAGTGGTACGATGCGTTTCATTTCTGCCTCTCTTTCTGGGTATGCCAGCTTCGTTTTTAGTTGGAACGACCACCATTTGTTTCCTGTCTGCTGGTGGGCAGAAGGAGCGTGCGCAGGGCTGTGCCGCCTGCTGTGCCCCCAGCCCCAGAGACCGTGGGGGGATTAAAACTTGAGACAACAAGCTGTGGTGATTCTGCACAACTTTTGTGATGTTTTTTTGCTCTGCTACGTTCCTGATTCTGTCACCTAAATGCAAATGCACTGGCAGCCTGCTTTATGGGCAACACTTAAAAAATAATGATCCGGTAATGAATGGTGAATTGCAGTGGAGATCTTGCTGAAGTGCTTGCAATATCCACATTAATTTCAAATGAATTAATTGCAGTTAATACTATTGTATTTAAAGCCTGTCAGAAGCCATAATAATGATTAGGGTGCCAGCGTAAAATGTTATTTCAGAGCAGCATCAACTTGTTTTTAAATTGCTGTATGGGATACTAAAGCGTGCCTGACCCTAATGGCCGTCGTGGTAGGCTTTGGTGTGAAGCCCACCAAAAGCAGCTGACTCGGAAATACGCAGCTGAGGGAAGGAGGGGCCGTATACCCTTTGTTTCTGCCCAGACCAAACCCCTGAGCAGGAGCAGCACAGCGGAGGGCCTCTGCCTCCTGCTGCTTTCTGGCTACTGCTCTGCTGCTGCTGCTGAACTTCAGCTGCTGCCCTCGCTCCTGGCTCTGGCTGCATTCCTTCCAAGCATTTATTGGTGCAGCATCAGACAGTCCTTGGAGGTGGGCAGTTGGGGCAGTTAAGGTCATAAAAATAAAAAGGCTTCTGAGGGGAGGCAGACGCGGCTGGAGCCTTAGTGCTGTGCGAGTGCTGCACAGGTGTGACCCAAGACTGGTAGCAGACTTTGAAAAGATCTGTGGTTCTGAGGCAGCCAGAGGGGCAGAGGGCTCCAGCCCTGATGCCTTACAGCCCTGCTCTCCTTCTGGGCTCCCACCACCGAGAGACTCCCAGATCTTTGCACCCAGTGTGCGCAAACAGGCACGGAACTCTTTTCGGTTTAACCACTTGTATTTCTATTTTAGATCTCAGTGTCTGGCCTCGAAGAGTGCTACACCTGCAGGTTGTCTCCTGATAGTGGGAAGCGCAGAGTGTAACTTAACAGATGAAGACAGCTGCATTTTGTTCATCTCGAGCACGAGTTGTGTTGGGCGATTTGTAAACTTAGTTTCCGTCTGCCACAAAGGCAGGGACTAATTCTGGTATGTGTGGGACTGATGAGATTTCAGGCCAGATCTCTCTCTAAAGAAACAAGCAAACAAAAAAAATAAGCAACCAAAAAACCACCCTACATCATTGCACAGTTCAGTCAGTTTCCAGGTTCCTTAATTAGATCTGCACTGGCTGATTTAGTTGGATTATCTCAATACACAAATTTATATGTAAAGGAGAAAAAAAGTACGTGCTGATTTCCAGTGAATGGTATTCTGTTCAGAAGCTGCTTTGCTCTGTTTCTATAGGCATCCAGTGCTATTCAGTCTTTTCTTTGACAAGGAATACCATGTCATTTTTTAAAAGGAACGGTAGGACTTCAGCTTTTTTTAATTCAAAAATCGTATGCATGTTTACATTTATATGGAAATATTATTTAGTGATGATTAACAGCCAGTTGAGGCTCTGTCTTTCCGTTTCATGTGTTACTAATCATTTGCAAATTCATTTTGGGATAGGTCAGAAGTTATGGGTGCCATTATATTTAATGCACAAAGTGTTGCCGATTTGCCGTTTCCTTGGGCAGACCTTCTGCTGCAGATTTGATCTGATTTCTTTCAAAAGCAGCAGAGTTCATCATAATTTCTCCTGTTCTTAATCCATCCCTACACGGTAGTTTGGTAACCACTTCCTACTGAAGAAATCTGGGCTACGGAGCCTATTGAAACCATAGATAACTGTTTAATCAATTGCGTAGCGGTGGAAGCGTTGGAATTTCATTAGCTGTCTGAGCTCAGAGCACCTTGCAGTGCTGCCAGTGCCACATGGCCGCGGGCTGGGGCTGCTGCAGCTCTGCTCAGGCAGCAGCTTCCCAACACAGCTCCCAGCTGCAGCCCTGCTCCCTTCTGCAGGGGCCGGACGGCCGCTGGACGTGGGCCACACGGTGCTCCAGGAGTGACTGGAACAGCTCTGCTTTCTTTGCTCCCCCTTCTCTGTAGTTAGAACAGAATTCAGGGCCTGAGGGTATCCTGGCTCCTATTGTAATTGCATCATTCCCACTATTAACTGAGGGAAACAGTATTGGTTTTTTTCCTTGATTTTTTTTTTTTTTTCCTCTTTAAATAAAGTCTTCGTCGTATGAATTCTGAAGAGTTGTTGTAGTTTGCCAACTACTCAAATCAGAATGCGTCCAGACAGCAAATCCTTCTGTTTCCTGCATGAACTTTCCTTCCCTGATTTCTCGGTAATTTGCGTTTTGGTGCTGCTCAGTTGCACTTTGCTTAATGCAAGGGACGGAAGTCCGTGTGCTGTGGGGTTTTATGTTGATTTGCATATGTACTTTATAATCCTGACGTGGATGCTTTGCTTGCTTCAGGCAACCAAACCAGGATGTTTTTATTGTTATATCCTGTTGGTTTAAGGTGAGGGGTAGATCGGTGCTTGCTTTGCTAGATTTACAATTGGAATCTCAGTTTGAGGTTTGGTGGTAAAGATTTGAGGCACTTGGGGAATTTTATGAAAAAACAGCTAGCTGAAGGATATTGCTTTAAGAGTTGTTGCAAAAACTTAGGAAAATAAACTTTGTGGTTCACTAAATGAAAAAATTAAAGGAGGGAAGAAACACCACGGGGCACTGAGAAGCAGCACGATGTGTCATTTGATGCTGTCGCCTTCAGCGATCACTGCGACGTCTCCAGAAGGCGCTGCCATGCAGGCAGCACCCACAGCAGTCGGCTGTGAGGGTTTGTGTCACATCCCAGGGCTCTGCGTTGTTCCAAGTACACCAGCTCCTGGCTGTCAGATCACAGCGATTCGTCTGCTGTGACTTTTTTTTTTTTTTTAACAAAATCAAGATTTGGAGGAAGAATGGTACTTGGGAAGGTGAGAAGGGGGAGGTCGGTGAATTCTCATCTGATTCTCAGCTACTGGTTGGAAGACTGTGCAGACCTGTCTAAACTTGGAGGATTTTTTTTTTAATTTTGTAATAGAGCTGCACTAATAGAACCCCGTTGTGTCGTAGGCCGGTGTGTGCAGGAAGTGTGTGTGTGGTGGGGAACCCCCAGGGCAGTGCCAGGCAGATGCTTGCCGTGCTCCGGTTCATCACCTTCCTGCAGCATTTGCTGTTTGATCTCCTTCACGCAGTCTGTGGGGGTGAGAGCTGCCCAGGTGAGAGGTCTCCTCTTCTGCCCTGTGTTTGCATTAGATGCAGATATTTCTGAAACCTCCTCTGACGAAATGAACTCGGGTTCATCCTTGAGTTTGAGCCTTTGCTTCCAGAGATGGTGGTGTTTCTGGTTGCTCTTCTTCATGTGCTTTGTAGCTGCACTGTGGCTTAGTGATAGAATGGGGCCTTGTGGTGGAGCAAGGCAGGTCTGAGCAGTCCCAGCACGGCGCTGGGTGCTGCCCACCGCATCCTTCCCGGTGCTCTTGGTGGCTTTTGCATGGCTGTGCTCTAACTTTAGTAACAGCAGACGCGCTGTTTGTGTTTTCAAACACTCTTAATTTGTGCTGTCAGAAAACAGACATAAAAATAAACCTGGACTGCGCAGAGATGCGGGACTGAATTCTGACTGCAGAAGGGATGTGCAGAGCAGTGGCAGGGCTGTCCGTGCGCTCATCTCTGAGCGGCTGGGATTATGAAATGAATGTGCTGTATGAGTTCAGGGAGCCCTGCTGAGAGGGAGGCCGGCTCTGGCCACTCATCTGCGAGGAGCAGCTCTCCTACCCGTGGCCATGAGGAGCAGCAGGACCAGCCTGGGCCTGGGGGGGGCTCTTACAGTGCTGGGTTCGGCTTTCCTGCTCCCTTGGCTTTGGGCCTTGCCTCTGCATCTCGTTTGTCATCAGCATCTGAAGGCCGTTGGCCAAAGCTGTGCTCCCTTCCCGGGGGTAACATGGCTGGTAGCACAGTGGTTATGGCAGCAGGGACAGCCGGGCTGACAATTGTTATTTACTCCAACAAACCAAAGGGATGCAGTGCTGCCCAGGTTGGGATATGGGATCTTCACAGCAGCAAAAAGGCTTCTGCGTGCTCTGAGTCATGGAGCTGATTTTGAAGGAAAAATGTTTTATAATCCTATTTTCCTTCCATTTCTCCTGACTTTGATGAAAACACTTGAAACACCTTTTTAACTCTACATTTAAAATGCTTTTTTATAGCCATGAAATACACTCTTGCGTGGTTTTTAGCTCTATTTAATTTTTAAAAGCCCTTCTTACTGCTACTGCATAAGGAGAAATTTTTAGATTACAAGGCACAAATGTGACATTCTGTTCCATATTAAAAGTTAATTTAGGACAGAACTGAAGGCAAAGAGAAGTGTCTTGTCCTGTCCTGTACCTCTAAGTAACTCAGTAGCCCCCAGCCCGTACTCCCAGCCATGGAAGCTGCCCTGCGTGGTGCTGGCTGGGCCCGATGTGGGCTGTGTGCTCCCTGTGCTGCTGCTGTGCCCCACAGCTCATGCTGGGGCCGTGGCACCGTGGCCCTGTGTTGGTTCACGTCCTCGTCTCTCCCAGGAGTACCTCGGGCTCGTGCTGACTTTGGATGTATCCAGCTATTAAAAATGGCAGTTAGGACCGTGGTTACGGAAACAAGGCCTTCCCTCGAACCCTGCTGAGATTGGTTACAAAGGTACAAAATATTAAAAAACAAAACATTTCAGGTGCGCTGAAGGTGAAGAGTAAAATAGGTTTGTGTAATAATGGAGATTGGAGAGATCAGTATGGCCTCAGCCTTGGGAAGGGAACACAGCTCCGGCTGCGCTCTGGTGCCGAGCGGCCACACAGCCTTCATCTGCAGGAGCGGCTGGAGGCTGCTGCTGAGCCTTAATTGTGCAATTGTAATTTTCTATGAAGTGCATCATAAACCTATTCGTGAGCTGGCTTAAGAGTTACTCCATCCTCTCCAGTTGTAGAATACATACTTTACAAAATTGCCTAAATCTGTACTTTTCTTGGAGCGTTGCTAGTAGCCCCACAGGTTGCTAATAAATATTTCATAACCTTCTGTGAAAGTTTATTAAAACAATTTAAATATCTAAATGACTGGCTCTGCTTGGCCTGAGCAAAGCCCAGAAGCAGACTTGGGGTCGTCGTTGTGACCTCCTTCGGTGTTCTGCTGCACTGCCCTGAATTATGGACCCTATGTAAGTGCTGACTTATTTTCGTGGCTTTGAATTTCCTCTGTCATTAAATCTGACTTTTTTTTTTTTTAGCACTAGTGGGTGAAATATATCTTTGTAGTTCCACAGCGTTTACAGTAAGGATTTAAAAATGTCTAGCATGCATTAATTTAGCATGAGCTCCTTCATGTGAGCAGAGGAAATACTTTTCCCATTTTAACAATCAGAAGGGTGGGAAGAGAACCCAAGTTCCCACCTACCTCGATCCTTGTGTTACATTTGATGAAGCAAGTAACAAGCAAGGAATTGGAAGGGAGACTGACGCAGCAGTCCTCACAGCTGAGGAAATGGGCAGACATACCATCCATTTCCTTCCAGTTTTTCTTCCAGCAGAGTGAGCCCATGCCAGCACTGCGTGCAGCTGTTTGTGTTCTGGTACAGAAGCTCGGGTGCAGCAGTAGGTGCTCCCTGGGCTGTGTGCTGCTTGCTGTGGGGTCACTGCCTGCAGTCAGGTGGGTGCTGCTCTTGGCAGGCTTCCGGGGCCCCTTGTGCTGCTCGTTGGACATTACTGACGTTCTCTTTCTCAAAGCTGTGAGCTAAGGGGAGAATGACATCTGATTCTTATTTCTGTGTGCAATATTTATGTATGTAAATTGCTGGGATGTTTGCCTTTATCTCTGGATACAAATACAAGAGGTGTATACAAATATAATGAG
Organism: Meleagris gallopavo; assembly: GCF_905368555.1. Classification (NCBI taxonomy): domain Eukaryota; kingdom Metazoa; phylum Chordata; class Aves; order Galliformes; family Phasianidae; genus Meleagris; species Meleagris gallopavo. The sequence continues at coordinate 8,898,398 of NC_139424.1, read as the reverse complement.
GCACAGGAAGCTCACTTTGTTTAAGCAAAGCGCAGCACATTAAGCAATCATGTCCTGACAACTTGTTTCATACTTAGAAACAAAAAGGGAAGAGTCTGATGTGAGCTGGGAGGTGTAAAAGTCTCTGCTTCTTTACATGCTGGTTATTGTGGCTTTAGTGTGCTGAATCTTGTGTTCTTTATTATTAATACTTTCCCTTTTTGTGAGGAAAAAGACAAGGGCTGAAAATAAGAAACATAATTTTTGATAAAAGTGTGGAAACCCAGTTAGTTCTAACACAGCAGGTGGCTGAGGGACTCCGTCGGCAGAAAGCAGCAGTGCTTTCAGTGCAATCAAAGTTAAGTGCAGAAATTTAATTAAATGGTAGCAAGGCTGGCAGAAACTTTGTAGAGCAGCAGTGCGTTGTCAAATCCAACAATTATTTCAAGGAACACAATCCACAGATGGTGTCTAATTGATAAATTAAGGTTCTGGTGCCTGATTCCGCTTACGTTTTAAGGTTCTCTTTTCTTAAACAACCTTAATGTTTTAAGGCATCACTGTTAGGAAAGCATTTGCAGAGAAGGAGCTGTGTTAGTTGGGTGCCTGCTTCCTGCCCTCGGCCCCCTGTCTGCTTTTGGCCATGGCAGCACACACAGATCCCCCCTCAGGTCCCGCACAGCCCCGCAGGCTGCTCCTCACACATCACTGGGTGCTCAGCTCGGGGTGCAGCCCAAAGGACAGTGCTGTCGGGTGGTGTCTGTAGGGCCCTGAGCTGGTTCTGTTTGCTGGTTTCCCTGGGATGTGTGCGGGAGCCGGAGACTGTGAGTGCCCAGAGAGTTCTGTTAGAGAAACCCAACCGACCCACCCTGCTTCTCCTCCTTTCTAAACTGGAGATGTACCACCGGTGCTCGGTGGGGGTTTGATTTACGTGCATAAATACAGCTCATTTTCCAGGGTTTATCTTAGCACTTCAGAAGAGGGCAGAAAAAATTGAATCCTGCTCTTCAGTTCGTTTTGTGTGCTGTCCTTTCATCCTGGAGAGGGTCCTTTCCCTCAGCTATTGGCACTTGGCATCTTTTGCTGAATGAGGAGTGCAGTTGAGAGAGGAGGCTCTGGCTACGGGATAGGTATGTGATGTACTCCCCTTATATGGTGTTTGTTCAGTCCCTGCTTTAAAAATGATAATTAAAAAAGTCATTTGAATTTCATGTTTTCTTCTCTATTTAGGAAACTTTAGAAAATGCATACAGGAGGGAAACGATGATTCCATAGGATGCATATTACCTAGATGCTTCTTTCCTAATTGCTGTTTTTAATGTGTTGTGTTGTTTTTGGCATTGCCCTTGTGGTAGTAAATTCTCCATTAGTTGGATTCTACACGATAGAGCTGAGTCCATTCTGAGCGATGTCGCTGATCCAGTGCTTGTTATTTTTGGTTACTCGCAGTGTGCTTGAATTCAGCAACTCAGCTGCTCCCTCCCCCCTCCTCTGCTCCTGTGCCTAAATATATCCACCCAGTCAATCAGTGCTGGCAGGCATCAGTGCTGTGGCTGTCAGATTGAGTTAGCTCTGGGTAGCCGAAACTACTGCCTTGTTTTTGGGGGCTTGGAAATGTGTTCAAATAGTGGCGTTGTATTTGACTTGCAAATAAGTACAGTCTGGTAATGGGCCTCTTACATAGAAAGAATGATGCAGCACTTCAGACGAATGTATGTCTCCTTCCCATGAAGCTGATTAGAAATAATACAATATGTGCTGATGTTTATGGCTACATGCTTAGAGAACAGAAACATTTTTGCATTTTCATTAATTTTGGATTTTATAGTTCTTAATGGAACAAAAGGAAAGACTGGAAATTAAAGAAATGCTAATGTCTTACTGGGGAACTTAGAAAACATGTGGTTTAGAGGCAAATCTGCTCTGGTTGTTGTATTCTCTCTAATTTTTTCCCCTTATCTAAGCTTTTTGGTTGTTGGTTTGTTTAAGAGCATCGCTTAAGTGAACACATTATCTTTGTTGCTGCTTATTCCCAAGCTGAAGGAGCTGCCCTTTGCCTGTGACGGCATAGCTATTTCCACAGCAACCAGGCAGGATGTCACAGATTCAGAAGTGTGATTTTACATGCAGAACGGCAGCAGGAGCAGATGGATATTGGAAACAAAACCCCCACCCCCTCCCTTTCCTTCTTACACTTCTTCAGGAGGAAATAAAAGCACTTCTGACAGTGCCTCTCTTTGCGAATCTCCCAAACACTGCCTAACTCAGTGGGTTGTTGCTGTTTGCAGTAGGGATGCAGCGAAGCTGGGGCAGGGCCTGCTTGCTGTGCCTGCAGCAGCACTGTGTGAGCTCTCTTGGGATGGAGCGAGGTGTGGCAGGAGCGCCGTGCCTTTGTCCGTGCAGGAGTGATGTGGGGAGAATGAATGTTCCGGGGGATTGGGGCTCAAGTTCAGTCCACAGTTTGTTTCATTAGCTTCAGTACTGGCCCAGTTCTGTTAATCCTGAATTTAACACAGTAAGTTGAAAAGAAACCCCCCCGCTATAGATATTTAGACACATTTGGTACCTATCTTGCACAATGTTTGTCGTAACACCCGCCCACTGTGTGGGCAAAAGCCTCAAGAGCATATGCTCAGTCTGTTTTCTCAAAAAAGATAATATTGGAAACAGACATAGGAAGGGTTTTGCACTTCATGTTGGGGGTCAGGGCTTGTGGTTGGAAAACCATAGAGCAGGGGCTGAGTCCCTGCAGAAGCCCCTGTGGACAGCAGGCTCAGGGGATGGACCTGCAGTGGCCGGAGCTGCTGCTGTGCCCTGTGTGCTGCTGGGGCAGCTCAGGCACTGCAGCCTTCATGGTTGAAGATCAGAAGGAGCGAGGTGTCTGACCTGCCCTCCTGGGAGTTTGGTAGGAGCTGGGTGTCTTTTTTTTTTTTTTTTTTTTGCCTTGCTGCAGTAGAATCAGAGCCCAAGATCCCCTCGTAATTTTTATTTTGTTGCTTGACTTTGAAAGCACCAGCTGTGATCCTCCATACTATTATTGGTATGGATCACATGAAATTTTAATTAGCTTGGGTTGAAGAGAAGGGAAGTTCTGGTAATTGATTTAATATACAAATGCCCCTCTGCCTTCTTTGGTTTATGTACTGGAAAGATTGTATTAGGAATTTTCTATTATAAGGGAGACAAAAACGTGTTTTTAGGCTTTTCTTGAAATTAACAACATTAAGTGCCTCTAAACTATTCATTTGCACAGTACTATTGTTCACTAATTCAGATAAACGTAGAAGTTATTGTTGTTATCATTTGTATTATTGCTGTACTGGAACCAGTCGCTGCAGTCTGAGGCAACTCAGTGCAGCCTCGCGCTGAGCCTCAGCCCGTCACAGAGCTCAGGACCCGTGCCCTGGCGGTCAATGCACACTTATTGTACAGGGTTATGAGGTGCTTCCACCTCCTGTGTGCAGTGCTGTAGGAGCTCCGAGCTGATGAAATGACCACTGGAAAGTGGGAAAGCAGGGAGCTGTGCTGTCAGTGATGTTGGACCCTCTGAGGTGCATCTGGAATGCTCAGTGTGCCATCACTGGCACTGTGTGCTGCTGGCTGGTTTTGCTGGTGGTCAATACCTTCTCCGGGGGTTTCACTCTTCCAGAGTGCCTGGAAATTCCCTTTTGGGGTTGGGAGGTGCTGCTTGTGGTGCTCCATGAGGTACGGCCCCTGTCCTGGAGAGCTGGCAGCTTTGGCAGGCTGTGGCTGTCATGTTCTTCCATTGGGACCTGTCAGATACGAGGATCTATTTTGGGAAATTAGCCTTCACCTCCCCCTCTTTTGAGGCCCATCTGCTATTCACCTGCAGTCCCACTCCTTTAGCTGTCATTTCGGTCTTCCTTCCAGCTAATTGACTTGGGAGATCACGCTAATTTCTCTTGACTGGGGCTGCCACCTTTGCTTTCTGCTGCTGTAGCATGTGAGTCTTCTCTACTCACCTCTCTTCTAGCTCTGGAAGATCTGGAGGCAGATTCCTGGTGCTGGTGGGCAGAAGCACGTGGGCACATGGCAGCCACAAGTGGCCATGCTCTGCAGGCTCAGCGCTGCAGGCTGGGCTGCGGCCCTCAGAGCAGAGCTGGCAGCAGTGGGGCTGCGGCGTTTCCCTGTCCAGAGTCTTCTGCTTCTGTTCCACCTGCACTTAATTTCTGTTTTTCTTCTCTGCATTCTTTGATGCTTTTGGGGAAAAAAAAAGATGGAAGATTAAGAAGCCCCCAAACTACTGTGGTAGCTGCATAGGAAAAACGGCAGTGGTGATACTAATACCTGTTCTGTCTGGGAGATGCTGTTAGTGCCGGGGATGATCTCTATTCTCCCCCAGTATTTTACAGATGAGCGCTGAAAAGTGTCTTTATTCAGTTTGACTGTTGCTATTATGTGGCGAGGCATTCAATAAAAGTTGTGATTTATGAGATGTGTGTGGCCGTTGTTGTTTTTTGCTCTGTCATCTATCAGGGAGGGAAAAGCCGGGCCTGATAATTCCTGGCACATAGCTTTTTCAGTTAAGAATGTCAGCTGTCAGGCTGTCAAGAGAAGTTATTTCTCTGTTTTGTTGTTGTTGTTGTTGTTGTATTTAAATAGGCAGAGATCCTGCTTCTTACTGCGGTGCGTTGATAAGGAGTGCTTTCTGTATTGCTGAGAAAGTGTGTCCCAGGGTAAGGTCCTTGGTGAATGCCCACTTAAACTTCCAGCGCTTTGTGTTTTCAACGTGTGACAGCCCTTGATTGCTTAATATAAAATGCATTCCGATTCTTTTTTGCTGTCTTTGTGTTGTGTTCCTTTCTCACTTACTGAATGGAATGCTTTTTTCTTTGTGACGAGATATTTTAAAAGCGCCCTTTTGCAAAATATGTGCACATTAGATAATCTGGTGTTGCATAAAAGCGCTCATATTTTGGGGGCTTCGTGCATACATAAAGTAGACCTAATTGAAGGCAGAAGCGGTTTGTCACAAATGCGAATATAAGGATGGGGGATGGAGAGAAAGAATTATGTTAAATGCCAGGGTGATGGGTTTTTTCCCTTATTAGTTATTTGCAGAAATGTATCAAAAAGTCATTTTGATGCAGAGTACAATAGTATCACAAACTTGCGCTTTGCATCCTAAGTGCCTGGTTAGAGCACAGTTAGAAGCTGAAATCATTCCTCGATTAGTCCCTGGAGACCTATATAAGTCTTTAACTCTCAGTATGTGGTCTGCGATTTAACAATGGATGACGGATTGCTGAACTTGAACTGAATGAATAACCTGGAATTTTCAAACCTTCAGCCCCTCTGCTTTCTCCTCTCCCCTTCTTCCCAGAGAATATCCATCAAAGCCTTGCCGCAGCTGGCTGCATTTTGCCTCGAGGGCAGAGCTTTGGAGCTAGAAAGACTGGCACGGTGCAGTTTGTGGAGCTGGGAAGCAAATCAGCACTGTGAAGGGCTGGGAATTGTCTGGCTGCCAGACGGTTCCTGGGGTTCCTGGGTGCTGCATTGGGGCTGCTTGTCCTCTTGGAGCCTGGGTGGGAGCTGGTCCCAGTGTGCTGCCAGCATCGCGTGGCTGCTGCTGAGCTTGTGGTGACCTCCTCATTATTTTGGTGCCGTTAACCTTTGCTTAAAAGGAAAGCATCTTCCATGTGTTAATTCAGTCTGGGCAGATCATTTACATATTTTCTATCATTGCAAAGAAACGGGATTGGAGAAGTAAGATGTAAGCCTCAGTGAAAGAGGGTGTTGGTCTGTGTGGACTGTTGTGATGTACGGGTCATATGTGTCTTAAAGGTGTTCATGTGGTTCCTGTTTTATCTCCTGTTAATACAGGAGCAGCCTTCAGCCCCCTGTGTGTCTACGCAAAGCAAGGCGCAGAGCTCCCAGCCTAGAGTTGGTGTTTCCAGGGCATTTTCAGACCATGAGGTTCCTTGGTAGGAGTGAGATCTCCAGCACCCTGCAGGCAGCCTGGCAGGTTGCTCTGGTTGGGTGCTGTGTGGGATTTCAGGCTGAGGTGATTCTTGCTGTGCCAGCAGCCCGTCTGCCTCCTGATGGGTGATCTGCTGGCAGAAGGGTTGCAGCTTTCCCCTGGCACTGCATCCATGATGCTCTTCTTTTCTCTTGCAGTGGAACTGAGTTCGAATTGCAGGTTTATCAGGCAGGAGGCAGATGTAAATGGTGTTCAAATCTGTCTTGAGTCAAACTACACTGTAGTAGGTGTTCGTGAGTGTTGTCCCAGCTTTTCATGTCCTGCCAGACCTGGAAATCCAGCCATCTCAGTGACTGGGCTTGTCTGTCTGAGATTCTTGGCAGTGTTCTAACGGTCTAGGTGCTTTCAAGTTTGAGTGTATGGAGCTGTGATAGTCCTTGACACTCAGCAGAGTTCCCCTATGGGGAAGACAGGGAAGGAGTGTATTTCTGGCCAGTTGCTTGCTTTCAGTACTGTAATAATTAGAGACCTGTTGATATTATGAATAGGGTAATAATGAGTCCCTTCGTTGTGACAGCTGCTGCTTAGGAGGCCAGCAAGACAGCATACAGCACAGCACTGTGCTCATCAGCCTAGTGAAGGAGGGAACCAGAACCCCCTCTTCTTAGCTCACAGTGGGTAGGAGGCTAAGCTGATGACCAAAATACCACAATTCAGTGGTTTCTTTGAGCTCTGCAGGTCTAGCAACCCAAGGGAGAAAAAGAAACGACAGGACTGTCAACATGACAATTTTCTTCTAATGCACTCTCAGTGCCAAATTCTGTGAGTGCTGAAACAAGGAGAGTCGGTGTTTGAGAACAGAGAGAGGCACCAGGCACCGTCCCTGTGGCTTTGGTGTTGCTTGCAGAGAATTCGTTTGTGCAGACTTTGCAGTGAGTGGGTGAGCATCTCTGAAGGAACACTGGGGCTGATGCCTGGTGAGGGGCTGGTGTGTGCGCTTGGCCAAGATGGAGCTGAAAGTTGGTGAGCTCCAGTGTAACGTGCTAGCTTTCTGCCTCTTGTCCTGGAGCCTCCGCTTCTTGATGTGCATTTCTTTTTCTCAAATCCATGCTTAGGCCAGGGAGCTGTAGTGGGGCTGTCCCGAGGATCTGTTCTGCCATGGTTGCAGCCTGGTCAGTAGTGGGATCCGGGCAGCGTGCTGTGAAAGGGAGCTGGAGCCCTGTCCTCTGGACGTAACACGCTGCCTTTTGGGCTTGTTTCTTGGAGGAAGGCTGGAGGAGTGTGCTGGGAGCCCCTGGGCTGTCACCCACGTGAAGGGGGCTGGCACCTTTCTGTGGCCTGAAGTACTGAGCCACTGGCATCCTGCTAGAGATGGCCGTGTCAGAGCTGGGTGCTGAGTCACGCCGTGTGTTCTGCCATCCAAATGCTGAAGTATAAACACATCATTTTTTGCAGAATCTCTTGCCAAGTACTTGGATTTACAGTGTCAACGACTTTAAATAAATTCTTCCTGGAGATAACTGATTTATTAGGCTCCCACCCTTCTGAAAGTGAAGCTAGTCACAATTAGCAAACAAAGCAGCATGAGACAGTTATCATTCTGGTAATAAATCTCTCAGTGTTGAGTACCACTTGCTAATGGGCTTCGCAAGTACGACCGTACGTCAGTCAGTGTGCCGTCAGCCTGGGCAGCAGTGTGTGCAGCGCAGCGGCTGCCAACACGGCATGCTGGTGGCTGCCATTTGTACAGCTGGGGCGTGCTGCAGTTGGGGGCTGCTCGGTGCTGGGCAGGAGGTGGGTGTGCTGCAGCCCTGGGCCTGGCTGTAGGGCTGCTCTTGGCGTGTGCTCCTGGAACACACGGGCTGCGTGTGCCACCATAGGTAGGAAGCAGTTCTGTGTTGTTTCTGCACGCCTCATGCCTTGCTTTTGGCAAGACCAATGGTCTGCTTCTTCCAGGTTGTTTCCACTGGTAGCCCAGCCCTGCTCTTTCCCCACTTTTTCCTACCAGCTTACCCCTTCCCAGCCCCGTGCAGTAAGGCTGCCTGCTCCGCCAGCCTTCTACCTCCTCTTGGCTCAGACTTCTGGGATGTGGCTGACAAGAGAGCCCTCTGAGTGCTGGTCAGGAGGCATCGCTGATCCCTGGCTGCAGCTTTGGATAAACAATTGGTCCAAGACCTGTTAGCGTGGTTTCCAGCACTGGGGAAATGCTTCCTGCTGGGTTTGTAAAAATGATCTAAATGGATCCGACATCCTGGCTATAAAACATCTGTAACATTACACATTTAGTTATGTTACTAGAGACTTGAGTTCATTTTGATGGGTAGTATTTCATCTGCTACTTTTCCCTTCTGAAAGCAAAGCTTTCTACAGAGGAGGATTTATAGAAATATCTTTCTAGCACACACGCACACAAAAAAAATAATGCACATTAAGATGTTGGAGTAAAGGAGAAATAATGCCTTTTTTTGGAGACCTTGGCTGATTTATCACTTGCTTGCTAGTTTGCTATGACCTCCCTAGCTAGGAATAATATTTTTTATTCTTCCTTTAATAACAATAATGTCAGTAACAATGTCTTGCACTCTCCCAGCATCTTCAAATCAGGCTTTTGGCAGGTTAGACGTTTAATGAGTGAAGCCTCACAGGCTCCAGTGAGCTGTGGGGATATTTTTTTTTGTTCTTTTCGTGGAAACCAAGGCACACAGCGCTCGATTGTGCAGCATACTCAACCTAATGAGGCTTCTACAAGCTCTGCAAGTTAAAATGTGTGCTTAAATGCTGAGCCTTGCAAACTTCGGCAGAGTTTTTCCCAAGACTCTGATATATCAGCCCTGTGGAGACTGAGATGACTTGTCTCCCTCGTGTGATGTTTACTCGCTTATTGACCAAGGGACAAGTTCTTGTAGCTGCAAGGTGCTGCCTTCCCTGGAAAAAAAAAATCAGGATATTTTCTCTTGTCTTGCTTCCACTCTTCATTCTCGATGCCACTCCTCAGGGGCCCTTTTATTCCTAGTCAAGGGTTATTTGATCCACTTTAGAGCGACAACTCTGTTGCTTTTATAATGGCTGGTGAGTTTCCTCCCATCTTTCTTTTGTGAGAAGAAGGTGGGAACAGAGTAATTTTTGCAATTCACCAACCCGTTTATGTGGGGAGGAAAGAGAATGAAAGAAAATGTGGTGTTTCATAGGATTGTGGAAGTATTTCAACAGCAGTAATGAGCAAATGTGGTCATGTTGCAAGATTTCAGTGGTCTCACATCAGAGGAAAAGATCACCCTTGTGAAAAAGCCAAGCGGTGTGTTGCATAGACATGAGCTTGACTCAGCATATGAAGTAAAACTTGCTCATCAGTAACTGATTGCCATGTGCATCTGTATTATGTAGATGAAATTAATCAAGGCTAAGGGTTAAAGTTTTCCATTTGTTCTTTTCAGAGAAATCATCTGGAGTGTGTTGGGAGGGAGGTAAATTGCTTTATGCATTTCTTTTTGCTGCTCGTGAATTTTTCTGTTTTAGCAGAACGTTATCTAGAATCTTAACAGAGGGCTCTAAGCACTGATTTGTCAGGGCTATCACAAAAAATTAGTTGGTGCTAACTTGGAAGTATTTAAATGATGCCTGCTTTCTGTGCTGTAGAGGCAGTAAGATTTTTTTTTCGGAGTGATCTCACTGTTTGCAGCTGGAAGAATTTTACAACTTACAGAATGTGCACTTCTCTTAGTCTCCACATTGGGCTGTGCTATTGGCTTTTGCTAAGTGCTGCGTTAGGCCTCCAAATGCATTTCTCCTTTCTCCTTTTGGCAAACGCGTGCTGAAGGGTTCATTGGCGGCACTGTAAGAGCTCTGTTAGCCACAGAGCTGTGTGCTTGTGGGCGTATTGACAGAGCTAGCTGCTTGGCACACCAAAAGGTATGGCTGGGTACGGCGTGCTTTCTTAGCTTCAGAGGTAAGTGTGGAGCAGCGAAGGAGGGGAAAATGATAGATTTTGCCCGTAGGATGAGAGCACATCCACTGCCAATGGACTGGCTCTGCCCTGTGTCAGTTTGTGCAGCAGCGATGGCTTTGGCTGAACAGGACATGAGTTTGAGGGTGGCCCTGTGACTCTGTGGGCTTTTGCCTGGGCAGGGGCTGTGGGGCAGCCTGGCAATGTCCCCTGGTGCCTGCGGTGCCCGGCAGCTCATGACAGCTGCAGCCATAGGCAAGCATGACAGCAAATCAAAGGCACTCAGCTTTGGCTGCTCTAACTCGTGTATAGATTTTAATGGGGTCGTTATGACTCAAATCACAAAAATATTGGGAAGACTCTTAGCTGGGGGTTTTGCGTCGATGGGAGCTGGGCTTCCCACTCTGACCTACTTTGGTGCAGCCTGGCGAAGAGGCTGCTTTGCTGAGAGCCCTGCTGCACATCAGCTGTGAACGTGCCCTTGTAAAGGTGTTCCCTTACTGGGTGTCCTGGTGGAGGACAAAGCTTTCTGGTTGTTTTTTGGATATGGCATATACCGTTTCCTTCCAGAAAATGGTAAATATGAGTAGTGGAATTGATGAACCTTGTAATGGTCAGCTCTGCTGTGTTCCCACTGAGCGCTACTGCCGTGCCTTCGTATGGAGGGCCCTGGGCAGAATGCCATCCCTCCTGCCCTGCAGTACAAGGTAAAGCTCTGCAAGAGGACTCTGCTCCAAAATCTGTAGGCAATTGCTTCCCTCTGGGACGTTTGTCTCCACATTACATGGGTATTGCAAAAATCCTGCCCCTGGTACATCTTCATATTGAACAGTGGTCTCGTTTTGTGGTCCTGAGATGTCTTCCTATAGCAATAGTTGTCTTCATTTAACGTATCAATGCAGTACTGCTGAGCAGTAATCAGGCTGGTGTGGTGGATGAGCTGTCTGCGCTCAGTGAATATTTAGTTACCTTTCTTCCCATAGCTGCATGTGAGGAGCTAAGATGACTGGGGGATTTAAATAGATTTGCTCTGTTCTCCTCATCCTGCCTCCAGACCTTGCTTCCCCTACACATAAAAGAGTAACCTGGAGTGGAGGAGGAGGGAACAGCCCTGCGGGATTCAGAGCAAGTAGTTGTATCAGGGCTGAGGGGCTGTGATCTATTCCTGTTCTCTGGAGGGTGTGAAGTCCAGCTCTGGTGAATTTCACTGTATCTTTTGATTTGAAACTTGAAGCCACGTTTTGCTCAAAGAAATACTGAGCTCCCCCAGCTGGGGCCAATTTTCAGGAGCGTGGGCAGCTGGTCCTGGCTGTGTGTGCGGGGGCTGCGCTGCCCTGGCTGTGCTGCTGCTGCTCCCAGGAGCTCTGTGGAGGCTGACTGCAGCCAGGGCAGCACTGGGGAGGGCCCTGCCAGGGGTGCAGCCCTGCAGATGGCTCTGGCTGGTGCTGCTCTGCTGCATAAAACCCACGTTGCTTGTTCTGCCTCCTGCCGATACCACGGGCTTCTTGCAGGGGGCAAAACCAGCAAACAACCAGCCAAAAACCAGCTCTCTCAAACTTCAAAACCAAAGACAGCTGAAAACTAGGAAGACAGCAGGGACTGAGTTGGTTTTGTTGATGAACGGCTTGGGAAAATACAGTTTGTCTGTATTTTCCACAGAAATCGAGGGAACTGAGTGACCCCACCAGGAATCTGTGCTGCTTGGTGGAATTAAAGAGCCCTTTCATTGCTGCGTCCCTTCTGTAGCTGGCGTTGGTTCTCACAGGATGACATGAGCTTACGCAGGGGTCAGGCACAAGGTATTTGCGCTGGCTAAGTCTTGCTGAAATCCTATTTTGAATACTTAAGCATGTTGTACGTGGCACGTAAAGCCGTGCTGCCTTTGCACAGGATTGAGTTTTTCTTGCTCTTGGGGAGCTTTGAGTGCCTAGTGTTTGCTAGCCGAAGGTATGTAGTACTATACAGGAAATACATCTGTCATTTCTCAACCATACAGTGGTTCTGGCTGAGAGGATGGCTACTGGGGTGTTTGCTCACTTTGTGAATGGAGAAAAGTTGGCAGCTTTCAGTAAATGTTCTTTCTTTCGTTGTGGGCTTTGCACTGTGTTCCGGTTTGTTTCTTAATGGCTTTTTGGAAGTTGCTGTGAGGATTCCAGAGGCAAAAAAAAAAAAAAAAAAAAAAAAAAAAAAAAAAAAAAAAAAACTGGAGAATTCTTGCTTATGGTTTTTGTTCTGCCAAAGAAGCCTAGCAATTCAGTTAACAAGATCACTTCCCCTATTACATGAGTTATTGTTGTTTTTAATTAGAGGTAATGCTGTAGTTTGGATGTACAACACAATGGGGTATAAAATGCAGTTCAGCATATATACCAGAAATGATTTTTTTCCAATTACAAACCTATTTAGAAGGCGGATGCATTAGAAATGATGAAATGTCACACTGCAGATGAGGTGAGCAAGCTGGAATACACATGCACCCACACACACACTCAGAAGCACAAGAGGAAAGTGCTCTGGAAAACTGTTATATATGCATAATTAGTTTAATCTGAAATTAATGCTAATTTCAGCAATTTGTGATGCAGATTCATTATTAGTACTCTAGTCCATTTTCACCATTCTGAGATGTTGAGAATGGGAAGGAAATGATTCTTCCAGCCGTTGTCCTGAAGTCAAACACAGAATTCCTGCGCTGTGTGTGAGCTGGGCCTCGGCGCTCTGCAGGTGCTGGGGGTTTGGTGCCTGAGATTCTGAAGTTCTTAGAATTCCAAAAATTCTTTCATAAATCCCCTTTGCCCATTTTCATAGTCATGATAGCAAGAGAGAGTGGGGGGGGAAGAACAAAGAAGCCTAGGAACAGAATTGATGTGTGGGCACGGATGGGTGCTGAGCTGGAGGCACAACCTGTGCAGAGCGGAGCGTTCCTGCGCGTCACCTGGGCTGGGTTCAGCTCCCGTGGGGCTCCGGTGTGCTCCTGTGGGACGGGATCTTTGTTTCCAGAGGCAGTCTTCAGCCTATTCTTCTGGGAAGACTTGTGTGATATGCCACAAACCGATATCATTACGACCTTAGCCTAGCAAAAAATGACATCAAACCAGAAGAGCTGTCTTGCTGAAGCACGGTGTTTTTTCCTGCTTCTGCACCAGCTGAAGTGTTTGCAGAACACAAAGGCAGATGTATTTCTGAAGAGCCAAGCCAAGAGAGAGATTGTAACCTTGAGTGACTCTTCGCAGTTGTAGTCACATGTTGTGTTTTGATTAACTGCAACACCAACACAGTGCACAAACAAAGCAATTCTGCAGATACTCACAATTAGCGGACTTCATAACCACCATTAGATCTCCTCTCCCCTGTCGATTCCGTTACAGCACAGACACCGTCAGCATACAAAGACAGAAGCACGTAAAACCTACATTTTGTGCAGTCCTTCCAACAGCCATCGACAGCTCTGCTTTGCTGCACGCTGCTGAGGTGTGGAGCTGGCAGTGGGTGCCTGCTGGCTGACCCGGCCCTCAGCACTGCTCAGAGGGGTTGTGGTGGATCGGCTCCAATGTCTTCCTGTCGCTGCCTGCTGGCACTGCGCTGCGAGGGGGCTGCTCGTGAGTGCAGATGGATGGCACAGCAGGTTGTTCTTAGGTGTACCATAGAACGTCTCAAGTGAAAAGGGACCAGTAAGGCTCAGCGAGCCCAACTTCTGCACTCACTTATATGCGTGTTTCTGTAGAATTGTAGGATATTTTGGTTAAAGATATGCAGGTGTATTTTCACAGCCAAACGAGACGTTCTGATTTTAAAAAGCCTTTGGTTTTTAATAGAAACTCCTTGCTTGGCTTGGCTCTACATGCTTGGTGCCCCCAGCCTGACCTGGCCTTCCCCAGGGCTGAGTTCTTTGCCTGGGCAGTGAGTGCCGAGTACTGGAGCCATCTGCGGGGGTGCAGGGATTGTGAGGGCAGGCTTCGTTTTGGCCTTCGCTTCTGTACCTCGGAGCTGATTTCTGAAACCATTTCCCATCTCACAGTCAGTATTAAAATGTTGTGAATTTGCTTGTCATTGCCTGTATTTTCTTTGACTGAAGCTATTGAAACAAAATAGTTTCTTTTTTTTTTTTTTTAAACCTTCAATCTTCTTTCTAAAAGAAGTATTTCTCTCCTTTTTTCTTTCTTGGTCAAATATAAAAATGAAGATAATTTCAAATATTGCTTTAGAATAATTGCTTTCCTCCCTCTTTTGTATGACAACAGGAGCTTGGCCTGATCTCCATCAGATGCCAGCAGGCAGAGGGCTCCTGGCAGCCCTGCGAAATGCTTTAGTTACAAGTTGGCTTTAGCCAATTCTTTATTTGTAAATGACAATTTTATACAGAAAAATATATGCTTGGGCTTCAATTTCAGAGTCCTAGATTGCATTCGGGAAAAAATAATTGAATTTTTACACTGTTTTTTTTCTTCTTAACCTAAAAAAAAAAAAGTGCAGCTCTGTAAAGCATGGGTAGGGAGAGATGGAGGGAAATGCCTACCGTGATTTGAATGGCAGCAGAGATGGGAGTGATGGGTCTGTGCTGCTGTGAGGTGGCCCATTGCGGGTGGACTGGCCATGTAGTGACACCCACTGCCCCACTGCTGCTGCTCTCAGGGCTCGGGTCCTTGGGCTGAGTCCTGTCCATCTCAAAGGGTAACGGGTCACCTAAAAGTGCTCCACGGAGAGTCCAGCATCGTTCCTTTGCTTTGTATGGACCAGCCTGGGCTGTGGGGTTTTATCTCCTGAAGAATTTTGAAGTAATTGTGCAAGTTCCTTTTAAAGCCACCCATGGAAACTTAATAACAGGGCATTTCAGTTGGATGAAATTGCCTTAAGTCTGCTAAAGAGTGTGCTCTGTCTTTAGGAAAGATGAGGGGAAAATGCCATGCCTTTCTGAGATGGTAGCTATGAGGAATCCTTTTTCCCTCATATTTGCATTGAGAAACACAATAAAAATCATTTATTAAAAAAAAATATCCGGGGGCTAGAGTTGTTATTGAGTGCCTTTACTCATCCATTTCTCAAATAAAAACAAAACAAGACAAAGAAAAAAGTATCTAATCAAATAGAATCTGAATTGCTTTTGTAGAGAAATATTCTCATTAACTGGGCTAGGGATGGCATCTGAAGAATATATTTTTTTCCACATATTGTTTGAAATAATCTGGTTAAACCATATGCTTGTCTTGTAATTTCTTGCAGATGGTCACAAGAACAAAGAAAATATTTGTAGGTGGATTATCGGCTAATACAGTAGTGGAAGACGTAAAGCAATACTTTGAACAGTTTGGCAAGGTAAGTTCCTGCCTGAGTGAGCGCTGCATTCTTTGAATTCTTCCTTTTTTTCCCTTTTCTTTTTAAAGTGTTTTGAAAAAACAAAAGTGCAGTGAGGCCTGTGCTCGAAGGAGAGCCACATTTTCTGCTTTGCAGTATAATTTTTTGAAGCCTATTTAAGTTTGTTTTGTGGTTCCTATTGTTTGTTGTATTTGAATGTGTACAGCATCATCTAGCATTGCTTAGGGTTAAAAAAAAAATAATAATAAAAATAACAACAACAACAAAAATCACTGGGAGTTGAATTTGTGTTCAGGAGGAACGTGACCCTTACCTGAATAATTACACAGTTGTCTGCTCCATAACACAAGCCTCCTGTGGGCTCTGATTCCAGCAGCTAAAGGAGGTATAGAGGTGTATGAGAGAGCTTGTGAAGTTGTGAAATGCCTTTAGGAACCATGTGAATAGCAAGAGGAGTATGGAAGTCACCAGATTATTCTTCTGTTTCTTACTAAAAAAATATTTAGCAAGATCCTTGCGTAGATAGAGTCCTGAAGTCGTTAAAAACAAAGCAGAGCTAGCATATGGAGTTTGAAGGAAGCCTGGACCTTGCTGGAATGTTCTCTTCTGCAGTGAAACAGCTCACACCTGGAGCAGCTCCAGCTGCGATGGTGCCCCCCGTGTGGCGGAGCAGTGCTGGCTGTGGGTGAGCTGACGTGCCGGGGCAGGGCGGGCAGGCCCTGAACTCAGTGCTCCCGATGGGCGCTGAACCTTCGGCGCTCTGTGCAGCTCGGTTTCTGCCCTTTGGATTGCATCAACCGATGATTTAGATGCTTGATTGCCTGAGGACACAGTGGGATATCCCAAAGCAAAGCAGCTCCCATTCCTTGTAGTTAGTTTATGTTTCTTTTATCTGGCTCTGAAATGCCTTGGCCAGGCAGTATTTTGTTGAGAGCTGAGGAGGGGAGTTTATAAACTGTTCCTGTGCTGGATTGATAGTTGTTTTTCAAGCCATTCATTTTGTTTTCAATAATAATCTTCGATTCCGGCAGGATGTTTACAGCCTGCTGAGCCTTTTATTAAAGGATTACACGAGCTTTTGGATGTTTCTTCTGTAGTTACTTCTAATTGTGGAACTCCTCTAACCTGTATTTTTGAAGTTAATAATAGTTTCAGTAAAAGTGCTTTGCATATTGGCTGGATGCTCTCTTAATCTAGTCTTTTTAATTTCACCATCTGGTAGTTTTACAGTCCTTGATAATGCAGACAGTCAGCATCCATTTTTTCAGTAGTGACTTGTGGTTCGGGATGCTTCAGTTCCTGCTTTTGTGCTCTGCCTTTCTTGAATTTAAAGAAGGGTTTTCAAAAAGCAACACTTGTGGAGAATCAGGTACTTTTCAGGTGTTATCAGTTGAAGGCTGAAAAATGAAGGAGCTGGAAATAATTGTGTAAGCTGTGACCAGGGCTGAAACCCCTTCCTTTGGCAGTAGAGCCGGGGTTCATCCTGCTGAGGCTGGCAGTCCTTGGGACTGGACAGCTGTGGGACTCAGGGCCAGCAGGGTGCTGCCCAGTAGCATTTTCCAGGTGCATCTCTGTCTTGTGCTGCTCAGTGCTACATTGTGATCAGGAGAGTTTGAAGGCAGTGGTATTTTGGAGGTGCTTGAGTGCTCTTGACTGCATTTTGTTGTTTGTCATCTGGCAGTTTGGTTTGGGGGTGTCCGAGGTGATGCCAGCCTCCAGTTGTGAGAAGGAGCAGAGGTAATTACTGACCCTAGGAATCATGGACTTGTGGTCCAGCTGATTCAGGTGGCTCAGTGCACTGTGGTGAGTGGGCTGTTCAGGTACAGTGAGGGCTGTCCCTGTGGGACCTGTAGGAGCTGCTTCCTTCTCTTCCATGCCCATCTCCTTCCCAGGCCTTAACTTCACTTGCTGCTTTTGGTTACAGGCTCATGGTGGCAGGGACTGATGATACGTCTGTGCCCTGCTCAGCGCACCCCTCTCCTGTCAAGCCATTGCAATAGAAACAATGCATTAGGACTGATGGCAAGGTTTGCATTTTCTTAGCACTTTCTTAAAATAAAAGGCAATTGCATTACATAATTAGAGAATAGCAGAGCCGCCCATGTTTGATAAGAGCATCTCCGGTGACTTCCTCTTTGAAATGCTGAGCTTTCTTATTGGTGTGAATAAAATTGCTTAACGGCTGCTGTGCTTCTCGGAATCCTGTCTGTACTTGCTGCAGAGGAGAGCTTTGCAACCAGGGGCAGTTGTTCTGGTAACTGGAGGTTGCTCTCAGTGCAGTCCGTGGTTACAGCCATGCAGCTCTGGGCCGAGCTGACGCGCTAATTTAACGGGAGTTGGCACCAAGGGCCCTGAAGTGTTGAATTTGAAACAGTTTCTTTCTGAAAAGTAAATGTCAGAACCTTTCTCTCCAGTAGAAAGAAAACTGCATTTAATAAACCTTCTTTCCTGACTTCACCAGTGGAAATGCCTGCCAGCTAGCACGCCAACAAATGTGGTAATGATAACTCTTGAGACTTTTATTGTGAAGCTTCTGATATGATAGTTATTTCTTTCAGTAAAGCTGAAGATCTGTGGGAATCCCAGCCATCATTCAGAGGAAGATAGGGGAAAATGACCTGCATAAAATCAAAAACCTTAACAGAGTGCAGAGCAGAGTAATTAAGGCCTTGTGGCTGGCTGGTGCTGTGGAGGCTGCGGGCACACGGCCTGCTGCAGGAGGGGCCCGGCTGCCCTCTGCATGCCCAAACTGCTCCCCAGGCTCAGCGCCTCTTGGGGTGCTCAGTGCTTCCAGGAGCAGTTTGGGAGCAGAGCACAGCCTCGCTGCACCTCACCCGGGGCTGTGGTGGCAGAGGGGCCTTCCTCTGTCTGCACTTCTGTCAGGGCGAGCGCATCCTGCACATCTCCGGCTGCAAGCGAGGGTAGTGAGGGACCCCTGTGGGTCCGGCTATACTGGGTAGCACTCCCTTCGTTGAGCTCCTGTGAAAGTAATGTAGTCCTTATTTTGTGACTTGCAATTACACTTCACATGGCGAACTGTGTAATTAGTTTGGAAGACTTATGCCTAGTCATTGGTTTATCCTAATCGGCTTTGGCTTTTCCCAACAACAAAGTGAGCTTATTTTCCTAAGCTGAAACAACTCTGCTCCCTTTGTTCCTGTCTTTTATTGTCTCATTCCTTTCATTCTGTTTTACTGCCAAAGTTTTGTTTCATTAGGCCTACAAGTCATTTCCAATCCAGTGGGCTGCTACAATAAGGCCTTTATAGCTGGCTGCCCTGGTTCCCATGTCCCTCCTGGTCGGCCGCCAGTGCCTGCGGTCTGGCACTGCCTTAACCCCATCGCTGCCCGTGCTGAGCCAGGCCCACAGCACAGCTGGGCCCAGCTGGGCTGGGAGTGCAGTGCAGTGCCAGGGGGCACTGATGGGACCGGGCACTTCTCGACTCAACTGTTGGAGCAGTTCTGTTCAGTGGTGTTCTTCATGCAGGGCTACAGCCAGTCCTGGGGGAGCAGTCTTTTGAGTGAAACTGGGTGTTTCCAGCCCATGTTTCCAGCTTGCTGGGAACAGTTTTGTTAAAGGTACGTTTTGGCTGTCCTCAACTATTTAGATCAGTCCAGATATGACTGTTCTGGAAGAAAAGACATATTTTCTCTACCTCTCAAGAAAACACTAAGTTTATACTTCAAAAAAAGTGTTTTTTTAAAGGTGAAGTCTGAAATATTTTTGTGGACTGCTTTGCATACAGTTATTTTAAACTGCTGGCAGAGCAGTGCTGGTGCTGGTGGCTCCAGCTGTTGTGCTTGCTTTCACCATCTCAAAGCGGGAGCGTTTGCTCTGTTTTGTCTTTCACAGCAATCCTGAAATGACTTTTGGGAATGGGCGCTGTAGCATTTGGTTTTTATTTTAAAGTTCCACATGAAATCAGAACAAAGATGCGTGCATTAGTTTTGCTTTCTGTTGGGGCTTGCCACCAGGTCCCTCAGACAAATTGCAGGCGTGCTTCAGCTTCGCCCGGAATATGTTGTTTCCTCAAGAATGGCTTTTAAGATTTAGAAAATTTGAAAGAAGAGAGGATTTCTGAATTACCTCTCTGGATGTGAAAGGTTTCGTACAGTTGCTTGTTATTTCCTGTGAGACACAGAACAGACCAGCGGAATAATAATTTTTGGTTTCTGATGTTGGTTTGGTTTTTTTTCTCCCGCAAAACAGTTGTGTTTTTGAAAGATTACATTCTTCTGATCTCTCCCTTCTGTAGCCATGGCTTCCTGTCTCGTTACAGTTAACAAATACAAGGAGACTGCTCCTAAACCCTCCCTGCTGCCACCAGGGCTGGGGTGCGAGGTGGGCAGAGCTGCGTGCAGCGGTGCTGCAAGGAGCAAAGCGTCAGGATGAGAATTTGCTCCTTTCCTTGTATGCTGTCATGTGTTGTAACAAGGACAGCAGTGCAAATAATGACTAGTTTAACCTTTAAAAAAGTAATCTGCTTTCAGTAGCAGACAAAAAATCCCTCTACTTTCTGCATGAAACTGCAATGGAAGAGGAGAGGGAAGGAGGTGTGATCCACACGGAGGATTTTAGCCTAATCGGGTCGTTTACATAATGTGCTTCCTACATGCTTTTCTCTGACAGCTGTGAAAATATAAATCAAGAAAGCATGAAAGAAAACTCCTCCTTGCTTGGCAGGGCTGTCTGGGTGTGAATGAGTTAATGCGCCATTGGAGTATTAAGCACTTCACTGGTTTACTTTTTCCTGAGACCTTGAGTGTGGCCTCTGAAGATGTTATTGCAATGGAGTTGTTAGCATGAGAAAAGGTGGTTTGCTCCTGGGTTTGTGTCCTGGGGATTGGGAGTCTGCACAGAGCTGGGGCTGAGGCCAGAGCCAGGAGGTACAGGGAGTTCTTCTGGCATGAAAGTGAAAGCAGAGTTAATTTTGGCTTGGCACACAGTCTGAATTGCGTTATTACATCTCTTGAGCATTGATGTGTAGAGTTAATGGTTAATGGGATACGTGGATGGTCATTCTCAAAATATTTGCTTTGCAGAAAAATCATTTTTTGATATGACAAGCTGTTAGCTTTCCGCATGTTTCAGTACTGTATTTCCAGATTCAGTATTTGGGAAGTGGTGACATTCTATGAAACTGAGGGACAGATTTGGACTCATTTATGTTCTTGTCTGTAATAGCCCAAGTTCCTGAAATATTTTATAAATGCAAAACAGAGGATGTTGACTCTTTTTTTTTTTTTTTTTTTCTTAGACTGCTGCTTATGTCACCATTCCCTTCAGAGAGATCCTGAGCTCTTGGCCTGTTGTTAAATAGCAGTTAGGCCCTTACATTCTTCTTCCGAAGTTACCTAGGAGTGCTTTGGGAGAACTGCTTAATTTGATTCATTGCAGCTCCTTAGATTGAGCCCCAGATGAGCACATTGTTTGCAGCCTGTGATGAGCTGGGAGCAGTGCTGCAGGGCTGCCCTGCCCTCCCCGCAGGCGTTAAGTCCCGATATTTCCGGAGTTCCTGGTTTGAATGTTGCGTCTGTGTTACTCTAAAGGTAAAGAATACTCCTTTAAATTTTTGCTTTGGCATGTGACAAAGAGATCTGGGATGTAGTGGTCCCTCGTGGCCTCGAGCACTTTTATTATTTCTACTCACTCCCACGCATGCTCTTTCTTTTTTTTTTTTTTTTTTTAATAAACCAAGGAACTCGATCGTTGCTTTAAAAAAAAAAAGTGTTTTCATTCTCTCAATGAAGGTTGTACACAGGAAGTCAGTTTTTAGGTGGTCTGTAACAAGACACATGCTTTGTGGAAGTGGTTTTGTTATAAATTAGAGGTTGGTTTCTACCTGGATTTTATGAAAAGAGGAAATGTTAAGGCAGGATTTGCGGGTAAGGCGGCTGTATCATAGCACAGCAGAAGTTTAAAGCATGATTTTATTTCCTTTCTTGCTCTGCTTAAATGAAACGGCACGGCAGCTTTTGTGCTGTAACCCGTGTGAGATGAGGTAATTGTGGTGGAGAGCCGGGGCCCCGAACATCTGTCTTCTGTTTCCCACTGTGCCACCCACTTGCTGTCTGACTTTGGGCAAGCTGTTTCGTCTTGCCTTTCTTACTTAGCGAGCTCTGTAGGGCATGGGAAATGTAAATATGCCAACAGTCCTGTCACTCGCAGCCTTCAGCCGCGTGGACTCAGTGCTGGGCACACCGTGCTGGAAGCGATGTGAGCGGACTGGGGCTGAGCTCCATGGCAGCACTTCTGGGCTGGGTCAGGGTCCATCCTGTGCCGGCCAGCTGCTGAGAGCGAGTGCTGCAGCTCTGCCAGAGCCTAGCTCAAACACCCGGCTGGGAGCTGCTGGGCAGTGCCTGCATCCTTGGTTTAAAAGGTGACTTTTAAAGATAACTGTCCTCTTTTTTTTTTCTTCTTTTTTTCTTTTTTTCTTTTTTCTTTTTGTGAAGTCATGGCTGGTCTGTGTTCATCTTGGGAGCAGTTCTGATCCCAAGCTTGCAGAGCGTGGCACACCACTGCTGGCCCTGAGGCACACCAGGACCCCAGGTTGAATCAGCAATTGGCTGGGGGCTGCATTTGGATGAAAGAAGTTAAAAGAAAACATTCACGTTAACTTTTCCAGCGTACACGTGAACGCTTGCTTGCAGCATGTAGCAGTTTTGCAACACGGCCAAAACCATTAAAATTACCTGTATATTTTCTGAGACCCCATGAAATCTGATTTTTCGTTCTATCTCTGTTCTATAAAAGCATGATGTAATGTACCTAACAACTTCAGCTAATCATGTTTGCTAACATCTTCAGATTATCCCTGCAGTGCCCTTGGATTCATCCTAACGTGGGTGGGTGGGCTTGAAGATTCAGGACTGCTCTGATGGAAATGTTTGTGTTGCACTCTGATAGCAGCTTTGAGTCTGGATGCTTTTAAAAGTATCTGCGAGGAACTTCATGCAAATTGTTCCAAGTGTGGAAAGAGCACATGTTGCTGTAATAGTGCCTTTTGCACCTGGAAATGGATGACATGGCTCGTTCAGCAGCTGGCTGCAGGGATTGGGGCACAGCAGCCCTCTGCCCCCAGCACTGCGGCCCTGCTGCGGAACATCAAGGAAATGCCAGATTTGATCTGTGTACTGATTTTAAGAAACTGATGTTTTTCTAATGGAAAAATAGTTCGTTGGTGTTGAAGTGTGGTGAGCCTTCTAGTTCTTGTTCGGGTTCTTGTTCTTCATGTGTATTTCTGTGCTATTCTGTCAGGGCAGTAAGAACCAACAGGATGATTTTTTGGTCTGTCCTAGAGGTGAAGTAACAGGGCTTTGTTCACATATGCAGTACTGAGCTATGATCAATTTAATTAAACTTATGCTAATTTTACAGAGGTAGAAGATTAAATTCATTTGACATCCATCGTACACGTGTATACCTCTGTTAAGGGAATTTAGTGTTTGTTTTTGCAGAGAAAAACGTGCCTGGGCGTATTTGAGTGGCGGTGGAGTAGGAGCCAGGGGCAGCAGGCTGGTTAGTGTGAGTCCCATTGGTAACCCTACGGCATGGGGCTCTGTGCTGGTCCGGAGAGACTGCGTGTTTATACTGTGTGATGCAGCCTATGTATTTATAAATACATCTTTGGAAATGGGGACAAGGGCAAAGTAGCTCAAATGAAGAGCCAATTAAGATAATCTAAGCAGAATGAGGATTAGCTGCCTCTTAATCTGAGGAATACCTAAATGCATTTGGCCAGTTTAGATCAAGCAAACATTTGTCTCTGACAGGGTCGTTCACAAGAGGTGCATAGCAGTAACAGTGGGGTTGTCTGTTTATTGTCCAGGGTAGAATGTTTTTGAAGTGATCTGGGCCCTGCTGGGTGCTGCTGGCAGTGTGAGATGTGGGCTGTGCTGCAGTGTCCTCACTGCACAGGTGTGAGGAGGTGAGGGAATGAAGGCACTGTAATGAAATGATAGCTCATATGAAACAAGACCACGTTTTGCAGTTTTTCTTTCACAGAAGTTTGGAAATTAGCAAGTTGGTTGGGAAAAAAAAGCTGCCGTGCATTTAGCATGGGAAGTGGATTTTAGTGTCCATCCTGACCTTTGCTGTCATTCCTGACCCTGCAGAAGGGATCTGAAGCGAGGCAGTGACACATCCCGGTGCCACCAGGTGGTCCTGGCAGTGAGCTCACAGAGATCTGAGTACGTGCAGGATCCCATTAACGGCGCTATTTGTTTTAACGCTGGCATTTACAAGCTGTGTCCTCTGATGGGTTGTTCCGCCTGCAGTGCTGACCCGCAACGTGTGCTTGTGGTGCCGGTGGGACTCCTTGGCAGAAGGTTCCTGTGCTGCTCCAGGACTCTGAGGAGTGGTTTAGCGGGTTCAGATGGGTTCCCTGTTAATTGTCAGGACGGGGAGGATAGGAGCAGATTTCACCAGGGGCAATGGAAGAGATCCAATGAATTTCCACTCTGTTTCCCTGCTTGGCAAACCAGCACTTACTGTCACTTTGCATAAATAGGTTTATTTCAGAGGGTCAGCCGTCACCACTCCCCCTCTTCCCCTCCCGGCCCACCCTCCCCTGAAGGATAGGAGGCCGACGAGCATTTAATTTCCCCAACAGCAGGTGCTTGTCATCCATCTGAAGATAGCTGCCAACATCTGGTGCAATTGCCTCAGCAAACGCAGTAACAAGGCGGCCTGCAGTTCAAACGCAGGGAGAGCATTGCCTCTTTAATGATAACAAGCTGTTGGCTTCCCCTCTGAGATGAATTCATCTCACAGATGTTTGTCTAGTTTTGGCAATCTTATCACTGTAGCTTTGGTGATTATGCTCAACTGGAGACTATTACTATAAAAGAAGTTTGAACTTGTTCCATTTTTGCATTATTTTTTTTATCTATTTATTTCTTTGCTTTCTGGATGTAATTTGTACCAACAACTGTACCGTCGGTCCCATTACCCACGTACCCTTACTTTCTTGTTGGAACTACTGAACAGTAGCTCGCTATTTGACATTCACCACTGGTGAGTGTCTTTCAGCCACGCTGACATTTTTAACATTCCCCATCAACTGCTTTGTGGTTTGAACCCTCTATTTAACACCACATTTTCTGGGATTACTTGGCGCGCGTTCTGTCTGCTCTCTCTAATAACTGCAATATACTTACTATTCCTACAAAGCATGAATCGCCAGGAATATTCTGGATACTTGCTTTTGGACGGTAGGGCTCTGGTGACCTTGGCAGGGGTTTGTAATGAGAACATGCAATCATCTTCATTTTTACATCTTAAACACTTCCAGTCGCAGTGTGCTCATACCAAATGTGAGGACCTGCAGGCGAAGGCTTCGGTGCTTGTTTGCTACTGTTTGCTTTTCCAGCATGCCTTTCTTCTGTTGTTTTGTTTTTAAGGAGACATTTTTCTCCTGAGCGTGTGGAATTTAATTCTGGTAAATAGGATTTATTTTTGGAAACGTGCTTATGAATTGGTGACTCATGCCTGAATGAAGATTTGTCACTGTTGGTGGGGACACCACATATATAATTTCTTAGTCTATAAATAGATGTCCGTCCAAGTATTGGTGACACGGTGATGCTGTGCACTGACTCTTAGCTGCTGAGGAGAGTGTCCAGTGTCAGTCTCTCCTGCTGGAGCAGTAATTTCTGCTGATGCTTAAGAAATAGACATCAGTAGCTTCATAAAATACTCTTAAGTGCTCTAATTAGCACAGTGGAAATTGGGGTTTAGACACATTCTCTAGGCACAGTCACAGGGTTGGTTTGTTGCTTCTTTCCATTTCATGGATGGAGCAGCTGATCTGGGGAGTTTGGATGCTTGTCAAAAGCTGCTGGGTATCACCCATAGGTTCCTGAAATTTAGGAACTCGTGTTTGCTCATTTAATGCATGCACTCAGCTCTCCTTGCAGGGGATTTTTAACCTAAGCCATCAGCATTACAGTCATTGTGATTTTCAAATACTGGAGATAGGAGTTCCTTCTTCCCATCCTCACTGGTCCTGGGCTGGTTCCATGTTGTCAGTGTTTGCTCAACACCATTTACCCACCAACACGGCACATATGGTTTATTATTACAGCTTTTTTCTGCTCCTGCTGTAGTTACAGTATTATTAAAAATCCATTAAATTTTAATGTACATCATAAAGTATGTGCTCCTGTGAATGTGAGCACGGATAATTATTTCTGATGAATAAACCAAAAGGACAAGTATGTAAGAAGTTCATCCTGCAGCTTTCAATTTTCATTATATACATCTCCTGCAGGGGCAATCGTTGTGATGTTGCAGCTGGTTGTTTCTCTGGCCTGGCTCTCCCTCGAGATGGATGATGACAATGCAAACTTGAACTAGCAGAAGTGCCAGCGTTTTTGTGGGCCTATTTGTAGATAAATGGTCTACCAGGGGAAGTAACCCTGTGGACAGTAGAGGACGTGAAGAGCACCGCAACGCTGAGCAACTTTCAGAGTTTCTGTTCACATATTGGCTTTGCAGAATCTTGGAAAGTAACCCAATTATTTCTCATTAAAATAACCTAGAAGTCTAGCAGCAAGCGAGGTATCGGTGCTAACACACTGCCAGGAAAATAGGGAAGATCTTCTTGGTTTCCAGAGCTCGAAGCAGGCAAGGGAATCATTAAAAATAATGCATTACAGTGTCTATAAAGTTTCATGCAGAATGGAGGTCCGCAGGGGCCTCACCTAGTTTTGCATATATGATACATACGTAATGGTTACAGCTTCTCATTAAGCTTCCCATAATACCGAGTGTACATCTCTTTAACACCTCCTTTAGGCTTCACGTTATTTGCCAAGGATTTCCTAATAAGCAGGAATTTAAGTATTTATCCTGCTTGCCTCCTGTCCCCACCAGGCTGAAGCCCTTGTCGCCCCCACCTCTCTCTTTAGTCTCCTGTTTAGAACGCTCTGGAGAGAACCCAGTAGCCAAAGGACTTTTCTAGGACTCTCCTGTGAGAGAGTTCTGCTGGTCCAAATCGGAAAGCAGGACTGTCCCAAGAAGTCATAGAGATCCCACAGAATCCCATGTATCCCATGTGTTTCTTTGCATGTGAGTGTTGTGTTAAAACTGCTCAGGTCTTGATGGATCCCATGGGATCACTTGGTTGTTTTTTGGCCTGGAAGACACCTTTCAGCGCCTTGCACTGCTGGCAGTGCGAGGTGCAGATAAGTTCATACCAGGAAAAGATAATGTTTTGAGCTGGCGTGGGCTGTGATGAGTCTGGAAGGAAAGAGGAGGAAGGAGGTATGGTTGTGCTGGGACCCAGGTTTGGGAGGTCTGCTTTGCAGACGTGGCACTGATTTGCTGTGTTATTTTAATCTCATTCAGATCCTCACCCACAATCTGGGGCTAATGGTGTGACTTCCCTGGTGCTGCTGTGGCTGCAAGCATCTCCAGGGGGGAGAGAGCATGTCTGTGTGCAGCACCTTGCCCTGACCTTGGTCAAAGTCACTGTGCTGCTGTGATACCAAATAACGACAGATAAATGCACCTCTGTACAGTTTAGTCTAGCAGGCTTTGTTCTATCATCCCCAGCCCTCCCTGTGAAGAATTTTGTTTACTTTTCCTGAAATGGATGAGGCCCTGTTGCGTGGTCCTCTTTTAAAAATAAACCTTTAAAAAGGAAAATAAAAGAGAGAACAGAAATCAGACCTTGTCTGATAAAACAGCACAGATACTGATCTTGAGTTCAAGGCAGCGTGAACCAGAGGTTTGTGTAGGCGCAGCACAAATTCTGCCATTTGTGGATGGTGTGAAGCCCTCCTCCTGTCCATCCTGTACTTTCTGAAAACAAACGAGAAAGAATGGCACTAACATTCTAGAACTAGCAATATTGATTTTTTTCTTTTCTTTTGTCATAGTCTTCAATTAGATTTACGCTCTGAAGTTCACAGAGTCAGGTGCTTTGGAAGAACTATATTTCATTTGACCTTCTGACTGTATTTTGACTTGAAGGAAGTAAAAATACCTCGTAAAGATGGGGTTGCTTTACTTCTGAGCCAGACTCTTCACATGGGAGAAGGAGAAAGATAGGGATGGAGAGGAAGACCTCTCCTGCCATCTGAAGGGCTGTGTAAAGAGTAGTGCTGCCCCATGCTGTGCTGCTGTCCTACACACAGGCTGTGCAGCTCAGCTCAGTAGGCTTTCCTTGCCTCTATTTACTTAGTGCTCTCTTGAATTTTTTCTTACTCCTGTTTGGAGCTCTGAGAACCATTCTGTCAAAATGGAAGTGAGCTATCAGTAGTCAGCAACGCGGGAGTGAGCTGCTCTGGCCGTTGGTGAAATCTGGATTCATTTGCTTGATGGACTCCATAGGCTGTGATGACTCCAGAGGAGCCCATCATGTCGAAAGAGAAGAGCTGCAGAGATTAAATACCCAGCGATGGCAAAAGCCAGTGAATCGACACAAAGCCCGCTCCGCCTTCACGCTCTGGCGCCCTGGAATGTGACCTTGCTTTGATGCTGCGGGCTCACAGCAGCGTGCAGGGCGGGCGCTGCCGGAGCTGCTGCCTCGCGCCCCGCTGCTGCTGTGACCTTGCAGAACCGGCCCGGGGGCCTGCAGGAGGAAAGGGGCTGCAGATCCCCCAGCGAGTGGTTTGCTGTACTTTTCCTGTAGGATTCTGGTGGAATCTGATTACTGTAGCCCAGCTCGACCATCCGAGTGTTATTGAAGGGTAGGTGTCCTTTCTGGTGCTGCTAAGTGATGTTTCAAAGCACACCCCGTAGCACCTCTCGGTTCCTTTTGGTAAACTGGGGAGGCTGACGGTGCCTTGCCAGAGCAGGCTGAGTCCTGATAACCTCAGCATTTCGTTGCTGAAAATGGAGATTGAGACAGGCTCATGAGAGGCTGTGACGTGATGGATGAGCCGGGCTGTGCCTGGCAGTGCTCAGATCGCTCTGGGTGTCTTCGTGCTCCAATGCTGCAGCTGCTGCCTGTTGCAAGGCGTGAGGCTTCGTGGCTCGTGTCAGTGGAACGGTGGGTCTGGCAGCAGGGTCTGCAGTGTGGTAACCTTCCTGAAGTGGTGAATGTTGGCTGTTCCCTGCTCGCAGAGCAGCTGTGTGGGATAAATGGAAGCATCTGTAATGGTGCTGCTTCCATCTTGTTTGTTGGTAATTAGGAAAAGAGTTCCTAGTGGAAAGTACCCTTTTTGCTTTGCTGACTCAAGGGCCGTACTTCTTGTCCCTCCTTTTCTGTTTAAGTGGGTAGATTTGTATACTATTCCCTGACCTAAAAATTTGCTCCATAAAACATACAGAAGGTGTCAAAGTCTGAGAGAATGCATCTTTTGGGACCAGAGGCTTGCTTTTGACCTCTATTTACATGGTGTAAATCAAACTGGAGAGGAGCTGTGAAAATAGGACAGACTCACACTTGTATCAGGGGCTGTTTGGCCTTATCACAGTAATAATGCTGTGTAAAATGATAATATGTGGTAGGATTTTGTCGTGGCCGTTGGTGATAAGGAGGGTGCTCCAGAAAGGGAAGAATTAGACGTAATTGATGATTTCAGTCTGATTGCTGGTGGATGGTAACTGGCAAAACTCCTTGAGATGAGGGGGGCTGTGCTCATTTGCACCCGCCGTGTGCGACCAAATGTGATCCAGATGTCAGAGGTGCTAGAGCTTCGTGTTGAATGGGGCACGGGTGGACAACTGCTCCTGTCCAAGGGAAGGGCTGCCCACTCTCTTTGAGTCTCCTTCTCTATTTTTGTGGCTCTGAGCAGGAGCTCATAGTGCAGCAGCCCCTGGGTGCGTGTACTCGTCTGCTGGCAGCGCGGGAAGAAATCTGTTCGTTTGCTTATAGTGCTATTGAAATATTAATGCAGAACAAATTGTCCAGGTTAAACTGAACATCAGACCGAGGAGAGAGAAATGGTGTGTGATGGTATCAGTGGTTTGTAAAGGAAAATGCTTGCCTGCCGTGTGATTGAATCTATTGACAGTGTGCTGTGTGGGGAGAAGGATCCTCAGTAGCCAGAGCAGGGCAGTGGCTGAGGTCTTGGTCTGTAGCCCTCCCTGGGTTGCTAGGAGCTCAGGTGGAATGGGAGAAGGAGCTTATCTGTCTTGCATCATCTGTGACTGATTGGGAGAATATATGGAAAACATTCACTGCTCTTGGGACCTCTTCAAACAGACTGTTTAAAGTCGTAATTTTACCCAGATGGTAAATATAGGAGACATCCTCAGCAGCCTGCTAGTAATAATAATACTAATATGGCCCTTTATACTTTCAAGCTGCTGTCCAAGTAGCTGCTGATCTGTCTTGTCTTCTGCAGCAATGTGGAGTTAAACTTGAAGGATATTGGCCTGAATTTGTAGCAGTTTATCAATCGTGTCTGTGGGTGAACTCCTCTGTGCTGTTAGTACTGTGGAAGTAAACTGATTTCTCCTGTGTATCTTGACATTGATTCCAGCCTCTCGTCATGGTAGTGAAAAAAATTATCTTTAAGCTGAATGGGGAAGAGAGATGTCCTTCTGTCTGTTGCACTACAAAAAGATGAGCACAGCCTCACAGACAAATGATGCTTCTTTTTTCATCCTATAGTGTATAAATGAGCGTAGTGTGAAAAAGAGCTTGCTTTTTTTCTGTGGCGTGACCTTGCTGACTTAAGCTGTGTGCAGGCTCAGTGTTTGTGCTCTGTGTGCTCCGGTGTGACCACGGCGTTCGGGGTTTCCCATTGGTTTGGGTGAGATTCCCCTTGTCCTGCCAGCTGGGTTTCTGGATATGTGGGATGTCACTGCTTTGAATGTGGGCTCTGTCAGCTGTACTTTGCTCTGTGTTTCTGCAGTAGTGGGATGGGGCAGGCAGGAGAGGAGATGCCAGTGTTTGGTGATGGGTGGGGTGGAGGGGGCTTGCTGTCAGGTCTGGACTGGGCAGGGAGGGTTGCAGGAGAGCAGTGGTGAGGAGCTGCCATGCCCTGCCCTGACGGCCTGTCCCTCTGCAGCACAGCTCGCTGTGTCTCCTTTGTGTAATCTCTCCAAGGGTTTTATTTATTTTTTGCCTTTAAGGGTGTTTCCAAAGAGCATTAGGTGCAGGCAGAGGGAATAAGTTTGCACACCTGCCTGCAATTAAGTAGTTTGCTTTATGTTCCTTAATCTCTTAGGACAGTTGCAAGGACGGTGCACGTAGTGCAAAGTCGTCATTGAGCCAAACTCGTGGTGCTCAGGGATGAGGGCTCTGCACCCAGCTGCTGCCCGCCTGCTCTGCATCTCGGGTGGATGCCAGCCCAGGGAGCAGAGCGTGGAGCCCCGGGGTGGCGGTGGCTGCTGGGAGGGGTGGAGGGGAGGTGGAGGCATCCTTGGCAGAAGGGACCGTGGGGGAGAGAGCCGAGTTCTTAGAAAGAGGATGATGTGAAAAAGTAATTAAAAGGAAAACTCTAATGGTACGTTAGGGGGAGATGCAACTGGAACTTGAATAAGCAAATGTAAAGAGGGAATTAAGTTCCAAGCTTTCCTCCAAGGAACTGAGGAGGAAAATATGTCAACAACTTCTGCTGATGCAAATCAGTGCTGAATCCACTGCTGAGGAGCTGCAGCTCGCAGGGCCGCCTCACTGTGCGCTTGCTGGTCTGGAGCCTTGAGAAGCACGGGGAGAGGATGTGGCGTTCTGCAGAGGTGATACGAAGGACATTTGATTCTGAAGCAAAACATACGGGCTTGGAATGAAGTGAAACCACTGGTAGTGTGGTTTGCCTGGGGCAAACTGGTAGTTTGTTATTAGTAATATTAATTTCAGTATATAATGCTTCAAATGATCTCAATAACTTAACGTATGTGATTTTTTAAAAAGTAATTTACCAACTCTGATCTTGGTGAAAAACAAAACAAGAGAGAAAAAAACTTCAAGTAATATCAGCACTTCTGTTTTACTCTGGAGAGTAATCTACAGCAGAGACGTTTATTTTTAGATGTGAAGAATTTGCATGTGTGTTTCCAGATGTATTCTTAGACTTCGTGCTGCTTAAAATTCAGCTACCGCAGTAAGCAGATCCGAATTTTCCTCTCTGTAACATTTTGTCTCTGCCACCGTGGATATCTTTTTTCTTTTTTTTGTCTTTTTTTTTTTCTTTTTTCCCCAGCAGAGAGTGGAGGGGATGCTGGCGATGAGGGCAGGCCCGTAATTCTCTGAGCTTCCTCTGAACTTTCCTCCCCGTGCAAGCAATGGCCTATTTAGATGAGGCCCTTTGATGCGGTGCGGAGGTCAGGTGAGGTCAGGGCTGCGGCCGTGCCAGAAATCCCACAGATGCAGGAAGCGAAGAACTTCTGGAGGATGCGGCTGAACAGGCAGTTATTTCAGCGTGTTCTTTCTCTGTGCGCACATTTGTTCTCACTACATTCCAGAAGCAGAAAGGTCCGGATCCTCTGCAGCACAGAGAACAGCCGTAATTCCTCTGTGTTCCAGGGGTGGGCTGTGTTCCCGTGGGCAGCAGTCAGAGCAGGGGAGGCACGGAGGGGCCACGCGGAGAGCAGCAGGGCTGGATTCCCTCGTGCTCTGATGTGCTCTGTGAAGCGCCCGGTACTTGTGCAGGTCGATGCTTTGCCTCCCTACCTTCTTCTTCGCAGCCCTTTGGGTCTGTCCATGTCTTTACAGCTTGCTGTCTGAAGAAGGGTGCTCTGTAGATGTGTTAACTTCTGCAGCCTTTGTTATTTTTTTCCTAATTGCTGCGTGGAAGAGGAGGGAAAGTGCTGCTCGGCTTGGATGTCCCAAAGTAAAATCCCAGCTGAACAGCTTATAATAGATGGTCAGCTGGTCGTTAGGGCTGGAGCCAGCTGGGAAAGCGTGGCATCTGTCCCCCAGGAATGCTGCCTAGTCATCAGCCTGGATAAATTAGGACTAATTCTGGGAGAGCCTGAGGTTGGGGAGCTGCCCAAAAGCCAGCACCCAGCCCTCTGACATCTGTCTGGAGTCGGTGGTCGTGGATGTTGCAGGTCTGAGACGTGGGTGAGGAGATGCTCTGGGGCTGCTGCTGCCCACACCTGTCTGGCAGTGCTGCCCTAACGGTACATCTCTTAATGGATCCAGCTTAAAGGGGGAAGGGAAAAGATAATGCCTGTGATATTCCCACAGCAGCCATGTCTGCGTTTTACCTTCTGTGCCTTTCTTCCGTGTGCTGCCTCCTCCCTCCCTCCGAGGCTGGGAGCTGGATCCAATGGCAGCGCTGCTTTTTCTCAGATGCAGCACAAAACAGATTTTTCTAGTGGCTGAATTTAATCACTTAGATGCAGAACACTGATAGACTGAATCAATTTAATTCCTATTGCTCGTGACTGGGAGGGGAGAAGCGGGAGGAGGAAGGTCATAACAATTTAGCAAGCAACAATTTGGCTTTAAAACGTAACCAATAGGTCAGGCTTTGAGGGAGATCTTCTAAACCTGCCCAGGCCAATAAGTATGGCAGCTTTAGGAAGTGGAGCGAGTTGTGCTCTGCAGGGTGGGGAAGGTCATTTATTGGTGTGAACCTGAAGTTGGGAAGTTTTTAACTGAGCTGCTGGAAAGGTCCTGTTTGTCACCATGCTGTAAGCACCTCGAGTGGCTCGTGGTGCCTGTGCATTTCAGGGTCTTTCATGCTTACCTCAGCATCTCTGCCAAGGCAGCAAGTGCTAAGCCACAGAGCTCTTGGATGGCTCTGAATCTCTTTGGAGGCTTCAGTTACCTGCTGTGCTGTGGTCTCACTCAGAGAATGGGAGGATTTCATTGGAAATGAAGAAGTTCATGAGTGTCCTTTTAAAGCAGATGCCGCTTTTCCTAGCATCTGTTAGAATGACAGCATACCTGTTCTATGTGAGCTCTGAAGTTACGGGCTTGGTGGCAGCACCTTGTTGAGCCTTTCTGAGGGCCCTTACTCTGGGCATGGGTGGTGCAGGTGTCTGTGCAGCCCCACACATGGGATACGGCCCTTTCTGTGCTCATTTCTGATTGCAGGAGGTGAAACTGCTCCCAGGATTCACCCAGGTAAACGTTGGCATTAGACTCATCCTTCACCGGCATCCAGTTCTCCCAAGAGAAACCTTAGGTGCACCATGCTGAGGGTCAGTTCCCCAGTGGTATTGCAGTAGAACCACCAGCAAGTCTTGCACAGTGTTATCATGGTGACACTTCAGATGCTGCCCTGCCCTCCCTGCAGGGCACAGTGTGGCAGAGCAGAGCCCTTCCCTCCAGCTGCTCACAGTCGCCCGGCTGACAGCAGCAGCATTCCTCCTTACGTGGGGCACGCGTTAGGAGCAAAGTGATAACAGCAGACTTGGCCAGCTAACAGCAAACTTGGTAGCCTGCCACAGCCATCGGCCCATATGTACCATGGTAAATAAAAGCTGCGGTTGAATTTCTTTCAAGCTTTATATAACATTTGTTACAGTATGTAAGGAAAAGGGGAATCCCTCTGAGCAGTTCTACCACAAAGATGAGTCGGAGCCTCCTGTTGTGTGAGGTGGGTGTGCAGCAGGGCTGCCACTCGCATGGAGGAGGGACACAGCAGCGAGCAGAGGCCGTGTCCAGACAGCATTGTGCATCTGCGTGCCTGGCAGTGGGGCTGGGAGCTGCGTGGGGACTGTGTGAGCAGAAGGGAAGAAGTTTGGCTGTGCTAAGTGATGGTCAACTTAAAAATAGAGCTGTCTATTTATAGCTTTGGCAGGAGGCTGCTGCCTGCCGGTCGGTGGTACCGTCTGTCTGATGATGCCCTTCACATCCATGAGCGCGGGGTGGAGGCGGTGCTGTGTGCTGGCTGTGCTGTGGGAGCAGCTCTGTGGGACAGCAGGGCCCCACAGCTCTGCCCCGGCCCCCTCCTTGTTCCTCAGGCACAGCCTGTGCCCACCGCCGCTGCCAGGCCTGCGTGGTGCAGAGCCCTGCAGGTTCTCGGTGCCTCGGGCTGCGTGCTGCCCTCGCAGGGCCATCCTCAGCGCTAAGAGGCTGTGGCCCTGGGCGGTTCGGTGCCTCTCGCATTGTGAGCAGCGAGATGCCCAGCCAGGGCGTGGGCGGCCTCCTGCTCTGTTGTTGCCGCTAGGAGGGAGGTGTAATGTAAACACTTACTTAATTGCCGCATGTTGATTGCTGATGAGGATTCTGCTTTACAGACAGGCAATGTCGGAGGGCGGTGCTGGTTCAATCGCGATGAACGTGCCTTGGGAAGGAAGGAGAGCAGGACGGGGAGCAGTGTGCAGGGCATGCAGCCGCACAGATTGCCTTGCCATGGTGCTTTTGACAGGGTAGAGCTGCATCTCGGAGCTCTGGGTGTCTCCCTGTACCAGGAGTGTTCTGCCTGCTGGCGGCCCAGGACTGGAGGGAGAAGCCGGGTTTCTGCGTGCTGTTGTCTCCACCTGGGGCTGCTGGGCACACGGTTCACTTGCTGCTGAGCGTGCCCATTCTGCTTCTAAACAGGTGCTTCTCTTGTCCTTGGTGTTTCTTGTGCTGACTTTGTTTCTTGGAACTTTAGTGGAAAATAGAGATAATTTTGGCCTCGTTGGGTGCTGTGAGGGTTGAAGATAGCAGCTCCATGAGGAGAGGCACTGCGGGTGGCTTGTGCTGGCAGGAGAAGTGGGAAGCCCGTGGCTTGGGGTTGGAGCAAGGCTTTGCTTGGCTTCCCAGCGCTGTGTTGAATTGCAGATTTTGCCATTTGTCCCTCTCCCTGCTGTGGGTTCCTGCTGCTGCCTGTCCCCGTGGCGCTTGGGTCCCTGGGCTGTGAGGCTGGTGGTGCTCTGTGCCATGGGGATGGCACCCTGCACCTGCTTGGCTTCCGTGGCAGCCATTCTGGGGTCTAGTAGCTGGGAAAGCTGCTGGCCCATGAGGGGCAGAGAAGAGCTTGGTGGGATGGCTGGTCGCCTAGCACAGCTTCTCTGCTTGGAGAGCAAAGAAAATCCATCAGTGAGCCGTGGCCCAGCTGTCAGTGCAAGTGCCTTGTGCAGGGATCGCTGACCACTGGGCTGTTGACCTGCAGCAGCTGGGACCCGGCTCACAGCTTTGTAGTGTGCATGTGGAGCAGGGTGGGTGGTTGGTGGGTCGCATATATAGTCTGCTCTTGACTGTGAGGGGCTTTTACCCAGTGTGTGTTTTCACATTCCCATCCCAAATTAGAGGGTACTTGGGAAAGTTTATTCTCATGAACTTTTGCACCTCTAAGAGGAGAGTTGTACCTCCGGTTGTAAGAATATCTGCTACTAGTTGGAACTAAATCTTGCTAAATCTTAATTACATGGGGTCTCAGGGCAAGGTGGTGTTTTCTTGTGTGCGCTTTTCAAAAAAAAAGAAAAAAGAAAAAAAAAGAAGAAAACATGTATGTAGATATGTAGGATCTGTTTTCCTTGAGATTCTGTCCACACTGAGCAGCGTTCTGTCCATAAGGGCACTTGTGAGTTCCTTTTGTTGTGGGGTTTGTTGATTTTTTTTGTTGTTGTTTTGTTTTGTTATAATGGCAGAGTGGTTTTCTATTAACGTTTCAACTGTTTCAGCTTTGGGCTTGCCAGTTCAAGGTTGAAGGTTGGGGTTGCTGTTTCACTCACTGCTGTACACTTAGGTAGAATTTCTGCCATCGTTTTCAATCTCTTGGGCTTTTGCCATTTTTTTTATCACAACATTGTGTGTTATTTAACCAATTCTTTATTTAATCAGTTATTCTTCTAAGTGGACTGACTCGTATGAAGATTATCACATGTAAGAGGCATCTATAATTAGAAAGGGGTTTGGCATTATTAGTATTTTAGTGAAGAAAATCACGTACTGCTTGGAGAATGGAGGCAGCACGTATTAACACTCAACAGGAGGCATCCGCTGTCCTGACAGAGCGCCGGCTCCTGCTAACTTCCATGAGTGCTTGGGCAGCTCCAGCACTTCCTCTACAAGTGTGGTCCTCTGCCTGCTTGCGTCTCTTTTTGTCTCTTCTCCAGCAGTCTTGTCTCTGCTTTATTGAAACGCCGTGGAGCTGACCTGGAGGTCTGCGTCTTAGGGAAGATTTACCCCTATGAAATGAAACAGCAGGCATGGTGCAGTGCTGACTGCATCTGGAGTCCTACAGTCCTTCAGTGGAAGGCTTCCAAACCTCTCACTCTTCGCTCTTGCTGAATTTTTGAAATAGAATAAAACATGAGAGCTTTGGTTTGGAGTTCTCTTTTATGGAAACAGTAAACAAATTCAAAATGACTTTTCAAATTTCCTAGAAAGCGGGAGCTACTTATATAGCAAACATTAATTGGCAATTGTCTATTGATTTGGCTTTAAAAGCCTGGGGAGAGATTTGGCTTTTTTCAGCCGTGTCTCTCTCGAGATGTATAGAGAGTATTTTTCCAATGAGGAAGATCTTTGAAACTGGCAGGAGTGGGTTTTTCTGTATTTGTTGCATGCAGACTGTATTGTGGCTTTCATTTGTAGATCATAGAGTTTGCATCTCTGTGGTCCTCTCATGTTGCTACTGGCTTCTGTGCAAAGAGGATGTAAAATATTACCCTTCTGTTTTGCAAAGACATCGTTTGGGTTTTTCTGCTTTGAAACAGTGAAGTGAATCTGGAGCTGGGCTCTATTCCTTCTCATGGATTCCTGCCCTCCTGGCCCTCATTGCAGCACTGTGGCTCCATTCCCATGCCAATAGCCAGAACTGCCTGGGTGCTGGCACCCAGCCCCGTGCCTGCAGCAGCACTGCCACTGCCAGGCTGGCCTAGGGGCTGGGTTAGTACAAAAGGTTTCTTCCTGTCTGAAGACTTAAGATGGGGAATTCCTGTTTGCGTTGACCATCAGAGATAGGATCTGAACTGGTAGACGTTGAA
Organism: Meleagris gallopavo; assembly: GCF_905368555.1. Taxonomy (NCBI): domain Eukaryota; kingdom Metazoa; phylum Chordata; class Aves; order Galliformes; family Phasianidae; genus Meleagris; species Meleagris gallopavo. The sequence goes on along the minus strand of NC_139424.1, from coordinate 8,861,451 downwards.
AGGATCTCTGGATGTTTCCAAGGATGGAGGCTCACCAGCCTCTCTGGGCAGCCTGGTATTTAATAGCCTGGTATTCGATAGCTTTCAGGGCTTGGTGTCCATCACTTCTGGACCCGTCTCTGGCACCACCAAGAACAGCTTGGTCCGCTCTTCATTCCTCGCCATCTCTTACTTCTGCACAACAGTGAGCTTTCTCTCCCTGCAGTGGGGCAGTCCCTCCCCACCTTTCCTCAGAGGAGGGATGCCCCAACCCGTCGCGTTTCTCTCGGCCCTGCGCTGCTCTCCAGGAGCTCCGCTAGCACTGCAGATCCTGGGCCGGTCCCAGGCTCCAGGTGCCACTCCCCGGAGCTGAGAAGGCGGAGGGCCCTGCGCGCTGTTGGCTCTCCTTGCCACAAGGGAGCGCCGCTGGGTCGTGGCCACTTGGTGGCCACCGGGACCGCAGAGCTGCTTGGCCCCAGCTGGTGCCTGGCCAAGAGGCGCTGGAGAGATCTTCCACCACCGTGATGTGCTCGGGTCTGATGGGTTCTTGGCCATCTCCAACCCCAGCTGCTCCACCACCTCTGGAAGCTGCGGGGCCCGGGAGCTCCTGTGCAGAGCTGCCCCCACCACGTCCCCTCAGCAGCACCCGGCACCAGTGGCAGTCAGGCCATTGGGGAGCACAGGAGGCTGTGATGAGTGCAAGATGGTTTCGCACCTCCTAGGCTTCTTCCGAGCAGGGTGCTGGGCCAGCTCTCTTGAAAAGAAAATGTCACCACCGGTCATTTGCTCTGGAGTCCTGGGAGCTGCGCGCGGGTGTGTGAGTACGAAAACCATGCGAAGCCATTGTGATATTTCGTATGTAGGTTGGTAATTTATCAGAAACAATTACTCTGCAGATCACTTGTGTGCTGAAATGAGCAGAAGATGGTGTGCGCTGTAGCTTGGCTGCCTGCCTGCAGCATGCATATTGTTAGAATTTCTTCCTCCTCCGTCTCCTCCCTCTCCCCATTGAAATGACATGACACCAGGGGACCATTGATTTCTGCTCTCCACGTTAATGAAAAATTCCTTGTTGGCTCCTAGTTTTCTAAATCCTTTGAGACAGCTGTGACAGTTTAGATACTTCAGAAGCAAACATGCCAGCCAGGGTGATGTATGATTTGTGAACTTTCAGGGGACAAAAGGGTAGGCTTCTGCTGGTTGTAAAACTAGAGAGCTCTTACCCTTGTAATTAGTACATTTTCTGTAGCTAGTTTGCTGGACGTATTTTGGTAACTCAGTACACAGTTTCCATTTCATATGGCATACAAGATTTATCATGTTTCTTAATGCTTAATAATTTTATTTCGGAGTTTAGATCCAGCCAAATAAAAGCCATAAGTCTTAATAATGCTACATAAGGCCTTCTCGTACATTTGATAGCACTCGAAACACAGTCCTCATTTTCTTCTCTGCTGTGTATCTCTTTGCCAAGTGAAAGCCATTAATTTAGAGAGAAGGGAAGTATCATTTTAGATCACCTTGTAATGCTTTGCTGCCACGTTTTATGTTCCTGGACAGCATGGTAGTGGAACGCTCCTCATTTATGAAGTGCAGGGTACAGATGGCAACTCATTAAAACTTTAGTGATAATCACCCTTCCTATGGAATTACCACTTAAATCTAGTTAGTGGAGGAGCAGGAGTGCCACATAAACATGCTTCTTCTGGGTGATTTAAAAGCATATGGGATTGAGTGTTTTATGTGTGCCCCCTTGTCAGGAGTCCTCGGAGCAGACTGGCAGAATTGTTGAGCAGTTACAGTTTAATGGAGGTGCAGGAGCTTGTGCTTGTGATCCCTTTGACAGTTAAGCTTTGTCTGCAAGTGTATTTTTTTCTTAAAAAAAAAAAAAAAAAATCTTTTAAATACAATTTTTCTGTGGAATAAATGGAGGCAAGAAGTAGTATGTGAGACAGCCTGCAAGGAGCTGTTTGGTCATTTCAAGGTTGGGAGGCATTCTTCGGGGAGTAATGCATCATTGTTAGATGGCCTCAAAGAAAAAAAGGTGCTTGCTTGTTTGTCCTCGCTGGTGCAGATGTTGTAAGAGGAATGGTCCCAGGGGCTCCCTGAGAGCTCGGAAGGTAGGAAACGTATTTGGATTCAGGTCTCAGCACCATTACAGATTTTCTCTGGGACTTTGAGTGAGTCACTTATTTCTTCTCTGCCTTGGTTTCCTATCTGTAAAATTTCTGTGCATTAGGCTGTGAGAAGAGGGTTCTTTGCCCCATGGCAAGCTGCTTTCCACCGGGTGGAGCGGATGAGTGAAGCTTCCTGGCTTGCCCTGTGCTTTCCTGTCTTTTCACAAGCGCAGAATCTTCACAGGTGATTTGTGCTTAGAAAAGCAGAGCTGAAAAGACTGGCTGAGGTCAGCACACCTCTACGCAGGTGCTATCGCCTTACAGCACCGTTAGCAATTCAGCCCAACTTGAAGGCGATCCACAAATTATCCCTTGCAGTGATGAAAGTGATCTGCCATGCCTGGGTAATGCAGGTATGCGAATGGTGTGAGCCTCTTTTTCCTTTCCCAAGGACTAGTGCTGCCAAGCGCCTGTGCCCCCGGTCTGTGGGGCTCTGCAAAGCTGTCCTGTCGTGGATCTTGCTGGAGGGCAGCCAGAGGCTGGGTGGGCTGCTCTGCTGATGGCTGAAGGTTTGCTGCAGGGCGTGGGGTGAGCCCTCAGCCAAAACTGGGCTACTGTTTCCTCTGAGTCACATCTGTCTGGGCTTCCTAAAGCAAAGAAAAAAAAGCTTTCCTGCTTTTGGCATGGCAGAGCGAAGAGCAGTCTGTGTTCAGCTCTGCTTCCCTATGGCTGCCATGATCAAACCTGTGCCCGGTTGCAGTGAGAGCCAAGAGCTCGTGTTCTTTGTGCCAGGGAAATGGCACACTCTTGGAAGAAAGAATAAAAATGTTTGGGACAGTGTCATATTTTGAATCAAATTTTACATTGGAGAACCATAACGCAGGGTAGGACAGTGAGGTCTCTTAAATGCAGACCTTTCTCCTCTTCAAGCTGCATTTGATAGGGTCATCGTCTGGTTGGTGTGCACAAGTGAATTCCCTATTCTGTGCCTGCGTCAAGCAGCCTGGTTGCAGTTCAGTCTCAGCCTTGCGCTGTGTTGTCACTCAGCTGGTTGCCAGAGACTGGATTTAAGTGCCTGAAGGTGCTTTTTGCTTATCTTGTAGCTTGAATTTTGCCTCATTCATCAGCAGTCAGAGCTTTGCTGCAGCCTGAACCCTTTCTGACAGCACTGACGTGACTGAGAGGCAGCAGAGTTGGCTGGGGGCTGTAGCACTCTGTCTCATACCACCACTGTCCCTCACCCAGGTTTGGAGGGATGTTGGTCATGTCCTGAGCTCCCCTCTGGGATGTGGAGCTGGGGTGATGCAGGCAGTGCGGAGCAGCCCTTGGGATCCCAGCTCAAACATCAGCCTGGCTACTCTGGGTTTTCCTGCTCCTTTGTCAAAAAAGACCAACAACTTTGCTGCCTTTCCTCTCCCCTGCTAATGCTTGTAGCTGTGCTCATTGCAGCAGCGCCTGGCCCCTTGGGCAGCACCTCAAGGTGGGTACCTGCAAACTGCTGAGGCAGTGCTGCCTTGGGGTGTGGTGTGAGGCTGCACACAGGGAAGTGCTGTCCAGGCCAGTCACAGTCAGATGTCCAACGTTTGGTTCCAGCACATGGAGAGTGAAAAAATGAGGTCTCTTTGCCATGCTTGAGTAAAAAAAAAAAAAAAAAAATAATAATAAAAAAAAAAAAGGAATTGTAGCAAAGAAGAAAGAGGCCAAGAGCTATGAGAACACTTTGTGCTGGACATCTGCTTTCCTATGGTTCTAAAATGTAGATGCATGTCATTGTACCTGCAAGATCCAGAGGGATGCCAGGTCCATAGGTAGCAGTGCTGTGTGCTCTGTGTCACAGCCAGGAGCTGCGGGGTGCTGTGAAGACCTGTCTGTGTGCTGCTTCCCACGTCGGTATGAGAAATCAGGCGAAGAAAGTGCGTGCAGGTTTGTTTTCCCCTTGTGCATTCGTATGCTGGACAGTGAAGAACAGAAGAATCCACTCTCCTGGAAGGATATGATCTTTTAAACAAGGAGCATTTGAAAAAATACAGTAACATGAGTGTGTATTTGTTCCAGTATAAACACATGCTCATCGATGGCAGATGTGGAGTTTGCAGATCTGAAGCAACGCACACATGTGCTGATAGGGCAGAGCTGCTCTTGTGTGCGCATGTTGGAGGTACTTAGTTCTGCTTTATTACGGCCCTATGCCCCCCAAAAGAAGTAAAAGTAGAGAGCATCTGTTAATGCTCAGTACAAAAAACAAACAACCAAAGCAAAGAAAGGGGAACCCACCTGTTTCACTGCCGCTGAACTCTGTAGCAAGTTCACAGAAGGGCTCTGAGCTGCTCTGCTCTCGGGCTCTGAGAGCACTCGTGCTCACACCCTGACACGAGCACCCGGCCCCGCGTGTGTCAGCTTACATGGAGTTACAAATTGTACGTGATGATAGCAAATGCATATTAATTTTTAATATGTTACAGCTCGTGCTGCTGGGATATGGTGTCTCTGACAATTGCTGCTTTTGGTGGAAACAAACCCTGAGGCCTTTTCAGTGCTTCTGTGTGTTTATAAACACTGCTGTCTGCAGAGGAGGAAATGTGCTTTTCAGCATCTCCGAGCAGTAATTCTTCTCTCTGATTTAAGGGAAAACTTCAAAGCTGACTGTTTGAATTGCTGCAATTATGTGTTAAGTTCCTGTTTGGTTTTCACATCTTTTATATGCAGTTAGCTGCTAAGTATGTAGATAGCAGGATATGGAAATGATCTGAACAGAGAACCCCCTTGGTTCCTGCATGCTTGCTCGAGCAGTAGTTGTGCTGCGAAATAGCAGTTTCAGAATGCACGTAGGACTGCAGTTTGTGTGGGCTCTCAGAAGGCAGTCTGGCTTTCCTGTTACTGCTCTGTTTCCAACAGGCGTCATTTATTTTCTCATTGGTTGCAGGTGGCAGTGAGCGATGCGAGGAGTGCTGGGTTCAACAAGCGGCTCTGGGGCGGCTGTAGTCCTGCTGCTGGCAATGGTTTGGTGTGGGTCTGCCCTCTGTGTGCGTAGGAGGATTCTTCTGGTATGTGTAGACCTCCATTTGTGAGTGTAGGGGCAGCTGGAGCTGGACACAGACCTTGATGGTGAGGGCCCATCCAGTGCTCACAGCACTCTTGGTTCAGCCCCAGGCGGCCGTGGCAAAGCCATGCAGCGTGTAAGTCTCAGCTTTCACTTTGTTTTGCCCGTTTGTTCCCTTTGCCTGAAGATGAGAGTTTCTGCTAGTTGTTTTTCTAGGAATTGTTTTTTCCCTCCTTCCTGAAAGTCCAGAAGCTGCTGGAGACTGCTATCTCCAGAGGACTTGTGCTGCTACAGACACTTCAATCACTGCAGCTGCTGTCGCAGGAGCTCTTCAGTTTCTGCTGGGTCATCCACCCAGGCCTGGGTATTATTTTTACCCTTTCAAAATGCTGCTGGATTTTGCAGGGTCGGGAGTTGCGGAGTCACCTCCGGGTGCCACAGGATCCGCTGCTGTCGCAGCATTTCTGGGGAGCAGGGCTGGCATCCCAGCCTGCGTTGTATGTGGTGCTGGTGAAGGTGAAGTGTGGAAGTACCCGAATGCACGTAGCTGTGGCTGTCATTTTTAGACTATCGAGAGGGTTTGATTTCCCAAATAACCCCCTGAATTATTCTGTGTAATTAACTCGTGAACTCATTTAAAATGATAACAGGATGGGGAGGAAGAGAGGAACTGTTGTGGATCTTAGAAAACTGATAGTATTGCATCACTTCTCCCCACTGATCGCAAGGTCGTCTCCAACAGCTGTTCAGGCGCAATTAGCCAACCCAGACTTCACGATCTGAACAATTGAAAAATTACAGGGGTCAGTGGCTCGGTGTCTTAAATTTTAATAAGTACATAAAACCAAAGTGCTGAGTTATTAAAAATTAATCCTGCTAAGCGGTTGTTTAGGCTTTGTGGAGATGGAAAGCTGAGCGTGTCCATTTGTCCACTGGGGCTGGAGCAGTGCGAGCGGTTATCTCCGCGGCCGGTGCTGCTCTTCGGCAGCAGTTTAATGGGGATGCGAAGTTTGATTATTAATTTAATCAAGGTCATACTTTGTTTATGCAGAAGTAGAACAAACTGTGGCCCTCAGTAATCCTTTCTCTCCTCGCCCGCTCAGCCTTTGTAATTCCAGTAAGCTGCTCATACGAGCAGAGTTGGGATATTCACACACTCAAGTGGATATTGTGCAGTGTTGATGATAGCGCGGCGCGGTCCGTCCCTAAGTACTGAGATGTTCTATTAAAACGGACGGTAAATCTGTCAGCATTAACATTATAAGCCTGAATCCCTCCCTCCCCCCTTTGGGACTTCAGATCCCAGTTATAAAACTTGGTTCAGAGCTTTGAGTGTTGTGAGTGTGCTTTCTTCTCTCAGTGCATTCTTCAGGAAGCGTTTGACCGTGTCATTTATACGAGAACAAATTTGGGAACTTCTGGCTGCGCTGTTTCTGCAGCTTTGTGCACGCGTGCTATGCTGTAAAACCATGAGAACTTACAGAGGAAGGCAGAGCCATTCCCTGACCAACCTGGCTTTGTTTGCAGAGGCAGCTGGGTACAAGTGGAATGCAGAGGGGGGAGCAGAGGTTGAACCTGGGTGTGGGTTTTGGAATGAGACATTTATTTCCGTAAGTTTGTGTGCAGGAGTTGTTAAAGGAATCCGATAAGAGCATTTGCTTTTATGTAAACATAAAAGGTATTGGGAAGATGCATGCTATGGAGTTGCTCCAGGGGTTGCTGGAGCAATCACGAAGTGTTAGACACACGCTCTGAACTCTCAGTGAACCGGAGGTGCGGCGCTGGGTCGTCTTCCTCCATCCTGAACAGAGGCTTGGGAGTTCAGTCAGCGTTGGTGCTTTGTAGGCTGCGCAATGTAGCCTTTTAATGCAGTGCTTCCACCAAAGTAACAGCCCCAAGGGAAAGCTCTGGGCCTCGTGGCCCAACTGCCCCTCAAAAAGGGCAGGAAGGAGATGTCCCGTGGTTGGCACAGTGTGTGTGCAGCCACAGTCTGCTGACTGCATGATGGACTGTGGGCAGCACGGTGCTGAGCTCTGCTGGCTCCATAGGGTCAGGCTGATGGTGATCACGGGGCTGTAGCTTATGGTCCCTGTCCAGGGCCTCCCTATGCTGAGCTGGCAGGGCTTGTGGCAGGAGGACTGAAGTGTATGCCTTGAAGCTGGGCTGCCCACCCTGTGGGGCCAGCACCCTCCCAGTTGCCTGTGGGCCCTGAGAAGAGCAGGAGCCTCAGGAGATGTTTTTAGGTAACGCTTGCTCAGCTGTGAGCTGACAAAAGACTTTCAAACTCTATTAGGCAGCCGCTGCTGCTGAATCATAAGGCTGATTTGAAAAATTGGCACCTAAAGGTTTACAACTGGAGTAAATTTCCAGAAATTGGACCACAGAGAGAAACTTCTCTTCGTGTGTGCAAATGTGCTCACGGCTGTCCCTGGGAAGGGGCTGCTTGTCACTTCCATCAGCACCCCGGATTTCTTCCTTCTAATTAGGAGTGGCGGTGAGCTCAGATCAGCATCCATTCATCTCTGTTGTGACAAAGCTGTTTGATGGCGAGGGCTGCGCGGGGGACTCTCAGCACTGCAGCCTTTTTCCTTCTTCCTCCTCCTGCCGGGGTTTGTAAAGGCCAAAGCCTGAGAATTCCTGAAAAATTAATGGGGCCTCAATGGGTGCTTTCCATCTGCTGCTAACCTCCCTCTCCCAAGCCCAGCGCGGGTCACAGCTGAAAGGCTGACAGCACAATGGCTGCGCAGCAGCTGCTCTTTTGTATGCAGATGGAAGCCGGGCTGCGGGCCCTTGTGCTGGGACAGCTGGGGGGGGCACGCCGTGCACTGCTCTGACCCCACAGATGACACTGTGAGTTGGTCCCTGTCCTGGGCACAGCTCCGGTGTGCTGTGCTGTGCTGCTGCAGGGGCTGCCCAGCAGGGTGCAGGGCTGGGGAAAGGTCTCTGCCTGCAGAAAGCACCCCTGCCTCTCCCCCCTCACTGCAGTGCCTGAAATATTCAGAAGCACCTAGAGCGCTCTGAACTCCTAAGTGTTTGCCTTTTTCCTATTATAGGGAACTCCTGTCTGGCTTTCCTTACCGTTGCTGTTATTTCCAGTGAGCTGGTGCTTGTTTCTCAGCCTGTCTTTAAAACAAGTGGTTGGGACTGTGGCTTGGCAGCAGCCTTGCAGGTTGCTCAGTGCAGCTGCAGGCCATTGCCTTACAGCCACGGGGAGCTGTATGTCATCCCAAGCCACTGTTCCTCTCCCTACCTCGGTCTTCCTATCCTCAGACAGCAGTGAGCTGGGGGCCCTGTCCCTGCCGTGCAGCTCTGCTCCTGTGCCCCCAGGTTCTGCTGCCCTGATGTTCCGTGGCAGCAGGTAGGTCACATCTTGGGCCCTGCTCTCTCTGGGTCAGATGGGGTTGTTTTTATACCTAGTGTTAATGTAACAGCCCCCGCGCAAGGCAAAAACAAAAGCTGAGGAGTCTCCTCCATTTGGCAGTGTGTAAAGGCTTTTTAAAACTAAACAAGAAAACCAATTATTTTTCTAACTGCTTTACTCCTTCAAATCTTTCACTGTAATGGAGATTTAGAATCCATCACTGTTTAGCTATTATTTCTGTGTAAACAGAGTCATGCCCTATTGCACCAAGCAAACAGTCAATTTTTTCCATTATACTTAGCTGCAAATAACAAGGGTACAGAATGGATGACCCATTTTGGAGCATATTTTCCTCCGTGCGATACTCTGTGTGCCCGCGTCCCCAGAGGAGGGTGAGAAGGGTTAAGGCAGTGGCAGCGTGGGGCCGTGCTGCAGGGCTGGGCAGCGCGCTCCTCCTGGGTTGGTGTTGCTGCGGCTGGGGCAGGCAGTGGGGCAGGCAGTGGGGCAGGCAGTGGGGCAGGCAATGGGGAGGCAGGGTCCCACCAGAGCGCTCCTAGGAGTTGGCTGCAGTGGATTTTTATTCCATTGCAGACTTGCAGGCGATGCGTGCGTTGTGTGAAAGCGCAGCGCAGGGGTGCAGCCAGTAGCTGTTTTTTAGAATTAAACAGACCCCTGAGGTTAAAAATCCACAAGTTCAGTCTTTGCTTCCTTCTGTGTTACTAAGTTTGGATTACTTCCAAAACCTTGATAATTTTATTCTATGGCATTGAGTCTGTTTGTTTACGTTTTGCATTTCTTTCGCGTACCACTGTTAGATTTTGCTTTCCGGCTCTGAGACCTCACTGCTGGGTTAAGTCCCACTGTGCTGCAGATCACAGCTCTGCTGGTGCTCGGGCTGTGAGCCTTCCATCTGTATTTGACGGAAGTTCCAAACCCCAGTGCTGTGGGGATCCCTGCGGGGTGCTGCACTGATGCCACGGCAGGGCACCTCGGCTGCAGAGCATCCAGCATCCCACAGTGCCCTGAGATGCTGTAGGGAGGACTGAAATAGCTAAGAGTGATATTTTAAAGGAATAAAACACCATAAGGGCTTGTTTGAAAAAATAGCTTTAGGTAAGAAGTGTACGAGGGTTGGGGTGTGGAGCGGAACTGGCTCCACCGGGTGCCCGGGTGAGGAAAGAGAAGCACCGATGTCTTTTTTGGAAGACCTCAACCTGATCACCTCTCTCTTTAAAAAAGTGAATCGAGAAGTTACAGCATGGACTGTTGAGCTGGTTGAGGGAGAGATAAGGAGCAGAGGAGCTGTTGGTCTGATGAAACTAGATGGGAACTAAGGTGCACACAGGAGCTGTGGGACCGAGGAACAGCATCCAGGGAACAGAGGGCGGTGAGCTGAATAAAGGGAGCCTGGCCATGGAAGTGAGGTTCCAAACAGTGAGTAAGTGAAAGGGACAATAGCTGTTGTGTCAGACAGTGCCAGAGGGACATGGGCTGTCCCTTCCAGTGCTGTGCTGCCATGGCTTTCGTACTTGAATTTTATTCCTCCTTTGTAGTGTCTGACTTGCATGGCTAAGAAAGGGCTTCTTTTTTTCTTTTGAAAATACTTTATGTATAGCCTATTCCCAACTGAGGCTTTTGCTCAAGTGCTTCTGGTTAGCTTCTGTGTGGAATATGTCCAGCTGTAAACCACTGCTATGAGCATATGCATTGACAGCAAAAGAAATGAAACCAAACATTTCTGAGATGGGGCACTCTCCTCTGAGGGCCAGTTCTTACTATCTTTAAATGTATGTGTTTGTATAAGTGTATAAAGTATAGCTGCAGCATATAAACGAATACGCACTCCCAGCTGCACACTCAGTGCTTGCAGCCACGCACCCCAGTGCCACCTGACGGGGCCTTCCATCCCCATTCCTCATCTCCTTTCTTATTTTCCTTTCCCTTTTTTAGTTTCAGAACAACACGTTGAGTGTTTTGGTTTGGTTTTGTTCTTGCTTTTGTTTTTCCAAATCCGTGAATGTACTTTAGACAAATATAATGAAACAAAAAAATAAAATGAATGGAAATAACCACATGAGAAATGACAGAAAAAGCCCCATCAGCATCCTCAGCTGTGCTCACACCAAGGCATGTGCTGCTCCAGTGCATCAGAGACGCTGCTGTTTGCTTCATTGGAGAGCCCATGCCCATAGGCAGCACTGCATTGCATCCATTGCATGTTCTGTTAAGGGCTGTGATGGTCCAGGACCGCAGTGCACTTTGGTTTGTTCTTGCAGATTGTTGTGTTTCTGCTGGGCTTTTCATCCAGCATCTCACACTGAGCTGTGTGAAAAGGAGCAATGAGAAACCGAACAGCACACAGATCTGCTACCTGGCTTGGGGAGGTGTTTTCCCTTCAGTGGGCGGCTGGAGGCAGTGGGCTTTGAACATTGCTTTGATTCCCAGCCTGCATCCACCTGAACGGGGAGCGGAGCTGCCTGCTCTGCTGGGAGGTGTTAGCAGGGAGCGTCCAGGCCCCTGGGAGGAGGATCCCCTTCTGTGCTGCTCGGAGGAGCAGCCGTCTGCTGTCATGTTGTTTGGGAGTGTTAGTGACCCCTCAGCATCCTGCTGCAAGAATCCTCAGCAAGGTGTTTATTTTAAAAAGGGAAGCAAAATTGTTTTTTTCCCTTTTTTATTAAACAGTTGTGTGGGTTCAGACTCTGTTCTGGTGAGCCTCTAATTGGCACAAAAGGGCAGTTTAGCTGCACCTTCAGGAGCAGTTGTCAAACAAGCTGGAATTGTTTGCCACTCAGAAACATATAGTAGAGCCATCTACTATGATTTGCATCTTGTTTTCAGCCACTAGATAGTGCAGCAAGTTATTTCATTGACGTGAAGAGAGCAGTTAATGAGCATTCTTCTTCATCTTTGCTGCTGTTCCTCCAAGAAATGCAGTTGTTAGCAGCAGCCCCGCTAATAACTGCGAGGTTCATCCTGCCCCAGAGAAAGGAGCGTGTGCCTGGGCAGCTCTGCAGGGCACAGCAGGGCTGTGTCAGCCCCAGGCTGAGTCTTGCTCAGCCCAGCCCGCAGTGTTTGGTGCAAATGTTGGCCAACGCCTGTTGGGAAGCAGGGCGGTTGTCCCAGTCGAGTTGTTAGTTTAACCTTTTGTTCTGATCCCTTTTGTTGCACTGATGGTTTAGTAAAAGCTGGGGAAAGAGGGCAGCGCTGTTATTCTTCACAGGTCGGGACCGGGACCAGCATTGCCCTGACTGAGCAGGAGAGAAGAGCCAAGGATGTGGGGAGGGCAGGGAGGGTGCAGCGGGGCTGTGGCTGCACGGTGTCCTGGCAGCCTGCTTGCAGGGCTTTGCTCAGCAATGCCAGCTCCTGCCTGACTCCCTGCTCCCTTCTGCTTTGGTCGTTGAAGTGCAAGGCACGCGGCACACTGGGCTTTGGGATCCTTGTTAGAGCAGTACTGTGTGTGCTTGGCTGATTGGCGCCGCACAGGACGTGGGCTGCCCCACTGGTGCCTGTCCAGCCTTCTGCAGGCACTGCATCTCTGTGTGCCGTCCTCCCGTGTCCCCACGTGTGCGTTGCTGGCAGGAGCAGTGCACCCTGAGCTGTGGCCATTGACTGCCAACAGTGTGGCGGCACAGCTTAACCTTTAGGTTGGCTGTAACAGCAGAGATCTGTCCTTTTGCTTTCATTGAAGTGCACAGCAGCCTTTTAACAGCGGAGCAGCTACAGCAGCTCTTCCAGCGCAGGTGTCTGAATGCTGCTTATTGATTCGGGGGGGAAGGAGGCACCCGCTGTGTGCTCAGCTCCCCCTGGTTTCGAGAGCATAACAAAAACTTCCCAGCAGAGCTGTGCCCAGTGTCCACTGCTGTGCTGGCAGCTCGAGCTCCCCTTGCAGTCCCTGCACCTCTAAGAAGCGCTGGCGAGCCGCCGCACTCCTGGCCAGCTTCCTGCTACCAAAAACAGGCTTAAACAGAGCTCTGGAGCCATAGGCACTCATCTTTAAAGGAGGCAGGTGCTGTAGTGCCAAGGGTCGAGAATTTTGCTTGAAAAGCCCACAGGAAAGCAATCTTGCACCACTCTTGGGAGGTTGTGCCACTCGGGGACTGGAATGGAGCGAGGGGTTTTACCCAAATGGGCACAGCCTTGAGGGTTCGGGTTGCATTCTGTTGTTGTTGTTTTTCACATTTCTCTTCAGATCTATCTGAAGATCCCGACATCCTTTTATGTTGCTATTGTGAGTGTGGTCAGGTCAAGCTCCTCACTTTTATCTCTGCTCTCTGGTAGGTGATGGGCATTTGGGGAATAAAACACTAAGAGCAGGGCTTAACGGGGCTTTGTGTGCTATTGTCCAGCTGTGCTTGAAAGTGCAACAATAAACAGTGAGAGGAAGTAGAGCTTTTAAACAGACCTGCTTCTTGTCTTCCTATTCCTGTGTTCCTGGAATATGACAAATTCTGCTTTTTATTCCAACCGTATTAGTAAAAATAACAAGGGGAGGTGTGTTCAGTACAGCTCAAAGAGTTTGGCTGTCGCTTAATTGTTTTTACATGTGCACCTCTATCTGTGTGTGTACATTCATGTCTGTGTCTGTTTTGGAGGTGCTGAAGAAGTCGTTCTGTTTGGTGGCTGTCCCTCCCAGGTCTGCGTCTGGGCTCCATCCCCTGCGGCCCCACGGGGACTCCAGGCTGGTGGGGGCTGTCCAGGCTCCAGCTCCTGCCCCTCTCTTCCTGCCACATTTGAGGCATTGTTTTCCTTGCTCTGCCCACTGTTGATGTGATAGCTTGCTGCTATAGAGCCCGTGTTCTCCCAGTTGGCACCCAGATGTATTCATGGCAGTCTTATACCCACTTGGTCTGCCCACAGCTCTGTGGAAGCTGGGCACCTTCTGTCAGAGGTGGCTTTGGAAGTCTTGCATTGAAGTCATGCAGCAAATGCCAAAGTCTTTGCTCCTTTCTGCTTGCCTCTGATTGCTACTGTGCTGGAAGCTGCCAGTGTCTGGGCACAACACCACGGGCTGCAGCATCCCACAAACCCATCCCTGCTGCGAGTACAGCAGATGGAGATATCCGTTCTGCTGAGGAGCAGATAACAAAAATAATCTAACCTATTCCACCCAAATAAATAAGGCTGAAAATAAATCTCTCCCTGTATTGTCTTTGTAAATATCTTTTAAATTGAGTCTGAGTGACAAGATGTGGTTGAGTCACTAGAAGATCATCTCTGATAGCACTCAAGAACCCTTTCCACGTGTATTTTATACACCAGTGTCATCGCAGCTGTGCTGATCTCAACACTCCTCTCTGCTCGCCGCCAACATTGGAGTGACGATGGGCAGAGTGGGGACAGGGACACGTCCTGAGCGCTGCGGCTGCTGTGGGCTGGGCCTGCAGGGCTGGGGCTCCGCGCCTCCTGTCCGTGTGCAGGGGGACACGGGGCCGAGGGGCCGCTGTGCTGTGAGCGCACAGCCCGCAGTGCTCCGGGGATTTCAGATGTTGTTGGGCTTGATTGCAGCCTCCTTACAAAAGGAGTTAAGATGCAGCTCTAGAAGATAAAGGACTATAAATTGCAAGGCAGGTTCTTACGAAATCAGTAAATTATTCATTTACCAGTTCCGTGCGTGCTAATTTCATGTTGCTATGGCATCTCAAAATGGAGGAGGGAGGTCAGCCTGTGAGCGCGGGGTGAGCGCAGAGCGCGCGGCTTCGGCGGAAGGCAGATAACGCACTGCACACAGCCTTCAGCCGATGATGAATTGCCTCTTTATCTGCTGCTGTCCAGGGAGATCCCAGGCAGACAACTGAAAGAGATGTCTCGCGCTAGCTAACGTTTTTTGGAATTAGACCAAAAATCGCACATTTCAGTCTTGAAATCTGTTTAAGGATGCATTGTCTTAGTGCCATCTCTCGTGGGTCTGTCTCTGGAGATAGACAAATCGCAGCAGGCAGAGAGTGAACTCGTGGGGCTGCGTCAGCGCGCATTGCTGCTCGCTCTGCTCTCACCAATGGCCAGTAAAGCTGCTTACAGGAAATGAATTTTCCTCTAAGTTCTGTTTTCAGGAAGGGGACGTTCTTTTCTGTTGGTGCGGGGGTATTTAGCTGTAATTTATTAAGGGACAGAAGAACTGCTGTACTGCTGCTAATCCAGAGCTGTTTGCATGCCTTGCTCGGCCGTGCCTTGCGGTGCCGTCAGTAACGCGGGGCTTCCTGCCATGCTGAGCTCACAGGACCGGTGAGGCTGATGGCAGGGAGGGACCTCTTCTGATGTTGATTGTGTCTTTTGTTCTGCAGCTCCTGCTTAAGCACTGAGGGTACTTGGCCCTGGGAGACGTGGTGAGGGAGTGGCCAATGGCCAGTGTGTTGGTTGGGCTGTGCGTAGGGCTGGCAGGAGCAAAACGCAGTGCTTGAAGTTGGGATGCAGGTTCTGCTTCATAGCAAAAGTGATGGGTTTGGAAAGCGGGAGTCTTTGAGTTGTTTTAGGTACAGCAGCCAGGCAGAATGAGTTGTATGGTGTCTCTGTCTTACCCAAACTATGGAGTGTCTCCTGGATAAATGGGGCAGAGAATCCCCTGGGGTCACAGAATCCAGTTGTACTTTTGCAGAGAGGGAGAACTTAGAGTGGCTTCTCCTCTCCTGGCTGCCTCTGTGTTGTGCTGGTCCCAGCCATCTCTGAGACAAAGGTGGGTACTCTGTACAAATAGCCAGGAGCACGAAGAGCTGTGCTACCCAGAGGGAAGCAACAACTCCACAACAGTGGTGTTTTTTTCTGTGGTGCTTGGTTAATTGAGCCCGCTGTGGGTGATCAGGAATAGGGGTACCTATTTTTTCCCCGAGACACCAAGTGTGGAGAATATCTTTGTGCATATGGGGAAATGTTTGTGGTCTTTTGCACTAAGTAGTCTTAAGCTTTCCTGCTGGCACACGTGCTCACTGCTGCTGCACTTCAGGTAAGAAGATAATGATCACATCATTAAGACACTACTGAAGCTGGCATTACTTGTTAGGTCAACATATCGATCTTGACATTACGCTGCAAGATTTTTTTAGATAATGTCTATCTGTCCTGCCTCTTGCTCCAGGAAAGAGGGAGAGAAAAAACACAAAACCAAAACTCAGCTCAAGCAACTTAACACAGATTTCTTCCCCAAAATAAAAGCCCTTCTCAAAGGATCTGTTCTGTAGAGGCTCCCGCCTTGTTGCTGCTGATGGGATTATGGGCCGATTTTCCTTAAGTCAGTGAAAATCACAAGGGAATTGGTGGGTGCATGGGCAGACAGTTTTACCATGGGTTGCATCAGACGAACCAGGTAACTTGTCTGTAACTCCCAGCTGTCCTTTAAAGCCTGCTGTCGGTTTGCATCGCACCTATATTCTGCGCATAATCGGAACCGTGGAAATGCCCTTCTTTGCTGTAGAAAAATCTCTCTTTTTAATAAATTTCTGGTTTTTTTTTTGTTATCTCTTTTGTACTGAAGCTGTCAACGCCAGCTTTCCTGATTTCCCTGGGCTCTTCTTACGATGTGCTACTTACATAAAGGCATTTTGGAAGAATAGCTCTGATTTTAATAATATATATCAAATTACATATATATAATGCATGTTTTACATCACCAAGCCTTTATCTGGCATTTTAATCAAAGCTCACGGACTGCAGTGTAATGGACCCTAAAGTTGAAAGCGATGGTTCCAGAAACGTGTGATGTTTTTCAGCCTGACTTCCAAAGGAGCAGTGTTTGCACCAATGCTGAGCTGCTTTAATATCCCTCGCTACATATATTTCATTAAGAGAGGTCCATATGGTGTGTCAGGGAGAAGGGGAGTGCGGAGCAGAACCCGTGTCTGCCAGAGAAAACTGTTTTGCTCTAATGTTCTGCACAGTACAACTTTTGGGGAAAAAAAATAAATAGTGTCAGATGGGTGCTGCCAAATTTCGCAGTTTACTGAGAAATTCAGGCTGTTCAGTGGCCTTTTTTCCTTTGGAGTACCCCGGTTTTTGGAGCCTTGTGATTTACACAAGATTGTTCATTTTCCTTTTTGAAAATATGTTGTAGAAAAAGCCTCAGGATGTGGAACCGAGGGGCTGTCGTGTCAGTGAGCAGTGAGAAGGCCATCTAAGCATTGTGGCTTTGCTGTGCATCTCCGGGTGGTGGGACGGGGAGGGGCGGCGTTGGGATGCTGGTGTCCTCGGAGCACCCCATGCTGTCTCACAGCTGCCTTTGGTCTCTCCTAAGCTCCTGGTTGTTTTTGACACATCTGGTGAAGCTCTCCGGGTTTGCCTAGGGTTAGTTCACACCGATAAACAAAACCTGTCGCAGAAACGTACACCGCTTCGTACCTCTTGGGCTCACTCCAGGAGTCGCTTGGAAGATGCCACCTAATTAGAGCCTGGGGAGCTTAAGGAGCTGATTCTGAATGTCTGACGCTGGAGACAGACGCGGGTTTTATCCTTAGGGTCTCTCGGGGGCCTGGTGTGCAGATCTGGAGAGCTGCAGGGCTGATCCTGGTGGGGGCACAGCGCTGCACACAGACCTGCATGGCCTCAGCCTGGCTGTCAGCAGCCGCTGTGAAATATGGGTTGTGTTTTACAACATTGCAAAGTGACACTTTATGGCAGGTAGGTGTTATAAATCATCAGCGAGTAAATAACATAAAGCGTTTGTTTGCATTAGCTGCATTCTCTTGGTGTGGAAGTGCTGGCAAAGCCCTCAGTGGCCACAGAACATACTGAGGAAGGAAAACCTCTATGTTTCCTCGAGTTGTGGTAGCATTTAGGCTAACAGAAGTTCCTCTGAAGAGATTTCCCAGGCTGTTACAAACCTGTGGTAGGGAAGGGAGCAGTGCAGTGATGAGCGTGCCAGGCAGGAGCAGTGCTGGGCCTCGTGCTGGTTGCATGCGGGCTCACTGCTGGGCCTGAGCTGTCTCCTGGTGCAGAAAGCTTCGCAGCTGCTCCTGAGTTCCTGGCTGCTCTTTGTGGCTGTTTCGTCCTGCTGGGTCAGCTTGGAATTCACTGTGTTGAAACCCAATTTTGCAAAAATAAAACAGAGAAGATTTTGCTGGGAAATCACGAGAATGTGAGAATAAGGAGAGTCGGAAGGGCCAGTGTCCTACAGCACGAGCAGCAAGGTTAAAACCTGGCCACTTGCAGTCTGCTGCGGATTGAGTTGCGAGATCAGCACTGTGGCCCTACGTACGTAAGGGTTATAAATCTCCTTTCTCATGACACTTAAAACTGGGTTAGCAAAAGCACAAGCAGGGTGCAGCACTGCTGCCTCAGCCTCTTGGGGATGGGACAGAACCGTTTGCTTTTTCTTAAAACATTTTCCAGCTTGCTGCTGGCATTTGAAAATAAGCTATTAAGAAATGTTTCTTTCTTTCTTACTGTTCTTTCACTTTGCTTACTTGAAGCATTGGTTACAAAATGAATGCTTGCTGCTGTCCTTTATCACACAGCGTTTCCAGCAGACGCTGGAGGATTCAGCATGTACAATTTCCACAATGCTGGTTTTCCCTGTTCGAGAGCCATTTCTGTCCATCGCTGTTCTTTTCCATCGCTCTCAGCCTGGGTTTCCCTCAGTGCCAGGGATGCGATCCACCCTGTGTCACACACTGGCAGTGGGTGCTGTGCTGGGATGAGGCTGCAGCCACCAACTCTGACACCTTCTGCTTTTGCACACCAAAACACAAAGCACAATTAGAATACAGTTATATATCCTTATAGTTATTAAAGCTTGGATTAACAAGACATAAAGTTTTGTCTGGGGAGCCCTTTGCTGTGGCTCAGGGAGCGTTTTTGTGTGACAGTAATAGGCTACAGTTAATATACTTGAATGATACCAGAATTTGTGTAATAAGACAGAACAAAGAGGGTTTATTTGAGGCTGAGTTACAAAGGTGGAATTATCACTGTAACAATCCACTGAGATGGGAGCTTAGTTATTGTGTCTTGACTTATTGTGGCATCAGGCACTGAAGCCAGCGAAGCAAAGTTTAAAAATACATAGACACGTCTCCGAAGGACACCTTGTCAGTCACCCGGGATTGATGTGTGGACCTGTCACCTTGTTCTTAGTGCCAGAATCCTCTCTTTGCCCATTTTTGCACTTTGCTTGATTTACAGAGCCTGTTTGCCGTGATTCAAGAGCCTCTTGTAGCGCTTGGAGGAGAGATTCATCACTGGGACATAATCCATTCAAATAGCTTTTGGGCAAGAAATAAAAAGTGTTGGGAGTGCAGGGACTCAAAACAGAACATCCCCTGGGAGAGCAGTGGTGTCTGTGGTTGGGCTGCCAGTAACAGGGCAGGCTGTGCAGCTCTGCAGCCATTGTTTCCCAGCATGGTTTCAGTTGGATCCCTAAAGACCCTCCGTGGGGCTGTGCCCCGAGGTGCAGCTCAGCGCTGTGAGCCAGGTGTGCACTGGGGCTGGCGGAGCACAGCACTGTGTGTGCCCACCCTGCTGGTGTGCTTGCTGCCCCAGAGCTGCTGCAGCGCTCTTCTGCAGATTAAAAGTCCCCAAATGTAGAAACGAAAGCCGTGTTTGATCAGGGGTGGAGGGACGCGGGAGGAGAGAGCTCTGCTTAGCAGAAATAGCCTCGGCAAAGCGTTCTTTAATATGCAAGTCAGTATATGAAAAGAACAATAAAAGGAAAGAGGGTCTAGCAGGAAATAAAATGAAACTTTTTTTCATTACAGTCAAGGAAAACTTAGATGAGTTTTTCTTTGCTAATAAACTGCACTGTTTCATTTTGCAGCTGAGCCTTTTTCTGAGGCTGACTGTGGCAATTGTTCAGACTTTTTTTCTACACTCTGGGCAATAAAAAGGCCCTTCATGCATCAGGAAACATAGTAATGCAATCCTTGTCTTATCTTCACACTTATTCAGCAGGTAGTTACGGAAGGGCAGGGGACGCCCTCTGAGCTCTTGGATTCTGCTGCCCACGACGTCTGTCCATCAGATCCGCTCAGCTGTATCTGCCTGGCGCTGGGGCTCTGCTCCAAAGCACCCCGGCTACAGAGCTGGGTGTCATCACTGAGTGGGGAGAACCCATGCTGTTATACCCTTGGCGCTGTCACACGTGGCAGAGGGGCACGTGAGCAGTTTGTTGCTCTGTGGCTTTGTAGCTGGGTGTAGGGGAGCTGCTTGGTGCTCGGAGCGATGTCACAGCGCAGCACGGAGCCCCATTACCACTGTGCGAGTCACACTGTGCTGTGCTGCCCTTATATCTTGATCCTGGAAAGTACGCACAAGGAAATTGTGAAAATGAAATTGTCGTCTTCAAATAACACATCTTGGAAGGGCTTAGTTGGGCTTAACTGTATGCTGCAAGTTGAGCTGCGCTTAGCAGCAGCTTCCATGTGTTAGGGACCGCTCCTGAAATAGTTGGTGATGGATTCGGAGTGCAGGGCATTCAGAGGGATGGCTCTGATGCTCTCTCTGGCAAGAGGCTTCTGAAGGTCTCACTGTAGCTCATTATTGGGCATGTTTGTTTGTAGCAAACAGAACAGCTGCTTGTGTTTCAGTGTTGCATTGGTGGGGAAAATGCTGGTTTTGGAAAGAGGAGGCTTTGCACATGCTTCTCTGAAATTATTGCTCCACAAATATTTCAAGCTCTCTTCTCTCACCGAGTTTGTCCTGGGCTCTCCCCATCCATCCATCATCCCAAAGGGAACAACAGGTAGCGTGAGCACCAGGCTCAGAGGGTTTGTGGCTGCCCAGCACTGTCCTTTGCATCACTTTGATGAGTGTCACTGCACAGTGGTACAGAGGTGCTTGCACCTTCTTTCTGCTCCCTTTATTGTGGAGCAGACTGGATGGAATGCTGACCACCGTATCTGCCTGGAAACCCTCCGATGTGAGCGTGGTGGGAGCTGCCCCAAGAGTCCGCGCCGTGCAGGCAGCACCACTTAGGTGTTGTTTGGAAAAGAAAACAGATTGCAACTTTGCAGCGCTAATATGCAAACGAGCACTGTGAAGGGAGGAAGAATTATTTCTGCTGACGGCAGCTAATGTGCCGTGAAAGTAAAATTGCAAACTGCCTCACACCTGGCTCACCGAAATGCTGAAGGAGCAGTGTTCTGCCCGGAGCCCGCGGCACAGAGCAGTGGGGGCAGCCCCGTCCCTGCCCGGCAGCACCTGCAGGTGCTGGGATGGATGAAGTGCTGGGGGATGTGGGACCTGGGCTGGCACACATCGCTGAGTGTCAGGGCCGCGCTGTGGCTGTGCCTTCGCCCTCCCAGCATTTGATGTATGTGAGCCTCGATCTGGAGGGAGGTGGGTATGTGGAGTGTTCAGCACTGCGCAGTGGCTCTGCTGCTCCTTTGGGAATGCCGTGCTGAAACCACTTTCCCTGTCTGGTGAAGCATGCCTGGGGGACGGCCGACCTCTCTGGTGGCAAGGAATCATGGTGGGCAGCTAGACCCAGCTGCAGGACGTGATTGCGGAGGAGATCAGGCCAGGCCCACGGCTGGCTTGGCTATTTTGTCTCCATAAAAGCACAACAAGCACACGCATGCTCTGCAGAGGAGGGGTAACACTGCTATGGCCTCGCTGCTCCCCACGTTGCTGTGGCCAACTACCTTGCTTTAATCAGCACCTCACGGTATTGAGGAATTGTTACTGAGGAATTCATAAGGGATTGCATGTGGTGCCATCTTCAGTTTGTCCTGCTGCAGAAAGCTGCGTTTCCAGGAGAGAAGCGGCCGTTCTGCATCTCCGCTGGGAGAGCGTGGGTTGAGCAGCACCTCGGCCTGGCATGGGAGCACGGAGTGCACAGCGCCTGCTGGGCGGCTGGGAGCGCCTCGCTGCGCCCGGCTGGTGGGCGAGCCTGGGATTGCCGTGATTGAATGACTGTTTTAATTTCAGCCCTGACGGAGCAAAATTAGTTACAATGATATGTGTGCGTTGAATGAAATTGTAGTTTTATTAGCTATAATTGCCAAAGAAGACTTTTTAAAGACTCGACTGCTGGGGGGAAAGATTGCTAGTGCTGGAATTTGCTCTCGCACAGTATGGCGTTGATTGTGATCGCGGTGCACGAGGCGTGGGCCGTGGGTTGGTGAGGTGTCGCCGTGGGACGTCGGGACGCGCTCAGCGAGGAACCGCACCGCCTGCGCCCAGCCCCCGGCTGTGTGCAAATGTGCCGTGTGCCGCGGGTGCCGTTCTGCTGCAGCGTGGCCGTGGTCACAGTTTTTGGCCTGCACTGAGGGAACCGTTTTTTCTGACGTGCAGTATGTATCTGTCTCAGTTTGTGCGGGGGAGGCTGTACATCAGCAGGAGCGCATTGCTGGCGCTCAGATTTCACATGCACATTTAAAATAATAGCACCTGACAGTTTACTAGCAGCTAAGAGGCTTTTCTGCTTCTGGAAGCAAAATATTGTAGGAGTTGTGCAGTGTGTGTAAATAATTCGAGGAATTGGACAAGAATGTCCGGCGCTCTTTCTCAGAAGAGCTGAAGATGACAGACCTGTACAGTTTGCAGACCTGGGACAGAGGGGTAGGAACACAGCACAACACATGTCACTGAGTGTCATCCTTGTGTAATTCCTGTTCTCTTAGGGCCTCATATGAACGGGCACAGCACTAGATTGCAGTGTGTTGCTTCGTTTCTCTGCCCCAAAGCTTTTCCCTGCGGGGCTGCAGAGCTCAGAGCAGCCGTAGCCCAGCCCTGCCGTGCTTCTGGGGATGGGAGGGGGTCCCCACCTGCGCAGGATATGTCAGGAACTCAGCTTTTGGATCAGGACAGACTTGTCAGGACTGGATGAGGAGACGTGAGGAATAAAGGCTGCTGTGTGTTGGTTAGAGCTGTGAAAGTCAGTGGTTTCTCCGTGGAGGTTGCACCGAATGAGCAAACTTGATTCAAAGGGGAAAAAAAAGAACTTGGGAACATGAAATAGGGGCTGTTGTCACCCCTGTGCCTGCACGCAGACACCCTGTAAATAACAGCAGCCACAGTGGCTGCATTTATTCCTGCTGCCCCCTGGGTTTGCAGGGCCGTGCGGGTGCGGAGCACTGGGCTGTGCGGGATGGGGGCTGTGCCTCCAGAGCCTTCCTGCACAGGGTGGTCCTGGGCTGTCCCAGGGTGGTCTCTGTGGGAACCGGCGACAGCTCTGGTTTGAGTGCAGCTGATGTGGCCCAGCGCCCAAATCCAGGTTGCAGAAATAAAAGACCAGACGTGAAGTTTCCCAGAAAATCCCCAGTTTGAGTCATTGCCGTTTTCTGGCTGAGTATTCACTGATTTTGTGGCAGATTCAGCTGCCTTCGGTGGCTGATTGAAACTGCTGTCCTCGGGCAACTGAGGGAATTGCCTCTCATCTGCAGAGAGGACTCGGCCTTCTCACTCATTAGGGTGCGAGCGGCGATGGGCTGTGCCGGGTTTGATCATCTCTGACCGCTCAGGACGGAGCTGCGCAAAGGAGAGGAGTTGAAAATCCTGAAGAGGAAAGTGGGAGGAATGAATGAAGAAAAGCGTGTGTTCTAGTTCTGGCTGGATCCGTTGCATTAAATTCAGAGCTTTTCTGAGTACAATTAATAGTCATCTTATTTAGGTCATCCTGGTTTTGTTGCTTTAAATATATGTCGCCATTAAAGTAGAAGAAAATCAAATAGATTTATCTCTGCGGATCCCTCTGTGAACTAGTTGGGCATATTTTAAATAAGCCTGGAGCTGTTAGGATTATTAAAGCCTTTGGCTCCCCCATTTTTTTCTCTTTCCTCCTCTTATTCCTTATTCCTCCTTCCAGGCAGTGATTAAAGCAATGCTCTGGCCCTTCCTGTTCTCAGAGCCCCAAGTAGGTTGGAAAAAAAAGGTTAAACAAACTAAAACCCATTACCTGGGCTTTGTGTAAGAAGCCGGGTCTAAATTGGGTGTAGGTGTGGTGTGTGCTGTGCAGGGGAGAAGCCCTTCAGATCCACACAGTGTCCATTTGCTTCTGGCGTTGGCTGGCAACTCTTTCCTTTGCTGTAAGTGCAGAGACACTGTGTTCATTCCGAAGCGCTCTCTCATTTGTTGCTCGTTATTAGGTAGGATTCATCAGCCCCTTTCAGCCTCTGAGTTGAGCACTGTAATGCAGACGTTCACACTGGCTTCCATAGCAGTGTGCGCTGGTCAGGGCTGCCTTGGAGCACTGCCCAGGAGCTGTGCCCCGTGCTGTGGGGCAGATGGCCCTGTGGCGCTCTGGGCTGCAAGCAGCCAGACCTGGGGGGCAGATGGCCTGGGGAGGAATGGGTCTGGGAGTTGATGGGCCTTGCAGCCCTGCTTCGACCCTGCAGAAAACTTCCTGCAGCACAGAGTGAGGCTTTGGGCTTTGGGCTGAGACTGGGAGAGCTCTCCCTGCAGAGCAGCGCTGGGCAGCAGGAGCCGCGTTGCAGAGGGGTTCACTTCAGGAGGGTCACCGCTACCGAACGCCTTGAGTTTCATCTGCAGGCTTTGTGTTTTTTCTCCCCTTGCAGCAGGGATCAATTTGCTTACTACGGGGTTTCCTGCCAGTTACCTTGACTGCGTCCCTTATTTCTCCTTGGTGAAGGCTCGAACAAGCCGCTTGTGTTAGACTCACAGAGAACCGTGAGAAACGGGCAGTGTGTGAGGCAGTGTGGTTTTCTCATTCTATTCAGCCCTTTGTATATTCAAATTCTTCCAGTTTCAGCTCTTGCTGTTCTGCCAGATTTCCATACCATTGATGGGTTTTCTGCATTAATAAGTTTCTTTCTCCCCCTCCCTCCTGTACCCTCACCACCTTTTTGCAACCGGTGAAAAGTTTCTCTAAGCGCTGCCCTCTGCGTATTGATTTTCCTCTCCTGCTTGTCTGACCGGCTCTTAGATGTTTTATTTTGCAAAGCATTAATAGAATTTTTCTTTGGCCGTTGCACTTTGTCTATTCAGGAGGTTTCAAGAAGTCTCATTGTGTCACCGGACTATAGAGGAAAGAGCCTATTCTTCTGCTACAATGGCTGCCCTACAAAATAACGCAGGGTGGGGTAAACTCCAAAAGGGCAGAGACGGAGATAAAATGTTCTGACCTTAGGAAGCAGAAAAGATAACCAATTAGGCATTGTTAGAAGGGCACCAGCTGGCTCCAAGAACACCCCCCTGATTATCGCTCGTTACCGGTGCGCTCTATCCAA
Source organism: Meleagris gallopavo (assembly GCF_905368555.1). Taxonomy (NCBI): domain Eukaryota; kingdom Metazoa; phylum Chordata; class Aves; order Galliformes; family Phasianidae; genus Meleagris; species Meleagris gallopavo. Next base: position 8,836,845 of record NC_139424.1, on the reverse strand, counting down.
ACCTGACACCGGCTGTAGGAGCTGCTTCCCCCACCCGGGGTTCCTGCCTGAGGGTCCTCGGGGGTCTCTAGGTCTCCGGAACTGGCACTGAGTGCAGGGGGTCATTCTTACTGCTGGTGAGGCCAAGAGCTGCGAGAATGACAAGAAAGAACTGCTGTATAGATGTAACCTTACTTGGAGATAAGTGGTTGTGGTGGGTGGAGCGCCGTCCTTATCAGCATCCCAGTATTGCTCAGACCTGTGAATCTTCTTCCTCCAAGTGATGAGAGGCAGCAGGACAAGTGGCTCTGTGCGTAGTGTGGTTTGGATTTCCATTGCATCAGCACTGTTAGGTCTCATGGACGGTGGGCATTAGGGAGGCATGCTGCTCTCTGTTTCCAGCTGTCACTAACACACTTTGCAAAGCACTTTGCAGAAGTTAAGAGGAGGTTAACCAGAGACAGGTTTCTAAATGCACCCTGGTATAACGAAAGGTTTTGCTGCTCTGCATTTTTGCTGTATCCTGGAGCGTGTTTTAATGCAGCAGTTAAGAGAGACTTGAGCTGTGTTTTGCCATCTGCACAGAGCAGGCAGGGGCTGCTGGGATGGGAGGAGGAATCCGTGGTGGCATTGCACAGGCGAGGAGAGCGTGTAGGATGTTGTGAACTCTTCTAAGGTGCATGGTTTATAGAAATCCTGAGTGTAAATACATGAAAATCTCGTAGAAATCAGTGGGGGGAGGGGGAAAAAATACAAATGGAAGAAAAACACCTTAAAAAGATAATCATCCCTGATGTCTCCTGCAATTTAGCAATGGTGCAGGTTTTCATCGCCCCCTGGTTTCAAACAAGGAGCAGGAAGCCTGGAAGTCTTTTCAGAGGGCTTGCAGGACCTTTCCAGCAGCATGCAGGACTGACCCACAGCCCCTGAGCACCAGTTCAAAACGTGATGAGAAATCCCAGCCCAACAACCTTCTAAAATAAGTGTAAAATGTTAGGTGTGGCTACACAGATTAAACGGAGGTGGAATAAATCATGCAAATAGTAATGAAAGTTGAAAGCAATTTGGTTGCACTTCAGTACGTTTCATCAGTCATCTCTCTTCTGAAGTGGAAATGCCAGGCCTGATGCGAATTAAACTTTCTCCCCCCTCCCTCTGCCCTCTCCTCCAGCTTTTCAAAGGGCCCTTTGAAACCCTCTGAATACCTTTCTTGGCTGACCAGATTTTGCCCTGCTCCCGCTCCTTGAAACCTCCCAATTCACAGCCAAGGCAGCAATGCCGATTTCGAGAAGTCACAGCCGTGATTTGCATCCATGATTCCTCAGCCCTCCTTTATCTCTACAAAAGGGAAAGAGGCTGAGGTGGGACATGGCGAGCTGGAAGGGCCGCCCGGACGTTGGGCTTTGTAGGGTGTCAGTACTGCTAACGTTCACTTTTCTGCTTTAGGATCAGATGTCAGCGAGCACAAAGGTTGGAAGCAGCAGGTTTCCAAGGGGCGATGCTGACTCTGAGCCAGAGGAAGGAGATGTGATGCACCTGCACTGCCTGAGCCAAGGCCTCCGCCATCATCCTGCTGTGTTTGTGTGCCTCTGCCAACCCAGCTGGGTGTGTTAAGCACGCCTCTCCCTTGTGTCTTGCAGGTAGAGGACGCCATGCTTATGTTTGACAAGACGACCAACAGGCATAGAGGTAAGAGAGCAGCAGCTCAGCCATCACCTTTGTGACAGAGTCAGCATGCTGAGCACAGCCAAAATCAGAGTCAGCATGGTGACCATGTGGCTAAATGCAGTGAGCTAAATCAGCAGAACTCCTTGTGTTTGAGACAGCTCCCTGTGTCCTGTGGGTGTACGGAGGAAGGGCTGTGTGGCATGTAATGCCACGTCCCATGTGGGTTTTCATATTGGAGGTGATTTCCATGGTCAGTTTGATGACTTACGTTTGGGAGGATCACTGTCAGGCTCTGTGCTGTCCCCAGAGGTGGTGAAGCCCGGCGCCAGCATGTGGCACAGAGAAGGGAGCTGCATCAGAACGAGGGAAAGTCTCTGTGTCCCCACTGTTCGCCCCATGGGATGTGCATCCAAGTAGGGTCAGCCCCAGTCCTGCTGGGAGAACTGCTTACACTCCTGTTCCCTACACACACGGCATCCCTGCAGTGCTGGTCGCTGTGCTGCCCACCTGCCCTCTGTTTGCGGTGCTCCTGGTAGAGCCACGCTCACAGCTCGGGGTCCTGCAGTGGTGCTGGGCACACACCAGGTGTTGCCACGTGGCACACAAGTGCCTCAGCAGACGTGCTGGTGGCGCTGGGGGTGTTGGCTGGGGGCTGCTTTTCAGGGAACCTGAAGCGATGTTCCCTGGCCCAGAGTCAGTGAGGCCCAGCTGCTGGCTCAGATGGAATCGTTTACATATGGTTGTGGGAAAGGTGACCAAGTGGGCTTGCAAAGCTTGAGGACCATGGCTGGACTCCCTGGATCCACCTGTGTCACAGAATGCGCAGAGGCTGTACCAGGGCGGTGGGTGCTGCGGTGTGCTGGGTGTAAAGTAGTAGGTTGAGGCCAGGATATCAGGGTGCCAAGCCCTTCGATGGGGTTTCAGGTGTGCTTGGGTTGTGAAGCTTGGGGCTGCTTATCATGCGTCGATAACAGAGTGAGCAAGATCTCCAGAAGAGGAATCCATCCACATATTTCAGTGGACAGATAAGGTTTCATCATTGCTTGTACAGCTCTGTGAAAATGAGCTGAGGATTATTTCAGTGTTATGGCCTTTCCTTTCAGCAGAAATGAATGATGCTGCGGTCCGGGTGAGCGCCTCGCGCTGAGCAGAGCTCCGGCAGAGCCCTGGCAGCTGTGGAGCCCTAGGGCATGAGGAGCACTGTGCCACCATTCCCTTCCAGCGGGACCGATGGGTGCTGCCTCCTCCTACTCTCACAAAGCACGTTTGGAGGCAGCACAGCTTGTGGTTCCCGCAGGACGCACAGCTGGAGGTCTGTCCTCTGCCCTTCATGCTCCGACCATGTCTGCGCGGTGGCTCTCGGAGGGGCTTGCTCAATTGACACAGCTGTTGTCTTAGCCACGGCTGCTTCAGCTTCCTGGTCAGCAGCGGGTCCTTGTCACTCACAGCCCAAGGGCAGCCCTGCTGGGATCAGCCCGAGAACTCGGGCTGAGTTCTTGCAGGAACGAGCCAGTCCTGCAGCAGGGGGACGCTGCTCTGACCTTCACCTCTGCCATGGAGTGGAGGGAGGAAGAAGCAAGCATAACAAGTCAGGAGGCGCAGCCTCTTTGGCCTCGTGTCTGAGCTGAGCCTGTCTCCCCAGACATTTTCTCCTTCCCTGTGCAGGTAGCTGCCACTAATCAGGCTAATGAGCTGCCGGGCAGGCTGTCATCGTGGAGCGGGTTCTGTGGCATCGATCGTTTATAAAATCACCCTGGATTTTACAAATTGTGACATTCTGATTGTGTTGGAAACACGTTTAAAATGCAGTAGCATGCGAGCAGCAGCGTTAATAGCAATTCTTAAAACCACTTGTGGGTTGCAATCTGTATCGTCAAATTAGCCAAGGGAAAGAGAAATGGCAGATAAAATATCCGCTGTGGTTTACTGTAGTTAGTGTATGCCTAGAATGATCAACGTGGGCAAGGAAAAGTATTAGAATTCACTCTCTGCTGCTGGAAGGGAGATACCTTTCCGTGCAAGCAAATGGAGGATGTCTGTTGGTGTACGGCCATCCCCTGTGTGCTCCGGTAGCTGTTGGTGTGGCCGTGCTGACATGTAACCCCCACAGATGGAGGCAATCCCAGAGCTGCTCAGTGCTGAGCAGTGTTACTAACGCCTTGGGAGGCCTCAAATAAAACGCTGACCTTGCAAATGGAGCACAGAACCTTTAAAATATTATCAAGCAAACCACTTTGTTTCCTCTGTGATGTCCTTTTGTTTTCTGATACCCCATCATTCCTTCGTGGTCTGTGAAGGAAGTGAGAGGCAGAGCTGCTGTGTCTCCTGCTGATCTGCCTCGCCACGCCAATGGCAGCTGGCAGTTCTGTGCTCGAGCCGAGGGAGCAGCGCTCGCTGCTTGGAGCTCCGTTGGTAAAGCAGTCTGACCTTGGTGGGACCAGGCTCATGCTGCAAGGCCTCTCCTCGGGGCGTGCTCGCTGTTCTCAGCAGTGGGACGCAAAGGGTGGATGTGGAGAAGGCCACTGTCCGCATCACCTTCTTCTATGATTCCATTTGTTTTTGGATAATGTTGATAATGTGGAATTTCCGCACCCTGAGCTGTACTTCTACATTTCTGTATAGGGAGAAAAAGCACACAAGTTCTGTAAGTGCTGTGGAAGATCACTTTTATCACTTTCTTTGCTGCCTAAAATTTCACAGAGCTGAAAATTACTGGGTCAGTCTTGAAAGGATTCAGTAATTGGAAAGAAGAACTGAGGGTAGTGTTATTTCGTTACCCTTGCAAAGAGCAGATAAAATCTTAAGTTCAGCATTAGTTATTGATCTTTGGGGTTGGAGGGAACCTTGCAAGATGATGATGCCCTTCTGCCTGCGCTGCACAGACAGCTGTGGGCTCATCCCTGGGGGTGCCCTGCATGGAGCTGCCGGCTGCTGAGCGAGGGCTGTGGGAGCAAGCTCATCTCCTCCCCAGCCTTGGTTCTTAGCAGAAGGGAAAGCAGAGCACAGTGTCTCCTGATGGATGAATTTGCTCAGGAACTCCTTTCTCCCTTTTCTTTCTGTGGCTGTTAAGCATATATGTGGACACAAGTCAGGAGAAGGTGATGGGGTGAGGTGGTGCACTGGGGTGCTCTGATGTGGGCAGTGCCCATACCGTGTGCTGCCTGCAGGGCTGTGTGCTGTGCTGCAGCGGTCCCACAGCTTGAGTGTGCAGAAAGGAAAATAAAGATTTTGACTGATTGAATCCCCCAAGTCGTAATTGCTGGTATTAAATGTAATGCTATATGTTTTCCAAAGCCGTGCAGCCCCCAGAGTTATTTTCATATCAATTAACTCTCACGTGGTTAGGAATGGCAGGGGAGAGAGGAGGGAAGTGACAGCATGTGATTTGGGCTTCTTTAATCTTAAAACTAAACAAAATTAAAGAAAGACAGGCTGTCTGCGTGATGCAAGCCATATCCCACGTGTGGGTGCTCAGAGCACCTCCCCAGCCCAGCGCTGAGCTCAGTGACCGCACTCCATGGCAGTGCTGCTGCCCAGGTGGGCGGTGTGCAGTCCTGCGTCACTGCAAGAGCAGGCGATGCAGCCAGCGGGACGCTGCCGGGCTCTGCCAAGGAGGGTGCTTTTCTCAGGAGTAAAGCTGCCTTTTGCATTGTCCGACTGCCAGAACCTCAGTTTTGCAGTTGACCTCTGAAGTTCTAATTGACATTTTTCTAGATGAGATATAAATATAATTAAGAGTCCCAGCAATTATTTGTTTATCGCTGTCTCTCTCAAGCAGAGCAAGGTCACGTGTGTTTAAAAAGACATCGCTAAGCGCTTTTGAGGAGAGTGTTTAAAACATATAGAAGTCATTGCCTGCTTTGGTTCTCTGGAGCACAGCTGTGTGTGCTGCACTGCACCTGGGGAGCTGGGATGGAGCCTGCAGCCTTTACAAGGAGGGGCTGCAGGGAGAGCTCCTCCTGGCTCTGACCCGGGGCCTTTGGAAAAGCATCTGCACCGGGGCTGGTATTTGTTCAGTGCAGTGAGTGCTTTAAAAGCTTGGGATGAAAGGCGTGACATAAGATATAAATGGAGGCGGCATTATTGTTAGCGCTTTGCTGGATGAGGATGGCTTTTATTCCCTTGTCGCTTCTATCGCTTCGTAAATGAGCCTCTGGAGAGCGCGGCTGTTCGGAGCGCAGCGTTCCCAGCAGCAGAGCCCGTCCCAGGGCGGTGCTGTCGGTCTGCTGCCCACACAGCGGGCTGGGGAGAGGAGCTGCACACGGTTTGTAAGCAAATATTTGCTTCAAAACTTCCAAGGAGGGCTGTGAAGATTAATTAGTTAATATTATTTACCATTTACAGACCTATCAGTGGAAGTGGTGATGGCTGAGCTATGGTGCCATCATTCACACCTATCTGTTGGGTTTGCAGTTATGACATGTGCCATATTAATATTTCATGTGTGTACGCTTTTAATATCACATCCTCACTTATAAATATTCATGTCATAAACCATATTAATGACAGCAAGGCTGAAGCAGAGCGCTCCCAGCTCCCTGCCTCCCATCCCGAGGTCAGACCCACGCCAGGTGGGGTGCAGGAGCTGGGCTGCAGACTGTGGGTTTGGAATGGCCCTGCAGCCCACCCGTATCCGTCCCCCAGCACGTGCCGTGGGTCTGCACGCTGCATCCCAGCCCTGCCTCCTGCATGGTGCTCCCAGCACTGCTCGCTTCTTCTGTGCCAGCAGCCACAAAGCAAGCAGGAGGGGCCATCGAGCCTTGTGTCCCTCAGCCCTGTGCTCTGGTTTCCTGGCCGGTGCCAACTGCTGCTGCATCAGAGCACGTTGCACGAGGTGCAGGAATAAATGCATTTAAGCCAGTGAGAGCCCTGCATCCTGGGAGGTTCTGCGTCAGAGCAGCAGATAGGTGCTGGCCACGCAACTCCAGATAATTATGGGATGTCTCGGGTGGCTGCTACCGCTCTGTGCCTGCCCCACACCAGGTAGCACCACCTGAGGCTCAGAGCGGCGGCCCAGCTGGGTCCTGCTGCTGTTCCTCCTTGATCCATTCTGCACCAGTGGTGGAAGCTGCATCCAGAGGAGCAGAAAGAGCCAACAGCTGCACTGTCCGGGACGCACAGAAGGCACAGACGTGTAAATGTTTTTTCTGAAGGAGGGAGAGCTCAGCTTGCTAGTGGCACTCAGGGGATGGCATGACATTTTTATTTTCTCATTTTACAAACAAATGTGGTAATAAAATGGAAAAAAAAGTCCCACCAACATGCAGTAAAGGTTGCAAACCCAACATGGCAATTAGTTTGGAAGTCTCCGGCTGCACAGTCAGACTCTAAGGTAAATACCAACTTAAAAGAATACTGCAAAGGACAGAGGATCTGTAACACCCATCCCAGAGGAGGTGTTGGTGGAGCTCCGGGCTGGGGGCAGCAGAACCTCCAGAGGAACAGGGGCATTTCCATCCCATAGAGCCTCAGTTCACAGTCCCTGCCTCGAGGAGCTCCCATTCACTCAGTGCTGAGCAGTGTCAACAGCTTAGTGTAATTAGACTGTGGTAGCACTGGCATGTGCAAAGTAAATAGCGGAGCCCTTCTCGTCTCTGGAAGGTTCTTCAGGAACCTTAAAGTGAGGATTGTGCAAATATTTAAGACAATTTTTGAATTATAATGGTTCTGTTACTTGTCAGGATGCTGGATGGGTTGAGTGCTTGCAGCAGGAGCAGGCAGCATCATCCTCGCAGCATTGAGAAGGCAGCGAGTTCATTTAGCAGGACTGCAGTTCCACACTTTGCCACCTTCCTCCCCACTGCTGGGCAGCCAGTGTGAGCCCAGAGAAGTTAGCAGAAGTGCTGATGGTCTTTGCATGGAAGGGAGCCTGCGCCGCACTGACTGCTCGCTGGTGAGACCAGAAGCCTTCTGCCTGCATGGAGCAGCAGGACGTGGTTATCAGATAGTGCTGCGGTCTTGTGGGGCTGTTTGAAAATGTTAATTGCAGAAAAGCCAGAAGCAGGAGGAGAACAAAATGCAGCATTTACATAGATGGGCAGTCTTACTACAGCGAGCAGAATTAAAATCAGCGGAGTGACCTTGAGAAAGCAGCAGCTATTGCACAATGACGATGGGAGCACGGGGCACCTCGCAGTGCTCCGTCCTGCTGCGTTCTGTTCTGCTCCCAGTGCGTTGCTGGAAGCATTCTGGTGCAGCCTCTCAGTCCACATAGTGGGCACAGATTTCTGATTTCTTCCTGTGACGTCCATGCTCTGTATCTGCTGTGATGATAAAGGTTTCAGAGCCTTCTGAGGCATTCCTAGCAGTGCGGGGGCACAAGTGCAGCTCCACGTTCCTCCCATACCTTCCTGCTGCCGGCCGGTGCCCGTGAGCTGCCGCTGCCTTTCCTTGCACAGCCGTGCTCAGAGCTCCCAGTGATCTGCTCAAACAGATAACACCTCCTCAGGGCCTGGAATCCAGCAGTCATGGTGACACAAACAGTGCTGCTGGCACCAGGAGCTCTGCGCTGCCCCTGAGCAGTGCTGCTTTCCAGGCAGTTGTTGCCCTAAAACGAACTGCGCAGCTCCTGTGTGGGTGCATTACATCCCACCTCGTCAGTGCTCCTCTGTTAGCACTGCAGGGCTGTTACATCAGTGTCATCGGTGCTGGCATGCAAGGCTGTCACTGAGCGAGCTGGTGTGCTTTGCACTGTTCCCCATCAGTGCCCTCTTGCCTGTGCTCCAAAGTGTCTTTCCCAGAACACCGGGTTTTAACACAAGATTTCTTTAATTAGGTTGATAAATACGTTCTGGCAAGGAGTGATTCTGCTTATTCTGTATGTTTGGTGTTTTTTTTTTACCTATAGCTGAGATATGAACATCTGGTGTTTGTTTTTTTTTTTGCTGGGTCTGATAGAATAAGTTGAAGAACAGCTTCTTGTAAAAGGCTGCAGGTCAGCGGTTTTGTTGGGGTTTCTGCTTTGTTTGTTTGTTTGTTTGTTTGCTAATTCATATAGTGGTTTTTGGACCAGAAAGAGCACCTTAAACTAACGTGATAATTTGGAGATTGTTCTCCGTTTAGAAACACCTCCCGATGTTCACAGCACCCAGCAGAGCATCCAGCCGGGAGCGCTGCTAGGGATGGGGCACCGCAGCTCCGGGCAGCCGTGCTGGGAAAGCCCTCCCCCATCCCCAGGTGCAGCCCCCGCCCATCCCCCCACGTCCCCAGGGAGAAGCCCGGCGAGGGGCTGTTCTGTGTGACTGTGGTAACAGCTTCACGGCGGCTGCCGGGTTCCCTGCAGGGCAGCAGCCTGCCTGCGTCCCCGCGGTCAGGGCTTGGAGGTGGGCAGCGCAGGGCAGGAGCAGCTGCGGAGCGCAGAGGGGAGCAGCTGCAGCAGGAAATTAGTCATTGGGGGAAGAAATGGATTTGATAAATAATAAAACAGTGGCATTAACAACAGATGCTTTCCAGGTCAGGTGACTGTGGTAGAAGAACCCAGCAACTGTGGGCAGCGGTAGGAAAGATAGGTGTCTGTGTTTCCTGATGGGTCCGTATGGAGAGGTGTGTGAGTGAGCGTGCAGCCCAGATGGGTGCATGCAGTGCTGTGTCCCTGCATTGGGTGACTGAGCGTGTCAGCTCTTCACAGCCCTGCACCAACCTCTCCCTGAGAACGACCCTGTTTGTTTTTATATTCCTACTTTTTCATTTTATTAACTGTTTTGATTTGTAAAATACCGTGTCCTATGCAATGGTTCCTTTATGGTGATTTAGTATGCTCTTCTTATCTTTCACCTTAAGTCTTTGATAACGTTTCAAAAATGAAATTGCTACCTGACACCATTATCAGCTCTTGGCTGCCTGCCGAGGGAAGGGGGTTACTGGGGGCACGGGCTTCCCAGAGCCGGGGCTGATGGCACACGGGGTGCCTGCAGGGATGGGGCACAGGGCTGATAGCAGGGCTCAGCGTGGGGATGGGGCAAAGCGACCAGGAGGACCGCAAGGGTGGCACGGCTGCTCCTCACCCCGCTCTGCACTGTGGCCCTGTGGGATTTTATCAGAATCAGCCCTGCTGTGTCTGGGTGCTGCCCCGGAGCGGGTGGCAGCAGCAGCGTTTGGCGGTGGGGCCGTTCTGTTTGCCCCCAGTGCCATAAAAGCCCACCTGGGGCTCAGGTTGTTGTTACTGGCATTGCGATGCCGCTGCGAGACTCCTGCGATGTTTGGGTAATTGAAATGTTTGTGATGACCGCGCGCTGTGCCCGCTGAATGTCATTTATCAGTGGGAAGGCATCAGCGGTGGGAATATCAGTAAATAGAACTGTCTGACGTGGCAGGTCATTTTTATTTTAATGTAGTAGATTTAATGAACTCTTGTCTTTATAATTCATGGTACTTGCTGAATGCATCCATTTCCCCTCCTTAATGACGTTCGTTACAGATCTGTCCTTTGTTCGAGGGCTTTATTACGGCTGCAGAACTCAGCTCTCCCCAAGTTGTCATGATACCCTCCCGAAGCGCGGAGGGCCGCGTAATGGATTGCTGCCCTTTACATTCGGAACTGTTAGTGATAAACATGGCCCAAAACTTCCCCGAGTAGTTCATGCATTATTAATGGTCATTACAATGGAGTCTCTCTGCAGGTTGCTCGCCAGCCCTGCCCGTGTGTTTGGGGGCACCGCCGTGGGCCGGTATGCCGTGGGGTCGCAGCAGTAGAAGCTCCCATATCTGCCATCGAGTGATTTAATAGCGTTTGTGTCCAGCCTAACCCAATCTACCTCACCTCACAGAGAAGAAAAAAATAATTCTGCATCAAAATTACTGCTTTTGGAACTGTCTTGTCTCTTTTGAGTAGGAACTGGAGACAACTAGACAAGCTTCAATGAAAGCGAATAAAGAAACATTACTTTCTGAACACAATCTTCTGTTACCAGTCACTTTTCAACAGACATTCAATCAAAATGCTAATAGCAAAGGCAACAAGGGAGCGAGGTTATTGTAATACTAATTGATAGGCTGCGGGGATGGGTTGTGATAAGTGCTGCTGAAGATGTATTTTTGAAATATGATTCTCTTTAATTACAATGATACTAATAAAAAGGAACAAATGATTTAATGATAGTTTTCTAGGTAATGGCTTAAAGATTTTGTTCAAGTTATTTTGTAGCCTTTAAAAAAAAAAAAAAAAACAGGAACTGTGAAAACCTTAAAAATGAAGCCATTGCTGAAGGTAGTGACTTCATCCAGACTTGTGTGGCTATTTTGCATCAGAATTAACTCTGTCAAATACAAAGCTCTTGAATAAGAAATCCAATCATTTATTTCTACAATAGACTTTGCTGGAAGCCCACGGTGGAAGCCACGTTGCATGTAGGAGTGCATTTACTATCTAATACTTGAATAATTAGGATCAATTATGCCAGGGTTTTAGGATGTCTTGCAGGAGGGGCAGGCTGTGCTGCGGGGGGCAGGTCTGGCTGTGGCGTGGGGTTTCTGCCTGCTGTGTCCTGTGGGAGCTGAGAGGAAGGGCAGCTCCATTTCAGCTAATTGTCAATAGATTAATTGATAGTGAAACAAAAGCGGCTTTTTCGAGTGGAGAGGTGTTTTGCTTTTGTTGACGTGGGTGGGGGCTTTTCTGGGGCAGGAAGGATGAGCTCTCCTGCCTTTCAATTTGTCAGGCTCTCTCTCAAAGATCTGCCACAGAAGAAAGGGTAATTAATAGGCTTGAAGTCATTTCCGATGTGTCAGTATTTCTGCCTTGCTTCCAAGTGATAATGTTCGCTGGCTCGAGGCCTCCAGGGAGCCTTCCATCTTATTAACTTGTCTGGGAGAAGCAGTGAGTGGGGACAGCTTGGGCCAGTGGGTGACATGAAATAAGGATTTGTGGTGTAGTGAGCTGTAAACACTGCAGCCGATTGAGTAAAAAGTGGGAAGGAGAAAAAATAAAAAAGAAGGGAAAACAGTACTAAAAAGGCACTCGTCACCAACGTAGCAGCACACGGCAGGGGATGGTGTGCTTTGTGTGGGCTGACCCCAGTACTGCACACAGCTGTGCCCCTGCATCCAACCCCCGTGCTGTGTGCTGGTGGTCTGCAGCCCCTCATTCACTGCTGTGCTGTGCCACGTGCAGGGCATCTCCTGTCCAACACTGGGAGAGGAAGGAGCAGCCGTATGTGGTGCCGAGATGTTCACTGAGGATTTTGGTAACCATTCCTGCCGCACAGCTGTGCTTGGTCCTGCTGGTGTGAGCAGAGCTCTGTGGGGCTGTGCCCAGGTGTGGTTGATCCTGCAGGTGAGAAGTCAGGCAGCTGCAGGTGGGCTCAGCCCTCAGTGCTGGGCAGTGCCCATGTGTACTTAATTCTGCATAGGAGAAATAAAGTGGCTGCAGCTGGGTTCGGCTCCCTAGGTGTGCTGAGCTGCTCTGTGATTTCAGCAGAAGCTGTGGGGAGAGGCGGAGGCGTCCAAGTGCTCGTGGGGCAGAGCAGGAGGAGATGCCCAGAGGGTGCTCTGTGTCTCTGAGCTGCTGTGTCTCGTGCAACGCTGCTCCTTGCTGCTGTTGGAGCTCTGACCTCTGGGCAGGCATGGGCATACGGAAGGATGAGCTTATATCCGTGTATTTAATATTTTTGGCTTTTTTTGTTTTGTTCTTAAATTTTCCTTTGTAGCAGAAGCGTAAGGGTGGTTTCATTGTCTGTTAAAGACAAACCCAGCAGAAGCAGTGCTGGTCTCGGCCACGTACAAACTGTTCCTTGGAGATGTTCCCCTTTTATTTTTTAAAGCGGCAGACCTTGGTGTTCGGGGTCACTGGGAAGGAACAGGATGTCTTTCACGTATTGACAGATTTGTTTCTTCTCTCTTCTCTCCCACTCCTGTTTGTCAGGCTCACTTCTCATTTTCCAGAGAAATGATTGTGACTAAATGCCTCTGACAGCCTCTTTGCAAAGTGTGAGGTGGGCATGATGGGGAAAGCAGCCGCCTCAGAGCAGTGCGGTGATGAGCTGCTCCCTGGGACAGCTGGGCTCCTCCGCTGCTGTGCCTGTTCCTGCACAGCAGAGTTCCCCTTGCAAGCACTTACTGGGAAGGCGCCACTATAATCTAATTAAAATTTGTTTTAATATTCTGTGAAAATTAAAACCGAATCCTTCCTGCTAGAAAGAATGACCGTGCATGTATTAGTCCTCTGTGGTGGTGGTGTTGTTGGCTTGCTCAACTATTAACGCTGCCTGCATGCTCAGAATGGTGGTTTGTGTCCATTAGCAGAGCTTAATTCTCAAATTAAATGGTGAGCAGTGCAGAGGAGGTGGAAGCTGGTTGCTGGATTTTTTATTTTATTTTTTTTTTTAATGCTAATGGTACATCCTGGAGGAAAATAAGAGAAGAGGGTGCAGTGCAATGTTATTGCTACAGAATGAAAATAAAGCCTCATTATTTGAGGATAGGATTTAGTGGCTGAGGGTTTGCTCTTCAACTGAAGCTCCATCCTGAATGCTCCCAGTTAATTGCCTGCTGAGAGATGGGCATTGCTAATGCTGCCAGGAGTGACCCAGGCTGGGGATGGCAGCTGTATCAGTGCTGCTGGAGTGAGGGGTGCTCGTGTGCTCATCTGCACTCTCTCTTTTTTCCTGGGAGTTTGGAGTTCTTTCCAGTTGAAGGACCTGGATAGCCACTGTGTATAGATCTGGTAGGGGGTGGAAATGAGGAAAATGCTGCCTTTCAGGTAACAGGAAGGAAAGCTGCTATCTTGAGACTTAGGTCAGATTTGGTCCCACAGGGGAAAGTTTTTTGGCAAGTAAAAAAAAATACAGAACTTAAAGCTGCAATGTATTGTTGAGAGTTCTTTCAGCCTTGTGCTGAGCGTGGAAAAGGACCTCTGGTTGCTGAAACGTCCATGTGCAGCTCTGCCCCTTCTGCGCAGGTTGGAAGCGTGCTGCAGATATCTCTGTTCCTGATCTATTGGAAGTTTTCATGACTGACTGATGGAAAGTCTGCTTTTGTGTTGCTTGTGGGCAGAAGATAAACCGTGTGCTGCTGGGGTTATCTCCAGAGCACAGCGTGGTCAGAGCGGGAGCAGTGGCCCTGGGCTGGCTGTGAGGGATGGGGCTCAGTGCCCAGGTAGGGGGATCTGCTGCAAAGCATCACCCAGCGGTGTGGGGCTCAGGGCTGGTTTGGGGCTGTGGGCAGAGCAGAGGATCAGCAGCACCAGGCCTGGCTGCTGCCCTCGTGGGAGCCGGGTGCTAATAAAGCTGTACCAGGCTGAAAGGACACGGAAACACTGCTTTGTAGCTATGGCAACTTGGGAAACAAGGGCTGCGTGGAGTATTTTGAAGGAGAGCCCTTATTATCAAGAGTTTGAAGGGAAGGTTCTTAGCAACGCAGGAGGCTTGGCAAGGTAATTAGACTGGCTGCTCTTGGAGCAAATGCGGGCTCTGGCAGAGCGTTACTAGAGCTTCTGGCCTCGCTGAGAAACCCAGCACCAGTGGTATTCTGGCACCCAGCTCCTCTCTGTGCTCTCATTCTGCCTGTCCCCATGCTCAGGGCAGCTGCAGTCAGAATGCCCCTGGTTAATGGGGTGCCATACACAGGTTTGCTGTCTCTGCTACAGGGGACGCAACAGGGTTGGCAGTGTTCAGCCTTGCTGCAGGTTCCCTGTGTGCTGGTGGCAGGGCCCAGCTCTGTACCTGGGTTTGCCTGTTGCTGCCAGGTGGTGGATAGCAATGTACTTGCCTTTTGTCTGCTGCCTTGAGCTCGTTAAATGGGTTTAACAGTTTGCAGGTGCCAGACTTGATAGAGGAGACGCAATGTGATGCTTAGTTGAGAGTGATGATTTCCATCTAAAGCAAAGGACCTGTTCCCTCTGCCTTTTATTTCCCAGAATGATGCAGTACGGTTGGTGCGGGAAGTCACAGCTGAGGGACCAGAGACCTTCCTGTCCTTGCAGAGTGGCAAAACCTGCAGCTGTGTCTGGCTCTCACTGCACCCTGCCCCGCTGCCTGCAGCTCTGTCCTCTGCTGAGCTCCCCAGTCCCTTCTCTGGGTTAAGTGTGAGATGCCATTTAAAGCCCAGATTGCAGGGCAGAGGGCCTCAGCTGGGCTCAGCAGACATTGAAGTAATCTGATAGATCGATCGCTCTCTTTATACTGGCTCCCATGGCTGCGCAGTCCATTGAGGGAAATGATTTTAGCTGCTGGCCTGCAGTGTGCCCGCCCGAGGCGTAACCGTGCAGGCAGGGCTGCGTTGTTTGCGTGCCCTGGTGAAGGAGCACACCGTGCAGTTGATGGAAGCCCGATGTCAGGTGGGTGTCAGTCCTGCCACACTGAGATGACAATGGCATCGTGCAGCAGATCAAAACATTAAGTCTTTAAAACCATATGTTCGATGTGTCATATCACAGGAGCTTTATATTCTTGGTGATAGCGATCAGCAATGCATTATCTGTTTTTCCTCAACTGTGTATTTTTTTACAAGCAGATAAACTTTGAGCCGGATGGGGATCAACTGGGCCTTGTCTTTAATGTCTTAATCAGCCTCAGAGGAGTGCAGCCGGGGTGGTAACGGTGGAACCGGCACCTCTCCATGGAGTCTGGGTCTGTGGTGTGACCCCTCAGTACAGGGGAACACCCACCCCAAAGGGCAGCAGCCTGAGTGGGGAGGCCTGGGGAATCGTGGAGGAAAAAGCCAGGAGCATGAAGGAGGTGGCTGTGCTGCCTGCCAGCCATGCCCTCCAGCTCACAGCAACACAGCAATATGTGCTGTTGGTGCAAGAGAAGAATGCTCCCCTTGCTTGGCATCTTCCAGCAGTAGGCTGGAATTAGTACTTTCTTTTGGTGTGTAGTAATTTATTTTGTTAAAAACCAAGGCATTATTCCTAATTATGCAGTTTTATGAGGGTATGCATAGCAGCATTCTTCCCGCAGTAGGCTGTGGGAGCTGGCATAATATTTAAATAGGAGCCCTGGGGAAAGGACATGCTTGCATTCAGAGGAGGCTCCGCGCAGTTGCGGGCTCAGCCTATTGAACTAGCGTATAATTACCTCTATTCAGCACTGCCGCTCCAGTTATCAGCCGGCCGTCAGGGGAAGGCCAGCGCTTTAAAATGACATAGATTGTTAGAGAACATCAAACTTTTTTTAATACAGTTAATGATCCTCAGCTATAAATAGTCTGTTCCCATTGACTGGCAATAAGGCTTTTGTGCTGTGCCTCGCAGAGCTGCAAGGCTTTTCTTGGTTTGTTGTTTTTTTTTTTTCTCCGTATGTACTGTAGGGACTTTCAACCCGATTGCTTTACAAAAAGCAGCTCTCCCTTTCTGCATCAGAAGATGTAGGACATATAGAGTGGGATTTTGCCCAAGGTCACGGAGGGGCTGATGGGTGAGAGAGATGTGGGCCTGGCAGCTCTGTCCCCATGTTGTTTGACCCTCCACTTCCCATGTGGATGGGGACAGGCTCGACATCCCCACACCTCTCCAGTGCCACCCAATGGTCCTCTGGGAATGGCCATCCCTACCTTGTTAGTAAGACAGGCAGCTTTTGTGTGAGCTGTGCCCCAGAGGTTTGCTCGTTATCTTTCAAGTTGGACCAGAGGTGTGGGTTAGTGGAGGAGAAATTTGGGGCTGCCAGCTCTGTGTTCCCCTGCTGCCAGACAGCGTGTATGGTGAGGAGCTGTGTACTGATGGAGGAGATCCCGGAGCAAAAGAAATGTGCAGAGAGGCTGGGGGGAAACAGTGTGCTTTACCCTTGCTAATTTCATCTGGTGACCATACTTTGACTCATGCTTAAGGTGAGCCCCAGCAACTGCTTGAAAACTCAGCATGTGATGACCACAGCTCATTACAGCTCTCTGCAGACAGGGCTGCTTTTACACACTATAGCAAATGATTCTGTTTTTGCAGCTGTCAGTGATAACGTTTTTCTCAAAAACAATATGAAAGATCATAGACTTCATTTCTTCTATCTCTGGGGTTGATTGCTCCTGCAAGGGCTGGGCTTAAACCCAAGGAAGATTGAGGCAGGGTAATGTCAACAAGAAACCCCGAGCTCTGATCCCGGGCCCCAACTTTCCAGCAGCGATCAGATCACCACTCTGAATTGCCCAGAAGTCGCAGTGATATCTGCCACAGCTTTGGTCTTGAGTGCCTGCAGACGCAATAGGGAAAGGTCACCTCTTCTCCAAGGCAATCTCTTTGTCCAGTTTGAAGGCCAGGAAGCAAAGAGTGTTCTGCCTGAACCTTGCTGCCCGGTGGCAGGACCAGGCCGTGTCTCCGTGACTGTGCGTGCTCTGTCTGCTGGGCTGGGGCTGCTGGCAGTGCTGTGTGCTGCTCCAGGAGTGAGCAGAGGCTGTTGGCTGGATGTGGATGTGGGGGTTGGGGCAGTGGAGATCAGAGATGGTGCAGCAGTAGATAGGATAGGCACGGGTACCCCAGGCACAGCACTCTGCAGGGAGCACCTCTCTTTGCTTTCCCTGTCAGTTGTGCTCCTGAAGAGCAGCTGCCAGGGAAGCAAAGCTTCCCATCGTATCTGGGGAGCGTTAGAAAGCATACTGAAATTTTGGATGTGATTAGCAGGGGGACCTGGGTGCTGTGCCCATCTCGGAGCAGTGTTTTTCTGTTACCAGCAGATCTGTGTCATAAAGCTGCTCGGCACTGTGTGGTCCCTATTAAAAGTTTTCTTTCCCAGGATTCTGCTCCTTTGTTGCATCCAGTTCTCAGGCACTTTATACTATCAAACAGCAAAACTGCTTTTATTGATGCAGCAAAGAACAATGGGATCTCTCCAGCCATGCTCCCAAAATAAACTCTTGGCTTTCTTTATGCCTGGCTTCTCACGGTGGAAAAAATGATTGAGATATGTTAGGTTACTGCGGTCACTTCAAGAGGAAATTGGTAATACCAACAAATGATTCCAGCAAATAGATGAGCTCCTCCTCCCCAGCGAGGCCGAAGCGCTGCGTGCTCATCCTGCCCATGCTCCTCCTGCAAGGCAGAGAGCTGAAAAAGCAGAATGTGGCCCTGATTTAGTAGCACACGTGGGGTTGGGCAGAGATGATGGTTCTGGGTGTGTGTCAGGTCACGGCTGTGGGGATGCACACGGTGCTGCTCACAGTGGCTGTGCCTGCCGTGCCCGGAGCTCACTGCCCTTTGGGGAGGATCCTGTCTGTGTGGAGATGGGAACTGAGATGACAGGAGGTAGGCAGAGCACTCAGTGCAGTGGTGCTGGGTGTGAGCTTTGGTTTTCTGCGTGTTTAGGGACTGGCTTTGAATTTCACACGTGAACAGAAGGCAGGGCGTGTATGTCTGGTGTATTAGGGACATATGCTTGTTAGGGACGTGTTTTAGTGGGTGCAGTGGGGATGGGTTGATGGTTGGACTTGGTGATCTTGCTGGTCTTCTCCAGCCCTGGTGATTCTATGATGAAAAACGTGTGTATATGTTATGCCTTACCAGTGTCTGTCAGCCTTTGCCCTGTGTGATCCGACCTCTCCTGGCTCTCTGGAGCTGTCGTTGTAACAGCTCTGTTTTCAGAGACAAGTTCTGCTCAGGCTGTTTCAATTGGCAGAAGAGATCTTTAAGCCTCAGGGAACTCATTCTAGGAGTTCCAGGAGTGCCCATGCTACGTAATGTTTGTATTTATTTATCCATTCCTTTGGAGCACTTTGTTGCGTGGCCTTGTTCTCCTTCAGACAAGGTGCTTGTTGCAGTCCGTTGCTCCCTGCCTTCCTCTTCTCACCTGCATTGCTGTAGCAGGTTCCATCTGGCTGGGAAAGAGCCTATGTGCAGTGAGTGAAGAGTACATACAGCACCTCAAAGAAGTGTGGTGCCATTGCAGTGAAGGCCCTCCAAACTGACCTCGAGTCTTTCAGAACAGTCAGTCTTTAAATACAGATGTAGCTGGGGGAGAAGAGAAGGCACAAACAGGGCAGCCTGCGCTCGTAGGAATAAGCAGTTGAGCATTGGAATGGGAGTCCTCCAAAGCCCCCACAGACCTACTCAGAATCACGTTTGCTTGTGTGCACAGCTTCCAGCACATCATTGCCCCACAGAGGTGCCAGTGCCTTTGGTGCGATGACAGGCACTGCTGGGCAGTGCTGTGCCCTGTGCTTCAGTGGCACCGAGCTGCCATTGGGGCAGGTCCCATCAGCCACATCCACGGGTGAGCCTCGTTGTCAAGGGAAAGCTGGCCTGTATTTCTAACTGTGTTAATGTCTTTGATGAGGGCTTTTTCCCATGTATAGGAGTTCTAAATATATATGTAAGAAAGTGATTACCGTAATGTTATTCATCATTTACTTGAAGTGCATTCTCAACCTGAACCTGTTTGCTCTGATGAGCATTTATGTTGCGAAGGAATTGATGTTCTCTCTCTTTGCCTGCAGTCTTGAGCTTATGAACAAGAGGGATTTCCTCCCATTCCTTCTGCTCAGATGGTGGCACAGGGGCTGCTGGGTTCACCCCCACACAGGGAGGCTGCAGTGCTGCTGGCTGTGCTGTGCCCCTGCCTGGCTGAGCAGCACTGGGCCGGGCTTCCAGGAATAGCTCAGCAGAGAGTTTGCTCTTTGCATGTGTATCCAGAGGAACAAATGGTGCATGTATTCAAAGCATCTGTCATAGCCAGGCACTTTCTCACAGTAGCATGCGTTCTTTGCTCAGGCAAAAACCAACGCAGTGCATGAGCAGCGGGATGGGGCCTTGGCTGAGAGTTTAATGCTGTCCAAGAATGTTATGTGTTGCCTGGAGCTATAGCCCGAGGGGTCATACTGCACTACTCAGAGGTATTGCTTTAACCCGAGGCTAAGCTTCTCATTTCTGCTGGTATTTCCCTTGACCCTCTTCAGCATTTGTCTCAATTCCTGAAATAGTTTCTGTTGTTCCCTGCCTGATTCTGTTTCTGTGTGTACTGACACGCGTGCAGCAGGGCAGCATGAGGCTCCATCCCTGTTGTTGTGGGAGCAGCCTGCCTGTGGGTGCTGCTGGGCGTGCTGTCAGGCTGGGCGCACTGCGGTGCCTGAGCTGGAGGGGGTGTGAGCAGGGCTGAGCCTGGCGGTGCTGCCCCAGGAGCAGTGATGCTGTGCTGCTATGCTGTGCTCCCCCATCCTGCGCTGCTTTGGGTACACCTGCAGTTCTGCGTGCTGCTTTGGTGAAAGAGCTGGCTGTCACCAGTGGGCATCAATAAACACTAAAACCTTCTCATCCTGTGGTCAGTCCCAGTGTCTTCCTGGAATGGAGTGAGACGTTCCACTTTCTTTCTTGCAGAAGAAACAGCTCTCAAAAAGCACACTTAAAAAAAAAAAAAAAATCTATAATTGAAAGATTTCAGATTTCTTTTGTAAGAGCAAGTGCATGCTTAAACTCAGAGACAAATACAGCCAATAATATGTACTTGGAACAAAATGCAAGTTAATTCATTTTGGCACAGCCCCAGATATGCTGATGAAATGCCCCTGTGAAGTGCTATAATATCTTGAAAATGTACCTTCTCTGTTTGATTATGTAATCAATTACGTTGTACCTAATAAAACTTAAAATGAGAGGGAAAAGCTCAGAGCAGATTGTATTGGGTATGGAGTGGGTCTCGGGAGCGTGAAGGCAACTTCTCACCTGCTGCCCCACGGCCCTTCGTGGCACCACAGGGGGAGTGGCTGTAGAGGTCTGGCACTGATTTCTCATTCCTCTACAGGGAAGCTGGTGGTTTCTTGGTGGCTGTGGTGGGGTAGAGGGAATTTGGCCTGGGTGTTCTGGCCCTCCTGTACGATGAGGTTGATGGGAAACAAATGCGTTATGGCTCTGACAAGCTGTTGCTGCATTTATTTTTTTTTTTTGTTTCATTTTAAAACAGCGCTATCAACCAGTTGGAATATGGGCCTGGAGTATCGCAGGGAGTAATCTAATTAGTATGAAGTCAATTCACTAGTTCCTTTTGTATCTCGTGATTAAATAAGTGGGAAAATGGCTTGAAAATTAGGTGCTAGAACGACCCAATTACATTTCTGTAGCTTTTTGTATTCAATTTCATAAACAATTTTGCTCTTCGCTGGTTAATCAGTGAATGCCTTTTTCCAGTTTGAAAAGCACTTTTGAAATTATAATGCAATTAAATTGTGTGTGGATGTTCTGGCATAGCGAGTGTGAAAGCTGGGGGCCTGGCAGACAGCCATGTTGTACCTTGACAGTAATGAGTTCCTGAGCTGGCAGCTTGCTCGTGTCATTCATAATATTGTCCGTGCTGGGTTACCCGGAGATGCAGCTGCCTTCGCTCCCTCCTGGTTGGGGTTGCTGGTTGCTGTGTGCCGTGTCTGCTGCAGCTCCCGGGGCTGTGAGAGCCTCAGTGCTGTGTGGGCACCCACCTCTGCCCATCGCTGTCCCTGGGCTGTGCTGCTGCTGGGCCCAGGGCTGCTCCTGTGGGCTCCTCCACCGCCATGCTTTTGGAGTTGTGCAGCCCCTGCTTGCTCTGCTCTGTTTTTTCCTTATGTGAGCGTCTGTAAGACTGCAGGATGGGTGAGGAGGAGGATGTAGGGGATGAATGACTGTTTTCCAGGAGAGGATAACAGGATGAGGAGAAGGAGGTGGTGGCCAGAAGTACTCCTTGTTGGATCAGAATGCAGAATTGCTGCTTTGAGTAAAGGATTAAATCCACACTGAAGAGCAGCAGAGCTGAGCTGGAGTGAAAGCATGTACAGCCTTTGCTCCCATCCTGGGGGAGAGCAGCTGAGGTGCTGCCCGGGATTTACGGGCCAGGCAGCGCAAGGAGAAAGGTGGAAAGCTGTGTTAAGAGAAAAAGAAATAATGTTAGAAATAATGACTTGCTTGGCAGGTTTTAACAAGTTCAGTAATGGTATTAGGTGCCCTTGGCTCAAGATTGTAACCTCCTCTTAAATGATCATTACCTGACTAATAAAGACCTCAGAGCAGGTCATTACAGCTTAATTTAGACATAGCATCCTGTTTGGTTTGAACAGCGTTGCCATCTCTCAGGCTGAAGCTGGTGCTGGGAGCTGGGCTCTGCCCAGGCTGCTTTCCCAGCCCTGCGGGGCACCAAGCACGTGCTCTGTGCATCCCTGATCTGAGCAACTTGCCTCATGTCGCCTCATCTCTGCTCGTGGTGTTCCTGAGTGTTGGTTCAAGGACGGGGAGGAAGGAATGGTAGGAATGGGGCTATGGAAGTGTGAGCATGGATAGAAACATGGGTGTCGGGAGGTGCTCATCATCAGCTGTGGAGGCAGCATGCTGCTGTGCCATGCTGGGCTGTGCTCGAGCCCAGCTGTGATTGTCATAGGAAGGCTATAAGAGCTCACAGCTTCTTGTTAGGTGTGCTTTTGTCCCCATTGTTCCCTTTCAGAAACAGTGTTTCTTCTCATCCCAGCATTTGTGATGGAGCTGTGTGAGTCAGGAGAGGCATGAAGGAGCCACTCGGACGGCTTGTCCTTCCCGTGCGTGTGGCACCAAGCTGAGCCACCAGGCCATGGGTTCAGCACAAACTCTTTCTTCCAAACAAGGTACAAACTGGAGCTCTCAGGCACTGCAGAGATGAGGGACTGGGAGGCAGCGGGAGCTGTTGCTGCACTGAGCACAGTGGCAGCTCCTCCACACCGTGCGGCTGCATTTCAGCTCTTCCCCTTTTTCTTGCTATTTTGAAGGGATTTTAGGTTTTTTTCCATTGAAAGGAGTTAATCAGGTATGATATTGCCATGTTATTCACCTGGAATGGCTGTGCACTGTGGGGTGCTGCATCTGTGCAGCCGTTCGGTGCAGTGGGATGATGCAGGGTGGCAGTGGCTCTGCATCCCTTGCAGACCAACACACGAGCGCCCAAAGTGTGCACACATTGCTGCTTTAAATGGAAGGGCTTTTGTGTCTGAGGGCAACTGTTGCATCCTGCCCATAGATGAGGACCCGGCAGCCAGCCTGTGCCCTTTGGCCAAGCCCAGGTGGAGCTGATAGAGCGGAGCTTGTGCTGGAGTGAGGACACCGCAGCCCACCCTGTGCTCAGGGATGAGCTGTCGTATTTCCCTAACCCCATTAGCAGCAAGCTTCAAGTGCAGGTAATTATAATCACCAACCAAACCCCACCAGTTATTAATATTTTGAGGACGTTTCTTTGATAAACCCATCTTTTCAGCCAATTTCCTACTCAACCAAAGACAAAACAACTTTTGTCGTGGTGTTGTAAATCTGTTGTTAAAATGAAGAAAAGGAAATGGGAAAGAAAAAAAGAAAAGATTCCCCCAATGACAGAACGTTTGTGCCGGGCTCAGCGCTGCGTCGCCTTTGTTAGCCCTGGATAGAATTATGCATCACAAATAAAAACTGCTGTCAACATGCATTGGTTTCAAAACATTAGAGCATATGGTATGTGATTATCTGTATTGTCAAATGCAATAAAGTGAGTTTGGATATAATAAAAAATGTAATATTTTAGAAATTTGGTAATAAACTGCGGGAGAATTGACAGGCAGAGAGTGCATGAGGCCCACGGGCTGCAGGATGTGGGGCAGCACCCATGGGGCAGCCTGCTGGCATCGCCCTCCTGCTCCTCTTCCCGTCCTCATCCTCGCCCCGTGTGGCACTTGGGGGCCCTCCCGTGTGGGAAATTCAGACACAATGCAGATATAAGTGTATCATGCATACGTGCAGTTTTTCTTAGGTCAACTTTAATGCGTCTAAATGATCTGTGAATGCATTAATGGCTTCTGTTAATTAACAGTATGATAAAGCTGGCATTTAGTAAGTTGCAGTGTAGTGTGCGTTTAAGTCATTATGTACTCAGTGCTTTGGTTTGATTTCGGAATGTTAATAGAATAAAATTTTAATGAAGACTTGTTGTTATGAAAAATGTATTAGAGCGGGTGAGGTGCTGCCGGCGCTGGCGGGGCCGTGGCACATGGCTGGGGGGAGCAGGGTGTCACAGCAGGTCCCTGCAGTGATGGATGTCCCTCGGTGTCCCCTGCTGCGCCCTGCGGGGTGATCGCTCCCAGGGAGCGGTGCGGTGATTTCTGCCCGTTGCAGCACCACCGTGTGCTGCTCTGCCTTCTCATTCTCCATGCCCGCTTCTTTTTCCTTTGGCTCTGTATTGTTTTTGAATGATGCTCCCTCGGGATGCCCGGCAGCCCTGGGAGGGCAGTGAGGGACCTGAGTGGCTCTGGTGCCTGTTACCGTGCTGCCCTGCGCCCCTGCTGTGCTGGCACTGACACAGCAGCACCTTGTGCTGTCCCCGTGTGCAGGCAGTGCTGTAAAGCGGTTTCTCATCGCTGCTCTGAGCCCCATTGTGGAGGCGAGGTGTGTGCCAACGAAGGGCATAGCCTGCAGGCCTGGGAGTTACTTCCCCAGCAGACTGAAACATCTCCTTTCTGTGCCTGCCGCTCAGGAAACGGGAATAACAAGGAATAACAAATGAGAATTGACAGCTTTTGTCTCAAACAACTCTGAGCTGTAACGAGCCAAGTTGTGGTTGTCAGATGGAGACGTCACAGAAGGAACTGGAAATGGGGGAGAAGTAGCGTGGGACCTGAAGTGCTGGGGGAGCTCCGTGCTTTGTGCAGGGAGGGGCACAGGGCTGAGCTGTGCAGGTCCTGCGGGGCTCCGCTTTGAGCAAAGCAGCGGCTGTCCCGTTGGTTCCCTGTTCCCAGGGACCTGACGCAGCTCTGGGTTAGACCCAGGCTGTCCTGGTTCTCCATCTGAACAGAGGAGGTGCCCCCACCTCTCTGCTCTGAGAGGAGGCAGCAGGCCCTGTGTCGGCCCCTCCCTCCCTCACAGCCCTGTTCTGCTGCAGGGGGGCTGGCGGTGTGAGATCACTTACTAAGGAACTTCTTCCCTTCTGATTACGAGGGATGTGTGAATAAAGCAGAACTGTATTGATTCACACCAATCTATGCATCGACTGTGTGGGAGCCACTTGCAATTCCCAGCAGCACCAGAAAGCTTTACAACAGGGAGAAATATGACCAGGCAAGTTGAGCAAATAAATTAAACCAGTGTCAACTTTTCTTGTTTCTTCCCTCATTATTAATGGATGGAATGGGGCTCGTTTATCAAGAGGAGGAAAAATTAATTGACACGGGCCTTAATATTATTATGCCTGGCTTGTCTGGTCACATTCTTTTTTTTTTTTTTTTTTTTTTTTTTTTTTTTAGCTTTTCAAAATGCATTTTATTACGGTTTACAGTTCTGGCTGCCAAAACTGTTGGTATAAACAAGAAAGCAGGTGCGTAAATAATGCCTTGGCAGGACGTTGCTGTGCTTCACTGCTTAAGTAACTTAAATATGGGGAGAGAAAGAGAGGCGTAAAACAAATACAAATGGGATCATCGGGTTCCAAGATGAAATGCAAGGAGGGAATGCAACTTGAGCTGATGTTCCCTCATTCCGGTGCTGTGGTTGTTGGGTGCTGTTGTGGATTTGTGTCCCTCAGCACAGCACTGCAGTGGTCAGTGTGATCGGTGTCCCTGTGTCAGTCACAGCTTCTGCAGCCAACGCGAACACTGGCTTTGTTGGTGCAGGTTTGAAAGAGCAAGGCCTTCCATGTGTAAGCTGCCTTCACATAACTGCTGCTGAGTGATGTTCTGGGTGTACCTAAACGCAGCTGTAAGGCACTGCTGTGCACTCAGCACCCTGGTGAGGAAAGCAGCTGCCAACTTGCAAGGGAAAGCAGATATATTTCATAGCGACGGTGTCGTCATCTCAGCTATATTTTACTGAGGTTGACAGAAAACTTCTCAAGTGACGACAAAGGTGTGAAATATAGTTGATTCAAGTGTGAAAAAAACAAAGTGCAGAACACAGGAGCGCTGACATTTGGTATCTTCAGCACAGCTTCTCCATGTGATTTATGGCGCCCACTGATTTAAGTTGTTTTAATCTTTTTATGGTTGTATTTGGTTTCTCGGAGCAGCGTTCCCCTCATCTCTGGAGTGCGGAGCTGGCAGTGCCCTGGGCCGGGGGGTCTGCGTGGTGAGGGCATGGTGTGCTGGGGATGTGCTGGGCACTGATGGCTGGGCGGTGATTTCGGGCGTATCAGGGATGTTTCTAGGGAGCTGAGGCTGGTGTGTGTGCACGAGGAGGCAGTGCACTTCCCCAGGCTTACCTTCCCCGTGGGCCATTCCCTTGGATGTGCTTCCCCATGAGATGCCCGGTCGGACAGCCCGGCCTGGCTGCCAGCAGTGCCTATGGGCTGCAGTCCCACAGGTGTGCCTGCGGGCCGGGCTGCCGTCTCGCTTCCTGCAGGGCTGCTCGCTCGGACTCTGTTTGCCTCTTGTTTTATTTTCTCCCTCTTCATTGTCTTTTCTTCTCCAGAAAAGATTATTCAAATGAATATTCCGTTTTATTCATTTGAATAAAAAAAAAAAAAAAGCAAACCATTTGACTCTGTTAAATGCTTATCTCTTAAATAGAGCTTGTTAGCTTCCAATAATAGCTTCATTCAGAAGGATGCCGTATAATTTCATTTTAAAACGTGTGCTCCTTGACAACCGGAATCCTATTTCTGTCACCGTTTCAAACAGCCGCCTTTGTTTTGTGTTAATCTTTTTCATACACTTTCCAAGGAGCGTTTTTTTGTTGACTCTCAGTACCTCTCATAAGAAGTAATTGTCTGTTTCGTCCAGAAAGGTTTCTGAGAGCTTTGGTAATTCAGAAATGAGCGCGTATTCATTACGCTAACTAATAAGGCATGCATACAGTAATGTTTTTTTATATGTGCAATTATTGAAAGTCGCAATCCAATATTTTATAAGTGAAACAAAGAAGGACCCATTATGGGTTCGTTTTAGGAATTTTTTAGCTGCAGTGCAGTGATCTCCTGGGGTTGCTTAAGGAGCAGTAGGATGCTGTGGACAGGCTGTGAGAGCAGAGGCAGCACAGCCCCCAGCACTGAGCACTGCTCTTCTCCTGTGCTCCCCCAGGGAGGAATGAGGCAAAGCTGGTGTTGGGTTTTCCTATGGACCCACTCATGTCTGGTTTTTTGCCTGCATGGATTGGCCTGGATCTTTAAAAACCTGAATGAGCGTTGACATCTGTGGATTGTTATTTTATTCTTGTTATAAAGCCTGTAAACACAGAAAGCTGGGCAGGTCTCTGCTTTTCTGGTTTAAACAGAGGAGTAATTTCTAGGTGAAGCCGTGTTTAAGCTGTATGGAGTGCGATGAGAAGGGGAAACTTGTTTCCTGGTCACAACGTGTCCTGTCTGCAGCAGGCTGTCGCGCTGCGTATTAATGCTAATCTCCTCTAAATTCCCCTTCCTGGCTCCAGCCTGGCAGCAAGACCTGACAGGAGCCCAATGAGAAATCCTCAGCTGCAGCACTCACTAATGAGTTACTAATGAGGAGGTGGTGGTGGTGACGGTCCCAGCACTGTGCAGGGCACCCCGGGGTGCTGCACCCGGGCGGTTAACCACAAACATTCGGTTGTGAGTACAGATCTGTTTAAGGTGGATTTAACAGTTTGGAAGGCAAAGAGAGGAGCTGGGTTAAGCACCACGCTGGAAGCTGTAGGTGCTGACGTGCAAAGCATTGCTCTGAGCGCTGCGTTTGGGTGCGATGTGCTGTTGGATGATGTGCTGCACCTCAGAGGAGTGCTGGAACCATTTCTAGTGTTTTTTCTTTTTTCCATCCACCCAAGAAGATCCAGAGAGCGAGGGGAGCATTGGCCACTACCTGTGCTGTACCTTACCATCACTACCTGTGCTGTACCTTCCCAAAAAGGCACTGCCAGGTGCTGGTGCTGTGGGTTCGGGGTGAGGTGCCGTGTGTCCCTGTTGGGCCGTGCAGCCGGCAGAGCACACAGTGCTGGGCTGCAGGTGGGCAGCAAGCATCCAACAGCCCTAATGCAGCTCCCATCCCCACACCTCTGACACGGCAGTGCGGAGGAGAGGAGTGATGAGATCAGAGCCCTCTGTCTGACGGCTTCTGAGAGGCCTCAGGATGTCCTGATGAGGCATTAGAGGAAGTCATTCAGGAAGAGGGGACAAACGAGCACCTCCGGAGCTTGGCCGGCCCCCGTGCCTTGCTGAAGTCATCAGCGTTGGCTTGGTGTGAGGGGAGGGCAGCAACCAGCTGCTGTCTGCCTGGGTTCTTGGTTCGTTGGTTTTTTTTTGTCCTGCAATGAGTCAGCCCTAATGGAGAAGTCCCTTGGAATTAAACAGGAGATAAAATCAATATGCTTCCATAGACGTATAATTGGGTTTTGTAGAGATTGCTCTTAAAAACCTATAAGGTGTAAAAGAAAATATAGCCTGATTGTAGTTTCTGAGCCGTCGTGTAACCAGGGTGTAACTATCCATTAAGTTCTTTGGATGGATCAAAAAATCCATAAGGAGGTTTTAATTCTCCATTAAATCCTATGGAAGAGCTGTAACAGAACCCTATTAATTTCCTTCGAGGTGATGCTTCTTTCCTCCATTAGGCTGTAATGAGTTCCGCAGCAGCACTGTGCAGGGCAGGTGTGTTTACATGAGCATATTCCTGTGAAAGCATTCCAAAGTCCAAATGGCAAATAATGCCTTGTTAGAAGAAAAGCTGTTTGACCTCGCTAACGTTTTTCTTTCCCCCTCCCCTTTTTGTTCCTCTGTTGAACAGGATTTGGTTTCGTTACTTTTGAAAATGAAGATGTGGTGGAAAAAGTCTGTGAAATCCACTTCCACGAAATCAATAATAAAATGGTAAGTGTGCATTCTGCCCAGAGCTGGGATGTGGGGCCTGGGCTGCTGCCAGCCCTGTGTCCACAGAGCCAAGGCTGTGCTGCAGTGTGCCAGCATTGCCCGGCCCATGGGGAAGTTTCCCCTGGGTGACATCAAGGCTCAGGTCGCACGGTGCCCTGTTGGTAAAGTTGATGTGACAGACGGAGAAGGGTGTTTGTCTTCCAATCGATGTGAAAACTTTGATATTTTCAGCTGAAATACTTTTTTTCCCTTTGTCAAAACATCCTTCGCTTCTCAAATGTGTATTCAGATATGCATTGTATATTGGTCTGATATGTGTTCACAGACTTTAAATTCAATAATGGAGCTTTTAGCGTGGATAAGATCAAAGCAATCTCCTTGGCATATGCTGGAGGCCTGATTCAATATTTGACTTGCTAATTTTTCCCAGGGCACTGAAATAATATTCTTCATATTGTTCCTGACTGCAATGTGCATCTGAAATAAAAGCGGCCGTCCCTCCAGCAGGCACAGCGCTGGGGTCTGGGGCAGGAATGGGGCAGCTCGCCCTGCCTGGCCACACTGCTCTCTACTTTGCTTCTGCTGCTGGTGATGCCTCGTGTGAGATGAATGTGGGTTGTGGGAGAGGTTCCATTCCCTATGTAGTCACTAAATGCTGATCTGTCTGCCTTAAAACTAAATGAGAGCTAACACCCAACACTCCTGCCTTGAGGAGCAGCAGACTTGCTACAGATTAGGAATGCTTTAAATTTGGGTAAGGTTTGTCAGTGAGGAAGGAAGAATAGGAATTTCCTTAACGTGAGGTGAGTGCCCATCACAAAGCACTCCATGGGTTTGCTTACTTCACGCCACATACTTTTCTCCAGAGCCCAGCTCGGCTCTCAGCTGTGTAAGTCACAGTGGGGAGGTGCAGGAGCTGGCTGGGCACTGACGGCAGCCCAAAGCAGCACAGAGCGTAGGGCAGAGCCGTTGCACGGGGGCAGGCACAGTGCCGGCTCCTAGCAGGAGCAGCAGCCTCCAGCTGAGCTGTGTGCTGGGGCACAGAGGGGTCTGTGGTTGTTGCCCTTCCTTTGCCCCAACCATCAGATTGGGTTTTGCTCTGCTGTCAGGTTCTGCCCCTCTGGAAAGGCTCCTCCTGCAGAAGGGCTGCGCAGGGCTGTGGGCAGGCGGCCCGAGCGGGGCGCAGGGTGAAAGCGCTCCGCATCACAAGGAGCAGCAGAAAGCGTGTGGGTGTTCTGCTGTTGTGAATAATTGAAGTACGTTCCTCCCGGTGCGTGATCCGGGCGCCTGGAGCACGCTCTTCTTGTCACTCCCACAGCACTAATTTTAAAAGCAGCCCACGAGGGAGGAGATGAGACATGATCCTGTCTTGGGACTGACTCATCGTGCTGCTGATGTGCCTGCAGATTAATTACCAAACCCATGCAGGAGCAGCAGAGCCTGCACACATGTATGTGACGGCGTGCTGGGTCGGGGCTGACAGCAGACAGCCTTCCTGTGTGCCCCTGGCCCTGCGCCTTGGTTTGGTGTTCTCCCTGGCGTTGTGCTGTAGGGCTGCTGGCTGCCTGCTGTGCTCTACAGCACTGCTTTGGCAGCTGCCCCACGCAGGCTCTCATCGGCAGCCGATCCCCGGCCCGGCTGCAGCCTGCCTTCCCATGCAGGTTATTTTTATCCCTCCCGTTCTGCCTCTGTTGCCATCCATAAAGCTTAGAATGTCAAGTGTAATATTAAACGAGCGGTGTGCGAGTGAAAGGAAAATGCCAGAGAGGTATTTAATAAATGGAAGGCTGGAATTGATGGGGGAGGCCACGGGTTCTCTCCAAACTCTGAGGATAGGGGGAATAGATAAAACCAAAATGAAATGTCCCCGGAATATTGTCGTTACTGCCAAGAGACGCCTGGTTTTCTAGGGAGTGCAAAAGTAGCTGGAAAAGGAATGTGATGGGATCATTTGCTTTGAGATCTGTGCTGTAGCAGAGTTGTTCGCATCCCAAGGTGATGTGGGTAGCTGGGACTGGAGCTCTCTGCAGCTGTTGTGAGTGGGCTTCCATGGTGCAGGGCTCTCACTCTGCCCCTTGCCCCACGGTGGGTTATGTTGTTCTGGATGTGTCAGCACTGCTCGGACTCTCCCAGGACCAACAGCCTTCGAGCTGTGGTTGCAGCATGCGTTACACTGCGTGCTTTGGGTTTCCATCCCACAGCCGTGCCCAGCTGGGGACACGTTTGCCAGCGGTCACGGGGCAGCTCTGCTCATGGCTGCAGCTCTCACTGGTGCTCATGTTGAGGGGCAGCCCAACCCCGGCTAACCGCGAGGCCAGCTAGACAAAGTCACCTTGTCTTTGGGTGGTAAAGCAGATTTTTGTGCGTCGTGAATCTGGGAGTGCTCTGCTTTCCCTGGAAAGCTGTTGGCCGTGTTTCTGTGAGCTGTCGTGGTGCTGGGAGCTGACAGCCCGCTTTGTTGCGCTGGGTGTGAGAGGCTTTTCACTGCCCATCTTAGCCATCCTGGGCTCTGGTGGCTCTGACTGCTCATCTGACCCAGGAGCACCCCGGCGCGACGTTAGTTCTGCCAACTAGACTAAACAAAAATAGTGACTTCTAGTTTCCCTGCTTTTTTTAAAATTTCTTTCAGCCTTAAACCATTCTTTGTTAGGCTGCTGAAACTGGAGCACATCCCTCATACAGGGGAGGCGGAAAAAATCTGGAAATTATTAAGATGTGCAGAAATGCTGAACTAAAAGCTTGTATGTGATTCAGGATTGCATGCAGTGTGCCCACATCGGGCCGGCTCCTGGGCAGCACAGAGCTGGGCAACGTCTGTGCCATCAGCAGATGCAGAGCGTGGCCGTGTGTCCCACGGGGCAGCCTGCCCGGCCTCTGGTGTCCCCGTGCTAACCTGGGGCTGTGCTGTCCCCAGCCCGAGCATCCCAGCCCTGCACATCCTGGTTCTGCATGCCACCCACCCCACACCCATCTCTGCTGGGCAGTAACAAGCATTTCTGCCCTTGCTATGGGGTGTGTTTGTTTACGAGGCTCAGAAATTTTTTCTTTTTCCTATTGGTGACTCTTTCTTCTCCTTTAAATCCATGTTAAAACTTCTTTGCAGCTCAGTACCGTTCCCTTTATATCCTCGTGTGCTGTGAAAATCATAAATTAAGCCAGTCTTTCAGGGAGCAGCAGTAGGCTGTTTTGTGGTTGCAAAAGCTAATTACTGGGTTATTGTTTCTAACGGTGCTAATCCAAACTTCATTTTCCTGTTAATTGTCCGTCGAGCCAGGCTACATTGTTTTCATCATTCTGAATATTTGCAGTGAGAGCAGCTGTGAGGTGTAACCAGTGCCTCCATGACACTGTGAGTAGTGGCGAACCCAAAGGATGTGCTGAGAAATGGGATGGAACACCTCTGGTGGCCGCCCAGCTGCAGTTAGAGAAGTTGGATTGGCACACTCCTGTTTAAGGCCTCTGATGAGCAGTGCACGAGGAGCAGTCGGCAGGACGTGGCCGAGCTGTCGGTGCAGCTGCTGCCGGTGCTTCGGCTGCGTTTGGGCCCCGTGCTCTCGGAGGCAGAGTTGTGGCACGTTGTGCTGCAGGGCCCGCTGAATTCCCTGACAGAGCTTTTCGCTCCCTTTTCTTCTCTCTTTACCTCAGTACCAAGGCCCCCGATGTGCACCGTGGTGCTTTCCATCGCACAGCGTGCCACCGCGGGGCTTTGCTGCGCTACCCCATCCCTTGCAGCCCTTCCCCACAGCTCTTTTAAGGACCTCAATACTTGTTGACAGAAAAGTAGAAAAGGAGAACTTGAGAGAAATTCCACTCCAGCCTTCCCTGGGTTCGGGCAGTTTGCTTGCAAGAAGTGCTCGTTCTGACGGCGCTGGCAGATTTGAGCGCTGTAACATTGGGGTCTGTTGCAAGCAAGCGACGTAAATACGATCTGCACAAGATTTGCGGCAGAAAGGGGAGGAGTAGGTGGTTTTGTTTAAAATACTGCCATTACAGTCAGTTAACCTTCATGTTACCTAAATGAAAATTGTATAAACCTGAAATTTTCGCTGATCAGGTTGCCTAGAAACAGGCGGTCGGTTTTCATAAGACAATGAACACACAGCCACTGATAGGGCTATTAGGAACGGAGACGTTCAGCCACGTTATCCAACAGCCCCGGGCCTGTCTGCTGCTGTCACTGCTCACCCACCGCTGCCAGTGGGGGTGGGGATACGGGGTGGTCACAGCCCATCCCATAGGGGTGGTGAAGTGGCACTCATAGGTGTCCAGCACCCTGCAGACCATTCCCTGGAGCAGGCTGCCCTTAGACTGCGGTAGGGGCTCAGGAGGAGCGAGGAGAGGTGATGGCTGTGGCATGGAGGGACTCAGAGGCAGCGGGAGTAACTGGAAGTGAAAGAATGCAGATCGTTTATTAATAGGGTTTACAGAAATTTTCTGCTGGGCAGAAATATTGATTCCTTATTCCTGTTTTAAAAGGAGCTTTTTGTAATGATCACCGAGAGTCATTCTGTGCTATTGATTGTAATAGAGCTGTGCTGAGGACTTTCCTTCATCCATTCCACGCCTGCAAAGTGTCGCTGAGAGAAAACGCAGCGCGGGTTTTCCTTCCAGGACCGCAGCAACTTCTTCAGTCAGCTTTTCTGTCGTCCTTACGGCGCTGGGTGCACTGAAAGAAGCACACGTGTGCTCTTCTAAATCCATTCATACTGTTCAGAAAGTTCGTCTTTGAGGGGGAGGTGGTGGGGGCAGGAAAACGCTAAAAATAAATCTCCCCCCTTAAGTAGATCAGTTCTGCGTTTGACATTTATATGGAATTCATTTGCATCTCATTTGTACGTGTTTCTGCTCAATAGGTAGAATGTAAGAAAGCACAACCTAAAGAAGTGATGTTTCCACCAGGGACGAGAGGAAGGGCGCGCGGATTGCCGTACACCATGGACGCTTTTATGCTGGGGATGGGAATGTTGGGTAAGTGTGCCACCGAGCGTCTGCCAGGGCTCAGCCCATTCCCCAGCACCTGTGTGGGTGTGAGCCTCAAACCTCAGCAGGGCTGGGGGAAATAATCCCGCCGGTGGGAAATGATGAACTCCCCCCTCCCTGGAATATGAAAATTTGCATTTAAATGGGTGTTTTAAATAGCCTGTTTTACTCTTTCTCGCAAAAATAGAATGATGAAAGATGCAGTGTGTTCATTCTGACTAAAAATGATCTCTCCCCTTTTTTTAGAGGAGTTGAGTCGCACATTATTCCTCTTCTTTTAAAAGTGTCTTTGGCAGTTTGGCATAGATAATTGAAAATCTTGCTGGCTCTTAAATGGCAGGCAAGGTGGAGAAAGCAGGGGGACGCGTAACAGCGTAGGTCACAACAATAATTACGAGTTTCAAGGAGATGGAATGGTATTTTAGTCCAGAGTATTGTGTCCAGAAAATACTAATTAAATGGGATAAATGATATTTAATGGCAAAATTCTATTTGTGCACGAGGTCTATTTAGTTATAATTGGTTCTCATTTGTTTCTGCCTGGGTGGTTCTTCTTTCTGTATAGTCTGACAACCCCTTGATATTCTGTCCTCAGATTTGCTAAGCCAAAATGCCACTAATCCATTGCCAGTGTCCTTTTGTAAAACCCACATATTGCCAACCTTCTGCTCCCTTTGTGTTGCTGCACCTTCCCTTGTCACACACACAGGCCGTAGGGCACAAGGGGGGCAGCTGGGGGTGTTCTCAGGCAGAGGTGCCCCATCTCAGCCCACAGTCCCTCTCCATGACCCTTCATGGGTGCTCACTGGCTTCTGCCCGGGGTGGCAGAGCTGCTAGAGGAGGGCAGGGTAGTGCTCACCCATCCCCTCCAGCACCATTCTGCTGAAGGCCCCCAGCGGCTGGAACAGGGCCTGCGCACTGAGCTGCCATCAGGGCAGAGGATTTGGTTCCTGTGAAAACTGGGCTGTTCTGCAGAGATGTCTGACTTCAGGCACTGCTTGATTGGATGGGGAGGAATTTCCCTGCCATGTTGGCATTATCTGAATTAATGGCACTTCTCTGTGTGGCCAGAATGACTCGTTGCTGGGATGTGTAATTCAGTTATTTCAAGCCAACATCTGTTTTTCTGCTACACCACCACCCTGCCCCAAAGTGTCTGGAGATTGCATTTTATGTTTAAAATATTTATCTTATTCAAGTCAGTCCCTCTGTGTGGCATTGCTGGTGGTCCGGGAGGCATAAGTGGGTGCTCCTTGCTGGGCTGGCACAGCCTGGGGGTGGGGACCAGGGCAGCAGCCCCTCTGCCAGAAGAGGGGGCGATGCTGGGAGGAGTTCTGCAGCTGGGCTCTGTGCCAGGGACCTGAATGGAAAGCTCAGCCCTCAAGTGCACTGGGAGTGATGGCTGCCTCCTGGGGAAGAAGATGGCTTTGGACTTGAAGAAGCAAGAGGAGTTTTCAGCATGTGGCTCACCTGTGGATAACTTTCAGCTGGGTTGTGTACTGTGGTCACCTGCTGCATGGGTTGGCTGGCCAGTGCTCCTTGCAGGGCAGCCCTCAGTGTGCTTATTAGATTTTAAGCCAGAGTGGCTTGCTCAGAATTACTGATTGATTTATGTTGAAGGCCAGATGCTTCGTTATCTACTCGCACTGTTGTTTTTCATTTTCTGTTTGCTACGGTGCACCGTGTTAACTAAAGACGTGCAGACCTACAGAGCTGCAGCCTGTGATGGAGGTGGCCATTCTGAGCCCCAGGGCTCAATTTGAGGCTGGGAGGGGGACACCAAGCCCTGGTGGGTAACCCCATCCCTGTGTGGGGAGGGCATAATTGACCCATCACACCGTGGAGCATCCGACACAGTGGGCTGCCAGGACAGTCTGAAATAGCAGAGTGCTTTGCTAAGATCCCAGCAAGGCTGGTGGCAGACTTACTCCCCTCCTTGCTTCAGTTGTCTGACTGGGCTGAGACAGAGTGGATGGAAGCTGCTCTTAGAATGCTGTTGTACCTGCTTCCAGGAGCCCTCGTCCAAGGTCACCTTCTCCAGATGCCGTTTGCAGGCAGAGCAGGAAATCAGAGGAGCGAACGCACAAGACAACCCAAAGGAAAGAGTGGAGAGTGACTCCCTCCAAAGCTATTAAGGAAGTTGGTCTTTTTCATTAATCATAGCCTCCCTGAGGAGCCTGCAGCAGCCGGGGTCTAAAGGTGCACAGGCAGCCGCTTCTGTGATGATTTGGTTGATTGGAACAAAATTAAAGTGTTCTTCTGAAAGGATTTTTTGACTGTGAGAGTGCAGGCAGGCTGAGCCTTCTGCCAGGGCTGCTCCTGGGCTGTCTCAGTCACTGTCTGCTGATGAGAAGCACACGTCCTCGGGGGAGGCCAGGAACATTAATTAGCCACTCTGCATAAAGAGCGGGCTGGAGCGTGTTCATTCTGTGATCTCCTCTCCCTGCCTGCCCACCCGGCCACAGCGTGGCAGCTCGTATGTCACAGTGAGCGGTGCTGTGCCCCTTGGTGGGCAGCACTGTGGTTGGCTGGACAAGAGCTAGTGGGGCCTGAAAGCTCATACTGCATCCAGGAGCCCCTGCCTGTCTGCCAGTCTTGGTGCAGATTCATCAGCTGGGGCAGTGTAGGTGCTGCTGCATTACGCTCTGCCTTCTGCTCTCGGGGGAGAAAAAAAAGCCAGGAAAAGTAAAGAGGGGCAAAGAGAAGAGCAGGTGGGTTCCATTCCTCTTCCCTCCTGCTGGCAGCAGCTGTGTCTAGGATGGAGTGCTGCCACGTGCTCCTGTTGGAACACCAGGCACTGAGGGTGGCTGCTGCACTGCACTGTCTGAGCTGGGGCCCACAGCATCAGCTTCATTGGGTGATGGGTACCTTGGGCTTGCTGGTGTTTAATTTTAAAGTAACCCCTCCGGAGATAGAGCGCAGTCCGTAAGGTTTATGCTCTGAGACTGCTGAAATAATGTCTGATAGGAACACCAAATTTCAGGAAGTCTCTGCCAGGCTGCTTATATATTGCGCCAGGCAGGGCTCTGCATTACTGCACACGTTCAGGTGAGCTAGGCTGAATTCATGCATAAAAGAAGCTTGTGCCCTTCAAAGAAAGTCATTCCTTTTTTCCCTCAGAGTCTGTCTGATAGAGCAGCAGCTGCCTGTGAGGCAGGCTGAGGAAGGGAGCCCTGTATTGGACACAAGCTTTCTGCAGGACCTTTGGAGCTGCTGACCTTCTGCTGCCCCTGCACTGTGGCAGATCTGCTTTTTTGCACCGTGGGAGCAACTCTCACTGGGGAGATGATGATTTTCTTGAATTAAGTGTAAAAGCAGAAGTCCCCAGGCTCAAAGCAGTCACTCCATGCATCCATACATTAGCTGTGAGATTTGTCCATCCTGGATTACAGCATCTAAACATGGGGACCATGCAGAGCCAAGGTCCTGGCTTGGTGTCCCACTACCCTGGTGACCTCGTGCCAGGAGCTCACGCAGTGGCAGTGCTGGGTGTTCCTTCCAACAAAAGCATCACTGTGACTGCTGCTGGTCAGCACAGTGACTGCAGCCATTGCTGTCACCTTGCATAGGGCTGCTGGCTTGCTCAACCCACTGCCTGTAGAGTGACACTGTGGGGTCAAGGAGTTTGGCATTGTCAGCGTGCTTTGGGTTCTTGGTTGGAGCAGGCCCTGGGATCTTGCTTGAGAGGAGGCAACCTGGGCAAAACTTGGATTCTTGGGTTACAGTGAGGGATAATCAGAGGGTTGGGTCATTCACTAGGAGTACTGAAGCAAACAAACTGTTCACTGCCCAACGTAGGATGACTATGGCATCTAATGGAAATGGTGGATAGGTCAGCGTGGCCGTAATTTGGCTTGATGAAGCAGCCACATGGGCCTGGTGTTAATGCGCTATTGATATTCAGCCAACCCATTTCCCCTGCACGGATCGGGCTTCGACTCGTTAGAGCAGAGCGGGGCACTGCAGCAGTAAATGAAGAGGAAAATTGAAGTAATGTTGTATTGTAAATTTATGATTCCATCTGTCTGACCGAGAGAGCGCTGAGAGCCGAGGATACAGCTGAGACCCCCCCGGGCAGCCCCTGCACCTCAGATGGAGAGCAGTGCTGCGGCAGGGCGGTCGTGGAGCTCACGGTGCTCATAGGGGTGTTACTCACTTGGCAAATAATCCATTTGTCAGTACGGTAGTAGTGGAGGGTTGTGGGGTTTTTTTGTTCTGGGGATTTTTTTGAAAAAGGGAAAAAGTTTTGTGAAGCGTAACTCTGAAAGATCTGATTTAGTGACAGAAGTGATTAATTTCTAAGGGAATCCAACTGCTGAGCTGTGAAACAAATATGTGGGCTGAGCAGAATGGACGTACCTTGGGAAGCCGGAGCGCTGTCCTGCGGCTGCGGGCTGCTTTCCCCTGGCACTGCCTAATTGCAGCATCAGGATTCATCCAAGCACTTCTATCTTCCAGTTTTAGGTGATGATTAATAGCACGTTATATGTATGTATAAATCGAGTCGGAGGGACTTGCCCTGGCAGAAGAATTGCTGTGGGATGTGGTATGAACAAGGGTAAGTGGCTGTGGGGATGCCAGGCCTCCTGCACTGCCCTTACTGCAGGATGCCCTTGGCTTCGGATGGAGCAACACCAAATGTCTGCAGGTGGTCCTCGGTCCGGGGGGGCCTTTCCTAAGGCTGGAGGAGTTTTGGTGCACGGATTGGTGCTGGTGGACACAGGGGATGTTGTGTAGCACTTAGTGTGCTAGAATTACAGGAGAGAGTCGCTGTTGGTAAGCGCCGAGCAGCGGATGCGGAGGATGAGCAGCAGGGCACCGGCTGGCAGCACCCTTCTGCCTCCCACCTGCTGCGTTCGGGTGGGCAGCATTGCTCCTTCGTGTGCCTCCTCCAACGTTTTTATTGGCAAAATGGCCTCTAATGGTATTTTTCTCATAATACGACTTCAAAAGCTGCCCGAGGTCGGGCGTGTGTCTGAGCGATCCCTTTAGGAAGCGGTTCTCATCTCTGGGCTTTACTTTCCTGAAAAATTAAAAGCCTTTGACTCTGGCTCGTTGCCGTGGCTCCTCCAACTCTTTGATGTTTTAACTGTTGTCCTTCACACTCCTGGGATAAAGAATTACTACTACCTTAATCTCCAACTGTCAATAGCTCTGAAGCAAAGTACATTCATTGTAAGCTCTCCAAATGTCAGGGCAAACCTGTGTTATGTGTTTAGCCTTAGCATTTGGCATTTACTCTTCTAGCTAACAAGTATGCACAGTCCTTGGGCTTCAGGCACCAAAGTGCATGTTAATTACAGGAGTGACAGCGCTCGTGCGAAGCGGGTGATCAGCAGCGCTCCATCTCTGGATGGTTCTATTCCAGATGATAATGAAACCTTTCCTGCGTTTTGCATGAGCAGAATAAATCTCATTTCTGCGTATTCCCTGTAAAATCGAGTTTTGCCCATCCTCAGTGTTATTTGGTATTATATTTATAATCAAAAAGCCTCTGTTAATCTTAAAACTAATCTTAATTTTCTCTCACTGTTTTACTTGTTTGTTTATTTATTTTTATGTTTCTGTGATCAAGGTTACCCGAATTTTGTCGCGACTTATGGCCGAGGATATCCTGGATTTGCCCCAAGTTACAGCTATCAGTTTCCAGGTACGTACATTTTGTTTGCAGATTCACTTCTTTTTCCCTTCTTTCCTTCTTTGGTTTTTTCTTTTCTTTCTTTTTTTTTTTTCCTACTCCGTAGCTGCAGGTTGAGGCAGGCAAGTCTGCAGGGAGCATCTCACATAACATATTTTTTGGTGATTAAAATATATCTATACAGATACATATATTTAATACATCTTTATTAACGTGTAAATTGGTACTGGTTATTTGAAAACAAAATTTAAGTTAAAGCATGAAGTGGCAGAACTGATTTCAGAGCTGTTAGCTCCCTCCAATGGGTTCTTCCTTCTGCATACCACAGCTCTGTGCCCGGGCACACACACACGCGTGGCACACACACGCGTGGCACACACACGGGCACACACACACACGTGGCACACACACACACGTGGCACACACAGCCTCACACAGGCACTGCGGTGCGTTCGCATCCAGCGGGAGGGCAGCTCTGCACTCCAGCGTTGCTGCCTCCTTTGGTGCCCGCTGTGTCCTTCCCTGCATCCTGTGCTGTGCTCACTCCCCTCTCTGGGCTCCGGCTCTGTGCTGTGCTCCCCTCCCAGGTCTGTGAGCACTGCTGGCAGGGCCGAGAGCCCCTTTTCCTTCACCTTAGTGCTTCTCAGAGATATTACTAGGCAGAGCTGTGGCTGCTGTGGTCAGTGCCGTGTGCTGAGTTACAGACGCTGTGTTGGTGCTTACTGGGAGCTAACCTCCTGCATGCTGCAGCAGCAGATCAAATTCTCGAGCACTTGTCAGGTTGATCCTGGGTAGGACAGAGGAAAAGGAGTAGGGCTTGGCTGTGCCTTGGGCATATGAGACATAGATATGGCTGTGGCATCAGTAGGAAGGAATGTTGCGTGGAAAGGATGTGTGTTATTAACATCCATAGGATGAATGATGTCCTTGCGCTGCAGATCTGGTGTCTGCAGGATGAGTAGCATCGAGGGAAGCCGGTGTTAGATTTTTTTTCACTATTGCTAGGCTTTGCAGATGCAGCAGCTCTATGTTATGCTCACCTGTCTGTTCCCCACCTGTGCTGCTGCCCTTTGCACAGCAATGAGCAGAGCGTGCTGCTGGGGCGGGCAGCAGTGCTGGTGCCCCAGGCTCATGGGGTTTCTTTGGTGACTGACCTGTGTGAGAGCAGAGACTAAAGACAGCCTCGATAGGTTACATGGTGAAAATCAGCACAGCTCAGGTGGCTTTAATTATAAACATAACTAAAATGAGCGTGTCTGGCTGTGGAGGTGTGTTGAGCTTCAGCCATCCTGACATTCGCTGTCCTGAAGGTTTGGGTTTTTCCAAGCAGATCTTCCCATGATTGTCTGGTTACGTTCAATCTCTTGCAGAGATTGTGGCACAGGAGAACATCAAAGAGAAACGTTACCTCCAGCAAGCGCTGCGCTCAGCTGCCAGCCCGGCCGTGCCGCCTGCACCAGGGGCAGCTGAAAACAGGGCTGGCAGGGGAGGCAGGCGGCTCCTGGCCAGGGCTGGCACTGGGAGCACCGCTGCTCATGGCAGGGCGGGGGCTGCTGCGCTGCTGGGGGTCGGCGCTGTGCGGTGTGTGCTGCACGGAGCCGGGAGAGAGCCTGGGGCAGTGAGTGCTGCGGCGTTGGGTGGGGGTTACAGGGCTCTGGGTGGGGCGGGGGTGTTAGGTGCACACGGGCAGCCTGCTCAGAGGGTCTGACAGCGGCCCTTCTGCCCGCTGGGCCTGCAGCACGGCACACATAGGCACTTGGGCGACTGTTCTGTCTTCTCCCATCGTTATTTTTTCCTCTAGGCCTTTATAACTCAGCACGTAGCCTCTTTTTTTTATTTATTTTTTTTACAATCACTCCCTTTCTGTCTTCTTTTTTTTTTTTTTTTTTTTTTTTAATTTCTGGGACTTATCTTTTCAGTTTAATCTATTAATTTCTGTTCTTATTTCACTTTGCAGACTATTTGCCGATTTCACAAGACATAATTTTTATCAACTAGTTCTTAAAGATGCATAACAAATTAATCGGGGTTTACTACAGTGCTAATGAGAGAGAGAGACAGACAAAGCCTGGGTGGTCCATGTTAATATCAATGTCCACTGAGAAATTGCTGCTCTTGCTGGCTGGTTTGATTGAATGGACTTTTTACTTTATTTTTTTAAAGGCTCCATATCCTCACTGCTTTGAGTTTGCTTTTTATTATCTTTTTTTTTAATTTTGTTATTTTTTCCCTCTGCTTTGTTATGAGTTTTTAATGCCCACTTGGAATGTAACTCACAGGGATGGGGAGAGGGGCATTACGAAGGCATGACTTCTCACAAACTTCTTGAGCATAATTCTGTCCGGGGAGCAAAAACGATGGTTGGGCCTCACAACCGGCCCCAGAGAGATGCTGGCACTTTGTTCAGCAGCACAAGTCGTAGCTAGAGCGGAGTGAGGCCGCTGTCTCCTTGCTGAGGTTCCAATGGATCGGGGTTGAATTGTCCCCAACGAGTGCTTCTCGTGCTGCAGCACCTGCCCATGGCCGTGCCGTGGCTGTGCCTGGGGCGGCTCTGCCTGGGGCAGCTGCTGCCTCGGAGTCGGGGTCGGTGGCTTCTGTGTGGCCACCACTGAACCACAGTGTCCCACCCCTCAGTGCCATCCCCTCAATGCCATCCCCCCGCCTCCTGCAGCAGGCGACGCTTCCACCTCCTCCTGCAATCGCTTTTGCTTGCAGACTTTGCTTGCAAATTGTGAGCAGGTTGCTTAAATTTGGGCAGGAGGGGCTTTCGCTGTGCTTTCAGCTGTGCTGCACCTCTCAATCTCCACCCAAATGCCCAAACTGCAAACCTGTGATCTGCTGCTGTCCATTGGCTCCGCTTCAACAAGACCAGATTCTGCTGGTTTGGGTAGAAAACACACATGGTATCTTTTTTTAAGTGTTTCTACCTACTTTATAAGTTTGTGAGAAGTAAATTGCATGCTTACAGTAGAACTGTAATGCATTTTAATGTTTGTTAATCCACTTGTTTAAAATGTCGGTGTCAAAGGCTCTGCGATACACGGCTGTGCTGTTCATTTCATTAAAGATGCTTGATGTAACGATTGGTTAGTTTCCTTTTTACTTTTCTGCAGGCAATAGCTTTTTTAATCTGTATGGCTTCTTATTATTTTGTTTGGGGTTTTTTTGTTTTTGTTTTTGTTTTTTTTTTTGCTATGAATTGCTTTGCTTTTGTGAACTTGTCTTAGTGTGCATGATTTGCAAACATTTCAGCTATTGTGAATTTTCTCATTTTTTGTAAATAGTCCATCTGTGCTTTTCTTTTTTTTTTTATGACTTTTTTCCTGTAAGTAACTGAGGTAGAAAATAATAATAAATTGTTTACAACGGATGTGCTGTGTTGCTGCTCTCTTAGCTTGCAGATTTAATATTTTGGTTTGGATGCACCAAATAACCAGTACCAATGACAGCTTAATAAAAGAATGACACCACCACCACTCCCAGCGCGTGAGCCACTGTTGGAAGAGCCTGCAGACGAATGGTTACGTATGAGGTGTGTTGACAGCAAAAATTAAAACAAAAGCAGTGACAGCGCACTCATAGCTGGGGGAGAGCGGTGTCTGCCCGTAAAGTTGCAGCGTTCCCAGCAGTGACCGAGGTGGGTTTGAGCACCAAACTGTAGCTGTGGTAGAAACCCGTGCTGCAAACTGTCCAGCACTGGTGAGCAGGAGGCTCTTTGCTGTTTGGAAATGGAAGGGACGGTGGGGACGTGTCGCTTTAGGGCAGTGCCATGGCAGAAGGTCCCGTGCTGGGACGGCAGCGTTTGCCCCGAGTGGTGCTGCAGAATGCAGAGCTGCCATCACTGTGGGTGTCACTGTGGCCCTATCTGCTGTCACTGCCTGGGTGCTGGGGGATGTCAGAGTTGCTTAGAAGCCTTCAGCTCAGGAATTTAAATTTCTTTTTAGTTAAGGGTTTGTTTGCTTGTGTGTTTGTTAAAGCTTATTAAAGCCTTTGTATGTGGGAAGAGGTGGGAAAGCCAGATATTATCACAGACTTTCCTGAGCTCCTGTAAGAACACTTGCACATTAATAATCCATAGTCTGCAAAGCCTGGAGCCTGGTTCTGGGTTGTGCTCCTGCTGGAAACACGCAATGCGAGGGAGCTGAGTCTGAACGGGGACTTTCCATTATTATGAGAATATTTAAAACCAAACCAACTTTCTGCTAATGTGCAGAGTTGAGTTTAGTTTCTTTCCTGATAGCAGTTTGCACACTGCTCACTCATCAGCAATTGATTCTGAGTAGGACGGTGTCCTTCCCTAAAAGTTACTTCGTGATGCTCACCTGGTAGGTGTGATAGCTGCTTTCTGAGTCAAGAAAAAGAGCTGGTACCAGAGGGAAAGGTAATGATTACAGTAATTACATGCTTAAGGCTTCTTTTGTATTGTCTGAAAGAAAGGGCAGCTCCCTTCCTTACCTCTTTCTGGTGTTGAGGATATTCAGCAGTGCTACAAAGCTGTGAGCTGGCTTTGCTCCCGCAAGTCTCTTGGTTCCCCACTCCTCTTTAAGTAATCTAAGAGAAATGCAGTCGGACTGGGAGGAAACAAGCATGTCCATAGTTTCACCTGGTGCAGTGCTGGGTACGGCCTGGCCAGGCTGGGAGCAGGATGTTTGCTCAGCGGGGATGCAGAGCAGTTCCCCTCCAGGGACTGAGCTGTGGTTCTGCCCAGCTGCACTGGCTGAGCTCCATCTCCCAGCACAACATGCTGCCAGGATCCCAAGCTCCCTTCTGTGCCCCAGCACCCAGTTCTCTGCTCAGGTGATGGGGAAGTTCCAAAAGCAGAGATGCTGCTTGCATGTGGTTTCCTTGCCAGCAGGGAGTAATGAAGTTAGTACTGAAGGAGTCTGCTCTCTAACACACTCTTGTAAAGCTCTGTTACACAAGTTGTAGACTTGTCTAACAAAGAATGTGTTTGTCTAGACATGATAATTTAGTGATCAAACTTAACATTAAGGAAGACAGAAGTTACTGGCAGCTGCAGAATAGGAGGAGGCGATGCAAAGTACACTTGGTGTAGTCTGTTCAGTTAGTGAAGCCTTGCGGCAGCGAGAGATGCTGAACGAAGCTGGAACTGCTCTCACTTCTTTGTCTAACCTTTTCTTAACAGCTTAAAGTCTGCTGCCATCATCCCTGTGCTGCGTGCTTTTGTTCCCCAAAAAAACACATTACTGCATCTGCATGGCATCAAATGGTTCACAAAGTGCGTTTGAAATCTGCTAGAATCACCTTAATTATCGCTCTTCAGAACTCCTAGTTCTGCCTCCATCAATGAAAACAAAGGCCATGGACTTGACCTGGTCTAGAAATTAAGAGTTTGGGTTTCTCTGGTTGGCAGAGGACAGGCTGAGGAGTTCTTGGTGCAGCTGCATCCCGGCAGTGAGGAGCAACTGAACTGAAAGAGCAGCTGACAAAATGAGAAATGAATGTAGCAAAGCCCATGCATTCCCAGCCGGAAGGTACTCCTTCAAGTTGTATTGAGATGATAAGAGTTTTGTTTTGATTAAGTAAAAAAGACTGCCTAGAGCTGTTGTCTGAGCCCAAGCAGAGCTTCGGCAGCTTTGCCTTTTATAGGTATCTTTTGTTTATGAGTTTATTTTTTTGTTTTGCACAGAAGTGCTTTGTAGAAATTCACACCTCCTATGTCC
The DNA here is from genome assembly GCF_905368555.1 of Meleagris gallopavo. Taxonomy (NCBI): domain Eukaryota; kingdom Metazoa; phylum Chordata; class Aves; order Galliformes; family Phasianidae; genus Meleagris; species Meleagris gallopavo. Next base: position 8,792,278 of record NC_139424.1, on the reverse strand, counting down.
TCTGCCCTTTCAAATAATATCCCGGTGTTGAGTTGGAGGGGAGGCCTTCAGGAGGATCCGCTGATCCTGGTCTGTGGTCCAGCTGCCAGCAGGGCACGAAGAAGGCTCTGTGCTGCATGCGGGTGCTGGTAAGATTTCCCCAAAGAGCTCATCTGAAGGACCAAAGCATGCCCTGTCCTTCCTTAGGCTTTTCCTTACTCAGTGTCTGAGCAGGAGGAGCACCCTGACTGCTGACCTTGGGAGCCTGTGCCCATTCCCAGCTGCTCACTGAACTGTGCAAGAGCCAGGCTGTAAATATCCACAGCCATTGCCCTGGGAATGAGTGGTTCTGTGGGGACGAGGAGGACAGTAAGGAGCAAACTTCACAGCCTGCTGCTCCTGTGCGACTGCATGGTGAGCAGAGACCGGGAAATGTAACGGGAGTTATTTACAACAGCTAAGAGCTGTAACTCAAGCAGAACGTGTGGGACAAAGCAGAGATCACCCCATGGAGCGAATGATGCAATCTGGAGGTGCCGTTCTGCTGTGAGGGGTTCTGCGTGGCAGCTTGCCTGCGTGGACCTGCAGAGGCTGGAGGCCTGATCCTTTGCCATAAAGCTGCTACGGATAGAGTCAGGGGCTGAAAAAGAACTCGTAGAGATGGTTCTTCATAAAGCAGGAAAACATTCCAACGTGAATGTTTTTCAGAGGCATTTAGTGATAGGGTTCCATTCTTGTACTGAAGCGTCCAGTCGCCTCCAGGTGCTCCTCCTCCCCAAAGCAGTGCACTGTCGGCACTGCTGTGCTGCTCTGAGGCTTCAGACTGAGCCTCACCATCCTCTGCTCGGCCTGTTTTTGTGACGTGGGTCCTGAGCTGCACAGCAGCAGTTCCTCCAGCCCAGAGCTGTTGACCACGTGGCTGTGGTGCAGCATCAAGAGCGGCTTTTGCTCCTGGGACCCCGCACAGGGTGCAGAGCTGCCGGCCCCCTGCCCCCTCTGCTTAATCATTGCTGCTGGAGCTGCCTCCCTTATGCTCTGGTTCTTCCGGCTCCAGCTTCCAGACATGGGTTTTTCTTATGCGTTTTTTCATAGCCTGGGACCCGTCTTTTAATAATACTTACCCAGATAGTTTAGATCATTCATAAAAAATTTAAGCAAGCTGTTTAAACAAAATAGCTCATTTTCCATACCATCGAAGCACTCAAATGAGGCTTTAAGCAAATCAGCGCCGCTTTGCTGAACTTTAAATACATGCCATGATGCTCTTCCCTCCGCCCTGCCCTGCCTGTTAGCAGCAGGTGACAATTCAGCGCTGCTGGGCTGGGGCATGGGGGGCCCACAGGCGTTCCCTCCTGCTGCCAGTGTTCCTCTTCTATAGACCTTGTTTATTAGACGTCGATGGTAAGCATTTGGCTCTGGGCTTTAGAATGAGAAATGCTTTCAGTGGGGCAATCAGCTTAGTACTAAAGAGAATTACTTGCTTTTAGGAAGTGATTTAGTTGAGATTCTCTTTCATGCACATGAGCTGCTTTCACCTGAAGCTCATAATTCCCTGTGTTTTACCAGATTAGGAAATTAGGGAAGATTACGTACTGAGCTGAAGCATTGGGTGGTGGGAGGTGCAGTGTTTGTAGGGCACAGTTGAGCAGAGTGGATGCCTTAAGGAGAGTAAATAGAATAAGGCAGCTAGTGGCCCTTGCTTTGGTTCTGGGGCCTTTCTTTTTTTGTGGGGTTTTTTGTTTTTTTTTGTTGTTGTTGTTTTTTGTTAATATATGAATACTTTACTGAGAATGAGCCATTTGCCTTTGAGAACTTTCCCAGTTTTCTGCACGGTGAAATAACTGCAGAAGGGTTATTACACTCGAAATGACACAGAACGATAATTTGGAGACAAACAAGGCTTTGTCTCAGTGATGCATAAAGTAATTACTGGGCAAAAGTGCATCATTCTCATTTTAAAAACCGTGGCCTGAGAGTGGTAAACAGCAGAAAAATGGGTCGTTCACTGTACATAAAGCGCAAGTGCCAAATTTTGAATTAACTATATTTGGATTTTATTGTTTTGTTGAAATTCCAGAGCAGAAATGTTTGCTCATAAGAACACCCGTCTGCGAGCACACATCCGGTGCGACGCGCAGCGCTGTCTGACGTTGAGCATTTCCCCACCAAGACTTGCGACACGTCGTACATTTCAAACAGCAGACGACTGTGCCTTGAATAACAGTGGGCTGCTAATGAGGTTTCCATTATGCGTGATGTGCTGAATCTGAAGTTCGCTAATTTTCTGACCCGCTGAAATAGATTTTAATAAGCTTGATGTACCACAGCATATAAAGACAAAGGGAAACGCTTAATGGGGCTGTCAGGATAACTCTGGGCAGGCCTGGGGATGCTCAAAGTGTTAGTGGAGTTGATGGGAAGCTTGGGCAACAGACTGCGTGCCCATGAGCGCTGCCCGGTGCCGTGCTGCTCCGTGCTGCTGCAGGCAGTGGGAGAGCTTCGTGGGGTCTGCAGTCAAATCCAGGAGAGTTAATTGCTCCTAAAGCATGACAGTGGGTTGTGAGTGGTCAGGTGCTGTCCTGATCTTTCAGTGAGCCTAGATGGAGTTTGATTTCTCTGGGTATGTTCCTCCAGCAGTGAGTGGTTGGCTGTTCATCTAAAGCTTGACGCTGCAGCTGCGTTTTCTTTTTCATTTTTGTTCCTTTTAGAGAAGGAGGGGGGAGATGGAGGACTGAAAGATGAAAGTTTTGAGCATAAAGGGATTGTTTTGGGATTGAGCTTTCCCTCGTGTGTGCTCACCATTAAAGGCTGCGTTTGTGTCGGGTAAATTGGACCCACGCCTGCCTGCCTCCCAAAAAAGGCAGCGGGCTCTTCTGCTTCATGGTTGCGGGTCTGATACTTTTGAAATGAAGCCTAAAGATCCGACAAAGAGGATAACACTGCCTAATGGAAAGAATAATGCGGGCGAGAACCCATCTGAAATGACAGCTGTGAGCCTCGCGCTGCTCTCCTGCGCTGATCAAAGCTGCTGGTAACGCTGTGTGAAAGGAGGGCATCGGTTCCCCCTCTCCTGCTCCACCTGCAGACATTTCTGCATTGGCAACTTGGTGCCTTTTTCCCTGGGTGATCAGTGGAGCTCCCAGCATTCATCCCGGGGTCCATTGTGACAGGCCAAGGGCCAAACTACGAGAGGGGAAATTCCGGTTGGATGTAAGGAAGAAGTTTTTTGCAGTTGGGGCGGCACAGGCTGCCAGAGAGGTGGTGCTGCCCTGTCCCTGCAGACAGCCGAGGTCAGGGGAGGCAGCCCTGAGCACTGATGGAGCTGTGAGTGTCCGTGTGTTGCCGAGCAGTGGGATCTGATGGCCTTTAGAGGTCCCTTCCAACTCCAACCGTTCTGTGATTCTGTAATAATTTTGGTGGTTTTTCTGAAATCTGGTGCTGAGGCCACGCGTGCTCATTGCTAGACTCCTGCCATGCGACCTCATGTGCCCACGTGCTTTAGTCTGTAGGAAGCAGAGGAAGTTGTTTGCATAGTATTTATTGATAGGAAAAGGGACATCTTGGTCTTTGTGACTTTTGGGGGTGTGGTTGCTCTTGTGCTGGTGTTCCTACAGTGCAGTATCCTGTGTGCTTCAGGGCTGAGTGGGACATGACCCAAAGCAATTGCTGGTTGCCCCATTGGCCACATGCTGCCCTCTGAGCTCCTGTCACGCTGCCAGCCTGCTGCTCCCTGACTTGTTTCTGTGCTGGAGAATGCACTGGCATGGAGACAGCCACTACCTTGAGCTGTGACCGTAGGGTAGGGCTTCTGGAAACAGATGCGTCCATGCCCCACCACATGGGGCTGCTTTGGCATTTATAGGGAAGCTGTTGGTGCGGGAAGCGGAAAAATGTATCTGTGAAAAATTGAACTCCAAACACCGGCTTTGGCTCATTCTGAACAATAAGAGAGCATGAAATTGCTGTGAATCCTCAGGGCTTTCCTGGTCAGTGTGCAAGCCCATGGAAAACATTTATTGTAAAATAGCTTCTAATTGCAGTGCCTGAAGTAGGCACTTTGGGCCTTTTGAACAGCTTTGCTATCTTGTTTTCTGTAAGCAATTATATGCAGAGGACTCACAAAGGAGGGCAGGGATCTTTTCTGCAAGCCTGGATCCCCTCACACAAATGTGATTATGAGAAGATCTCTCCTTCCACCCCTTTCCATTTCCCATGGAGCTACAGAGCTGCCGGGGAGCAGTGTATGGAGAGGTGTATGGGTACTTGCGATGGGCCAAACTCGGGCCCAGGGGAAGGGGCTGTGGCTGCTGGGAACGGGAGAGCATCCTCACCCCGAGGTGCTGGTGGGACCTGGGGGAGGTTCTGCAACAGCAGGGTTCCTTTGGGGGCACAGAAACCAGCACAGTGATTCCCTTTTTCAAATATCTTTCCCCAAGTGACTTTGCTCCTTGTGCTACGTTTTGTACCGTCTGTGGAATGGAGACAGTGTCACTACCAAGAGACACAGGGACAAAGAGCTCCATAAGAACAAGAAGTGGATTGGCTCTGTTCTTAGACAGCACGCAGCATTAAAGCATTAATGTGCTCAGCAACGTGATGAGTGGGAAATTTGTTTTTGACTGAAGGAGCTGATTAATGCAGTGCCTGGCAAATGTAATTTCAGTGTGTGGGACTGATTACTTTCAGCTTGTTGGATTGATTTAGGGATCCTCTACTGATGGAGCCCGTCTGTGTTGGTAACCAGGCTTTTGCCAATACGGATAATCAGTCTCTGCTCCCATCTCCCACCTGTGCAGCCCTACGCAGCCATCCCAGCCAGCGTGAGCAGTCCGATTGCATGGAGCTGTGCAGTGCCTCTGGTGCAGAGGCTTTCATCTCACAGTCAGGAGAACAGCTTTCTTTCAGGGAGGAGGGATTAATTTTTCACACATCTGTCCGTACCGAGCTCTGGATCGCAATAATAGATGCTTTGTTCAGGCTCTTTTTGTTCAGAGCCTTCTCCACCCTTGTTATTTCATTCTCCTTTTGCATGGCAAAACTTTTTGTCCTGCATTTCAAATAGATACTGAGAGTCCCTGGCAGCTGAACAAGAGAAACAAACTTTGCAGCCCTGTTCTTTATGCTGCTTTCGGGAGATGCATGGTGATTTGAAAGATATTAGATTGGTTTTGGCAGAGGCATTTGATTCCCTGGGAAATCCGCAGCTCCTCTGATCCCTTACGGATGGTTTAGGGCCTCCGGAGCCGCCAAGTGACGGGTTTGCTGGTGGGCAGCTGGTCCTGAGCATGGTGTGGTGGGCACTGCTTGGGATGAGGTAGCAGGACGTGCTCTGTGGCAGGCTGGGGGGAGGCTGTGGGCACTGCTCTGTCCCATGTGCTCCCAGCTCAGTGTTCAGCCTGAGCATGGCTCTGCACAAAAACAGAGTCCCAGAGCAATGCGCTCATCCTGCAGGTGTGTTCCCTGTTGGCTAATGCTGGTTTGATTCTCTAACACCAAGATCTTCTTGCTCCAGGTTACTGCAACTCCGCTACCATGTGCTGGGGGAGCTGAGCAGGGTTCCCCAACAGGAATGAATTTAGCACTCTGGTGTTTGGTTGTAACATCCCCTGATGTGAAAGTCCTTCCCTCTATATCCTGCTCCTCAGAGATCATAGCAGTTCATCAACATAATGAACAAATCATGTAGGTGTTAAGTAGCAGGGGTTGCTGTGCTGTGCATGGGCTCTGTACGCAGGGAGCAGCTGCCTGGGTTACTTCTGCATATACATTTACCTAGACTTTCTCTTTTCCCCCAACAGCCCTATTACCATATTTAAATGCAAGTATGTCTGTTTTTTAATCAAACTTTTAAGTAGCCTTAAGTGACCCTAGCCTAGCTGCTCTCTGCTCATGCCTTCGGTAGATTCCCTGTAGCTAGGATGGTAGTGGTAGCAGGCTCGTAGTTGGCAGGTTTCTCTGCCTCTCGCTCTCTCGCTCAGCTTGCTGCTCTCTTCTCTCTTGTCTCAGTTGTTTTTCTGTGGTTCTTCAGCACCGCAAAGCAGCTGTGGTCCCGAGTCCCGGAGCTGCTGAGAGCAGTGCTGAGGCAGAGGCTGCCCCAGCGGCTGTCCTGGCTGACAGCAGGAGCTCCCAGGGAGCAGGAGCGCTCCAAGTGCTTTGTTGACGTGGCAGCACAGGGTATTGGAGGTTCCTGTTGATTGCCTGGACCTTGCCATTGCCCTCTTAAAATATATATTGAAAGTCAAAGCCTCTGGCAGATCTTTTAATATTAATTAAGTAAAGAAACCAAGTCTGAAATCTTGCTAGCAGCGTTTCATTCATCTGCAGCCCCCCTGTACAGGGTGTGTGTCTTCAAGCTCCTTGATCTGTGGCTGTTTTGCTATCAAAAGCTTTTTTCTTTCTTTCTTTTTTAAATTACATTCCAATTGAGTTTTTTCTGCTTGATCCCAGCAAATCTGTGATCTTGACATGAGACCCTTCCCCCGTTTTCCATTACTGCTCTGTCTGTAGATCGGCACGTTATTATCACTTGCAAATAAGCAGGGACTGAAACGCAGCCGTCTCTGAGTGCACGGGCCGGCCCTGCCTGCTGGAGGGGACGTTGGCTGTGGGCAGCAGGTGGCCCTGCGAGATCAGCCCCGGCACCTCACCTCCCACAGCTCTGTGCCCAGGAACCGTGTGCCCTGGGAGACGCCCCGCAGAGGCGCGCGGTGCCGCCGGCTTCTTTCTTTACCCTTCTCCTTTTCTCCATGGCCAGGTTTTCCGGCAGCGGCTTACGGACCAGTAGCAGCGGCAGCCGTGGCGGCAGCAAGAGGATCAGGTAGGGGGGCCCGTGGAAGAGCAAACCCTCAGAGTGCAGGGTCAGGTAAAAGCTCTGTCGGTATTCTGTGTGGCTGCAGCTCTCCATCATTTCTCTGATTTTCCTCACGCTTATCCTGGGGATCTGAAACCAATCGATCAAAAAGATAAACAAAAAAATAACTAAATCCCAACCCCAAACTACAAGCAGAGGCCACGGGCCTGGAGCACCTTGCAGGAGATTGGCGTCAGAACTGCCAAAACCAGGGTAGATATTCTGATTCGCTTCTTTATTTATTCCTTTATTATGTTGGTTTTTTTTGTTTAAATTCGAGATTATAAAGGACACCAAAAAGAAAAAAGAATCGTGGTTTTGTGAAAGAAAGTTTTCGTTTCTCATGGGAGATGAGTGCCGGGGCTGTGCAGGCTCTGCTCCCCCGGTGCCGCGGGTCGGTCCCACACAGATGGCCGTGTGCCATTTCCTGCGGTGCGCCGGCCGCTTCTCATGGAAACGCCAAAGCTTTTCTTCCTGTCCTTCCGAACGCTTCCGTTTTTTTCCCCTTAAGGGAAATAAATCAATCATTACCAATTACCGTTATTACTTTGGGCTTTAAATTCAGATAAAGGTGCAAATTAGCGCATTGCTGAGGTCGTGGAGCGTTTAGTGCACTCATGAGTGAGCTGCTGGTTGGGCAGCCCAGCCACCAGCCTGCCCCCATCCCACAGGGACCATGGGTGCACAAGGCCGCAGGGCCAGGCTGGAGGCAGCGCTGTGCATGGCCTCCCTGGCACAGGGCCCGCTGCAGGGGTCAGCCGCTCGGTGTTGTGCCGAGCAGAGGCCGCGGCGTTGGAGGCCGCTCCCAGCTCACCCATGATGCAGTCCTGACGTAGGGGTTTCTCGGTGACTTTCCTGGTGGTGCCGGTGGGTGAACCGGGCTCTTCCAGGAAAGAACCGACCAAACCGCTGCATACTGGGTCAGGAGAAGGGCACGGGCCCTGATGTGTGAGCCTGATGCCGTGGAGGCCAAAGCAAGACACCAGGAGAACTCCGTTCCATGCAAACTGGCACTGCTTGCAGGCTACAAAGGATTATCTGTACCAGTTCCATTTTGTGGCATGTAGAGAGCGCCTAAGGGGTGACTTGCCAGACTGGTTGTGGGGATCCCAATCTCCTCGCTCCTCCCACTGCCCCTTAACCGAGGGAAACAAAGTTTTCAAAAAAAAAAAAAAAAAAAAAAAAAAAAGGAAAAAAAGAGAATGATTTTGCATATGATTTCAGGAAAACAGATTTCATTGTTTCTGCCTTTTCCTCATGTTTTACCCTTCAGGTTTTGTTTTACGTACAAACAGACCTGGTGAGTTGCCCCTTAGCAAGGCACAGAGGGTTTGGCTGGATTAACATTGCTTCCCTAATAATTACTATTTTTTTAATCAAAGTGCTTTTGGTGCCCATTACAACTGAACTGAGCATTGATCAATTCTGTGCCTGAAAATCATTTGTCTTTAATTTGAGTGTTTTTTGGTTTTTCTTCTGTTGGGTTTTCTGTTTTGTTTTGTTTTTTCGTTTTTTATTTGAACTTGCAATACAAAACTAAATCTAACCCGAAATTAACAACACCCTTTCTGGCAAGTTTAAAGAGCAGTATGGTGTTTGGAAATGTCTTTCGAGCCTCAAAATTGCCCGTGTGCATAAAAATGACAAAACTCCAAAACCGAATCACAAGAGCCCCCCCAACCCCTGAGACCTGCAGGAGGGAGGTGGGTCTGTCACAGCAGTGGGGCGCAGCCAGCCCTGCTCCAGGCACGGTGTGTGTCACGTAGTCATCTCCATCCAAAGACAGCTTTTGGAAGGGACATCCTCACTTCCATCCAGCCATGGTAGTGAATTGTATCCAGGAGCAGTAGAGTGCCATCAATCTTGTGATACAGGCTATAAGCCCGATTCATTACAAGAAAAATGGTGGGGGTTTTTCTTCTTTTCAGTTGGATTTTTCTTTTTCCCTTTGCAAATTTGCACAGCCCTCCTTCATGCATGCCCCAGCCCACAGCTCAGAGTGCGGTGCCGTTGCCACTGCCCTGCCCCATGGCTGCTGCCCCTCTGTGGGCAGAGCAGCACTGCATTCCCTCCTGGCCACACACCCTGGCCTCACTGCTTAGCCTCATGGTCTCCCAAGGAGACTGCAGCCTTCTCATTTCCAATCCCCTTCAGCTCTGGTGTGCAGACACTGCTGACATCCCTGCTCCTGGCTGGCGACCCTTTGTGGCACTCTGTGCGTTGTCGGGCAGCAGGGCAGTTACCTGTGCAGGAGCTATTCACTCTTCACTTCCCTCTCCCCTTCTTTTTCTTTTGTGAGGATGCAGCCACCAGCTTGCCTTGCTAGGTCAGACAGGTTCTCTTTTCTGTCACAGCAGCTATATCCTACGCTCAGCAAAAAGGGATGTTTTCCTCTGCTTATGCTCAATGTCAGCCCTAAACCCCACTCTTGACCTGGCTGCATCACCACAAGGAGGTGACGGCCGAGGGCTCTCAGTCTCCATTCCCATTGTTGGGGCCGTGCCAGATCCCTCGGCTGCTTTTGATGACCTCATCCATTCTTGAATTTTTTTTTTTTATGAATTGGGACCTGAGCCATGCAAAATGAGCAAACGTAAAAGTCTGAGTGCTGCAAACTCCTCCTAGACAACTTCACTATCAATGTCACATTTCTTTTAAATCCACCTGACATTTTTTTGCGTGTAAAACATTTTTGTCTCGTAAACACTTTTTTTAAAGTAAAACCATTGGGGGGACATTTTTATCTTGCATGTTACATGGGGGGGGATTAATTTGGAAAGATAGCGAGCCAGCGAAAAAATTGGCAGGAGAGGGTTTTAGTGCCTTCCCTTGTGGGTTCATTGACAAGTCTGAGATTTTTCCAGTTTCCAACCTGTTGCCACCAGCCTTTCCTCCCTGCTGACCAGAGATCAAAGCGCTAAGGCCGTAAGCTCAGCCCGACCCGCTGCTCAGCAGCCAGTGCCCGGCTGTCCCAGGTGAGCCGCGGTGCTCCGACGGCTCCCAGCACGGCTGGACCTCGGGCGCCTCTCCGGCTTTGAGCCCCGCGCCCCGACAACCCCTTACTGTACTTTATACTTGCCAGTATAACGAATCTAGTAACACAAGCTACTGACCTTGATGGTGAGTGTGAGCAGTTATGTTTTGTTGTTTTCTCTCTTGCTTGGTTGGGGCTGCTGTGAGAGAGGGTGTCTCTGAGGCATACTTTCCGGCCTCTCTTACACTCGGACGTGCACACCTCCTCTCAAACACTCTTCTGAGCGCTCTCAGCGGGAAGGTTTGTCCACACCTATTAATCCTCTCTCAGTGTCCAGCTTCTTGTTAGTAGCAGCTGGTTGCATGTTTTTTGCTTGTTCAGACGAAACGGTTCAAGAAACGACTCATATCAACTCTTGAGAAATGTCTCTATTTTTTTGTACACTTTCTTTTGATGTTTTTATTAATTTCCCTTACTTAAAAAACAAAACACCTGTCGTCCCGTAAAACATTTCACATCTCCCCTTGCCTGTTCTTAGAGTGTATGTATCTGTGGGACTGAACTAAATGCATGCACTGTAGTAGTCGTACTGGTAGCAGTAGATGTAGTTGTAGAACATGCATTGTTGAGTTGATATTATAGGTGCCACAATGTGAAATAGCGCGGCAGTTAAAAGCATAGCCTTGGTCTGACTGAGAGCGTAGGGCTATTAATAAAGCAGAGAGCTGCTAAAGGCTTGGATCCATAGTATGCATTTGTTAAATCCCATTATCTGGAAGTTTAAATTGAACGCAGCTGAAGGCAACCTACACCCTTCTGACAAGAACCCGCACATGCTGTTACGTTGATAGTAAATTTGCCGTATTTTTTCAAATTAAACCCCCTAGGAATTTAAATGCTGAGCATAACAATATTCTCTAATTTTTATTTTATATTAAAAAGATATTTTAAAAATCATTTTACAATCATGGTTTCTCCATCAGCCTGTTACTCGTCCATATTAGCCCATAGAATCATTTGTTAGCAGTTGTAGACCAGATGTGCCGAATGCAAATCACTCCATTTGGGTGTCTAAATAATACCATGTGTGCGAAGCAGCTTCCCGCAGACCGTCCCAAGACATAAAGCAATTGTTTTTAGGTCATAAACCTTAAATCTTGTTATGCAACAGAGACTCTGAGCTAGCGGTGGTTTGTATTCATTGCCATGTCACCGAGCTTAAGGGAGCATTTGTAAATGAAGATGTAATGTTTCATGAATATTGGCATTAGGAGCTTGAGACGAGTTCATCATCTTTGCCTTCGAGCCAGCGAGCGGCGTTGCTTCTGGTGCCCAGGTGTGTGCACTGGGCTTTGGGAGGTCTTCCCCAAATGAAGTTTAGTCTATAGATTTAGCAGGCAGCAGGTGAGATCCCAATAGAGACTTTGTTTCTCTGTTTCGTTGGTTGGTTGTCAGAGAACACCCTGCTGGGAGCAGCTGGGGTATGCAAGGTGTGGGCGCACGCTCCCTGCTTCCTCCTCCTCCTCCTCCTCCTCCTCCTCCTGTGAAGGCACTGTGCTGAGCCCATGGTCCTGCTCTGCTGGGGGCTCTGGGTTCAGCAGTGCTGCCAGGAGGAATAACGTTTTCCGAAGGCTTTCAAAGTGTAGTTAAGAATTTGTATCTGCTCCTTACCTCTAACAGAGCATAAAGTAAATCAGCCAAACAACAGCTTGGATGGAGCTGACCCAGTGGCAGCCTATGCAGAGCAATCGGAGCTGCCCGTATCGCTTCCCTGATTGCTGCCGAGGAGCCGAGGTACTCGTGTATCAAGAGGGAGAATTATGTCCCCTTTTGATCTCGATCTGCCAAGGAGACGGGGGACCCGCTGTTTAATGCACAAGGCGTATGATGTAGTGAAGAGTGTATCTGAAAGTTAGCAGAGCGACAAATTGCGAGGGGCTTAGGAATCCTTGTCTTACACTTAAGGAAGGTGCTCTAAAAATGTAATATCGCCATTAGGCGCCCATAGTGTTGGCAAATTGCAGCCATAAAGAGCTGGACCACGGCTGGGCTGTGTGGGGGGAGTGACACCAGCACGGAGCTGAGCAGGGATGCGCTGAGGTGATGTGGCAATGAGAGATTTATGCGGCCTGCGGAGAGGGCTCCCTGCGGCACAGCCGCTCAGATGGAACTGCTCCCCTCCTTTTATTTTGCTATATAAAAGTACATAAAATTTAATCCAAGCTATGTAATCTCAAAAGCCAGAACCTAACAAGTGGACCACTTGGGAGCAGCAAGCAGGCTGAAATTTCTCACTCCACTGGAACAGCCAGTAATTATGTGACAGAGGCTGGCAACCGGAGCTCTGCACGGCTGGAGCTTCAAAAAATTAATGGCTGCATCAGATGTTATCTTCTGCTTATCTTCCTAGCAGAGGCGGGCGGTGCTGGAGAGTGGTGCAGGCAGTCAGCAGGGAGGGGTGGCATGCAGAACCTCACACCCCTTCATGCACTTGCAGTGGGGGAACACAAAGACCAGTGTCTGAAAGGAGGTTATAGAGTGCTGGGGGTCTGCCCCTGCTCTGGGTAATGGGTAGGATGAGAGGTGATGGTCTCATGTTGTGTCAAGGAGGGTCAGGTTGGATTATGAGGAACAATTTCTTCTCCAAAAGAGCGGCCAGGTGCTGGCACAGGGAGTGGGGGGGTCACCGACCCTCCAGGTGTTCCAGATCTGTGGGGATGTGGAGCTGAGGGACACAGTCAGCGTGTGCAGTGGGATGGCTTGGGGTCAGACTTAGTGATCTTGGAGGTCTTCTCCAAACTTAATGATTCTACGGTTCTGTGATTCTATGTTTTGTGTCAACTGGGAGGTCTTGTGCCGATCCAGGCTGGTTCCAGCCCCACAAGGGTTTTCTCCTCGGGCTATACGAGCCCCACTCATCGGCTTTTCCTCTTGGACTGAGCTCTTCCAGGGCCATGAAGGAAGTTTGGCAGATTTAAAGCCATTTGGTGCTGCTGTGATTAGGCCTCAACCACAGCAGCAATCGTTCTGCATAGGGCTCCCGGCTGAGGTCTGTTGTGGTTTAAATACATCAGCCTTAATCAATAATTTCGTAATAGAAAACCTTGCGCACTTGATAAATCGTCTCCTGTGCAATTAGTGACCACCTCTGATGTGCAGACTTAAGCCTGGTGTAAGTTAATCTTTTATGAATTTAGCGGCTAACTTTTAATAGCCTTTTCAATCAAGAGAATTATTTTCAGTGGGAAATAGGTCCCAGCAGAGACCCCACTGCCTCCAGGCACACAGAGCTGATGCCCCCGCAGCCGTGGGATGGGCTGAGCACAGCGGGCTGTGCCCCATTAGTGCCACAACTCTGAGTGTGACATAGCATGCATTTTACAGATCCACTACTGTATTTGCATGCTGACTCTCAGCCTAAAAGCTTTAGAAGTAAGTACGTAATTACAATGCTGTTGGGTTTGTTGGTTTTTTAGGGTTTTTTTTCTGATTTTAGAAAAAGAAAAGTGAAAAAGAAGCTGTGACGTTTTTCCTTGCAGCGAGTGCTCGCATGCGTCTGGCTCAGGATTAGCACGAGGAGCAGAGTGGATTAGGAATTGCAGGAGAATGCAGAATTGGTCTTTGGGTGCATAAAGCTGAGCTCTTTAAAACCAATCCGTTCAGACAGCTGGGGCTGTTCAGAGGCATCTCCTGGCAGTCAGAGCCCGGCGCTGTGTGCAGGGAGGGCCCCCAGATGCCCACAGGTAAGTGGGTGCCCCAGGCTGTGGGACGGGGTCCCTGCACATCGTGATGCCTTACAGCCCCGGGGTTGTTGTGATTTTCCTCCTGTATTGTCTGTTACTGTACAAAAGGCTTCGATTTAAAATTAACGGGAGTGATAGCCAGTTAATGCGTTACAGTAGGAGGCCAGAGTTTCTGTTGCTATGGCAATGGAGTTCGGCTCATTTGTTTTGTAGATGAGTAATTACTACGCAATTAGAGTGGGCTAAAAATAAAGGGGCCTTTTGTTCCCTGTTACTCATTAATATTAATAAAAGACCTGTCCAGGCCGTGGTAAACAATTAATGCAGATGTGGTGCCCATGGTAAAAGTAGCAACAGATTTCATGTTACCCAGCAAGAGGTGAAAGTGACGTCTCTGCTTAGTTTGGCTCTTGCTCATTTTATATAGAAAAATGATGGGGGAGGCCTGCTCTGCACAGGGTCACACGGCTGGCTCGGTGCTGAGAGCTGCAGCCTCATGTGTGCACATGGCAGTGCTGGCTGGCCCTGTCGTGCTGCAGTGTGGGAGCCTCTCAACCAGCCCAGCCCGGGGCAGTGCAGGCACTGCTGCTGGAATGGCAGCCCGGTGTGCCCAGCACCAAAAGAGCAGGAGGAGATGGTCCCAGGCACTTTGTGTGAAGCATGCAAGCACTGGACACAGCAGATTTCAAATGGACTGTAACATCAGCTGAATGGACAGGGAAGGCTGCTGGTCAGGCACCAACACAGGCTGTCCGGTGAGCAGGTGGGTCCCTGTCCTTGGAGGTGTTCCAGGACTATGGCAGTGTGGCACTTGGGGTTGTGCCTAGTGGGCATGGTGGCGGTGGGGTGGGGTTGGCCTTGGTGGTCTCAGAGGTCTTCTCAAAAACCTTAATGACAGTGAGTGGACGTGATGGGTTGGCGGTTAGACGAGGTGATCTTCTCCAGCCCTACTGCTTCAGTGACTGATTTGCTGAAGGTGGCAAACAGGACAGCCATCACCTCCCAGATTTACTTGCTGGCCGTGTAGGTGGGGGGACACGGCTGTAGCCCCCGGTGCTCAGCAGCCGCAGCGCTGTGTGGAAACACCAGCAGTGAGGGGCAGCGGCACGGCCCAAAGTGCCGGAGTGGTGGTTGGGGGATTGCAGAAAAATGGAAACCGCTTCCCTCCCAAAGTGTTTAACTAATGGAGGGAAACGTAGCACAGCCTTTGTAAGGTCGACATTTGTTTGTTGTTAAGGATCTAATTAGAAACATGAGAGGGAGCTGAATGGCTGCTTGCTCGGCTAATTAGCGACATGCACGAAGACCACTTTGAACTTCAAGGACACAAAGCTATTAGCGCTTACATCAAAAATGGATTAAACTTCTGTGCTTTTATAATGATTAAAGATGAGCTGCTCGAGAGGAAATCCTTTTGTGGGGTTGTGACAAGCGCCGGCTCCCTGATTGCAGCTCCTACAAGTGGAGCTTTGTGTGGCCTCCGCGTCAGCTTGGTGCACGTGGCACTGCCAACTTGCAGGACAGAGAATGTGATTAGGCAATAAATATTGATCGTTTGCAAAAACTGTACAGCCAAGCTGGAAAGTGCAGGACTTAGAAAAGCTGCATTTGAGTACATGGAATGTTGTGCTCTGTTTTGTTTTGTTGGGTTGGGTTGTTTTTTTTTTGCAAATGAATGCACAGCTTCCAGATGGGGCTGATGCTTTGAGGGAGCCCAGTGTGGCCTTCAGCAGGAGCAGGTACTGCTCGCATGCTTGCAGAGTGCACCGAAGGACAGGGGTTGGTTTTTTTAAGCATTTTCTCCACTTGAATTTCCGGTGTATGCAACTCTTTGTAACAGCAGGGGAGCACCGGGGCGGAGGCAGGAGCAGTTCCATAGGATGACAATTGTCATCATCACACCGGCACGTCCAGCGTGGTGCATAACAGCTGGGATTGCTGCTAGGTGCAGGCCTGGAGGTGTGAATAAGGAGGGGTCAGGCGCTGCCCTGTCCCTGCTCAGTTCCAGCTGTAATTGCTGTGCTTGGGAACCTGCTCACCTCCTGCTGCTTTCTGTCGTTATCCTGGCGATAGTTTGATGTGTGAAGCCATTTCCGAAAGGGCTGCAGAGACAGAACAACCTTTTAAAGTGTGACTGCAGATAGAAAATACGGTACCAGTAGTGTCTTGTTAAGGCAGATAGCAGCTCACGGCATCTCTCGGCCCCATCACCACCAATTTGCTGATGAGCCCCGCGGCTGTTCTGCCGTTTGTCCCTGCGGGCAGGGGAGCTGCCCGGCCCTCCCTGGGGCTGTGCTGGGTCTCCACAGGCGGCACCAACCTGGCTGTCCTGGGAAGGATGCCTCCAGCTGTCAGCACTGACAGAGGATCTGCCTGCCCCAGGGCTTACTAAGAGCTCTTCAGGTCTGCTTGGAAGGAGCACAAGCAAAGCACAGCCCCGTACAGTTCTGCACAGTGCTGTGTTGAGCAGTGTCTCTAATTGCAGTGCTGGGTTCTCTGCTTTCCTGTCTGTCTCCGACTTTTGTGCTCAGCTACTTGGGAGCTGTTTGTACGTTGCTGTTCTCTAGGATGTCTGTGTGTTTCCAGCTCATTATTTTGGAGACATTTTCTAGTTTGAGCATTGATCTGAACTGGAGGTGTGCCACGTGCAGTTTGTCTCAGACATAAAACAAAGATGCATGTAAAAGGGCAGGTAGAGGAAAGTGATGCCTCTGATAGTTCGGCCCGACCACAAACAAATGTGTTTGTGCCTCCAGTAGGAGCTGTGTGCAATGCCTGGGATACAACAAAAAAGTCTGGATGCAAACACTGAATTCTTAATGCTGTGTCTTTGCGCTCCTGCAATCTGAATAGTAAGCAAAAACAAGGAGCACTGACGTCTTATTTCACACTGACATTAATTTGTACATCCATGGCTGAGTAAATCACATCTGGGCAGCTAGCATCTCAGAACAGCAAGGTGCAAGCTCTCCTCATCTGCAGCAGTGATTGCTCGAGGAATCAGCGCTGGCCCAGCTCTCCGTGAAGTGGGTGCAGTGCTGGCTACTGGTAGGGAACTTGTGAGGCTCTAAGCACTAATGATTCAGCTTTGCATGCAGTGCAGGAGTTTCTCTGCACCCCATCCTCTGGCTGGTTATTTAAAGTATCAGCATCACACTGTGCCTGCTGGTCCATTAGTCATGCACGAAGATGTGGTCATTGGTGTTCATGCTTCGGGACACATGGGATGCCTGAGAAATCAGGAGGGAAGCAATCTGTGCTGCACCAGTAGCCCTGGTTTTTAGTGATGTCCTCTGCAGCATTTGTACTTGGTTCTTTCAAAGTCAGTGCAGCAGGTTTGAATGCTTGGGTGCCTCTGGGGGAAATTCCCAACTTCCAGGTACTGCAACACAGTGTCAGAGAGGTTTAAGGAAGTAGATAAAAGCATCCTTTGCTCCACATGCCTGCCTGTAGTTACCGTAATATCTCATGGAATTAGATCTAAGTACTCTTTAGCTACAGGTGATGTTCCTTCTGTGAAAATGCAGGCAGCTCCTCTGAACTACCATGAATCAAATTAAATCCCAGGTGAGCTGAATCAAATGCCCCAAGCAGGGTGTTGTTGCTGTCCCAGCTGTCCCCCTGGCCCATTCCCCACCCCGATCCATACCCGTTCCATCACCAGTGCTAAATGTTACCCTATTGTTTCTTCCTTCAAGTTGGAAGCTGATGTTTGCAGCACATTATATGAATTTTTCATAAAGATAAAAACAGCCTAATCTTGTGAGCTTTGAGTCTTGGTAGTGGGTAATGGCTTTGATTTAAAGCATTTTGTCTTAATGATAGTTATATTGAAAATTTCCTGCTGCTTTCAAGCACGTGGAGTTATTATCATAAACATTGGTGGTAGAAATGCCTGCCAAATTGTGCGTGGCTGTTTATGGCAGATGAGAGAGTCATCCAGAAATTAGAGCTCTGGATCAACAAGTTGTCAAGAAGCGTGTTGGTACGGAAGGGCTCCATCGGGGCGCGGAGGAGCAGCGTGCCGTGGCACTGCAGCAGGCGCAGGGGGAACTGCGGGGCAGGGGCTGAACGGGCGCTTCCACTTGGCTTGCTTCCTTATGTTATTCCTTGTGTAGAGCCTCTTGTGTTTGCTTCTCTTGGAAAAATAAGCAGATGCATGCTTTGTAAATGAGGATATGTTTCTAGGGGAATATTTCACTCTTTTTTTTTTTTTTTTTTTAAACACATGTTGCTTTGCTCTTTGTGCTGTGTTCCGCAGCATCACCCACTCTGAGCAGCACCTCCACCAGGGCCTGTGGCCAAACTCTGCTTCCAGCAATGCCAGAAGCAGATTAGCTCAGCAGCACTGATTGTGTCCCAGGGAATATGAGCCCTCCCCGGGAGGTGATTGATTGTCCTTGGGCAGTTCTCAGGAGTGCTTGCTGATGGTGCGGGCGATTTATTCCGGTGTCTGCGGGAGGGGATGGCCATGGGGACGGCTGTGGGCAAGGAGCGGCTGCGGGCAGAGCTCAGCTGCTCTCTCCATGAAGAGATGCATTTCTGGCTGCAATAACAGAGGGCTGTATTTCATCCTGAAGTTGATTCTGCCTCTTCTTGAGGAGGAAATGCAGTAAATCATGGGGTGGTTTCTTGCAAAGTTAAGGTTTTCCTTCTGCCTGTGCAGTGGTGGGGAATGCAGCCACGGGTTGTGCGCTGTGCTTCGCATTGCTTTTTTTCAACTTTTGAAATCTTTGTAGAATAATTGTAAAACAAGCACAGCAGTGATTACTGAACCCCTTTCCCTCTCTCTTTACCTTCACTGACTTGAGTTTATTTGGGTGGGATTTCAGTATCCAGCTTGCTGTGCTTTACCCATCTGTTTCCGTCTTCCCTCCCAGAGAGACATCTGAATCCTTGTTAGTGCAATGCACAGCTTGCTAAGGCAAATGTCATAATGAATCCTGACTTAGAAATTTCTCAAGAGTTCATCAGAAGAGAGTTTATCTTTCAGTGGTGACCTTTCCTGTTGCACGTGGATTAATGTACGAGCCGGGTCTGTGCTAACACGGCAGTTTGCAGGAACGGGCGCTCGATAAGCGAGCTCCAGGAGCTCTGCCTGCTCCCTGCAGGGTGTGCAGCACTGAGCCCACGGCTTCAGCCAGGGTTGCTAGCTCTGCTCTGTACCCCACATGCAGCTCTCTGCTGGCACAGTGTGTTGAGAAGTGCCTCACATGCATTCAGTGTGTGCAGAGAGCTCTGCGGAAGGATGCCGAGGTGAGTTAGTAGTAAAAGAACCTTGGTCAATGTAGTGCTGTCTTGAGGTTACAGATACGTTTTAAAATTAGCTCCAAATTGACATTTATTTTAGCAGACGACTCTGTAGGTTCTCTGCTCAGACAGAGCAGTGCTCAGGGAGTGACTGCAGTGAGTGTGCAGGGATCGGGGTCTTCTCTGTAAGGAAAAGAACAGCAAATTCTAAGGCAAGCAAATGCTGCAGGAAATGTCCTTGTTCTCATCACTCAGCTGTTGTCACTTGTTTTCCTTAGGTGTAGAAAGAGCTTCCAGAGGATGGGGCTGTCTGGGGTTGGGGAAAGTTGAGGCTGGTTTGCTGTGATTTACAGACACATCTAATCTTTTTCACATCCCTCCCACATCGATCTGATGCAGGGCTTTGTGGTAACACCCGGGGCTGAAAATCATACATAGTGGAAACCCTTGTGTTGGAGGTACCAAGTCATGGTTTCAGGGCTGCGAAAACATCCAGTGCAGGATGGTTCCCTGTGCAATCAGTTGATAAATTGGAGCTCAATTCTGATCCTGATGGAAACAGGTACAGTGTCTGCCACGGCTTCCCGAGTGCTTGAGATGGGAGGGCATCGCCCGCTGGGACCCACAGGAGAGCAGCAAGGCTCTGCTCCAGGACTGACCAGAGCAATCTGTGGCTCGCTGCTCTCCTTCGGGTCAGCAGAATCCCTGCTAGTTTGCCAGCAGTGCACTTCCCAACATCAACCCGTGGTTATTCCCAGCTCTGTCTGCAGGATGTCTGACCAGGGGAATGTCTCGGGTGCTTTGCAGGCCGCAGTGCTTTAATCTCAGTGCTCTGTGCCTCTGCACCCAACAGCACCCGCAGCTCTTGGACAGCTTCTGCTGGGAGCTGACAGCTTTGTCCTACAGCTGATAGCTTTGTCCATCTCCACAGAGTCTTAATTTTTCTTTGAGGGCTGAAATGGCACCCAGAGTCAGGCGAGTTTTGTGTTTTGTTTTCTGCTCCATTTTAGTCTCAGATTACTTGCAGGTTTGTATACAACAGATTTCTTTTCAGGCATTTCTTACCCGAACGCGCTGCATTCTGCATGTTGGGAAAGTCATTCAAGGTCCCTTTGCTGTTGTTTCAAAGCGATCGTAAAACTGCCTCCAGCTCTAGGTGCGCTTCAGTGCAGCTATTGTAAGAAGACAAATATTTAGCAACTCAACATGGCTGAGTGAATCGTTAAAGTACGGCTTTCTCAGGACTGTTTAGTCTCCTGGTAATTATGAGAGCTTTTCTATTTCATTTATCGGGTCTGGAGCAAAGTGTCAGCTCTGTAAAAGCTTCCAACCCTTTCTGTGAAGTTCTGCAAACAGCTGTTAGCAGGCGGTGCACAAAGTGCTGCCTGGGCACCCCGTGCCCCACGGAGCTGTGCGAGCGGAGCGGTGGGCGTGCTTTTGTGTCACACGTTTGTCTGCAGCCACTTCTGTGATCATCAGGATGTAGTACCAAATTGATGCTCAGGAGATAGAAAATTGCCTTTTTCTTACGTTACATACCTACAATCAGAAGGATGTAGAATAAACAGCTGCCAACTCCTTCCGCACGTATGCAAGCTGGTATTCCTGAATTTCTTAGAGCTGTAAATGACTGGGGCTGGGCTGCTTTGGGGGATGGAACATCTCGCTCCTTGCTGCTCGGTTTGCTCTCAGTGAGGTTTGGGACAGGCTGAGTACATCTCCTTATTATCTGTGCATGAACTCGTAACTGTGGGTTAATGATGCAGAGGTGCTGCAGTGTGTGTGTGTCCGATCCACTGCTCCCACTCACACTTGGTTCAGGGGCTGGCTCAGCTCCTCATCCTACAGCTGCAGAGGCCACAGAAGTGTTCATTCATAGGACATTTGGCTCGCAGCACCTCTGCAGCCTTACTCCATGCATCTCACTGGGGGTGGCTGCAGTGCATGAGTCCCACTTGCTGTGGTGCAAAGCAAGGGCAGCCCTTGTGTCACACAGGTGCTGCAGGGTGCCCCGCTGCCAGCCCAACCTGCACTCAGTACCATTTTGAAATGGTGTAATATTTGATCACTATATCTCAAAATTAAATATTGAGGCATTCTACAGGCGTGTTCGTGCCAGCCTCGACATGCCATTGCCATCAGTGGGCTGCATCAGAGATGAATATGGCCTTGCACCCCAACTTTGATTTTTAATTAAATGCTCTGTGCACCTCTAGATGAGAGCTGTGTGATTTGGGGACCATGACTTCTTATTGGTGTGATCTGCACTTTTTCCCAGCAAGCCACGCACTGCAGGAAGGCAGCTGTGCAAGGCACAGGGCCACACTGCAGGGCTGGGAGCAGCACGTGGGCTCCATGCAGAGCCCTGCTCACCCCTTGTGCCTCATGCCATGGCTGTCTGCAGCTGTACTCGTGCTCTATGCTTTGGCACCCTCCATCTCTAAAGAACGTGTTAAAGAATGTTAAGGCCAGGTTGGATGGGGCCCTGGGCAGCCTGGTCTGGTATTAAATGGGGAGGTTGGTGGCCCTGCATGTGGTAGGGGGATTGGACATTCATGATCTTTGAGGTCCCTTCCAACCCTGGCCATTCTGTGATTCTGTGAACGTGTCCCTGTGTCCCCACCAGGCGCAGGGCAAGGCCTGCCTGCAGAGCGGAGCATGGGGCTGAAATGCCCACATCCATTTTGTTCAACCAGAAGGAAGAAAAGGAGGGGAAAAAAGCACTGGCTTATAGTAATAAAGGGCTTTTGAACATCTCAGCTGGATATTTTTCTTCATGAGTGAGAAGGCCAAATGCTATCTTGACATTTAATCTTTAATAATAAAAAAGGTACTTTGTTTGCCAGTGAATTCCAAAATAATCTGTTTACTCTCTCATGCCTTATTACTTTTAACTTGCCAGCTTAGATGACCTACTTACTTTCCCCTGCTACCACTTTACAGCCACATAAAACCATTTACTTTGCAACATTTACTTCCCTGTCATTGCAGAGCCAACAGTTGCCGTGTTTTTGCTGGTTAATCCGTTGGGTTGAGGAACGCGTGCCGTCAGCGCGGTGGGGACGGTCGTGGAACCACAGCAGCACGGCGAGTTGCCCCAGTTTCTCACTGACAGCACTGTGTGTGCTGCTGCAGTTCGTAGTGTCAGTCTGCAGCCTGGTTTGCCTCTCGGGAGCCTTGCTGTGGGCCACTCCTGCGGGGCAGGCGGGACTTGCCCTGCAGTGCTGTTTGTCCCCAATAAACACCGTTCTGTGTTGACCTGCAGGGCTTTCTGTAGGCTGTCAAACTCCATAAACTCTTTGGGTGCGTGGCGGAGGTAGGCAGGGAGCTGCAGTTGGAGGAGGAGGCTGAGGGAGTTGTGGTGCAGGCTGAGCACAGAGGTGATGTAAGTTGCCGTTTGCACGGCTCCAGGGAGATTGTGGTGATGCTGTGGCCGTGTGGTCGTTGTGGCTGGTCAGAGCCTGCATTCAGGGCATCTTTAAGGGCCATTTTGGTATCCAGGACTGAGCTGTGAGAGTGTGGTCAATCAGACTACAGTGCCAGGTCAGCAGCACCATGGAGGCAGTGCTCCATTGGCAGCGCCAGGTTGGCAGTGCTGTGTCAGCAGGGCCGTGTTGGCAGGGCCATAAGGGCCGTGTTGGCAGGGCCGTGTTGGCAGGGCCATGTTGGCAGACCTCTCCCGCTTCCAGCGCCATCCCCATCCGCTCTCCGTGCCGCTGACTTTTCTTTCACATTAAATCCTCTTACTCATAAACTTCACATCCAAGAACAACAGTGAGGAATGGCAGAAGCCTGATCATCTAACATGCTTTAATATCTAAATCTGTTCTTCAGTATCATTCTTGTTTACATTGTTTTTCTGTCTCAAAAAAATATATATGTGAAGGGAGGAAAAAAATAAAATTTTCTTTTACTTCCACATTAGGAGGTGAGTTGCCATACACCCTCTGGAATTCTTTTTTTGCTTTGAATCTTTATTTATTTGTTTAATTTTCGTTGATGTCCCCCCAACATGGTTTTGGAGATGAAGGTAGGTCTTCGATCTCCAAATCTAAAGAAAGGCAAATTAAATAAAACAATACTCTCCTTGGTCATACCTAAAAAATAAACCCAAACTGTTCCATTCCATACCATTAAAAAAAACAAATTAACTATTGAGCTATTTCTACAGTTTACCAATTTAAGAGGGCAGGTTTTCCAAAGAATCAAATGGATCCAAAATGATTTTTCTAGATGCGATTGAAGTTGTTTGCTGTCAACATTTTAATATCAATATTACCACAATGTGTAGTCTCAAACTAGTTCCTTTGTAGTTTGCATGGGATGTGAATGCTGTCTCGGCGTGCCCAGACCTAGAGAACTCGTTACTACTGCATGAGCATCAAGTCAGATGTTGAAAAATATCTATTATATTTTGTGATAATTTGGTAAAAATGAGCACCTACAGTCTCTGGTTGCAGTAGTGTGTTGAATGATCGTTCTTTTTTTTTTATATATATTCATATATATATTTTGGAGCTCTAAGCTTCGTAGTAGTACGGGCTGACTATTATTCAGTACTTGCTCTCCTATCGCATGGCCTTGGTTAAGTGTTAGAAGTTGGGCCTAGGCTGTTTATTCTGGTGTTTGGCTTTGTAATAACGGTGCATGCCCGGCGTCTGGCCTCATACCCAGCTTTATTCTCTGCACACCAGTCTTGAATAGCTACAGTGCTCAACCGAATTTTGGCGCACCCGCTTCCCCGGCAGGCTCCAACCCAGCCCGGCCCGGAGGCTTCCCTGGGGCCAACAGCCCTGGGCCCGTCGCAGACCTCTACGGCACGGCCAGCCAGGACTCCGGCGTCGGCAACTACATAAGTGCTGCCAGCCCACAGCCGGGCTCCGGCTTCAGCCACGGGATCGCCGTGAGTACCGCGCGCCGGGAGGGCGTTATTCAGCGACACGATGGGGTTTGGTATCTTTTTTGATTACTGTATGATGAGCTGGTTTGTGCGCAGCTCCTGCCGCCTCCAGCACTGTGCGTAACCCTCTGCAGTTGCTGAGGTTTCTTGCAGCCCTGCACTCTGCTGTCCCAGAGCCGCTGGAGTTGCGATGCGGACTGGAAACACTTGTCTGAGCCTTAGCTGCACAAACGTGGCGTGTTTTGAAAGGCCCTATTTAACGGATACAAGCTTCTGCTTGTCTAGATGGTCTTCCCATCAGTGGAACAGCCCGTTGAGGCCGGTGTGCTGCTTGCAGGCAGTGTGCCTGCCTGTGTCCCAGCAGTGGCACAGTGCCATTGGGGCTTGGAGCTTCCAGCCTCTGCCCTAACGGCATCAGTGTGCAGCAGAGGACGTGGGCATGGGAGGTGGGCACTGCCTCATCCAGGCACCTTGAGGCAGCTTAGGGGATTGCTAATGGTCCTTAAAACGTGCAGGTCACAACTAAGTCATTTCTGTTGTGTTGTCAAGTCATTGGAAACGTATTTCTGTCATGTTGCATGGTTCTGCAGGCTCACTAATTACGGGCGATGGAAATTTGCTTAACAAAGCTGCATGC
Organism: Meleagris gallopavo; assembly: GCF_905368555.1. Classification (NCBI taxonomy): domain Eukaryota; kingdom Metazoa; phylum Chordata; class Aves; order Galliformes; family Phasianidae; genus Meleagris; species Meleagris gallopavo. The sequence goes on along the minus strand of NC_139424.1, from coordinate 8,767,945 downwards.
TGTTTTTCAGATTGCACTGTTTTACCTGTGTGTGTTAGCATGAATGTGGTTAAACCGCTTTAGTGGCTGTCAGTCTCCAAAACAGAAAACCAGCAACCTACACTGTTTTCCCTTTTTCCATAAAATGCTGAGAAATCTTCTCCTCTCATAAAATAAACATGTCAAAGTACAGAGAACTCCCCTCAGATTTTCCAAACTAAAACGACAGTTCTGTTCTTTGACCAAATTGGATGAGCTGGGGGAGTGGGAGCATAGTGCAGACAAAGTTCCTGAAATGGTGTTGTTTTTACTGCACGAACAACTGGTATCCAAAGAGACAGAGCAGCCGCTGGCCTCCACGAGAGCCCTCATGCTCTGCAGTCCGCTCTGGTCCTGCTGTGCACGTGGCCACACAGAGGACATGGCAGCCTCTTTGGATCAATCTGAGTATAGAACACAGAATATGATTATTCTGCTAAGAGAAAGCTACACCAATTCGGACTACCCCTTCTGAGACCCCCCTTTCCACTTTCCACCTGAAGACTTACTTGTTTTGAAAATTTGGGTGGTTTAACCTTGGTGACATCCCAATATTTCAGGTAATGAGATGTACGATAAAGGCCATGCTGTCGTGATTTCTCTGCACTAAGACTTCTTCAAAGGCTAATTAGTATTGGATTTTCAGATTGGCAGCCTCTTAGTTAAGGGGATACCCTTCATACTGGGTATACTCCAGTAACCGCAAAGACTCAGTAGCCCTTTTTACCTATATATTTATTTAACACACTCCATTTACTAACCTGGTTTAGAAACAAAAAAGGGAAAACCCAGAGTTTATTTTTGCAACCGAGGGAACAAGAAGGTCTTGGAAAGGTCCTTGTAGAGTTCAGTACACAGAGTCATTAGTGACCAGAACAGCTTTTGGAAATACATATTCCATATTCATGCTGACAACGCAGTCTTTCAAGTCCTTTGATAATTTCTTGCCAAAAATTAATAATCATCTGTTCCCATGTATAGAGCACTGATGAACTTAACAATTGTACAATTTTAGGGACCTTTGATTGCAACGGCTTTTACAAATGGATACCATTGAAACGTTACACATGGTTGGTTGCCATCTCACTTGGAGGTATTACAGTATATACCATTTGTACTTTCTGCTAAACTGCCATTTCCCTTATATTTACTTTGAGAACAATTTTTTTTATCTTCATTCTGTCTTTCCTTGGCTTTTAATCATTCTTTTCTGTGATTTATTTTATTTAAATCAATTTCATGGGTTGGAAACTGGAAGGCAGATCAGGAGCTCGAGCCCAGTGCACTTAGCACAGTAATTTGGAGACTTCAAAACCCCGCGGAAATAAACAGGGATCCCCAAGCCCCTTTGGGGGAGCAGCCAAGTGCCAGCATCATTGTCAGGGGTAGAGATTGGCTATTGAATGCACCCAGCTAAAAACAGATGAGCTCCACTGCTTCATTACAGAGAAACCATCATGCTTAATCAAGCACCGAATATCCCAGCTAGAAGATAACGTTGTAACCATAGAGCAGTTATCAACATTTAAAAAAAATTAAAGCTAAGCAAATTAAATTAAAGACATTACCTAAGTAATGCATCCTTGGATCGCTGCCAGTTTCCTACCCTTTGAACTAAGCTCAAGTTAATTAAATGTTTAATTTTTTTGTTATTTTTTTGGCCTTTGGCATATCCATCTTAGCAAACAAATATTCTTACACTGAGAGTAGCGTAGATTAGAAAAGTCAGTCAATGAAAACTGAAAGGTGTACCCATTGAGTGCAGACAGACGTGATGTGACATCTTTCATTTATTTCTTAGCCTTTAGCCCAGCGCTGTCCTGTCTCAGTGTGCAATCAGGGCTGGAGGCAGTCCGGGGGATGGGACCTGTGGAACACATTCAGGGGCTTTAAACTGCATAAAGATAAATGTATAGGTAACTACTGGCAAATAAAGGGGTTTGCTATTTATTCTTCATCTCCCTATGTACACAAGATTATCTGAAATTCTTTAATGGACTGATTCGGTCCACCACGCGCTATTGTTGTGGGAAAGAAAAGAGGTGCCCGTGCGCTCCTGCTTTAATCCCCGTTACTGTTTGCACGTATCCATGTGTGTTCTCGGGTTGATTTGTCAGAATCCATCGTGTTCTGTGGGCCGCCAGCCTGAGCACGTGGGAGGCTTGAGCAGAACATCGTAATTCAAACTAATAACGCTGCATCGAGGGCAGTGCTCATCAGATTAATATATTGTAATCATTTTACACTTACCACAGCACATCAAACTATAACCATCATTTACCGGCCAGTATTAAAACTCAAGCCATTAATGACTTAAAAACAGAAAGTGCTTTTACTGTTGCTCGTTACTAATGAAAATAGATTTCGAGAGGAGGAAATGAGCCTTGATATTAACTCTTCCAGGACCACCAGGTCTGAAGATCCCGGGGCGCGTATCCCTCGTGCCGTGCAGCACTTGGGGCAGTCGGTGTGGCCCAGGGCTGCCTGCAGCCCCCGCTGCTCATCTCCCTGCTGGCTGCACACAGCGTTCAATGCGGGCAGCAGCCACAGCGCCAGGCGTTGCACCTCCCCTTAGAACGCAGCAGAGTGCCCAGGTGGACGTTGTCCCATTGGGGAAAAACTGGCCATCTCATGTCACTGAAGGCGTGGTCTACTTTCACAGCCCCAGCTGACCCTTCCCCTGTCCTGTGTGCTCCTCTCCTTGCAGAGTCTCTCTGGATGTCCGGGCAAAACGGGGCGAAGTTTCTGAGCGGTCCCACGGTGAGGTGACATCATCAGACTTCAGCACTACATCTTCACCAACAGCAAACGAACTGGAGGTGGCACTCGACGGACTTGGGCTGTTTAAAAAATCTCTCTCATCATCTCATGAATCTGCTGTACTATAAAAACAACAGCTTTTAAAAGTATGTATATAAAATCCATTTCTTGTTCGTTTTATTTTCTCAATGGGTTCCCCCCCCTTTTTAAACCTACTCGACCCACATTTTTTGGTAGCGTTTTGACATAGTCTCGTAGCCACATAGACCTAATTCTTTGTGTATCTCGTAGAAGCCTAACCATAGCCTAGCTGTTTATATTAAGATTTTCTTTCGTTTCCCTCCCCCCGTGTCCCCCCAGTCTCTGTAGTTGCTGTTATTGCAGGACGTGGGGCTGCGGAGCACACGGGTCGTCCCCCCTCCTTTTGTTTGTGCTGTCTTCGTTCACCCGATTCTATCTATTTTCGGCAATAAGGCAAGGACGACAGACTTTTGGGCGTCCTTTTTCTATAAGTGCTTTTTTTTTGTTGAAAGAGGTGATATAAGGTTTTTTGAAATCGTGAATTCTGAAAAAAAAAAAAAAAAAAAAAAAAAAAAACACAACCAAACACTGTAAATACAATTCCATTAAGTACATATAAACTATTAAGAAAGAGAAATACAAACTATTTTTGTGATGGAGTCAGTCTAAGGCAGTTTCTCTATTAAAACAGAAGACACAAGCGCAGGTCTGACCTTGAGACCGACTGCCCGGGTTGGCACTGCTCCCCTCGGCGCGGTGCGCCCCGCGCTCTGGCTGTTAGTCATACGTGCACAGCTTCCCCCTGACAGTCTCGTTGTCTTTTTAATTTAAAAACTGCTTTTCCCAAGACTGAAAAAGAAGCTCCGGTTTTCCTATTTATCGCATTTAAGGTTCGAAGCACACAGCTGCTCCGCGTTGCTGCTCCCAGTGCAGGCGGAGCGGCGCAGAGCTCGCATGGGTACCTTTGTTATCCATCACTTTCTGTGTTATTAACAAATTAGGAAAGCGACTTTGGTTTGTCTGGTTTTTTTTTTTTTTTTTGGGAATACCTCAGTGCTACAAGTTTCACCCTAGAAGCAACGGAAGATTTTAATTTATTGTAGTTGTAAACAGAATTTTAAAGAAAAAAGAAAAAAAAATAAAGTATAAAACATCATTGCACTGTGACTGGTAGGGGAAAAACTGACAGTTTCCTATTTGCACATGTTTAATATTTGGCTGTTATATATATGGTCCTCTGTTGGGGGAGGAAACTTATGAAGGATATTTTTTAATTTAATTTTTTTAATATTGGTAAATAGGCCTGCAACAGCAACTAGAAGTACAACACGGTAGGTGGCATTAAGAACATACTGTAGTGTGGATATATTTCTTCTTTTTTTAACGTAATATTGACGAGTTTTATTAATATTTTTTTAAATTGTTACGTTTATAAATTTGGTACTTTAGGTACAGCCAGTATAAGACACTGAATGCGACATTTGTTAAAAAGAGCTGCTGCACTCCTATTTTTGTAAATTTTACTAACGAGTAGAATAACGTAGCCGTTCAGTAGACAAGGTAGAGAAGGCATCTGCAATGGAAGCGAGGCACTGTACTGCTAACCAGAAGGAGAAAACCTTGGGTTTTTTCTTATTTTTGAGAACAGAATCATGCTTTTTTGTGTAATATTTTCGGTTGGTTTTCTTTCTTATTTCCGAACAACCAGGTTTAAGCAAGATGCTGGACGCTTTTTAAATATTGAGACTTGATCAAGTGATACAGTAAATGAAACCATTCTTTTAAAAAAAAAAATGAAAAAAAAAAAAAGCAACAAACCAAATTCCCTGAGGTTCAGTGTACAGTCAGGGGATTTTTTATGGCTATTTTGTCAATGTTGATGATGTACTGTACTACCGGTTGGTTTTCCTCTCCATTCCCTGTCACCTCATAGAATATTCTTTGTTGATCATTGTTGTATGTTAATAGTGTATAAAATGGCTATCTTGTAAGAGTGCTGTCCTGATGCTAGTGTAGTGAATCTTCCCCTTCTCTCTTCCTCTTCTAGTACATATTGGTAGGTGTATCGTAATTAAGGTTAAAAATTTAGATGTAGTTATTCAGATTTAGGACCAGTAAGGATAGAACTTTCTCTTATTTAAGAAAAAGAAAATTGCTAATAATTTTGGGAAGGTTTTCCTCGTTTTTTTTTTTTTTTTCCTTCCTTTCCTCTTTTATTATATTTCTTTTCGTTGTTGTTCTTTTCTTTTGCTGATCTGATGCGGTTTCAACTAACCAAAGGTCTCACGATGTTAAAAATGCTGGCAAACTCTTACGGCATTTTGTAGATCCCCACCCTTTGAAAGGGGATGTGCCATACTACCTTAAATGCTAACGCTAGATATGCAAAACTGGATTTTTTTAATTTATTTTTTAAAAGAGGGAGGCACGGTATATTAAAACGATTTTACTAAGAGAAAAAAAAACATATTTTTTTAAGAATGCTCAGAAGAAATTGCTAATCTGTGTGAATATGTTTTAGATGTTTATATACCTTTTGAGAAGTCCCAGTGGCCCATAGCACAAATGTCTTGGAACCCGGTACGTCTCGATGTGGCTACCTATGCTGAGGGTCGTTAGTCCCCCGCTCATCTCGGAGTCCATTCCCAAGGGGTTTTGTTCCTTCGTCCCCTCACTCAGGGGTTCTGTGTACTTCGTGGCGCAGCGGCTCAGCACGCTTTGCTTTCAGTCCAGCACAGCGACTGGCGGCCGCCGCCTGTTCCCAGCTCCCAGAAAGCAGCCGTGGGCCGGGGCTGAGCTCACCAGGAGCTGCAGAACCCCAGGAGATCAGTTCCCCTCCCCCACTAAAACATAAAAAGTCGTTTGTGATGGGCTCACTTACAACGAAGCCTGATCTGTCCCTTTTTTCGTTTCTTACACTCATCGGTGTTCATCCTAAGTTGAATTTGTAGCTTGGACTTTAAGGTAGCATGGCTCTCTTGCTGTATTTTCTTTTTCCATTGTACAGCAGCATTCATTCAGCTGGTGAATGTCACACATCTCGCTAGAGTAGTCAACCATTGGGTAGCTGTTGGTATGACCTGAAAGGTGTTCGCGTTTCTTTTCCCCCTCCCTGCTCCGAATCCTCCGACGCTGTTTCCATCGTGGGTGTGAATGAGGGCTCGTGCTGCACCACCGCCGCGTTCCGCTCTGCCACTCAGCGCAGCCTAACCCAGAATAAAGCAATATCGTTTCCTCCATTTCTCTGAAGGCCAGCCATGGTTACGTATGATATTGCATACAAAACTGTTTACAAAAAAAAAAAACAAAACACTAACTCGTAGCTGTCTTTTACGCTATGGAAATGTCTCTTGGGTGGAATTTTTTGAATTCTGTTTGTTGTTTTTTTTTAGTGTTTGTTTTGGTTTGTTTTTTAAGCAAAATAGTTCCAACAGAAAACTGAGGGTCGTTCAGTGTAAGACGGGATGCATCGAAGACACACCGCGGGCCCGGGGTCTGCGCGTACACTGTAGAGTTTCATACGTACAGAATCGAAGTCGAACCCATTTCTGTGTGTGAACACTACGTGAGGAGATTCTGTAAGCTAAGCAATACTTTAATACTGTAATAAAATTACCAAAAAAAAAAATAATAATAATAATAATAGAAAAAAATAAGTAGCTTGAGAGAGTAAACGTGCGTGCTGCGGCGCGGCTCCGCGCAGCCGGGCGGGTGGTGGCTGTGCTGCTGGGCTCAGCGGGACGCGCCGTGCGCCGCCGGCTCTGTGTGTCACTGCGTAGTGGTAGCAAACTTACGTCGTTCTCTGTCGTGCGAGGTCCGAACTCCATCAGTGCTAGAGTGCGAGTCGAAGCATTTCAGGTGGTCATAAATGTACCTAAATATACTATGGCACAGTGGCGAGCCTAGCCCTTCCTTTTATACTTTAGTATGAACTGATGAGAACTTTGGTAGTGACTTTTTTTTTTATATATATACATAAATATATGTATCTATATATATCAAGCATCTTTCAGGTCTCTGTGTATGGCTTTCTGAAGCCCTGTTGTAAAATACTATGTGGATGGGGGTCTCTCACATCACAGATGTGGAAAGTATAATTTTATATTTGTATTTTCAAATAAATAAGTTTGTGAAAGGTTTCCATCCTCTACTGTGGTCCAGAAATCAATGTGTTTGTCTGACAAAAAAATACAATAAACTGTTTTGAACAGATCTCCTTGTCCCTGTCATTTGGGGCCGGCAGTGGGGGCAGGGAGCGCTCGGACCTGGGCCAGGAGAGAAGGAGGGGGGCTGCAGTGTGTCGGGGTGGGGGCGGGACGGGAAGGGCGGCCACATCACCCTGGTTCAGCAAACATCTCTGAACTGTGAGTGCAGGATAGGTGGGGGGAGGAGTGATGCCCAGAGCTCCGCTCCTACACTACAGCGTTCGTGGGGGTCGGTGTCAAAATGTACATTTTTATACCAACGACAAAATAAGATTTTTTGTTCGCCTCCCAGCTATTGAAATCAAATTGCAGCTAAAAGCAGAGTTGTAAAATAAGCAAAATTTTCCCTTCTCTGTCAAATTAGTGTCCCGATAAAGAGAACAAGGGACATAAACGATTTGCGTCCCTCTACTCCTGGCATAAACCATTTATGGCTGAGCCTCAGTGCAGGGTCTGTAAGTCATTCGAGCTCTGAGCTCTCAGTGCCCCCATCTCCCACTGCCCGGCCAGAGGGACCTGGAGCTGGGACTCCCCGAAGATGGGACCCTCGAGTTGGGACCCTGGAGATGGAACCCCCCTGGAGATGGGATCCTGGATTTGGGATCCCCGCCACCGACGCTCCCTGCAGGTTGCAGCTCAGCAGCAGAAGCCAATCCAGCGCTTATTAATTATGAGCTTAAGCACTTCCCTTCATGGCTATTTACAAGGGCCGCCCCGTTATTAATAAGGAATAACACAATGGGGCAGTTTTAAAGCTCATTTGTTCCGCAGGGCATCTGGGCGCACTACAGCAGTGCCCCAGGAGGGCTGTGACTGTGCTTCCATGGACAAACCCCCGGATCCCCCCAGCAGCCCACATTCAGCCGCATTACATACCATAAGACATGAGCAGTTAATTGCGAGTGTGCAGGGGTTGGATCTGAGCTGGTAAATGGAGGATCCAACATCCAGGAGCCAGAGTGGGAGGGTGGCAGCGGCCATCCCGTGTCCCATCGCCACCAGGCACTAATTGCTGTGACATATTGGCCGGCACTCGCCTGGGGAGCGGGTGAGAGAAGCCTGCGTGTCGCTCCTGCTCAATAATAATTACTGATTAAAAACGAGTTAAAAAGGCAATGAAGATGGAGACGTACATTAACTGAGCGACCCCTGCCCGAGTCAGCTGTGGGGAGATGGCATTACGGAGTCATCACTTAAGGCATCACACGAAGGGTGGCTCAGATCCCCCCCAGGTCTGCAGTTCAGCAGTGCCACAGCTGCCCGAGCTCCCACAGCTCCATCCCTGGGACTGGAGAACTGCTCTGCTCAGGAGCAGCATGGTGAGGGCTCTGTTTTCCAAAAGGAGTCTGAATAAGTGTTTTTCCTTTCCAGTTACTGCACTTCACTCGCAGCTCCTGACAGCTTTGAAAATGGCTCCAATTGAAATCATCATTTCATATTGATTTTGGGCTTTTTCTTCCCTCCCCTGACAGCGATGCACCGAAGGTGTTTTCGAGTGTTACTGAAATAGAAAGCTGCTCTTCCCCCAGAGCTCCAGGCTCCCTCCCCAGCTCTTCCGGGTGTCCCCATGCACAGGGGGCAGAGCTCAAGGCCTGACACTGTTCCATGGGTCCCAGTCCCATTCCAATCCTCCTCTCCCAAACGCAGAGGCTCCTGATATACAACGTAAACACCAGCAAGAATAACAGGCATGAGAAAGCATGTATCTGTCTCTGTCTTTTTGTGCCTGAGGCGCGTTTGAGCCACTAATAGAAACACATAGGACTTGCAATGGGCTTTGCATCATCAAAGCCAGGCAGTGTTTTGTTCCTCCTCTGCCCTTTTTATCCAGAGATCCAAAGCATTGCTTCCATTATCTCAGCACCTTCTGTAGGTGGGAAATACCTCTTTTATCACAAAAGAGCAAATCTGGATGGGGCTGTGGGTGCACACTAGGGCTGCGGCTGCCCTGTTCTGTCCCCTGCAGCTCCACTAACAAACTAACAAGCTGGACCCCCGACTTGGTCCCACTAATGCAGGGGCTCTTGGACTCCAGCACTGCCAGTAGTGACGATGGTGACACCACAAATGCACCCCCTCCTACACTGACCTGTGCACGGCAGCACCGGGACTGTCGGGCAGAGGAAGGTCAGCAGCACAGCGCCCATCTCTGCCCCTCCACACATCCCTCTGTGCGCTGCAGTTTGCATCACGCACAATAAAACGCGGTCCCAAATGCTGCCCTTGGGGAGCGCAGAGATGAAGGCATTCCACTGGGAGCCAGCACTAACAATGCTGAGCCATTAGCAATCAGCATATCGGCACGGCATTGCGGCCGCTTCATAGAAAATCAAGAGGCAAAATAATTGAGTCAATAGCGATACGCAAGGATTGCTCCTTCAGCCCCATTCTTCTGCTAACAATTCTTCAGCAGGGCTGAACATTCAAAAGCTCAGGGAATCAAAAAAGAATTGATTTGATTCAGAGCTGCAGCCTGGGCTGTATTTAACACCTCATTTCTGCTTGCTCTACATAGAACAGAAGGGCTGCCTTATGGCAGCGAGGCACCAAGGGCAGAGCCGGGACCCAGAGCAGCAGCAGTGGTGCCCATCGCACTCAGGGTCTGCTCCGCTCGGCCGGAGGCCCCGCTCCACGCATTGGGGTGGAGGACAGCAGCTAAGGGTGATGCACTGCCAGACCACCTCAAAGGAAGGCAGGGCAAGAACACGAATGCAGGGGAAGGGAACGCGTGCTCAGTCCATCCCAGCAACGCACAGCCCTCCACCCAGCACTGCCTGCACCCATCGCCCCGAGGAGCGCCAGCACCTTTAAGGCCACTGTGCTCCTAACGAGGGCCGTATGCTCTCTGCTGACACAGCGGGGACATTCAGACCCGCCACCGAGGCAGCTGGTGGGATGTGTTGACGAGCAAGTCATGTTGCTATAATGAGAAGTGTTTATTTGAATAATAAGGTCAGGAGTTAAGTAGTTGGTATTCCACTCGTATGAAGCAGTTTGCACAGTGTCACTAATAATTAAAGGGGTTTTTGGACTAATCTAGTTGCTCTTCCTCAATGTACTCTACTCTGTTCAAGAAACTCATCAAAGCAGCGAAGTGATCTTCGAGGTTATTAATCTCCTTTGCTCCACAGCTGGAGCAAATTTATTTGCTTGAATTAGCATGAAATAAACTTATAATAAAGCTGCCATATCCCTCACTTTAGAGATATAGTTTGTGTAATGAGTAGTTAAATCTAGGTAATGTAGCAATAGCCTTTAGGTTCAAAGATTAGGGGGGAGAAAAAACAAAACCCACAGGGCTGTTACCTCTGGGTGATGGGACATGGGCGATGGGAGATGGCACGTGGACAGCTGGCAGTGCACAAGGGCTGGCTCCTGCAGGGAGCACGAGGCCAAGGTCTGTACACAGAGCTGGGCTCAGCACAGGGTGCCTAAGTGAGGGGAATTAATTTGCTTCAACTCACCAAGCTGAGCCTTTACCGTTTCAGCTTCTCTCTAACAACAAATCCTTGCCTCTTCTCTCTGCCTAACACTTGCTGCACGTCTCCCAGCAGCCCAGAGTGCCCCTTACAGACTGATGTGGGGTGAGTTCAGTGGCGGGGGGGTGGGGGGCTCACCCCCTGCCCTCCCTCCTCACAGCCCATTATTCACAGAGAGGGAGCAGTAAATAATTTTTCTCTCTCCATTTCAGCTCTTTTCTGTTGCTTCTGGAGCTGCTCGGTGCTGCAGAAGGGCCTGGGCATTAGCCAGAGGTGTCAGAGGTGTTAGACAAGGTATTAAGGAGGTGTCAATGGTGAAATAGCTGGGATTACAGTAAAGTCTAAATAAGGTGTAAAATAAAACCAGAGGTGATAAAGTCATTGATAAGAAAAGCTGCAGAAAAATAGGAGTGCAATTATTTTTCATCCCAGTTGTTCACTCTCGCAGTGCATTATCCGCGGCTTTGCAAAGCCTTAAGTGAGATCAGTTCTGGCTGCAGCTCAGCGCCCGCCGAGCGGCCAGCACAGCCTGCTGAGCACTGCTGGGCCGGGGCTGCAGCTGCCCCTCCCAGGGACAGCTATCCACAGCTATACAACAAAGCAGGGGTCCTGCAGCCCCAGAGCCCCCTCAGTGCCACGCACCTCCAACAGGCACATGCAGGATCTGACCTGACACAGGAGCCCGGCCAAGGACCTGCACCCAGCAGCAATGTTGGCTCCACACAACGAACCCTGCCGTGCAATGCAAATTAGTGCAGAAAGGGGAAAGATGTCTTAAGAAGCAACATGCTGAGCAACTAAAATTATGCAGTTACTGCTTGCAAAGTGCAATTATATCATTTCCATGCCAGCTCAGGAACCCAGCAGCCACTGTCCCTCACTGCCACGTGCAGCACCGCAGTGCCCAACGTCCTACAATTCTTAAAGATGACCACTAGGATCAGTGAGTCCAACCACTGACCCATCACCATCATGCCAAGACCCAGCTGGCACCGGGGGCCTGGAAACCTTTGGGCTCATGGGCAGGAGACTTCTTCCTGGAGAACTCCAGAGGAATAGTTAAGACAAGGACAGGAAAAACAAAACAAAACAAAACAAACAAACAAAGATCATCTGCAAATCTTTTGCTGCCATGAAGTGTTATTAACTGATTGGGTTTCATCACCTCTCGCTTTGCTGCCGCTCCAGCTGATTGCCCTGGATTTGCATTTCCCACAGACCAGCACTGTGTGCCCACACACTGCAGGCAGTGCTCCGGGGTTGGGGATCTGCATGTGCAGGGGCACAGCATGAGGCCATGCTGCATCCCAACACACAGCTGTGCAGGTTCATCAGGGGATGAGGGGCCACAGCCTCACGGGGCACCAGGGAGGGGCAGGTGGAGAACAGGAAAGAGCAGTCAGGGATTGGAATTACCCAGGGAATGAAGGGGTCCCATCCCCAGAGGCGTTCCGGATCTGTGGGGATGTGGCACTGAGGGATGGGGTCAGCGGGCACAGTGGGATGGGTTGGGGGTCTTGGAAGTCTTTTCCAACCTGAACGATTCTGTAGTTCTCTAAAGCAGCACAGAGCTCTCAGGCAGGCGATAGCAGTGAGGGTGCCTTGCAAAAGGAATGCGTGCAGGCAGCAGATGGACACAGCTGAGTGCAGCCTGTGTGAGCACCAGGTACGTGAGCCTGGCGGCCATTCCCTGCTTCTAATGTTCATTAATAACATCGTCCTGAAACTATTTCCACCACTGCAGCTTTGCAGAGCACACCATGTCCTACTTTCAGTCATATGGAGTAAGCAGTGAAATGAGTGAGACGTAAGAAGGCACAGAGAGGCACAGCCTGGCACTGGTTGGGGCACGGAGCTGCAGCGTGCTTCGAGCACATGGCCCTGGCACTGCTGGGCCCTCACCACAACAGCCATGGTTCCAAGTGTCACATCTCGACTTCATTTTAGTAAATATAAAAACATTCATATGTATGAACAGCTCTGTCAGTACCATATGTTGTGCTTCTCCTCCATATAAGAAACAAGCTGCTTTCAAGCTTTTTAATTACACAAAATTGAGCAAAGCCTTCGCAGAACAATCAGATAAAGGGGAGGTAGGGAAGTGGTTTCTCCCCGTAACACAGTGTTGAGGGTTTCCTTCTCCCCCAAGGTTGGGCTATGAACACACTGCTCCTGTTTGCATTTCAGAGCGCTGAAGCGGTACAACCATAAGCACCACTACAGCAATAACCAGTTTCCCCCCGACTGCCCTGACACAAAGGCAACCACGCTGCCCGCCCAGCACTCCTCATCCCCACCGAGGAAGGAGAGCAGCGGCAGCAAGGACAGACCTCGTTCCCATGATTAATTAAGGCTGACTCCAGACCTGAGGCACAGCACCAATACCTGCCTTGTTTCCAGAGGTGTCACAGCTGCAGAAGCACCGCAGCCCTGTGACTTTCTCCGGTATCATTTGTCACCGACTGACTCTGACAAAGTGCCACAGCTGCTGCCCCGGCCATCCCACTGCACCAACACACCGTGCTGCTGCCCTACTTTCCTCCTGCAGCTCCCACTCCCTTCTGCTGCTGCACAAACCACACAGCACACACCTGCCCTGCAGCACCCGAGGGCTCACTCAGCTCCCATGTCACTGCCTTGGTGACCCAGAGAGACACGGGGCAGTGGCCACCAGTGCTGGACGGGGTTTGCCCGAGGGAAGTGACGGGGAAGGAGTGGCAGCCATTTTTGTATAGAGATGCTTTTTCTCCTTATGATGACACTTTAACAAGAGCTTAATGAACAGTGCTTTCTTGCCTTCGTGGGGTACAGACAGGCCAGATAGAGTTAGCATTCATTATCATCCCATCACCAACGCAGCCGTGCAATTCCCCAGCCATATGGTCAGTGCAATGCACTTCCAAAAGCAGGGACATCTACAAGGGCTTCGCTGCCACCAGCCACAGCATTTGGGCATCCTGTGGCTTCAGGAAACAGCCCACCACAGAGAGATCTGGGTGCAGAGGAGCAAGACCTGGGCTGGTGCCACAACCACAACACATTGGTCCCCATGGCCCAATTTGACACTAAGAAAGGAGTGAAGGTGTTGGTAAATAGGGCTCGCAGCCAGGCTTGCCCCCCATGACCCCATCTCCAAGCACCCACAGCACCATGGCAGCAGGAAAACCCAGCACAGAGCCAGGGCTCAGCATCCCCCAGCCAGGTCCACAGACCCCGAGCTGTGTTCTATAGCAAGCACACTGCTCCTTCCCTGATCCTGAGCTCCGGCTGCGATTCAATAGCACACAGCAGGAGGGTCTGTGCTCCTTCTGCAGCAGCCGACCTGTGTCAGCATTTTATTCTGCAGCTCTGTAGGTTTTTTAGCTTTAAAAAAAAAAAAAAAAAAAAATCAGAGGAGTTTTCAAAGCTTTAATGGCTTTGAAAACAACATAGAAAGCTCTCTTTACTGCAGGAGAGGTTAATGATCTCCCTCTGCTACAGAACTAAGCCGGACATCATAATAAATAATCATAATAAGATGTAAAGTATCACCTGGAGTCACACAGCACAGAGAGCAGGTAGGAGTTACAGTGCGTTACTCAGAGCAACTGCTGGGGTGAGATTTCCAAAGTGAAGGCAGTCAGTTAAGGAATGGAAAGCAGAAGCCAGCAATTAAAATATTACTTAAACAGAAGCTGATCACGTCTGGCCTGGGAGGGCTCGGTGCTCCAGCTCCCAGCTGTGGCACTGTGGGGTGGGGACCCCAGCACCCAGCACACACCAATGTCCCCAGGTGGGTGTATCAATAGCTGGGTGTCCCCAGAACCAGGAGAGCCCTCACTGACAGACCCCTCGCTCCCAGCTGCCTCCAGGCCGTGCCAAGCTCAACCCACAGCAGAAGAGCAGCAAAGCACCTCGTTAAGAAACCACATTAATATCCTTAATGACAGTTCCCAGCTCTCAGCAATACAGCAGCCTCAGCAACATTTCCAGAGACAGGTTTCATCCCTGGGCATTTGCAAGTACCAACGAGGGGTGGGCAGCAGGTCTGGGAACAGACGCCACAGGGTCACCCCTGGGCTGGTACAGACCAAAATCACTCCAGTTCTGCAGCCCCATGCTGGGGCAGCACAGCACAACGTGAGCATCAGGAATAAAACCCATCCGCCATCACCCTCAGGAGCAGCACTGCTGCGACCGCAGGGCTGGGATACACCCAACACCTGCTGCTCCCATCCATGCATCCATCTGAGCCCCCAGGCCCCCCCATCTCGGGCAGATCAGAGCACAACAGCCGCTGCAGAGCGGGGCCTTCCTTTGTGTGTTTATCCCCCTGTCTCTGAGATGAGCTGTTTCTTGTCTTGTCAAACCACATCCTTTTCTTTAAAGGATCGGCTTTAAGAATCCAATTTGTCAAGCTGGACAATCGTTTGAGAATCCATAAAAAGCCTCAGTGACTTTATCAAAAAAAATAAATCAGAAGGTTTTAAATGGTAACTGAAAGAGATTTGAAAATGGGTTGAGTGGCCTACATCAATTAATCTTCAGAGAGCCGGGGCTTTGTGAAGATGAAGTGGCACAGAAGTGTCAAAGGCCAGTTACCAGGCTTTAGCAGATGGAAGGTGTCGATATTTCTCCTTCTCACTCTTCTCCTTTCCCCATCTTGCACAGTACCGGCGGAGAAGGAAAAGCCCTGCAACGAGCAGAGCAGGGCTGCGCCCAGACAGCTCCAGTGGAACCACAGAAGGGCAGGAGGACGGGGGTCACAGAACACCACCAAGCGTGTAAATGAGGTGTCTGAACAGACACAGCCACCTGAAATGGCAGCAGGCGGCTCCGATGCCGAATGGAAGGCAGCAGCCTGTGCTGCTCCTCACTGCCCAGCAAAGGCAGGACTGGGCACAGAGACAGCGAGAGCTGAGGAGGGCAGCGGGGAGCTGGGAGTGTGGGGTACGTAGATGGAAAGCAAAAGAGACTTGGGGAGCAATAGAGCAGAGACGCTGCAGCCCCGCAACCCCAACAGCAGTGAGAGGCTCCAGATGGCTTTTTGTTTTAGAGCACTGAGAAACGCAACCTGACAGGCAAGCGTGGGGCTGGGTAATAAGAACAACACCCATGATTTCCTTACAAAAATGAAAGCAGCCCATCAGCTCAAAGGTACCCGTTTGCTGCAAAGAACAGAGACTTTCTGTTACTTACAGCAGCAGTGAGAGCGTCCCTGATCTTTGAAATGGCATTTTGTTGCAGAAGTACAATATAAGGACGTTGGACTCACTTCCCAGCCTGGGGAAATAGATCTGACTTGGAAACAGGCCAAGAGCGCCGCAAATTGGGGCTCTGAAGTGAAGGTGATAACTTTGCCAATTAAATATGGATGCGATTTTTTTCCTCTCCTTCCCCTGAATACTTTTGCACAGTCATTAGGTGATGATATAAAGACATAGGCCTCCTGGTGCAGCTTAATTGCTCATATATAGAAAAATGATGAGCTCCGTTGCACTGCACAAGTCCTGCCTGGATACTCCCCGCCTTATTAATAGGTGATACCAACCCGAGCTCAATTCTTCTGCCCAAGGAAAAACAGAGCCCCGGCACAGCCCCAGCTCAGAGCACACTGCTGCACGTGCCAAACCACTTCACTAACAGCTACAGACGTAAGAGCAGGCTTACATTTAACAGCACCATTAAAGCCTTTTGCTGAATTGGCACTTGGAGCTCTGCAACCAGGGTGGACTCTCACTGAAGTTTACTATTATTTCCACATCTATGTAAAATAGAAGAATATAAAGGTTCTTCCCCACTTCCAAAAAACGCCCCCCTCTGCCATCTGCAGGGGCTGAGCACAAAGTAGGGGCACAAACAACTGAGATGCAGCGTGATGGGATGCGACCGCCCTGGGTGCTGGGGTCAGAATGAGCAAAATGGGCAAAAACCACCAGGATGAGGGGAAAGTGCTTCTGATGGCTCTGGGAAAAAACAGCATTAACAATCATTGGAAGGGACAAGGCAATCTCACGGCGTGCAGATTGCTCACGGCAGGGCGGTGGGAAGGGGCCAAGGGGAAGGGTTTGCATCAACGTGTGCTCCTCCACCCCACAGTTGATTTACTTCTCAGCACCACAAACCGCAGCTCGCTCTTCCCTCTCACTCATGGCTTCATTATTCCCTCCAGATAATTCCAGGCTTCTCAGCTGAAAGCGCAGCACCTCAGCTCCCAGCATTTAAATCCTCAGCTCTGCTCTCACCGCAGAACGCTTCACAAATCCCCATTTGTTTCCATACACAGAAGTTCTGTAACCCCAAACATTGGGTGCAGCCATCAGCACCCACAGTGCCAACACCATTTCAGTACCGAACAAAGAAGAAAACCACTCTAAGATACTTTCATTTTGGCAGCCAGGTTCTGAAGGGCGTTTCAAAGACACAGGACTCACTCCGGGTGCTGCTGATGTTCACGAGGATTTCACCACTCGTGTCAGTGAGACGAAGCCGGCGTGCAGGGGATGAGGTGACATTAAGACACTGCTGCTCATTGTGACACCACATGGAGCTGCTCCTGACTGCGACTTCAGGGCTCCTTTGATGAGAAAACCAGAGCTGTCTGCAGAGGGGCCATGGGTGACCTCACGACACCAAGAAATTGCAGCAGTACAAGCAGTACATCCATGTTTTAAAGCTGCTCTTTTGTTGGCCCCCACCAGCAGCTGCAGAGGGGTGCCTCGGGAGGCAGCTCAGAGTGTGGGAGCCGAGGGGTTAACCATGACCCACCTGGGCGTGCTCCGGGCTCAGCCCCTGCACCTTTCTAACTATTTCACCCGCTTGAGATTTCTGTTTCACATTTCAATTTCCTGCAGCACAGTAAATTTATCTCTGCTGCCCAGCCAGGTTCTCTCCAGCTCTTCCCCTTATCTTTTCCCCTGTACGACTGCAAACACCACCGTTATCTTCATGTGATAAACCCAGCCGCGATGCACTGCCTGCCACCGTGCTGTGCTGAGCAGCCCCGTGCCCTCAGACCAGCACAGCACAGAGGGGCCAAGCAGACACCGTGGGCTTTGCTCAGGGCACCTCACTTCTGATCAGCAAACGCTGGCCCTGGTGTAAGGGGCATCACAGCCACCCCCTGGATGCGCTCCGTATGTGCTGCCCAGGGGCACTACTGGGGTCTCCCTGGCTGCCAAAGGGATGATAGCAAGGCTCTGGGTGCCACCAGCCCACCCCCAGACCCCATTCCACAGCACAGGGAGGGATTTTCAGCCCTCAGAGCACAGAAGCTCAAATATCCCATCGGCGAGGGGCAGAGTGAGCATCCGGCGCTGCCGCGGGAAACGTCATCCCGATAACGGCTTCATCATCCCAGGGAGAAATCGAATAAAAACAACAACGCCCGGCCGAACAGGTAACAAAGTCACCTTGCTGCCGTCCCCGAGCGGTGCTGCAGCCCTGCTGTGAGCACGCAGCACCCCCTGGTGCCACCGCCGCTGTGCGGGGACATCGCTGGCAGGGCGGGCGGGCAGGGGCCGCGGGGACAGGGACGGACCTGGAGGCAGCGAGCCGGCTGCTGGCTTTGTGAAGCCGCGTAGGGCTCAGTGAAGGTCTCAGTCCGTTTCCTTCACGCAGCCGTGCCCGCAGCGGTACCCGCTTACTGCTCAGATCTGTTCGCCTCCTCCACCGACCCCAGGCCCCAGCTGCCCACCGCGCAGGCTGACAGCCCGACCTTCAAAGCAAATTGCTTTGCAAATGCCAATCCACTTAACTTCACAACATCCACCTCCAGTGAATTGTGCCTTGGTTTATAGATGGGGAAATCGAGGCAGGAAAAAACAAAGGGCTCAGTGGCCGCAGCAGACCAGGAACTCAGCGCTCTACCTGTGCCTTAACTACAAAGTCACCTCTCCTCATTAGCAGCTAATTAGAACCACGGGAGGGGAAGAGACTACAGGAAGGGTGGAGAGAGGAGGAACTGGGAGAAATACAGACATCAAAACAGATCCTGTCTATTTACTCATTCATTGCTGTTTCTTAGGCTTCAAATTCTCTCACGTCTGCATTGGCCTTGTGCAATTTTGGATGCCCTCTCCCAAACCCACACAGCTAAGAGTCCCACACTGTCTCAGGAAGGAGAAAATCTGCAATTTTGGGTTAGTCCCGGGAAATCTTATTACTCTGCCCACTAGATTAGAAGAACCCACTAATTTCCACTGGCCAGCCTGCTATCTTTATGGGAGCCCAGATAAGGTATCTGGAAGTTGCTTATTGAGAGCTGCCCTGCAGGCATCACACTGCATCGGGCAGCAGAGTCCGGGAGGGAGCAGAGCCCCAGGACCATCACAGGACAACACAGGGCTTAGCCAGGCCCCAACCCCCCCACAGCTCCAGCCCTGCACATGAGACCACCACAGGAAACAGGGAACATGTTTTTAAATAAGAGGAGGAAATGGTGCCTTTGTGTCAGACAAGTGGAAGAAATCCAGGACCAGGAGACTGCAGAGCCTTTCCACTTCAGACAGCAGGTGCTCTCCAAGATGTGGTTATGGCAACAAAATAAATGATGGATAATTGCTTTTGTGACAACTTGCCAATTAAATTAGACTCAGCAGAATAACATAATGACAATTTGTTATGCTCTGGTGGGCACTAACACACCAATCATAATTAAATGCTATGACTGAAATAGAATGCTGCTGTACACAGGAATATATAACCCCAATTCCCTCCCAGTGAAACATTATAGGTTCAGACTTGATTTCAATTTCTGGAGGATAATAGCATTAGCGCACACAGAATGAGCTCACGGTATGCACACAGGCAGCAGCACTGAGACAGCAGCAAGGACAGCCCTGGTGGGACCCCACGGACACCACATTCCCAGCAACAATGGGCAGTGGATGACCAGCTCCATCCCAGCCCTGCTCCAACATGCAGGGATGGGGTCAAATGTGTGCAAACAGAGGTGGGAGAAGTGGCCACCGAGAGCCTCTGTCCATTCAGACCACTCAGAACTCATGCCACAACAAGGCTGCATTCATCTGGAAGGGTTTCGGCTCAAACTGTCGCAACTGGAACTAAACAAGTCTCTAACAGCTTAACCAGAGCTGCATTTCCAGAACATGAACTGCCTTGCTACCTGCCCTCACAAAGCCTGGCACTGACATGCTCGGGTTTCCAGTTCCCTGGCACAGCTGCAAATTGCTCTGGCAGCTCCCAGCACCAGGCTTGGCCCTGTTACACCCTTTGCTCCCTTACCCCCACGTAGTGGGGATAATCTGACAGCGCATAACCAGGGACATGCTGACTGCAGAACACTGGGGAGCAGCTGAAGTGCTCATTTGTCAGCCAGGGCACTGTGGGGTGGGGAGGCACCACGCACCCACACCACTTCATTTCTCCCCAGCAATTTCTCTGCAGAGCATCAGCGCAGGACACGTTTGCAAGAGGTCACTGCTCCACCAATGCCCATCTCAGCAGGAGTTCTGCAGAACAGAGCCCCGACTCGAGGAGCACACAGCAGCAACGGGGCCTCCCTGCAGCACAGCTCAGCTGGGCTCACTGCTAGCACTGCTGCAACGAGCCAACTACATGGGCAAGCACAGATGCTGCGAGCAAGTGAGGGAAGCACAAAGCTCTGAAAGAGAACTCCAGACCGCAGGCTGGGACCTGTGCTTCCTCACACTGCCAAGAGATGCCCTCGGTTTTTAGGAACTGACCTTGGGAGACCTTCAGCCTGGCTGTCAGAGAGGTACAGACGGCTCCGTCCTCTCCCTCTTGCTTTCAAGTGTCTCTCATTTTTGATGCCTCGAGGAACCCCATAACCAATACTTTGGCATTTGCTGTCACTTAAAGAGAGCTCTGCAATCAGAAAGGGGAACTGCTGCACACTCACCGCTCATCTTTCAGGAGGAAAGAGGTCAGCACTCCAGCTCAGGAAAGGTCACACACTGCTCTGTAATGGGGTGTAGGATTGCGAGATGGCAGAAGCTCCGCTCATTAGCGGCCAGCTCTGCCCCGCACACAGGCGGTACTTGAACGCGCGGCGCCCCACAAAGGCACGGGGCAGCTACGAGGTCACAGCTGCGGGTTTTGTACCGCGGGGAGCGGCGTGGGGCTCCGCCTGCCCGAGCCTTCATCCGTGCCTCGTGCTCAGATCGCTCCTACGGGAAACAGACCGCCGGGGGAAAGCTTGCGCTCCTTTCCTCGCGTGCCGACCCCGGCACGAAGGCACGGCCGGCAATTCCATCGCAGCCGTTTCGCACGCCGGCAGCCCTGCGGCCGCAGCGCGGGGCAGAACCACGGGAACAAACCCGCAGCTCCAACACCAGCTCCTCCATCCCCGGCCCCGCTCCGTCCGGCGGCGCTGCGCGGTCCCCCCCTGGCGGACACGGACGCCCCGCGGGCGGCGGCCCCCAGCGAACCCCCCCGCAAAGCCGCTGACCTTTGGCTAACGGCTGGAAGGCAAACACTTGATAAATAATAAATAGCTCACCCCAGGCTTCTTCTCAGAGCCTTTTAATTAAAATAGCAGTTACTCTCAGGTCACGGGGATTGGAGTTTCAATCCCAGCCCAGCTAACGCATCCATCAATCGCGCGGTATCAAAAAACACAACTCTGCTCTCAATTGCACCCTCTTAATTGCACCGAGTTCTTCAGCTCCCGCTCCCTGTTACCTGCCACAGCCCAGCAGATGGAGGGCCGCAGCTCACAGCCCACCCGGGACCCCGGCAGCAGTCCTCACCTTACACATAAACTCACCGGCACTCGGTTTTTCCAGGTAATCTGACCGCGTTTCAGAGGAGCGGCACGAGGGCTGCGGTGCTTTCCCTTCCCCTCCCCTCCCCCACGAAGCACAGCTGCACCACCAGGCACAAACTGCTCCGCACCACGGGCACACAGGTGAGGAAATCAGGCAGGAACCAACAGCCCACCCCAGAAGGGCTCTAACTGGGAGCGCCTCACCCAGAAAGCGGCTTCTAACGACTGCTCCAAACAAAGACTAAAGCAGAAAAACATTCCAGTTTTGTTAGCATGAGCTCTGTATAGAAAGCAGCTCCTGGCAGACTGCAAGCCACTGCCCTCTTTGACATTCTACTTTTCTTAGACTTCCACGTGGCAAAGGATAACACAGCCAACCTTTCCAAAGATGCAAGACTGAAGCTGGTGATGGCAGAGGACAGAAGAAAAGGTTCCTTCTGGCAGCTTGGCACTGTTTTACAGAAGCAACAACAAACAGGAGACCACCAAGTTGTGAGCAAAGTGAATGAGAAACCTCTCACACTATGGCATTCAGCTTCATAGCACCACTTTTCATTTTAAAGCACTTCCAGGTGCAATTTGGGGCAAGCTGAGAGCATCACCCACAGTAATAACACAAAGTTAGAAGTTCAGTGCACTTACCTCAGATTGAAGAGTCCCAAAGAAAAGACACTGAGCGGCCGTGTAGGAGATGTGGCACCTTCAGCCACCAATAACCATTTGTCCCACACAAAGAAACTGCACACAAGAAGAGAAATTCACATCACAGCTGCCAGCACTCTACTAACGAGGGCAGCTGGCCTCAGCCCTCATCGAGGCCAAAGAACACTGAAATTTAAAGAAACCTGCACCCAAATTCTTGCTGCTGATGACCGAAGTGCACATTTGACTTCTCCCAGCACGTGCATTTCCCCTCCAGCTTTGTTTCAGATTGAATCCCATTTTAACTGATTTCTTTTGTCACCACATGGGTTTACATTAGCCTCCCCCCACACTTGTTCTGCTGGATCCTGGCACCACAGCCGCCTCTGCTCAGGGCTGCCACACATGGCTTTAGATTCAGGCAGTAATTTACGCTCCATGTGGAAGCACCTCACACAGCCAGGCACATGTGCCACCAACATCAGCTCTAGAATTACTGAGCAGGATTAGGAATAAAGTTTGACCTTCCAAGGGTAACCGAACAGTTCTACTGTAATGGCATTGCTATCAGGTGGTAAATCGTGCCATTCAAAAAGGAAAAAGGAAAAAGAAAGGAACATTTTTCAATCACCCCTTTTACCTCTATTCAGTACAAATTCATAAAAGCGTTTGCTTGAATTATTCACAGCACCAGGGTCACAAAACCACCTCGAGGAGAATGGGTCCTGGAAGGCAGGTACAAAACCAAAAGGAAATCCTGACCTTCTCCTTTTTGGGGAAGAGTCAGAAGTGGGAAGAGAGATTTTCCTGATATGACTTAAAACATATGTTTTTTGTTGTTGTTGTTGTTGCTTTTCCTTTGGCCTAAAACTAAAGTTCTTAATAAAAACAAGGTGGGCAATTAAGTTTACAGACACAAGAAGAATGGAATTATAATCAGCTCTGAACTGTGGTGAGATTATTATTTCCTTTTCTGTGCCAAAGTTTCAGTGACTTTCTGTAAAAGAATTCAACTTTCTCTTCAGCAAAGAGTTGCAACGGTGCATGTTCAATATTTCCAAGGTGACCAATTTCATAAAGACTTGCTAAAAAACTTCAAAGATCTAAATTATCTGAGGTGGTGCTTCATCCTATCATGAATGTAAGCAAGTGACGAAGCAGAAAGAACATACTAGAACATTCATATAAATAGCAACTCTTCGGAATCAGCTATAAAAAGATGACACTTCTGACAGCTGTTACAATGCATCAAGTAAACAGCATCTGCCATTTCAACAGCAGGACTGTCACAACGCCTGTACCATCAGTGCAAGACAGTACTATCACAAATAAGACGCAGGTTCCCATTTTACAGGAAATGTTTAATTTTCCATTCTATTTTCCATCTCAAAAGCTGAGACAACACAATTGAAAATGTCAAGGCAATGTTCCTTAAAAGAAGAGGATCATCTCCTACTTTCTAAGTGGGGAGATTGAAAGACAAGAATGTGTGTCACACGCATGATGGCAGGGAGGCACCACAGCCAGAAGACTGAGCCATAACCTTCTTCAGAATATTTCTTAGAACCGCCGAGCTGTGCAGATGGAAACGCTGGCTCCTGAGCAGGCGAGTACCATGGGCACACAATGCCAAGCTGCAGGATGTGCCAAGAGCACAGCTGTTAGGATGAAGGATTTTCCTTCTGTGTTTCTTTCAGTTCTGGTGTCTGCTCCTCCTGACTTTCCTTCTTCTCCTGCAACTCTTCCAACACGGTTTGAAGCTGCAGATGTAGTACAGAATCCCTGGCTTCTGCATCCTGATGATCCTGTTGTGCTACCTACAGTAAATGACAGATGAAACAGATAAAAAAACAGGGCTGAAAAAGTTGGTCAAAGCATGACTGAAGAGAGCAACAGAAAGCAACTGCCAGTTTGCTTGCCCAGAAAAGCAAAGAGACAAGTTGTGACTCATGCTTAGATTATTATAAAGGTACAACACAGTCTCAAAGCACCACCATAGCAAGAAACTCAAAATGAGATTGCTGACCTCGAGGAAAAAGATAAAAGACAGGTACTGATCTCATTTTCCTACACGCTCATAGGACATCACACTTTAAGTAGAACCGATTTCTGCTGCATTTCAGCCTCTCTTATAGAAAAAGCACTGTGGATGCTTAGCCCAGGGATGACTGGATAATGAGGAAAATGAAGGGCATATTACCATAGAAAATAACAACTGAGTTTGGCTTACTTTGTCTGTTCCTCGTCTCTGCAGAATTATCCCACTGGCTAAAAGGGCTTTTCCTGTTTCTTCAAACAGGTTTTCCTCTTCGATTTTTCCTTCTTCTTTCAATTCGTTATATTTCTCAACAAACCTAGATTTCAAGATTGCACATTCACTAATACCATTTTGGTTTCCCGACCCAAGGAGAGACAGGGACGAGTTCCAGAAATAGTTTAATTTAAAAAACCTAAAACTCTTACCTTTGGCAAATAGATTTGTACTTTGGTTGTGATAGATCAAAAGGTTTGGGACCGCTGCCATATATTTTATAAAATTTCCTATTTAAAGACCAAAAACCAATGTTTAAAGCAATTAAAAAGAGACACTTTTTCAAAGTAAATTAACACGATCAGAGCCAGACTACAACAAGAGATCCTCACAAAACTGTCACTCTTTTTACCATTGGGCATTAGACCACGCACACTCCAGCATTTAGCCGCAGTGCCGCGGGAGCACCGCAACTTCTGCGCAGGACCTTCGCTCAGGCCACGCGCGGCGCCTTAAGGCCGTTCCGCCTTCCGTGGCAGCCGAACTTTCACCCGGCCCGGTGCCCGGCTTCCACCCCTGCGAACGCACGACGCCGTGCGACTCCCCTACAGCACGGCCACGCAGCGGACGAGACGGCAGGGCAGCGACGCTCCCAGAGCGCCCCGTAGCGGCACAGCCACACGCACACCGAAGGGCCGCGCGGCCCCAACGCGGGTGGGTCCGGCCCCGGGCGGGGACTCACGCTCGCACTTCGTCCTCCCGGTAGAAGATGGGCGGCACGACGTCCGTCACCTTGCCGTAGCGCGGCCGGGGCACGCGGTACAGCGGCTCGCGGAGCGGAGGGAAGGCGGCGTACACGTCGAACCATAGCGGCTTCTCGATGACGCCGATACGCAGCAAATTGCGGGTCCTGCGGGCGGCAGGCACGGCTCAGGGCCCACCCCCGCAGCCCACGACCACCACGCTCGCCCTCCCGACGCTCCCCGTACCGGCTAAACACGCTCCCGGTCTTCTGCATGCGGCTCCCCGCCATGGCGGCGGCCTAGGCCTTCCCTAGCAACAGTGCCACCCTAGCAACGAGCTGCCCCACCACCCGGAAGCGGAAACGCTTTACCGTTGGGCCGCCGACCAATCCGCTGCCAGGGCGTGCTGAGGGCGGGAAGAGGCTCACAGACAGAGGCAGCCGATAGCCGAGCTGCGGATCGGCCCCTCCGCCATTTAAAGGGCCAGCGCTGCTGGGAGCAGCGGGACTAAAAGTCCTGAAATGGGTCCTAGGAGTAGCTGTTACCCCGCTACGCTCCTCGAACATGTGCACGGAGGTGCTACCCTTAAGCACCTCCAGTATCACCGTGATTCTACCACAGTTTTTATTTCTGGGCTTCTCCCAGGCACAGTTTTTTTAAAACACAGTTCTGAAACAAAACTGCTCACAGAGAGCAGAATTCAAGAAGTGCTGCAGCTGTTTCAGGACGGGGCAGCCTCGTCTCTGCCCCGATTTCTTCTTTTCTCCCCCTGTAAAATAACAGCAGCTAAAAGCAAAATGCTGCAGTGTTAAGAGTACAACAGGACTTTATTATATGAATTACTATTAAACATCTTTAAGAAAAAAAAATCACTTATGGAAATAAATTCTAAAAGAGCAACACTCACACACACCACAGACTTCTTTTTTGTTGTTGTTCTTTTTAAAACATTTTATATAGAAGTGATAGAAACGTCACTGAGAATTGTACAGCTTTATGCAAGAAATGCATTTTGGCTCCCGAGCTGGTTGTAGGGGCCTTTCTGCTCGTTAGACCTGATTCACTGTTGTTTTAAAGGAGATAAAAATAGCCACTCTTCATTGTCCATTGAAACGATGTTTTGTGCCTCCAAGGTATTTTAAAATGGCCGCAGAGTGACATCACTCAGAGCTGCGCAGCACAGGCTGGGACAGCTCAGGGCACGTTGTTAGGAGCACATCCCCTGACCCCAAAGCAGCCACAGCCGCTGGGACAGCAGCTCACAGCCCACAGGAGCCCCCGCTGCACCGCCTGTGCTTCCTGCAGGCATGAAAACTTTGCTGCGAGTTAAGCCCTTGGTAGCTCAGAAGCACTGGAACGTTTACAAGCTGATCCAATTCCAAGCTTGTTTTTTTTCCAACTACACAGCACTGCTTTGAGCTGGGAGGGAGCAGCGGTGTCCTCCCGCTATCTGAGAGCCAACCTCGGGCTGGGGATAGCAGCCCCCAGCTCCTGCTCCAGCAGCAAAGCCACAGCTTCATGCCTTGCCCGGTGCCACATGGGACATGCACCTCTCCAGATCCTGACCCTACACAGAGCAGCAGTGCCTCCCCAGTACCTCCCTGCACCCCATTCCCACCACCTAAAATCACCTTGGGGATAAGGCCAGTGCAGTGTGGCACTGCTGTAGCCCCCATTTCAAAGGGGACACCATTGCCCCTTCCTTAAAAAGGAGCAGAATCAAAGTTGGGTTCAGACCTGAGGGCAGCTCCTTCAAGGAGCTCCTTCAAGCAGCCCATGGCAGCACTGATGGCAGGTGGTGCCCCTGCATCACTCAGCCCTGTGGCAGCACTCAACAGGTGCACTGTGGCTGTGGGGAAAAATGTTGGCATCCACTTCAAAGGGGATGCAGGGAGGATTTGGGAGGAGCCCGCTAGGAGCCAGAGCAATGTGGGCTTTGTTAGCAATCCCACAGAGAGGCAGGGACAGCAGTTGCGTGCGTTTCTGGTGGATGAGATTCTGCGTCTGCCGCCTTCGCAGCACGAATCTTAAAACATTTGTGCTGGTTCACAGGAGCCAGAAAGCAGAACAGGCATGTCTGCAGCCACCTCCTGATTGAGCAGTAAACAGATTATGCTGATAAAGAAGAAGAAAATGTGCTGGCGGGAGCGAATTCTCACTTAGTGCTCATCACTCGTTACTTACACAAGGAAGGAATTTGTTTACGTAATTATTTTTAGCCTGACAGCATCTCAGGATGCTGCAGAGATCCAAGCGCTGCTTCCCAGCTGCCCCTGCGCTCTCCTGGAAAAACAATCCCCAAGGCTGGGAGAGTTTCTCCTGCCCCACACCAGCTCATTGTGTCAAAAACATCTCTGCCAGCCCCAGCTGCAAATCCCAAATCTGCACCTTATCAATGGCAAGGGATGTCCCTGCCCGGCCCTGGAAACACTACTGGAGCACTGCACCCAACAGGACACGTCCTGGCCCGGCCGCTGCACCAGTGCAGATCCAGCCCTTGGTGCTGCCCCATAGGGAGCAAGGCAGTGAGGGTCCGACTTCAAGGCAGTTTGAGCGATGCCAAAGGCAAAGGTTTAATGCAAAGGGAAATGCCTTGGAAAAGAAGGCCTTTCCTTTTATAAACAACTTATATTATTTCACTATTACCTGATCTGAATCTCTGCTTATTACTCCTAGCAATAGTAGATGACAGTTTTTAGTTTCTTTCTTGTGTGTTTTCTTTTCCTGCGTGCGCAGAGGAAAATTACATCAGATCACCACAGATATGCACAGGGATGCTCCGCCAGGCAGCTCCCGCAGCCGGGGCATCCCCTTAGCACAGCCCATGTGCACTCTTCTGGCAGCACTGTGTGGATCCCACGCGCAGGAGGGATGGCTCCTCCCTGAGTCCCAGACCCACCAGCTCCAATGCCACAGCTCACACCAGCTGCCAGCTGTTCTTTCCTTTTTTTTTTTTTTTTTTTTGGCTGATTTGCTAGATAGGAGAAGTTGTTTTCAAACCTCTGAAAAGAAAACTTTGTGCCTCACTTCAACGTTTGTACTTCAGAGGAGTACAACAGCAGAGGGGGAACAGCCAAAAAACTGGGTTATTTGTCGTTGGGTGTTTGTTTGCTTTTTTCCTTTTTTTCAGCCATCTTCTTATTAAGCCCTTTGCACATTCTGTGCCAGCAATAAACCCCAGTGCTGGGACCTGGAGGGGAGGAGACCAGGAGGAGGAAGAACAGTGTGTGCTCAGCCTCAGCTGCACCACGGCCAGCACTGTCCCATCACGGCGCTGGAGCTGTCACCAGCCACAGCACCACAGCCCTCACCATTTATTGCCCTTCCTTCAGCGTCTCCTCCTCTTCCCGGAGCTGCTGCTGCCGTGCTTGAAAATCTTCATCTGAAAGGAAGAGGCAGACGAGTCAGGGTCTGCAACTATCCCACATGTGATGCCAGTCCCATACCAGCTAGGTGGCACAGTATGGCAAGGCATGGCACAACACGGCACAACTCAGACTGGCACAGCACAGAGTGGCACAACCTTTCTTACCGCACGAGTGTCCTTCGACGTCGTCAAGAAGATTTGCTGTGGATGCAGCTGTCCCCAGCCTGCATGCTCTGCTAAGGAAACCAGGGTATGGTCATAGCACCACAAACCTCTCCTCACAGCCCACAGATGTGGGGGCACCTGGGGATGCTCCTCTCCAAACTGCAGCCTCACAGTGTCCCCAGGACCACCCGCATTCCCCCAGCAGTCCCAGCTACCGAGGGCAAATGACAACAAGCCCCTTTTAGGATACACCTGGTGCTTCAACAAGTGTTTTCTTTTTGACTTCCTCATCTTCGTCTTCTCAGAGAAGGCTCTGGCGAGTTCAAACAGCTTCTTGCGCGTTGCTGGAAGGAAACAGCCCAGTGAGGGTCTCACCACAAACTCCCCAAAGAGCTGCCAGGGGTGCTGGGGAGGAGACAGCTATGGGCAAGAGCCACTAGTGCCGGAAGCAGCCACTGTAGTGCTGGGCACCAACAACCAAGCCCTGCCACTAGCAGAGATAAAAGTGGCCTCAGGCCAGAGGTGCTGGTGTTTGTATTCTTTCATTGGGATTTCTGTGGTATTCCCTACTCATGTCTACCCCAGGCCACCCCAGTGCGTCTCAGCCAGCTGCAGTCTGAGTCAGGCTGCCCAAAGAACTTGGGTTTGTTTTGCAATGGGAGAAGCAAACTGTGGCAGGCTTAAGAGGAAAGGGAGAGCTATAGCAAACTCCTCTGCTTCCTCTTCTGGGATTCCCAACACCATCTGCATTATCAACACACACCACAAAATATCCACACACTCCTCTAGCCCATCATGGGCTTCCTGCTGCCAGACTGGAGCCTGGAAACCAACTCACATTTTCCCATGTGTTTCAGTTTGTCTCTGAATAAGGCATCGTCAGACACAGTACTGCCGGCCTCACTGGTTCCAGGAGGGGCTACATCACCTGGAAGGCAAACATTTGGGTACCATCAGCACATCTGGTCACTGGCAGAGCCAAGTAACAGTGAGCAGGAAAAGGGCACAGCACTCCACACCTGGTTCTGGGTGAAAAAAACCCTCTGAGATCTGGGGTGCAGAAACCCTGGGGGCAGTGACTCCCACTTGCAGCTGAGTGGTTGCATCTTGCCCACCCCCAGCCCCACTCAGGGACATGGACAGCTACCAGTGCTAATTCTGTCCCCAGGCAGCTGCCTCACTGCTGAGGTTAATCAGGATTACTTGGGAACAGTCATTACGTCTCCCAGGCACAATCCTCTGCTCCCATCAAGACAGCAGGCTATGTCACCCCTGGGAACTGAGCCCAGGGGAAGAACAGAGGCAGGACATGGTAGTGGCTGGGTGGGGAGGGCACGGGCACCCAGCTCCATCACCTGTCTGCCCCCCTGCCTTGTGCTTTTAGGAGCTCTGAGCAGTAGGGAGGGACCAGCTGGGTTCCTCCCCAGGCAGCCACATCACACGGCATGGTACAGCATGGCATGGCACATTGGGTGGAGCTTTGGAGCATTCCCCTGATGACAGGAGATACTCTTGTGGATCTTGAAATTACCTGGTATTATGGAGGAGAAACAGAAATCATTGCTGACAGCAGCACTGGTCGACTTGGATTTTTTTGACTCGTATTTTAGTCGATCTGAAAAACAAAAAGCCCTGGTAGACTCTCAAGGCAGCACACACAGCTTCATGCTCCTTGTCCGTACATGCCCACTGCACTCAGTCCCTGCAGCAGCTCTGCCACACCCCAAGGATGTCAAACATCTCCACACCACAGCTGGGAGCGGTGGGAGCAAGCAGGCAGCCTCCCCCTGGCACCATCACTGCTGCAACACAGCAACCGCAGGCACTCTGTGGGAGCCCACAGCAGAGGAAGTGAGCGCCCGCCAAAACGTGGTGGTTTTCCAGCTGCAGCGGATGGGGATGAGGTTGACACACCGCAGCAGGAGTAGCGTCCCAGAGTGGGGCACACGCCTGAAACGCAGACAGAGGTTCCTAAAGGTGCTTCTCACCTCTCTCCAGGGCAAGGAGGAAGTCCCGGTTCCTCTGCAGCTCCTTCATGAACTCCTCGTTCTGCAGGAAGAGCGCAATCCGCTCGTCCTCCAGGTACTGCTTCCACCTCCTCTCCTGCTCCAGGGAGCCCTGGCCCCGTGGCACAGGCTGCTGGCATCCAGAGGAGCCCTGTGCAAGAGGAAACACAGGCGGGAAGGTTGGTCCATGGCCACAGCACAAAGCTGCTGGAGCCCACGTGTCTGACACCAACACCAGGCAGAGCCAGGAGGGCACTGCAGCGTGGGAGCAGAGCCCCTGATGTGGGAATCATCTGGAAGAGCTCTTTTTCAGATCAGCATAGGGTTGAAGCAGGACGTGGAAGTGAAGGAGAAAGGTCCTGCAGCCAGCATCACTGCTTTAATTTTGCGCATTTAAAAGGAAGACTGCAATTTCCTACTGGTAGTGCCCTGGTGCTCTCGCTCTCTCTCACCCTCCCCAGCTCTCACTGCATCCATACACGTGGAAGAGCAAAGCCACACTGCACAGGATCAATCTCTCCCTTGCCTACAGTATCTATCTACAATATCTACTGCTGCTCTCAAAGTGCCATAAAAAGCAAAAGCACACAATTGCCAGAGAAGAGAAGGGCAGCTGCTTCTTTCTCCCCTGAGCCCCAGTGAAATGTTATGTTTCTATTCCCAGAAAGGTATTATAGCCGGAGAAGCTCAACTTTCAGGCAATTATATATGGCAACGTAGCAGGCTGCCTTCAGCACCAAAAAGGGTAGGGAAAAGCTGATCCATCTACAGACCTCCCCAGGCCCCTGACAAACTAGGAAGGTAAAAGCCCTATTGCAGGGGTGCGAAGTGGCCATGGGATGCCCAGGGGATGCAGAGCAGCCAAAGCTGAGCTGCTGCCCACTGAGGTTGTGCTTGGTCCCCACAGGGTGTTGTGGTACCAGCCCCAAAACTGCCAAGGAGAGTATGAGTACCCCGATTTCCAATGTGAGGATTTTGTACCTCACATATACAGTATCCCCTGAGCATAAGGCCTCAGTGCTCTGCCCAGGAGTACCGGCTGGTCCTAGTGCTTCCCAGCAGAGCAACAGAGCTGATTTTCAAAGTGATCAGAAGCAACCCACGACTCTTGGTCATGTCACAGGGGCTTGGGGTTGGTGCTCACCTGCGTGCAGGCAGCTTGCTGGGGTAGGATGCGCAGGAAGTCCTCAGGGAGGTTGCCCAGCAGTGGTGGGTTCCAGTTCCTGTAGCGGCCAGGCCCTGGCACATCCGTCCTGCAATGAGCACAGCCAGAGACTTCAGCCAGAGGGAACTCAAACACCATCAAATGCTGTTGTGTAGGAACCCGTGTCAGCAGCCACCTGCCCAGCTCCCCAGGCGTTGTCCAGGGGCTGGAAAATCTCACTGTGCCTAGCTATCCTACAAACCCACAGCCCTTCCCTGCCACAGGCATGAGGGCTCCTGGTGCCAAGAGATAAGAGGTGTCAGGCCCCAGCCACACAGCACCTGGTGTTCTCCAGAGGCAGCATGCACTCCCTGCATCCAGGAGCTGATTTTTGCCATTCTACTCACTTCACAGGCAGCTCTCTTGCTCCCTCAGCTGTTCATGTTTTAGGGCCATTTTTTATCTAGCTGTGAGCTTCCTTCATCTCCCTTGACTTGCAGCAGACTCACCTGGGTGGGGGGGTGGGAGGTGCATGTGGACTGCTCAGCACCTGGCTCTCATAGGCTGGGGGGGAGTACACTGGGGGAGGCTCCTCATCAGAGCTGTCTGGCTCCAGGGTGCGCTCAAGGATCTGGGGAGAGAGGAGGAGAGGGTGAGGTGAGCAGTGCTGCGGGGAGGATGGTGCCAACATGCATTGGGCAGGTTTGGGGCACTGTTCTGTAGGGAAAAGGCACTGCATTTTAGCACAGTGAGGCAGAAGCCAAAGGCCTTCTATTGGTTTTGGGGAAGAAAGGAGGGAGGAGAGTGGTTTGACTCAAGCCTCAAGCACTGACAGAGGCCAACTGCCAGGCTGCATGCTACAAACTAGCCAAGTCAGCATTCAAATGGTTGTCAAGAGGCACCCACATCAGCCACAAAGTGCAGTTGCAGACCTGCAAGGACACCGGCTCCAATGTCCTTCCCTTACACCCAGTCGTGCAGGGGGCAGAAATGAGACAGAATGAGCCCAAGCCAGACACAGCAGTACCTCAGGGGGAATGCTGTCCTCCGAGTCCGAGCTGTCCTCACAGCCGCTGCCATCCAGGTTCATCTGGAGGAGCTGGTCGATGGTGGCATCCACGGCACCGTTGTTGGCCCTCAAAACGCACTCGATGATGTCGTAGTCCATATTGGGGAACATGGTCTTGAAGTCCTCCATGGCCTGGTTGAACTCCAGCCGGCGCACCTGCCTGGCAGGGCGGCTGTTGTTGAGCTCCTGCGCCGAGGAGCCGCCGCGTGAGCCGCCATTGCTGCTGCTGCGCCGAAAGAGGCTCGTCATGGCGGCGGTCCTGGGGAGGTGGGCACCTCGTCACGGGGCAAGGCCCCGGCTGCCGGCCGGGAGCATGGGTGGGCGGCGGGGGCACTGCTCCCCACAGCCAGAGCTCCACACGTCAGCCCCCGGCACGCTGCAGCATCCCAGCACCTGCGGGCACAGAGAGATGTCACAAAGTTACCTCTGGTGAGACATGGGGCCCCAGGAATGGGGGTAGCTTTCAGCTCCCCAGAGCCAGGACCAGCAGCTGGACTGAAGCACAAGGCACATTTTTGGCAGCCACCTTCGTATGAAGCCCACCTCAGAAATCCTCCTCTCTGGTATTTTTTGCTTTGTTGGAGAAAGGAGTGGGATTTATAATTTCTTCCTTTTGTGGTTCTCCCCTGCTTGCTCAGCCCCAGCACATGGCCAGGAAGCTGCAGGCAGGGGCTGCACGAGGGCACTGTGAAGGTGTGAAGAAAGCACCCAGGGCACAGCAAGATCTCAGAGGGGGAAATCCAATTAAACTCAAACTATTGAACTGCACCCCCGTTTGCACAGCACGTCCCCCAGGAGGGCATCCAGGAGCTCGGGTCACTGTGCCAGGCGCCGCACAAACCAAACACTGCAAGGGGAGAAAAATGGCACCACTTGCACTGCAGAGGGCCCCACAGATTGAACATTCCCAGGTTTGACGTTTGTTTATAAACACGGTGAAATCTCTCTTTAAAATAAAAGGTGGAGTCATCTCAGTGCAGGGGGCTAAAGCATTTTGCAGCACAGCAAATCGACCCTTGGGAAAAGCCACCAAATCCAAGATTAACATTTGCTTTAAAACCATAAACAGATTATATACAGCTACTGCCTCTCATTTGGAAATGCAGGGACAAATTCAGTTCTGGATTAACTCTGCCGTTTAAAAAGAATTACCCCAGGAACACTTTTGATCCATAATATCATTTTCAAAGGCTTTTTCCCAAGTAGCAGGCGGAGAGTGCAAGATAACTGTCCCTACATTTGTATTTAATTGAGAAGAACAAGCCAAGCACATTTCTTAGTAAAACACTGCATAATCAGATTGAAACCCATTAAGCAGAGCGGCCGCCTCTGAAGGTCACCCGGTGCCCCACACCCTGCGCAGGGCCATGCTGCACGTGGGAGCCAGCCCTGGGCATCACCAGGAAGCGCCTCATCCCAGCCCTGTCGGTCAGGCTTTGCTCTGGCGTGCTGGGAGCAGTTATGAGGCTTTGGGCAACTCGGTTACATTGAGCCCACGCCAGATAGCGTGACTGGGAGCAGCCGCCTGCAAAATAATTGAAAGCTTCTGGTCCTAAGATGAACAAAAATGAGAGATGGTGACATTTGAACACCAAAAAGGCTCTGCTGCACGTCTGGCTCTGAGCAACACCGAGGGACTGCACCGTGATCCTGCTGATGATATGGAGAAATGAAAAGCACTACATCATTGTGAGTTAAAATCTGGAGAAAAGCAAGTCACCTATTGGCACACCTTAACTAAAAAACTGAGAGTTCCACGTCCAGGATCCTCCTCTGTCCCTGTGCTCAGAGTGGGAAGCAGAATCCCCACTGCTGGCTGCTGCCTCGATGCCAGCGAGGGGCTGGGAGGGTGCCAGGAAAACTGAAATCCTTTAGATTGCCCAAAAAGGAAGGAAGAAAGCTGGCGGCCAGCTGTGACCTGAGGCGAGGGCAGAGCCCAGTACACTGCAGAACGGACCTGTGGCGTGGGCTGCTGCCTGCAGGCTCACCTCTGTAGGCTGCAGTCGCACCACGCAGCAGGCCATGCCCACAGAGTACCCACAGCCACGCTGCTCCAGGCACAGGGCCGGCACAGCCGGGTGATCCCAGGGGCCGGGCGTTCCACAGCTCCATGCTGGGAACAGCAGTTGTTCAGCTCTGCTGAAAGCAGTCCTGGTGAAGGAGCCAACAGCTGTAACAGCAGCGGGACCGACTGCTCCCAGCCCTCACAGCTCAGGGAAAAGCCTTGGCACCAACGGAAGAGGAATGTTCTTTTCCAAAGTCTGCTATGGCTCAGACAACAGATGGGGTTGTTTAAAGGCAGCTGAACAGGAACAGCCCCTTTTCTCCTGCTATTGCCATGCTGCGTTCGTAGGCTGTCCCCACTCAGAGCTTGGGAGGGAAAACTCTCAGAATAAGACTCAAAAGTGGAGGCATTAAGCCAAAAATCACTGCTTCAGCCCCAGGGCTCTGCCTTCAGCCCGGCCCCTCAAAGGGACTACACTGCAACGGATCTCAGAGCTCAGGGACTGCTTGGTGGCGGAGGTGTCTGCCCAGCACCAACTGTAATAGGATTAAAACCAGGATGAAAAGGAAATGATTAGGAACAAAAATTAGTGTGTACCAGCACATTGAAATTCAGAGCACACCCCGGGGACGTGCAGGATGTGTCTGCCTTAAGTCTCCAAAATCTCCTCTGTCACCTTTCTGTTCTCTCCAGCAGCCACGCACACACCTCCAGGTCTGTGCCTGCGCTCTGATCCTTTCACACAGAAACAGGCAGGCATACGAGCTGCATTTGAGGGTCTGCCTGTGGGACGGACACACTGTGACAACCTTGCTGAGGACACAGGTGGGTTTGGACATGGGCACTCGTCCAGCAGCTCTGGTGCCTTCCTTAAGGTGCCAGAGTCCCAGATCGGGGTTTCCCTGTGGCTAATCCCAGATTTTGTGTGCATTTGCCATGCCACAGTTACAGCCCCCACCCTTCCAAATGAGGTTTCTATTAATGAGGTAGTGCCAGATCTTAATCAAAAACCTGCCTGCCTGGTGAGGCTGCCTTGCACCCGATTCATTGGAGGTAATTTGATCTTGGTAGGACGACATTCCTAAAATAGTTGAGGGAATTCGAACATGAAATCAGGTTTCCAGGAAGGGATTAAAGAAAAATAGGTCAAGCAAGTGTGAGCAATGAAAGTAACCCTGTATCCCTCCGTATGGTTTAAACACATCTCTGTTCAAATCTGTCTGGTGTCAACGTGTCATAAATTAGAAGCAAGAGGCTGCAGAAAGCAGAGGGGCAGATAGAAGGTTTTCCTGCGGGGTTGGCTGAGCTGCCCTGACCTTTCCTCCTCCAGCTTTCACTGCTGACATCAAAATGCATTGGTCCCAGCTGGGAGATCGGCGTGTGCTGGGGCTGGGCTTAAAGGTGGCAGCAGGTGGGCAGGCGGCCATGCAGGGACATGCCCTGGGTCAGTGCCGCTCTAAGCTGCACTGCTGGCTTGCTTTGCTGCACAAGCATTGGTGACCTCCGCTGCTCCTGTGTTGCCCGAGCACTGTGACCAGTCTGGCATCCCCCTGGATCACACGCATGCGGAGATGCCAGAGCCAAACTCAAGCTCAGAGCCCCTTCCCAGCACTCCACTTGCCTCAGTTTACCCATCTGCACACAGCACAAGGTGCCAGCCAGCCCTGCAGCGCTCTGGGGCTGCTCATGGACACACTGCTGGTGCCAACACTGCACTGCAGGTAGTCCCATCCTGCAGAGCCCTCACGCCATATGGCGCACAGCCCCATCCTCAGCCACTTATCCCTCCTTTTGTGCTCCTGGCTCAGCACAAACCCTTGCACAAAAGCGGTGGGAAGCTGCAGAGAGCAAAGGAAAGATAAATTCTTGCAGAGACAAAGGTGCTCAGCTCTGGCAGTTTGGGAGCAGGTTTTGTCAGTCTGCACCTCACTGCTTCCAGGCTCACACAGAAGCTCAGCAGGAAGAAAAACAATGGTTTGGGGCAGGCAGGCACTCAGGGCCTGACCGGTGCCAGCTCCATGACACCGTGGTGCCGCAGGGCCTCCGGTCCCCGAGATCTAAGGGCCATCACTCAATGTGCAAAGGAACAAAAATGGGTATTGATTCGCCAAAGGCTGCGTGGAGCAGAAGGAGCGCAGAAGTTTCTATGGAAACAAAATGAGTGGAGTGAAACTCTCACTCATGGGCACGGTAAATTATTTACCAGGACAGGCCCTTGTCCATTAGGATCTGGTAAAAAGATTTAGAAGCGGTCATTACGCAGGCTGCTCGCAGCCACCTCGGTCAGGTCACTGAGATCACGGCCACCGAAGAGGGCAGACACAGGGTGGATGAAACCCACTGCTGCAGCTTGAGGGCAGCTCAGAGCCCTGTCCCAGAGCAGAGCACTGCAGGCAGAAAGGATTAATTAAGCAGCAAACAGGAGTTCCTGGGTTTATGAGTCACTAAGCCATATGACCAATGGAAGCCCTGCAAAAGCACTGAGCTGACAATCTGGGCACGACTGTGCCCTTGTCCTGGGACACGGTGTCACAGCATAACCATGCTGTTCTGTCTTCCCTCGTGCCGGGTGATATTGCTCAGCAGAGAAGAACCTGCCTGGAATACTACACCTCACCTGGGATCTACGGTTAATTACTGACACGGCAGCCCTCCCCTGCAAGAACACCAGGAAGGTTTCCCAAGGACCCTCCAGCACAGTGCGGCTGCAGGAGGGAGAGATAAAAGCCCTTGAAAGTCACAAGATCACGTTTGCTGCACTCCTTCTGCTCCATCACAGTACATCGGGATTCGACACGGGAATGATACAGATCCAGAAGCCAGGACAGTGCCCAGGGTTGCTCAGATCCAGCTGCCAGTGGCACATGGCCATGTGCTCCAGCAGCACACTCTGCCCAGCCACCAAACTAGGGCGCGCTCCTCTTCCAAGCCCAGTCTCACTTCTACTTTGTTATTTTTAAGTTTGCATAATTAATTCACGCATAGCTCCGTCACTGCACTGTCCCAGTTGCTTCGGGCTCATCTGACAGCTGCAGTTATCAGCCAGGGAGGCTAAAAGTAGTGAGGATTTTATAAGCAGTGGTTTAGGACAAGCTAGAACACTCCATCAGCGCAAGAGGATTAACGTGGCACCGCAGCTGTGCTGTCCGTCTGTCTGCCCCCAGCAGAGCCGTAAGCCCTCACAGCATCCCAGAGCTCCACATCCCCTCTCCAACACCACTCTCATTCCTTCCCAACCACAGGAAGCCTGGACTTGTCCCCGTGGGATGTCCCATGCCCCGTCCCCACCAGCAAGACCCCACTCCTACCTTGCAGCACTCCCGCTGAGCTCCGGACCTCCTGTGCACGCTGTCCTCGTGCCAGAGCTCCACTGCCGCCTGGAAACAGAGAGGGAGAGAAAAAACACCGTTAGAATGGGCTCTGTAACTGAGTCAAACACTAAGATCAGGTCAGGGTTGGAACATCGCAGTGAGTGAGCTGCAGGTGTGCCCTGCTCCATTTTCTGTAGACAATCCACTCTTTTTCCCTCACCACCCTACTATTGCCCCGCGGATCTAGGCGAGAGCAGGGATGGACGAGATGTCAGGAGACGGAAGAAATGCCACCTCCAGGATCTGGAGCTCATTTTCCAGCAACTCAATGGAACAGGGCTGGGAGGAAGCACAGGGTGTCAGAGAGACATGGGAGTGCAGTCAGGCACTCATGGGGCATGGCAAAGCGCTGGGTGAACGCTTTCAGGGCAAAGGAAGCAGCTCCATTTGTGTAGAATACCTCCAGCTGTCGACAAAATCCACCTGGTCTGGAGCCAGACAGGAGAGCAGTACCATTCACAGCCGAACACACTGTGGGATTGTCACCAATGCCAACGAGGGCAGCTCCCAGGGTCAGTCCCACAGATGCCAAAACCTCCACGGTGCTGCCCCAGCGGCTCCCAGCCCAGCAGCATAACAGGCTATGGAGCAGCCCAGTGGGAGCAGCAGCTCCGCACAGCACCCTGCCCATGCATCCTGACTGCAGCACGGACATGGCAGCATGGCACTGGGAAGCACCAGGGCTTCTCCCTTCCTGCTGGCTTGGATTTTAAGATAGTTGTTTGTTTGTTTGTCGCTGGGCAACCAAGAGAGGATGGAAAAAAAAAAAATCAATCTCACATTGTCACCTATGAGTCACTGCTCCCAGCTGCTGAAATGCCCCATTCTTCCCCCAAGATGCTGAGGAAGACTTGAGGAAAGGGGAGAAGAGCCCAAGGTGCCCCACGGCCATCAGCACTACCCCCAGACCTGTGCCCCATTCTCCTCCTGGTGCCCACAGGCAGGGACACTGGCTGGTGGCCCCGGGATGAAGGCAGTGAAGGAATTTGCATTCATATTTGCATTTCCTAATTGCACCTCCGGGTTTCCTGGGACAGCGGCCGGGTTTGGTTTCCATGGCAGGTTTTGTGCGGGCTAGGAGAACTGAGGAGGGCACAAAGAGGCCACAATGGACCTGCCACTCACCAGCATCAAAGGCAGCACCGGGGAGGGGGCACCACCACATCTCCCTCGGCACTGCCAGAGCCAGACCACAGAGCCCTGGAGTGGGCAGTGCCTGAAGGACAGCAATGGCTTTGGCACCAATCACGGCTGCTTGGGACATTAGTTTCTGTTTTTTTAAAAAAGTTGATGGTTTCAAGGAAAGGCTCTGCAGGGCCTCCTGGCACCTCTTAGCCCATTCCCAAAATGAGAATTTAATCAAAAGCCTTGTTTTAATATTTTCCAGTTGAAAAGTCACTGCGTTTTGGTGGTTAATACGTGCGTCAGGGACAGCTAACAGCACGGATGTTCAAAAGAAGCTTTAAAAAAAAAAGCAGTTTGAAATTTAAACAAAGTGTCTCAACTGACCAGATCCCAAGTTTCTCAAGTTACACCACACCAAATGAATGGCTGAATAAATAAATAGTCGGTTGACCTTCTGTCCTGACTCTACGTGGAACTCAGCCCAGCAGCAGCCGTCTTCGCACCAGCAGCCACTCAGGGTCCACACTGGCAAAGCACCCACAGCAGGTGAGGTAGGGGCAAGGGGGATTAGCTCTGGTAGTGCTTGAGTGTTGCAGTGTCACAGATCCACAGGGCTGAGCATGGTGCAGCTCAGCACGGCATAGCAGCCCCACTCCTGCCCCCAAGGAGCAGCCAGAGGGAAAGGGCAGGAGCAGCCCCACAGCGTGCTGTGGTTGACAGTCCTTCAGCAGAAAATCCAGGGTCGAGGACTCATTCTGAGCAGTTTGGTAATGCCTTTTTTAAGTTCCCCATGACCGTTTGCCATTTGATCACTCTGTTCTCACAAGCTTCTACCCCTCATGCCATGGGCACCAACAAAAGCTGCCACGTCCCTGTCACAGCCAGATCACACGCACCAGCACCTGACTTAAACCTAACCTGCAGATACCTGAGATGACGGAATAGAAAGGCTCTGAGCTCCAAGTAACAGGCAAACCAGGACAAACAGCCACCAAAAGCCGCCTGAGTCACAGCACTGCCACTCATGCCCACAAGCACCCACTGATATCAACCCAAGGCGGAAGGCAGCAGAACACAGCTCCTACCCTGAGACTTCATCCTCATGGCAACAAACAAAGTGCGAGTCACCTTCCAGCTCTCCTCCCGGCCTTTCCTGTCCAAACAGGGCTGTCTGCCACACACAACATCCCTGTTATCTTTTCTTGCACAACGTGCTTTGGTGCAGGCTGATAAGCGCTTGCTATCACTGGGGGACGCCACACACCGCTGCACACTCCGTGGTGCCCACACACAAAGCCTGGAGCCCTGCAAAGGAAAACCCCACACCGTGACACCACAGATCCAGCTGGGTGCTGTTGTCTGGGTGAGGGGCTGTTCAAGATGAGTGTGATGGAGGAGGCAAGGAGCAGAAGGCTTCTCTGGGTGCCATGTGCCCCTGGGCACCCTCGCCAGGCATCCCCAAACCGGAGGTCAGTCCAGGACAGCTGGGTTTCCTCACAGATATTGTCACCCCCACATTTATTTTCAGTGGCAGCAGTGGGAGGAGGTGTGAGGAGGAGGTGAGACTGCTGCTTTTTTAAAAATAATAAAAAGGAATCTTCCAAACTGCCTGAGGAGGCTGACAACACTCCAGTGTCGCTTTGAAGTGGTGATTTCCAGGGGCGAGGCAGCTCTGGCTCTTCTCTGTTGCTGTTCACACACGATAACTTCACGGGGAGCCCCGGGGGCACACGGGGCCCCAGAAACCTCCATCCCCTCTCGGAGGGGCAGCTCATCACCCAGCCCGAGGGCCACAAACAGCTCCAAGACCACCGGCACCTCGGTGCGCGCAGGGCCCGACACACCTCCCGCGTTAAGCTCTTCGATCCATCCCTAGCAGCGACGTCCGGGGTTGAAGCGCATCGCTCTGGAGCAGGGGCACGGGATGGCGTCCGGGCACGGGGCCGCCAGTGCCCACGGGACAGCGCCGCGGCACGGCCCCAGGGCAGGCACCCCACGCCGGGGCAGCACCGCAGGCCGCCCGGCCGCGATGGGCAGGGCCCGCCGTGCCGCGGACGCAGGCGCTTCGCCCCGCCGTGCCGCTCCTCAGAGGGCTCTCCCGATGCGGGACGGCCGAGATGCCCGAGGGGCGCAGCCCGGCAACGGGACGGCCGCTCCGGGCAGCGAGCAGCCGAGGCCCGGCCGCGCTGCGGGCCGCCAGAAGGAGGCTCTCCCCGGGGCCGGGCCGCCGCCGCCGCCGCCGGAGCCCCCCGCGGCTTCAGCCCGCGCTGGGCCGTGCCCGCCGCCCTGCTCCCCGCGGCCAGGCTCCGGCCGGCCGCCCCCGAGAAGCCGCTCCCGAGCCCCGCGGACGCCGAACCACCGGCGGCCCCGTCCCTCGCCCCCCGCGGGCTCGGCCGAGCCGGGGGCAGCTGGCGGCGGGCGGGCCCTCC
This sequence comes from Meleagris gallopavo, assembly GCF_905368555.1. Lineage (NCBI taxonomy): Eukaryota > Metazoa > Chordata > Aves > Galliformes > Phasianidae > Meleagris > Meleagris gallopavo. The sequence continues at coordinate 8,726,416 of NC_139424.1, read as the reverse complement.
TCGGGGCCGCGGACCCTCCCGCTCCCGCCCGGCCCCGCCGAGGCTCCGCGCCGCGGCCCGCACAGGCCGGGAGGCACCGCCCGCCCCGCTCGGCCCGACCGCGGCGCACAAAGAGCCGAGCCCGGCCCGGCCCGCCCCCCTTACCGGCGCTGCGGGGGCGGCGGCAGGCACGGACCACGCCGGGAACCATGGAAAGGAGCCGGGACAGGAGACGGACGTGGCTGGCGGGCGGGCGGGGCGGGGGCGTTCGCCGTGCCCGGCAGCTGGGGGCGGCGCGGCGCGGCGGGGCCGGGGCGGCTCGGGGTGGGGGGGGGGGGACGCGGGGCCTAGCGGCGGCCCGGCCGAAACGCAGCCGGGGCTCTCGGGACCCTTCCGACCCCGGGGCGCGGCACCGCCCCCCCGGCGCAGAGCCCCGCGGCCCCTTCTGCCCGCCCGGGGCGTCGAGGGCGCGGCGCCGCCCGATTCGCGCAGGCCTCGGTGCGGGCCCGGCCTCGGTGCGTTCCCCGCCGCGCCCGGCGGTTCGGCTGCGGGAGCGGCACCGCCGTCTGCGTGCGGGCTGCTGGCCCCGCCGCTGCTCTCGGGCCGTTCTGTATCCGCTGGGCGGCACGGGTCCCGGCTTCCAGGCCGGAGTGCCCCCACGACGACGAGACGGCGCTCCTGTCCCGAGGGCTGCACATGAGATGCGGATTATAACAAAGCATCACTTCAACCACAAACAGAAAGCAGCCGCCTCCAGGATCCATTGCTACAGCATCTAACAGCTTGCAGCCATACCGCATAACAGCTTAGGACAGGAAGCGATCTCCTCTTACAAATTACAGGAGTTAATTTACATGGGGCAAACGCTTCCCGTTTTGTAGAGACCGGGGCGAGACCGCGAACGGCAGCGGCTGAGCACCTCGCAGCTCTCCAAAACCTTCCCGACTCGCTGGCGTTTCCCAGAGGGAGGAAAGCTGTGCCTCCCAGGGCACCCGCCAGGGTTGGGCTCAGCCAGAGCGGCAGGGAGCACGGCTGCGGTGCTGGACCCTAACGTGCGTTTGGGATGTTCCAAGGATCTTGTAGCTCAGCCCTCTGTGCAGAGGTTTTTTCCCCACTCAGTCATTTCATCCACGTCTGGCAGCTCAGCAATCCTCTGCCTGGGTAAAAATCTGCAAGGCTTTGACTGCGAACACAGACAGCAGTGAGAGCAAAAACATTAGAGGCAAATCTTTGGCTTTCAGTGAGTACAAGTACATATGCCACAACATTTGCCTTCCCAAAGTTAAATACAGATCGGTGCATCCTCAGTGCCTTGCAGCGAGCTTTGTGACTGAAATATCTTTTTCGAATCCAGCCTTGCTTCAGAGGAAACAGGCGATCAAATTTCTTTGCTGTCCTTTGATACGGATCCTTGCTGCAAATGACACTAGCAAGGAAAAAGAAATGGGAAAAGAAATGCACAACTATTAAGAAATAAAATAGTGAGTTTAATTCAGCCAGTTCCAACTAAATTCCCTGGGGGAAAAAAAAACAAAACAAAACAAAACTGTCATGGAAAACACAGAACACAAGTTTTTCTTTGACAGTTGGCAATAACAACTTTGTGAAAAGACAAGTGCAATATCTCTGCCTTTTCTGAAAACCAAAAGGTTCCATATGTTCTGAAAGTCCCCTTTGTCATTCTTACTGGTTGGGTTAATTTTGGAGGTCAGGACAGCAGAGGTCTGTGCTCTCTGATGTGAGCTAATGTCAGATGCCCATGTTGAAATGTTTTGCACATGAAGAAGCATCTGTAAAGAAAAACCCGAGTCTTCTTGGCATGATTCGAATTAGCCCATAAACCTGAAGAACCAAAAAAAACCCACCTTGTTATTATTTTGAAGAACATGAGCCCATCTTTCCCAGCAGCCTGACTTGGGCTTAAGAAAGAAGTAAGCAGAAACAATCCACCAAGAACACTCAGCCAGCCGTGATGGGGGAGCTAGCTGGACGGCACGGCTGAGTTTTTCTTAGCACTGAAATACTTTTTCCAAACCAATACCAAAAAAGGTTTGTTTCTAGGTCAAGACCTCAGCACTAAATTTTAACCAGGAGTTGACAGTCAAGTTTTAACACAGCCGTAAAATGGATTCACAGTAGAAGCTCAGGCATTCTTTTTCTAATTAGAAAACAGTCCCTGAGCCTCGTGCATTTAAAGGTGAAAGCTATTTTTGACATAAAAGTTAGCACGTAGTTCCTGTGTCACCCTTCAGTTGCTGTTCTGGAAGCTGTGAGTGAGAGATCAAGGATAAGCAGCAAGTATAAACATGATGCATTAAACAACAGGTAGAAAGGGACTTAGTTTAAGTTTTCCTCCGCCTGGCAATAATGCGAGGAGATGATTCATTTTTACACTTACTATTTATCCTAAGCAGCACTGATTAGAAGGTCCACATAAGCACGAGAAAAGAAACAGCTCTGAAAGACATTCACAAATGTGAAGTGCTTTTAATAGCTGCCTTTTGAAATACTGTTAAATCTGATTGTGAGATGGGCAGTCTAAGGCACCAAGGAAGCAAGGCAGTTTTAGGACCCTGCACCGAATGACTGTGGTCCGTCCTTCCAGAACTCGGCTCCCATATGGGGATCCTGGGCAGCAGGGTTAAAATGCTTTCAGAAACCTGGCCCTGCCCCTTTATGTAACATGGATTGTTTCAGCTCAGCTTATTGCTCTTTGGTGTTTTTTCTTTAGACACAGACATTAGATACCTCCTTCTGACTGAAACCCTTCTTCTGGCCCTTGTTGTGAGGGGGAAAATGCAATGGGAAGCAAAATTTAATTGCACTAAGAGAATAACAGTACCGTTTTTCTCTCTTGCCTGTGATCTACCTTTGAAGAAAAAAACAATTTACATCACTCAGGTATAATTCCCCAAAGGCAGGACACAGAAGGCCCACCCCTCATCTCTCCTCAGCCCAAACATCCCCTGACAGCTGTGGGCACTCCAAGCAAAGAAGAGATGGCCTCAGGAAGGCCACTGGCACAGCCTGACGGCAGCTTTGGCAGCCGTGCTGCAGTACTTACTTCCTGCTGGCCCACCTTCCCGGAAGCATCCAGCCAGCACCAAAGCATCACCGCAGCTCTCCGTGCACAGAGGTGAGTTTTCGTGTCACTGAGCTGACTGCTCTGCCCTTCCGCAGCACAAATCCTTCCAAAGCAAAATTCAGTTTTGTAAAACTACCGGTCAGTGCTAAGCCATCACCCTAACACCGAATGCTCATAAAAACGTCAGGAGGAAAAAAAAAAAAAAAAAAAAAAAAAAAAAAAACAGAACCCTTTTGAACCACTTGCAATTGGAGACCCGAATGGAACTTGATGTGAAAAAACCAACTCAAACCTACAGAAGCGATCTGCTTCCTTGGGCGTTGGACAAGATCCAGCTTAAAAGTTTCCGTGAAATAAACTAGGCTAAGCACATCAGCTGCACAGAAACACTCGGTGTAACGGGAGCATCTGTTCTTCACATCTACGGTTTGCTGAGAGCCTTCATTTCCCATGGCTGAGGGGACACGAGTTGCCACACCAATCGCTGGCGCTGCTGTGGCCACGCGTGCCTCCCACCTGCAGCCGGCCTCGCTGCCGTCGGCGCTGCGGATGAACCATTCTCACATGGCAGCGTGCACAGGGCACAAACTACTTGACCAGGCAGCCCCGGGTTGTCAGAAAACAGCTTAATGTATTTCGTATGATGGCATTACAGGTGAAATTAATGTCTGCGTTGAGACAGCTGAGGAGCACACCTCGGAACCATTTATGCACAGTACAAAGCAAATGTTTACCCAAGTACGAATGAAACAGGTTGACAATTAGCTAATGCAGCTTTGTGGACATAAACCAGGTACATTTGAGCAGAACCAACATAAAATAAAAAGGAAACAGCCCTTTTCCTATCCAGTGCTAAGAGCAGCACGGTGAGTGGTCAGGGAAGTCTCTGGTACACTGAAAAATTTCCGTGCCAGTGCTTAATGTGTTTATTCTACTGCTACTCTGCCGGGATAAAAATAACACCAGCAGGGCACGCTGGCAGGACGATGGATCCCCTGTCAATACTACAGTAATTGACAACATACAATTAAGTCTCACACCTGTTTATTGTAAGTAATTCATAGATAACCACTTCTCGTACACATTTTCACATTGGCTTTTAATGCTTTTGTTTTTCAAGCTCAGGGACACCCAAACTTCATCTAAGGGTCATCTCTGCAGTTTACCCAGATCCAGAATGCCATACCTACTACGTAAAACTGGTGCAAGTTGGTATCACTGAGGTGGGTAACAGAGATGGCTTGGAAACTACACAACCCAACATGCAACGCCCGTCAGCACGGGCTGCTCTACGCTAAGGGAGGAAGATTTTTTGCTGGGGTGCATTCAACTCACATGCCTCATGTTGGCCGTATCAGCCTAAGTCATGCAGCTGTCTGCACGCAACGCTCTACACAGTGCAAAAACGAAGACGTCTATACATCTGGAGTAAGAACAGTGGTAACAAAGTCATAGCTACATATTCTTCTCTACATTTTTGTTTATTGAGACAAACTAATTAAAAGGCACAAACATAGGGCATATGTTTACATGGACATTATAACAAACATATACATTAAAAGTGTAGGAATGTGTTTCCTTTCTGCTAAACAGAAAGTTCCTAAGCTTTTATATATACAAAAGTTGTACAATTTGATGTCCTAAAGTACAAAAGATCATTTATAAAATTATTTTACACTAAGCTCTATTTTTTTTTTGTTGTTTTTGTTTACTATGTAGTCCAAGCCCCTAGAACAGTTTCACGTAATGATACAGATACCTGTCACCTGACCCAGAAGTCTGGCAATCTCTGCTTGTACTGACACGGCAGGGTAGGAACGGAAGCAGTCCATTTTGACTAGTCAGTCCTGCTAGCACTCTGTGAAAATGCGCACACGCTAATCTCCATAGCTTTCAGCTTCATTAAAATAAAAACATCTCAACTCATTATTATTTTTCTTTTTAATGTAGAGTCTTGGTTTTAGGGTGGGGTTTTTTTTGTGTTTTTTTTTTTAAACAAAGTTTTAAAAATGTGAATATGTGACATGATAGTCTAAAAAGTATATCTGTTTCCCTAGATTTTGCTTTCTACGTTATGTACAGATAAACAGGTTAAGAAATAAAAAGCACATGTAGCTTAAACATGTGTGACCATTTGTAGAGTAGTTCTGGGCAAGACAGTTCAGGCCATCACCCCAGAACCCCCACAAATTGATAGAAATGTGTTAACACAATAGAAGAATAACGTAAAAATGATGATGTTTGCAAATATTTACAAAGTTGAACAGATTTGCACAACACTTGATTAAGAAATAGGGGAGAAATTAAAAGACGCTCTCTGCTTGTCCTGACGGGGCATCCTACCTAGTTAGTGGTTAGAATAAAAACTGTATACAATTTAATATAAGACAAAACTTCTAGTGAACAACTAACACGTCTGTCCCCTGCTGTAACACCAGCAGGTTCTGATTGGGAGGCAGAGGGCATAAAAATCACACCCAGTGCCTCCAGAATCTTCCAGCTTAAAGCAATGTTTCTTAAGTTTCAAAGCACTCCTTTTGCTCCTAGGTAAGAGTCCCATAGGGGTCTGACTGTTCAGAGACCATGTTTACATACATTTCGACTCCTCTTCTGTCAGCCTCGGCTGTTTCTCGCCAAACAATAACAGTTTGTTTTTTTTAAAAATGTTGACTACAATGCTATATTCCCTTAGGGTAATATGTTGGGTAATATTTACATCTCCAAATATCAGGTCACAATCCCTATTATATGTTGAAGTTAGAATGATAAGTTATCATATGCTTTGCATATCAGAGCTGGTATCACCTTTCCCATAGGGAATGCTGCCTGAAATTATCATATTCCCAAAGGTAAAATGCATATTTCATCCAAAATGCATTTTTTTTTAATAAATGACAACATTGTAATTCATTTACTCATTAAAAAAAAAAAAAAAAAAAAAACGAAAACAAAACAAAACAAAAAAAAAACCATTAACACAGACAAAGATTCTACACTAGCCCAAAAAAACGGACCTAAGGACTGGCAAGTTACATTTAGCCATCTGCCCTCTTAAAGATACAAAGGGGGTCTTTGCTAGTGTTTAGATTAAAATAATTTTCTAAGTTATTCGGGGGATAAAACATAAAACTGGTTTTCAATGACTTCCTTAAAAAAAACAACAACAACAACAACAAAAAACCTCTGGCAAATACGTATCTGCTCTAATTCGTCATCAGTCAGCTAAAAGGTAAAACTCACGTTAAATGAAGTGCTCCAGTGAAACTCAAGATTGAACCACACGAGCCAAATCAACAGGGGAAGATGCTACTACGCTCTCTGATGGTGCGTTACCGCGGTGCCTTAGATTGAATTTATTATTAACTTAAAAAAAAAGGGGGGGGAGGGGAAAGAAAAACAAAAAACAAACAAAACCAAAACAAAACAAGCAAACAAACCCCAAAAAAGAACTGCTGGTAAGGATTCCATTTTAATCCTTTTAATACTGTTGAGAAATTCTTTACCAGGGAGGAGACGTGGGCAAGGCCTGGGGCAGGAAAGGCATGCTCTCTACTGGTCTCATTGCTATGTTTAAGGGACCAGCTAACGTCATCGGTGTGGGGAGGTTCATGGGAGACGTGATAGTGACTGGGTGTGCTATATTCACTGGAGCCGTTACTGGGGTGGGAAGATTGACTGGTGTGGTGAGCGTTAATGGAGATGTCATGGATAATGGACTTGTTATAGTTACAGGATGCCCTAGGTTCATCGGACTGGATATATTAACTGCACTTGATACATTTACTGGACTTCTCATGCTCATTGCAGCTGCCACTGTGACTGGGTTTGTGATAGTCCCAGAAGCCACAGAGGACGTTATATTGAATGGAGTAGTAAGAGTCACAGGCGTAGTAGCAGCAGTGGAGGTTTGGCACAAGTTAGCAGCTTCTAAAAATGAGACATAAAAAGACAAAAAGTTTTTAACACATAAAAAACCATGGACGAGATCTAAAAACAAAAACAAAAACAAAAATCAAACAAGTACAAAGGTACAAATTCTGGAATCATTTTCTGTTAGGAATTATTATTAAGTTAAATCTGTTAACATTCGATAGCCTACGAGAAATACAAACTCTCATGCAGTTCATTTGAATTCAGTATTCTTTCCCGGGAAATCAAACGAGGTTGTCTTATCAAGAGGGTTTCGATGTTCATAAAAACAGTATCGTACAATCAAAAAATCCTCCCGAGAGGAACATTGTAAATAGAGGAGAGAGTGTACATACCGAATGGTACGTACTCTATAGCCTTCTCAAAGGTGAACTGACATTCTGTGAAGGTTTTAAAAAGTCGTTATTAGGGACTGATAAGCACAGCTCATTGCAATATTTACCTGCTTACTTCACACTTAATTATTTCTATTAAGCTGTTCCACCGACCGCGGCGCTCCTACTGAGCGATTTCCAAGGCTCCCCAGTCCGGACAGCCTCCAACCCCACCGCCTCTCACACAAAGCTACCGCCCCGCACCAAGCTCTGCGTTACTCGGTCTTGCAGCAAGCAGGAATTAAGCGGCAGACAAGGAAGAGCCAGAGCCTGTGCCCGCTGCTGGGCACTGCCGGGCTGCCGCGGGGATCGCTGGGCATCAGCACCACCTGCCGGCTGCCCACACTGGGAGGCTCCAAAAACAGAAGCGGGCTGATGGCCGTGGGTGAAGGAAGGGGGTGGCTGCTAGAGAAACCGACAAAAATATATTCTAGGTCAAGGTTACAGCACGTCTAAGTCGTGTCTTATTCCACATTTGTAGGGTAGGACACCAAGCTCAGTCTACACCCACGTGTCAGGAGGTAAGCCAGGAGCAAAGAGTCCACTGCTGCCACTCGGGCAATACAAATGTACCAAGACAGAGTTAACTTTGAAAGCAACATTAGCCCCATTCAAGGGTTACTGTTGGTTCTTCAAAGTCCATATCTAGGAGGAGTGGGAGGGAAGGGAAAGAGTAAAAAAAAAAAAAAAAAATTGTGAAAATAAAATAGTACTAGACTAAAAAGATCCCATATATTGTAAAGCCAACACAACAGGTGGCACCAGCGCAGGAGAACCGGCGTGAGAAGAGCAGCACATAGGCATGGCACTGGCTGGCCTAGCTTCGCCCTCCAAGCGCAGTAACACACAAACAGCCCACCCACGTCCCTTCCCCAGTTCAGTTAATTAAATGACTGTCATCCATTCCACGACATTTCTCCCCGCCCCCCTCCCTCACCCACCAGTCCGTCCAAAAGCAGATTCTGTTACAGCATACACACAATGGCAGTAAGAAAGGGAGGGAACGGGAAACGGGAACAAGCAGAAAAAGGTTACTCAGATTTTCTAAATTCAGCACCCCTTTGCTTTATCCACTTGGTGGCCTGATCATATTTAATGTCTGCTATTGCTACATTTTAACACGAACAGGCTGTTTCTAAACTTTCAAATCACAGGATTCAATTCAATTGAAATAGCAGAAGGAGAAAGGAGCTAGCAGCCTAATACACAAATATGACCTAGAAAAGAGTGAGGAAACTGAAAGGGAGTTTAGGAGAAAAAGGGGAAAAAAAGTGAGTTGAGAACACTTATTACTAAAAACAGACAGTGAGAAGCAGTAAGTGGTCACTAGGAATTTCTTCTAAAACGTGTAATCTACAAGAGTCAGTGACAGGCATTAGAAAGCAAACTGATGCAAAAAGAATAAGCTAGCGGTAGCAGGAAGCTTTAAACTATTGTACACCAAACAAGACACTAAGCTGAAGCAATCTATTCTCTACAAAGCTGACGCACTGACCAACAAAAGGAAGCTATTCAACTTTGGTGACAGTAGGACAGGCACGTGTAAGCTGGGTGCTAGCAATAATGAAAAGCACTTTCACATATAAGTTAATTTTGTAATTAAAAAAAAAAAAAAAAAGAGATGGAAGAGTAAAGTTCCACAAGTTTCGGAAAACTTCATGCAATACAATCAAGTTACAGATAAAGTGAATTGCGTAAGTCAGGAGAGAAAGGCTGGAAGGAACACAGAAAGCATTCACATGCAAGCTGATGATGCAAAGACAGAGGTGTTGTATGTGTGTATATATATACACATAAATATATATATGCACACAAGTTAACAACTGGTAAATATACATAAACACAGCTCAAAACCACATGCAAGTCGAAAAACACACTCTTGCCTTGGAGCAGATACAAACATCCCTTTATAATTGATGACTGCTACATACACATTGAATCACAGAGACCAACGGGAAGCAAGCAATAAAGAGATCCTTTACAAGCTTAATTTTGGTGATGACATCCTCCTGCTCATTTTCAGCTATACCTTCTAGCTTCTGAGAATGACTTTCCATCTACCACTCTTTTCTGACTCCTTAAACTCCCCACATAACCATAAACTCAATTATCTTATAAAACCAAGATGGTAAGTATGGTTCCATTTTACCTTTCTTCCTTGCTTTGACGGCCTCTTCCCACAATCTCAAGGTCTCTACCTGCTTTCCAGGCCAACTTGTTACATGCTGCTGCTGCTGCTGCTGCTGCTGCTGTTGTTGCTGTTGCTGCTGCTGCTGCTGCTGTTGTTGCTGTTGTTGTTGCTGCTGCTGCTGTTGCTGCTGCTGCTGCTGCTTCTGATTGCTGGTCTCTTCACTCATGCATGCTATGCCAATTAAGTAAGAACACAAATTCACCTTGAAAATTTACTCTGTTTTCTGCTGAGATGACAAAGGCTTCTTCCAAAAAGAGTGTGGAATCTCGCAGGATTCCAGCAGCAAAAAATCACAGAGGTGCTTAAAACCATGTAATTAGTTCTGTGTTTTATACAACTACTTTTCCAATGTTTAAAACACAATGCAAATCAAGAACATCTGCTTTCTCTGCCAAAAACAAACCTCCTTTCTCATTATTTTATTTGTATTTTAGAAAGACTGAAATAAAAGACCACAGTCTCTAGAACTCAAAAGCTGGTTAGCAGATTCCACTTTTTTTAAACCTCAGTTCCATTTTTTTTCCTAAAGGCCTTTTTACTTTTTCTTCCAAGCATGACTTCAAATTTTCAGTTTACCTTTGCATCACAGAACAGCACATTACTTCCCCCTGGCCACATTACAGCTCATCATTTCCACCTCCACCAACTGCCGTAAAATGCCTCAGATGAACTGGCTTAGCACCACCGAGTTGACTTACAAAGCCAGAGCTGTAACCCTACACCTCAAAAAATATCTCACATCCAAATTTCCAAGCTCAACAATCAGGCATTTTAGACATTCCCAGCAGCACAGTCTAGCAGCAAACCAACTCCACATATGCCAATTTCTTGAGCTACAGAAGAACCTGTTATGAAATATCTATTTTTAATAGGTGCGAATACCCACAGAGACGGGTATGTTCTTGCATTTTAATGTAATCAAAGGCAATTCCCTTGGCAAACACATTGGTATTAGAAATGCTTTTAAAACGTTCACCTACTTTTATTGATGCCTTGTTTACAGGTATTACAGTTGATACTTTGGCTCTGCCCGTGTGTCTTTAAGTGGCTGGTGATATATGCTGCACTCAGAAGTTTACCACAGATATTACACGATACCTTTCCTTCATGGCGCACCATGTGTGTCCGCAGTCTGTCTTTGGTGGCAAAGGCAGCAGTGCACGTCTATATGAAGGACAACAGTTAGACTCAAAGTGCAGACCGGATCGTTAGGTATGAATTGCATGCCCCCTGCAAACCTATTCCACTTCCCACGTGCCAAAGGTGTCCCAGGCGTACTGACTACCTCAAGTTTTGCCTACATTTATGGAGAGACCAAAATCAAACTGCTGAGCCGAGCTCAGCGTTACCCGGGAGCTTCATGGAAGCTGGCTTCAGAGATGACTAGGACAAAAATTGTGCTCTCCACTATCTGAGCTGTCCTAAAGTAGTGGGGCTGCCTTACCTAACAAAGCAAGAGGTGACTTACAGAAACCCACCTACCACAGGCACCGTTGGTACCCGATAACATTCTACTATACAAAGGTGAAGTGTTCAGTTACTTCTGTCTCCAACCAAATCAGAAGAGGGAAACAAAACCTTCTCCTAAAGCCATTCTTTTTACACAAAACTTTCATATATACGATGAGTCACTAAAACACAGGTTGGAACATGCAGATATATTCCAAGCAAAACAGCTAATTGTTCAAAAGTATTCAGGTTATTTCTCTGACACTAACTCATCAACTTAGGGCAACGTGCTTTCATGTTCCAGCAAAAAACAAAACAACACATCCAGAATCAACTATTCCAATGCATTTTTAAGGGATATACTGAGAAACACATTGCACACATGACTGCAGTAACGAGCACTGAGCTGAGGACATGCTACAGTCCTCCTGCTAAGCTGAGCGCACCATGAAACAACTCTGTTGTTCTGCAGCAAAGCAAGAAGCCTCTCATCTTCCTGCGGGAGCAGCTCCTGCAGCCTTTCAAACTGCTGCCACGCAGCTGCTAAGTAGTGCAGATGAGACTCTATTCCCAAACTTGCATTCCACAGAAATGTCCAAGAGCAAATGCGGTTCTGCAACGATTACTCCCCTGAGATTCTAACTATACAACGAAATATTGTTCTTAATAAATAATGGTAGCCCTTACTTGGCATTTGAAGGGTCTCTCTGTTGAATGAACATGTTTAACGTGACAGCTTAAATGATCAGGCCTGCAAAAAGAGAGAAAGAGAAAAGAAAACGCGTACTGTTACAAATACATAGCAATGACACCTGAGCAGCATGCTGCCAGCCCTCTGCAGCCCACGCCCCCTACCTACACACTGACTGCTAGATGGAGTAACGCAGAGGAGCCCCAGCCTGCGGTGAAAAACTTACTTCTTCTTACACACCTGGAAAGGGCAGCACCTCGTGTAAAGGTGACAGACCGACAGCCCTACGGCCTTGCTGAGGGCAGGGTGACAGCCTGCTGTGCCCGACGGCTGAGCGTGGCTCTGCGAGCACCACCAGCAGCACCGACGTATCCAAGGTGAGGAAACCACTTCAAAACATCCTTGCTAAAAGCGACTGCTCGCTGCCCGCCTGTGCCCCGGAGCTGAGCACGGCTCTTTATCCCCCCACCCCTCTCCCACCCCTCGCTACGACAGCTTAACCCCTCTTGGTTATGAAAAGCCAATACTTGAGCTCGCCTGGGATTTTCTACATGGTACCTCGAGAAGCCTTTTCCACAAACACCACAGGTGTACGGTTTCGTGATGCCACCTTCGTGAGACCTCACGTGGTAGGTCATGCGATCCTTTCTTTTGAAGCGCTGATTGCAAATCGGACATTCGAAGGGTTTTTCATCTGAGTGGGACAGCTTGTGCCGGTTGAGGTGGTACACGTCCCTGAAGGCCTTCCCGCACATCTCGCAGGCGTGGTTCTTCTTGACGGGCTTGCTGGGCTTCTTCACCGTCTGCGTCACAGCCATGGCCGTGGCTCCGGCGCTGCTGCTGGGGTTGGTGGCGGAGGAAGACGTGGTGACCGTGGACAGGATGCCGGCGATGGTGGACACCAAGGAGCTTCGGCTGTTGTCACCGGCGATGGTGGAGATAAGGGGCACCATTGTGGTGGGAGTTTTCTTTGGCCGTGACACCAATTTTATCCCTGTGTGGCAGGACTCGTGGCGCCTCAAATGGTAGCTGTCCCTGAAAGCCTTGCTGCAGTAAGTGCACACAAAGGAGGTTTTAGGTTTTTCCTTTTTAATCCCAACAATAGCATCCTTTAATGTTTCTGGTGCGGGCTGAGGTTTCTGTGTTATTGGTAAGGGCAGAATCGGCTTCTGATCAGGTGGCTCTACTGCAGAGCTCAGGAGAGGCAACAAGCTGTTCTGCGCTGCCTGCTGTTGGTGATGGGAGGCTTCGTGTGCCTAAAACCAAACAGTCACGCTTAAGTTCCCGGGAGGGACGCTCCCTTTGACACGGTGAGAACATTTACACACTACAGGAAAGCAAATGTTAGACCGAAGGCCATGGAAGTGCCAACTGGAGAAGGTTACGTAAGTTTGGTTTCAAACAGGGTAACTCACACACGCTTCAAATGCACACACAGCGCGGAGTCTGCGGTGAGGAAGTGCAGCAAGGCACACACCGTAGCAATCAAATCATTATTAAGTTTCCGGAGGGCAACATTTCTTACGGAAAACAACGAGGCGCCCGTCAGATCTTTTACTGCCGTATCGCTTGATCTTTACATAGCAGGTAACTCGTTTTACTAACGATCGTATCAGGTGCCCCAGCAGGACTTTCTGAGCGCACCGTCGCAGTTGCAAAATCCCGCCCCACCTTTCCACTTACACCCAGCTCGCTGCACGCCGGGGATTCGGCTGCAGCTGCCCGGAGCTGAGCTGCGATAACCCATCCTGTTCAAACAACGCGTTCGTTCCAGCGTGGAGCACCGCAACCACAGCAACCCAACCCGCAGCTGCACTGCTGCACTCAGCAGCGCCCGCACGCTGCCCGACGCTCTGCACAGCTGGGGACTGCACAGAGCATGGGCAGGGGAAGAGTTCGAGGCTGACCGAAAGCAGCGCCCGATGGCCGAGAGGGACAGAAGGGCTGGGAGAAGCTCTGGGAAGGCAGAAGGGTGCTGGCACCGTGCCATGGCAGGCGGCCCTTGGCCGAGCGGCAGCCCCTGGACACCGAGCGCTGTTCGTTCTAAGGCAGAAAACACCGACATCAAACCTCACCCGTCAGATGGGGACAAAACCCGAGCAGATACAAACTTAAAGTGGTTTAGAAACCACACAGAGCAATTCAGTCTAATGGAGCATTAAAATAAATCACTCTAGCACCTTAAGCCAGTTTAAGCGCATCTGTATTCAAGATGCATCTCGGTCTGATCAGAGCAGTTTCAGATCAGCCTGGGCATTAGTGCCGTTTGCCCAGTGTGAAGGCAAGCCTGGGGAACTCACACTCGGTATGAGCTCAGTGCCACAGCCCTCAGGGCCACAGGGGCTCCTTCCCTACAGCTTTCTCCCCAAAGCAACACGCAATGCTTTCACCACTCAAAGCTGGACACTGCAGCCCTCATGCATCTGCTTCTGTTTGGCGGCGGACAGACAGCTTTACAAAGCACAGCCTGGCTAATGCTCTCAGTACACAAGTCAAACTCATGGTGCCCTCACAAGAAGGCAGCGTTTCTAGAAGCACACCGTGCCCCTCGCGGGGAACCCCTCGCAGGCAGCACTTCCCAGCAGCAGCTCTCAGCCCCGCACACCCCTGCTCTGCTCCCTGCTCCACTCACATCTCGCAGCGCGGGGCCGACGGCCTTTGGATAAAAGCCATCAGTGGACACAAACACCGAGCCACGTGGGAAGGAATACGTGCTCTGTAACACTCCGTGCCTATCTGACAGGAAAATAGTTTGCGGGTTTGCTGTGATAACAGGAGAGCAAACTTGCAGGAAGGAGCCAGCACAGCCCTGCGGCCGTGAGGAGCGCGGGATGCACCGGGTGCCCGCATGTCACCGCTGCAGCACTGCAAACAGCAGCAGCAGGGCTGTGTGCAGAAGGGATGAGCACAGAGCAGAGCACAGGGCTGTCCTGGTGGCTGTGCTGCCAAACCAACACCGCACACATCCTCCTCACCTCAGGCTCCTGCCCGAGCCGAGCTGCTGCCAGGAACTTCCACTACGGCTGTGCAATGGGACACCTCCGTTGCATTAAAAAAGATAGGAACAACACGCTTCAAAAGCACGATATTAAGCAAGCTGCGTACTCAAATACAATTTTAATTTGGGGAAAAAAAACAACCAACTGACACATTTTACAGCCAACTTTAAATAAGCATTCGACAATGTTGTTAACTGCAGCAGGAGACACTTAAGAGCATCTAAGGATAGCTCCCGAGATACGGTTTCAAAGGCAGAGCTAGCAGATCGGATAATAGGAGCCCAAATCCTTTGGACTGGGTTCAAATTCGCGCAGTTTATGGTTATTTTTAAGCCTTACAATATCATCAGCACTCAGAGGCACCGAGGCACTCCTTCCCACCGAAGGGACACAGTCGCTGGCCACAGACCAATGTATATTCATAAGGCTGCGTGCTGCGGGGCCGCCGCTTACGTAAGGGCTGACGGCCGGGTGAGCAGCAGTGCTTCTTTCCATGCAGCCCCCGGCACGCAGCACTGCCCTACAGCACTGCCCTACACAGCACCGTCCCTCGCTCGCCCTTAGGGCCATCCTAAAAGAAGCAGTCTGTACCCTGCTGCTCGAAAAGGGACACAGCACCTGCTGCTCAGAGGCCTCTCACACGGCTGTGCTGTGCTGGCACAGAGCTCTTCACTCTTCCTAACGTTCAGCGCTGCTGTTCCGACTGCCTGGGACAGCTCTGGGCAGAACAGCCCCGTTCTATCAGGAAGTCCTCCTTTCCGGGGGGACAGCAAACAAACAATCTCTGTGACAGAGGGCTGCAAGACGCGGCACTGCGAACTTCCAGCGCCAGAGGCGAAGAGATTTTTGTGCTCAAGCCTTAATGTGAGAGCAACAAATTAGCGTGAGTCATATCTCGCATACCCTGTTTGATGGATGAGTCCTCCAACAAGAGCAGATACAACTTTCGCTTTCCGGGCTGATACTCAGAGTGGGTTTCAAAATCACAAGGACGGCTCATTCCACACCATAACCATCGCTTCAGGCAGCCACGGCTGCCCAGAGCAGCCACAGCTCCGACTGGGAAGAGCTGCTCCCCAGCACAGCCCTGCCGACACACTGCAACCTCCTCTAGAAACATTTTGCTACAAGTTACAGCTGTAAACTAACTTGCATTCTACATTGAACTTTCCCTTAGAAATCCAAAAAGCACGTGAATAAAAGCACCCCAAAAGAATTGGTGGACGTTTGTTCTGTTGTGCTTGTTACTGAAGCCCTAGCAGGGAGGGGGTTAAAATGTACTTTCTGTCACTCATTTGAGCCAATGTGCTGGGGAGAGCAGAAAGAAGGAATGCTTAAGGACGGAGAGAAGAAAAGAACGGAAAGCAGAGGAGTACTTTGTGATGCTCGTCTTTGCGAGGCCCATTAGGATGCTCACATCCAAGTCCTCGGCTTTAACAAAACGACTCCAGAAACGATACTCGGCATTTATTAGGAGGTTGGAAAGCTTTATTATTCGGGGGAAAGATAAAAGTATCGGAGGAAAACTCCCACGCCAAAGTCGGCTGAGGACGCTTCCAGGCCATCCATCAGCGGGCGCGCCGGGCAGGCGGACTGCCGGCTCTTACCTACGGCAGCAAAACCCTCCGCTACATCACAGCGCGTCGCCGCCGCTCGGGATCACGGCAGCCGCCCGGGATCACGGCAGCGAGCAGCCGGGCGGACACCTCCGAGGCAGCACCCGGTGCTGCCAGGGATGCCGCGGCCGCCCTGCACCGCCCGCGAGCGGCGCTTCGTCTCCCGCAGCACGGCGGCCCGGCAGCGCTTCAGCTCGAGGACGGTGATGCGCGCGGATTTATTTAACTCCCCGTTTTGCAACGCCGCCGCAGTTATGCGCTTTATCACCTTTTATGCTTATCGAAGAGCGAGAAAAACAACGGCGCGGCGTGCGGGGATGCGGCTGACAAAGCCCGGCGGGGGCTTCGGAGCTCCGCGCCGCGCATCGCCCTCCGCACCGCGGCCGGGAAGGGGGCGGACGGCGGCGGAGAGTCGCGCTGCTCCCGGCCACGGCGCCCTCGGAGGCGGCACGCGGCCCGAGCCGGCGGGATTAACGGCCCCGCAGTGCCGGAGGCTGC
Source organism: Meleagris gallopavo (assembly GCF_905368555.1). Lineage (NCBI taxonomy): Eukaryota > Metazoa > Chordata > Aves > Galliformes > Phasianidae > Meleagris > Meleagris gallopavo. The sequence continues at coordinate 8,709,604 of NC_139424.1, read as the reverse complement.
GCCGTGCGCGTCCTTTTGGCGGGGAGCGGGGGGAGACGGCGGGGGAAGAAAAACTCGAATAAAGATTAAAAATAACAGCGGGAAAAGGGATAATCCTCGTGATAACGGCGGGGCTGCTCCCCCCACCCGCACACACACACGCACGAAAAAAAAAATCACAACAAGGGACAAAAAAAGGAAAAAAAATAAAGACGGAGAAAAAGTAGCAGGGAGAGAGGAGGAGGAGGAAAGGAGAGGAAAGCGGAGGAGAGAAGAAGAGGGAGGGAGGGAAGGAGGGAGGCCGGCGGGCCGCGCCGCGCCGCGGGGCCGGGGGAGGCGGGCGGGGGCCGGGCGGCGGCGCTGAGTGACAGCCGGGCCCTGGCGGAGCGCGGCGGCCGCGGGGAGGGAGGGAGGAGGGGGGGGCGCGGGCGGCCGCGGCGGGGCCTCACCTGAAAGAGGAACGCGGTCCAGTTGGCCTCCATGGCGGGGGCGTCCCGGCCTCGGCGGGCGGCGGCGGCTCCGGCGGCGGCTCCGGCGGCGCGGCGCCCCCCTCCCTCCTTCCCCCGGGCCCCAGCTACATGGAGCCGACAACAAAGCGGCGGCGGCGGCGGCGGCTCAACATGGCAGCGCCGAGCGGCCGCTTCCGCTAACCTCCGGGCTGCACCACTGCGGCCCAGAGGGGGGAGGCGGCGGCGGCGCGGCCCGGCGGGGCGGTGCGGGCCCGGAGCTCCGCGGCGCCGCCCCCGCCGCTCCCTCGGCTCGGGGCGGGCGGAGGGGCCCGGGGCGGCGCGGCGCGGCGGCGGGCGGGCGGCGGGGCCGGGGCGGCGCGGCGGGCGGGCCGCCCCCCCCCGCGGGGCTGGCAATGGGCCGGTCCCGGGCTGGGGAAGCCGAGGCGAGAGCTGTGGCGAGAGAAGATGGAGGAGCGGGCGCGGTGTCCAGGGCCGCTGCCCCGCCGCCGGCCCCGGGCGGGGGCCCGGCCGCGCCGCCCTCCGCTCCCCTCCCTCCCGCCTTCCTCCCCGCTCTCCCCGCCCGCCGCCCCCGCCCGCGGCGCGGGGAGGGAGCCGGCAGGAGCCGCGGGGGCGGCGGCGGCGGGGGGCGGCTTCGCCCCGCGGGTGCGGGCGGAGGGCGGGCGCGGGGCCGCCCCGGGGATCCCTCGGCGCTCCCGTGCCGCGCCCCGCCGGGAGCCCTGAGCCGCCCCGCCGCCCCCGGGCCTCCCCGCCGGGCCTCGGCTCGGCGCCCCCCGCGCCTCCCAGCAGCGGGCTGCCCGCGTTCGGCGGCGGCTGCGGCGTCCTCCGCGCGGCACCCGAATGCAAATCGAAGCCACAAACAATTAAGCGTACGCTTACCCTCAATTACGTGTTTACACACATCAAGCGCAGCCCCGAGAGCGGCGGGATTGGGGCTCAGCCGCGCTCCGGGGGCACCGCTGCCCCACGGCAATGCCGGGAGCGCACACGTGTGGGTCCGACGCGGCGCTGTGAGGGGCTCGGAGCCACGGCTCTGCTTGTAGGGAAGGGGCTGCGTGTCTGGGAGCCGGGGACACGAGGAACCCGGGTCGATGGCAGCGCTTTCCCTTTCTGCCCGCAGCCCCTCTCTGCCGTTCCCGGGCCCAGCCCTGCACCACCGCACGCAGCCCTTGGCCGCGGGAGCGTCTGTCCCATCACTGCGTGCACAGACACACGCTGATGTTGGTCACCCTTAGTTTTCCGCAGAGCTCGAGTTTTGCGTGCAGGGCTCCATCTGCCTCACCTCACTGATGCTGTCCCGTACTACTTCCCCCGTCGATGGGGAGCCGGGCGCTTCTTTCATTCTGTTGGGCGTTGGATGATCGGTAACACAAAGGACGGGCCCAGCAGCAGATTGGGCAGGCTGGGTTTGCTGCAGCAGCGATGTGCCGGGGCACAAGGGATGTGGAGGGGACCCCAGTGCTGCATGGCGGTGTAAAGGACCGACTGTGTTTCTCCACCTCCCAACCCTATTGTGAAACAGCAGCACTTCTGCTAGCGTCTGTCCTTGCAGCTGTTTCTGCACCTTCAGGTATCTGTCAGTTTTTTCCTCCAAACCCTGGTGTGGGAGCTGAGTGGTAATGCCAAAATCTGTTTGCAATCAAAAGAGTTTTGCAGAGCTCTGTTATGATAAATCCAGGACAGAGCATATAAAGTACTCTGAATGGGCTGCAGGAGCTGGGACAAACACACACACAAGTGAAGGGGGAAGAACACACCAATACCTGGGCTTCAGGAGCCCTGAGCTGAGACAAATGTACAAATGAAGGACTCCTCGGGTCGGTACTGCGGGTGTCCCTCAGCCCAACCCAGGCAGCTCCTGCTAGGGATGCTGTGTCCAAATGGGCACAGGGCAGCTGTCATCTCCTGTCCTGCATTCCTGTCTGCCACAGGGAGAGCCGGGAGAGGAACCCCACCCTTACAGAGAGAGAAATCACTGCTGCTGGCGGCTCTTTTCTTCTGGTTGCTGGGTTATTTTTGTTAACACTTATTAATAGGGCTTTGCGAGAGGGCTCTTTGTGGAGGGCTCACACTCACTTCAATTAAAGGTGAAGGGAACCACCCAAGCGTATCACTGAGTCATCGAAGAAATCCTGATCAGTACATAGGAGGCCAAACTTGAGGTTTTGGTTATTTTTACAGTTAAACAACCAAGAGGGCATAAAGCACCTTCAGAAACAGAAGTGAGGAGAATGTTCAGCACATCCTAAGTTGGAAGAGGAGGGAATGGGGAGTAGCAGCGGGTTCCTCTCGGATGAGTGTGGCTGGGCCCCCTGAGCAGGGGACGGGGAACAGCCCCACACACCTGGGATGTCCCAGAGTCAGGAGAAAGCTGCAGGAAGCAGAGCAGCGCAGAGCAGACGGCCCTAAGGGGAGCGTGAGCTGCAGGAGAGTGTTGGTAAAGGGCAAGCCCATGCCAAACCTGACAAACTTCCCTTTACGCAGAATTATAACTGGAAATATAAAAAGCCACAGTGTTTGAAAACACCTATTTACATTTTCTATGCCCCAAAGCACAATAAACAAAGGATAGATTTGTAAACTCTCTGTCTTAATTAACGCAGCTCCACTTTGGACAAACCCACGCAGCAGGTGACTCGGCGCGCCGCGCTGTTTAACTTGTACCTTCCAGCTGCCTTAGTCACCGAGCTGGGACAGCGATAACATCAGCAGCCACCGCCGCCCGGGTACGCAGCGAACGTGCAGCGGGAATTCCTGGGGCAGCGGGATCCCCCGGCCCACTTAGCGCCCGCCTGAGACAGCTTTCCCTGCCTCTCGGAACAAAACTTTCCCCCTTTCTTCCCGCACGGCACGAGAGGACGGGAGCGCTGCTGCTGACCCGCTCTGCATCCCGCGCCCAGCGCCCTCAGCACCGCCCGCCGCCCGCGCTGCCCAAAGCCGCGCACCGCCGCGGTGCCCCAGGAGCAGAGGGTGCGACAGCCCTCAGCCGGGAGCGCGCCTGTCCCCGGGGCTGGCAGAATGAATAACCGTGGATAACTCGTGAAACCCACAGAGCCGAGCGGCTCCCGGCAGCGTGGCAGCCACGAAGCAGTTAACGACGCGCAGCGTGCGGGCGCCATTAGCTGCCCCGTCCTGTGCTGGTGCGCGGGGATGGTGGAAGTGGATGCTCCCTCCCTCCCCGGGCAGCAATTCCGTGCCGTCCCCTTGCAGCGCCCCGGGTGTCAGCACTCATCGTGGGCTGCGAGACACCAAAGCGCGATCGGCGTTTCCGTTCTCCGTGCCTCTCGCGCTGTTCCGAGGGCGCAGCACGGATCCGAGCCCGGCGCTGCGACCCGCACCGTCCCCAGCCGTGCGCTGGAGCCGCAGCGCTTCCCCAGCCCGTGGCTGCCTGCTGACACGCAGCGCTCCGACTCAGTTCCGTGAGCGTGCGCTTGGATGGCTAAGAATAGAAAATGTTGTCAAATATTTCAGCTTTGGAGGAGCCCCGCTCTGTTTATGCTCTGCTCCTGGGGCGGCACAGCGTGCTTTGAATTTCACAGCTCTGCGCGGCTGAAGAGCCCTCGAGTGTGTCAATAAGCGGGGATGGCGTCACCGAGATCGCTGCCAGGGGCAGTTCCCTTTTGCTGCTTTCCCAACTTCGTGCCTTCTCTATTTGCTCTCCACGCAGCCTCGACTTCCTCTTCAAACAGATCCAGGCAGCTAAAAAGAGATAGCAAAATATGAAACTGGGAAACGCACACTGGATGGTGTGACAACCACTGGTCGCTGTGGGGCTACTGGGTGGCTGCGGGGGGCATCTCCAGCACAGCTACAGGGCACAGCACTGGGAGTCCTGGCATCCCCCAAGAGCTCCCACTATACCGCCTCTGCTGGAGCAGAGCCCAGGGATGGATGGCAGGTGGATGGCCGTCACCGTCACGACACCCGCTGCCATCTCCCACTGTGATTCCTCTGCCATCCTGTGCCCGCCAGCAGCACCGGTGCCGGCACTCTTCAGCCCCAGTGCTTGCTTGGCAGGGAGCTCCCACCACCAACCAGAGTATCCTCTGTGCCTGGCAATTAGTGCATCTGAAAGATCACTCCACTTTTCAAAAGAGGAAAATAGGATGCTGGAAATCAGAGCCAGCCAGCTGAATCACCGCAGCCAGGCACTGTGGCTATCAATGGAGCAGCAGTAAGAAGCTGCTCAGTATGGAGTTTTGTTATGAGTCCTCAGCGGGGATCTCCGTGCTCTCCCACTCTGTTTTCATGTTGTCAGCACCAAACTTCGAGGTGCCCATCCCCATCACAGCGCATCCTGGGCTGCCCTTGAGACTCACCCATTGCCAATGGCTCCCATCTCTACAGTCCCACCAACTCACATCCCTGCAGCCCCGTGAGTGACAGATGCTAACACAGCTTTCCAACGGCAGCACGGTGCTCCCACGCTGTGCCCAGCACGGCCCTGGCTGTGCCTGCAGGCGAGCAGCAGTGCAGCTATGTTTAGCCCTGCGCTGGGGAAGCAGCGTTATCTCTTTCCACCTCCTTGCCCTCAGCTGGGCGCTCACTAATCTCCACTCAGCACCTTGAGCTTGGGGCTGCCCCATGCTGGGAGTGCTGCACAGCCCTGCAGTACTATGTTGCCTATTCCACCGGAGCTTTTCCCACCACACTGCTGCTGCCACATTGCCGTCCCATTCACACTGCTCAGAACCACCACGTCAGCTGCCGGCCTCGCTGCCATCCTTGGCACATTTCACACCCTCACGTTGACCCAGGGAAAGGTTGTAGCAGTGGCACTTCTTAGGGACACCCAGCAGTACGGTGCCAGCAGTGCCACCCACCCACACTGAGCATCAGATCTGCTGCCATCCCTCGGCTCCACACATACACGTGGTGCACAGCACCAGAATTCTTCGTCTCCTGCAGCTCAGAGACCTGGCACCACGCTGGTGCCACGTTTGCTGCTTCCCAGCTCTGCGCTTGATTTGAAACTTCAGGCGGCAGCGAGAGAAGCAATCACACAGCAGCACAGCTCCTCCGCTTCATCACCAGTGACCATTTTTAGTCATAATTCCTTTGGGGCCGAGGGCTGTGCAGAAACATCCGCTCCTGCCCCGCTCCCTTCCCACCATCTGCCTGGCCAGCAGTGCCACGCGGCCGCGCACGTCGGGTCAGCGCCGCACAGAACAGCGCGGCCGTGAACGAGGGAAATCCGAGCAGTAATCCCTGCTCCGACACCGGCAGCCATACAGCCCAGCAGCCGCTGCCTCCTGCCCACCCGCAGCCACGGAGCCGCCCCCGGGCGCTGTGGGCAGCGGGCGCAGCTCCAGCCCCACTCGTGCCGTGCGCCCGCGTTGTTTATTCTCTGCTGTTTGCTTTGAGCGGGACCTGTGCCCGTGCGCGTAGGGGGGTTAATCTCATTTGGCAGTTATGGATTTTCTCAGCGTAATCAATGCTGGCGCATTCGCCTGCTGTGCGCCGTGCCGGGGAGGCTCTGCTGTGCAGAGCGGGGGCACAACCCCAGGCTGAGAGGCGGCTGCTGTGTGCGGGCAGGGATGTACGTGGGGAGACCTCCGCTGGAGGCTGAGCTGCGCAGCAGTGCTGGCCGTGCGAAGTCAGGGCGCGCCGTGCCACCGCTGCTCCTCTGCCTGCAGCTCCTCCACCTGCAGCTCCTGCAGCTGCCTCTCAGGGATGCACACACACACACACACAGAGCAAAAGAAGGCAGATCCACACCCGCTGCAAAGCGGTGCAGAGGAAGTTTTCCCCACTGCTAACGCAGTACCGAAAGTCTCCAGAAGAGCACAGCCCTGCTGTTTGCTGCGAGGAGGACCCCCGGGGCGCAGCACACCGCCGGGCTATGGAACTCGCTCGTTTTGAAATCTCTGCTCTCAGAGGCCACGCGTGCCACCCCAGGGGCAGGAGGTTCCCCGCAGCCTCAGCCCACCCCGTGGTAACACGGCCTGCACTCGCAGCTGTGTGGGGTCACAGCCCCCAGCAACACCCACCCTCATAAGCAATGAAGACTTTCAAATCGTATTATAGCCAAAGCACGAATCTTCAGCTGAGTCACACAAATATGAAACTCACTTACAGGATGAATTAAAGCTATTAGAACACAGAGGTAATTACTCATGTGAACAATGGCCTTTTCAACTCTTTAATGATCACACAAATTAGTGCATAAAATTATGTTAATAGCCCCACAACTGGTTCACAGACACTCAGCCCTCTGGTACGCAGCAGGCTGAGCAGCACAGGATGGGCAAAGCCAACGGGACCTGGCTGTGCCTCCGGCCCTGCTCCTGCTGCATCCCAATGGAGCCCTTCTCCATGCCGGGCAATGGCCACGTGCTGCACAGCAGCTGCATGAAGGCAGCACAAAGCACGACCGGAGCAGCTGCGCACGGAGCACTGCAGCCTGAGCCCCTGCTGCCCTCGTGCACATAGGAAAGACTTCAGGGAAGGGTCCTTACTTAGGAACTGCATGGAATCCCATCTGTTATTCATTCAGCTTTCTACCTGAAATTGTTTTAAATGCAATTTAAGAGAAATTGCTCTTCCTCGTGCAAAGGCAACGGGGAATACTTTGCACTCGAGGGGGGAAGTTGGACTCTCACCAAAGCTGCAGCTACTCCTGGCAGAACCAGGAATTGTTAGGACTGTGCTGTGGAAGGAGAAGCCAGCTGCTGCAGGTGGGGCAGAGCCCTGGAGCCCTGACTGCCGCTACCAGAGTGAGGAGGGAGGGAGGCTCTGCTGCTCTAAAGCAGAAGTTTCTGTTAAAAAAAAAAAAAATATATATATAGATAGATAGCAACCAACCAACAAAAAACCCCAAACTGCGGTTTGTAGGAGAAACCACAAGCTTTCTACCCATTTCTATTTTGGTGCTAATGTTGGGTTTATTATCAACCCAACGCTTATTATCAACGCTATCGGCGTCGCGCGCAGTTGAGGACGACAGACCCCTCCCTCCCTCCCTGCACAGCACACAATGGGCGCAGTATGGGCTCGCTGTTTGCTGCCAGCTGCGGGGCCCAGGGTGAAACAGAGCGGCCACACATCCCCCGGGCCAACAATTGCCCTCAGTGTACCAACAGAGCGGCGCTTTGGCATCACACGGCCGCCTGCAAAGCGCACCAGCAGGTAGCTGCCTCCAGCTCGGCAGCAGTAGGATGCACGGGGCCGTACCCACCTGCAGCACGGGAGTGCTGCAGCCCTGAAGCACTGCTGCTCCCACCCGTGCCTCGGCACACCGACACCAGCGCGCTCTCACCCCCCTCGGGAGCAGCAGCCTTGCAGAGCCCTACTAGTGCTGCGAACCACTTGAGATGACCATAGCAGCAGCCGATCCCGCAGGATTTGCAGCCCACATGTCTGAGGCGCACACAGATGGAGCAGCTGCCGATCAGAGCCCTCAGCACGCAGCTCTGCTCTCACCTGGCAGCGCTCTGGAGAGCCTGGGGGAGCCGGCCGGGCACCTGAAAGCCTTCTCACACCTCTGCCATTACAGCCTGCGCGGGTACTTCCCACATCCCAAAGTCAGCCAAACACCCCTTCATTTAGCACTACAGCACACTAATTAGCTACATATTAGCTTGCTGAGAACCACTGACTTGGGTTGCACTGCTTGGCTCAGCATTGGTTCCTGTACCACAATCACAGGACTGTATCCCCCTTCTCAAGGTCCCAACTCCTCTCCTGAGCAGTTTGCTTTCTTTCCAGCCCTTACGCATTCACAGCAGCCCCTTCCAGTTAAACCAAACCCTCCAAGGTTTAATTCTGCAATACAAAAGGTTTTGCTTCCCTTGCTGTACAACTGTTCCAGGTTCCCCTTTCCTGAACACAGGTGACAGAACAGATTGAATTCCCATGAGGGTTTGGGTCTGGGGCCAACCTTCCTTGCTCTGACAGCACAGAGTGCTCCCCTCCCTCCCTTCCCACAGCCTAACCCTCCTGGCAAGAGGCAGCACACCTCTGTGCACTCCCAGATCACCTCTCATCTCTGCTGCTCCACTCCCTCCTCTCCCCAAAAAGCAACTGTATCTCAAAAAAAAGAGCATCTCACACACACCTCTGGCAGCGTAGTACTTCTGCATGGATGCAACATCCTGTACCAAACTCACCATACGCAGCAAGCTGTACAGGTTACACACTGCAGCATGCAGCTTCCCAGCCCAAAGCTGCTCATCTCACCCTGAATGCGTTTCTGTGCTCCTACCTGGAAATACAGCATGCCTCTGCCCTGCCCTGCCCTGCCCAGCCACCAGCCAGCCATTCCTGCACACACACACACAGCAGCATCCTGTCTGAGCACCAGCCTGACCGCTGCCACAGCAGCACACTCAGACACTGGCAGACAACTGCACATCCTATGGAAAGTTTTCCTGCTCGCTCAGCGTTAACACTTGAATTCCTCGTGAACTGAACTCAGTAAGTTCAGTATTACCTCATCAGGAAACCGAAGGAACATCCACATCCTTCATGCTAGATGTGCCTCCTGCACGCAGTCTCCAAGTCTGCCAGTACTGGAGAAGCCAGGTGTGGGGACACAGCCTGCAGTGTCTGAGCAGTTTCTGAGGAAGGCAGGGGGGAATGCTGGGCCTGGCTGATCTCACACTTCTCTTGCACAATCACTCCAGTTGTTATCATTACCAGAAGTAAAGCACCTTTTGTTAGCGGTTAGAACTCTTTCTTCTTTTCCCCTAACTAATAAATTCCATCCGTGTCCCACAGGGCACCCGTTCCTTCATGCAGGAGCTCCAACGCCGGCGCTTCCTGCGGAACAGCAGATCGTTGTTGAACACAAGAGCCTTTTGTCTGCTAATGTGAACAATGCTGCAGCTCCTGTGGTAAGCAGACTTTAATCAGCAAATGATGACAGCCATGCGTGATTTTTAAAAAATTTTATTTGTCAAAGAAAAAAAAAATGCAATAGCCAATTGAAAGCCTACTTAAACTCCAATTTTTGACTTTAAATTTAGAGAAATGACTTTTTTTTTTTGTTTAAACAAACCCCCCTTTTTCCCATTTAACGTTTACCATCTACTCGTGCTGAATCCTTCCAAGGAGATTGCTCCAGCGTACCTCTCCAGGTCCTCGCTTTGCTCCTTTTACCAAAAAATGAAAAATTCCATCGTGCATCATAAGGGCTCCAATCGTCAAAAATAGGAAAGAAAAATCTTTGGAATAGCCAATTGAGTTGAATAAAAAATCCACACGAATGCGGTTTGGTTGGGGCAGGAATCCACTCCTACGTTCCTGGTAATCTGATCCCGCTCCATGAATCCTTGCCATTCAGCCTCCCTATCCTATCCACATTATGATTTGAATCCAATGATCCAGCTCCAAGGATTGGGATCCAGTGAGCCCTCTCCAATCCAAACCTTTATAACCAGCAAAACCAAAAAAGAGGAGGCAAAAAGTTAGATACTGCAATGAAAAAATAGGATTCTGGGGAATGATCAGTTATGTTTGCCATCAATTAATACAGATGTACATTAATAACTATCAATTCCCCAAAACAAGCTTCTGAATGGTGATGCTATTTTTTTTTTTTTTTAAGAAATGTTAATTATTTGGAGGAAACACTGTAATATTTACATATGTCAACTGAAAATGCCAACATACTCATTGCTTGTACGGTGGTGTGCTACAGGTTTTGTGGTTGCAAAAAATGTTTATGAAATTGGAAAAGTTTACTGCTAAAGCTATCCGCCTACTGCACGTCTAAGCTACAGCTAGCACCCCTAGCTGGAAGGTAACAAAGTTAACTAACTGCAGTTTTCAAGCATACCGGTGAGTCAAATCTGAATTAGTCTGGGGGAAGGGCTGACAAACTATTCCCAACTAGGTTCTCTTATTTTTTTTTCTTTCATTCTGATACTTTAAAAAAATGAAATAGCAACGCTGTATCAGTCACACAGAGGACATGCAGATTTTAGCAGTATTGATATTATACTCGGATTTAAAGATACCCTTGATCTGCAAGTGTAGAAGTACTACGGAACATTAACACTTGTAACCAAATGCTGCACGACAAAGTAAACCAATACTCCCACCCCTGTCCCGGTTTACTCCTTTAAAAAAAAAAACTAGAATGGAATAAGGATTTACAACAGCAAGTACTGAGCCACAATTGCCAAGAGGGTTTTAAAGAGAAGAGCAATTGTAGCCTGCAGTGACCAAGAGGTGCCTGAAGAAGTGACACGCAGGCGCACGTTCTCAATTCACCTGTCTCAGTATAAGGTCAATACTGCCAAGTTCATCTGTGACAATAGCACTTGGAGTCATACCATTGCCTCCATTATTGATCTGATCCTCCTCAATCCTCCTTTTGACAATCCTAAAATGATTGACATGTGCTCCACAATCCTTTAATCCAAAGCATTCTTAATCCATCTCTTCAGATATGTCTACAGAAAGACACACGAAAAGGCAAGATAAAATATAAGATCCCCCAGAAGAGACAAGTTAGCCACAAACATCCCAACATCCCCAGCTCGCATAAACCATAGCTGAACACTGAGACATTTACACAGCAATACCACAGTTTGAAGAATGGTGGTATTTAACTATAACTAAATTGAAACAATCCTGACTGACATCAATTAAAATACAGTTTACCAAAGACATGAGGGGAATGTTGTTGTTACGGAGCAAATACTCACTAGGGATTTTACACAAGAATGCAATTCAACACTTCAGCCGATTTGAATAAAACAGTTTGAATTAAAAAAAAAAAAATTGAAAGACTGTACTGAGTAAAGGAAAACTGTGTACAACATGGGGTTCTACAAAAAGATCAGAGCTAGTGATCGCTTATGTACGAGATCGGGATCTGCTGTGGCGGGGAGAGTAGCGTGGAGATCCTCTGCTTCTTCGTGGGGAATAACTGCGGCTTCTGCTGTTGCTTCGACTACGGCTTCTGCTACGACTACGGCTGCGTGACCGAGATCTTCCATAGCTTGGACTTCTTGGACCATCAACTTTAACACGGATGTAGGCAGTTTCTCCCTATTGAATAGACAGAACTTTCGATTGAAAGGTCTAAGCTTCAGGGCCATCGTTTTAGGCATGCTGACAGACTGCAGATATCGTTTACTAAAGCACAGAAATAGACATCAAACCCTTAATAAAGTCTATTCTGTGAGGAACTGACAGCAGACTCAGTTTAGCTGCTTTGTGTATTAACGCAACGAACACCACACGTTCCTTACCTTCACATCCTACTGTTAAGCCCTTTGTATCCAATTCTGGCCAAAACCAAGAAAGGGTGAAACCTACCTCATGAGATCTAAACTTAGTGTTATCCAGCTTTCGCACAGCGTAGGTCATATCTTCCTTCCGTACAAACTCCACGACACCAGTGCCATCTCGGAAAACATCAGCATAACATACATCACCTGCTTCACGCATGTGATCCTTTAAATCCTGCCAACTTCCACTTGGAGGCAGCCCTGGATAAAAAGCAACACCCGGCTTTAAAACCCGATCGCACGGGCCTCTCCTGCGGGGAGGACGGCGTCAGGAGGGCGAGAGCCACCCCGCGGCCCGCAGGACCGTTCGGCCGAGCGCGGCCCGCGGCACCCGGCGCCCCTCCCGAGAAAAGCGGAGCCGCGTCGCACCCCGCGCGCGGCGGCCGGAAGGACCCGGAGGCAGAGAGCCGTGACTCACCCGATACGATCACTCTGTACTCCGATCGCCGGGACGGGGGGCCGTACCTGCCCCGCGGGGCTCCGCCCCCTCCGCCGCCGCCGCCTCCTCTGCCGGTGCCCCGGCCGCTGCGAGGGAACTCCACGCGGAGGCGATACCCATCGTAATCGTAACCGTCCCGCCCGTAGACGGCGTCCTCCGCGTCCCTGCGGGTCGGGACGGGACGGGCGGTGAGCGCGGCCGCGCCCTGCCACGCGCCGCCCCCCGCAGCGCCTTTGTTCCATTCCCCGCGGCCCCACCCCGCCTCCACCGCCCCCCGCGCCGGGCCCGCAGCGCAGCTCAGCGCGGCGCAGCGCCGGGGGGGGGCGGGCGGCGCCGCGCCGAAGGCCGCTCCCGTCCCCCGCCGAAAGGCCGCGCGGGGGCTCACCTGGGGTCCTCGAACTCCACGAAGGCGAAGGGCGGCCCGCCGCGGCGGTTCTTCAGGTCGATGTCGCGGATGGCGCCGTATTTGTAGAAGACGTCCTCGATGTCCTTGGTGCGGATGTCGGGGGGCAGGTTGCCCACGTAGATGCGGCAGTCGTTATTGCCGGCTGGGCCGCGGATCACGCCCCCTCCGGACATGCCGAGGTCGGCAATGGCTGCGGCGGTGCGGGGCCGGTGCGCGGAGCGCGGGCGGGCGGGCGGGCGCGGGGCCGGGCCGGGCAGACGGGAGCGCACACGCCGCCTCCCCCAACCGCCGCTTCAAAATGGCGACCGCGGCTCCCCTCGCGCTCGCAGCGCGCGCAGCGATCTCACCCCGCGGCGCGGCGCCGCCCACGGCGGCCACTCGAATGCGGAGATTCGTCTCCCGCCGCGCTCTCGCCGTCGCGCATGCGCGGCGCTGCGGAAAAGTAGTTCCTCTCTTCTGTCTTTCGCCTCCGAGGCTCCGCCAAAGAGGTTGGGGCCGCGCGAGGGGCGCCGCTCCCGCCCGCGGGGACGGGACGAACTAGGTTCTCCTTCGGAAAGCTCCGCCGTCCGCCACGGGAGCGCGGCGCTTTTTCCCCGCCGCCGTTTTCGGGGCGCCGAGCCGTGTGACGTCACGTCCGGTGCGGCGCTAGTGCCAAGAAGGCCCGGCCGGGGCTGGGGGTGTCCCACAGTGCGCTGCGGCGGCGGGGGCTCTTGGCGCCAAGGCGCGGGGCGTGGCTCGGCCCACAATGCACTGCGGGGCGACGCGGGCTGTGCGCAACGCTGGCCGAAGTCGGGCCCGTTACGTCGCGTCCTTTTCCTGGCCGTTCCCGCCCCGTTCCGCGGCCGCCCGGATGGCTGCGGCCCGGCCTCTCCCGTGTCAGCGCCCTTGGGAAGGGAGGAGCCGCTCCCCGGCCTCTCAGCGGACGAAGCGCGAAGGCGGTCGGGACGGGCTCGACCGCGCGGAGGCAAAATGGCCGCCCGAGGGCACGGAGCGGCGTCACCTCCCGCCTCCGGGCGCCGCTGCGGGGCTCCCCGGGCACAGCGCGGCACGGCACGGCCGCCAGGCTGCCTTCGGTCAGCAGTGCGGCTTCGGGAATCCAAATAAAGGACAAACCGAACGTCAGTGCCCGTTCGTGTCTGCGTCAGTGAATAAAACAAAAGTGCAAAAACCGGGGATGGGAAATGGAAGCGGAATTGTGTGTAACGATGGGCGCTTTGTAACGGCGGTGTGAGCAGAGCCGTCAGGGAAATAACGGCCCGCTGTGTTTGTTTTCTCTATGAGATTGGAATGACTATGAAGGCACTAAAACACCGGGATGTTATCCTTGTTAGTCACACATCCCTGACGTTTCTTCAGGCAGCAGATGTAATTTTTAACATAAATTGCTTTTAGCTAATGAGGCTGCAATTAGATGAGCCAAGCTTTGGTTTAAAAACAAGCATTCTTTTGGCCGGCAGCTCCTCCCTGGTGACAGGGAATTCAAACATCCTCTTTTTTCTTTTTTTTCTCTTTTTTTTTTTTAATACAGCATAAAGCCTTTGCCCGGCTCAAGAGGGCAGAGCGTTCCCCGCTCCGTTGGCTCACGCTTGGCTTCCTGGAGATCGCGCTTTGCTTTTGCAGAGGTGGCAATGCGTTGTGAGGTCAGATGTGGCACTGGGGCACACAGTGGTTGCCTGCCTGCAGCCTGGCTGGCTCTGCCAGCAGCAGCGCTGAGCCCGCCTGGTGCTGGAGGGCTGAATCACAGCACCACAGAGATGGGGAAACGCAGCAAGTCAGCGTGGAGAAAATCCCTTGTGCTCCTGATTAATGAAGGGATTTTGAGAAATGTCCTAGCGCTTAGTAGTGGCTGTCATGCTTACTTCATTTTCATATGTTAATTAAAAGTGCGTCTTCCTCCAGCAAACGGCGATCCTCATGGCATTAGAAAACGTTTCACAGTGAAAACATTCTCACTATGAAGTTATAATGCGCTTGATTATTATCAGTGCCTTTCATTTCCCTTTCTGTGGGTTAAAGTGCAGTAGTGTCCTCTGCTCTAATGGTTTCTGACATTGGTGATATCTGTGCTGGATTGCTGGTGGTTTAAAAACTGCTATTAATCACAGAAAGATGTGATGAGCAAAGCCCATCATCAGAAGCGGTGCTTTACCCAAATACAACTCCTGGTTCCTGGGGATTTCCTGCATCTTCAAGGAGTTTTAATGGTTTCACTGTTCTCTTGAAACCAGAGAGTGAACTGGTTGAAAGACCCCAACCACGCTCTTCGCATATATGGACAAGGCTCCATCCTATGCCTGGGAATGACTCTTAATAAACTGTGGAAGTTATTCTTAAAGGCATCATAAGATAATGGTGAATCTGCCTGGTCTGCTAAAACCCACCACACAATTTCTTTTGTGTGTTAATAGTCCTTATAACTACTTTAAATGATAGCTTTAATTACTTTAATGAAGTGTCTCTTCATAGAATTATTGAATGTTTTCTTTCTCATTACCTTTTTTAGCTCCGTGTTATCAGCGGAGCACTTAAAGCATTTGGATAAGCTGCAGAATGTTTGGTTGCTTTTTCAGAACTGCTTTTGGCTTTCTGAAAAAATGTATTTGTGGAGAATCATTAAACATTAATTACGTAGAAAATAAATTACTAGGTAAGAAATGACAAATAGTTGGAAAAAAAAATCAAATAAACCAAAAATGTCAACCAGCTGCTGTAAAATGACGGGCTTCTGTTCTCACAGTGGAGAACAGAGCTTTCAAGCAGAGAATCGATCAGCAAAGCAAACATGAACCAAGTCACCCAGCTCCTCTGGGTGGAGCTGTGCCGGGGCTCAGCCTGCCGTGCTCCCACTGCCTGCTCTCGGCTTCTCACATTGCAAATGAAGCCCAGCAGGTTTGGTTTGGCCCTCACTGGCATCCTCACAGCTTTCCTTCTCCCCTCTTCTTTTCCCACGCTGTTAAGCAGCCCTCGCTCTGCTCAGACAGCCATGTGATGCCACAGATGGCTCTTGGCGTGAAGACACAGCAGTGAGCTCATTATTCACTTTTACTGATGATGAAACAGAAGCATTGGAGGAGTGGCGGCTTTCCCAGGGCTGGGATGAGAGAACTGCTCCTAAAGTGCTGCAGAATTGGGCAGGGATTAATCCTGTCACGCTGCATTGCAAAATAACAACCCCTAAAGCCCTGTTTGGGATTGTTTGGGAGAAAAGGGCTGTTTTTAAACAGTGCTGTGAGCTGGAACAGTTATTGTAGAACTGAGTTGTCCAAACTTCCTGATCCGTGACAATGGTTCCGGGGAACTGGGTTCATTGGCAGATCAGCAGTGACACAAAACTGCACAGACTGTCTCTGCAGCTCTACATGTTGAGCCAGAGGTGTCTGAGAGGCACCATGCCATGCATTTACTTGTGCAGAAAAGATACCAAACTGCAACTTGTGACTTTTTTCAGAGAAACTCTGAGTGTAGCAACAGGACAATGAAAGTCAGCAAGGTGGGAAATGTTTCCCGTAAAGGGCAGAGTGGCACAGCTCCTTATTTATTTAGATTTATGCATAAGCCACAAGATTTGATGTGCACTTGCTGTGGCTTGTCCCGATGCACACCTTGGCTGTGCAAATTCTACCTGGAAGCCAACCCGGGTGAAAAACACGGATGGAGGGCAGGGTTAGGAAAGCCGCCAGAAGAGCAGGCAGAGATGCAGCCCCTGTGCGTTGAGACCAGGGTCATAACAAAGTCATGAATGCGACTTAAAAGGTGATGGAAGTTATTTGCTAAGAGTTAGGCTGAGCATGCCTGCAGGGCACACGGGGCGAAGGGTCACAGTACTGCCATGGGGCACTGCCCATGCTCTGTTGCTGCTCCCACACGTGATGCCTGTAGCCGAGCTAACAGCACGAGGATGATGAGTTGGGAGAGATGCTTGGGTTTTAGAAATCCTGGAACACTGATCATAATAACACCTACACCCCCGAAGCTATTAAATACGACTTACTCAGAAGAGCCGTGACTGTAACATCTCTATTTGTCTTGCTAGCAACAATTAAAAGCTCATTAACAAAATGAGGATTTGGTGGGATATGTGCTGCCTTGTTGTCATGTTGCCATGACTTCAAGGTGAGGTTCCCTTCGGTTCCTCACCATGTGGGTGGAACTGAGCCCAGAGTCCCTGGTGAGCCCCAAGCTGCTGTGGCAGTTGCTGTCCCTGTGGTCCCTGCTGGGCACTCCTACTGTGCTGCCGGGTGCTCTGGAGGACGAGAAACAGAAACACTGGTAATGAACACAAAACACAAGCTCTCTCCTTCCTGCCAAGGAATGAGTAAACAAAAGGCACAGCCATCTCCTGGGTGCTCATTTCAGCGTCTGTCTGTCCAGCAGGGACACGAGGTCCATGCGTACCAATGTCCTCTTGATTGTGCCTCCCTCAGGTGTGTGAGTAGATCTGAGGCTTTTTGCTCTCCAAAAATAGCCCCAATTTGCCAGGCCTCAGTGGTTTGTAAAGGAGGTTTTCCATTAGTGTTCAATCAGACTGCAGGCAGCAGTGATGTCTGTGCTGTGTTCTGCCCGGGGTGTTCAGGCAGGATGTGACCCCACGTGAATGTAGTTCTGGTGATTTCTTTTTATATAAGCTGTAGGAAAAGTGTATCCAGAGCAGCTACCTTACATAGCAATTCCTTATGTTGTTTCCCAGGCAGTACATTACCATTTTGTTCTCTGAAATGCCAGACATGGGCAGGCAGGAGAGGTGCAGGGGACTCCGGGAGAGCTGAGCTGCAAAGGCATGGGGCCCAGCTCACCAGGTCAGCAGATGGATTTGTTTCCTTTTGCATGGGGCTGTGCACCTCACTGCAGTGCTATTTCCATTATGGACTCTGTGTCCGCAGCAAAGGGAATAAACCAGCCAATGCATGCTGCTGGCCCTTGGGGGAAACATAAAGCAGCAGTTCGGTACACTTTTGTTTTCTTTGAGAGCATAAAAGATGTCAGAAAGTATTTGTTTTCCCCCAGGACTTTTTTTTTTCTTCTTCTTTTTTATTCACCTTTTTCTTCTTCCTCTCCCACTGAGCAGAGCAGCCATGCACTGTGACCACTTGTCTGCTGGAAGCAAACATGAACCAAATGCTGTGCCATGCCAGGGCTGATGGACAGAAATCTGTGCCCTTTCCTTGCCATGAACTCCATCTCAGCACCTCCAAACCACAGCAGAGTGATGCTCTGTGGCCTAGGGAGCACAGCCAGACCCTGCCTCAGAACAGGCACTGCATGGGCTGCACTGAGGGGAGAGGGTGAGGATGGACAGCATGGGATCCAGAAGCAGTAAATTACACAAAGTCGAGTTTTCTTCCTGTCTCTTCAGTACTTCTATTAGATAAAGCTGCCTTTTGTTTGGACAAAAGTGCTGAAGTGCTTCCAAAAGCTCCTCTGGGTTTCGGAGCTGGTTTTACCGGCCACAGAAGGCGATGTTCAGGTGCCCTTCTCGTGCAGGGCATTACTGTCTGCACAAAGAGCCACATCGCTGATAGCAAAGCCCAAATGTCACATGCATCCCACCAGAAGAGCTGCCTTGCCCTCTTGCTGGAGATGCAAGCAGGATTTCAGCATCCTGTTTCAAAATAAATCACAGTTGCCTTCAGATATGCTGGCATATCCCAGGATGTGGGGCTGCTCTTGCTGAGGCTGGCTGGGGCAGCGCTAGTGGCCCCCCCTGCACCTGGGCCGAGCAGCCTGGAGCATCTCTCTAATTAAAACCAAATCCCTCATGGGCTCTTACACCCAGAGATGTATTACAGGCTTAAGGGACGCATAAAATGTGTATTTATTGATTGGGCCAAGTATTGTAGATCCTTCTGCAAAATGAACTGAGAGCATCAGTATGATTGACCAGGGAGGGCAGCTGTGTCAGTATAGCATCAAGAATAGTGATTCCAGATTCCATTATTTTCCCTCTTTTTCCTTCACTCAGTTAGGGAACTGCTAGAGCCTAAGTAAAGCACAGAAGTGGTGCTGACCTACATCACAGACCTGCATTTGGAACACCGTGCATCCTTGCTGTGCTGGAGTGAGTTCTGCATCGTCTGAGGGCAGCAGCTCTGTTCTGTGCCCCAGGAGCTCAATAGGAGGGCTGGGGGTTCCTGGCCAGGCTCTGGGTGCATCATTGCTGATGGAAGCCTGCAGGGCATAAATTACAGGGTTGCTGCAATCCTGCATGAGCACCCAAATAGCTCACTCTGAGCTAGCTCACTCACCCAATTACTTTATTAATGAGTGTCCAATTAGCCAGGTGCAAGTGGCCAGCAATGTCTGCATGAACATCCTGTTTAGGCATGAGTGCCTGACAGATGCACATATGAGATCCCCATTGGTGAATGCAGAGCACCCAATGTTTTCTGTGTGAGCACCCAGAGTCTCCGTGTAGGAGCACTTGCTTCATTCAGGAAGATGCCTGAGTGCCAAACAGTGCCCATGTGAGCAGCCAGAGGGCTCTTGTTTGTGCACTTGGTGGACTTACACAGTCACAACTGGCTCCTGCACAAGTGCAGGATCAGCCCATGCATGAATGCTTGGTTTCTGCATGCATGAATGCCTAATTACTGCCCACATGAGCACCCAATCAATGCATGAATGAGCACCCAAGTATTTTGCACAAGTGCCCAGTTACTTTGCATATTAACGCCCATTTAGTGCATGCATGACTGTTCACTTAATTCATGCATGAACACTCAACTTGCATGTGAGCCTGCTGTGTGTTCCCTGAGTGGGGACACTCCTGTGGGCTGCGACCACGGAAGGATGAGGAGAGAGCAATGTGTGGCACATGGCTCTGAAACAACTTTTTCCTTTGGTGTTTAAGGCCCTTCTAAGCCTGCCTTTCACCTGTGAGGAGAACAGACCAGAGGGAGGTCCCAGCCTGTTTCTTGCCTGGGATGCTGGAGCTGCCCTCGTCCTGCTGCAGTGTACATACAGGCACTAATTGCATTCCTGTGCTAACGTGACCCTGCCCAGATTCCAGATAGGTATTTTTGTTTATGGATCCTGCATGAATTGCACACCACAAGTCACTTGCAAAAACTTGTAGCAAGCAGATGACCTGAATACATATTAATAAGCCTCACAAGCCATTTAGTATTAAAGAGTTTTCTGTCATGCTTGTGGGATTGCAGGCAACACACTACCTTGTGGAAAGCAATGTTTAGACAAAAAGCCATCTACAGCTCATCATATTTTTAAGACCATTTACCTTAGAGATATGCCTGTACATGTCCTTTGCTACAGGACAGATGGGGGGGACCAAGGGAGGGTTGTAGGAGCGACGGCTCTGTCACACTGCAGCTGTGCAGGCAGCCCTGCGAGCCTCAGCAGAAACCAGATGTGGGGCATAAACTGCTCAGCAGCATCCCTGACACTAGCACTTTGTTTCTGTGCAGGTGCTTTGCAGCTTGTCCCTTTGAGGAGGTCTGAGATGCTGGGCCCTTTGCTTGAGGTACCAGTCCCAGAAGGAAGATTATCTGTGATTGCAATGTCTCCAGACCAGGAAAGCCATCACAACAGCCCTGCTGGGATATTTGTGCTCTGACCACAGCAGACAGCTCTTGGCAGAGGGGCTTTGTGCTGATACAATGAATGGCCAAATGTCCCTCGTATGCACTGCCATGGTGCCATCAGGATGCTAGGGGTATCACTGCCATGCCACATCCCCGAGCCACGAGAGAGCTGGGAGATGAGTTAAAAAAAGAAGCTGCTCTTCCGCTGCTGCTGTTTTTATTGATGATTATTGGCAAACAGAACAGCTGATGGCAGACTCTGGAAATGAGCAGGTAAAGGAGGCACGATGGAGGAAGGAAGACAGAAGGAGTTACTGCAGGGAGAGAAGATAAAGGCAATGCTTGTACAGTTGTCTCTGTAGATGTGTGGTTTCACTGCAGATATTTCCCTGGCTTCAGGACAGAGACCCAGGCAGAAAGGCCATTCCTGAGAACAGAGGAGCCAAGCCACGGCTGGGGCTGGAAATGTGCCTGGTCAGGAAGCGCCTGGCCGCAGCGCAGAGCTGGACTGGCGGATGAGCACAGCCTTAGATGGCAAGCAGCTCTGCACAGCCAGGCCCTTTTCATCTCTCTGAAGTGCCTTATATAGTGCACCCAGAGCAATTTATAAATAAATGTTTTTTGTCACGATTTAGGAACGCATCTCCCACTTGAATCACTTCCTCCTGTGCAGGCCATGCTCCTTTCCGTGTACAGAAGCACCCAGCCCACAGAGCCAGTGCTGCACTGCTACTGGCCAGGCTGTAGGCAGCTCCTGCTCCTGGTTCGAGGTCCGGGGCTCCTGCTGTACAGGGCAGGCACAGTTCAGCAGCCATTTCCAGTCTTAAGATCTGCTTTGCCCCCATCATCTGCCCTAGCCTCAGTTCAGGATTAACATTATGTTAAACTGCAGCTACCTCGACTTTGTGGCGGTCATTAATGCACACGAGGATTAAGCAGATATGTCAGTAGGAGGGGCGGGAATGGAGAGCTGACTCTTACAGAAGCTCAGAACCCTCCCTAGTAACGAAGCTCCTTCACTTAGCAAGGGGTGCTGCAGCAGTACGGACCGGGAAACCCAGCTCCGCTGAGCCACAGCAGCAGGACCAGGCTGGGCGCACGGCGAGCTTCTGTAAACACGGTTTGGGAGCGTCGAGCCCCAATGCCGGGGATGGGAGCCGGCGCAGCCCGCTCTGCGGTGTGGCAGCGGGAACACCTTCCTGCCCGGCTCTCCTTCGGGCAGTTCCTCGGCACCTGTGCCGGCTGAGAGGGAACAACCAGAATCAGGGCTGGCGGGCTGCCATCCCGGCACACCGGGCACCCCGAGGACAGCCGTACGCTCACA
Organism: Meleagris gallopavo; assembly: GCF_905368555.1. Lineage (NCBI taxonomy): Eukaryota > Metazoa > Chordata > Aves > Galliformes > Phasianidae > Meleagris > Meleagris gallopavo. The sequence continues at coordinate 8,688,211 of NC_139424.1, read as the reverse complement.
GCGCGTTGATGGAGGGCGCTTTTAGTCCTGTCACCAGAGGACACCCGCATCTTCCTGAGAACGCGGAGCAGAAGGCCCATGGAGCCCCAGGCCGGCCCCGCCGACGTGCGCCGGGTCTCTGCGCCCAGCGACAGCCCTCCGCCGAACAAGGCGTCCCTCCCGGGGCGTGACGGACCCCCGGCGAGATGCGGGTGCCCCTGCAAGCAGTTAAGATCCAGGGAAGCCCAGCGCGGGCGGTACGGCCCGGCTCCGCCCCTCACGCTGAGGGGACGGCACCACCCCGCCCCCGGCACCGCCCCGCCCCGCGCGCGCCGCGCGGCATTGTGGGATGAAACAGGATGTAGGCAGAGCAGCGCGGGCGGACGGGCCGGGCCGGCGGGCAGCGCTGCGGAGCAGCCAATAGGCGCGCGGCGTGGCGCGAGGCGCAGCCAATGAGGGCGCGGCGGTCCGCGCGCCGCAGCGGGCGGGGCGGTATTTGAGCGCGGCGCGGCGGCGCGGCGCAGAGCGCTCGGCGCGGCGCAGGGAGCGGAGCGGAACGGGCAGAGAGAGGCGAGCGGGTCCGGGCCTCCTCCCACCTCCTCCTTGGTGCCGTGCCTCGCTCTCCCCGGTTGGCCCTGTCACTGTGAAGGTGAGCGGCGCCCCGCTGGGCTGGGGCTGGGGCTGCGGGAAACGCCGCGCCTCGCCCGGTACCGCCCGGTCCATGCGTACGGCGGGGCGGGTCGCGGCTCCGGGCGGCTCCGTCCGATTATCCGAGGCCGCCCCGCCCCGGCGGCTCCTGCCGGCCTCGCTCCGCGCAAGGTCACCGCCGCCCCCGGGGCTCCCCCCGGTGAAGGTCACGCGGTGCCTTGGCCTGCGCTCGGCTCGGGAGGCCGCGGGGCCGCCTCTCGCTGGGAAAGGGCCGCGCCTCGCCCAGGGTTGCTTCTGCAGGGCTGGGAGCCGTGCCTCGTCCTGCCGCCCTGTCGGGAGTGCTTTGGGTACCGGCCTGGGCCTGATCCCCGTCCCGAAGCCTCAACCTGCCCTGGTCTGCTTCTCCCTGAAGACGCGACCTGGAGGGGTGGCTCTCAGAGCTGTGCCGTTACGCCTTCCCAGGGCCCGTCCTGCCCCGCCAGGCGCCGGGCTTTGCATTTCCTCACAAAGAGAGCTGCATGTGGGTGCAAGGCCCCGAGGGCCAGCTGTGCCTTAAGGCTGAGACGTGGCCTCGTGCAGTTGGGCTGCTGTGCAGGAAGGATGCCCATGTCACACCCGGGGAGGGAGCTGAAGCCCAGACTGTCTCTGGGTGCTCAGGTGGGTGTGTGGGGAGGGGTCTGGCTTCTAGCACTGCCATGACTGGCTTTGGGAGGCTGCTGTGCCTGGAGCAGTGGTACAGGAGAGGGCAGGCTGGCCCTGCAGCTCTTCTGAAGGATGGTGGGCTCTTACTCTGGTGCTGTTGGCCGTTGAAGGCACCATTCTGTACTGAGATGTTCCTTGCCAGAATGATGGGGACAGAAGGTACTTTTTGCAGGTCGCTTGATGTCTGCTTATGTAATGGCAGATGTCCTCTGAACTCCGTGTGTTGCAGATGTATGAAGGCCAGGTGTTCCTCAAAGAGGTTTTCCTGGGAGAATATCCATGAGTGAATCTCTGTGTCACTTTTCCTGTGGGGTGGACCTGCAGAAGGCTCTTCCGAGGGGTTGCTAACCCCCTGGATGAGTCCATATTTGCAGGCTGTTAGCTTGGTTCTTCTGAGTCAAGTCTTGCCCTGTCAGGATTTCTAGGCCCCATGCTAGAGCCTGCTGGCTCAAACCGCAGCAGAGAGGGGAACAAACTGTCTGCAAGTGGCTTTTCCAGAGCAGTGATAGAGGCGTGTACTCTGTTGCTGTCTGAGCTCAGTTCCTGTCGTTCCTCGTGGTGCTTTTAGGGTATGTCAATAGCAGTGCTCTTTTAAGCACCACATCTACATAGTATAAATTAAGTTTGCAGTAGAAGACTTCAAGTGCAGACAGAGTAAAGAATTGAAGTATTTTAATTGTACGGCTGCAATTATGTAACTGGATTCTCTTTCTCTCTGGGTAGCAGGCTACTTTAATTGCTGTAACAAAGCTACTCCTTCAGTTTTCTGGGAGTGTTCCAGGAAGCGATCATTGCAGCAGATTTTCTTCACTCTTTGGTAAAGCTATGAATGTGTAGTTTCACAATTTCAAAACATCCTTGGTACTATTGTATGGGCTCACAGCACTGTAGAGAGATCTAGTAAACTTAAGGGTATTTTGCAGGCTTAATTGGAGGTACTTCTTGCCAGAAGAAGCTTATTTCACAAAGTTTTAGTGCACTCTGGTAAGAGCTGCTGCTGAGGTGAGCAGCAGTGCTTCTTCTCAGCATAAGCCTTTGCTTGACCAGCCTCACAGATGGTGCTTGCTTCCTAACTGGGCACTCCCTGGGATGTGGCTCTGGTGTCCAGACTGGGATTTGGAGCAGGCCAGCCCGCAGTGCTGCACAGGGCTCCTTTCCTTGCTACAAGAAAGGCTGTGGGGCTGGGATTGCTAAGACCCTGCTTTCTATGATAGTGTGGACTGCATTCCCAATGCTGACTGCCTCATAGAAAGGCTGTGGTAAGTCTACATGTCAGTGGCTCCGTACATGTCAACTAGCTCACAGTGAAGGAGGTTAAATGCTCAACTCAAGTTACCATTTCCTGGTTTCTTAGAGGTGATGGGTAGTGCTGGTGTGCTGGTGTCTCACACCTGTGCTGTGATCTACAGGCAGGGGAAGAAAGACTGGAGGTACCCTTCCCTGGCCCTAGCAGTGGCTGGCTTCCCCCAGCCTGTTAAGCTGTAGCGTGGTGTTTCTGGTTTGTCAGACTTGCTTTGTCCTGTGGGAGTAGCTGAAATCTGGGGTTTAGCAGCAGTGTTGAAATGATAGGCTGACTGTGGAACAATGTTCATTCCAAGCAGAACTAGCAACAGTAGCTGCTGGTCAAGGGCAAAATAAAAGTACTATTACTGTTGTCATGCTTAGCAAGCTGCTGCTGGGTACAGGTCTGGGGGCAGCTCCTGAGGCTCCAAGCAGGTGATGCTCCAAACCATTGGTGCACCTGGAAGGCACACTTGGCTGTAGCCTATAGATATATAGGAGGGCTCTGTCTCTGCAGATCTTGTCTCCTCCCACACAGCTTTTTTTTTTTGCCTGTTTGATGCAGGTGATGATGTTGGGCTCTCTGATCTAACCTCCAGACATTGCCAATGCTTCGGTGTTCCAGCTGTAAAGGATCTTAGCCTGGGACTGCAATAGGCTCCCTGATAAACTCACACTGGGTGTAACAGATTTCATAGTATTGGCCTGTGATGCAGTTTGCCATAAAGGAAAACCTGTGAGCATGGGCAGCTGCTCCTTTCTTGGGAAGAGATTAAAGGAATCTATGTTCTGCCTTAGGTTCACGATGTCTGACAGAAAGGCTGTCATCAAGAATGCAGACATGTCCGAGGACATGCAGCAGGATGCTGTTGACTGTGCCACACAGGCAATGGAGAAGTACAACATAGAAAAGGACATTGCAGCATATATAAAGAAGGTAACTAAGGGATGAGGGGGGTGCTCTGCCTGAGACTTCCTGCAGCTCTTAAGTATGCGTGTGTTGAGCCTGAGTGTCTGACACTTCATGCTTCAGTGTTTGGAAGAAGATGTTTTCTTTGCTTCTTCATTGTTATTCCCAAGAGGATGGGGTGACTTTTCCAAGGTCGGAGGAAGACTGTGGCAGAGCAGGGCCTGGTGTATTGCTGCTCTCAGCAAGCAGTTTGAGTGCTTTCCCTCTCAATTTGCTAGCCTTAAGAGCTGGCTGCAGCCTCTGCTTAGGGCTTGCTCCATGGATACTGCTGCTTTTGCTTGACTGCTTCTGCTTGACTGGCAGTACAGGTGCAGGATGGGATTACTCCGAAGCTTCACGCAGAAGTGGGCAGCCCTGCATGAGCAGTTCTGTTTGTAGTGTTCCAGACTCCAGGGTGGTGGGTGTGGAGGAGGATGCAGCGTCGTTCTGCCTGGCAGGAATGTACAAACAAGCTGCTTTAAAAGCAGTGCAGGCAGTTCCCCTGGCTCATGAAGTTTCCCTGTTTGTGGGAGCCCATTAACTTCTGTCTCTTGCTTGACAGCATCTGGGGAGCTGTCAGTTCCATCTATAGCCACTTCTCTGAAGAATGGCCAAAGTCATTTTGAAGGAGCAAAATGATTATGTAGTCCTGGCACCAGGATTAGCTTTTGGGCCTTGCTTGTAATCTAAGCGTAGATGGATTCAAAGATGTTTCCTAACTTCTCAGATCACTTTGATCTGTTGAAGCAAGACCTGTCTCAAAGTGCTTGAGGCAATGCAGTGTGCAAAGTGAGTGAATGCAACAGAGAATCCAAAAAGTTGGCCTTTAGTTCCTAAGAGTGTTGGGTGAAATTATTTGTTGCACCTTCATGTCCTGGCAAGAAAGCTTTTTACCTACTTCAAAGGTTACCTGCAAGGAGCTGAGACTCTTGCTGCTGTCTGAGGACTAATGCTTGCTTTAATCTTTAACTTTGTGCTCTTCTGGCTCTGTCTGGGTGAGGGAAGGTGTTCCTGGGTGTTATGTATTAGAGGGAAGAAAATGCACTCTCACCTGCTAAACAGACTAAAAAAATTAATAGACCAGTGTTCCTTTTGTGTAACTTTTACCTCAAAGATCTTAGCTGTGTCCTGTGAATCTTCTTGCTTACTTTCATTGGAACATTCTCCTGTTAATGAAGAAGTGTCCCAAACAGCATAAACCAGACTTCTTTTACTTAGGTGACCTTTAAGCTCAATGCCTTGCTAGAGCAGACATGCCAAAATCTTTTTTTTTTTTTTTTGAGTAGGATTGGAATGGGAGAGTAGAAATATTCCCCTCAGCTACCTACATGAACGGCCTGTATAGTGCTGTACTGAGGAGAGCTCTTACGTCTGCTCATTCTGCCCAAGGCTGATGCATGTTCCAGATCTCAGGAGATAATTTGCTTGTGTTGGATCCTTCAGACAAGCCAGTGCAGTGCAGAGGCCTGGCTTGTGTCAATCACTACTTCGCTTAATACAATGGTATCTTGCAGTGGGAAATCTAAAGATGCTGCAGGTGGGAGGAGAGGAGTTAGTGTGAACAGAACCAGCTAAGAATTTGTACTTAGAGCTATTTTCATGTGGGCTTTCTTGGCCTTAATGCCTCTCTTCTGTTTCTTCAGGAATTTGACAAGAAATACAACCCAACTTGGCACTGCATTGTTGGCAGAAACTTTGGCAGCTACGTAACACATGAGACAAAGCACTTCATCTATTTTTACTTGGGTCAGGTTGCAATTCTTCTCTTCAAGTCTGGATAGGAAGTAGGAGCAAGTGAAATCTGGACTGTAATGCACTGATGGCTGAAGCCACGACTCCCCTTAACATGGCTATGCCGCTGCATGGACTGTATACTATATTTAATGTGTATATGTTGCAGTAAAATTCTACTTCTGTTTAGTTGCCTGGGAAGAAGGCGGCATTTTTTTGTTACTGCTTTTTTTTGGTTGTATTGCACTAGGAAACCTGTAAATGCTTAAACAATGGCCTTTACGTGGTAAGAAATAAAACTGTTCCACAACAGCTCCCTCAGTGGTAATTCCTTCTTTGAGGCTGGGAAAACTTCTTTGGGCAGGCCAAAAAGACCCTGACTTCCTTATGGAGTTTTACTAGACTGTTAATCTTGTAATGAGGAGCAAAGCCAGTGTGAGCCTCTGTACCCACCCTGCAGACTGTAGAGAGCTGGCTCTCCTAGTAACCTCAGCGCAGGTACTTAATCCACCTGAAAGCTGGTAGGGTGGCTCTTATTTACGTGGCTTTCACACATGTTGAACTCCACCCTGGACTGTGATTAAAAACAGACTTGCAGCTGGCACCCTCAGTGTTCTTTCAGTACCCATCACTGTATTTTTTGGCTCTGCTGAAACATTGACCTAGGCTTGTAAGCACCTCAGCCTGGTCTAGAAGACTTCAAGAAGCATCCCCTTGAGATGCTGCTTCCTGCAGCAACCTCTGGCTGAAGTCTTTAGACCTTGATACTGAGATCTAAAGTTGGCCACGTGGCCCATCCCTGAAATGGAGTAGATATCAAATTGGTGACTACTGACAACAACTTATTTGGCATGTTTTTAGCCAGTTGTCTCAACACTGCCTTAACTTGATGCTCTCCTTTAAAACAAGCTAGTCATGTGGAAGATTTGTAAGTGGCCACTGTCTCCTTTTTTTAATTTCTGTAGCTGATAAGCTATTTCTGGAGGGCTGTCCTCCATGTTCTGATATCTGCTTTTGTTCTTAAAGCACAGTACCAAGAAGTTATATTTACATGTGATGTTTGTGTGAAGGAAACTCATGTGACATCTGCTTCAGTGGCAGAAAAATGTCTTGGTCTCCAATAGGTTCAGCAGTGATGTTGTCTTAGTATGTACTGACTCTTGGATTAAACTGCAGGAAGTGTTTTTTATCTGGGTAGGAGAAATCCTGAAGGACAGTGTGATGGCAAGTAAATATTTAGTGCTTGTCATAAAGTCTATCTATTGGTTTGTTGACTAATGTATAGGCAATATCACTGGGCTTGTGAGCCTAACTTGTGTCTCTGGGACAAGTTTGGTGTTGGTAACAAGTCACTGCTGGGGTGGGAAGGCAGAGTGAAGGGAGCTATTCTTTGTGAAATGGCTGGATGACCCAGGTTGACTACTTCCTGAAGTAAAGTCTTTCTTGTCTCTGTGCAAAATCCAAAGTATGCCTAATTTTGTAATATGGATAGAACAATGTTGTAACTAGAAAGAATGTAGCTGTCATTACTTCATGTTGATGGAAATGTTTGCACTGGGGTAACGTGCCTTGGGCTGTCTGGGGCACTCTTGTGGTCTTGTCTGTTGAGAACTCCACTCTTGAACTGAAAGAATGTTTTGGATTTGTTTTTTTTCCAAGCATGAGTCTAATGTGAACCTGTTCACGGTCTCTTGTGGAGCAAGATACGTTCCCTTCATAACTGCAATGGCTCAAATACCATTTATTTTTTTCAAACATTAAAGGTGAATTGACACATTTAAACAGCCTCTGGTTTCTTCATTGCCAGCTGTCTGATGCAAAAACTGCTCTTGTCTGGGGAAGGTGAGTGACAAGTTCTCTGTCCTGGAAGATGCTGATGACCCAAAGGAGGCAGCTCTGTGGCAGCAGCGAGTAACTTGGTCAGGGGAGCATATGTGGCCCATCTGTATGGGCACTGACCTCCAGTCTGCCTCAAACACTGTGCCAGAAGGAGAGATGGAGGGGAGAGCATCCTGCTGCAGCCCTAACAGGTGCTTCTGTGCCAAGTAACCTAGATATGAAGGCATTAAGTCTGACCTCTTAATGGCTTCAGGCAGACTGGGGGTAGTGTAGCAGCTGGGGTCCTGGCTCCTGCGTGTACTCAGGTGTCTGCCCTGCTTTGCAGGAAAGTTGGGTTCCTCTCTGTGCTTCATAGCAAGGCAAAATCTGGAAGTGTTGCAAACTGCCAGGAGCTGCCATGTTCAATACTCCCCTTGCCTCCCTGGCTTGTTCCTACCAACCTAAGTTTGAATGTGTAGCTTTCCTGATATTCTGGCAAATCTGTGGGCTCTTGTCAGCTCCAACAGTGTAACAGCTATGCTGCAGGACTGTAACACTGGCATGTAAAATGAGGGGAAGCTGAGCTGTAGACAAGTGTGAGGCTTATGTTAAGCAGCTACAAAATGAGCTGAAAGCAGAACTCCAAAACAAGCAGCAGTGTTTCTTATACACAGGCAGCCTGTCTAACCTGCACCTGACAGTGCTGAAAAACAGAGGAGGCTTCTATATTTGGGAGGAGCTGGGAGTGCTGCTCCTCCCTCTGCATTCCCAGTGAGCCTTTTAGCTGGAATTATAGTTTAGGCTAAACCATGCTGAGGCTCTGCATTCCTGGTGTGCCTGGGTCTGAGTTATTGCTGCGACTCCAGGAAAACATCTGCAGCCCTATGGGGCTGGGGAAGTTGATCCCTATTGGTGCATGGGGCTCTTAATGGTTAAAAACTGACTCAGGAATGCCAGTTGCTGCACAGGAGGCTGCTCATCTGAACTCCCGATGAACTTTTCTAGGACTGTTCTGTCAATGGGGAAGCCTATTTCAATGCGTATAGTTACATCCCATGGTTGTTGTGCTGGTGTAAGATGGTCTCTGGTGGAAAGTGGAATCCTGGAGTGATGCCATACCTTGGAGCTGACACATGCAAGTAGAAAATGAGTTTGTTGCTTCCTTAGATGTGTCATTGCAGCAGAAACCCCCCTTCAGGCTAAGAAATAGGAACTCTAGCTTACACCTTTAGTGATGAGGCTAGCAGGGGAACCAAGCCCTGCTCACCTGCCTCTGTACAGCTGAGAGCAGGATGAGGCTTTAACACAGAGCTTTGTGTCCCACTGCCTTTCCCTTGTTCTCCCCAGACGCTGTCTGACACAGCTTTTGGCTTTGAATTTTTCCATTGCTGTGCTCCACATTCGTCTCCAGTTTCCACCATGTGCAGGTGGCCTGCATTATGCCTCAGAGCATTAACTGTGTCTGTGCTGGAGAAGCCAGCAGCAAGCTGGGATGCCTGCTCAGCCTCAGCGAGAACACAGAGCTATTTGGAAACATCTGGATCCAGAACAGTGAGTGGAGGTATGTATCTGTGGGGGGAGAAAGAAACTGCAAACAGATGTTTGGGGAAAAAAACACACAAAAAAACCCACTATTTAAACGTGAACTCAGTATATGTTACCATTCTGCTTTATGGGCATTCAGAAAATGTCTGAGGGCAGCAGGGTCTGAGCTGCTGGCTGCTGCTCGTGGGCTCAGGCCCGATGCCTGCAGACGTGTGCATTGCTGTGGATAACTGTGGTTCATGGCTGAGGAGGGTGTCGCATTATTGTTGCACAAACCAGAATTTTAAATTCCTTGTGTAGAGTATTTCTTCCAGATGTGGCCTTGCAAAAGCAGTTCCGTGGCATTGAAAACTGTGCAGGCTCTTTTTGGTGGCTGTGTTTCATGTATGTAGCTATTAGCCATTACCTAGCATTTATTTCTCTATGGAGGGAGCCTGGAGTAAAGCAGTTGGAGAGGGTGCAGGAGCCAGCCCTGCCTCCTTGCCACATGGGCACAGTATTATCCTCCTCTGTGTCTGCCTGTGTTCTATTAGGGGTCCCAGTGATGGTGAGATCCTCCTTGCTGTGTGCACCCATGGAGGGGCTGGGCATTGCAGCCTACTCCTATGGGATGCCCAGGAATGCTTGTCTGTGCTCTCCATCCTTCCACCCCACAAAATCACTCTGCAGCACAGGCACTGCAGCTTTAGTCTTTCCTGAGCACGTGGAGCAGAGTCTGTTGCTGATAAACCCGATACCCGAAGGACGTGTTCCTTTTTTGCAGCGTTTCTGTGGGAGGTTTGAGATGAAGAGAGAAAAACATGGAAATCATTTTTATCTCATGCTCATTCCCTGCCTGGTAAATCCTGAAGAGCCGATGCCACTTGGTGCGGGAAGCAGGGCTGTGCCATCCCTGCCCACCCGAGGTTTCCCTGCTTTGTTCTATTTATTGAGCAGCGTCTCCCACACCCTTTGCCAGACTGTGACTCATAGCAACAAAGCCTGTGCTGAAGCCATATGCCTCAGTGCTGGATGGAGATGGGAGCTGCAGGTTCCTCACAGGAGGATAAACTGTGTTTATTAAAAGACGATCAGATGCTTCTTCCCTTTAGGCAGCATCTAGCTGAGGCTAAGTAATAATAACTCATTACTGCTGAGACAAAAAAAACTGCTTTTCCTCAGGTCAGCAACTTCTCCAGCCCCCCTGTGAGCTTCCCTGAGGGCTGTCGTACACCAAGCACCGGTGGGGGAAACAAGGGAGATGTTCCCCTGCCCAGCACTGTGCCTGGGGAAGGGCGGGTTGAAACGTCCCTTGTTCTCCTGGCATTGTGCTGGGTGGGGATTGCTGTAAATGCTGTAAATGCTGTAAATGCAGCATCTGCACTGTCTCAAAACATGTCAGGTCCTTGTTGATCTATTCAGATTGCCTGTGCAGCCTCCAGATGGATTTCTCTTGGTTTTTAGCCTCTGACTTCCTCCTCTTCACGTCCAGCTGCTCCAGGCCTCAGCTTTGGGTTTGACCCTGCATGGCCATGTTGTGGCCCCATCCCTTCTCCTGCAGGAGGCCGGGGGGCAGCCCAAGGCTCTGCTCAGTGCCCAGCAGGATTTGGCAGCTCCATTTGGCCCTGGAGGGGCTCATCTTACTTCCTGCAGAAGCTGTTTTAGTGATTGGTGAGTAGAAGGAGTTTGTGAGCGAGCTGCAGTCCCCCCACATTTCAACACGTGCATGGCCTTTCCTTTCACCTCCTCCCATCCTGGTGTGAATTGAGTGCTTTCAGGGGGAGGAGACTGCTGGGAGCTCTTTTCTCCCGTTGCATTGGTTACAGCCCATAAAAACATCCCAGGAATTTGCCACAGCAGTCTCTCGCATAATGAAAGCGGCCTTTGTTCCCAGAGTCGCAGCAGCAGCACCTCTGACCAGCGTGTGTGGGCCAGGGGCTGCAGAGCTGGCTGGGGGCTGCTGTGGGACACAGGCACCCAAACCACACCTGGGAAAAGTGTTTGCCAGTGTCTTGCCAGGACAGGGTTTAGCCCTGTGCTGCTTAAGCTGAGTCAGAGGAACAGAAATCCCATCTTACACAGACATCTTTCCATGAGCAAGAGGCTACGTGTTTCGTTCCAGGCTTAGGATCTCATGCTGGTGGTTTTGGGGTCTGGGTGCAGGTGGGATACGGCCCCACTGCAGCCTGAATGCAGCAATGGCTGGCGCACAGCCCACAGCACGGCACTGGGAAGAAATAAATGCATTTTATTTTTGAGGAAAGCCCAGAACGCTTTGATGGAGACAAAACCTCTTTGTCAATCCACTTCTAAAGGTCTTCTTTTCTTGAAGGGATCACACTGACCTGGTAGAGAGCAGCTGACCCGGCCCATCAGCCAGTTTGGAGGGGTCAATCCAGGCCTGTGCTGCTGAGGATCCCCTGAAACGGTGGGGCTGAGGGCAGGTACAGCTTGGCCCTTTCCAGTGAGGTCCCCGGGTGCTGTGTCCCTGGTGGCTCACACAGCGCAGGGCCGGGTGTGACTCAGCAAGCACTGGTGCCAGGCCTGGGCTTTGTGTCGTGACTGTCCCCAGCAGCGCTGACACCTGCAATTCCAGCAGAGCTGGGCTGGCTCGAGACATCATGGTGCTTAAATATTTTACAGAAAATCATTAAGCAATTAAACTGGCAGATCTCACATCATATGAAAAGCAGCCTGTAGTCTGTGTAGTAAACAGGGCAATGCTTTCTGTTCTTTCTGAGTGTCCTTTTGGAGTCTAATCCTTGCTTCAGAGTAAGTATTAATTATCTCCAATTGCCGTTATTGTTTTACATTTTTAGCATTTTCAAGCGCAAACTGTTAGTTTTTCATAAAGATGTAATCAGCAGCCAGGGTTCACAATGAAAGCAATTAAAATCCTGTGATTGTTACAAGCCTGCTTGTCTATACAACAGCTTTAACTTGCATCGCTTGCCAAGACGTAGGCCAGGAGCTCAAGAGAAATCTATCATTTATTTGGTAACCCAGCAAAGCTACAACCCCTTGCTGTCTCCAATGATTTGTATCTATGGCACTTTTTGGAAGGACAAGAGGGGAGGGGAAAGCAAGCATTTTCTAGAATACATCCCTAGAGAAAATACAGCAACTATAAAATTATGCACATGAATTATGCAGATGAATTATGATTTCACTCCTATTTTTGTTGAGATTAGCTCATGGTTGGTGTGCATCCCTGGCAGCCAGCACAGCGCTTTCCCAGCCCCAGCTGTTTGCTGCATTTTGCATCCCACATTCCCCTCCCAGCAGACAAGAGTGATCCGAGCTGCTCCTTGGTGTTCCTTTATGGTACTTCTGAGCACCTGCAGACGTGGCATGGGGATGTCTCAGTCTCTGCCAGATCTGGGGAAGACAAAGGCCGGGAGCAGGAGCACAGGCTGGATCACAGCTGACCAGTACCTGTTGTGCCCCTGAATCACTGCACCAGGCTCACCAGTAACTCCCAGCACAGCCTATTTATGCCATGTTAAATAAGTCTGGTAGTCCTTCCCAGAAATAGCTTTGGAAATCTGAGCTCCGACTCTCAGGAGGGCTGGGTGACCTCAGAGTGCAGCACTTACATTTGGAAGGAGGTGTAGTGCCTCTCACTGGAGGGAAGGAATTATCCTGATGAACCAGTTACGGAGACAAGCAGAAGATCCTGATGGGACAGCCGGGCCCCAGCAGCATGGGTGGTCTCCCTCCTGCTGCTCTTGGGTGCTGGGGGCTTCTCTGGCCATCCCACATGATGTCCCCCATCCTGCCACAGAGTGACATCCCTGACAGCGCCAGCAGTTGCTTGCATGAGAAAACGAGATTAGGAAAATATTTCAAGTATCTGTGTCTGTCCTTCAGGGGCAAACAAGCCTGGAGCCAGCACTGTTTGTCCATCAGCTGTCCCGCAGCTTGGGAAAACAGCCAGAAAGCAGTGGGAGACACCTTTGGCACCAGCAGAGATAAAGCTAAGTGCTGCACTGAATCTGCACATGCCTTTGGAGAATGGTAACTGCGGCACTTTGCCGGTTGGGCACTCACTGCATCTCCATAGCTGAACATCCTAAGGAGGAGAATCTGCATTTTGTGTTTGCTTCCCTGGGCAGGAGGATTTTTCTTGATTCGCGTGTTTCATCTGTTCTGAAATCACTGATAAGAAGTGAAGTGTCATTATGCTTGGAGGCAGGACTGACCTGGAGAGCTCGGCAAAGAAACCCCCTGAAATTCTCATGAGAGTTATGGACCAGTTATTCTCTGGTGGTCACCTGTAGCAGAGCTGGTGGGACCCTGCCAGAACTGACCCCGGGGCTGCAGTGGGAGGAGGACACCTTCTCTCCATGATTTTAAGCCAAACACAGCTCCTGAGATCAATAGGGAAGGAGATTCTCCTGCAGCATGGAGAGCCACATTCCATTCTTCCCTGGGAACTTCAAAGGAGCCAAGCAATTCAGTTCCCACTGTTTCAGTTTGAAAATACCAATGTCAAATCATAATGATAGCGTACAGAATTACAGGTGGAGAAAGAACCCACCACACTTCAGCCACTCCATTTTCCTAACAGTGAGCGTTTGTGGTTTATCAAGATGTCAATTAACACTGGAAGACATCCCTACAGTTAATGACAATTTCACAGATTTACTGGGAAGAAAGAGGCTGTTTTCCGGCCTGTCCCAGCCAGCCTTACCCAGCTGTGTGCTCCTCTCTATGAGCCGCACTTCTGGCACTCAGCCTTCTGAGGCTCTGTGCTGTGAGCAGTGATCTGCACGGCACCTTGCTGCGGTGTTCCCTCACGGCTGCTCTGTGCTGTGCGGGGCTCTGGGGCCGAGCACCTGCCCACCCCGGGCACAGCTGAGACGTGTCTCTGTGAAGGAACCCGGCGGCGCTTCGCTCAGCTCTCATTTGCGGTTTGAGTCACACTTGTTTGGGCCTCGCAAAGCAGGGGCTGCCAGAACGCCAACTGCAGCAGCACTTCAGAAGCAGAAGGCAACGCGAAAGGAAGAGCTCTACAGATGCGCTAACAAGTTTCTAACATAATAAATAATAATGAAAACAAAATGAAGCGGTGACAAAAGGGACAAAACCAAACACGGGCCCTGGCAGAACGTCCGCCCAGCAGGGCCAGCACTGCCCCCTGCCGCCACGGCCGCCACGGCCGTCCCGCCCGCGCCCCTCCCGGCCGCCGTAGCCGTCCCGGAAGTGCTCCGCGTTGCCATAGCGACAGTGCCGGAAGGGCGGAAGATGGCGGCGGCGGCGGTCCCGGCGCGTGAAGCGGGGCCGGGCGGCTCCTTCCGCCGCTACCTGGCGCGGCTGGGCGCGCTGCGGACTCAGCCCGGCGCGGAGCGTTCCGCCGGCGGCCGTCGCACCGAGCTGCACCTGCTGTTCGACCAGCTCATCTCCGAGAACTGCGGGCCGGCGCCGGCGGCGGGGCCCAGCGCTCAGGTACCGGACGCCGCCGCGTGCGGGGGGCTCGCAGCCGCCTGAGGCCCGTCCGGTGTCGGGTCCCGTCGGGTTCCGAGCGCTGCCGGAGCCGGCGTGACTCCGTGAGAGCCGGGGGCTCTGGGCGGGGCCCGGCGGCGCACGTGCTTTGCGGCCTCTCGATGACAAACCCGCACTTTCTTTCCCAGGATGTTTGTGTCTTGCTCGCCCAGGCCTGCCAGCTGGTTCACTTCGATGAGGAGCATCTCGTCAGCAAAGTCTGTCAGCTCATCCATCACCTGCTTAACAGATTCCAGGTATGGGAAGCTGGCTGTGCCTTAACCCTCTATGCTATCTCCCTGGGCTCCCATTGAGCCAGAGGGGCCTTTTGACACTTCTGTGGGGCTGTGGAGCTGACCTCACGTGAGGATGCTTGGATTTTCAGTGCAGTGTTCATTTGCTCTTAGCTGAGGTTCTGGCCTGTGACTCCAGTGTGACTGGGGGCTTCCTGGTGTAAAGGCAGCTCTCGTGGGGAGTACAGCTGGTTACAGGACGCTCATGTGCACCAATCTGTTTCTGAAATCTAAATTTCTGATTTTGTGATGATGTGTGATTTTAACAGCCAGATTATCCAAGTTTGCAGCCATGGGGATATAAATACATTGATCAGTACAGGATAATGCTGTTTTCTTGATCATAATCCTTTTTTCTTATGACAGGTGGTAGTTGATGAACAGAACTTGAATTTTCTTCTCTCTTACTGCATCTCTGCACTTAAGCAATGCAGCTCTTGGACACACGTTGAAATTCTGCAAGCCTTAGCAGCTCTTGTTTACAACAATGGACCTAAATGTCAGAAGGTGTGTTTACAAACTAAGAGAAAGTAAGCAAGAAAGGTTTTCATCCTTTACTGTTTCTTCTTTTTTTTTTCTTTTTAGATAAAAATGTGTCTTGTTCTCAAATCACCATATCTTTTAGGTTAAGATTAGATCCCATTAGAATCATGCCTAGTGTTTGTGCAAAAGTTGAATTGCAGGTGTTTTAGGTAAGTATTTTAATAGTCAGTATATAACAAGATTTTTCCCGTGCTCATTGATGCTGTACCTGCATGCAGCAGCAGTAGGATCCATCCAGGATCTGGCTTGAGCCAGAGGCACACAATGGAAGGAGGGCACCCAGCTCAGTCTGCAGACTAAGCACTCTGGTCTGTCTGTGTGACAGCCAGAAGGAACATGGGGAGACTCAAATTGCAGACACTCTGCAGTCTCCATTGAGGATCCCAAAATTTATCCTGCAGCCAGATCTGGTCTTCAGTGTGCAGTGGTCTCAAAGCCATTTTGAAGCAGAGGTTGCCCAGTGTTATAGCTGAAGTTTGCACAAAGCTTCTTCTTGCTGCAGAGTAAGGTAGTGTTTGATATGATCAATTCTCTTGCTCTCACCAGCTCTTGGCAGTTTGCAGAGCAGTTTCTGCAGTTTGGCTAAAGCTCAAGGTAGTGATGTTAGCAGTGTTGGAGCTGCCAGCTTGCGTGGGTTTGTAGCCTAGAAAACTGCAGAAGCTTGGTACAGCAGTTGTCACTAACTTAGAATTATGTCTGGGAAGAAGGCATAAATTGTGACTCAGTCTGAACTATGCTCACACTCGGTACTTTTTTAAAATACAAAACAGGAGAACTTTGGAAATAATAATCTTGTCGTTTTGATAAACACAATCTGTCTGTGGAATTTGAAGTTGCAGCTGATGAGTCTTTTTCTTGTAGCATAGATATGATATGTTTATCTACCAAACAGAGCCAGCAGGCTGAGGGAAGAGCGTTAGTGACTTTGGCTGCTTTGTTTTAGTACCTGCAGGATTTGCTGGGCAAGACGGGACTCCTGGTACAGTTCAGTGATCCTGCTCAGTCTGACGTGGAACTCAGGAGGGCAGCAGTACACAGCATGGCAAACCTGTGTCTCAGGTGCATACAAGCTCTTGCAGGTGGGGAAGTGGATGCTTTAGATGATGTACATCTGACAACACAGACAGCTGGTCTGCTCTGTGCCAGGAACAGCGAATGGGGACCAGTCAGCTACACGTGGATACATTTGAAATATAAGACTTTAGTGCTCCAAGGTATTGATTGTATCGTGTATGGATAGATACTGCAAAGTCTCAGACTTCCAGAAATAGTGTTATAAAGGAAATATTTAGGGAAATAAAAAGTTTTGTCTGGTCCTGTAACGATTGTTGGGAGGCTGTAGAATCTCTGTGCTTGGAGATGCTCAGAATCTGAATGGACACAGTGCTGTGCAACCTGCTCTGCTTGGCTCTGCTTAGAGCAAGGATGTTGGACTAGATGGTCCCTTCCAGCCTCAGCTATTCTGTGATTCTAATTTCAGGAAAATCTGTTATAATACTTGAATTGTCCTATGAATATTACCAAACATGCAGTAATGGCTTGAAGTAATTAAATGTGCAGGAGACAGATGCTTAGGAATCCATTACAAAGATTTTATTTAATGACAAAAGCTACTGCAGCATTGGCCAGCTTTTACTGTATGGTACTTAAGACAGCATAGATTAAAGTGATGCAATTGCCCTCTCTTTGTACATTAAATCAAGTAGACATTAAAATGTAAAATCATTAAATTGAGAGATGTGGGAACTAGGAACTGACAGAACTGACATTTAAGGGTCCCCTTAAATGTGAATTCTTGCCTTTCATCATTTGTAGACATGGAAGCTCATTGAGCTGTGCCTGGAGATTCATAGTAATTGAGAAGGTAGCCACAGAATTACAGGATTGTCTGGACGAGGAGCTGCGAGATCTGCTTTAGTAGCTTGTGGTAGCAGTGGTAATGAGAAGACGGTTGGACTAGATGATCTTATAGGTCGTTTCCAACCTTGTGATTCTATGATTCTAAGAAGCAGAGAGCTGTAAGGCATGCTGGGATTGTGGGAAGTCTTTGTGCAGGTTTCCTTTTGTTTTTTTTTAGTAGTAGAGCTGATCCTTTTCAAAGAGCTATCGATGTCTTAGGCCCTCCTCCTCAGCCTAGCAGAGGGTTTGCATCTGAGTCTGTGTAGCTTTATAAAGCTGTGAAGCAATGATTTGTTTCTCGCTTTTATTTAGTGTGCCTGGACAGCCATGCTTGGATGAGTCCTACAGAAGTGTCTGTTTTCAAACGTTCCTAAGTGTTCTGCAGTCTTCAAAAACCTCTAATGTAGATGACATTGTCTTTTGCATGGTAAGTGTGAGTCTGGAATACTCTGATTAGGAAATTGGCTACTGGAATACTGGAGTTTGGAGTGTGTTTTTTGGACTATTTTCAACTGAGATTTTGCTTAAATAATTTATTTTTTGGATTTGTTTTAATTGGGCAGTGTAAATAACTGTCATGGCAACTATGTTGAGCAAAGCCATAACTACTTAAAAAATCACTCGAAAGATGTGAAGCTTCGGTGTTTTGGGAAAGAAAAGTAAATGATTCTGTGTTTTGTTTTCAGTTGCTACAAAATGCACTGAAAGGTATCCAGTCACTTCTGAATGGTGGGAAGATGAAGATAATGCAAACGGACCAACTTGGATCTCTCCTTGCAGTATTAAAGGTAACTACTTAATTTGACACTGAGGACATGTGCTGAAAAGGAAAAATACACAAACATTTTTGTTGTTGTTTCAGAAATGTATGTTTCACGGGCTGCCAGGGCTGAGCATAGAGATGCCTGCAGCCTTGTACCCAGCTCCATTACCTCAGTATGACAAAAGGTCACCTGCCAAGCAGGAGCAACCAGAGCCAGCTGCCTTTAAGCCCACAGGGGTAAGCTGAAGTTATACTCCTTTACTGTACTCATGTGTTTGTTGTGGTTGTGTGTTACCTGGTATGGCATTGGTGGCTAACAGGCTCTCTGTGTTCTGTGTGATACATTTTGTATTTTTTTTGCTTTTATGCTATTGGTTATACATCTGAGCTAATTAAAATGCTTTGGTTTTGTCATCTGAGTTTACAAATGGCTCTGCAGAGATGGGTTTTCTTGACTTAAGCTGTGTGCGTCATTTACAGTTCTGCAGCCAGGAGTTCTTGGCCTGAAGGCATGGAATTGGTGCTTGCAGACGAGACAGAGTTCTTTATTTTATAAATTGCATTTTGTCTCCTAGCACTTGGACAATTATTTGACTTCTTCTGAGAGAAGTCAGGTTCATCTACTGACTGATTTTTAAAAATTATTATTATTTTTTTAAATTAGCATTATTTTGGTGTTTTTTCCCCCTCTTTTTCCTTGCTTCCTCATCAGTTCTGCTTAATCCTTATACAGATTATTTTTTGTGTACAGTGTTGCACAGAGTGCACGTGAGTGCAATCATATGTAATGTTGCACAGAAGATACCAAATAGTTGTGATAACTCCTCTGGGTAAATTAAATTTCATCTCAAAACTACTTATTTGAAAACTAAAGCTGTTAGATGTTAATGTTCTATACGGAGGGCATGATTTACTATATTGAACTCTGCTTTTCTTCTGGATTAAAAGTAGTTTTGTTTTCATTTGGGATTTTTTTTCCTTTAGTAAAAGATGTATCACTATAAAATGATTGCACATCTTCCTGGATATATACGTATACATAAAATCTAGCTTTCTTCATACAACAGAACCGAAGAAAGAAGTCCAAAGGGAAACAAAAGAAGGGAGAATTTGCAGAGGAAGGAAAAGAAGATTTGTGTGATACAGGAAACGAATCAAACCGTGGAGCAGACGTGATGAAACTGAATTTGGAGAGCAGTCCTTGTGCAGATCCTCGGGCTTGTGCATCAGGTGTTGCATGTGTGCCTGCTGGAAAGGATCCCTTACCTTCACATGGTACTGGCTGGAAAAGAATCAGCAGCAGCGAGTCAGAATATTCTGATGCTGAAGGCGGAATACAGAGCAAAATGAGGTTATTGTTCTTCATGTAAACAGAAAGCATAGTAACATAGTACTAGCTTAAATCCGTCATTCTACACTTCTGGTGTTTTATTAATGTTTTTGTTTATTTTTTTGAAGATCTTATCAAGCCAAAGTTCGTCAAGGGGCGCTCGCGTGTTTCCTCTCTGCTATAAAGTCAATAGAAAAAAGAGTTCTTTATGGCTACTGGTCAGCATTTGTTCCTGATGCACCCGGCATCGGCAGCCCGCAGTCGGTGTCCTTGATGACTATTGCTTTAAAGGACCCTTCTCCTAAGGTGAGACAGTCCTGAGTAGATGAAGTGTTGTATTTTCCATGCATTAATTGTAAGAGTTGTCTTCTCTGCCCTTTAGTTGTAGTTGTGTTGCTTGCTCTCTGTACTACAAGAAATAAACGAGGATGTATCGGTTAAGGAAACCAATTACAGTCACTACTCATTTCTGGTGTAATAGCTCCTGAAGTTACACTGCATACTAAGAATGTGGTACCAATCATCTCCTTGAGATGAGTATTTAGGAGGGCCAATGAAAATAGTGGATTCTTACAAGATCTGCTGTAGCTAACAAGAATGTTTTATTTTTTCAGACACGTGCCTGCTCTCTTCAAGTCCTGTCAGCTATTCTGGAAGGTTCTAAGCAGTTTCTCTCTATTGCTGAAGATGCTAACGATCACAAGAGAGCTTTTACTCCCTTCTCTGTAATTATTGCTTCTAGCATCCGGGAGCTGCACCGCTGCCTGCTGCTAGCCCTGGTGGCAGAATCATCTTCTCAAACACTAACTCAAATAATCAAGGTGAATGTTTCAAGTGCTGCACAAGAGCTGAAATTGGTCTCTAGACTTCTGAAGAAAGGTTGCATGGAAATTCTTGTGGCTGTTAAGGAAGGACCAGGGGTGAAGAAGGAGGGTAAATAGACCGAAGCCTTGTGATGTTATGGCAACAGTGACTGAGGCTTCCTACAAAGTCCTAGAGTTTCTTCTCAGTGCATTTTTCTTGTTTTGTTTTGTTTTGTTTTGTTTTTGAGGTGAGTGAACCTGTGAAATGACTCTGGAGGCTCCCCCTGGCTTTGAAACCTGAATCCAAACAGCCTTCTTGAAAAGTTTTTCATGGGCTGTTGGAATGTCTTGATCTTTATGCCAGGTCATGTAGGAGAAGCTTGCAACCAATTTTCAAACAACAGATAATTTGGGGTTATTTGTTTTCAGCTGCCCTCAGATACTTAGCTGTCAAAAATGACCTAAATATTAAATGAAATCTGTTGGAGGCCAGACACTGTAACCACCATGCCATGTATGTTCTTTTATGTGTTTCAGTGCCTTGCAAATTTGGTTTCAAATGCGCCATACAGCCGTTTAAATCCTGGGTTGCTGACAAGAGTTTGGAACCAGATAAAGCCATACATTTGCCATAAAGGTTTGTTTTCTGTATTGTGCCTCTTTGTATATGTTAGTCCTTAATTTAGCATTAGTTAATGTACAACATTATAAATACATAATTAGAGAGAGCACTACCAAATTCTACGTTATGATTTGTCTCATTTGAAAATGGCTGAAGAAGGATACTGATGCATCAGTGAGATGCTAATGGACTGGCTTTCTCTTCCCCCTCCCTGTTCTTTCTTGCAGATGTTAATGTTCGAGTTTCTAGTCTCACATTATTAGGGGCTGTAGTATCTGCCCAAGCACCTTTACCGGAGGTGCAGCTACTTTTACAACAGCCCAGTTCTTCAGGGCTAAGCAACAGTGGTAGTGCAACCCCGCATCGTTTTAATTTTTCTGAGCAGTGGAGAAAAGCACTCCCCTTGGAAGGGGAATCTCCAGAGAATCCATCAGGATGTTTGCCTCCAGAACCCTGCTGGCTTATTCGTCTCTGTATTTCCATCATTGTTCTGCCCAGAGAGGATTCCTGTTCCGACAGCGATGCTAACTTTCCATCTGGGAGTGTTTATGAACCATCTCCCGTTCGACTGGAATCCTTGCAGGTGAGAATGAACAGTTAGCTTGTAAAGCAGCCATCTTGCACAATATCACATAGCCTCAGGCCTGCTGAGTCTCGTGGGTTGCCTTTGCTCCTACCTCTTGCGGAGTGCTGTAGGCGAAAGCATTTGCTGGAGCAGCATTTCTGTTCTGTTGTGACTGAAAGAGTGCTAACGTTTTGATTCTGTGCTTGTGGCCACAACAAAACCATCCCGTAGTAAAGCTGCAGCAGCAAGTTCATCTGCCTGTCATTTTTGTGTCTTTATTATTTTTAAATGTTTAGTTGTGTGTGCTGGCATCTGGTGAAGGCTGTGAATTTCCCTCGTGCAAACTCCTCCATACAGAATCTAACTTGAAATTTTGCTAGAAAATGGTGGGGGAAGAATTCTGCAATTGGTGAACAGAGTGCAGAGAGCTGTGGGGTGATACTGGCATGACTAAAGAAGTACTTGTGAATGTTGGGACTTGGACGTGTTTTTCTTCATGTAACCACAGAAAATGGTAATATTTTGTAATGTGCATCACAGAGTCTCATACTTCTTCTGGAACAGTGCATATTTGTTAAATCCAGCTTTGCAGAGCACAGCAGCAGTGTTGCAGGAGATGCAGAATGTATTGCTCTTACAGGCAATAGCTTTTTTCACTACAGAAGACTTCTCTTAGAGTAAATAATTCATGGAGTTGCTACCTGATAGTGCTTTTGTGGCTCTTTTTCAAACAGGATAATGGAATTGGAAGGATTTTAATTAGCTCTACTATTCTAGAAGTTGTACTGTAAGGTGTATCTGTTACTGTAAGGTGTATCTGTTACATTATACTTTAGTGTCGTTGCTGTGTTGATTAGCCTGTTAACATGCTCTCTGTACTTAGGGTATTTTGTTTTAATAGAAGGAAAAAAAAAATGCTGAATTGAATTCATCTTTTGCTTGTGTTTAGGTGTTAGCTCTTCTTGTGAAAGGGTATTTCTCTATGGCTCAGAGCTATTTGCTAGAACTTGGAGAAGTGGCTTGCAGATGCATGGAAGAAACGGATCCATCCATTCAGCTTCATGGAGCCAAAGTAAGAGTGTGAGGAAAGACCAGTATTGTTCTATCTAGTCAATTTTGTCAGTCAGTGTGCTTTGCAAATACAGATGAGTAATGCTGAATATTCAGGTCTGCAAGTTTTGTGTAGCAGCACTCTGTGATGAGCCGGTGCCTTCCAAAGTGGCAGGCTGCTGTGTTTCCAGAAATGCATTGTGACCTTCCAGTCTTGAACTCTGAGCAGAGGTTTGGTACTCTGCTGAGTTCACAGGAGGTCTGGGAAGTGCATGGACTACAACGCTGGTCCTTCCCTAACTTATCATCACTTTGTGCATGAACTGTAGTCTGTAGTAACTGTACTTAACTGTAGGAAAACTCAGGTTTCCTCTTTGCCCAGATATTTGTTATGCTGCTTTAGCTGGAGACTTCATCTAAGAAAGGCTTTTCCTCTGGTTCCTTCACTAGCAGACACAGAATAGAGCCCAAATTAATACTGGATCTTCTTTACCCAGAGAACAAAAATAAAAGTTTAGTCCTTGATAAAGATTTCTGTAGTTTGGTGATACTTGAGTCACTCTGATAAAGGCCTGGTTGCATTCTGCTTCCTTGCAGCTTCTGGAGGAGCTGGGCACAGGTGTAGTACAGCAGTACAAGCCCGATTCTGCTGTTGCTCCTGAGAAGAGAGTACCAGTCAGCATGGTGAGTGTGGGCTCCCGCTCAGATTCTGCTTACTTGAGCTTCCTTTCTTGATTTCCTGCAGAGTTTCTGGTGTGAAAACTGATAAATCAATGACAGGAAAGAAGAAAGGCAGTAAGTACCCTGCAGCTTTATAGGTGCTGGTGTGTAGAATTTCTGCAGCTTTCTGCATTAATTTGGCATTCGTTTTGGCTGGTAGGCAAGTGATCTTTTTACATGATATTAACACTGCCTTTCTGCCTTTCCTTATTCTTCTTCTGCCTGTCTGACATAAGTCAGCAAGCTGGAAGACCAGTTCAGGCTTTGCGTGTGTCAACATAAAACCTCCAGATACACCTGTAGAGTTGTGGTGAACTTGCATTGTGACCAGAGCCTGCCTGAATGCTCTGTCTGCTCACATGTGGAGCGAGGCTGGCCACAACCATGTATGTGACTTCAGAGATGTGCATTGCCTGAAGCTGAGGAACTGGCATTGTAGTGGTAATGTAGACCTGTTTAGGACTTGTTTCTTGAAATAGGGAAATGCTATAAAGTTCTTTAGAGTAAGCTAACTTTTAAGCTTGTCACCAGTGACCCTCCCAGGCAGGAAACGTGTCCAGCAGTGCTGGCTTCCTGTTACTTGGTATGAATGTAAATTGTCAGGCAAATGAAAACACCCATCTGTGTGGTTTCAAGAATGGAATTGTAGTTCTACCAAATGCAACCTAATCCAAGTGTGTGCGTGTGCCCTTGAGAAGGAACAAACACAACTTGGTGAATAAGTGCTTTATAGCACTACTAAAATGTCTTGAAAACATTTTATTCTTGGTGCTAATTATTTTAGGGTTCCAAACACCTGTAATCACTTTCAAATGAGATTATGCTACCTGCTGTAAGTTTGTCTTCTGGGTGATGGTAAAAAAAGACAAATTCTTATAGAACTTTGGCATAATTGCTGATTTAAATAGGTAAACCTGTCTGCCGTGTCCTTAGGTTGTAACTTTCTGGACTATGATGTTGAATGGCCCTTTGCCTGGTGCTCTCCAGAATTCTCAACATGCAACTCTTCAGACGAGTGCCTGTGATGCTCTGTCCTCCATCCTGCCAGAAGCTTTCAGCAGTCTGCAGGTAATAAAGCACTCCTATAAGCTCGGCATTCTTACCTATGGAGATATTTTCTTGACTACTGCACTGTGGAAATCTAAAACCCTTTACATTTATAGGGAGAAGGTAGAGAATGTTTTTTGCATTCTGAGTAAACTGTGACCATTGAAGACTGGAAAAGGCAATATTGGGAGTAATTAGTCTCACAAAACAATTAAACTGTGGGTCACAGAAGCTCTTTGGCCCTGCTGTGAATGCTCAGCCTTGGCTATTGATGCATGGGATGGAGGGCAGGAATTTCATTGCACGAGGGAAGGGTGAAGGGTTGCTATTTTGCTGGTTAAGCAGTTGAAGGGACAGCTGACCTAACAGCCGTGGACTGATGCTGTGCACCGATTCACATGCATGCTTTTTCTCTTGCCTAGTTTTTAAAACATTAAGCTGCAGTGTTTGCCCTGGCGGAAGCAAATGAATATGTTGGCCCTTCTCTCCTTTTGCAACATGAAATATGCTCTTAAACATGAAAGCCTTGGCAGTGTACCACCACTGCATTGTGCAGCTCCTTTTGTGTCACTGTGCCCTTCTTGATGGGGAGTACTCTGCCAGATCTCATTTGCCCAAGAATTGCCAGTGCAGCAGTATCTCTGGAATTCTCAGCCTGGTTTCTCCCAAGTACAGCATGTGCTTCATCACTCTGTACTTTGATCTTGTACACTCTCTTGTCCCTGTGGCCATGTGGGGTCAAGTCAGTGCCCACTCTGACCCTTTGCTCTGATGAAACAAAGATCTTTGTTGCGGGCTGGTAAACTGACAATCTGCCCAGGATGAATTTAATTTACCTTGTTGTCCTTGTTCATGAAGTGGGAAGAGTGACGTAAGACAGAAAAAACAACCTATCCAGTTTGTTTTACTTCTGATGGGCCATTTACCTTCTGCCATTTGGATGACAGTTAATATTTAGTTTCCTTCACAGTATTATCTAACAGCAACAAGATAGCATTTTCTCTGGAACCCTTCCAGTTTCCTGTGTGGCATCCTCAAATGCCCATCAATCTACTTTGAAGAAAAGAGTACACTCTGAATGGTAGTTTCTATAGATTCTGTGTATTAAGGTCTCTCCCAGTATTTGTTGGTTATCTTTCTCTGTGGGACAGTTTTGTTTTCTGTTTCCTCTCTGTTGCCATAACTGTCTGCCATTCCAGAACGACCAGCAGATACTGTGCATCACTCTGCTGCTTGGCCTGAACCACAGCGAGACCCCACTGGTAAAAGCTGCTGCCGTGCGTGCCCTTGGGGTCTACATCCTCTTCTCTTGCCTTCGTCAGGTCAGAACTAGTTAAACTTTTTCTTACTTTGAACCATTTTAGAATGAGTTTGATGAACCGTAAGATGGGGACATGAGTTCTTTCGCAATGAGCCTTCCTTCATTCTTTTGGTCTTTGGCATGTATCGTTTTTCTTTACTACCCCAATCTGTCCCTTGCCTGGTATGGGAACACAAATCAGAGCAGTTCTTTGTGAGATGAAGCAGAACCCAGATTGCCTCATCAGGGAGCCCAAAAGGAGGAGAGGACCTTCACCAAGCTCTTGGAGACCAAAGTGGGAAGGGAAGAAAGGAACAGCGATGAAGTAATGCTGGGAAGAAGGGAGCAGCTGCACTCTGTTGAGTTTAACTGAAGATTTTGATGGGAAGGCTTCAGTTTTGCTTACAGCTCTGAAGTAAAGCTTACTCAGAGAAGAACACTGGTTTGCTTCCACAACAACTTGGTCTTACCTCACTTAGGGTAGCACTCATTTTTTGCAATGTGGCCTTAAATGGGTGATTTTAACAGAAAATTATGCAGTCGCTGATGTTGAGAGTTCAGTCCAAATATTTTGAAAGAAAAATCCTTTATTGTGGGCAAAGGAGTGAAAATGAAATCTGTAGTGCCGTAGAAGGGAAGATTAAACAAGCAGCTCAGCAGGGAGTTTGGCAAAGCAATTACTTTCTTAACAGAGGGATTTAGTGAGTGTAAGAATGGCAGTCCAGGTAATTATGTTAAAATCCAAAGTAACTGAAGCACCAATGAAATTAAATTATACAGTGAAACCTTTCAGCAACTGCTACCCAGGAGAGTGGTGAACTTGGTCACCATGGAGGCTTGGACTGTTAATTAAAGATCAAACAAACCTGTGCAGAAAGCACAGTAAACATGTTAAAAGTCATCACCTAAAAAAAACAAATGTCAATAGAGGCGATTTCTGTGGAGATCCTATTTTCCCTACCAAAGCTCAGAATATGTATGTTACTAAGGAAATCACCCGTTTAAAATAAGCAGCAACGACAAAAAAATATATATATTTTCAAATTGCAGGGTTTTTTTTCTTTTTTTCCTTTATAGGATGTGATGTTTGTAGCAGACACAGCAAATGCTATCCTGAACTCCCTCCACGACAAGTCTCCCAGCGTCCGTGCCAAAGCTGCCTGGTCCCTGGGCAACCTCACCGACACTCTGATTGTCAACATGTAAGCAGAAGCACAGCTGCTCTCAGTGCCTGTAGTGCTAGAGGGCAGTTAGTCTCAAAAAGACAAAATCCATGGTCGCTGTGTCAAAATGAGTGTTTCTTTGTAACCTGTCTTTAGCCAGCCTTTCTACTGGTGTGCAGGGCTGTGTTAGCACTATCCCAGTGCCCTTGCTGTTGGACTCAGCTGCTTGGCTTTAGGTCTTTTTGTCATTAGTTCCAAAGTATGATGCCAAGCTTCCTTTTCTGGTTTTTGTGTGTCACTTTGTGTAGCTGTGTGTTCCTTGATAACTTTACTTTCAACGTAACCCAAAAGTAGAATTGATGAATATTTAACACTTCCTCAAGCCAAAGACTGAAGGATGTCCAACCAACTGTTACATTTTTAACAGGAGAAATAGTTATCATATATTCCTGCTAATGAATTGCCTCTGAGCAATTCATTGCCCTCTGTCTTTTATTACAGACTTACTGCATTGCTAACAGGCTTTCTTGCATTGATAGCTTGGTTTTAAATTAATAAACATAGTGGTCACATGTAGTAAGGTTTGCCTTACATATTAGCCTTCTAAAGAGTGAAGGTTGTTCATACAAGTTTATAAAGGATTGTATCACATCTTTGAGAGTGGATTTTCAGAGCTAGTCTTTCACAGTGTGATTCTTCTGCTAGGGAAACAATGGGACAAAGTTTCCAAGAGGAATTCTCTGACCTCCTACTGTTGAAGATGTTACGGTCTGCGACCGAAGCATCCAAGGACAAAGACAAGGTATGACTTAGGGAAGGAGGGTGGAGGATCATGGTTGCATTTTTATTGAAAAGGGCACTAGCTGCATGCCTCTAGGGTGTTCTGCCCCAACAGACAGGGAGCTGCGGGTCAGCATCCTCCTTTGAGAGTTGATGTTTTTTGTTTGTTTTTTCTCTCCAGGTAAAGAGCAATGCAGTCAGGGCCCTTGGGAATCTGCTTCACTTCCTGCAGCCGTGTCACGTAGCACACCCCAGGTTTAGGGAAGCCATTGAGGAGTCTCTCCAGGCCCTTGTTTCCACTGTTCAGAGTGAGGCCACTATGAAAGTGCGTTGGAATGCTTGTTACGCACTGGGCAATGTATTTAAGAACAGTGCTTTGCCACTTGGTGAGTAGCCTTGTCCCCGTGGCTCGGTCTTTGTACAGCAGGTTGTGGGGTTGATAAGGTCTCTGTTAGAAATGCGTTGCAGAAGAGGGGAGAAAGCAAACCGAGCTGAATTGTGCTGTCATATCCAGAGGTGCATCTTTCCCAGAACTCTTATCAGTGAAGTAGGTTCAGATCCTGAAAATGCTAATTTGGTCATCACTGTGCTGCATTCACTTGGAGGTGTCATGTTAGAAAGGAATGGGATCATAGTTGTGGTCTGAAAATAGGAAACCAAATGTTGTTTTTACTCTAAGAAAAGCGTCAGCAGGTTAACTTCTTTAAAACTATTTTCATAGCTCCTTATTTGCACTGATCTCATCAGAGACATAAGCTGTTAAATATTTAGGAGACACAGTCACCATTTTCTTCTATATTTTGAGTAACTGAAATGGGTTTGTGGTTTTGCTTTTATCATTAGTATTTATTTACTTGCAGGAGAGGCTGCTTGGACCACACAGGCATACAGCGCGCTTTCCTCGGTAGTGAAGTCATGCAAAAATTTTAAGGTCCGCATCAAATCGGCCATGGCTCTCTCAATCCCCAGCAGGAGGGAATGCTACGGAGCCACGGAGCAGTTCTGCCAGATCTGGAGTGCCTTGGTGGAAGCCTTGCAGAAAAGCGAAGACACCGAGGACTTCCTGGAATTCAAGTACAGCGCCAGCCTCAGGACACAGATCTGCCAGGCTCTGCTTCATTTGTTGAGTCTGGCAACAAACACAGACCTGCCACTCATCTGGGAAACCATACGAGCAAATGGTGATGCCATCAAATGCTATGTCGTGCAATATATGAAATCTGGAGTAGAAGACAATGAAGCAGGGATGCACACAGACTTGTGTGAGAGAGAGAGACTATTGAAAGGAGCTATTGAACATCTCCATGGGGTAGAGAAACATCCAGAGTGCAAAACTGGAGGGAGAGTGTCTGTTTATCTAGAAGATGTCTTGACAAACCATGCTGGTGCCACTGAATTAACAGAAGCCTAAAAAGGAGCGCTTGTTTCAGTGACCAGGAACTTGCAGTTTGATGGTGTGCAGAGAGGAAATGCCCTGCTTTAATTTATAGAGAGCATCCAAAAGAATGGCTTCCTGTTGATGCTGTTAAGCAATTGATTTCAAACTTAAATCATTCATAGCACCTAACTAAACAGTTCTTGAAATTTTTGTTGCCAATGAACTCTAGAAGTTGTTTCCACTTGGTTTTGTTTGTACCTGAAACAGTGTTACCCCTTGAAAAACAAATGCCTTTTCCTTCTTTGTATGTTTTATAAATGGAGCCTGTTGTGTGAGCTCCAAGAGCGTTTTGTTACGTATGCTGCTATATTCAAAATCACTTTTGTAAAAGAGGGATGGGGCAGAATTTTGTTTTTCTAAGCACTGCGAATTTTGCCGTTCTTATGTTCCTGCACTAAACCCAAACATGCCAATATTTGAATACCAGCTCAGAGCAAACATGCTTTGCCTTTAACTGTCTGTTCCTGGTACTTCACACCTGCGTTGGCCTCCCTTCCTCGCTGCCTTCCTTCCCTGTCTCCCAAGAGCTCAGCTCTGCCAAAAAGCACCCGCTCTGTGCTGAGCAGATGGCAGCTGCGGGTCTGACTTCAAACCGGTGCTGTTGCCTTTTTGTGGGACGTGCTGTGATGTTCTGCACCTCCCGTGGCCGTGTGCACATCGCTGAGCTTCTGTCCCCTTCCCCTTCCTTGGGGCTTGCACTACTGCTCTGTTTGGTTTGTGCCTGCCGTGCTGATAAGCTGCGGGAGGACCGGGCTCTGTGACGTTGCCGGGGACTGATCCGAACCTCCAGGAATGAGGCACTCGGGGAGCTCAGTGCCCCGGCTGTCCTAACCTCTGCGGGGATGTTTGAACAGAGTTCTGAGCAAGCCTTCGCTGTCATAAAAGCTCTCTGGCATACAGCGTTTGTCCGCTTTGTTTTTACCCTCCTTGCTCTCGCCGCAGGTTTCAGCGGGCCACAAGAATTTGAGTATCCGAAACCCCTTCAGCTAAACGGAGCCGCGGCCCGGAGCCTCGCTGCGAGCGCCGAGGAGAAGCGGCCGCCGCTCGGGAGCAGCGCAGAGGAGCGGAGCCGCCCTCGCGCTCAGCCGCCGCGCAGCGCCCCGAGGTGCAAATTGCGCGTGCGGTGCGCGCTGCTCCGCTCCGTGCGCGCGGCTCCAGGGCTGCAGCCGGGCGGAGCTGCGGGCGCTCGGGTCTGACGGCTTTGGGGCCGCGCGGGGGCCGGGGGCGCGGGTTCGGTTTTGGGGCCCGGCTGCGCGCGGTGCTCCGGGCTGATCGTTGCCCTGGGAGTGCTGGGCGCGTCCTGCCCGATCCCGTTGCGGCGTTGGGGTCGGTGGGCGCGGACGTCTCCTCCGATATCCCCGGGCGGTGCGGAGCGCTGCGCTCACCACTGGGGCTCCGTCCTCGCGCGATGCGCGCCGTGCTCCGCACCCAGCGCAGCTTTTACGGCCCTGCCGCTTTATTGGTACGCTTACCGGTCGGGCGCTTTATGTGTTTTCCTACGAACGGTTTCAAGGAGAAGGCAATTAGCTTATCGCATGCGGCGTGATTTATGGCCGAGGTGGCCGGGGCCGTTCGCGTCCCATGTGGGCTCTGCTGGAAGGAGGGCCGCGTTTCCGTGGGGTCAGCGCGTGGCCAAACGCAGCGGGGCCGCAGTGTGGGGCCTCCCGTGGCACAGCCCCCCCTGCGGGCTCCCGCCTGGTGGCTTCAAAGCTCGGGTGGCAGCTCGGGGTGTAAAGCCCTTTGTTTATTATTATTATTATTATTATTGTTACTGTTACTGTTATTGTTATTGTTTGTATTACAGCGCAGCAGCACCGCTCCCCTCCAGCGCCCCATCCCGCATTACTTCTGCGCGGTGATGCTTCTCCCGTTACCGCCCTGCTGCCGGACTGCGCGCAGCAGCGCGGCTGCACGTGGGCAGAGCGTGGAGCCCCGGCACGAAGCGATGCCTCCGCGGCAGCGCCCGTCCCTCCCCGCGGCACCTCGGGGACCCGAAAGATTTCAACGGCCTGAACAGAAAGGACCTTTTAATCGAATTTAATCGGGGAGGGCGCGGCCCGCCGCTCGGAGGAGTCCCTGCGGCCACGAGGTGGCGCCACGGCCCGGCCCGGCGCGGCCACCGAGCGCGGAGCGGGGTGCGCGGCTGTGCGTGCGGATCCTCTCCGCGCCACGCACGGGGATGCGCTCGTTCCTCTCTCAGGGGCGCGCGGATCCCCCCGGAGGAGCCCGTGGGGGTCGGAGCGACAGCGCGGCTGTTCTCCCCCGTGCCGCGGCCCTTTTGCTCCCCGTGTAACTCCCGGGTGGGGCACGGCCCTCTCGCCGCGGCCCGGGATCCCGCGGGGCGGTAGGAAGCTGCCCGCTGCGCGGCCGCCGTGCGGAGACCGCTTTGGGGACGCCGTGGGGACGATGCCCCGGACGACGCGGCGCTCCACGAAGCTCCCGGCCTGCGGCGGCCCGCGGCCTCGCCGTTCCCCTCCTCCCCACGCTAGGAGATGGGCACGGCCGTTCGCCGCTCGGCGATGGCGCGGCGGCAGCGCAGTGCCAAGCACCGCGGCGCTCAGGGCCGGGGCTGAGCGATGGGCAGGAGGGCAGGGGTGGCTTCCAGTGGCGGGGTCGGAGGGGAGAGGCCGATCCTCAGCCCACGGCCGCTGTCTCCCCTGTAAAATAATGGCTCGGCGCTATCTCGCAGCCGGCACTCCCGGCCCCCGCTAATTCGGTGATTTTTATCCTGTCCGCCTCCCCCCTCTCCCTCCTGCCCCGTGCGACCTCCGGCGCTCCTCCTCGGGGCAGCTCCGGGGTCACCGCTGACGGATGGACCCCGCACCCCACGTAGGGGCCGGGGGGGGCAGGGGAGACGCGGAGCCACGTCCCCCTGTGCCACCCACACGTCGTGGCCCACGCTGCCCTGGGGCCCCGCGCTCCCGGCCCAATGTGTCTGCCTGGTCATGCTGGCACGCCTCGGCCCCGTGGGTCCCTCAACGGCACCGGCTTTGTTGGCACAGGCAGAGGCTGTGGGGGGCCGGGGCAGGACGGAGGCGGCCAGGAGCCTGGCATTTTCTCCCTCTGAGATGGAAGAAAGGTTTGCAGCACAAAGGGAAGGGAAAACTGTGTGAAATGTGACATTTGCCCATAAAACCGGGCTGACTGGTGCACAACTTGCCGCATCTTGCTTGAGCATCTCCCCGTGCTGTGCAGGACCTACGTGCAGTGACACCACCGATGGGCAGATCCTGGTGACTTGGGGCCACCAGGCAATGCCACCACCTCGATGCCACGTGAAACATCCCGGCCCAAAGCTCGGGACAAAGGCGGCTTTGAGGACCTGTGGGGCTGTGCTCAGGCGGCAGCTGAAATGTGTGAAACTCGGCTCTCGTCGGGCTTCTTCCTGAAGCGGAACTGTTCTCAGAGAAACATTCCCCTCCACCGGCCCTAATGGCTTTTCTCTGTGTGCCTGCATTAATGAAGGCGAGGCCCAGCCTCATCGGAGGGAAGCCATGCAAGTAATTGCCTGAATTTTTAATTCGGGGTTATGATAGGGGAATCAAAGTCACGTTGCAGCTGCCGTGGTTCCACACCATTGAGCGCCGCAATTTTCCTCTGCTTTTTGCCCTCCCCTCTGACGGACCCTGCTGGGGGCTGAGGCTGCCCCATCCAGGGCTGAGAACGCGGCGGGTGGGTCTGGGTGTGGGGTGAGCCCACATCTGGTGGTGTTCACTGGCCCTGAAAAGACCCCCTGCACCTTCCTGTGCTGTCTGTGGGCTGCCGGGCTGCACTGTCACTTTACCATTGTGGCCACGCTCAACCCCACCTCCCCAGTGGGTTGGCCACCGGTGTGTGCCACCGTCCTCATACAAGGGATGGGAACTCACAGATGGAGCACGAGCCAGGGGGGTGGCACAGATGGGGGGCTACGGGTACCCATCTGAGGCTCTTCGCACTGTACGGATGGCCCCACAGCCCCTCCAGCATCCCTCCAGCACCACTGCTTTTGTTTTCCCAGAAAACAACCCCGCCTCCCAAGCTGGTTCCAGCTCGCTTCACCTCCTCTTCGTCTTAAAATTAATAAAAAGTCTTTGGACAGGGGGCTGCTCAATAACGCAGAATGGCATGCGCACAATGTGCGCCCCACGAGAGGGGACAGTGCTTTGGAAAGCAAAGGTGCCTCCCTGCCCTGCTCAGGTCTTGGGAATCTGGTGCACTGGGTGTGGGGGGCCATGCCAACAGGGTGAGGACAGCAGGGCTGTGCTAATGGGATGGAGATGGTAGTGCCATACAAAAGGGATGGGGATGGTAGTGCTGTACCAATGGGATGGGTTGGCAGGGCTGTGCCCATGGGATGAGGCCGGGCCCTGCTGCGCCATGCAAGGGAGCAGTTCTGAGCCGGGGCTCCTGTTGGGGAGCCATTCACACAGGTTCAGCGTCATGACCCCATGTTTGGGGTTTGGGCCACTGTTGTGTTCTTTGTGCTGCGATTCCTCAGCAGATAGCATTGTTTGCTGTGACACGTAAGCCTGGTGACAATATGAGCGCTCTTGCACTGATTTCATTTGTACTGCTCTGAGCTCTCCTAGCTTGCCCTGGTTTCAATGTCTTTTTATAGCCCAGCAGAACTTGTTTTCCTGTACCAGTGAACCATAACCCGAGATGTGGGCTGGGAGCTGCAGGGGACACAAGCAGGGTTTGGGGTGGCTGCTCGGTCACGTTTGCACTCACCATCCCTCTGAGACACCCCACTCCTGGGGGTGCTTGGTCACAGCACCCGCTCTGGCTCAGCCCGTGGGGAGCCCACATGGAGCCCCTGCACCCTGAACAGAGGGTCCCAGTGTGGGTTTGGGACTGTGGGTGGGTGCAGGGCGGTGTGTCCCTGTGGGCAGTGCAGGGGGACCCACACGGTGCTGCCCCCCCAGAGCCCTGCAGCTCAGCAAAGGACAGGGGGGCGAAGGCGGACTATGAAAGTGTTTCTTTGCTTTGCTTTTGAGAAAGGAGAACTTCAAAGGGGCCATTTATCACCAGACAAAGAGAGTGGCGAGTTATTTGCAAAGTGTACGGAGAAGCATTAATTATCGGAGCGCAGGCCGGCACTGCAGCCGGGTGTCCCCCTGCCCACCTCCCCGCGGGCTCGCAGTGTCACCTGCCCATGCCCTGTCTCCTCTCTGTGCTGCGGTTGCTCCCCGCAGTGCCACTCAGTGCTGGGGACACGGCTGGGAACAGGGGACGTTGGGGACCCTCCGGCCGAGCACCCAACCCAAAAGCTCTGTGCGTGGCCTCAGCGACCACTGGGGGCAGGGGCTGGGCGGCACGTGGTGCCCCAATCTGGTGTCCCTGGGCTGATGGCACAGTGGTACATGTGGCATTTCCCGATGGCTGCCACCCGCTCTGCGCTCTGCCGGGTGTGCGGGCGGGCCAGCACACAGCACGGCACAGCTCTGCCTTTCATGTCTGAACCTCCCCAAACCACAGCTTCCCCTCGCCGCTGCGCGGGGATCAAACGCAGGTCATATTTAATAAAGGTGGGGATGGGAGAAGGCTCCATAACATTACGTCACCTCGGTGCGGGGGAGGCAGAGGCAGGGAGGGAATGCGAAAATCTTGGCGCGAGTGGGGGCAGAGGAGAAAACATCTCAGTGCAGGGACTTAATGGCCCTGTGCTGGTGGGAACGCTGTTGCCCACTGCCCGCAGGGTCAGGGCGGTGTGTCTGCATGCGCTCAGCCGTTAAATGAAACTAAGAAAAAATGAGAGGCAGATACGAAATGCGTGAAGGCGTCCATGGCAGAATTCCCCCGGTGCCGCGTGAGTCACGTCGGGGCGACCTGTGGGAGAAATCCCCGCCTGGCGGCACTGGGCACCAAGCTCAGACCTGGGGCACCGCTCAGAGCCCCTGCAACGCATACGGGGATGGGGGAGTGCGGCCGTGGTCCCCCTGTCCCTCTGTCCATCCACTCACACGGTGCTGGGAGCAAAGTCACCACTGCCACGACTTTGCCCGTGCCCGACCGCACCGTGCTTGGGGTTTGGGGCTCATGGCAGCAAGCAGAATGCGTTCAGCCCACAAAGGCACAGAGCTGGCGTGGGGTGGGCTGGGCACAGAGGGTCGTGGTTCCCCATTCCCAGCCCCTGCGCCCTCCATATGGGAGCTCAGACCAATGCTTGGACTGCACCAGCACCTTCCTGCTGGGAAACTTTGTGCTCCCACCCCACGGGGCGCCCGCTGCCCCCCAGCCGCGGTGAGCGCGGCCTTCTGCTGAAGGGAGTTAATGAGCTGTGCCCGACAGTGGTGGGAACGGGCAGCAGTGGGGCTCCTGACAGCTCTCAGAGGAGCTGGGTGTGGAGGAAGGGGGAAGAGCAATAGGGTGAGAGAGATGGACCAGAAAACAATATCCACTTCATTAGCCAGGTGGCTCCGAATGTGTGGAAATAGGACAAAGTCTAGGTCACCCACTGTGTCAGAACATTATTATCATGCGATGCCATGAAGCCGTGCAAAGACCAAGTCAAAGCTCACTGGCCCACTTGAAAGGGACAGGGGAGCTGCCCCAGCCCGAGCTGTTCCCAGGCTGTGGTCCCACGCACAGCCCCACGGCACAGCTGAGCCACAGCCAGCGGCAGTGTGGGGTCTGCTGCGTGCGAGCCCATGTCCCAGTGATGGGAGTGCGGCTGTCAGGGACCCAGCAGGCAGATATGTGGGCTTGAGAGTGGGGCACAGGGAGAGGTCTTGGCCAGGCTGTTGGGAGTGGGGCTGGGCCCTGGGTTGGGGTCCTTTTCTGCTCTTTCTTCTGTGCTAATGTAAAACCAGAACCATCATATACTTGTCTGCCAGATCCCTGCCAGGCATGCAAGGAGGTTTCCTGCTCTTCAACACACTACCCCACATTTTCCTAGTGGATACAGTGAGGGCAGAGAGTTCTGCCCCAGATGGGCTCCTAGGGGGCTCAGGGTCTGCAAGGCACTGGTGGCTGCTGAGACATTTTAGGATTCCTGGACCCCTCGAGGTGGGCAGGCAGCGATGGTTCCAGGGATGCTATGGCAGTATGAACCTGGGCTGGGAGTGGTGGGCACTGAGCACCTATCTTGGAAAGCACGGACACCCATTGCCAGGGCATGGCTGGAGGGCACTGGGCTGCACAGCTTGCTGGGATGGGAGGTGATGGGTGAAGGGTTCGGATGTCGTATTTCTCCTCCCACACCTGCCCTGTGGGATTCCAGAGCCCACCACGTTCTATTCAGTGATGTACTGGTGCCTGTTGTATCCCGCCTGCTTTGGTTCGGGTCAATTTGCCGGTCTTTTGTGACTCAGTGCGTTCACAGCAGGAGGAGAAGCACTTTCTGTTCAGGTCCCCGATGCCTTCCACTGCCCCCACCCGCGGTTATCAGGGCTCGACGGGCGCTCCGCGTTCCCGAGCAGCGCTACCCCCGCAGTCCCATTTGCCACATTGCCGCGACTCCTCCGCGGAGCAGAGCCTGACCCCGGGACGGGACCCTTCCGGGACCCCGGCTGAGGACCCTCGGCCCGGCCCCGCGCAGCCCCACGGGCTTTGTGCAGCGGGGCTCGGCTCTCGGCGCGGGGCTCAGCCCCGAGGCAGCGCCCGGCTCCGCGCTGTGCCGCTCCGAGCGGCCCCCGATGGCACTCCGCGCTCCGCGCCGGGGCCGAGCCGCTCCTCCGGAGCCCCGCACCGCTCGGGGCCGAAGCGGGCCGAACCGAACCCCGCTCCGTCGCTGCCCCGAGCGCTCCGCGCCGCTCCTCGGGGCCTCATGGCGGCCGCGGGCAAAGTCCGTCCCAGCGCGGCCGATAAGGGCCGGGCGGGGGCCGGACCGCGGCGGGCGGGGACGCGGGGTTCGCTCCCGGAGGAGAGGCCCTCCCGGAGCTGATTTGCATACAAGGTATAATGCCTAATAGTAGGCGTTCATGTCTAGGTAGAAGGCTGCCAGCCGGGGCGGAGCGGCAGGTGCCGAAGGGAGGCGGGCCGGGCCGGGCCGAGCGCGGGGAGACCCGGGACCATGGTGTCCCAGCTGAGCGCCCTGCAGCGGGAGCTCCTGGGCGCCCTGCTCAGCTCCGGGGCTACCAAGGAGGGGCTGATCCGCGCCCTGGAGGACATGGTGCCCGCCGCCGGCTTCGGCGTCAAGCTGGAGAGCCTGCCGCTGTCCCCCGGCGGGCCGCCCGACGGCAAGCCCGGCTTCGTGCCGCTGGCCAACGGACACGGCAAGGGCAAGCTGTCCGGCGACGAGGGCTCGGAGGACGGCGACGACTTCGACACACCGCAGATTCTCCGCGAGCTGAACGCGCTCAACACTGAGGAGGCCGTGGAGCAGCGGGCAGAAGTGGACAGGATGATCAGGTACCGGCGGAGCGCTCCGCTCTCGCGGCCCCGTGCGCCCCTCCGGGATTCGTTCCGGGTGCGACCGTCCTGGCGGGGCGCCGCCGCCGCCCCCTCTATCGCACCGTGAGCATCGCGGTGCCGGGCGGTGCCGCCGCCCCGTCGGGTGTTCGCCGCCCGCCGCGGTGGAGGGGCCGGGGGTGCCCGGGTTGCGACCGCCCGGGGCTCGGCTCCGTCCTCCTTCCGCGCCGGGAGATAAAACATAAACTTCAGCACGTGGAGCTCGGAGTGCTATTAATTTATTTCTATAAATCATCAACAGAAAGATACACAAAGAGCCGCGATTAGGGCGAGCGGAGAGGCGGGTTATTCATTGCCGGAGTTGTAAACCAGGCGGGGAGGGGGAACAAGGAAACCCCCAAACGCGGCCGCTCGGGACCCGTCCCGTCCCGTCGCGTCCCGGGGGATGCGGCTCCGCGTCCCGCTCTGGCCGAGCCCGACTGCTCCCTGCCGTGCGGGGCCGGGCAGAGCCGGGCCGAACCGGGTCGGGCCGTCGGGGCGCGGCAGAGCAGCCCTGCGCTCGTCGGGGGCGATTCCCCCCAGCCCCGGGGCCGGCAGCGGGGCTTTGCTCCGAGCACGCGGAGGTCCCCGCGAGTCCCCAGCGCCGCTCGTGTCCGTCTGTGCGGCCGGGCAGCCCAGCGCTTCCCGGGGACGGTGACATCGACGGCAGCGCGGGGGCTCGGACGGGACGCGCGATGCGGGAAGGGAAACCGCTGCGGGCTGCAACCCGCGCGCCGGGTGCTGCTGCTGTCCCACCGCCCCACTGCCTGCCGCTGCGCCCCCAGGGTGCGGGAGGGCTCTGCCCGCGTCGCAGTTCTCCCACAGGTGTTTCTGTGCAAAGTTTGCCTTCGGTGCAAACAAGAGCAGGCACATGTCCCTGAGGAGCCTTCTGCAAAGAGCTGCTGTTTGCTCTAAGAGAGCCCTTTGTACTTGGAGAAAGGCAGGAGCGTCGGGAGCCGTCGATCTCAGCCCCTCCATGCGGCTGAGCCCCCTCTGCTCCCACCCCGCGACCCCCGGGTCCGCTCCGGTGCTGTCCCCACGGCCGCGGAGGTGCGCGGCCCCCACCTGTGCCGGGCTGCCCCGTGGGCACCTCCGTGGGCCCCAAAGGGCTCCGTGCTGGGAAGCTCTGACCCCACCGCCCCGTGCTGGACCCCGCTGTGTGCGCAGGGAGATGCAGATTAGATAGATCGGATGGAGGGAGCCGGCTTTATAATCCATCTGTATAAATTCTTGGCATTTTTCTCGGAGGATGTGAAGCGTATTTACCTGTTTCCAAGGCTGACCCAGAGGGCGAGTGGGTGGGGGCCTGGGGTCGGGGATGGGCAGTGCTGCCCGCACTCGGCCATACTGACGCGGCGCTCAGCTCGGTGCCAGCGGCCACACGAGGCAGAGAAAGGCCGCGGGGTGAGGGCTGTAAACTGGTTTGCAGTGCCACACAGCACACCTGGGTCATTGCTCCTTTATTTCTTCCTGCATGTAAAATCCATCCCGGTGGAGGTTGGACAAGTGATGGAGTTTTTATTTCAGGGGCAGAACCCAAAAAATGAGTTTGTGCCGACTTGTTCAATAGAAATGTTTTCCTCTCTGGCTTTTTAGGTTCACCAAAAAGAGGAAAAAAAAAATAGAAGAGGCGAACAAACACTCAAACGTTTCATTTTGGGTCAAGTCCAAACATTTTGTTTAACATGAAACAAAATGTTTGGGTTTGGTTTCAGGCTGTTTAACCCTTCTGAATACGGTCAAGTTGATTTGTAAAGAAAATCGTTGCTCAGAAATTCAGAGCTGAATAATTGTTTGGAAAGTACAGGTCCAGAGCACATTGGAAATGCTGAAGTTAAAAATTCTAAAAATAATAAAGCGAAGGGAAATTTGAGGATTTTTTTACTCATTCTCAATTTGATATTTTTTTTTCCAGCCCAAATGCTGTCAAATTCCATTTCAATTCCGAAATCACATCTGTAACCCAAAGTCACTCATTTTGCATTTTCATGGTGTGCACCGGAGCGTTGGCTTGAGGCTCAGGCAAAACGATGCCCTTGTGTTAGCCAGGCTGCTGTCAGAACAAGCTCTGTTCCACCAGCTCGTTAGGACTCAGTAATTAGTGAGCAGGAGCAGGTGGGAGCAGGATGCGGCTCAGCTCCCGCAGCGCTGCACTCCTCCTGCCTGGGCTCAGGGCGCACGGCTCCGTCCCCGCAGGGGGACCTGGCTGTGGGTATTCCTTTGGACCAGAGCAGCTTTGTTTCCTTGCTGCGTTTGGAACAAAAAGTAAGAAACCTATTTGTTGGGTTTTCCCCCCTTGACAGGATGAAGGATCCAAAATAACAAATGAATTGGAAAAGTGCTTGGACGGTTATTCCAAGCACAGTGTTAGAATTTCTCATTCTTTGAGTGCACAACTGTGACCAGGTTCAGGTTCCACTCCGATTTCTCAGCGTTGAGCCATTTCCTTTCACCCCACGTCTGTGGGTGCTATGGGGCGAGCTGTGGGGCCAGGCTGCAGTGCGGGCTTGTTGGCCGCTCCATCCACCACTGTGTTGTGCCTCCATTGCAGTTTCATTGGTTCCCCAAACTGGTGCCAGGCAACAGATGGACATCAAAGCAGCGTGGATTTAAAGAAGAGCCCATTTGCACCTGGATTGATTCTGATAGAGTTGAATTCAAGTGCTGAAAAATACCAAAGACGAGCTCAAAATGACAGCGAGGAGCTCAGCTTGGGTTGGCACATGGGGCAGGAATCTTTGCCTTCAAATATTAATTAGGAATAGTGGGTCTCCACCAATAATAGTGGGGTTCCATCGTGGGAAAAAGCAACCGCAGAGCAAAGTTAACCCTCGTTTTCCTGCACCCCCAGCGAGGACCCGTGGCGGGCGGCGAAGATGATCAAGGGCTACATGCAGCAGCACAACATCCCGCAGCGCGAGGTGGTGGACGTCACCGGCCTCAACCAGTCGCACCTCTCGCAGCACCTCAACAAAGGCACCCCCATGAAGACACAGAAGCGGGCTGCCCTCTACACGTGGTACGTCCGCAAGCAGCGGGAGATCCTGCGGCGTAAGTACCGGGGAGCGGGATGGGGAGGGGGCACGGCTGTGGGTGGGGGCAGAACGCCAGGTGCCCCCCAAAGTGGTTTTGTGGGTCCGAGTGATTGAGGCTGCGGGAAGAGTGGATGAGAGCCCCTCTGGATTGCAGCAGTGCTGTGCGAGCTGCCCCGAGCCACCAAAACGGCTGAATCTCTGGGAAAGCGATTAAGGATTGCACACAATTAGATCCATCTCCCACCTCTGCCCCCTTTTCCTCTCCGCTTTCTGAACACTCTCACTTTCTGCAACTACTTGTAAAAAAAGAGAAAGAAAAGAGGGAGGAAAGGAAAAAATCGTCAATCTGTAGCAGGGTCTCATGCAACCCGAATTATTTACAATGTGGATGGCTTTGACCGCACACCCGCAGCGGTGCTGGTGCTGCGTGCCTGGGGAGCTGCACTGTGTAAATCCCTACGGCCTGGCGTGGAGCAGTGCTTGTGTGGGGCAGGTGCTGTGCTGAGCACCCCTGGCCCCCGACCCCAAAGGATGCAAAATCCAAAGGCAGAAAAGGTCTCAGCTCTGAGTGCCGCTGCTTTGAAGGTGCACCTGGAGATGTTAAAGCAAACAGAGCTGCTCCAGCCGTGCCCCGCGCCTTCCCCTGTTGTCACAAGGGGAAAAGCCATTATAAAAAGAGGGAGAATTCCCCTGCAAAATGGAGAATAATAAAAACTCCCATTAATCTCCCTTTATGGTCGTGGTGACAGGTGCCTGGCGGACACGGGAAGGTCACCCTGGTGTGGGGCCAGGCTCCTCTGGGAGCCCCTTTGGGCACGGGGTGGGCACAGGCAGGGGACTGCGCACCTGCTGAGCTCCTTTTGGGGGCTGTGACCCCATCCTCACATGCAAAATTCCTCCCGGAACAAGCACACGCCGGCAGAGCCCGGCCATGCACGTGCATGTGCTGCATGTGCCAGCCAACAACCTCCTGTGCCCACCTGCCTGCGGTGCCCACCGGGGCCGTGGGTGGGAGGGGGCCGGGACAGGGGCTTGGGTGGGGGCTGCCGCTGCGCGTGACGGTGACTCTGAGCTCTGAGCGGCGGCTACAGGCCGGGTCACGTCTGCTCCTTTCTCTTTCAGAGTTCAACCAGACAGTCCAGGGGTGTGAAAATAGGACAGACAAAAGCAGTCAGGATCAGCTGCTGTTTCTCTTTCCAGAGTTCAATCAACAGAACCAGGGGGCTGGCCAGCTCGACGATGCCAGCGCCGAAACCCCCAGCAAGAAGATGCGCCGCAACCGCTTCAAGTGGGGGCCGGCCTCCCAGCAAATCTTGTACCAAGCCTACGAGCGCCAAAAGAACCCCAGCAAGGACGAGCGGGAGGCGCTGGTGGAGGAGTGCAACAGGTAACGGCCGCCTCGTGCCATCCTGCAGAAGCTGCATGAGGTGCTGGGCTCGTGGCACGCAGCCCCGGGTTTTTGCTGAGCCGGCTTTGGGCTTAGCTCTGGACAGCATCCAGAGGAGAGCAAACTCTATGCTGTGCTTGGGATGCAGCAGGGATGCAGCCAGGATGCAGCAGAGATGTGACAAGGATGCAGCTGGGATGCAGTGAAGGTGCAGCAAGGATGCAGCAGAGATGTAGTAGGAATGAAGCAGAGATACACTGGAGATGTGGCAGATATGCAGTGGAAATGCAACAGGGATGCAGAAGGGATGCAGCCACGATGCAGTGGGGATGCAGCAGCAATGCCGTGGTGTTATAGCAAGCTCAGAGGGAGGTGGGAAGGGTTTTATGGCATGAGTGTAGTTGGAAAGAGCAGGCGGGCGTTCAGGAAGGGTTGAATGCTTTAAACCCTGTGTTGGGAGCTCCCCATCAGCACCCTTGCTCCAACGTGTGCCTTTGCATGCACAGGGCCGAGTGTCTGCAGCGAGGGGTGTCACCCTCCAAGGCACATGGGCTTGGCTCCAACCTGGTGACGGAGGTGCGTGTCTACAACTGGTTCGCCAACCGGCGGAAGGAGGAGGCTTTCCGCCAAAAGTTGGCCATGGACGCCTACAGCTCAGGCCAGCCCCCGCACAGCATGAACCTGCTGCTGTCCCATGGCTCCCCGCACCACAACCAGCCCAGCGCCTCACCGCCAAGCAAGATGACAGGTGAGATGAGAACAGTGCTGCTGAGCAGTGGCAGTGTTGGTCGTGTTTCCAATGAAGAAAAAGATTGTGAGCTTAATGATCATGGGGCCACTGATCCTGTTGATACTGTTGACAATGTTGGCACCATTTGTGCTGCAGAAAGAGGCACTCGAGGC
Organism: Meleagris gallopavo; assembly: GCF_905368555.1. Taxonomy (NCBI): domain Eukaryota; kingdom Metazoa; phylum Chordata; class Aves; order Galliformes; family Phasianidae; genus Meleagris; species Meleagris gallopavo. Next base: position 8,646,081 of record NC_139424.1, on the reverse strand, counting down.
AGTGCATGGCCATGGTGGTGATGGCCTCGGGGGAAAGATGTTCCATGCTGCCCACATTGGACAAGGGACAGCAACAAGGCTCAGTCCTTGGTGCAATTTCCCCATTGGCTGTAGGATGGGACTCCTCTCGGCAATGGAGCATTGAGACACTCTGCTTCCTCTGCAGCTTCGATGGGTGCAGAGAGGTGTGGATGCTGTCCCCACAGTGCCAGCCACGTGGCAGGGGCTGGATTTCCATCCCATCAAGGACAGATTGCTGGGCTGGGCATGTTTGTTGGTGCAGGCTGGGCTGGGCAGAGGTGTGGATATGGCTGCTCTGCCTGACGTGGAGAGTTTGGGCTGGGGGATGTGGTGTTGGGGAACTAAAGTCGGTGGCACGAGTGGCTGTGGGCAGAGGGCTGTGCTGAGCCCCACAGTTGGGCTTTGCTCTGCCTGCGGTGTGCACTGCTGGGGGATTTGAGCAGGAGATAATGCTGAGAGCAGAGCTCCGACGGTAATCAGGGAGGGCCTGGCGGCATGGGGCAAGAGGCATTGTTGGGAGAACAATCCCCATTGTGCCGCTACCTGCAATCTGCACTCCAAAGCCGTCAGCCCCAGCAAACAAGAGCGGGCGCTTTGAGGCGGGCGCTGAGGGGTCAGCACGGGGCCACGGGCTGCAGGCGGTGTGCCCTGACCATCCCTGTCCCAGCTTGGGGATGACACCCCAGTACCGGGACGGGGAGACACAAAGCAACTGCTTCCCAGAAATTTCCCTACCTGGCTCATTGCAAGCCCCAGCCTCATTACAAAGAGGAATTGATAGAGGATATCCAGGGAGTACCGTGGGGAGGGCTGGGAGATGGGGATAGAGCTGTCCTGGCCACCACAAACCCCGTGGTAGAGTGATGGGGTGGGAGGGCATGGAGATGCCGATGGGCGTAGAGCATACTGCCCAATAGCATGGGGACACCGGGGGCACTGGGGACACCAGGGCCGGCAGCCTGTCTCATGGTGCGGCTCTCCCTGCAGGGCTGGCCCACAGTGACCAAAATGTGACCCTGCCCCAGGAATGCCCTGCACAATGGTGGGGATGGGGTGGACGTTTGCCCTCCTGTCACCGGCTGATTGCTTACAAGGTGCCCTACAAGCACATTGTCAGCAAAATCAGCTGTTTTCTGTGTTGGCCGCCGGGCTTTACAATACCGCACCAGCATGCAGCCCCGCGTTGTCATGGTGTTGTCCCCCCCGTGCATGCTTAATTGACAATTAAGCTGGGGCTTTGAACGAACCCCGCTGCCTTTGATGTGGCCCCGTCTCTCCAGCGCGCTTGCAGGCACCCCGCGAGAGCCTTTGTTTTCTTCTATTAGGGGACTGCAATTATTGGAACCGTGGGCATTTATCTCAGGGCTGCGGGGCCGTTAAGCCCCAACCTTTATTTTCCCATTGGAGCATCGGCCAGCAGGAGCCAGCCGTGGCTATAGGGCCGCTGACAGCCCATTCGTGGGGGCTTTGAGCTGGGCAGGAGTGATGGCCACAGAGGGGTCAGGAGGGCTCAGCTGCGGGAATTCTGTGCTGGTGTGCATCAGCCTTGCCCAGGAGCAGGAGATGGGCACAGTGAGGGCTGCGCATGGGGTTCAGGGCTGGCTTAGGGTTTTGGGGCTGGGATGGAGCTCAGCCTGGAACCCATCAGTCACAGTGGCATTTTGGGGCCGCAGGTCTCCAAAATGTCACCAGCTTCTCTGAGAGATGCTGACCCCATCCGTGCTGGGATTTGAACTGTCCTTGCAGCGCGTGCGGCACTGTCTGGAGCCCTCAATGCCTTTAACAGCTTAATGACGGCGCTGGGACACTGCCCGCACCCTGTGGCCTGCACAATCCCCTCAGGAGAGGAAATGATGGAGCTGAGTATGGCTCAGAGTGGGCATTGCCCCACGGTCGGGATGGGGCCGGTGCAAGCTGATGGCTGAGGACAGCAGGAGAGCTGTAAAACCGAGCATCCTGGGCGGCCCCTCGGTGCAGGGTTTTTAACTGTTTGGAAGTAAATACTCCAAGCCTATCTATCTTGGAGGTGTCTCAGACTCTGGACTTTTCCCTTCCTATAGAGGATTATCAGAGATCTCGGTTCTCTGTTTGATTTGAAGGTCACTCGGGGCTTTATCTCGTTCCTCGGTGCCATGCGGCAGACTCTGGCTTATGCCATTTTTATCTTCAAGAGCCCCGGGGACAATCAGTGCTGATGAGATTAGGGACGCGCCCCCCGCACCCCGCATACAAAAGGCCCTGCGTCACCCCGGCCCCACTCTGACCAGCAGCACTGTGAACACCGGAGTGACCCTATGTGGATGCACATCCATAGCAACACGCAGCATTTGGCATTATTTACATGTATTTTAGATATCTCTACAGCCACACGTAAAATTATAAAAACTCAGCTCCACGCCCCAAGATTCTCCCTAAACCGAAAGGGCAATTTGGGTGACTTTACTCTTTTTTTTTTTTTTCCCTTCAAGAAGAGCCCGCTAATGGCACCCTGGTCCAGAGGTACATCGCTTTCTATCTGGATCCTGCAGGCTGTTCTCTGATAGCATGGGCTGTGCAGGTTCTGATTGCAGACCCGGTGCCAGCCGTTGTCAGATTTTACTGTTGTGCTCATTGTGCGGCCCTGTGGGTACAGTGCACTCTTAGGAGCTTTTCCTGCTTTTATGGGGGGTAATTAGGACTTTATGGCAGCAGCAGAATGGGAGGGTCCAGTCCCAATAAACAGCTTTATAATGGACATAAACTCCGCACCTCGGTAACATAGCAAGATTAACACTTTAGGGACAATTTGAGTGGCAGACCCAAAATCAGCCTCAGGCAGGAGCGCAACCGGGTGTGAACACTGCAGCTGGCTGTGCCTCGGGATGCTGCATGGGATGATCCATGGGATGATCCATGGGATGCACTGCTCTTGGGGTGGGCTCTGGGAAGCTCAGGGTGCTGGCTGCAGGCTTGGGGCACAGGGTTAAGGCTATGGCAGCCAGAGCCTGCAGCTCGTCTGGAGCCGTGGGGAAGCAGTAAAGCATTTCACGGGCTGTGCAGCTCGGGGACCAAACAATAGCCACGTCCCATAAACAGACTTTTATACTATGGCTGTAGCTCCAGTTGGAAACAAACTCTTTAAGGGCACAGGCTTGGCGGGCAGACTCATTGCTGGGGCTGGACGGGGAGAGGCCAAAGAGGAATAAATCTCTTGCTGGGGCTGCGTCACGCTGTGGAAGCACAAGAGAGCGGCGGCACAACAATTGTGCCTGGCTCTGCACGGCCGCCTGCCCTGCCGTGCCATAAAGCTGAGCTTGGGCGACTGCAGAGCCCCCAGGAGGGAACCATTGTGCACAGGGTGGGCAGCGGGAGCTGGGCCATGGGGAGAGGCTGGTCCTGGGGGCAGGGCTGATACAGGCAAGAAAATGTAGAATCTTGTGCCTGGAGGCTGCTCCAGCAGTTTGGCTGCGGCTCTCCATCTTCCATGTGGGTGCTTTGATGGGGAGTGGGTGGGAGCTCAGTGGGGATGGGGAGCAGGGAGGGATGGCACCTCCGCCATGTGGGAGCGCTGATAGATCGGCAGTAGCAACAGCATGGATCTCCTGCTGCTAACGATGTAATAACAAATAATAACATGCATCCTGCTCCAGTAACGGAAAAAAAAAACACAAGGTGAAATGGTTGTGGCTTCCCAAAGGCCCATAGGGCACACGAGCAAACCCTTTCCCTGCCCAGCAAATGGCTGGGGCCGCAGCCCCATGTGCCACCGACCCAAACTCTTAGGATTGCAGAGAAAAGTTTGAAGATCAGCTTTTAACATCTACTTCTAAAGTCTAATTTGTAATGCTGGGAATCTTGGCTGAATTGGGTAGAGTGTGATTTGGGACTTAAAATTGTTTTTTTTTTCTTATTGAAAGCTTCATAGAATCCAAAAGAGGGTGAAGATTGCCCTGGTGGTTAGCAGACGTTGGTGTCCCTCCCACCGAAACACTGCAGACTGTTGTTCTTAGGAGTAATGTCTCATTTGGTCCCATGTTTTTCATAACCACTTCCAGTTTCATAGCCAATCCGATCACTGTTTCATGGGCTCAGGAACTGCCATTTAATCTCCTGCCTGTGCTCCTCATCTATCTTTGAGACCACTGTGAGAAGAAAGGGCTTTTTTTAAATCTCCGCTCCCACTGTTTGAATAGTGCTGCAGCGTCTCAGACCGGCAGCGGCTGAAGCACACTTTGCACGAGGCTGGGACCGCAGGGAAGAATGTGGTGACAGTGCCCTGGTTGAGTAATGTTTACCCGGCCGTCCACTCGTACCGGCAAATATCCACCTGCCAGAGGACATTCTTGTATTATCAGGGATAAAGGGGTTTGCTGGGAAATGATCAGGAACCAGACAGCGCGGGGAGATTCCTATCTGCGGGACATGTTTGACCAGCTGATGTTTGGAAAATTTGGAGGTGATTAGAGCGAGTTTTTGTGTTTTTGGTGGAGGCGGCAGGGAGCCTGTTATACCTAATTCAGTAATTTTGGAGCAAAGCTCCCAGACCCGAGTTATGGCTTATTTCTTCTTCCTAGACTTGGGTTTTATGGCAGCCCTCAGAGCATCCTTGCAGAACTGGAGCTTAGGTAGTGCTGGCCCCTCCTGACCAAGGCTCAGTGCAGGCCTGGGGCTCCAGTGACACTCTTGGTGCCTGAAGAAAGGAGCCTTGAATCCCCAGGCACCCAGCTCGAGTCATTCTGGGGAGGGTCCCAGCGCATGGGTGATGCTCCCACGGGTTGTGTTCCCAGGAGGGATCTTGGGCCGCCACTTCGATCCCCAGGAGTTCAGTGACCCCGGTGCTGGCTGCCCATAACAAATGACTTCTCACCGGGACAGCCTCGTAAAAGGCGCTTTTGTTTCTAGTGGGTTTCCCTCAGTTAATTATTTGTGATCTGTAGATGCCTTTCCATGACACATGGCTGATCATATGGTTATCAGCACGGGGCTATTTAGCCAAATTAAATATATTTGTATTGAAGACCCATGCTCAAGCCAGATTTCTCTCCTGGGCGGTGGCGGGCTGCGGCGTGGTTTAGCTTGGCCATCAGCGTGTCCTCCAGCTGTGTTAATCACACACATGTCAAGAGCGAGTCGTGACCATTGCCACCATGGTTTTCATAGAAACATGGGATCACCAAATCATTAAGGTTGGAAAAGACCTCTAAGATCATCTAGTCCAACGTGAACCCATTCCCCCGAGCCCGCTGACCACGTCGTGTTCTGCAGGAGTCCGGTACGGCCAGGGGGCGAGCAGCGAGGCGGCATCCTCTGGGGCCATCAGCCACCATGGCAGCGGTGCCATGGTCACCACCAGCCAGGCGGTCCTGCAGCAGGTCTCCCCAGCCGGCTTGGACCCGGGCCACGGTTTGCTCTCTCCCGACGGTAAAATGGTGAGTACACCTGGCCTATTGTGGCGGCGGCGCTGATAAGATAAGAGGGCCCAGCGGGCAAAGCAAACACGCTTTCCCCGGGTTTCACACGCGGCCCGTGCTGAACAATGGGGCATTGTGGGGGTGTGGGCGCACGCCCGTCCCCACCGCCCGCCTCAAAGGCGGCCCCACAGCCCCGGCGTGTTCCCCAAGTGCGGCCCATAAACCTGACAGAGCCCGCTCCGCTTTTATTGATTGCATGCCTTGTGAATTGAATGCGCGCTGGGTGGATCACTGTTTGCTTTCCCCTGCCGATGACATGGGCATTGATAAAGCTCTCATTCATTGCTTTTCCTTAAGCCCTCCTGAGTTCTGAGCTCTGCTGGGAAGCATTTTGCTCCCAGTTGTGCCCCCAGTGTGCTGCGGGTGTGCTGGGCTATGCTGATTGAGAGCCCAAAGTGCTCCTGGCTGAGCATGGTGCAGAAATGTGCAGGAAGGAGTGTGGGATGGGGTGGGATGGAATAGGATGGGATGGGATGGGATGGAAACGAACGTGGCACTCCTTGAAGCAGCTGGCACAGCATCACCGTGTGGCTGGTCTGACCACTCGGCAGCGCTTCCGGGAGGAGGTTTTCCTGCTGAAAGTGAAAGTCACACATGGCTCTTGGCACAAGATTTCACTTCCATTTTCTTAAGACAATCCCTTGGGGCTGTCAGCTACAGGTCCCCACAAGCCTGGCAGCGACTCAAGGGCAAGCTGTATGCTTCTTCCCACAGCCTGACTGCTTTTGCCCCCCATTTCCCTACTTTGCCTTCCCTTCTGCCTGCCGCTCACTCACAGGGTCTCCTTGTAGCCCCCTGAACTCAGGCACTGATCCAGGATAGCTGAGTATCCTCAACCATGCAAGGGAACCATCACAGAGCAACCCCAAACCCCCTGGCACTCTCCCTCGCTGCACACCCTGCACGCACCCATTTCTCCCTCTGGGTGTGTTGAGCCTGTAACCCTGAGCCTTGAAGTCATAAAATGAGTCACGAAAGAAGGCAGCAGCAGGCACAGACGGTGTGGGGTGGGGGACGGGAGGACAAAGCGCTGCCATGAGCTCAGCAGCACAGCACTCTCGGTGCACCCTTTGCAGTTTCTTTAAGGGGCACGGGAGCCCCCAGGAAGGGGATGTTTTTAGTGCCTGGCAGGGGGCTGCTCAGAGATGCAGAGAGTTAAAGTAGCGTGCTAAAGGCACCTGCAGGCTGCAGCAGCACTGCTGAGCTCTCTGTTGCACAGCGCCGTCTGGGGCTGCTCTGCTCCTCCGGCAGCATGCAGCTCTGCCAGCTTATCTCTGATCTTTAAGTAAGGCTAGCTAGTGCTTGCAAGTTATTTAATGAAAATATGCTGTAGGCTGTGGTTTCTAGTAGGTAAACATGTGCCTTTAATGCCCCACATGAAACCAAAAGCTGCCAAGGAAATTGCTGCATCTGAACGCAATTGGTTTTTTCGGGGGAGGAGGAGCACTATAGAGATGTGTTATACTTTGTGGTGCTGCTGTGCTTTCCCATAGTCCCAGATGGTTCAGTGCCTGGTGGAGTCTTTCCCGGTCCTGCTATCTCTGGTTGACCCTATTTGGGTGCAGCACTTTTGCCCAGTTCTCCCCAAAACGTGCCATGCCACAGGTGAGCAGCATGCGCTTGCAATGAGCTGCCTGCACCACACTGCACTGCGGTGTGGCCTGGCCTTGAAGAAACTTTCAAAGTGGAAAGTACTGGATAAGGAAACATGAGTCACTCCTGTGCTCTGGAATTTATTGATGCCTTTGTTTCGATTGCAATGAGGCTATCTCAGGCTCACATGGGTAAAATAAACAAAGACCGAGCGTCCCAAAGTGTCACACAGAGCCCAAAGGATGCCTTCAAAATCTGCATTGAGGTTGCTCAGTGCAGGAGGTAACACAGAGGGGTGAGGTGAGTGTGCAGCAGGTCAATAACGCAGCAATAACCAGGTGCTGCCGGAGTCCTGCTACTCCCAGGACCATCCCAGCACACCCCCAGTGCCTCTGCATGTGTCTGATGGTTGCACTCCAGGCCTTTGGCCATGTGCACCTGCCCCTACCAGCACGGCCATGATGCGTCTGCAGCGCCTCAGCTGGAATTTGTTTCATAAAAGTGATGACTAAGATCACTCAGGTCTTTTTTTTAATTTATTTCACCTTCTTTTTTAAGCTTTCCCAAGTTTGTATTTCTCACTTTCCCCTACATCTGTGACAGGTGGAAGTTAATAAGTGTGAGAGTCCTCAGTTGTCCCCAGCAGCAGGAATGCGGACCTGGGCAGCAAATGGCGACTGTGTGGGACACGTCCTGTCCCCGGCGCTGTGCTCTGCTGGAGCGCTGGCAGTTGCTTCCAGGAAGGCTTCACACCGCTGCAGCTTTGCTATTTATTAACGTGATACTCAGTGCTTCCAGCCAGGATCTGCAGCTCAGGGGTGCTCCACTGGAAGGTGCTGGTGTGGGTGCAGCTTGTCACCTCCTGGGGGGCTTTTTCTGTTCCCTCTGTAGCTGTTTTTGGTGCTGGTGTGGCTGGGAGCCAGCGTCGTGTGCCTGATGGCCGCTGTCTGCTTTGCTCCCTGCAGATATCTGTGTCGGGCGGTGGGCTGCCGCCGGTGAGCACCCTGACCAACATCCACAGCCTGTCCCACCACAACCCGCAGCAGTCCCAGAATCTCATCATGACGCCGCTCTCAGGAGTCATGGCTATTGCACAGAGTAAGTGTGAAATAGGAACACATCTGGACCCCAATTTCTGGACCCCAACCTGCAGATGCCAGCCCCAGTGCTGACACCCTGTCACGCTCTCTCCCTTTTCCCAGGTCTGAACACCTCGCAGGCACAGAGCGTCCCTGTCATCAACAGCGTGGCCGGCAGCTTGGCGGCCCTGCAGCCGGTGCAGTTCTCGCAGCAGCTGCACAGCCCACACCAGCAGCCACTCATGCAGCAGTCGCCCAGCCACATGGCCCAGCAGCCCTTCATGGCCACCGTCACCCAGCTGCAGAACTCGCACAGTAAGGGGCTGAGGGGAACACCTGGGAAATTAACTGTGTGGGAAAGTGACTTCTGCTCTGCTGCTGTGCCACCCGTGGTGCTCCCTGTCTGGATTTTTTTTCCTTGTGGGTTATTATTGTCACATATTGCTTATTGCTCTTACCTTGGCCACCGCTGGCCCTAGTGGTCAGAAAAAGCAAAAGCTTCCCCGTCATGCCAGAGGCACATGGTGATTTCCTTCCATTTCTTTTATTGTATTCCTGTCTGCACAGTGTCCATCCCCACAGCTATGTGTGTAGTGTGCTGTCTGCCTGCCTTGCTCCTGCACAAAGGCTGTGCGTGACGTTGTTTTTCTCTCCACAGTGTATGCACACAAGCAGGAACCTCCCCAGTATTCCCACACCTCCCGCTTCCCCTCGGCGATGGTGGTGACAGACACCAGCAGCATCAGCACGCTCACCAACATGTCTTCCAGCAAGCAGGTAATGTCTGGGCTCTGGCAGCAGGATTGAGGTGTAATTTGGGGTGTTTGCCCCGTGGGTCCCCATGGGACAAGCCCTCCAGCACTGGAAACTGAGCCCTGGAAACCCAGCCTCAGCCTCTGCATGGGCTCTGAAAAACCTGCTCATGGATGACAACCCAATGGGGATCTGGGCAAGGAGCGGCTGTGCTGGATGCTGAGTGCTGGGGTTTGGCCAAGCACCGTGCAGTGAGCAGCTCTGGTCCCTTCATGGCTGGTGAGCGGTGCTGGGGCAGCTCTGCGGATGGCATGGTGGCCTCAAGCCCACCTTTATCTGCCCTGTGTTGGTGTAAGACATATCCCAGCTCGACTCAGCTGCACAAGGCCTTACTCAGACAATAGCCCCTTTCTAAATGCCAACTCTGGGGACTGTGGGAAATATGCGGCCCTTATTGATTGCTAGATAAATATGAGAGAGCCTTGAACTTGTATCCAGATAAACTCTCTTACCAACCTTAGACAGCAGAGAGGAAAAAAAAATGTCAGCAATGACCACAGAGTAAATACGGCGTGGGATTGCTGTGGGACTTCCGCACGGATGCCTGGCACTGTGTGTTGCTGGGGGCAAGGAAGGGGCTGGGGTTGGGGTGGGGATGGCGGAGGCCCTGGGGCTGAACCAAGGGGGAAGGCAAAGTGCCTCGGCTCGGCCCGACTCAGCTCACTTTGGGCTCCCTCTGCTCTGCGCCCAGCAGTGCAGGAGCGTTCAGGCGCGGCCGTGCTCTCAGGAGCGCCATTTCCTCTGCACGGCTTTATCGGCCCATCTGCTGTGCGCTCAGCCCGAACTGCCCCTGATTAATTGTGCTCTCCTGCCACGGGCTGGCTTTGATGCCGGCTTGCCAAAACGAGCCCGGCACACACAGGAAATGTCCCTCATATGGGAATAGCAGCCGGCCATCTCTGCCACGGGGCTGCGGCCTGCAGGCCCCACGCTCGGGATGGGCAGCGCTCCCTTTCTTCCCCCCACCATGCTTTAATCAAAGCAGAGAAGGGAGAGATGTGGCTGTTTGTTGGGGCTGGAAGGGACATGCAGCTCCCGGTTCCTCTGACAATGCTCGAAGCCGAGCCACCATGTTTATTACGTTAGCAAACACCTGATAGCTGCGGCCCGTCCCTAATGACATGTCACGGGAGGCTCCTGGCGTCTCCTTATCTCCGTGTTACGATGTTTGCTGTGCGCTCCAGCCCACAAGGTCACCCCTGGCTGCCAGCCCCCACCCCAGCGGTGACGGGGGACCCTGGAGGGGCCAGGGGATGGAGCTGTGGTGGCATTGATGGAGCCACAGGGACCAGCCCGTCCATCTCGGAGGTGACAGCAGCACTGGGGATGGCCAGTTGTCCAGCTGACCAGCACAAATTCCTTGGAACAACTCCTGCAATAGGCCCTTTTTTACTAAAAAAAAAAAAGGTATCATTTTTGTAGGGTTGCAATATCTGGCTCACAAAGTGCTTTCCCTCTGGGGATGCAGAGGGCTTAGGGCTTGGGGTGCAGGAGGAGATGACCTGGGGAGCCCCGGCCCACCCGGCCCACTGCTCACCATGCTGCTCTCTCCCTTCCCAGTGTCCCCTGCAAGCCTGGTGATGCTTCACACCTCGCTGCCTTTGCACATAGCAACGGGAACTTATTTTCCACAACATCCCGCTGGTGACCCACGCGTCGAGCCAGAGCGAAGCTCAGTGCTGCGGCGAGGTGCTCATTACCCCGACATGCGGCCGGAGCCTTGCAACCCTGCGCTGGGGATCAGCCCGAACCCGAACCACGGGACCGCGCCTCTCCTCCCCTCCACGCAGTATTTCCGAGACGTGTCCTGGGGATTGTTTTTTTCCTAAGTATTTGCCTTCCAAGAGGCCATTGGCTTTCCTGAGGAAATAGGAACAAGCTGTACTGGGACGTGGCAGAAGATGGATCGTATTTAAGTTATACTCCTCCACTCGATGGACTGACAGAGACCCGGGTCTGTTACTTGGCTTTTGGAAGGAGGAATCTCGTGCTGTTGAACTGAGCCAGTTAAACTGTAAATATAGGTACAGTCTGCTCCACCCTCACCCATCCCCACTCCTATACATAGAGATATATATAAAAGAGGTAAATTTTGTCCAATTGATGTAAACTATTGTAATTAAGTGCAATTCCCCCATCTGTATATATTGTTCCTGCTTTTCTTCTCTCCCTCTGTCTTATTTTTTATTTTTTTTGGTAAAGGTCAGAGCTCTGCATGGTTTTGGTTTTGTATTTTCTTCCTTCAATGGAGTTAATTAACGAAGAAAGCCCTGTGCCTCTGCAGAGACACCAGCTCCCTGCCTCACAGAGGGACAGGCACCAAGCTGAGCCCCAGCAGCTGGCTCCAGGACTGGGTGACACGAGGAGCTCAGGGGACTCCTGTGTTTGGGGACATAGAGTGGGGTGGGTCACTCCACAGCCAGTGCTTGTCCCAGCCTAGCACCCACTGGGGACGTCGTGCTGCGCACTGCCAGAGCCTTGCCCTGCTGCATCTACCCGAGTCTGACTTTCCAAAGCTGTGAAAGGCATCATCTCATCTGCTGTGGGACATGAGCTCCTCCATATCCACATCCCTTTGGAAATGGATCTAATGCTCCTTGGTTGTTTAATTTTTTTTTAAACTTTGTCATGTGTGCCAAATGCTGAGAGTGCTTTAAAGAGGTGAAGAGCAGTGGAGGTGCTGTGGACAGTCAGCCATCGCTCAGAAGAACACTGGATGCTTTTTCTGGGGCACTATTTTATGGTGTATTTGTACAATAACCATTGCCAGGACTGATAGGAGCAACCCTATGTCAGGAATAAGTCATCGTGAATCGGAGACTGATATTCAAATCACATTTAATTTAATGTATACCATAATTAAAAACCATTTTTTCAGACTCGTTGCTGCCACGTGATCTATGATTCCTGCTGCAGCTGAGAGTGCTGGTGGGGCGCAGTAGGGATGTGGGGCTCAGCGGGCTTCATCTGTTCAATATGGGTGCTGAGGGATGGGCTTTCAGAGCATTGATCTGGTGTTTACATTTAGGGCCAGAACACCCCAGTCAAAACCCTCCCGTGGCATTTCTGTGATTTTTTTCTGCTCTAGACAAGAACTGGAAGAGGATGGGAGGCATGAAGACTACTTGTTCCCTTTCACAGAGATTCAGAAGCAACGTACTCTGTTAGCTGGGAGAAAAGATGCGTGCTTGAAGCAGAGAGATCTGCTGCCCCTCCCTGCTCAGCAATGCCCTTTCTGTGCAGCTCAGCCAACCTTCTCAATCAGCTCAGATTCTGCTCTCAGGCATTGCCTGGGCTCAGTTCCCAGCAGGTCAGGGTGGGAACAGTTTGGATTCTCTTGCTGTTGCCAGCTGGTGCTCTGCTCCCTGAGTGGCTCATCAAGGCGGAGGGATGAATGTTCCCCAGCTGGTGCACATCCAATGTCAGGCTGACTTTGTCCCACAGAAGAATGGGTAACCCAATGGGAAGGAAGGAGGGAAATAGGCACTACGTAAAGCATTGCTTGCAAAGTGGCCCAGTATCAGCACTGCTCTCCAGAATGCCACGCAGAGAAGGTGAGTGCAAACCCTGGGGAGGTGCAGCCCCACAGGAGAAGGTCTGGGAGGACAGTGGAGGGACTGAGCCCAAGGGAAATGGGAAATGGGCACAGGACACAACTGAACAAAGGCATGGGCAGAGAAGGCAGCAAGTGTGGAGCAAAGAGTGTGATAAAGAAGGCAGGACAAAATTGATAATATGAAAACAGAAGTAATGATTAAGAAGGGAAAGTGTTTACCCAAGAGGTGTGAATGCATGAAGCTGCCAAAAAGCTGCTTGTGTGCTGTCAGTTCTGGGTACCAGAGGGCCTGGAGGAAGAAAGCATGGCTGCTTGCTTCTTTTGCTAATGAGCATTTTGTGTCTGGTGATGCAGTTGTCATACAGCACGGGCACCTGGCAGAAACATGACAAAGCCCTTTTATGACCGATATGTTTTACAAGGCTGAGTGATAAGTCCACAGTTCAAAGACGTTTTGCAGGGGAATTCCTGCACATGAGGATCCATGGGCTGTCTCAAAGCTTTAAAGGGCCGCCTTTATATCCATAACAACTGCCACCTCTTTCTTGGCAGAGCAAAGCCATATCGCCGCACTTAACTTAGAGTGCGGATGCAGGTACAAAGGAAACCTCCTAGATCCCAGCATTACCAAAAAGGCCTCTGGATGGACGCTGGAATATAGACAAGCTATTTAAGCAGTATCAGAACTGCTGCTTGTCGCATGTGTAGTAATAACACCAAGTTGCACAAGAATGCCCAGCTTCAAACATGCAGTGTTTCCAGACCGGCTCTGCCAGTCTGGTGAGGTGGCTGCATGCGCTGAAGATTTGGGCAGGAAATCTCAGGACTGTGCTCCCTGGGCGCTTCTTTCCTGCGTGACACTGGGAAGAAAGCGTCATTTCTGCCCTGTGGATGGCACATGGGCCACCCTTTGGAGGCTCTGGGCAGGTTTGGTTGGGTGGAGCTTGCCCAACATGCAGGTTTGTGCTGTGGTGATGGGCTCAGCAGAGCTGGGGTGGGGTTCTGACCAGGCAGTTATTTTTCCAGCCCAGGGATTAAACTTACAAGTCAAAAACCTTGCACAGACACTGCAGAGCTGTCCCAGCCCAGTGTTTGTGTTCATGCAGAGATGTACAAATCACAAGCCTCAGTTTTATATTCTCATTCCAGGAACTTTGACTTATTTGTATATCCTGCAAAATTAATTCCCCTTTCTGTAATTAATATGCTGCTTCAAATTAATTCTTAATTACAGATAAATCACAAATCCACACACTCAACTGTTATGCTTTTCAAGTAATAAAAGAGATCATTTGTCTTCTTCAGATGAACAGAGACCAACTAGCACACCATTTCCCCTTTTATGAAGAATTCATTTGCCTTAGAAAGAAAGCCTTTAAAAAAAAAACATTGGAAGGATTTCTTGAATAGGGGATCAAAGCTCTCACACTGCTGGAAACCATTTTTGCTAAATAAGATTGGAGAAAAAAAGTAAAAGTTTTTTGGTAGTGATTGGGATAACAGCACCCTCGGGAGGGACAAGGACATGGGGTCAAGAAGTTGTGACCAGGTTAGCAACACAGGGAACAGAAGGAGGGGACAAAAGAACAGAAAGTGGAAATGGACAGATGAATGAGGAAGCGTGTTCCTTTGCTGAAAGAGAATAGATGCAACATCAATTCATACTGGGAGCTGGAGGACGAGGGCCTGTTAATGGATTGAGGGACACAGCAGGGATCAGAGGTCATGAGTGCGCTCAGCCAGGCTAATTGACTGTTATGTGCATATTAGTGATGATAATATAGTAGGATACTGGGATGTGGGCAGCAGATACGCAGAAGTGCCATTGATGAATGTGGTCCTACGTGGGCTAAAAAAAACCATACCAAATAAAAAAAAAAAAAGATACTGGCTTTCCTTGGGAGGGGGTTCCACAGCTATAGGTGAACATCCCCGATCTGACTGTGCATGGACTAAATCTGTCCACCACATTTGCTTTGCAATTGTGCAGGTTTTTACCTTAGCCCCACCTGTGGGACGTGGCCCTGACTAATATTGAGGGGAAATGCCCAGCAGACCCATGGGATCGCAGCCCAGCTCCCTGCTTCAGGCTGCCAGTGCTCCCATCCTGCAGCAGCCTCATGCATGAGACAGAGATGGGATCACTTTTGGGGCTCAGGTGCAGCTTTGAGCTGAGTTTTGTGGCACTAAGACCCAGCCCAGCAAGCTCTCCTAAGATAGGATTGCCCTGCTACACAAGGCTGTTGGATTGCAGAAATTCACAAATCACTTCAGGGCTGTGCACTCCCATGCACCCCACATACTCCGTAAAACTTCAGCTGGTCATCTGCTGTCAGCACTGACTTGGCAATTAGTGTCGAGTAATTGATAGAGAAGCACCAGGGAAGCAAAGCTAAAACTGATGCTTTCACAAGAGCAGTTTTGCTTTGCATTCATTCAGGTTGTTTTAACTTCACGTTTTCAATTTCTCCTTTTCTGCACCAGCAGTTGGGAGCAAGCTCCAGTTCTGCTCCCTCCGAAGTCCCACCTCAGTGCAGAGCTCCTCTGCCTGGCCACAAAGGCACTTCCCAGCCAATTGATGAAGAGAGTAGTTCCCATTTCCTCACTCTTGAATCTGCTGACAGCATCTCTTGGGGAGTGATGGATACTGGAGATGATTTATAGATCTTTGTTACACAAATTCCTCCACATTCTTCCTTGTCCTCACACAGCAACCATCAGCCACCTCTCCCAGCAGAAAAGCAAGAGCTTCAGCCTGGGATCAGCGCAAAGGACGCTCCTTTGGGTCTCTCCTGCACTGCTTTACTCTCTGTGCATACAGCAGCAGCTGCAAGTGGAGATGGGCACCAAGGAGGGACACAGTGGTGTGCTGTACCCACCCACTCATGGTTTCTGCACAGCTGCTTTCATCCCTCTGCTGGGAAGTCAAAAGGTTGGCCCAAAAAGAAAAAAAAAAAAAAGTGCTATAAATCAGGCAGATATGGGCTGTGGGGAGGATCTTGTTAATGCAATTTTTCATCTCAAAGCTTGTAATTAAAATAATGAATGTTATAGGAGGAACAGCCTTGCCTGGATGTTCTGGGGCTCTTAGACTTCAGTGATGTAGATGTTTGGCCCTTGAGAATTTTATTATGCGAAATGGTTTTTGTAATGCTGATATTACGTTGCTTAATAGGATTTGCTTGTTCTACCTCAAGCACACAAGGAAAGATATCTGTATAATTTGATCTGATACAAAGTACAAGGAGACTTACCTTTACTACTGTGTCTCACGACTTATCATAATGAATAATTACATTAATTAGACAAGTTCTGATTTTTCTCTGATTGTCCTGAACAGCAGAGCCAGTTGCTCTGCTGCTGGTGTTTTGCTTCTAAAATAATTTCTTTAAGCACAGTTGCATATACATGAGGTGAAACTGTATCGGTGTGCATCAAAGGTTAAATAAACTCTGCCTCTGCCTGACTTTGAGGTAGGTATCACTGGAACTGCTACACTGCTTTGTGCCAAATGTGTGTGGGAATCTATGTCAGTGTGAGTCTTAAAACCAAGAGCACAGTGCAGTATTCCTGGCTGCAATGGGTTTGACTCTGGCCAAGAGAGAACACGCTCAATCTTTCACACAGCAAGGCAGAGCCACTTGTTGCAGATCACAAAGGGACTTCCTAGACAATTGATGAAGACAATGTAAAACCAGGGATGATCCTGACAGTGAGAAGATGAGAACTAATAAACCACTGGGTTTTCTCCTCAGAAATATGTGGGGCCCAAGTTTGCAGCTCTGAGAGCAGTGTTGGTGCCCGGTGGACTGATGGTGTCTCCCTGTGATTGATAGAAGAGCACTTTGCCCACCAGCCCTTTGAGACCAGCTAATGATACTGTAAATCATGACAGCACAGACATGTGCGAACAAAAACTTCTTACAAAAGCTTTTGTCCCTTCATTTAAATGAGCTGCTCCTTTAAAACAGGCGCAGCAGTCAGTGTAATTAACTCACCATCAGAAATACACAAAAGGACAAAGTGCTGTGATGAGCCTATAAAGATGTAGAACAGCTTTACAGCTCACATTCCAGATTTGATATTTCTGATTCATTTGGATCTCATGCAGATGACCTCAGCCTCAAGGCTGAGTAATGCTTAAAATTGGTTCAGGAACCAAATATATCACTTCTCACAGCTTTCCTCCTCCGCCCTCTCACCCAAAGCTGTGTTCTGATTGCAAACAGACGGAACCTGGGCATATGTTTGGATCCCACTTTCTACTATGAAAGCCAGACACTTGCGGGGTGCTCTCTAGCTCCCCCAATCTACGAAACCTTCTGGTATCGTTCATAAACAGAACGTGAGAGTCACGGAGTAACAACGCCCGCCGTGCAGCGGCTCGGCGCGATCCGGTCCTCCGGCACCGTTCAGGGTCTCCGAGGGCTCAGCTCGGGCCGGCCCACAGCCGTACCCCGGCCCCGAGTTGCACTGCGCTGACAGAAGGCGGTACAGCTTCACCAAACCTCCCCCAGCCACGGCGCTCCGCAGCGCGGTTGCCATGACAGCGGGGTGCCGCTCCAGCCCGCCCCCGCGCTCCCGGAAGTGCATTCTGCTTCCGGCGTTCCGCTTCCGGTGCGCCGCGGGGAGAATCGGGAGCTGGTGGCGGCATGGAGGCACAGGAGCTGTTCCGCCGCTTGGGCGCCGGGGCCCGTTTCGATGTGCGGCGCTTCGGGCGGGACGCGCGGCGCTTCGGGGTGCGGAGCTACCGGAGGGGGGGCTGGGCGGGGCCCGAGGCGGCTCAGCGGGGCTCCGGGCCCGTTCCCGTCCGCTCGGTGGAGCCCCGCGCGCATCCGCGGCCTTGTGGCGGCGCTCGGGATCCTCACCGCGTCTCTCCGGGTTTGTCACCCTGTGCCTCGCTACCTCCTCCAGGTGATCCGGGGAAGTGGCGGCACACCGGAGAACCTCGACTTCTTCGGGCGCAAGGAGGGAGCCCCACTGGGGTCCGCGGGGAAGCAGGAGGATGGAGCGGGAAGAAAAGATGTGGAGATGGCAGGGAAGAGAAAAAGGACTGCAGAAAGTGGTAAAAGGAAAAGAAAAAAGATACAAGGTATCTATGTATACATGTACGTGATAGAGTACCCTGACAAAGTTCATTCTTGCTTCGGTTTGCGTTAAATGTGCAGAAATTGTGGATTACTTGACTGGGAAGAAAGAGGTCTCTGGCTTCTTTGGCTCCACAACATTAGAGCTGATAGAACAGCTGCGTTGTGATTCGGTGATGAGGTTTTGGGATGTAATTGTTGTCTTTGTTCCATTCAGTGGCAGTGAGACAAAAAAGGTTTTGAGGTGTCCTTTTTGATTAGATTTTACCAATGGAAGCTTTGTTTTTTTGAAACTTCCAGAAACAGTGTCAGTGCCAGAGCTGTCAGAAAGCAATGGGATAATGTGGATGTCCTCTCTGGAAGCAAAAGTCAAAGATACAAAAGACAACAAAAAACCTACTGCAGAAAAGCTTGAACGTTTGAGAAGGGAGAAGGTAGGACCGCATCATTCTAGTGTAGCAACTGATTGCTTGTTTTCTGTGGGTGTTGCATCCAACAGTTGAGGTAGTTTATCCTGGGAGGAGTGTGACTGAGTATGGGGAAAATAACCCGAAGGTGAATTCATATGCATTTAGTTTTATGACAGAGTTAAAAGATGAACTAAAGGAAGAGTGTATCTCTTGCCTTTTAGATAAACCGTTTCAGAAATCAACACAGGATTAACGTTCAAGGGACAGATCTTCCTGACCCGGTTGCCACATTTGATCAACTTCAGAAGGAATACAAAGTTCACCCCAAAGTTATTGAGAATATTCAAGCTGCTGGCTTCCAGGTTCCAACGCCAATCCAGATGCAGGCCATTCCAGTCATGCTTCATGTAAGTCTTACAGAATCATATATTATTATAGGTGCGTGGCAAAATTTGGAAAGAGGTCTCTCTTTTTAGAGTCCTGTCATTGGTCAGTTGTACAGCTTTAGAAACGTATCAAAGGCATCACATTTCAAAATGAGCTATGAAAGATTTTTGGT
This sequence comes from Meleagris gallopavo, assembly GCF_905368555.1. NCBI lineage: Eukaryota > Metazoa > Chordata > Aves > Galliformes > Phasianidae > Meleagris > Meleagris gallopavo. Next base: position 8,627,513 of record NC_139424.1, on the reverse strand, counting down.
CTGTGCTTTTACTAATGTGCTTGGGATTAGTTTCATAGTTTTTTTTGTTGTCGTCGTTTGTTTTTGCCTTGTCTTCTTTGAGTAGCATACAGTGTCCCTTTTTTGTGTTCTTCCAGGGTCGAGAACTTCTAGCTTCTGCTCCTACAGGGTCTGGAAAAACACTGGCATTTTGTATTCCTCTCTTAACACACCTGAAACAACCCATGAACAAAGGATTCAGAGCCCTGATCATATCGCCTACCCGGGAACTTGCTTCCCAGGTGCGTACTGTGGAGAAAGAAATTATTTTCAAATGTGTGTATTTGCTCATTTATTACGCTCCGTAAACTACATAGCTTTCTCAAATCCTGAAATCTGATTGATGTTTGAAACTTTATTGAGGGATGCCTGCAGTTTTTCAGGTTACAAAAGCTAATCATCTTAGTTGGAAAATTTAATCTGTGTTGCTGTTTTTTCAGACACATCGGGAGTTGGTGAAATTGGCTGAGGGGACAGGCTTCAGAATCCATATGATCCAGAAAGCCTCTGAAGCAGCAAAGAAGTTTGGGCCCAAGTCGTCTAAGAAGTTTGGTAACTGTTTTCACTACTGAAGTGCTTTTTGAAAATTTCAAAAATGTCATTGACTTTGCTCTTCTGGCTGATGTTGGTTTTAAGGAGATTGTTAACACCACTCAAGTTATACAGTCTATTGCTCAACACTAAAAAGGAGCTTGTGTGGAAGAAATAGGGAGTGAGCCTGACAGTGAACCTTCATAAATTGTAGGCTTAATATAAGGTAAATATTACAGTAGATAGGGCTTCAAAGAAGAGGACAGTGGAACTGATTTTAGTATCTAAACTATTTCCACTGAAATTTAACAGCCACACCCGTAAAGTCTTGTGGTAATAAAAGACATTCGCAGCCTTTTTGCAATATCTTCTGCTGCTTAAATATTACCCTAAATGAATTGCAACAGTGAAGTGCCTTGTCCTAAGCCCAAATGAACAAATTTCTGTCTGATTGGGTAGGAAGATGTTTCTCAATGCTCTGCTAAAGTCTGTTTTGTCTGTTCTAACATTTTGCTGCTTTTTTTGTTTTGTTTTGTTTTGTTTTAAAATAGATATACTAGTTACTACTCCGAACAGACTCATTTATTTACTGAAACAAGATCCTCCAGCAATAGACTTGACCAGGTACTATATCAAATATGGTTTTGCTGTCAGCTCTGCTACTGGGAAGTGGATGTGTGCATGGTCCTCGTGTCTGTAAAGTTCCTTAGGCCTTTTGGCTTCTCTGCAAATAACTCTTACAAAACCTCTTTGTTCCTAGTGTGGAGTGGCTGGTGGTGGATGAGTCAGACAAACTGTTTGAAGATGGAAAGTCAGGATTCCGAGAGCAATTGGCCTCCATCTTCCTGGCATGCACGTCCCATGTGGTGAGAAGAGCCTTTTTCAGCGCAACCTTTGCACGTGATGTGGAGGAGTGGTGTAAACTCAACCTTGACAGTATTGTTCTGGTGTCTGTTGGTGCAAGGTAGGTGTGCAGTCACGCTTTGATTCTCTCTTTTTTCCTTTGCCTGTTACTTCATTGTCAAATGAGTATTAACCCCTTGGAGCATGTACTGATGAAAGTTTGTCTTGCATGCAGTGTTTCTCACCCACCCACCACATAATATTTATATATATTTATTGGGTTTCTGATTTCAGAAACTCGGCAGCTGAGACGGTGGAACAAGAGCTGTTGTTTGTTGGATCTGAAACAGGAAAACTAACAGCAATGAGAGAGCTTGTTAAAAAGGTAATTTGGAGTGATTGAGTGCATTCTGCTTCTGAACTGAGCCATGTCTTCTGTCTCTCAGAGGTTTCTCTGTGGTACATGTTAAAGCATTGTCCAGATCTCCTGTACCAGAGGAATGTTACTCTCCCTGTGAAATTTTAGAGAATTTTCCATTGTTAGTTATATATTTGAGCCCTGCTAGGGAGTAGTCTGCATGAATGGTGCAGCTAATTTTAGTAGGCAGTGTGAAAGGGGTTGTTCATATTGAGTGAGGGAAAAATAGTTTCTGTGGATTAAATTACAGCCTGATTAAATGAAGAGTAATTCCATTGAAGGTAGTGGAGTTGAATTTGCTTATGTCCCAAAGATTTTTGCTAGTTAAGAAAATATAATCCTCTAAGATGTAAATACAGGGTTCATTTAAGTTGGTAGCAGCAGAGTCTGCAGCCAGCAACAGTAGGAAGAGGGCTTGAACCTTATAGAAGCGTTCTGTTTTGCAGGGTTTTGCTCCCCCAGTCCTTGTTTTTGTACAGTCTATTGAGAGGGCTAAAGAGCTTTTCCATGAACTTATTTATGAAGGCATCAACGTAGATGTCATCCATGCAGACAAAACTCAACAACAGGTAGGAGGTTATAACGTCTTTCCCAAAAATGCTTTACAATACTTGGTATTTCCTTTTTAAAATGTAGCTTCAGGTAAGTTTAACAGTAATTATCTGCATGTTTTAGTTTAGAGATTTAGTTTTTTATTGATGTGACAATTTTCAGGAAAGAAGTTTGCATCAGACTGCTAGTTAGGATGTTTCCTAGTATCTTTCTCTTTTTTTTTTTTTTTCTTTTCTTTTTAGAGAGATAATGTAGTACACAGTTTCAGAGCTGGGAAGATCTGGGTGCTCATTTGCACAGCTTTACTAGCTCGAGGGATTGACTTCAAAGGAGTAAATATGGTTATTAATTATGATTTGCCAACCAGTGCAGTGGAGTACATCCACAGAATAGGTGAGTATTGTTTGCAAAGTATGTTCTTTTCCATAGTTTGTAGATCTTCAATGGAGAAACTCTTATGCATATGTGAAAATCCTGACAGCAAGACTCCTCTGTTGCTACAGCATTGACTCATTTGAGTCAATTTATACCTTGTCTCAACTTTCAGTAAAAAAGAGTTACTTTTTGTCAGGCTTCTATGGACTTTCTACACTTAGACCTTTCAAGTGTAGTTGTTGTTTTCATGCAGTAGAAATGATCTTTTGAGATCAGCTGCGTGGCAGTGTGCTTAGTATGTTAACATGCGCTGGGAGGCCTGGGCTGTGAAGAGGAGTAGAATAAAGATATTTGAAGAAAAACCTCTGATCTGTTCAATTTGTGTTTTGACAGGTCGTACTGGAAGAGCAGGACACACAGGGAAAGCAGTCACTTTCTTTACAGAAGATGATAAGCCTTTATTGCGAAGGTAAATTTCAAACAAAAATTTATACAAAGAATAAAGCATATTTTTGCTATAGTGTCTGCTGATCTGTGTGGTTCTTTCTAATGCCACACACCTGGTGAGCACGGTGCTGCTAGGCTCTGGAAAACTCACCTTGATACAGAATGCTCTTCAAGAATTCAGAATTCACCTGGTGAAGCTGTAAGGTGTTAACAGTATGGGAAAGCCTGAAACATTTCAATTTTAAGGTTTTGTTTTGAAGCTTTTCACTAATGCAACAAGTGAGAAACCAGCACTGCTTTGCTACATTGTTATGCTGTAAACAATGGCATACTTCATGGTGTTTTAGAGTGAAACTTTGTATTCTGACTTGAACCCTTCTGAGGGGGGAAGATTCAAGACTGTTCAGCTGGCTTTGCTCCTCTGGTTTTCCCACAGTTACTGCCAGTGCTAATCTCTTCCATCCTCTCCTTTTCAGTATAGCCAACGTTATTCAGCGAGCTGGCTGTCCTGTGCCAGACTACATAAAGCACTTTCCCAAGCTCCAAAGGTATGTTCATTTGAATAGATTACCAGTTTGTCTTCCATTTTAAAATCCTGCATGAGGGCTGGTTGGGGTGTGAGGGTTGCACAAGTTACTGTTGCAGTTCAGCTGCAAAAGGAATCTTTGACAGAGCTGCGATGGTGTGTTTTTCCACCTAGACAAAAAAAATGGAAAGATAAAGAATTCTCTAATATAGAGAAGCTGTTAGTTCCTGGAGAACAGGGAGTTCCCTGAAATACGTCCCAGGCTTCCCAGGCCTGCACTCATAATCAGACTTCCAGTACATGAGAAAGTTACCTTAAAATGGTGTGTGGGTGAATGGATAGATTGGTAAAGAGTATTTCTTAATGCTTTATTTTGACTGATAATTTTTAATAGTTTTCAAAATTAATTTCAAATTTTGTGTTATTAACTGTAAGTATTAAAATGAAGTTTGTTTGAATGCCATGGAGATAATGTGGCTGAACTGACCCCGGAATAAATGCTGAAAATACATTCAGACCAATAAATACATTACAAACTAGTACAGGTTTTCATTGTCTGTTTTATTGATTTTGAATATTATTTTTTTATCGTTTAAAATCACTTAATCTTTTACTAAATATCATTCTCAGCAAACAGAAGAAGAAATTCATTAAGAAACCACTAACGAGAGAAGCAATTTGTACCACTCCTCAGTGCTTCTTAAAAAAAGACAGAAGAAAAAAGTAAGAGTGTGTGTGTGGAGGGTTTGTGGTTTTTTTTGTTCTTGCTTTTTCTTTAATTTCAAAATGTCCTTTATCCAGAAAAGGCCCAGCAAGTTTCCTCCACTATAACCAACGTCTCGTTTGGACACACCAAGTCACAGCGCTTGTAATGTAGTGGCTGTGAAGTATCAGTATCTGCTACTGGAAATTGGGTTAATGCCATGAGTTCACCCTACATGGCTGTATGTGAGAAGACAGCATTACAGGTAGCTCTGTAACAGGCTGTAAAGCTGTCCTAGCAGAATTCCAGAACCCACTTCTCTTCTGGGAAAGAGCTTGCTTTGTTTTTGTCATGTGAATCATATAATGGCTTGGGCTGGAAGAGACCTCAGTGATCATCAAGTTCCAACCTCCCTGCCACAGGCAGGATAGGCAAGTATTAATACAAGAAATAAATCTTAAATTGCAATGGCTAGAGCTCACAAAATAAGGCTGGCTGGTGCGTAGCAATTTTGTATGGTAGATTGCCATTGTTGTATCTTCAGATGGTTCCTACTGAAGGATTTACGTTCAATTACTCTACTATAAAGCAAAATGTCTGGTGTCTATTATATTTCTATTATATTCTTTTATTTTTAATATGCGGTGTTCAGCTGCCTTGGTCTATGCTGTCTTTTTTGTAGGAGAACTGCAAAGGAAAATGTTAAGGAAAAAAAGAAAGTTAAGGAAGTTACAAATAACACTAATTTGAAGACTGCTTCAAAAAGCTGAACAGTGGCAGATGGCTCTTGAGCTGGGACTGACACCTGTGCCCATGCTGAAGAATGGACGAATGAAGATGATGGCAAGGAAAGAAGAGTATTTCTTCCTCTTTCCTTCTGCGTGAGGTGGGATGTTTACATGCAAGAAAGTCCCTACCAAAATATGAGTAGAGGACTCCTGAACGCTTCTTATAGGAGTGAATACTACTGAACACTTCATATTAATGAACAATTGTTCGAAAGGCTGTGTTACTGTCACTTTTATATTACTGCTTGGAACTGCTGTCAGTTCGGTGTTCCCTAAAACACCTGTCAGACTCACAGAAAATGCGGGTTGTGGGGGAAAGAGAGGGAGGGGTACTGCTAGGCCTGGGAACTGCAGCTGGTAGATGCTTCCTTGGACACGTTTTTGTAAAAATGCAAAACAACACGAATAGAGGAAGTGCAACCTTCCTTCTGCTTTAGGGATAATGGATCTTTTAGGTGCTTTTGAGTCTCAGTAATTTCGTGTCGTTTGAGCCTCGCAGCAGAATAAATGAGGTCGTAAAGGATTCTAGTGGAGCCGTGTCCGTTTCTGCAGTCGCTGAGGGACACGCTCTCTGTGTCTCGCACTGAATCCATTCGGGCGTAGATCGCAGCTCCGCTCCTCCTCCCGCCCTCTCTCTGAGGGGCTCCTCCTCTTCCCGCCGCCCGGGGCCGGGCTGCACGCGGGACGAGGCGGCGCTGAGGCGGGCCGCAGTCGGGCCCGGCCCCGGAAGCGCGGCGGCTCAGCTGACCGCCGGGCCGGAGCGGGAAGATGGCGCTGCGGGCCGGGCCCGGCGCGGCGGGCGGCGGCGGCGGTGCGGCGGGCGGCGGCGGAGCCGGAGCGGCGGGAGGCGCGGGGGCAGCCGGGTCGGTGCGGCGGGGCGGGGCCGCGAGGGGGAGCGGGGCCGGAGGGCTGCGGGGGCGCCGAGCGAGGGGAGGAGGCCGTCGGGCTTAGGCGCGGGGTTGAGGGACCGCGGAGGAGGCGGGGGTCGGGGCCCGGGGCGGCCCGCTGTGCCTGGCTCTCCGGCCTGCTGCCTCGGTGCGAGCCGCCCGCCTGCCGCTGCTGCCGCTGCCTTCCGAACGTCTCTCTTTCCTGGTTCCTGCGGGGCCCGCAGCCTCGCTGGGTGCCGGCAGGGACGGCCGTGCTGGTTCACCGGCGCTGCGGGCGCGGTGTGAGGTGGAGGAACGGGGTCGGGTGAAAGGAGGGCGATGCTTTCATTTCAGCCGGGCTCTGGTGTTTCCTGGAGCTGAGTTGCTCCTTTGAGGTCCGAGGGCCGGTTCTGCAGCGCGTGTCGCTCCATAAACCCGGCACGGCTGCGAAACGGCGGCCTCAGAGCAGCGCTGCCTGCAAGGAGCGGACGTTCGTTTGTCAGTCAGCTGAAGGCCACGACGGTGCGCTCGTCGCAGAGCCTTTGTTTGTTTCCCATCGGTGTTTGGTTGCTTTGAGAGCGAATCCGGCGGCAGCGGTTCACGTTCTGTGCCGGGAGGTTCGTTAATGTGGATTTCTGTGTTGAAATTTGCCACTGAAAAATACTCCGGTGTATCCCGTAGCACGTTGGTAGAATGCGACTTTACTCATTGGGAAATGGGGGAGTCGAAAATCTGCTTGTGGATAGGAGTGCATTGTGTGCAGACGGAGCTGTCGCAGGAACACACAGATTCAGCAAAGGAGTTGCTCCTGTGGTTTGATCGAGGCTGACTTTTGGTTTTGAAGCTTCCCATTTAAGGTACTTAACCGGTAGGAACGTACGGATTAACAGAACTCTCACAATAGCAGTGCTGTAGGGTAATTGCTTTGCTTTCCTTATATTTACTCTGTCTTGTGCAGACCATCTGACACATAATGTTTTCTTACTGTGTTACATCAAGTATTACATCTAGTTGCATCAGCCCTGCTGGTGGGGGGGCATCTGATGTTGAGAACAACAGAAATCTCTGCAGCTGCTTTTAAATCCTTTGTGGAAGTAATGAGGAATAAGAAACCCCATTGAAATGGCACGCTTGGTGGTAGTCAGCTGCTCTAAATAACCAAGACTGTGAGGTATTCCACTCTCAGGAAAGTGCATTTGGGAATTTTGGAGTTTGCCACCAAGTAGCTGGAATAAACACTCTTCTAGCCTTCAAGAAGCATATTGGTCCTTACAGATGTACTTAATTGTGCCCGTTTTACTTTGTTTTTTAAAGGCAGTCCTGTTGTTGCCTGCTTATTCTTATAATCAGTTCTATTATTTTGAGGTACCTGGATTTAAAATGTCTTTTTTTTTTTTTTTTTTTTTTTAAATAAAGCTGCTCCTGGTGTTGTTTCTATCAGCACGGTTTATCAGGTTCTGTGGTTTTCTGTCCTGCCTCTGCTTTGTCTCAGCAGTGGCTGAGAGCTTAATTCCAGCATTGCGGATCAGCTGCTTTAGCTGGATGTGACCATACCTTCTGTGTCCCTGGAAAGCAGTGTGGAAATAAGGCTTCTGGTTTTTGCCTTTAGAAATGTGATGAGGATTGAGCGTCCGTGCTGGTGGCAGCTCCCAGCAGTGGCACAGCAGAACCACGAGGAGAGCTGTGCTAGGAGCTTGCTTTGCCGCTGCGGTGTAGCTTCCTCTTCCAGTGCCCTCTCATTAGTTTCAGGGTTTGTTTATTTATTTATCTTTCACTGAGACTTATAAATAAATCAGGAGTTCAGTAGAAAGGGATAAATATTTTATTGCCTGTCCTTTATTTGCTTCCAACAGGCAGTGGTACCTTGCTACGCTTGTTCGAGTTACATTACGTTTGCTAATTTGGAAGAATTCTTTTTGACCAGATTCCCCGACAAGAAAGTGCAACATAAAGCCATGAACACTTTGTGATACTTGTGAGCTTTTCAAAATGAACTTTAAATATTTTATAATTCAAAAGAAACAAGGCTGGTGTATTTTTAAGATGCGCAGAACTGCTTTGTATGCAGGAGCTGAAATTACATGTGGCTTCAGAGGATCTGTGGCTGAGGTGGCACTCTGTGCTGACAGCCTGGAGATAATCAGCTATTTCCATAGGTGAAAAGAAGAAGCCGAAGCATTGAGAAGATTCCAAGTTAGAGACTGAACTGAGGAGTGCTGTGGGTTGTGCTGGTGACTGTGTCACCTGCTGTCTGTACAACAACTGGCTGCAATTCAATTTTGCGTTTATCCATGAACCAGATTCCTTATTTTGTCTTAGAATTTATTATGCTCAGTTCTTCTAGAAGTATAAATGAGGTTGGCTTTGTGACTTCCTGCAGGATGTGCAGAACTGCCTGCAATCAGTCGTAGTGTCTTCTCCTCCTTCAATCCTAGGTGGTTTTATGTCCACCTTTGTGTTGAACGTCTGTGAGTGTGTTTGTCTTTGTGTGGCATTTTGAGGGAACAGCTGGCTGGGACACCGATTCAAGTTCTTATTTTGTGACTTACTGCTCAGGTAAATTTATTGTGAGTGAGGCTTCCCAACGAGGACCTTTCTCCTGTTGGGCAGCACAGCCAGTTCTAGCATTTCCATTATAATTTTGGTTGAATTTTCAGCAGTTTTTCCTCCAGGTGTACCTGGTGTTTATTACTTGATGAATAGTTTTTTTGCAAACCAACAGTTTTTCTTGCACTGAGATGTAACTAAGAAACCAGCCACTGCATTATTTTGTGATGCATATCATGTCTGGGGGGAGAGGGGAAGGCAGTGGGGTCTCACAGTCGGTTTATTCCGTGTTGAAAGTAGTTACCAAGGAGCTGAGGACTGTTTTCTGGTGCGTTTCATGGTCTTGCTGAATCAGATGCTTCTGGCAGGAGATGCTTATTCATTCTGCAGTGCTCAAAGGCCCAGCCTGAGCTCACAGACTGACCTGTTACCAACCTGTGCAGGTGCTGGAAGTTCTCCTGTGGGTGATGTGGATGAGTCAAAGCCATTTTCGCGCTGTTACGGAGGCTGAGGTCTGTTCCTTCATAGCTCTGCAGTGTGAGCTGTGAAGTTTTGGGCTATGTGTGGCAGGGGGCTGCGTGCAACGTTGCTGATGTCTCCTCTGAAATGCACAGCAGCAGGTGGAAGTGCCGACTGCGGTGTGAGGACTGTGGCTGGTGCACTTCAGAGACTGTTTTCATCCACTGATGTTCACGTTCCCTTTTCTCCCTCCTCTTCTAGCTTCATGTTTCCCGTGGCAGGTGCTCTGGGCCCCCCTCAAGGTATGTATGGATGTAATGCTGTGAGCACTAAGTTTGTTACCTTTGGAGACTGTGACCAACTTCAAGTGATCTCTGTTCAGTGCTGCTGCTCCCAGTGTGATTAGGTGAACTCCTGAGCTGGTCGTCCCCTTCAGGTCGATGCTGCTCAGTTGAATCTCGCAGCTGTTTCTAAAGCTCTGTGCAATGCTGATAAAGCAAAGTGCTAGGTTAGAGACCCAGGAAAGTGATACTTCTGGTGTGTTTGACCCTGAATTTGCCTTTAAGATTTTTATATTATTTTGAATATGGCATTTAACCTCTTTATGCTCCTTCTGCCAGCTGTGCATACCAGTATTGTGTGGGTTCTGCAGTACCCAGTCAATATTTACAAAGCTCTGTAAGACCTTGGGACAGCAGTCACAACCCATGTGAAAGTGCTCAGACAACAGGAGAGCCCCAGCTTTAAATTACCTTTGTTCTCATTGCTGTTGCAGCGCTGTTTGTTTAATTAATGAAAAATACAGAGAGAATTTGAAGAAGTGACAGTTTCCTTTTAAAATGTGTTGGGAGCTGATTTATGGCTTATTTCTGAGCTTGTTGCATCCCTCCTGGAGAGCCTTTGCCCGTGATATTCGGCTGCAGGCAGTTAGAATTCTCTCATGGGGTGCTGGTAGCAAGCATGAGTTTCTTCTCGATTCTGACTCCCAGGAGAGCAAAGCAGACAAAGATCCCAAGGCATAATCGATTTGGCTTCATTCTGTGAATAATTATATTTCAGTTTGATTTGTCAAATTTTATTCAAATGTGGCTTTGACTGGCGAATACTTTTAACCATTCTAATCTGTGTGGTGGGCTCGTTGACCGGGGTACGAGTTATCCAGCCAGCTCAGAATGAGAAGCCGCTTTGTGAAAGTGGTGCATGGATTTATTTCCTGAGGCTGATCTTGAAATGCTCCCACTTTTAAAGTTTTCCCTTTCTAGAGTAATGGGCAATTAATTATCAGCAGCTGTCAGTGTGGTTAATTAAATCTCATTAGCTGGAACTGACCCTGTGAAGATCATATGGGAAAAACCCACAGCCAAGCCTTCAGGTGGTGGGAGGCTTCATCTGCCTGGCTGTGGGAAAGCCTGTAGAGTCTCTTCCCTTAGCCCGACCGGTAGCTAACTTCAGGATATCCCACGGTGCCTGCCCTGCAGCCTGGTTTTCACTTCTGGAACAGTTCAGCAGGACTGATTTCTTTGTTCTTCCTTTACTTTGCTGTGATGGTTTAGTTCAAATATTAAAAAAAAAAAAAAAAAAAAAAAGCTTTAACACAAAGCGCTCACCTTGTTGAACATTTTATTACAGGGATGATTCCTATGCAGCAGCAAGGATTTCCAATGGTTCCCGTCATGCAGTCCAACATGCCAGGCATGATGGGCATGAATTATGGCTCTCAAATGCCTCCTGGACCCATGGCCATGCAGGTGTGTGCCGATGAGATGTGGGTTGAAATGAGACACTCCTTTTGCTTTGGTTCTACATCCTTACTGCTAAGGTGGCATGTTGTATAGGATTTCATGAGCCCCTTGTAAGCTGATAGATGCTGTGGTGGTGAGCAGTTCACTGAATTCTTTGTCTCTTTGTAACTCAAATGCTGAAGTTAGTAGAACTGCGTCTAAGTGCAAGCAGCAATTCGTGAACTTTCTTTTTACAGACCTTGTTGCAGGGAGAAAGCAATTCAAGAGAAATGTGCTGCATTGTCTCGCATGAGCAGTTTTCCCATTTGTCCTACTTCCTCTCTAACATTGTTGGTTTTTCCTTGCTTAAAGCAACTTTGTCTTTATCTGTACTGTTGCTAATTGAGGAACAAGAACAAAGTACGAGTAGCCAGTGCTATATTTTCTCTGCTTTTAATCACTTGTTTTCTGTTTAGTACCATCTGTGCTTATGTACAGATTTGCATTCTGCTGAAATTTTATGTATTGCCAAAGCTTTGTAACCAAATTGCTGTCTCAAATTGAATTTATTATGTCTTGCCATCTCCTTATGCTCTCCTCTCACTTCCCACCCCCACCTGGACATTATTAAATTAATTTCCTAAAATTTGTAGCAGGAAGATGGTTTTATGAGTGCTAGTCTAAAAATAATAGCACTTGTTCTCTTTCTGTGGTTCTGATAGCAAAAACAAAATGATTGATAATAGAAGTAATTTAATTTTTGGCTCCTATATCAGGCAAGCTTTGCTACTGCCACCGCACCAGAATATGTCTATCACCAAATATTTCTCATCTCATGCAGTTCATTTGGCTCAGTCTCCTAGTGCTCTTGCTCAATATTCTCTGCCCCCTTGGATGCCCAAATGAGTTTTTTCTGTGAAGTGATCAGAGCCAGTCTTCCAGCACCTGCAGTTGGTTAGGAGCATGCACCCCAGCATGGAATTTAGAAGTATTCTGTAGTCATTTAGAGTAGGAAACTACATTAAAAAAGAAACAAACAAGGAAACCCAAGTGCATGATTCTGTTAGTGATGTGGGTTAGGATGCCTGTAATGTTTTCACCTAGATTGTGTCGATTTTATGTCTTGATTTTTTTGTATTTGCCCAGAAGGCCATCGTGCTGTCTAAAATCCCGTAAGAATCGTAGCTCATTGTTGAGAGGGAAGAGTGCCACCTACTGAATGACCACTGCCTACTTCTGTGACAGCTTGTAACAGTAGTTGTTACGCTCTGAATTTTATGACATCTACCTAGTTTGTCATTTAGCAGGATGTAATTGTCAGTGGTTGGGCTTTGGTTGTGGAGGAAAAAAACCTCGAAGCTGTATTATTAATTTTGTTCTAGGGTGGCATGCCCTTAGGGCCAATGCCAGCAGCTGGAATGCCTTACATGGGACAGGCTTCTTTCATAGGAATGCGCCCAGCAGCCCCACAGTATACCCCTGACATGCAGAAGCAGTTTGCAGAGGAACAGCAGTAAGTGATGCTTTATTTGCTCTTGGGATTGTTCTCCTTATTTATTTATTTATGCTTGTTTGTTTGTTTGTTTTAAGGGGGAGGTGTGGTCTGGAAGTGTAGTGCACATAACAAAAATATTAACCATTGTTTCTCTGGAAAAGTAGTTCATTTAGTATTGTGGAACAGTTTTGAGATGATTCCATTGCACTTGAGGGCAATCTATAAAATTAACAGTGGCTGTTAAACAGTTCTGAGGGAAAGTAGATGTATGCACCGAGCCAGCTGAATTTGAGTCAAAAGAAATGGAAAAAAATCTAGCAGAAGTTGGATGTGGAAATTTTAATGAAAAATTGGTTACAGTTTATTTTATTTTATTTTATTTTAAATAATTTCAGAAAGAGGTTTGAGCACCAGCAGAAGTTTTTAGAAGAAGAACGAAAACGGCGCCAGTTTGAAGAGCAGAAGCAAAAGCTGAGGCTCTTAAGCAGTGTGAAACCTAAGGTGGGTCCTCAACAGCAAGGGTGGTGTTGGTTTCCTTGAGGCTGTTTCAATGGCTTTTAATGGAGTGCTTTATTTTGGGAAGTGGGGAACTTGCATGACACATCAGATCTTGGAAAGCATCTGGAATATTGAGTCATTTGCACACTCTTGTTGCAATGCAAACAAAGTCTGTAAATGAAAACCAATTTTTGTAAAATAAATTTAAACAAACCTGAAGCGTAGCATTTGGGAACAGACTGAGATTTCCAGAAAAGAGAATATTTGGTGCCTTATTTGTTAACTTTATCCAAAGTTTTGGGCTGTTCCAGTGAGCTCTTATCTGTAAGACTGCAAATAACTGAATAAGGTTTATGTGTTATTTCTGTACATAAAGTGTCTGTTGGAAGACTGAAAGTGCTGTTATTGTGTAGCCTGCAAAATACATGCTTCCTAAATGTGGGAGTTACTGTTAATAAGCTTCAGGTGTTGCTGGAAAAAGAAGGGTTTACTCTAACAGTAGGCAGTGCTAAATCTTGCACTAAACAAGTGTGGGTATTGGAAGGAAACTGAATTGTGCTGTGATTTTATTATTTTTTTTCCCAAAATGTTTCAGACAGGTGAAAAAAGCAGAGATGATGCACTGGAAGCCATTAAAGGAAATCTGGATGGTTTTTCTAGGGATGCTAAAATGCATCCAACACCAGCATCACATCCTAAAAAGCCAGGTTTGTCATTTTCCTCTCTTCCAACTGAAAATAAAACTAATATTTGAAATCCTTGGGAGAAGGAACCAATTGAAAGAAGTGTTTTTATTTGATGATATAAAGTAAATGTATGAATGTTTTGTAAACTTGAGTGTCATCCTAACAACTGTTCACTCACTTGGTGTGAGATATTAGATTTCAGCTTTCATTGGAAGACTTGATAATCTTTAAAAAAAAATGTAATATGAAATGCTTACCGTGAAATATCATGGGAATTGATAATGGATGTTAAGCCCAGTGTTAATAACTTGCTTTATACTTCCATTCTAACTCTTATAATTGAGTTCTTTTCTAGTCAAAGCATTAATTAATGTTTTGCAGAGTGCTTTTGAAGCTGAGAAGTGCTATGTAAGTGTTAAGAATGATCAAAACCTTGTGTAAAGACTTCAGAGTACTGTAATAGCTTTTTTTTTTTCTTTTTTTTTTTTACCATTGCCTGGGCATGGTCAAATCAAAGCCTTTGGTATTCTCTCTTCTCAGTAATTACTATGTTTGTAACAATTATTACTAGAAATTTCTTGTGGGTTAAAACATAGCTTGCTCTGTGTAACCTAAATGAAGCTTATCTGGACAAGAATTTTCACATGTAAAATCTTTATCTCTATTGTGGATTTGCTCTTTGATAATTTTGAAGTTCCAAGTGGTCTTCTAACATTCTCCCATTGTTTGTTAAATTTCCCATCCTGCTTTGTTAAAATGGGTGACTAAGAAAGGGATCACACAGAAAACTGGCTAAAGGGATATCACGTTTCTTTTGGATCTCGTGGCTTATTATTGAGTGTCTGAGGATAAAACACATCTTTGAGGGGGAACTTTTCCCTTACCTTGACATCCACCCAGCATCTCTAGTTTGAAATATTTCCTCTTGATTTGTTTTGAGCCAATTTGTTTAAAACAAATGGAGTACTTCCATAGCTGGTTTTCAGAATCAAGATTCGATCAAAGTATTTACATCTGGGAGAGAAGATGCATGGTCGGAAGAGGCTGCTCAGCTTTACCTTATGTGTTTGCTATGCTGACAGTAGTCACTATTCTCACCTGTCAAATAACATATCCACTGCTGTTTCTCCTCACTCATTTGCTATTTATAGCTATATTTGCCATTTTCCCTGCTTTTCCTCCTAAAAACTTTCCTCATGATCACTTTGCATTGTGTTCATTCCATTTTACAGATCATCCCACATCATCATCCCATTCTGCTGTATCTGTTTCCCACTCTGCTTTTCTTGATGATGAAGAATTTAGTGACTTTATACAAGGGCCTACTGAAAGCCCCAAAGCAGTGCCTCAGCCCACCTCTCAGCCTTTTCAGCCTTTCCATTCTGCTGCTGAGGCTGGACAACTGCTTTCAGAAAAGGCTGTGGTCCAACCTCTCCCTCCAACCCAGACTCCAATGTTATCCATCCTGCATGGTACAGCTGGGCAGGTTCCCTTTTTTCCTACCTCTGCATCTTCACCCAGTATCCATAAAACAGGTAACTGAAGTTTTATTTTATTTTATTTTTCTTAATATCACTTTTTGTTGTAAAGCTATAGAGAGTCTTTACCTATTTTGTTGGTTTTTTTCCTTCAGTCTGGCTGAAAGATATAGGCAATGAATTAGAAGCCTGCTGATCTGTGGGGAATGATGTCCCCTTCCTGCTTTTCTTAGAACTGCACTGTAAAAGCAAGTTGTGTGGATTGAAGGATGCTAAATATGCATCTGGCACATCTCAAGTGTATTAAGTCTTGTGTGCTAGCACTGCATGAAGTCTGTGTAATAGAACAGCTGAAAAGATGGTATAAAAAATAATTATTGTGCTGATGTGGAATGCTTGTGTGCTTCGCCTCTTGGAGGCTAAGCAGGTGGAGATAAGATTAACATGAAGAACTTAGCATATATAAGTGGGTATCTGACCTGAGCCTTAAATCATTCTTTTGCACGATCCAGATGATTATGCAATGGCGTCCCTAATACAGGAAACGGTTTCATGTATTTCCTATGTGTTTCTCTCTCTTAGTTGAATTTGTTGTGTATATGTAGCAAGTGAAAAGCAGAATTGGGCCATGAAAGCATTTGAGCAGGGCAGTGCTGCTGCTCTGAGGTGGGACAGGTCCTCGTCTGATAATCTGTCGGTGGTACCAGTAGTACTTCTTTGAAGACGTGGAATTGCAATCTGGGCGGTTAATAACCAAATATAAATACTTCCTCCTGCTGTTCATTCAGGCTCTTCCTTGGAGGAGAAAGTCTTAGATAATGGCTTAAATGAATCTGAACAAGAGCAAACCAAACTTAAAGCATCTGAAGTTGGGCGCAAAGCCTCGGCTGCAGGCCAAGCTCGTCCCAGTCTAGCCATCAATGACTGGGCTCTTGTAGGTGGACATGAAAGTGGTACCACAGCTGCAGAGGTGCACAAGGCTTCAGAACAAAACATAGCAATTGAAGAGTGTGGTGAGCAAATGAAACATTTGATGGAATTTAATAAGATGCTGCTTGAATGCTAACACTCTATACACTAATTGTAAGACCAATTCTGCATAATTTTGCTCTGAATGCCTGCTTGAATAATATACCAGGGCCTCCTGCTCCTTGCTAAAAGTAACAACTGTGATTTTGCTCTGGACTTTCCCCACGTGAGTTTACTGCTGTAATCACATTTAACATGTTTGTTTGATCAGGTTTTCTGTTTTGCTATATTCCACCCTCTTTCTTGGAGAAACAGATATGCTCTCTAAAATTCTTATTTCCCAGACACTTGTCACTCATAGCGTTATGCCTAAAACTATTTGTATTTTAGAGATGATTTCAAAAGCTGCACCAGCTTTATTTCTAGTTTTTTTTTGTTAAAGATGACTACTGTGTGCTTGGTTAGTGAGAGTTAATGTAGTGGAGGAGAGAGTGACCAATTGACAGAGACACAGTTGTGGCAGATCACATGGAAATCTGTAGTAGTCAAGACAGCTGTGATTTCATTTGAACAATGAGGCAAAGGATACATTTTTGTGAGCATGGGAAAAGAACTTGCTAAGATCCAGTTTGATGGGCTATTTGTGTGTTTCCCTGCTAAGGATTCTCTGGTTGTGAGTGGTTCTTACGTTTCCCTTTAGATAAGTATGAATTTGTTTTTCCACCAGTAGCCCTCATAGTGATGGGAAGGCTCAGCTTATATTGCACAGAGCTGCTGTTGTGCAATTGTAAGAAGTTATGAGACGAGTTCTGTGCAACTAGAAATTTGGCAAATGAGGAGCTCCTTGTTTCTTTGTGTATATAGCAGTACTCTTGCTGCTCCCCCAAATCATTATGTTGAAATATATTATGCAGTAGCTGCTTTTCCTCTGAAAACTTTGCTTGAAATGCTAAATGATGCTGACAAGCTAAGATCTAGTCTCAAAGATCTCTATATCCTGAATCTGTATGTCTTAATGCAGCTGTGTCTTTCTTTTTCTTACTAAATGGAACACCTTTAGGTGTTGGAGTATTCCCTTCGCAGGATCCAATTCAGCAAATGATGCCTCCTTGGATTTACAACGACAGCTTGGTTCCAGGTAAGCGGGGAGAGTGAGCATTTAAGTGGGCAATGTAAAGTGTGAACACGTGTGCTTACATTGCCTTTGTTTGTGAGCAAAGCATTTTTCTTCAGTCACCAAATGAATTCATTTTCTTTGCTGAGATCCATATTTGTAATATTTATCTGCATTTGAAGAGAGGATTTTCTTCAAGCATGTTAAATGTTTAGAATTGTTATGAAAGCAGATCACGCTAGTAGAAGTTGCTGCTGCTGCTGAAATTGCTTTCGTTGGTAGAGTGCTTTTGGCATCTCTTGTAATGAAGCAGGTTCACTTCTTAAGGGTATTTACCCTATACATGCAAATAACTAGAAACAGTGAAATGCTGCAATCAGTATTGATTACACTGAAGTTTAAATACGTGAAGCTGTTAGGACTATCTTTTAATTGGATTATCCCATGATTTCATTCCAGAAACATGTTTTGAAATAAAGCACTAACTTTATTTTGTGTAAAATATTATTCTTGATTGTTTAAACTTGTGCATAAAGAGCTTCCACTAACGTGTAGGTGAAAAGGGATGATAGCGTGCAGTGCCTGAGTGTTGTTGCCTTACCTTACACTCTTGCGTGTTATTAATTTGATTTAGGAATTTGATGTAGAAAAGCAATCTTTAATTTGCTTGAAAAAAGCAAGTTGCCTGACTAATAGTGACTCCTTTGTAACAGAATTGTATAAGAAAATTTTAGAGACAACTTTGACTCCTGCTGGGATAGATACTGCTAAGCTGTATCCCATACTGATGTCATCTGGACTGCCCAGAGAGACTCTTGGACAAATATGGGCTCTAGCCAATAGAACCACCCCTGGGAAGCTTACGAAAGAGGAGCTCTATGCTGTCCTGGCGATGATAGCAGTAACTCAGGTATGACTAAAGCTCTGGGGATTAGTGTGCAAAGATAGTTCCCTTGGCTAATCCACCGTTACTGCATATTGCTGCAGGTGGGTTGTATACCACACCTGTAATAAAAGTACTACTTTGCTGAAATCCAGAGGAGAAACTTCCCTCGTAGTTTCGAGAGGACTGTAATTACATCCCAGTACTCACATCCTAGTTTCTCCTTTCTTTAATGTCAGTTGAAGATGGTTCTTAAATATACCTACCAAACTG
The DNA here is from genome assembly GCF_905368555.1 of Meleagris gallopavo. Lineage (NCBI taxonomy): Eukaryota > Metazoa > Chordata > Aves > Galliformes > Phasianidae > Meleagris > Meleagris gallopavo. The sequence goes on along the minus strand of NC_139424.1, from coordinate 8,609,323 downwards.
CAGTGTGTGTGCATATTTCTGATGGAAAGCACTGAATGTTTTTCTTTTGTTGTTACACAATTGATCTCCTCAAACCGTATGGATTCTGTATCCCTTCAGTCTATGAATAGCAGGTGTGTAACAAATAAACTTGTTACTTTTCTCCTGAACCAATGGAGTGTGAACTTCAGGCTCCTGTTGTTCATTGCATAGCATAATGTCTTACCAGTTTATTTCCAAATACCAGCCCTGTATGAAATCTAAGATAAAGATCCAAGCTGATCTTATGGCACTGGTGTGTATGGTGCCCACCTGTTTCAGCATGGCTTTTCTTGCCAGTACGCACTGGGTTCATGTACTGAAAGCTGAGCAAGAATGCTGTCAAATGCCTCTGCTCACCAGTAAGTTGTCATTACCCTTAGCATAAACCCAGCAGCCGGGGTGCTGGATAGAACTCACTCTTTTAGTATAGGATCCTGATCACTTTTTTTTGGTTTGTTTTAGAAGATTAAACTGAAGCTGGAAAGGAACCTTGCTCTTTCTTAGTTTCAGTAACAGAAGCTCAAAATGGGAGTGAGGCCAGTATGCCTTTTTGCTCGTGTGTCCCATACGGTTGTCTTTTTTTTTTTTTTCCTCCCTTTGCAGAGAGGAATACCTGCAGTGAGTCCCGATATGTTAAACCAGTTTCCAGCCGCCCCCGTCCCTACGTTATCTGGGTTTCCGATGCCGCTGCCTGCCGCAGTGAGCCAGCAGCCCCTGCTGCCCGCGGGACCGCCGGGCTCCTTGCCTCTGAGCATCGGGCCGCCGGTGATGGGCCTGGGCATCTCGGCAGCAGCGCCAGCGGGCGGAGCTGCAGCACCACCAGCGGGAGCCTTTGCGCCCTCCTACCCGCCCAGCCAGGTGAGAGCTCTGCGTGGCTGGCGTGGGCCTGCAGGGGGAATCGGCCTGTTTCAGAGCTGTGTGGTGGCTTTAGATAAAGCCCAAGGTGCGGTTGAAGTGGAGACGCTGACCGTACTGAGTTTGCTCGCTCATGTTGAGAGGGTTGTGGATTTTGATTTTATTTTTGAAGTTGATCACGTTGCTCTGAACTGCTTTTATGCTATATGACAATTTGGAAAGGCAGTGGTGTATCGATTTTCATATTATTTGCAATGTAGGTAGTAAAACCAGAAGATGATGACTTCCAGGAGTTTCAGGATGCTTCCAAGTCTGGCTCCCTAGATGACTCTTTCACTGATTTCCAAGGGGATGGAGCTGGCTCTTCCAAAGCAGCCAGCTCACAGCACCGGAGCAGGTAGCAGATTTTTTGATTTCCACTCCTTCAGTATTTTAGAATTCTTTTAAGAAATTAAATGTTTTCCTCTTTTGTGGGCAGCTTTCTAGCCTGTAATTTTCTTCTGTCACCTGACTTCTCCTCTGATGATTTCTTTTCAAGATTGTTACAATTACAATTAGGCTTTCTAAACCCAAAATGACATTTGATGTGCCACAGGTGGTTGCCCAGTTTTTACCATTCCAGTCACCACACTGAGGTAAATTGCATATACAGGGCACGTGGATAAGTGTGCAAGCGTTTGTATTATTGCACAGGCAATTGAAAGTTACTTCATACTGGGCATTCAGGCAAAAATCTAACATAAAGCTATTCAGAAAGAATCACAAGGGCGGAGGAGTTCTGCCTTTGGTGTTGTATGCCTCCATTAATAGTCTGACCCAGTGTCTGGTGGAGTTGATAGAAACCATTTGCTGACACCAAGGCCTTTCTTCAGACCCTGAAGAAGGAACCTAGCGTTCACGTCAAGAGCATGACATTGTACTTCTGAATGAATGAGAACTCCGGTGGACAGGGTTTTTATTTCTGTGGTTCTCTGGCCAAGACATAAACTTCTGATTGCTGTCTATAGATCTGGATCTCATTCAGTCTTCAGCAGTCTTGGCTGTTTGTTTGGGAGACAGCCAAAATGTAATTCTGGATCAGACAAATTGGGCACAATGAAATGTGTGCTTACTGCCTTTGAGAGTTTAAAATTAATCTTTCAAGGTCCCGTGACAATAAAATCTCAAAGTGTTGTTTAATCCTACTGCACATGGCAAGATTTTACATAGTGCTTACTTATTTTCTGTGTACTAAGCTGTCTGTTCTTAGTTGCAGACAGAACTACTGTCTAGCTTTGCAGGTAAACAGTGATTACTGGATGCCTCCTTAACAGTGCTGTCAGCTGGGGATACTAAAACAGTTTGCTCAGTGACACTGTTCCTAATGACATTCCGTGGAAGGGATTTAATTTTCCTGATATCAGTCAATAATGCCACATGTCTTTGAAGGGGCTGTAATTTAAGTATGTCAGATATCATTTTGCAATCACAGCTATTTGGTTAGTGAAAGTTTCAACAGAAACGTTGTTTTTAAATTCCGTAGTGGAAAGCAGGGGATCATAAGGAGAAAAAAAATAAAAGGTGTTTCTTCTTCATTGCAGCAATTCTTTTTATTCAGTTGTAAAGTTGTAAAAGCATTCAATTTTGAAACAAACAAAAGATTACAATAACCTATAGTCTCATTGCTAATGGAGCTTTATTTGAAATTTAAAAAAAGCCATCTGTGGAGTACAGATGAGTAATGATTACCTTTGCCAAGACTGCATATCTAATAGCCTGTTTTGCAGTGATGTGAACTTTAAGTATTTTAACAGAAGCTATATTTTTTGATACTGCATTGTCTCTCTGCAAGCATCATCGACTATCATTAGCACATGTGTGCACGTGCTAGGTTTGTGTGGTTCTTGTTGGCTGCTGGTAAGGAGATGTAAATGGCTCTAGAAAGATTCTTGCTTCAGGCCAAAGAATGCCATGGCAATTCATTCATGTTTTCAACCTGCATAGTATTGAGTGACATATACTGGAGGTAAAATACATCCTTCGTATGTAAAGGATGTTGTTCTGTAATGCTGCAAATGGTAAGGAGGCTTGTGTGGAGGGCAAGCAAGCATCTGCTAAATCTTTCAGCAATTGCTAATGTGATGTTAGGTAACGATGGCAGTTTTACTGTATAAAGTAGTGTGTGTTTATGTGCAAAAGGTAAAGAAGTGCATAAAGTAGCTGTGGAATACCCTGATACTGCTGAATAGATGGCTATCTAAACTCACAGCTGTACACTGACAGAAATTCAGAATTCTTAGGGTAGAAGCTTAAGTTTAGTGATCCAAGCTGTAGTCAAAATAAGAGGCTCCTTTAAATGAAACCTGGAAGTGTAGATTTGTTATGAATAAATTAAGAATCTTTGCTTTTATCTCTTTTGCTTTTAGTGTTCCTTCTTTACTAATGCCACTCCCAGGTAACAAGACACTCTCATCAACTGATAAGTATGCTGTGTTTAAAGGAATTGCAGCTGAGAAGCCTGAAAGTACAGCTACTTTTGGAGGTAAAAGGGAAAGTATGCAACTACTCTGGGCAACTTATTACAGTATTTCATATGTCTTGTTTCAGCATTGATTCAAAGTTAATGTAAAAAATCAGAATAATCATGCCAATGTCAAATTTACACTGTGAATTCAGAACAGGTTTATGTAAATGTATTTCTTTCTCTCATATTTGCAAGATTCTGGAGACAAGTACAGTGCTTTCCGTGAATTGGAGCAGCCATCAGAGAGCAAGTATGGAGGTAAGCAGGAATGGGGCTTTGGGGGTGGTTTTGATGTTTTTGTGTGTGTGTGTGTGTGTGTGTGTGTGTGTGTGTGTGTGTCCATGAACTGTAGAATTTCCTCCAAACAGTTTATCAGGAAACGTCCTGGAAAGAATAGTACGATGACTCTTGGGCAATCCACAGACTGTGTTCTGTTCTGTGTTAACAGAATTAGTCTGTTTCAAGTCAGGATTCATAGAAGGAAGAAGAATAAGATGCTTCTGCACAAAATAATTAGGGCAGAACTTAAACCTTTTATGGCCTTTGCCCTAGGAACAAATGTGGTCACTCATTTTGAAATATGTTTTAATTGATTTTTGTTGATTGGGAAAAAGTGAAACCTAGATGGCACGTGAGATGTAATGTGTCTGATTATACAAGCAGTCCCTCCCTAAGCGTTTTCCAGATCTGTGTGTAGATCATTTATGCAAAGTGAGTTAATTGTAAATTTTACTTTCTCATATGATCAGTAGACATATCAGAAGATTAAATGTATTACAAATTTAATCTGGCTTCCACAGTTATATTTTGGCCAGTATTTTGGTTTCTTGTTAGTAAACAATTCTAGGTTCTGGGATAAGACTGCTTACCCCTAGTTCATTCCTTCTCCACGTTTGTCAAAGGTGGAATTCTCTTTTTCAGACACTTTTTTGAAACTCTTGCCATTTTTTGTGAAATTTCCATGTTCAGTGCTTTCTTTTAGGATTAAATGCATGCAATGCAATGAAATATGTCTTTCTGCTTATGTCCTAAGATATGAGAAATGACTGTATTTGCCTGCTATCCAGGTCTGACCATTCTTAACCCTTTCACCAGCTTACCTTTCTAATGGGAAAGCTTGCAATTCATCAGTAAGTGTAATTTGCTGTGATGTTCTAGTTTTAGTAAACAAATAGCAATTTCACAAATACCTGCACTGTCGTTGGGCCAAGTGAATTGGTTTGGAGGGAAGGGAGCACAGAAGGATGTCAGGTACAGTCATGGTCCTCTACTCCACTTCTACGGAGGAGTCTTTCAAATCTTGGTTAAAGTAGTTTAAAGCATGGCACTGTGTGGTGACTAAAGAATGAAAAGGTAATGGTGTATTTCTAAAATAGAACAAAACCTGTTTATTGGACACTTGTAATGAAATGTACTCCGAAATTACAAGTGATCTGGGTAAATACATGCTGGTGAATGGGTTAAACAGCATTTGTTGTTTTTCATGTTTAAAATAAATTATTCATTTTTTTTTAAATGGTGTTTAAATAGGAAAAAAAGGGCATAGTGCACAAAAATATATAATATAAATTCAATGAAAACGTTGCTACCTAATATTTAAGTAGTTTTACATTATTATTACACTATCTCACATTCAGCAATAAGTTTAGCTGAGAGTTTCCATGTTTTATGATTAATCATTTCATGATCAATCACTTTCACGTGGAAGTCCATCTCCAGGCTTCCTAGGAAAACTGTAATCAGGCATAGCAGAAGCAGGAAGGTGCCTGAGTTCTTGCATTTACTGAGGCTGTTTGTAAGATGTAAGGGTGTTTGTTTTTTTCCTGGAATGGCTGTTAGAACTGCTGTCCTCGAAACGTGTGTAGCTCACAGAAGTTGTTTGCAGTTTGATGTGCATCCTGAGGACTTAGTTGAAACAGTTTGCTTGACATGGCATGAAATAAGTTGCTGGCTTGCATGGTGTGAGTATGATGTATTCGTTGTCACTGCAGTATCTTAGAACTTTTTCGTTGCTTCCCTGCCAGGAGATAACCTTGCAGAATTCAAGGCTGCAGGAACCGATGATGGCTTCACAGATTTTAAAACCGCTGACAGTATCTCGCCATTAGAGCCACCTACAAAAGACAAAACTTTCCCCACTTCCTTCCCTTCCTTACCCGCCCAGTCGATACAGCAAACACAAGCTAAGACCTCTTTTAATCTAGCAGACTTGGACCTTTTTTCCTCTACTGGAGAAAACAAGCAGCTGTCCTTTCCACCTGCATTTAATGCTTCAAAACCATCCTCCTTTCCCCCACCACCATCCACCACTGCCCAGCCAGCACCTAGCAAAAGCTCGAGCTTAGCTGATGAGTTTGGAGAGTTCAACCTTTTTGGGGAATTTTCTAATAGCGCATCAGCCAGTGGACAAGATGACTTTGCAGATTTCATGGCTTTCAACAATAGCAGTGGGTTTTCTGAACAAAAACCAGATGACAAATACAGTGCACTTAAGGCAGAGACCAGCCCTGTTCCTCAGCCTGGCTCATCTGCCAGCACAGGGAGGAGTGGGCAGAACTCGGCCGCCGCCGCTACGCCCACCAAATACGACATCTTCAAGCAGCTCTCTCTGGAAGGCTCTGGAGCAGGCTTTGAGGAGACAAAGGACAGCACGCTTTCCTCAGTGAAGAGCGATGATGATTTTGCCGATTTTCACTCAAACAAGTTTTCTTCCACGTGCAACAGCGCAGATAAGTCCCTGGTGGACAAAGTCGCAGCTTTCAAGCAGGCCAAAGAAGACTCTGCTTCGGTGAAGTCTCTGGATCTCCCTTCTATCGGTGGCAGCAGTGTTGGCAAGGAGGATTCTGAAGATGCGTTGTCTGTTCAGTTTGACATGAAACTGACTGATGTGGAAGGAGATCTTAAGCATGTCATGTCTGATAGCTCTTTGGATTTGCCAACAGTTAGTGGCCAGCATCCGCCAGCAGCAGGTGAGGAATTGGTTAGATTGCTCTGGTAACAGGTGACGGAGATATCAGTATTCTTCTGTGTGCTAAGTTACAGTATTATGCACTAGTCTTTCAGTAGCGAAAGGCTTCTAAATCTGTGCACCTGCTAGCCAACAGCCCCTTAAATGGGCAGCATTTATTTCTTGTCTTAGATGACTATAAATAGATTGAGCAGTTTGAACTCAATTCCCATTTATTTTTGAGATTTGACAACATCATATTACTGATACCCGTTAGCAACTGTCACTTAAGGAATTTGAGTGGAAAATTTTCTAATGCAAACAACAGCATTCCATTTATATTAGCAAGATGAATAGCAGAGAGTCTCACTTTAATCTCTTGGTTTCAACAAAGCATTCGGCTTGGGGTCTTAACCCTCTCTGTGCTGCTGAAAGGGTAGGCAGACACTCAGATGTGCTGTTAATGAAAAGCTGTCTAATCAAACACTGCTAGATCCCCGTTCTGGTGAGGCTCATCACGTAGCCAGTATTTTGCAGGACCACAGGTATCGTGTACACTTCTTAAAATTAAAACCCTCATTGGAATGATAGCGTAGAGGATCCATAAATGCTGATGTCACGATTGATGGCTTTTGGGCCTCAATCTAAAACCACAGGACTTCTATTTTATCCTTAACAAGCTTTTACCTTCTTTAATTTCCCTTTTTGAAAGTACTCCTGAGAGAACAAATTAACCATCTCCAACCTGATTGCATATCATGAAATTTCCCAAGTGTCCTGCTTTTTCTTTTCATGTGTACATAGGAAGATAAGGTGTAGATGAATGTTCTGTGGCCTTCAATAGTATGGGAACCATTACTGTGCTCTAGGGACAAGTATTACGCAGCCAGAGACATTTCTGGGCAGGAGGGAGCATACAAACTGCAAATGTAAAAGCTGTTACTGCAAGAATTGGTAATTCTCAGATGAAATATTTCTTCCATTTTTGCAGATGTGGGTAGAAAAAATACACAGTACTGTAATTTTGCATTATATGCTATTTTTAAGTAGGGAAGAGAAAACTAAGTTGGCAACTTTGACGTGGAAGATACTCTATAACAGGGTACAAAATATCAGGAATAACTTTATTAGCAAAGGCATTTAATTTTCATATGACTGCTTGGTAAAATTCCAAGTTGAGCGAGCTGTCAAAAGCGTAGCACCTACAGTGTATTCTTGAATGTTTACTTTGGTTTTGAAAGCACTTTTTCGTAATATTTTTCTAGCCTCTTTTGGTGGTAGCTTGACTTATGTAGCTCTTCTACAGTATGTGAGCTTTTGCCACAGAAATCAATGATGAATAATTTTCCCTTTGTGGCAGGAGGGATTTTCTCGGTTTGTTTGAGGGGGTTAGGCGATCATGTGCTCCTTGCTAAACTTTTGGACTTTGAAGTATTGATTAGAAGCTATTTTTATTAAACTCAAACAAGTCTGTATTCTCTTATGGTGCCAAGCTAGGTGTTTTTTCCACGAGGAGAGTTTTACTCCATTATTTAATTCTGTTTGGCTCTCGTAGCGGAGCGTGCAGTTAGCAGTACTCCTTGCTCACGTGTTCCTTTGTGTGCGTTGGATGCATCTCCAGCTATGAACTGCTAATGTTCAAGTCTTTTTCTTTTTTTTCTTTTCAGTTTAGATAATTTAAAAAGCAGATTTATTTTTTTTTTCTCCACTTCTTTTGACCTGTAAATGTCATGTCAAAAGGGACAGTATCCCTTTGCAGTGCTCACTGCCGAGAGGCGGCAGGCTGCCCGCCGGGAGCCCTGCTGTTTGCAAGCAATACGCAGCACCCCGAGCGACACGGAGCCGCAGGCGGGGGCTGCTGGAGGACGACTGGGCGTCCCTGATGTGCCAGTATGGAGCTCTTCTGCCTGCTGAGTGTTGCAGATGTGAGGCTGTGGGCCGGGCAGGTGGGTTGCTGGCTCTGGGAATTGCAGGACGTTGCCTGGCCGCTCCCGGGCGGCTGCCTGGAGCTGTGCGGGAAGCGAGGTTTTCAGTTCTGCTCTCCGAAGGGGATCCTGTCTCTTTAAACTTTGTGACATTTCTTTGTGTGGAAGGTGGATTATACTAATGTTGCCTGATTTCTCTTGCATATACTTCGTATAACCCTTTGAGCACTGCCTGCATGCTGTTAATTGAACCGGGCTGCTTCTTTCCAACCAAATTTATGTTTCACTCCGGGACTCGAGCATTTTTTAATTAACGCCTCATCATTTCTATAAACCTAATTTGTTCTGCATCCTGCCGAACGCTGCAGTCGGAGCGTACCTGCTTGGGGTATTCTCAAAGGGTTATCCACTTTGCTGCACTTACAAATCTGTAAAGTAACTTTTTCTTTGGCATTACTGGAGATCTCTGTATATTTTAATCAACTTCAGGTTTTTTGCTGCTTTTCTAATGTCTAATTTCAACTAAACATTTCCTGTGTGAATGTGCCTTCTCAGATCTGCTTTGATATCTCTCTTCTGCAAGTATTGACCTGCATGCTTTATTCTGATAACACCCTTCTGAGCTCCTGTGTATCACTATCTTTTGTGATCTGTAAGTCCTGCTGTGTTAATAAATATTATCTTGGCATATTTTGAAAACCTGGGGGCGTGTGATTTGTTTGCAATCCAGCAGCATTACCTCTTTTCCCTGGAGAGGAAAAAAAAAAATAATAATAAATTACAAAGTTTAAAGTTATGGTATCCCCTCGAGCCAGTGTGTGTGTGGGTGAGCTGCTGCCCCGCAGAGCTCTTGCACAGCAGGATGGGCAGCGGTGTGCATAGCAGGGCTGCTTCTGTGCCGTGCCCTGGGGCTGAGCACAGAAGTGCCTCTGTCCTGTTCTCTCCTGTCTGCACTTCCCTGCTGCCAGCCAAGGCCACAACACCACTTTGTGCTGGGGCCAATTGGAAACGTGTTGCTGTGGAGGCCTTTGCTGGTGAGAGACCTCTAAATAGGATTCTGATATTTATTTAGCTAATCGGGAGTGAGTTAATTGGTGCCCTGCAGTACAGGGCCTGCTTCATTTTTCTGCTTTGAAAATCCAGGCTTGCTGAATACTGAAGTGCTTTTGAACACAAATGACAGCTGTAAATCTGTGTTGCAGAATTGTGTCACTTCAAATTCTTCCAAATCCTGGGCCACCAACCGCTTTGGATGTTTGTCAAATTAGCAGACAAGGTAAAAAGCTAAAAATAATTGAGCTGTGGGATAAAGTTCAAACACTGTGCCAGAGCAAACTGGGTTTCCGATGTTCCTTGCCAGAAGAGCAAAACACACCAGAACCAGATTTTTCTTCATTACACCAATCTTTAGGACTTAAAAACCTCTCCCGTTCTAGAGAAGCAGCACATTATGTCTAGCCATAAAGCTTTTGAAACTGAAGGCTTGAACATAAAGCTGGGAGGCTGAATTCTGCAGTGCTTATGCTATTAGTATTTGTTCAGCTAATCATACCTGGAGGAGGGACAGTAATGATCGTGACTCTGCTTTATTACATTTTGTATGGACTTGACAATGTCGCTCTCGTTTAGTGTAATTCTGCAAACAGAAGAGCTGTAAGAGCCTTGTGTGTCCCCGTGCTCCTGGCAGTGGGGTCCTGATGCCACTGTGGGACAGTGTCCATCGTGGTAACAAAAGAACTAAGTGAAGGTTTTAACTCCCAAAGGTTTGAAGGATTTTCTCTCCTTGTTCCTTCATTTTAAAGTATTTTCTCCACGCTGGCAGTGCTGCGTACTGCTGTTCAGCAGATGTTTGTTGGGACATCTTGTTGTTGGAGCTATTCCAGACTTCACCAGCTGAGGAACAGGCTGAGTCATGTGTTGGTTACAATCACAAAGATATGTTAAAATCTTAAGAATTGTCTTTTTTTCCTGTTTGTTAGAATGTAACTAATGCTGCCAAGGCTTTTCCTTAAGTGATCAAAGGGTGGACACTGAAGCCTGCAGTTTGCCATTTGCCTCCAGACATACCTTGATCCTTGGAAGCTGAAATACACTGTTGTGGTTGGCTCCACTGAAGGATGTCAGGTTTTTCTGCAGATTAGATAGCACTAGGAAACAGCATATTAACTATACTTCAGCAGATTAGATAACACTGGGAAACATTGTGTTTTAACTGCATCCCTGCAGTGTCAGTGCACTCCGGTAGCGTGCACACGGCTGCTTTCCTCCCCGAGGCAGCTCCAAGAGCTTTGGGAATCGGGTCCGTTGTGTTCAGTGCACTGTGTGTTTGTAGGCCTGCCAAGCAGAGCTGGCTGTGCCAATTCCATGTGGTTTTATCTGTATTTGGAGTAATAGCATTTGGATTTCTAGAACAAATCTGAACTCAGCATCTGCTGGGATTACTAAGGAATACTGTTTTATGGTTCACTAAAATCTATTGGTGCATCCCTATTCATAGAGTTGGAGGTTTCTCAGTACGCAGTGGCTTTAATACTTTAATTTGCCCTGCTTCCATGGCACAGTCCACTCTGTGGTCTCCAAAAAGTGCTAAGAAACCACTTCTCAGCTGAGAAAAATGACTGTGTATCCTTAAAAGAAAGTATTTCCTTAGACTTTTGTACAGATTCAGTCTTTGTTTTTTATTTTTATTTTTTCAATAAAATTAGATGCTTATCAGGTCAGATCCTTTAGGAGGAAATGTGGAAACTCAGCAGCAGGTGTCTTTGCTAAATGCAGCGCTTCATCAGAATTAATTCACACTTTTTCCCACTGAATCATGTCTTGCTTTGAAAAAAATATTACTGATCTCTTTAGATTTTTGGATTGCCGTAACAGCAGAATGAAGTTTGTGTTACATCAGCAGTTACAACTGCGGCATTCGAACTGGAGATTTTTATTCATTAAATGCATCTGTGGCCTTTAAGAGAAGTAACAGCGCTTAGCAAAACAATCTGTGCTGATAATGGAGTACTGCACTGTGCAGTGCTCTGGGCTCAGCCACACAGTGCTTTTCACACGTGAACTGCTCTGTGCTTATTGGTGCGATGGCGAGTTGCTCTGCTCCCCGCCGGGGGAAGCTCTTTCTGACCCAGGAGATGTGCTGGGAGCTGAGATAAGCCTTTAGTTTGCTGTTGTGACAAAGGTCACGATTTTCCTCTTCTATGCAGAATTCATGACCAATGCAGCTCACGGCCAAACTAAATATAGCTTTTTTTTTTTCCTTCAATAGAATAAGATTTTTTTATAAAAACTAATTTGCCTTGAATTATATACAGTGGCACATGCATTCTCATTTTTTGTGCTAATACATTGCTTTAGGGTTGCTTCAGCCATACTGTTTTTGTTTCTGAACAGTATCTTTCTGTAGAGCAAAACTCTTAGAAAGTTTACTCCCTGCAGTAATGCTTTGTAATCAGTGAATCCATCCGAATCATGGAAACGTAGGGTTGAACTGCTGTGTTTCATCTCAGCTCTTAAGCCTATGCTGGTGGGCTCCGTGTCTGCATGAATTCACACAGAGTGGCAAACAGGTTCTGGATGGCACTGCGAACACTGGGCTGTGGTAGGATCTCATCTTCTTTCTGTATCTCAGTGAGCACTGGAACAATAGCAGTGCTTTGGAGTCAGAAAGGAGGGTGCTTGGTGCAGGGTGGTGCTGTTGAGATCTCAGGGTTAATGGCAGTTTGGATGTTATCCCAGCACTTGTTAACGGTAGTGAAACTCTCCTTTAACTTCTCTGAGCAAAGCCTTGTATTAGAAGGCATCAGATTTGGTTTCTTGGGACAAATTAAGGAGCCCAGGTCAGCCCCTTCCCAGCCAGCAGCCCTCTTCTGTTCGGCTCTGCCATGAGCAGATGCTCTCATCTCTATTTATTCTCCTGTGCACCGCTTGCTCTACAAATCTAGTATTCAAATAGTGCTTTGAAATCTTGCTGTGTGTGTTCAAGGTGCTAACGTTAGTTGTGGAGATGCTCCGTGCTCAGCTGCTGTGTGAAGACCGTCCCTTAGGAAAGTCTGAGAGGTGACACGTTGCGTGGGGACACTCCCTTTGTTGTCGTAGCCATTAAACCGTATCATTATATCGTATATTCGTTGGTCTTTTTAATTAGCTGTATATATGGCTCATGCCTGGAAGGTAGCCTAAAGCGCGGCATGCTTTCCTCTCTCAGTCAAATGAGTACAAAAGGCAGAAGTGCGTTGTTCAAATGGCTTAATCCTCTATTAATGACCAGAGGGCAGCTGGAGGCTCAGCCTGCTCCCTGCCCGGCTGCGCTGCCCCAGCTGTGCCTGCTGTGCGCAGTTAAAGGCGCGCTGCTTTTGGCTCTGCCCGGGAGCACGGCGCTGGCTCACAGCCGCTCTGCCTTGGGACTGTTTGGCCGTAGGCAATGAGCAGCAGCTGAGGCTCTGATCCGGGCTGACAGTCATTAATGCAGGATAACAACTGCCAAGTGCAGTGCAGAAGGGCTTTTTTAAAATGCTTTAATGACATCTCTCCGGCTCTGTGTGCCTTCGCGATGGATCAATCTCAGTCTGAATGTGAAAGATAAGTTGGATGAGTAGTGGGTGCAACCTGGCAGACCCTGATCTCCTCTGCTGGCTGCAGAGTAGGCAGTTAGACTGTGCCATACCTCCTTATGGCGGGGAGAAGAGCCTGTTGGCCCATGTAATTGCCAGGTGAGTATAAATGCTTGGAGCGTTATGCAAAATAATTGGATTTTCTCTGTACTTAGCTTTCACGAGCTATTTATTCCGTTAAGACAAGATATTTGCCATGTTTGTGGTTCTGAAACTTGTAACTCGAGGAGTGAGGCACGCAGCATTGCCATAACTGTGAGAAGCTCAAACGCAACTTTATATCTTGTAACTTCTCGCAGCACGTTTCTGTACGTTGTTTCTATCAAAGCATGAACACAAAACTTAGGTGTATTAACGCTTTTCTGGAGAGGATGGGGAAGCTGCTCTTGCTTTCTGTGTGGTTGCTTTTGTTAAGATGAACTAAGGCGATGCTTGCATTGCTCATGTTTATGTTTTGGTTGTAGGTTTTGTAGCCACCCTCAGGAAACTGAACTGGTGACCTGTGAGCTCTGTACCGTCTAGAAACATTCCTTTTAGTGTTTCTTTGCAATCCATAGTGGCATGGTGACTTTCAGCTTAAAATATAAGATAATATTCAAAGGTTAAGGATTACATTTAGTAAGTGGAGAGTTTTTTTGTATTAAGTGCTTAGGTATTTTTCAGATGATTTTGTGCAACTCTAAACCTCATCAAAACAGCGATTCACTGTGTTTGCTTCTGCAGTTTGTTAAGACTCTTAGTAAGTTGCTTTTACTTCTAGATGGTCTTGAGAGACTAATGTTTGAACTTCAGCTTCTAATGGTAGGGGTTTGTTTTTCTCAGATATAGACGAATTAAAATGTGCCCCGTTTGGAAGCTATAACAGTGGGTCTGCAGTCAGCAGCCTGGCAAGCTATGAGTGGTCTGACAAAGACGACATTCAGCAGGGCAAGAAGTTCTCCTTTGCCCAGGCGTCAGGAAGTGGATCCTCTGCAGCTACTTCTGTTCTTCAGAAGAAGGAGACCTTGTTTGGCAGCTCAGAAAACATCACCATGACAACTGTTTCCAAAGTGACAACGTTTTCTAGTGAGGATGCTTTACAGGATGTTTCGTTTGCAGCCTTTGCAAACTTTAAAGACTCCAGACCAATATCCAGTGGTCCAAGTGATGATGACAATGGAGACTTTGGCGAGTTTGCGAGACCTTCGTCAGAAGCACGAGATGCAGCAGCTGACCCAAACCAAGAGGCAGACTTCCTCGCTGGTGGGATCTCCTCTGAAATCCAGAGAGAATCCATAGATGAATTTGGAGAATTCCAAAGTGAAAAGCCAAAAATCAGCAAATTTGACTTCTTAGTGGCAACATCCCAAGGCAAGGTGAAATCTAGTGAAGAAATGATCAAGAGTGAGCTGGCGACCTTTGACCTGTCTGTTCAAGGTAAGCCTGCTCTGTGGTAGAAGCTCGTGACGCGTACACTTACCAGAGGCTATTTGTTCCAATCAAATGATAAATTTGCTGATGAGGACTGTTCCAAAGACTATTGGAAACAAGCTTCTCCTGATTTCCACGGTGTTTGGAGTTGAGTTCTTTCTAGAAGTAAAAAATTTGTTGTGCCAAAAATTTGTAAGACGTTAAGAACTGGTTTGCACCAGTCATTGAGTACATGGAGGGCTTTGTTGTTCTGGATGAGCAGCACATCCCTTGGTACTGTTCATTTTCGGTAGTCGCTGCCTTTGAATAGAAGAATAGTTTTGTTTATATCCAAACTTTTTAGGGTCTCATAAAAGGAGCCTAAGCCTGGGTGACAGAGAAATAAGCCGCTCCTCACCTTTACCAGCTCTGGAACAGCCATTTAGGGATCGCTCAAATACTCTGAGTGAGAAGCCTGCTCTGCCTGTCATCCGGGACAAATACAAAGACCTAACTGGGGAAGTTGAGGTAAGGAGTTATCTGGAACACAAGTAAATCAGCAGTGACTTTCATCAGTATTCTGTATCCCAGCCCTTTGGGGCGTTAGCTGCTTGAAATTAGAGTATGATCCTAAGATGGAACCTGGGTAAGGTTTTGTATTTTGGTTTTGCTGTTCATAAAGGAAGAATTCTTTTCTTTGTTTCCTTTTTATGAGCAAGAAATGGTTAATAAAACTTGTTTTGCCTTTTCTGGCTTTAAAGCCTCATGGCATGGAAAAAAATGCTGTTGTCTGAATCATTTGACCTTGCAGTCTAAGCCTATAACTGGAAATTGGTTGCAACTAAAATCTAATCCCAGTTTTGGCACTGAGACCACTGGCTTTAGGAAATGGCCTACCTTTTTTGGCTGTATAATAGTTAGTTATTTCTCTTGCTCATATTGAGAGCAAATAGTAAAAGGACTCATTAAATTCTGCTAATCCTCATTTCTCTAACAGCAGACCTTCAACAGATTTGTTGGGAGTAGGTATGTGCAATTCAAACTTTTACCCATTTGTATACCTTCTTCCTTTTGAAACTAGTTTTGAGCCCCAGAAATCAAACTTTAGAGTTTGACACAAAGAGACTAATTAAAAAATGAGGAAAAGGTAGGAAAAGGTATTTTAGGAGTTTTCATGGATAACTTGCAAATAATCTCTTTAAATATACGTCTTCTGTATGTCTATTGTGATAGGAGAAAGGGAGTGTGTGTAGAAATGAGATTCAGACTATCCTTCTCTTTCATATAGGAAAGTGAGAGGTATGCTTATGAGTGGCAGAGGTGCCTGGAGAGTGCCCTGCAGGTAAGAGTGTAACCAGCCTTTTCCTCCTTAGTGTAGGATGTTTATCATGAAAAGGGAAAGGCCCTTAATTTTCAGGTAATGTGATACTTCATAGCCCCAGAGTAATTTAAAAATATGTATATTTTTAATCATATAATTCAACTAGATAGCGATGCATGCGTGCGCTTAAAACTGCTGTTTTAGTAATGAAATTATTTGGGGGAACACATTAAGTTTTTAAATGTTCGTACTTCTACCCGATCTGTGTGATGGAGTACAGCAATTATTTAACTTGCCTCATTGTTTTGTTTAACAATTTGTTAGGGACCATCTTGTTTGTAGCAATTAACAGCACCGTTTCATGAAACTCGCTTCCACCAGGTCATAAAGAAAGCAAATGATACCTTGAATGGAATAAGCAGCTCATCCGTTTGCACTGAGGTTATCCAGTCTGCTCAAGGCATGGAATATTTGCTGGGTATGTTTTAATTTACTGCATCTCTTACACTGAAAGTTCTCTTCTGTATTTTAGTTGTAGTTTCAGGAACCTGTGCTTGCAGTGAATTTGTCTGTGTATCTCCACTGTGTTTTATTCCAACAGGGGTTGTTGAAGTGTACAGAGTAACAAAGAGAGTTGAACTGGGAATCAAAGCAACTGCTGTTTGTAGTGAGAAACTCCAACAGCTGCTGAAGGATATAGATAAAGTGTGGAACAACCTCATAAGCTTCATGTCTCTTGCTGCTTTAACGGTAAGACCAAAAACAAGCTACGTCTTCACTAGAAGAAATGCTCTGATAAGGGAAAATTAGTACAGTTTTAATGAGCCATTTTATGAAGCCAGAATAGCATGGACTTGACTTGTCTGTATAATATACCTACAGTTAGTTCTAATGCTCACAACACAGGAGCATGCAATACAACACGCATAACAGAGCTGTTTTCTTTTCTCTCTGGATTTGGAAGTGCCTCAGTTTGTTTTGGTTCCCACTGCAGCCAAAATAGCTTTCCTTTCTCTGAGCAGATCTGCCAGACAAGACTGGGCTGCTCTGAGACAGTCTGGTAGGAGCTTGGGAGCTTTCTGCATAGCTGACCACAAATAGTTGAGGCAGATGGGTATTTCTGATGACACTCTGTCAGAATATGGGATTTATTCTTTCAGTATCTTACCACTCGGCAGGTGAATGTTGATAGATGAGGATTCATCTATTTGAAACCTGGCATTGATGATGGTAACAGTCGGAACAGCCCTCTCTTGATTTAAACAAGCAGATCAAAATCTAGTTCTAAAGTGCCTTCCTTGGAAGATGGCAGGGACCACCCCCAGGTCTAGGGCCTGGCTGTGTTCTCCGTGTCAGTGCAGCTACGTGTTGAGTGCACTTGGAGCTGGAACAATGATTTCTCAAGCAAAGTTATCTGAAGGACTCCTGGGACTCCTGATTCCTACAGTTCTCAGAATCATCATTTTTTGTTTCTCTTCTCCACGTGGAACTGTATGCAGCCATGCGTTCCCTTAGCACGGATCCCAAGTGGCACAGAAGTGCCAATTAAGTGCTGAGAAGTATTCAAGCTCAGAGGCGTCTGCTTGGAAAGGTTAATTTTATCTTTTAAAGGATTTTTTTACAAGGTAATGTTATGCCCAGCCTTGTGGTTTTCATTGCAAATTACAGGATGACCTTCTCATTTGCTTCACTCATGTGTTTGGTAAACAAATATTACAGTGCCTTTATTAATTTGATTGATCTACTTAAAGATTAAAGGACTTCAATTAATCTCTAGCCGTTCTGCAGGGAGCGTGATCAGCATTCCAGACCTATGGAGATGAGTTTACACATGTTTTTGTGTACTTTTTTTTCTTTCTTTCTTTCTTTCTTTTTTTTTTTCCCAAACTTTCCTGCATTTCTAGTCACTATTTTTAATTGTGCCTCTGCATTCAAGCAGTACATCATTTTATACCATCCATACAGAGAGTTTTCTGTTGCCATTTATCTTGTCACTGAAATTCAGGTTATGTGCCAGAGAAGTTGCTCTATTTCTTCTTTGCAGGCTTCATCTCCTCTGTCCATTGTCTCTCTTGAACCTGAACTTGTGTCTGGCATGAAATAGCTGATGACCTTAATTCTTATGTGCTTTGGTTAATCTTAATATCCCAGTTGTACATTGTGCCATATTCTAGTTTCAGAAAAACCTTCAGAAAGAGTAACAGCTGCCCTTTTTGAGCAGGCAGTAGTACAGAACTCAGGACAATAAACACAGATACTGACAACACTTCAAACACTGGTGAAAGCAGTGCTGGCCGCTGCCTTGTTTCCTCACAGCTGCACAAACAGCTGCTGCATACCACTGTTTATCCTTGTCCAGTTCTTAATATGCTGCAGTTGAAACGTAGCAGAGCCGCCTGAGCTCTTTCTTCAGAAGTTTCTTCTCCTTTTGATGTGGGAACACGGAACTGAAGAATTCTTTCCTTTGTAGTCTCACCCTTTTTCAAGAGCTGGAGTGTTATAAATCAATGTCGATGGAGATTGCATAGCAGGACTGCAAATATCTACGAGCAGCTCTGATTAAATCATGTATCAATTTATGAGGAAATGCACTGTGTCATCTCTTCCGCGTTGCCTGTTGGGATACCACAGCTCTCTCTTGCAACCAGATCGATTATTCTTATTATGAGGTCTGAAACTCATTGAAAATGCCTAAACTTTATTGTCTCATTTCTTCAGCCAGATGAAAACTCACTGGATTTCTCTTCTTGTATGCTGCGCCCAGGGATTAAAAACGCCCAAGACCTTGCCTGTGGAGTGTGCCTCCTAAATGTGGATTCCAGAAGTAAAGTAAGTATATGGCCTCTGTCGTTAAACTCCTTTTTAATTTATACTTTTGGCTTCCATTTAGGCCTGGGACATATTTATGAGTTTTAAATTTTAATTTGTAACTGAAAGTGGCAAAGGCAAAATCTGACCCGTAAATAGATGGGACTCTCATAGTCAATGACCTGCATTCACTGGGCTCTGCATGCGACAGAGATGTGGAGAAAGGGCTGATGAGGTCAGTGGCTCTCTGGGAAGGAACTGGGATACTGAGACTGAAGTGTATATATATTAGAAGTTTTTTAATAACTTTTCTTTATGAAATGTATCTCCAAGGATCACCAGGAGGGGACTATTGTAATTAGCAGAGCTGGGAGGGAATCCCAGGACGTGTACAGAGTAATTATGCCAACCAATTAATGTGTATCGGCAGTTTTGCTGACTTTTTGGTTTCAACGTTATTTCAGAAAGAAGAGAAACCTGTGGAAGAGCTTCCTAAAAAAGTATGAACGTGTAAAAAACATTCTTTATAGAATCATTCCTAGTTGAGTGTGAAAGGCTGAACTGCTAGCTGGCCTTCAGCTGTCATTCTCAATTGTACCAATCATGACCCCTTTTCTTCCAGTCATTTTTTTTGTTACTATTAATACTTGATCTGATCAACTAACATGCTCTAGAGCCTGCCTTTCGTCTTGTCTGCATGCTCATACCTTGTGAATAGCTTTCTGGTTTTGTGCTCCTTCTGTTGTGTTGTAGAAAAGTCCCTGCAGTGAGTTTCTGAGTTCATAGCTGCCTGCATGTCTGTGGCAGAAGAGGGGGGAGTTATGGGGGTTTCTGGTACAAATACTGACTTTCGTCTACATGCAGTAGGCAATGGCATTTTTAAAAGTCTGTGCAGGAAATCCAGAATCAGGGAAACGTGGTTAGGATATTTTTTAAATAGGTAGTTGTGAAACACTGGAAATTCTGCTGACGTAGGAACAGCTGCTAAATGTTCTCTTTCTGAACTGGGGAAAAAAATCAATGTTATATCACAAACAGTCTAGATTTACTTAAAAATAAAAATTCAGTTCCCCATCACATTTAAGCAGTATCACCTAGCAACATACATGGAGAAATTTTAAGCTTGTTTGTGGCTTCATGCACTGCAGTCGTAAAGCAGATTCAATTATCAGAAGAAAGTGGACCAAACTCAGCCTGGAGTATGGTAGGATAACGTTAACATCAGAAGCAGCACCAGCCTCAGTCACAGCAGAGTCTGACCCGGTGAAGGCAGCGTGGCAGGTGGCTGTTGGCTGGCAGAACTAGCTTTCTTCTGGAAGGTGCATGGAACACAGTGAGTTACAGGTGTCAGATGGGACACCACTGAGATGTGGTGTAACAGACAAGTATGCATCAGGTATGAGGGTGGCAGGTTTTGCCCACCTGCAAACATTTTGCAGACTAAAAGAAAGCATTAGATTGGCTGCTGTGCTGCTGCAAGTGAAAATGGTTTATTCAATTCAGAGAAAGAGGGTCCAGGCTCTACCATGATTTGCCATTCTGGGGTGATCACCTGTGTGATGTCCATTTTCCACTCTAGTTTCTGGAGCGTGGAGGAGGTGAGACGGTCACGCTTGTTTCAATTCTTGTTACTCTAGGCCTTCAATTCAGAAACGGATAATTTTAAGCTGGCATATGGAGGGCACCAGTACCATGCGAGCTGTGCAAACTTCTGGATCAACTGTGTGGAACCAAAGCCTCCGGGTCTCATTTTGCCAGATCTGCTCTGAAGGCGGTTGTGCCGAAGGTGGAGGATCAGGTGAAACGATAATGCGAGTGCTTGGATAAATGGTGTGATGGAGTGAGTGGAAAGAATTCTTCGTTTGAAATGCTTCATTTTGGCTTTTGCACAATCATGAATTAAAGCCACCGTCACATATGGAAGTTCACCATGAAGAATTTTCCTGGAAATGGCTGGGGTTTCAGAAATATCTGGGGAAAATTGTTGAGTGGCATAAAATGTGGCATTTCAATCTTTATCAAGATGAGTGTGGGCTGGCCTTTGTCAAACAAACAAGCAGTCTGCTAACCAAATGCAGACCTCAGAGAGGACATAGCTTCCTAGGTGAACTGAAGTGTTAGATTGATTTGCATAGAAATGACTACTTAGGTACTCAAAGTACATACTTGCAAACAAATCTTTTCTTAATGTTTTTGGTGTCTGGACCATGATGTTCTTCCTTAAATATTCGCTGCTCTACTATTACATGCACAGTGTTCAAGTCGTGGTTACTTTCAAGGCAAAATGATCTACTGATATAGGAGGAATTAGATGGCAGAGAGACGTTCTATATTCATGCTTTCACCGTTCTGAATTGTAAATTATACCATATTCAAACTCACAAGCAGTTAGTACTACAGGACGAGAACTTGGAAAAATTGTTAAAAATTTCCCCTTCGTATCCAGGTTCTTTAGTGCAGACAGCTGGGTTTGGGAACTTGCAATCTGTGCTGTTCTGCTGCAAATACCTAGGTAACATCCTTTCTTGGACTTGTCCTAAACTACGGGTGAGGTTTGTTTTGCCCAATGCTTTGGGGGTTCTGTGGCTGCATCACTGTTGAAAATTGGACTCCACTGTTGCCATGTGTCTGCTCCTGTATATATTACCTTTTTCTATTTTAACGTGTGTTACTTGATGGGATGCCTGCATGTAACGTGTGCAACCTAGTGCTGTCTGTAATACTGTGTTTTCCTGACTCCCAGAATTGGCAGCACAGGTGGGCCTCAGCTCCTGCTGGGGACAGGTGTGATCTCACACTGGAAGCTGTCTCCTCAAGCAGGCTGTCTGCTGAAGCAGTCTGTTGCCAATCTGCTGTTCTGTTGCTTTCAGGAGGGGCACCTACCTAAACAGGAAGAAGTCATAGACTATTGCAATGTGTTACGCAGACATCTAAAACACCTGACTCTTTCTTCCAATGCAACACCCAGATAACAGTGCCATCAGCAGCTACTTTTGGAATTTTAAACCCATTGGGAGCTTCGTGGCATTATTTTAAGAGCCTTACCTCTGCAGTTTTGTTCAGTTTGCAGAGAATGCAATGTGGTGTGTATCCATCAGGTACAACTTGCTGCTTAATTCTTTGACTTAAGTTGAAAGTCCCTTTTCTCCAAGGATATCAACAGCTTTTCCAGCTTTGCCTTGCCTCCATTATGAGTAACTGACATTGACCTGTAATTATTTGCTGAAATTGAAATTATAAAGAGGAAAATGTTACCTCTTTGGTGGAAGAGATCAGGGAACAGTTCAGGAAAGTGGACATTCACAAGTCCATGGGCCCCAATGGGATGCAGTACTGAGGGAGCTGACCTATGTGACTGCGGGGCCCCTTTCTATCATCGCTGCTCAATTGTGGCAAATAGGAGAAGTTCCCAAAGACTGGAGGAAAGCACACGTCCCTCCTGTCTTTAAAAAGGAGGACCCAGGGAACCTCATAGGTCAGTCAGCCTCGCCTCAGTCCCTGCAGGATGACGGAACAGCTCGTCCTGGAAACCATTTCCAGGTACACGAGGGAGAAGGAAATAACGGGAGTAGGCAGTGTGGCTTCACAAGGGGAAGTCATGCCTAATGAGTTCCAGTAATGGTATCTGCAGCCCGATGGGGCTGGGGTTGGAGCAGGTGGGCCCTGAGGTCCCTTCAACCCTAACCATTCTGTGGTTCTTTGATTGATTTATTTACTAATTCTTAACTATACTAAACTATTAATTATGCCAAATGAAAGAATCTTGGCTAATAGGAGTGTTAGATGTCTGGCCCCTTATTTACACAAATTAAAATCAACCTTCCTGCTGCCTGAGATTAGCTCATTCATGGAACAACAACTTGTGCCTCCAATTGCAAGCTCAAGCTCATCAAATGGTGGATCTTTCATCATGTGACAGTGACTGCTTGCTTTCTGCCGCCCAGTAATTATATATTAAAAAAAAAAAAAAGGCAGTCACTCTTTGCTTGCTGTTTCATTTATTAGGCATGAAATAGTGGCAGCACCATAGCTTCTGAGATTGTTTTCCCTCCTAATGAGGGGCTGTACGCATCACCAGGGTGAGTGTTCCCACTGATGTTTGGGGTCTGTGCAGCGCAGCACGGCAGCACTCTGTGCAGCTGAATGACTGGAGCACTTGGGCTTTGCTGCGCTCCTTGCTGCGAGCGAGGGGAGCTCTCAAGTGGTTTGGAGTGTCTGGCTGACGCAAAGGCTGTGCTTGTGGAAGTGCTATACTGGGAAAAGGGAGTTTATTGTTAGCATGGGTTTCCATCGCGGTTCCTGAGCACTTAACTGGATAGGTTTGTTTGTTTTTAATTAGAGAACGCCATGAAGGAAACAGGCCACAATGTGAAACTTAAAGCAAGCAATATTTCAAACACTGTATGAGCTATGCTGTCATAAAAATGTGTTTCAGTGATGTTTCTCTCATCATGTACTTGTTAAACAGGGAAGTTTCCTCTCTGAGATGGATCTAGTGTGTCTTCTGGCCATAAAGATAAGGAATCTGTTTAACAGTTGCAGAGGAGCGTGGTGAGGTGTGGCACTGCCATCATTGCTGCCTGCAGAAGGGGAAGCAGCCGGCAGCATTGCTGCGTTTGTGGCCAGCAGAAATGGTTTTTCTGAACGCTTTGACGTCACAGGAACACACCAAATGCTGTTAGTGCAGATACCCTCGTACAGGCATTGCACAGGAGGATCGTTTCCCTTGCACATCCTGCTCGTTACAATGACTCACTGTTGCATTCAGCTCCCTCAGATAGGGCGCTGCTAGCCAATCTGTATCCAAGGTGATGGTATTTTCTATGGTGCATTGTAACAGACTGCGTTCCCTGCTTCCTTTGCATACAGGCTGATGGACCTGCTGCCTTCTGCTTTGGCTGTGCTGAATTTTGTAAATGTAACTCCTTTTTCTGGACATTGACTAGGAAAAAAACTGAGAAATGTGGTTTTTGTTTTTTCTAATGTCTGTAATCTCTGGAGCTGCCTTGGGAAAGTGATCTTCCTTTGTGTGTATATTTGGAGTTTGAAGAGATTGTTCCCTCAGTTAATTTAATTTATGCATGGTTTTGCCCCATTGTACTCCTGATGCTTCTGCGCTATCTCAGTGTGCTTTGTCTCGGTGGATGAAGTGCTGGAGAGCTGGAGAGCAAACCGGTGGCTCTGGCCTGTTTGTTTCCTTACTGCCCTGTTTCCTTATTGCCCCATTTCCCTGCCGTGCTCTGTGGGATGGGAATGCTCAGCTCTTGGATGCTGATGGTTCTCCATCTCCGGCAGCAGCTTCTCCCCGCCTGGGCACGCTTTGAGCAGCTTCTCCTTGAGAAGCACATGGTGCCATGAGGGGAAGCGTGGCCGAGGGTTGGGAAGAAGCTGTGACACCCCATGGAATGCAGTTCCCTTCTCAGCTTCGTGTCAGATTGATTAAACTTGAAACAAAGGCGGCCTTTTCAATAAAAGCTGCTATTGTACAAGCTGCTTCTTCTGGAAGATGTCTTTTTGATTCCTGGGCCTGTATTTAATTCCAGTTCTCAATTCTATGAAGAAAAGAGGTCAGAAGAAATCTATTTATATTGTGATTCCTTCTTGTCCCCTTTGGGTGAGCATTGTTTGTCTTCTAGAAGTGATTTCACCATTTGCAGTTGGAGCTGTTTCAATCTGTGCTGTGCCAGAGTCACTGCAGAAATCCCTGCAGGGGTCCTTGCAGGGCACAGCTGGGGCCACGTGCTGAATGCTCACGGATGCAGAATCTCTGTGGCCCACGACTGGAAGGCGTCTCACTGAGCGGCACCTACAGAGTTCTGCAAACAAGGTGTGTGCTCCTCTGGACGATGGGAATCGGGAGGAATGGTGCTTCCCTCACGTCGTGCTGCCCTGCTTCCAGACGCTTGGAGTCACATCTTCTGCTTCTGTTGACTTCAAGGTGCACAAAAACCGTTTGGGGGAAAGTGAGGCACAGGTAAATATCTTCTCTTGGAATGAGAAACTTCTGTGGAGAGATACCTCTAAGTTGTTGGTACCACTGCACTTCTCTGAAATCTCTCCTGGGCATTCCAGATGAGTTCTCTATTTCAAGATGTGCTTTGTGAGGTGATTGCATTTTTTATTGCTTCAAAGTCACTCTGTGCTTTGGTTGTTGAACACTCGGTACTGTTCCCTCCCCCAGCATTGAAGCAGTGTATGTGCAAAATATACATGTAACTATTCCAAGTGGACAAGTCTTCCCTTCTAGTTTTTATGAAGAAAATACTGTTAAAATAGGCCTACTCAATTTTTTAGGTAAAGTTTAATTTTGAAAGACTTTTTTTTTTTTAAGTATTTTTTCCCTGTAAGTGACATGCTTTCAGGATTTCTCCCAACTAATTCTTAGTCCTATTTTTAATCTGTAATTCCTTTCTTGCTTACCACTTCCCTGGTGATATTTAACTTCAAAGAAAAAAAAAAGTATATTTTCAAATGGACAACCAGTCTGATACGCCTGCTTGTTTGTCACTGCAAACAGTGCCAAGAGACACAACCGCTGAAACCTGAACTGTTCACAGTGTGTGGCAAATCTCCCTTTTATCTCTGTGGGCTGAAACTTGATTCTTGCTCATCTGAAAAGAATTCCCTCTGGCGCTGCAGGGCTGCTCTGTTGTGCTTGATACGGAAGTGCCCTGAGATCCAGGTGCTGGGAGTTGGAAAACCTGGTGCTCAGTGCTTGGGGTTTTCCAGCTGCAGTTTTGGCTAGTGCACCCCAAGAGAGGTTTGCAGGAATGGGCTATAGATGCACACAGGAAACTCTTTTTGGACTTTGGATGCCCTTAAAATATTGAGGAATTTGCATCACTAACTGAACCGCTGGCTGTTGCAATGACTGTCAGGAACCTCTAAACTGCCTGGAACACAGAATTAATTCTCCAGACTTGTGTAAAGTGCTGCTCAGGATTACACCATGTTCCCACTGCTACTTCAGATACATTAGCACAGTTCTGAACAGGAAGCCAACACATGTTCTAGTTTACTCTTTATTGATTTTTTTTTTACAAGTATAGAATCTCATTTAAATCAGATAGCTATCTCAGCATCCAGCAATCTGCGTACTCATCCGTCGGGGATGCAGCAGAGGACAGGAAGGTCTTGCTCCATCTGCGGGGAGGGCAGCGGTGCCCAGGAGGCAGCAGCTGTGCCACAGAGAGGTTTCTCCCACATCTCCAGTTGGAATCTTTCTCATCACGAAGAGAACGAGGCAAAGCCTTTTCCGTACCGCCATCCCCGTCCCGGAGGTGAAACAAATCGCCTTTTTGTGCAGAACAATTCTAGAATGCAACATAACCTTGAGGACATAATGAAGTGTTTTAGAAATGGGCTAAGGCAGATCACGACCGTATCTAGAGCAAAGTACTCAAGTGGGTGTACCTACTTCCAGTCCACTGGTTGTCTGAACGTTAGGAGATGCAACTCAGCCCTTTAGGAAGGTGGCCACGCACACAGCGTTTCCTAAACATCCCCTTGGCTGTGTGGTGGGGGACGGGAACCGTTAACCTCCCGCTGCTGCTTTGAGCCACATGTTCACAAATTGTGTTTACTTTCCACCCACGGAACACTACCAGTACTTTTCAGAAGTGTCAATGTATCCCAGGACTATTGCCCTGGCATGGAATGAATGAAGAAGGGCTTTGTATTTACTTGATTCCAATCATTCAAATTTTATTTTACTTGTGCCTGACACGGACTGACTTCATTCTTTTTGACTTTTAATACAGATTAAGAGCTGACTAAAGATCTCAAACACTATATACTGAGAGTCACTACAGATGTTAAAGAAAACACCAGCACTAGCAACACAACCCTGCACTACCTCCTCTCTGCTCTTGGAAGCCATGCTGTTAGAGCTGGACTTCCCTGTCTGGTGCTAGTGCTGCTCCCAAACCACTACAGGATTCTGCAAGGAAGCAAACAAGCTATTAAAGAAATATCCAGGCTACCGCATCACAAAGCGCACTTTGTTCATTAACTCTGCCAAACGCCTCGTAGGCCTTTCCTCATAGGATACTAATAAACTGACTAAAAAGAGAGGGAGGCTTTATGAAAGGAATAAACTTATAAGAAGATCTCATTCTGCTAAATCAGAGAAAAATGGGATGGGGGAATCCCTGTAGAGAGAAATGCTTCGAAGGGAACTGTTGGCCTTGCGGGTTAGTGAGGTGAGAATTAGTTGAGGTTCTGCTGTATGGTAAAGAACCAAAGTTGGCTGTAGAAAGAGAAGGGAACGTCTCCAGTCTGGTCGACTTGGAACAGCATGTCCCTTCTGCTGTGCTTCCCGTCTGCAGTCACATTAAATTCCCCAGTAAGGCATCAGGGGTCTCCTCTCTCTCTCATAAACGTCTGGGATGATGCCATATGGTGTCTGTACCATTTTAACCGTTGTCTTCCCAAACAGCTTCCTCTCGTAGTCTATCAGTTGCCTCCAGAAGCCCACGTTAGGGCGTATAACAGGGCGCCTTGATTTGACCCAGTTGTATGCCTCGAAGAGGGACACCTTATGGTACTTCATCAGGTAGGCAATGCACAGGGTGGCTGACCTGCTCACGCCGGCCGCGCAGTGGACTAAGGTGGCCCCGTGCTTCCGTGCCACGCTGTTGATCTTGTCGGCAACGCTGTCGAAGTACAAGGAGATGGGGGCGTTGGGCATGTCAGCCAAAGGCACTTTGACATATTCAAACTGGGGCCAATTGAAGTTGGGGATCTCGATGGTTGCGTTGATTATGCAGGTGATCCCTCGGGACAGGAGCAGGTGCCGGTTGGAGGCGACGCTGCCCCGGCTCAGGTACAGCGAGGGGGTGATTTGGGCGATGCCCCCCAGAGCACCTTCGGAAAGCATTCGTGGAGCCATCAGAGTTCTCGGCAAGGAGTTGTGGCTTCTGGAGGTCATGGAGGATCCTGGCGTTCACACCTCCATTATGGGAAGGGATCCAGTGGGATCTGCAGCCAAGGGAAGGATTGTTTGGCCCGGTAGTGCAAGGATAGCAAGTGCTTCCTCCGCTTAGTCACTGCAAAACACAAGCAACACCACATGAGTGGGGCACCTGTCCGATGAGCCCGAGTCTGTGCAAGAGAGAAGGAAAGCCCAACTCACCCTGCTGTGGCCTGGACAATCTCCTACTGGCAAGCCTCCATGGGGTAAGGTTGCCCTGGGTTTGTATGATGCTTATTACCATGGGGCCCCCAGGCACAGCCTAAACAGATATTAACACAAAAATCTTCTAACCTAATTAGCTCCAATTAGTTGTCAAGGGCTTAGGCAGCCTACCTGTGGGCCTGGACAGTGTTTCATCCAGATTAGCGTGTGGAAGATGAGTTACGCCTTTTTCATGTTCAAAAGCAGTAACTTCACAGCTGGCTGGAATCCAAGGAGAGGGTGAGAAACACCTCACGCAGACTGGATATAGATGCCAGCAATGTACCCTGCCCTCTCCCCAGTGCCACCCTTCTCCTTTTTTAGGTATAAGAAAGTCTCTGCCAAAGCACATAAACATAGGAAAATTGCTCATTAAAAAAGGCAGTGAGTCACGTCCATCTCGATCAGTAATCGGTTCCCGGTGAGGCTGGGGAAGTGTGGAAAGAGTGACCTGGTTATGTCAAACAGAGAGTAAAATTGAAGCAGAGGTAGGGACAAGGGAAGCTCTTTTCCTGCTGCTTTAATAACTGACTAATGTTTTGGAGAAAGACATGCTCCACAGAGGCGTGCGTTTGCCTGTGTGAGCCATTTATCCCCGGCCACCTCCGCTGTGGGCCCCAGGAAGGACACGATCTGGGCACTCCTGCTATTTCAAAGGCCAGAGTGGAAAATAAAAGATCTGTTTTTATCTCCCTTACTCCTTTAGGACTTCTCCAAAGCCAGTTCAGAAGCTGCAAGCAAGGGGATGAGCCACAAAGCATTAATACCTTGTAAGTCATGTAAGTCTACCTATGTGGCCTCCAGCTGGAGCTGGGTGTGGGAGAGGCCGAGGTGGGGGAGAGGTGTCCTGGGCCTCCTCGAAGGGCTGAGACAGTGCCTGCAGTGTCCCCAGGCCCGACGCTGCCACGCAGTGGTCTGTCAGCATCCCAGGCTCTGGAAAGCACTGGCAGGTCTCAGCAGTGGCTGGTAGCGCTGCCAGCAGATTTTTGGCATGGGTTTGCAGTATGGTAACTTAATGAGCATAACACAGTCTCCTCTGTGGCTTGTTCCCTGCTGGCAGCTACTTGAGCAGCTCCTGAAACTGTGGGCCCAAAGTGCCGGTGCTGCAGAAGTTCGTGCTCCAGCAGGAAGATTTTTGCTGCAGCTGTGAGCACTCAGTTTCCCACTGCAGGCACCCAGCTGGAACAGCAGGGAACATCATGGTGTTTCAAAGGAATTGGGTTCTTAGAGCAGGGGAAATCCCTATTCAAATATCTACTACTGGCAACACAAAGGATTTGGGCACTTACACTCAAGAACAAGCTACTCCCAAGCACCAACTGGCACCTGGAAGCAGTGGGCTGCTGGAACTGGGGTATCTCAGAGCACGTCCAACACTGAACTGGGAAGAGAGCATGGGTTTGTTAGGCACTAGCTGGGACTGAGAGAGAGCATCTCACCCTGAGGATGTTCAGCCACCAAATTAGATAGCTTTCCAAGGACTGGAAGGGAGGATCACAGCTTCTCTGCATGGACACAGAGGCTGTAAAAAGGCAAGCTGGTGCTGAGAGCCACAGCATCCTGCTCTTGGGAAGAACAGGACTGAGACAGCATCCCCTTTTAATTCTCCGTCTAGACCAGAGATAACACACGTCCTGAGAGTGGAAGGAGCAAAACAGAGTGAGGTGAAATGGGCTGAGAGCAACGAGAGTGGTGCTGGAGGCTGGCAGGCAGCGTGCCCGCTGCAGGGCCGGCAGGCAGGGCGGGATGCGGCTCTGGCAGCACACAAATCCAAACAGGATTGTAACTCATGCTGTCCTCCAGGAGGGCTGGGGAGCATTAGGGAGGTGACCTGCAAACACGCTGCAGCTGCAGGGCTGGGCAGGGTTGCTCCAGAGAGGGCTGTGCAGGAGGATCTGGCCTGTTTCATCTAATAAATGCTGAATCTGGGGCCTTTGTTTGCTCAGTTTCAGCTCAGCTTTCACTGCAGGGAGTCAACCAGCAAAATTGGCTGATCTCTGTTTCCTTGATGTCACCTGCCCAGCTGACCTGTTGCTGCATGGGATGACGAAGCTCAGCGCTGGAACTTGGGCAGCTCCAGCGGGGCAGGGATCTGTCTCCTCCTGGCCATCAGGTGCCGAGTTCCTTGCTTTAGAGAGACATATGCTTTACAGAGACATCTGAGCAGAAACATCCCCCAAGTCCTCATAGTGGTGTGAGTGGCAACGTGCAGGAGGGTTGAGGTTTAGGTCACTCTGGGATTTGGGAGGGCAGCTGCTGTAGATGAGATCTTCATAGAACATCCTGAGATGGAAGGGTCCCATAAGGATTATCGAGTCCAACTCCTAGCTCCACACAGGACCACCAAAAAATCTTCAATGCCAAAAGGCAGCAGAGAGGAAATGGGAACCTTTGGTATGCAACATGAATAGGGACAAGCTGGATTTTCCCAGCAGTGAGAGCTAGGCTTGGTTTTGGCAGCATGACAGCCAGCGGCAGCCCCGTGTGGACCCAGCCCTGCAAGTGTGCTGCGAGGGCTCGGGGTGCTTTGAGAAGGGCTCTGCTGCTTTCCATAAAGTGGTTCCTGCTTGCAGGCAGCAACTTATCTGTCCATTTGCATGCAACGAGCTGGGCTTGCTCTGCAAACTCCACAGCTATGGGCTGGCAGCAAGCTGCCTGCGCACAGCTCACCCGCGACAGAGGCCAAGGACAGATAGACGAGCAGCTCTGTACTAAGGGGACACTGCACGGCCAGGAAGAGAGCAGCAACAGAGCTCCAAATGGCCGATACCTGGCAGCACTGCCTCTGTGTGAAGCAGAGTAACTCTGGACCAAAAACAGTTAATGTTTCATGGAGGATTTCATTACATAAGCAACTGCTGAGGCTGCTGCCATGCTCTGAGCAAACTCAACACAATCGACGGTGCACAGCAGTGAGAGCAGAGGGCTGGGAAGGCAGGAGGATGCAGAGAGCAGCACCTTCCCCAGCATCAGCCAGCTGATATACAGCATGCTGCCTCTGCTGTATGCCAGATCCATATGCCTGTGGTGGTTGTGGTAGTCCTGGGTGATGACCAAAGCTAGCAGCAGGTGTGAGTCGTTACCTGCCCTCACAGCTGCACCTTCCTAACACTCCTGCCTAGGCCCAGCCTGCTTCTGGTTTCACTCCTATGAAACTATTTGCTATTCCTAATATGTCTATTTTACTCTGCTTCGTCCCCTCTGTAACACAAAGCTGTTACTCTTCATGAAATGGTTCCCATCATAATGCTGGGGCAGAGAGAGAGGAAAAGGCTCTTACCAACTCCTGCTGTATGCCAAAAAAACCAAACCCAAACAAAAAATAACTGAGAATGGAATGGAGTGAGCAGTGAGCCCCACGGAGCCAGCGGCTACCCATTCCTACAGGGGGAGGCTCCAGGTGCTGGCAGGGTCAGGGTTTGTTACAGAAGGCTGAAGTAAACGACTCCATCCTGGCTGCATGCGAATGGTCAGCCTGTGCAACCAAGCTTCAGGACACGCACACACATCACAGAGGTGGCACTGCCCCACATGTCCACGTTGTTGGGGTGCTCCTGTGCCACGTACGGAGCTCATGGGGCACCCTGGTAACAGTACTGAGGACTGGTTCCGTCCTCCTCCTGCCCCAGGTGGAAGCTGCTGTTTCTCTCCTGTGCCTAACAAGGGGTGGGGGAAGGGACTCATTAATTACAGCCTGGAGATAAACCCACCCCTAATGCCTCCAGGTGTGCACCAGCTGTCCTTGGGGGTGGGCTCATAGCGGCTAGCTGGTCCTTCCTAGCATTCACTGCAGGAGGGACCTTGCTTCTGCCCACTGTGACCAGCATTTCTCTCCTGATGGCTCCAACGTGCTCCATGACTGTGTTCTACTGAGTCTGGTGAGTTTGTGTTGGGCAGCATGTGTGTTTCTGTTGTTAAGCTGTGTGGTCTATCTGTGCTGATCCCCTAGGAGAAAGAAGAGGCAGGTGCATTGTAGCAGGAGATGGGTGAGGTGGCTGCTTTGTGCGTGTCTTTGTGGGGCTGAGTGTGCTCACCAGGCTGGGTTTCCTGGCAGCACAGCAGCTCCTCTCCGGGTAGGGAAGCTTTAAAAGCAATAAGATAATATCTCTGTAATAGTTTGTGTGTTGGGTGATCTGCTCCCTCAGAAAGGCCGCCACTGATGGTGCTTACAGCTCTCTTGTTCCAAGTCATGTAGCAGTTGGTGTTTCATCCTCTGGCTTTGGTTCCCAGAGACATGGGTTTCCATTAATGAAAACTGAAATTCCCCCAGGAAAGCCAAATTCTTGGTTTCTGGGTCTTCTGAGAAAGGCCTGAAAGCACCTCTGAGAGCTCAAGAGACTGAGGCAGAAACAGGCAGATGTCATGGTTAAAATGTGCTGTGGTCTCTGGGATACTGGAGGGCCCTGCTTGTTGGTCTTCCAGTGATGAGTTGGCAGCTCTGAACTTCAAAGTTCTCATTCTGGGGGTGCTGGGCGGCTTTTTCTGTGACTTTTTAGGGGGATTTGGAGGATTTTCTTTTTTAAGAGCTCTTCTGGCTTGAGAGCAGAGGCGCTGACTTGTTCCTAAGGGGTGTGAGTCAGGACTGCAGTAAGCCTTGCATTATACGTCAGTGCCGTGGTACTGTACCTAGCAGAGGTGAAACACCTTCTGGCTCTCCTCCCCCTGCACTGTGAGCCCTCGGCCCGCAGGCTGGTGCTGAGGGGTGGCCCTGCTTTGGTGCTAACTTCTGCTCATCCCCACCAGAGCCCGAGGGCGGTGTGGCACTGGGGATGGTGAGAATGCACCGAGGGGCCCAGTGAGCTCAGGGCACGGGGAGGAGCAGGTGCAGAGAGAGCCTCGCTCCCAACAAAGCAAAGCAGCAGAAGCCCCCAGTTTCTTTCCCAGAGCATCATCTGAGATTTGAAGCAGGTCTGTGGGCTGGGTGTATGAGGTATCAGCACTGAGGCTGCTTCTCTCCCTTCCCAGGAGAGGTAAAGTTATTCATTTTAGAGATGACAAACACCGCAGTAAAGAGAAGAGTCAATATTGCAGGCGCTGAAACGAGTCTGCTTAGGGCCCTTCCTAGCTAGGCCGAACAGCAAATTGCTTTGGAAATGGTCTTGGAGAACGGCGTTTAAAATAAATTTCAGCAGAGAGCACAAAGTACGGCTGTTCTCAGGGCCACAGCTTGTTCGTGCCAGGTCTGAGGGAGCTCAAGGTGAGCTCGGGGCCAGAGGGCAGCCCTGCCTCTGCGGGCACTACCACAGCAAAGCTGGGAGGTGGAACGTGAACTGCAGCCCCTGCCCCGCTGGGGATGGACTCCTGGAGCTGCCACTGGCTGCCGTCAGCCATTTCTGTGTCCTCGTGAGCAGAGAAATGAGCAGTTGGGTTTTGGATTGGGAAACAGCAGGGACATGGGGTGATATGGGTGTGACGGGTGATGCCTCAGCTGTACCTTGCACCTGTGGCCAAGCCCTGCTCCGATTCTTGCTGGCTGCCTGTATTACCTTCTTAGGCAAGCACGGGATGGAAGCTGTCAGATGAGAACTCAAGATAACAATCTATCTCCCAGAAGCCGTGAGCAGGCCTGGCTGCCTGCACAGCCCCCAGCACAACCACAGCCCCCACGCTCACAGCGCACGCTGCTGTCAGTGCTGCGTTCAGGCGTGGCTCCCCGCCACACAGAGGACACGCATGGTTTGGCTGTGAGAGGTCCTGGGCTTATCGCTGCTCTGTAGCCCTGCATCCAGCACATCTGGTTGGAGAGAGTGAGGTTTTATCTCCCTGGTGTGGCACTGCTTCCAGTCAGTGGGAATCTGGGCTGCTCCCATGACCTGAGCCTCTCCAGGTGCCCCAGCCTCTGTGACACTGCCTGCGAGGTGACAGCTGGTGTCACGGCTCTGCTCACTTCCTGGGCGCTGGAATGTTGTGGCCTGCAGCATGTGGGTATTCATGAACTCTTGTGTGAATACAGGGTCTGTGTTCTGGGGATAAGCTTCCCTTGGCAACTGGTTTTATCCATGAGAAGCAAACTGCTTTTTTTTTTTTTTTTTTTTTTTTTTTTTTTTTTAAATAAAGCAGCACCTTTTATTTTGGAGCTCCTGGTATATACTCCAGCACTCCATGTGTCCACTGCTCAGGCCCATAGTGCAGCCACCTGTGTCTTGCTTAAACTCAGGCTGGGTGCATCAAATGTTCTCTAAAAAACAGAATGAAGCCTTGAGGAGGCGTGAGCTGGATTCTATGCCTGTGTGCACTGTGTGCAGCGTCGGGGCTGTGAGCTGGCTGAGCTCTGGGGGCTGTTCTCAATTCCATGTCTCTCAAAGCAAGAGGGGAGGGAGAGCGTCTGTTCCAAAGCTATGCTGCTTATTTTGGCACCAGCTGATGGCATCTGGGCTGTAGGCAGAGCTCAGAGGAGCTCCCATATTGTGTATGTGTGTGAGACCCTGGCTGCCTGGGCACCTGCGTAGAGCAGAGCAGTGGGCAGGCTGTGCCTCCTGGGGTGTGCAATGCAGCCTCCCTTCTCCTAGGGATGTGCCCAGCTGATAAGAGAGATACCTTCCTTTTCCCATCTGCTGCGCAAAAAACAGTTGCTCCGATGGCTGTGTGATGCTGCTGGGGACCGGGGCAGCGTGGTTTGCACCCAGGGCTCAGAGGCTGCTGCTGCTGCCGGAGGCTGTTGGCCTCTCATTGCTGGGCAGCACCTCTGTGCTCTGCTTCAGCCTGCACCAAAACCCATAAAATTGAAGGCAGCTGTGAATTTACTGCTGAGATTGCTAGAAATTGCATGGCACCTCCATGCCGATGCTCACCCAGACCTCTTTCAGAGGCTGTTCCAAGTAGTGTGAATCTAAGTACAGCCCTCCTTCCCTGAGCGATCTCAGAGCAGTGTGACTGTGGTGGGGAACCCCTCCGGTGAGTGGGGCTGTGGGCACCCCAGGACCCTGGGGAGGTTCAGTGCAGGGCTGTACCAGTGGAAAGCTGAGCTGGAGGGAAAGCAGTGGAGCGGGGCTGGCGAGCAGCTGCCTGGCCCTGCCAGCCTCCTGCCTGCAGCAGCTGGAAGGAATGAGGTTGCTCTGAGCACATTGATGAGGTTGCTTAGGGTAACAGGAATGGAGGCCAACTGTAATCAATTAGCTGGAAATCAAGCTTACATGCAGCAGTGAATGTTTCCCATGCAAACAGCACAGAGCCAGCACCCCTGGTCTCCATGTGCTCCCATTGGTATGGGCGGCTGCTCAGCGCAAGGCACAGCGAATGCCAATTTTG
This sequence comes from Meleagris gallopavo, assembly GCF_905368555.1. Classification (NCBI taxonomy): domain Eukaryota; kingdom Metazoa; phylum Chordata; class Aves; order Galliformes; family Phasianidae; genus Meleagris; species Meleagris gallopavo. The sequence continues at coordinate 8,574,518 of NC_139424.1, read as the reverse complement.
CTCATGAATAGGGATTCCCGGCTCCAAGGAAACGCAACCGTGCTCAGTCCTGGGGGGTGCAATCTTTATGGGGGGAACATGAAGTCCCATCAGCGCTGTGCTTTCTCCAAACACCCCGCTGGAGACACTGGCACCTGACTGGTGAGCTGTCCTGCAGGAAGCTGCCAGCCGTGGTGGTTTAATTTAACACAAGCTGCCTGAGGGCTTTTGCTGCCTTATTTAAAGGGGGAGAGGAGCTGGGTGGGATGAGCCCAACAGCAGGAAGGGCCCCTAGCTTCAGGTGCTGTGCTCCAGAGACCTCCAATTTCCAAGCACCAGAGCCCTGGCCAGGTGTTGGTTTGGAGCTGGAACTCAGTTGCATATATCTAGAGACAGAGGTGATTGGGAGAAGCTCCCATACCCAATTTGAGGCATGAATGTTGCTTTCTATGGGAAACCAGCCGGGCAGGAGGGAGGGCTGCCTGCAACCCTATGGTCTGGGGCAGAGGAGGGCTGTGTGTGGGGTGCAGTGACAGAGCTCTGCCTTGCTCTGATGGGTTTCCTTGCTCCTCACTTCCACCTGGGTCCCAGATGTGATGTTTCTGGCTCAAAGCCAGCACTGCCTCTCTTGTATAGAGTTCTGCATTTTGCTCTTCTCTCCCATAATATCCCATGTAGAGGATTTCCACCTTCCTCCCATATAAAGCAGCCTCGGCTCGCCTCTCTAGTTCTCAGACTTAGTTGGGTTCAGCTGTTTGGTTAAACTGTGCCACTTCCCATGTTGACCAGACCAACATGGAAGCTGAGCCAGAGCCAGGAGCCCCTGGAGCGGGAATGAAATCCCTGAGATTTCGCTTGTTCACGGAGGAGTGGGATGTGTATGTCCCGAGGGCAGGAAACACAACCAGCATCGTGCCCCCACTGGTGCTGAGCAAAATGCTTCCCATCTGCTGTGCTGCTGATGCTCACGGGGCTGCACTGCCCAGAGCGCTGCTGGTGTGCGCTCCCCAGACCGGGGCTATTGTACCTTTGCTGCCTGGGAGCTGGAGCTGTGCTAAAGGCCAGAACCCAGGCACCGGAGGCAGCAGCGTGCCTGGAGGTGGATGGAGAGGCCCAGGGAGAAGCAATCTGCTCCCTGCCCGAGCCGATGTGGCCTATCCTAAGGAAAAACAATGTTTTGCCATCGCTAACCCCTCCACCGTTCCTACGGCGTTAGGAATAAACCGACCTCACAACACGACATCAGGGTACCCGGCAGTAGGCAGAGCCGCGCGGCACGACGCTCGTTTGCCGTCCCGTCGAACAGGTTACGGCCCCGCCGCCGTCCCCGGGCCGCCGTGAGTCGCGCCGCTGCCGGCGGCCGCCCGGGCGACGATTCGATGCGCGGCGCGACCCCGTCCCGCCCGGGGTGCCGGGGTTCAGCGCCCGGCAGGTGGGATGCGCTGCCCGGCACCGCCGTCGGGCTTCCCCCGAGGAAGCAGCCCGTCCCGAACTCGGTGGCGGGCGCGCTGAGCCGCCGCGGCTCCGCCGTCCGGCCGTGCGCTTCGTGCCCCGTCCCGCCTTCCCGTGCCGACCCCGCAGCGGAGGCGGCGGCCGCGGGGACGGGCGCGCGCTGCCCGAACGGACCGCGGCGGCAGGCCGGGCTGCGGGCACCGCCGTGTGCGGCCGTGCGGGGTGCGGGCCGGCACCGCCACCCTTACCGGGGAGCGGGGCGGGCCGCGAGCAGCGCTGCGCCAGCGCGGAGAACCCGGAGTTACCGGAGCCCGCAGCGGGGCCGGCTCCGGAGCGCATCGCGGGGCACCCCGGAGAGGCCCGGCTCCCCCCCCCCCCGCCGCCGCCCCCCGTCCCGGTCCCGTCCCGCCCCGCTGCTTACCGCGGCTCCTCGGCGGCTCCGCTCGGCTGGCGGCCGTCCCGCGGCGGGCGGCACTTTTATCCGCCGGGCAGCGGCCGGGCTCGGGCTCGGTGCTGCCACCTGATCGCGGCGCTGCCGGGGCCGCCCTCCGCCCGCCCGCCGTGTGCGGTTGCCCGGCTACGGCGGGGCCCGGCCCGCCCGGCGCTGCCCCCGGGCGGAGGCAGCTGGCGCCCGGCCCGCGCTTAAAGGCGCAGCGCCGCCTCGGGGCCGAACCGCCGCCTGGGGGAGCGGGGGGGGCGCGGCGCTGCGCTGGGAACGCGGGCGGGCCCTGCGGGGGCGGTGCGGAGCGAGGGGGGAACGAGCGAGGGTCGCCGTGCGGGGGGGCGCGTCTGGGTCCCCGTGGGGGCGCGCGCCGTGTGCGGCACGGTGCCGTTCCCTGGGGCTGGGACCGCGGGGACGTGGCGCGGTCCCTACGGGACGGAAGCGCGACGGAGCCCCTGCGGGGCGTCGTGCGGGGACGCGCGGATCGTCCCCGTGGGGCTGTGCGGGGCTGTGCGGATCGTCCCCGTGGGGCTGTGCGGGGCTGTGCGGGGACGCGGCCCTGCGGGGAGAAGGACGCTCCAGGAGCGCCGCCGGCTGCCGGGCCCGCCGCCCTCCCGGCGGGGTGGGCTGCCGGGGGCGGCGGGGCCGGGGGCTGAGCGGGGCCTGGCGGGCGGAGGAGGAGGAGGCGGCAGCCTGCGTTTTAACCCCCCGGCTGCCGGAGCGGAGCGGCGGCCTCCGAAGCACCGCCGCCCTGGCCCTGTTCTGCTTCCTGCTGTCGTCGTCGTGTGTTTGGACCAAAATAGCAAAAATCTCTAATAGGAAGCTTCCCTTACCTCCAGCCCTCTGGCTTTTATCTCACTTCAGTAGGTTCTGTGACTCAGCAGCCCAGATGGAGCCGTCCCTCACAGCCCTCAGCACCAAATCTGTTTATTGCTCCAGAGGCTGTTTTTCTGAGAGCTCTCTGCTTTGTGACACCAGTGTTCTCCCTTAAAACGCTGCCTCTCCAGCCCGGGAGCTCAGCACATTCAGTGCGGAGGTGGGCGAGGAACAAAAATAGACAAATAAAAAATAATAATAATAAAAAATAAAAAATAAAAAAAAGCTCTCAAAAGGCCAAAAATGAAGATGTGAGGATTTCAGCTCCGTGAGCGGGAGGCTTTGCTTTGCCTCCGTGATACATCAGATATGCTCTGTTCTCCCTCTGCTCGCTCTGAGCAGCAGCTCTGTGGGCTGAGATGGACCCTGGGCCGATGCTCAGCGAGGGGCCTGCAGCCGGGTGTGGGGTTTCTACCCGTGGCGCGGTCCTCCAGAGGGTACATCAGGTCCTCAGGACCGGGGCATCGCCTTCGGAGATGGTTTTGGGGTGGCAGCCACCCGTAGTGCTCCTCCAAGCACCATGAAGCGCGTTGCTGGGCAGAGCTGGCTGTGTCGTGGCTGGGTGGATGGTTTTAGCACAGCCTGCCGCAGCTCGGTGTGCTTTCAGCGTGGGTCGGGACAGGCAAAGTGGGCACCTCTGACCCAAGGGCACAGCAAAGGAAGCACCCCCCAGGACTGAGCACAAGGTTCTTCTCTTGGAAGAGAGATGAAAACTGTAGGGATGTGACTCGCGTCCCGTGGTGCGAAGGGGCCCTGAGCACAGCTGGGCGCAGTGTGGCTGCCCGACATGCTGGGCTGAGCGCTGTGCGGTGCTGGGCGCGTTCCCAAAGGGTTCATCAGCTGGTCATTAGGGCTATTAGCTTAATCACTGGGGTGTTTTCCTGCTGTGCCCTGTGATCAGCGGTGGCCACGCGTGCCGGCTGAGGTTTCCGCACCAGACCCAGCGCCATGCGAGCAGGAATCCAGCCCTGCTGCCAACCATCCTCCCCAGTTTCCATGGTTACACGGGAGTTTACCCTTCCCTGGAAGGGCTGCAGGGACCCCGCGTGATGCGAGCAGCCCGGGGACGTTGGGCCCTCTGCGTTATCCACACCAGCCTCCCCTTCGTGGGGTGGTTAAAGCACGTGGCACAGCATCCTCCTAGCAAATGTGCCCACCGAGCGGCACCTCGGGGTGTGTGAGGTTATGGTGTAGTTCTGGGGGGCTGCTTTCCCCTCTGTGCCCCCCAGTTTGTGAGTGACACCAGCAGGAATGTGTGGGGAGGCAGCAAGAGCTCTCCTGTGGGTGATTCTGGCCCAGGAGCCGTCGGCTGCCTCTCATTAGATGCGAGGTGACAGCGCGGAGCAGAGGGAACCCTGTGCAGGCATTCAGGCTGCCGCTTGTTAATGGGGGAAAACAAGACCTGAGATTGAGGTCACTGCTTATGATTTAAGCGGCCAAATATAGGTCACCAGAGGCCTCTCTGGGGAGGCAGGCGGATGTCAGGGCACAGCAGCAGTTTTGCTCGCTTTCAAGTGACACAGGGAGCAGAGCGTCACGTATCCAATGCACAGGGTGGGTCCTCTGTGTCCTGGCAGGGGGACATCTCTGCTGCCATGTCCCTGTATCCCGTGGTGACTGCAGTGCTTCCTGGCACTGGGCAGCTGATTGATCTGAGTGCACGGGGTGCTGTGATTCATGGGGTTGGTGCGTGGAGTGGGAAGAGCTTCCTCAGCCCAGGTGTGTGTGCCCACGGCCGTGTGCCAGGGCTGAGTCAGCAGGGGCCAAACACACCCTGCATCCCTGCCCGATCCCAGGGCCAGTTCTCCCTTCCGTGGGTGTTGGTGGGCTCTGTAGGGTCATGGGAAACAGCTCTGCTGTTTGTTGAGTTGATGGGTTGCTTGCTGGATGTGGAAGCAGAGAATGGGAACTGCAGGGCCCGTTGTGCAGGCTGCGTGCTGGCAAGAAGTGAGGTGCAGGGGCACTGGGATCCCCTCAGCAGAGGGTGGGGTGAGCTCCATCCAGGTGTCTGCCCACTGAGTTGTGGGGCCATGCAGCTACAATCTGCCTGCCTTTGGCCCAGGCGATGCTTTGTGCCCCAGGGCTGTGTGCTGCAAATGGGGGGCGAGCGAGGGCTGATGGGCTGACGTGGCCTCGCCTGGCTGCTCAGCCTCCAAAGATGCTTGTTGCTCCCTTGCACCTCTCCCACTGTGGCTCCATCCCATCCCATCTCAGTCTGCATTGCTGCTGGGACAGCTGTGCCAGGTCACTGCCTCACTGCAGGCACCTCCTGCTCAGGGGAAAAAAAAAAAAAAAAAAAAAAAAAAAGGAAGAAATGAGATACAAGCAATTGCACAGAAAGCTCGAGGGATGCCAGATTGCTTTCTGTGGTGCAAAAGGTGATCCGTGTTCAGGGCCAGTGGGAATCCTGTGGCAGAGCAGGTGTTTCCTAACAGCTCCCGAGTGGTAAAAGTGCAAAACATTGTGCCACCGCTGATGACTGATTCCACATCCATGTTTATTGCGCCTTTTCCTCCTCCATCCAGTGCTTGTTGGGTTCCTGCACTGCTGCACCCAGTGCTGCAGAGGTGTGCTGAGCTGTGCTGAGCTGTGTGGGGATGTGTGGTGTGAGCTCAGGTCGCAGTGTGCGCTTTCTCTGTGCTGGCAGATCCATGCTGTTTTTCCCTGGAAGGTTGCTGAACCTGTTTGTTGGAATAGCAGAGGAAATTGCTACGGGGCATCTCCAAGTGAGTTTTTCTCTTTTTATTTCAAAGAAGCCAGGTGGACAGTTGCAGTTTTCCTTTAACTGTCGCTGAAGTGCTGCTGCTCCAGAGCAGTGATGTTTGTGTCCAAAAGGTTTAGGTTTCACGGGCCCCACCTGATGGGAACCTGAGCAGGTGCTAAAGCTGCACTTCTTGTCACTTTGCTATCAGCATCACCTGCTCCGCTGCAGCCTGGCAGCACCGCAGGATCCCAGTGCTGTGCTGGGGCTGTGCCAGCCCAGGGGACCCATCCTGTGCAGCCCTGAACTCCTGGCCCTGCATCACCAGGGGGCCGAGCGCATCGCCGCTGTGTGACTGCAGCGCTCAGAGCTGCAATAAGACAGAAGCAGCGATGCTGTTAGTGGCAGGCAGATAACAGCCCCAAAGATCCATCCTGTGCACGCCTCATGTGATGGCTGTTGCAGGAGACCACGAATGTGGTGGGATGGAGCAGCTGCAGCCTCTCCCTGTCTCCTGAGCTCGGGTTTAATTAACGCTGCAGGTACCCAGATAGGCACATTAGTCCGAACTGGCTGCCTTCCATCCCTCCCCGGCCTTGTTCCGTATTTAATCTTTCATGTACACCTGAGTCTCTAATTAAGCCAACTGCGATCCTTAGCAGTGTGCCCGCAGTGTGCTAACGAGGGCTGGCATTCCTGGAGCGCCATGCGAGCAAGACCCGTGTGCAAACAAACCCATGGGCACCCTCTGCTCCTTTGTTTCTGTCTTTATATTGCCCTGCCCTGCAGTAAGGAACGAGGCCCATTAGCAGCAAAGTTCTCAAAACCAGTGCACGGGGACTGCATTGTTTTTAAAAAAACCATCGTCACCAGTTAGCTTGAGGTGTCTGAAAAGCCTCTTTCTGGGTCCCTCTTTATGGGCAGCTGCTGCCTGGGGAGCTGGGGGTCTCGGTGGGGAAAGGCAGCGCCGAGGCCGTGATGCTGCAGCAGTGCTGGTTATAAATAAAGCCCCGCACCAGGGCTGTGAATGGGGCTCTGATTTCCTTTGGTTGCTGTGCGGGTCTGGGTGATAGGGAGAGATGCGTGTTGTAAATAGAACACCATATCCATGGCAACGTGAACTTTTCATTATTGTTAATTACTTGAACAGTGCCAGAGCCGCACACGGTGCTTCCCAGCGCTGATAAAGATAGATCCCCATTTCATAGCCCCTCCAATGCCGCTGCTGCTGCTGTGAGCTCCTGGAGGCTGGGCTGGGTGGCATGGAGACATTTTGTGGAGCAGGAGAGGAGCTGGGATGCGAAGGAGGTTCTGGCACAGCAGCAGGGTGGCTGGCAGCTCGGTGTGGCTTTTGTCCCCATGTCCCCCTCCCTGGAAGTGGCTGAGCGCAGCAGGGGTGGGGATGCGGTTTGGCTGAGCGCTGCCTCCTCTCTGCAGAATGGCACAGGAGCGTGCCGTTCACTTGTCTGCTCGTTGCGTTACATTGCGTTGGAAGAGATTTGAAAGCTCCTGGGGTGGGAGGTGACCCACTTTGCCTCCTGCTGTCGTTTGGTCAGCCCCCCGCTGGTGTTATGAGGATTGGACCCAAAAATCTGCCACCGTGGTGCGACTGCTGCTCACCTGACCGCAGGCTGCAGCGTGGGCCAGCCGTGCCATGGTGCTGTGTGTGCCCCCCGCGTGGGCACAGGTTTGTAACCCCACGGTGTTTTCTCAGCACAGCTCCCTGCCCTTTGTCCTGCAGCACAGGAATGTTGTGCTGGAGCCTGGAAATAAGAACAGGAGCGAGGAGGTGCTGAGTGTGGCACAGGCTGGGAGCCTGCTTGCATGTTGCCCTGCAAGAGGAGAAAAACCTGTTGTTTTTCTGCTTTGATGCTGTGTGAGGGAAACTTCCCTGCCCCGTTTCCCGTTGCCTCACCTCTCCTACTTTCCCTGGGAAAGAAAACTGTTTTCTAGCTCCCTGCCATCCAAAGGGATGCAGCTCTCCCCTCTCACAGCACCGGAGAGCTGGATGGAGCAGAGGCAGCTTTGTCTCACTTGGAGCCCAGGAATACCCATATAAGATTGTTTCAGATCAAACTGATTTTATTACAGACCAAAATACCGCACATTCAGTGGCACCTCAGGTACACAGGATAATTACATTTCTGGAGGGGAAGCAAAAATGTAAAGCCAAACATCTTAAATATGCACCAGTATAGTTATAGCTTGGGCTTTGCAGTGTGAGAACCTAGACCTGAGGACACACAAAGTGAAGCAGTGATAGTGGGGCATCACAGCCAGGAGGGCTAAGAGCGCATGGCCTGGTGTGTGCAGTGTTCTCCTCTCTTTGGTGGGAGGAATGCTGGGGAACAGGGTGGCTTTTTGTTGATGTTCTGTGAGGCAGCTGGGGCTGTGACACACAGCCTTCCATCCACCTCGTGGCCTTCCCACGGAGCCACAGCAGCCAAGTCAGACTTCAGCTGAAGGATTCCACCTAATGTGACCGTGGCAAATGCAGTGGCAGCAGATGAAGCTCACTGGTTCGTACAGCACTCGTGTGCTGCAATATGTGCTAATATCACATAAACTTAACAACTGCCAAGGAGCTTCCCCGCAATGTCCTTTCCCATCCTTTATCATAATTAAGCTAAAAAGGTCGGACTGTTGCGAGCTCCATTTCTGCACCCTGGGGCATGTGCTATCTCCTTTGAAAGCTGACACTTTTAGGAAGGAGTACGAGGAGGAAGGGCACTGCGTTTCTGTACCTGTACTCAGGTTGAGTCGGTGTGACTCTCATGTGCTGCCCTCCTGTCCTTGTTCTCTGCACTGCCAGAATAAAAGTGCCGCAATTCTTTTAGTTACACAAGATGTGGGAAAGGAACGGCCATTCATGTTACAGATCGGCTGATACGGCATGGGATTCTTTGCAGTGCTATGTGGTGGTGCAATCCTGACAGCAGCAGAGTTAAGCAGCACAGTCAAAAGGAAACCAGACAAAATGTCAGTATTCATATCGTCTAACAAAGCTTCCTACTTGTTTTTACAAAAAAAAAAAAAAAAAAAAAAGGTCCAAAAGATTTTAAACAATAGAAAATGTCCTTCATTTAACACTGTTAAAATCTTTCAGTGCTGTCAGAGTGACTTCAGAGCTTCTCCGTGTCTGTTTGCTCCAAGCAGAGTGCCGTGCTGCTCCTCAGGCTTTCGTGATGTACCCTTCCCTGATAAGGAAGTCATAGATTTTCCTCGTTTTGTTCACATCGATCTTGATGAGCGCTCTCGCCTGCGCGAGCCGCAGCCCTCCTTGTTTGTTGCACTCGTTCACTAAGGCAGCTTTGTATTCTAAATAGGCTCCAGGGACCAACCTCACCATCTGACAGAGCTGGAAGACAAAGGGGAAGTTAATAAGCGCTACCACTTATTCCGTGATCCATACTGGGGGAGTAACGCCGTGGTCGTGTTCCTGAGAGCAGCTGTGCTGTATTTTGTGGTGGGGTGATGGCGGTGTGCGGCCAGGAGCCGCAGGTGGGCAGGGAGGAGCCCATGGCTGCTATATTCAAAAACATTCCTGACCGAGAAACAAAGCGGGAGGATGAAAGCGAGCTCCGGGCTCACAGGAGCGCAGCTATGAGTGAGTCCCGTGTGGGCGTTGTTCTCTACAAACCCAGGGACGTACGCATGCCAAAGGGACGCGCAAGCAGCAGCTCAGCCTGCTGGGCCAGAGCTGCGGCGGGCATCTGCCCATTAATCCCTGGCACACAAAGTCCTTCATGCCGTTCTACAAAAGCAGCTATGCACGCATTCACCCCTTCTGGAAATCCAGGGTGGAAACCACGCAGGGGAACTGCGTGCCGCGTTTGGAAGTCGTGTGCTGGGCAGTGCTGGGCAGTGCCATGGAGCTGCTGCCAGCAGTGCCTGCGTGCTGCGCTGCTCCCATCTGCTCCAACAGCAGCTGCCCCACGGTGCCGTGTCCAGAGGACACGTGGGCTGTCTCCTCCTTTTAATTAGAAAATGCTTAACTATTGTTTCTCATTGGTAAGAAATGGCAGAATTCGGAGGAACTTTGTCTCGGCAGAGAAGGAAACAGGTGCCCCATACACACCACAGTCTGAGCCACAACTGTTTGTGCTGGGTGCAGCCTGCAGTGCCACGTTCTGCACTGAACCTGTGAGCTGGCTTTCAGTGCCGCCATCCCAGTGATGGAAAACCCATCTCCAGTCAGAGAGAGAAGTCTGAAATAGATCCATGTTTCACTGGCACCAGAGCGTGCCCTGTGCACCAGCACAGCTGGCTGAGGGCTGAGGCTTGGCTCTGAGCTGCACGGTGTGAGGTGAACCACACCATTCAGGTTCAGCAAGGTGTCCAGGCTGCCCGTAATGAAATCCTCTGCCAACCTGAAAACTGATGTTCATTAAGAAAATATCACCCCTGCGCTCAGCCCTGTCTCCTGATGGAGGACAGGATGCCATCTCTGGATGTTGTAATGGCATGTAACGACACCTTGGCTCTCTCCACCTTTCTTTGCTAAATAAGCTAATTTGCCACAGTTTTGTACACACACAGCACTAACTGAAATTAAGAAGCCGCCCAGAAGGCCTGGAAGGCCACTGTGAGCTGGAACAGGTCGCCAGGGCCCAAGCTGCTGCGTTACCCTCACACCTGGTGCAGACGGTGCGGGTACAGCGTGCAGTGAACACCATGCTTTGTACAGCCTTGCATTCACTTCCTCACCTCTTTCTCCTTCTCGTTCAGTTTCTCCGTCCCTGGCAGCCCGGTGAGGTTCAGTGGCGGGGCGCTCCGTCTGCCTGCAGGGACAAGGGAGGGAAACACTGACAAACTACTGGGGCGGCCTGGACGTGGCAGAGCCGGGCGTTACCGCAGCGATTAAATCCTTGTGATGTTAACCCTGTACGATCCAAGGGCTCGCACTCAAGGTATTTAGGGCTTAACATAAAAATGGCATTATTTTGACAAAAGGTCTGGTTTTGCAACAGACGTAGTTAAGTGCTGTGCATGCATGCATGAGGGCTGTTCCGCAGCGAATGCTGCCTCACCGGCGTTAGGGAGGATCTGTGGGCTGGGCTGCACCTCTCAGAGCTGTAGGCCGGGGAGCTGGGGGCTGCCCATAGCACTGCAGTGTGGGAGGCAGGTGTTGCAAAACGAATGCAGTTTGTGCATTTATTTTCGTTTGTGATGAGAAACGGTTCTGAAGGAAGCATCTATCACAAGGTGGTCTGACAGTTCTCAGGTTCACAACTGGAACTATAGCTGGTGTGGCTCAGACTGCCAGGAGGTTTGAGGATTTTTCCCCCCCATGTTCCAGAGTGTGGAGCAGAACGAAGGATATTTATTGGTGTTTGGAAAGTCTTCTGCCCCCGAGCTGCAGGCCGCGTACCTGGCACTGTCAGAGCTAGGTCTGTCCCAGGTCAGCCTTCTCAAGTTTGGCAAAGCGGGAGATCTTGGGAAACCTGCAGCTCTGCTTTCCCAAAGACTGCTGCAGGCCCTGCCCTGCCCAGCGCTGTGCTGCAGCTCTGCTCACTCAGCCTGCTCAGAGGGACGAGTGCCCAGCGACCGGGAGGAGAAGTGCTGCAGTGAGCAATGTGTGTGCATGGCAGCTGATTTCCAGCACCGCTCCCTCATTCTCCGAGGGATGTAAGCAGTGTGTTGTGAGGGGACATGACAGAATTTGGTTTTGAATTTCTAAGAACGTAGGAAATGACGCATGCATACAAATGGCATTAAAGATAATGTACTAAGGCTGCAAAGCCAAGATCATAAAATCTAGAATTAAAGTTAAGCAACAACAATTTGCCCTCTTGTATATTCAATATGATGCAGCCTTTAATTATAGACACGTGGCAGTTTTTCCACAGTATCCCTGCCTCGTTCAGTATGCAGGATGTTCATTTAATTAGCAACTATTTGGTATTTTGTTTGGGCTTTGTTCAACACGAGATACTGGTTGTAAACACTGCACGCTATCTGAATTCCACAGGCAAAACAGTTCATTTTCTCTTGGGGTCTTCTCCCTCACCGGCCACAAAGTACTTCCCATTTAACTTCATTCTGCATAGCAGCCCTTCAGCTGAGGGGACACCATCCCACCTGAGGGACCCTGGGTGCCAGCCCGGGATGCACACTGCTGGGTTCTCTCCAAAGCAGCAGTTCATATTGCTGTGATGTGTACCATACCAGACTAGCTTATCTTTAAAAGATAATTTTTGTTCTCATGTGAAAATTATTTTCTTTCCCGCCTTGTTAATGTGGCTTCAGGATGGGCTTCCAGTCTGTAACCAGAACAACCCAGAAACTCCGCAAAAGCAGTCAGTTTTGCGTGTGGAATGAGCTTCAGATAGAGGCAGCATCGAGGAAGGCAGTGCTTCACTACAGGGCCAGCACTTGTGCTCCGGGTGCAGGCAGAGCTGTGCTACCAACGGACGCCTGTTATCATTACCACCATCTGAAACTTACCGGAATTGGAAGGGATCGGTGCTGGGGGAGTCGGGCCGGAATCACTGGAAAGAAAGGAAATTTTCAATTGCCGTCATCTGTTGTAAGTGTAACTGTCTGTACTGGCCCTGAGACTTTCTTCCAGCTTCTAATGCTTATACAATTCAGCTTGCATAACCCAGGACCCAACCTGAAGTCAGCAGGATTTCTAAATATTTACCACTCCCCAGCTGAGGACCATGTCCGAAACCTGTTTTTTAAAAAAAGAGATGTGTGGGGCTGGGGGGGCAGTGAGAAATTCAGTGGAGACCGGCTGGGGAAATGACAAATCATCTCCTCAGCCCTGCAGCACTTCTTTGCATTGCAGCTTGCTCCTGAAATCAAAGTGCTTGTGTGAGGTGAGGTGACGACACGTTAATAATGCTGCCACATCTAAAATCACACAAAACATTCCGAGTGTCATCTCTGCTCTCATTAATATCCTGAAAGACCTCATTTCCCTCCACGCCTTCATTAATGGCAGTTAAGCTCCTGAAATATAAAATGCAGAAAATGGAGATGCTGAGCCCACTCCAGGCCCTTCCATCCCTGAACTCCAACAAGTGCTGTTGCCGTTACTCCCATCTTTCACCCTTCTGAATTGTGCAGACTGTTCTTACTGTAATCGATTGGGAACGCGTTCACTATCAGACCGAAAAGCGTTTCAGCTCCAGTCTGAGCAAACAGGAGCACACAGCACGGCCTTACTGCGCCCATACATGTCAGCTTGCCGGCTGAGCCACTGCTGGCACGCGCTGCTGTCCTGGATGTACTGCAGCACTTCAGACAGCATGGTGCGCTTCAGGCGCTCCTCGTCTCTCGTCTTCTTCAGGTGGTCGTACGTTCTCGCACCTGTGGGTCACAGATACCACAATCTCTTGTGCTGCCTGGACCAGACTCTGCTATTCTCCCTCATGACAACTACTTGGCGTGAGAAGGTGTTGGATTCCATTCCCTGCCCCTCCCCACCATCAATTTCGGGCCAAAACCAAACAAACAAGGCTGCCACGATCCAAAGCCAGGCATTTTATTTGCGGAGAGGCAGCAGCCTTATGTCCAGGCAGCCCACTTGTGATAGACAGTGACAGTGCCTCAGCACGAGGCACAGGAGACCACTGTGCCACAATGTGTGTTTTTCTGGGGCTTCTGAGGGGTGGTGAGTGAAGCAGAGCTGTGCTGGGCAGCAGCTCTGCCAGCTGACAGCTCAGAGCAGCTCTAAGAGCACGGCGGGCACACAAAGCACCGCCAGAGCTGTGCTCAGTTAAAGCGACAGGCAAAGACATTAAAGAATGCCTTGTTATTCAACACATCCTAAATATTGCAAACTCATCCCTCCACACCTTGATGAATGGGAACGGGCTGAATAATGCATCAGGTACTCACTACAGAAATTGGTGATCCCTGCTGCTCTGTATTCCTGTAGGCGCTTTATTTCCCTTCGCAGCTCAAATTCCACTGTTGTATCCCAATGGGAAGCAGAGGGGAAACCCAAAAAGAGAAACGTAGGTCAGTGGGGATGGCGAACATGGCTTGTTCTTATTTGCCTGCACAGCTGAGCTGTGAAGTGTACACAACAGCAGCAGGGCCAACCTCTCTCCGTGAGCCTGTGTGAGCCCTCCTGACTCTCTGCCCACACCATTACACCCCTTGATGGCAGATGTTAGCTAATTTCTAGCATTCTTGTGCTCAGAATAATTATTTTTTCTTCATGCTTTGACAGTTCCTTTGCCATACCCCCGCCAAAACAAGCAACCACAGAACAGGATTTCTGGAAGGAGCTTCACTAGGTCTGAAAAACGACTCCATCCTGGCTCCTTTATAGCATCCAGTGCTGTCTTTAAACTACAGTTTTCATAACTGGACCTCTCAAAATATTTCCTTGTGGAAAATTCCCCTTTTCTGCAATTGTTAAGATTAAATACCTTTGTTTCTTGTGCTCAGAACTATTTACTGTGTATAGCTTTTATGAGCTGGCTCCAAGACATCGCCCAGTTTTACAGTGAGCAAGTCTGCCAGTCTCAAATTCATTTCCTCAGCTTCTCAGAGGACATGCTCAGTGCCTGCGTGCAGCTCACAGGTGAATTGGAGGGTTTGGCTGTCACTGCAATGACAACACGAAGCTCAGGATAAATGCATGCGTGTCGGACGCATGATCTGCAGGGTCACACCTCTGGTATTTAACACGGGTGTCTCGAGAGTACAGTCACAACTGCTGAAATGCTTTGTTCTTTCTAATGAGCAATAATTTTCCCCATTTAAGTCACAGATTTAAGCAGGATGTAATGACTCGTGCTGGAATCTGACTGAATGCATGCTATGATTATGCATAACGAACTCGAGATGATTCGGTGATGGAACAATGCCTCTCCCTTTAAGGCAGGGAACGTAATGACAGCTGTACTGTGTAATTATGCACACATAGAATAGTTTTAACGCATATCTTTCAAAGAATTTGCACTTTGCTGCCAGCTCCCTATTCCTCAATGCAGACTTAAGTTTTAGGGATTTTCTTCTCTCCGTGACACGCAGATCAGTAAATGAGCAGTGGGCTTCTGGTAAGAAAGCACTTCTCGCAGGTGAGCAGCTCCGGTCAGCTGAGAAGTCAAAGAACTGGGACACGCTTTTGTGGGAAGAAACATCTGTTGTACATCTAATGCACCAACCCACAAACACAGCTGTATTTCCGAGGTAGTTAGACCAGAGGGGGGAACAACTTCCTGCCCTCTAGGAGCGTCCAGGAAAGGCTGTAGGTGATGCAACTCCTTATTATCCATAAGAACACGTATGTTAAAACCCTCAAAATACCTACATGCGTGGCTTTCAATGAACTTATCGTGCTCCACTGGTCCCAGAATCCGTGCAAAGCGCCGCATTGTTTCGTAAAGGTCCTGAACCTCCTTTGGGTATCGTCTTTCCAAAACTGAAGGGTGAAAGAGAGACACACTTTGGTGAGATGATGTTGAAGAGAGAGGGGTATTTTCATGGCAACTCTGAACTTTATCATTAAGCGGTTACATGTGACACTCACTCTGAAATTTCCTGAGGTTGATTAGGCCGTGGTCTCTTATAATTCTGTAATAAGGAGCAAAATGGTATTAATGAGAGGCATTAACTTGTGTATTACACATAAATACAGAGGCTTCAGAAGAAACTTTGACTTAAACCGTGAGATGGGCCTAAAACCAAACACGTGAAATCTCTATGGCCCTTGAGCTGGAGAGCTGAGAAGCGTGATGCAGTGAGATTTTAATCAGGGAGGTTTTGGATAGTGCTGTGCACCAGTCCAACCCTGACAGCTCTAAGCACAAAAGGAGCCACAGCTGCTTTAAAGGGTTGGAAATTTCTTTTTTTAGATTGAGATTTCACATCTACAGCGTCTCACAACTTGTCTTTCCAAAATTGGAAGGAACTGAATGTGTCACAGAGCATGACTTCCAGCTCCAGGGAAAGGCAGATGTCCTTCTCATGGAGCAGGGGTGAGGGATGAAGGGCAAATGTTGCCACTGGGAACTGAATGGTGGTGTTTTTCCATGGCAGCTTGGATTTTACAGAGACAGTGGCTTAGTTGTACATAACTTTGAGGTGTCTGTGACAGGATCAGGGAAATGAGCAGTGTAAGAAGGCAGGTAAGATATGTACAAGTGCATGACAAATGCATTTGTCACAGGTTTCTGCCAGTGCCATGTGGTCATGACTGTGGCAACCTGATCAGCATCTGACTTCTGCAAATGATAGGAGATACGTGAGTCCTGGCTCCTCTGGGTCAGCCTGGACTTTGTTCTATAAAATCCCTTCTACTTTCCTCAGTGTGAAGAAGGGCCCTCTCCTAGGCAGAGAAGACTTTCTGAGTGACCTCAGTGTTTTTATGTCATTTTCCTGATTCTGTTGTAGGAACATTACAGAAACTGCTGCCGATATGAGTTATGTAACTGAGCTTTATAGCACTTTCTTTTTGTAAAACACAACGTACCATAATGAAAATCATAGCATGTAAGTATTTTTAATTTATAAACAACAAAGAGCCAGGTCAATAAATAGCAGCTCCGAACCTGTCCTCCAGCAGCACTATGCTGTATCATGAGAAGGAAAGGAGGAGTCTTACTCAGATTACTCATTCTTCCAACAGGCAATAATGCAGCAAGATATAATTTAAATATTGAAAAAAGTATTTGAAATTATAATAAAAGTGAATTAATTGAACAGACTGAGTCATCTGAAAAAGCTGTCAAATGAACTGAATTAATGACTCAAACTCATGTCGGCAGTACAGTTATCTTCATTACATGTTATGAAAAACCAACTCATGGGCCACTGGGAATCAGAAATCCTGATGTAAGCAGCCCTATGGAGAAAGTGGGGGTTCTGGCAACCAGGCACAGGCAGGCAGCATGTTTTACCCTAATGCAGGAAATAAACCACGTGAGGTCCATCAGCACTATGTAGGAACAGGAAAACAGAGACTTGTCTCCTCTCCTGTTCCCAGTACTGGCTCTGTGTGTGAGCAGTTTTCCAGGCAGTATTTCAGTCTGCAGCTCTGCAGACTGGCTGTGTCTCACGGACATGCTAGAAGCTTAGTTTGCTCAATATAACTGGACTGGGGGTAGCAATGTGGATGGCAATGGGAACATGACTTTCCTGCAATAGGGAATCCTGGAAAACAGATTTTTAAGTGAGTGATTTGTTCTCAGTGCACTTAAAGGAGAGCAAAGGAGTGTAGATGTCCTTTGTCGCCCATATGTCCTAATAAGTATCAGTCTGTTAATATGTTTTCTGGCATGGTACCATTGTTAAAGCCATGTGTTTGATGTAAATCTGTGCACAGAAAGAGAACTACATGTCCAGAATGATCCGTGCCATGCAAACCTCCCAGCAGCAGGTCTCCCTGCATGGGAGCAGTCTGGAAGGGTGCTGCAGGGAATCAGTTATGCTCAGTACTGCGACAGCGATGGGCGACAAGATGTGGTAATGAAGCAAAGAAACACAGTTACTGCTTTGTTGCTTGAAAACTCACTTTTTTCTTCGCTGTCTTTCCTTTAACCTGGAATGGTAGATATCTACAACTGCAATCTTCAGAGCTGCAAAACAGAGAAAAGGATTACAAAATATGTGACGAATCACTGTATTAATGCTAATTTTCAAGCCTTTATGTTCATGGCAGGCTGAAATTGTCACTTACTTTGATGTTTTAAAAATCCTATGGTAATTTTACATGGACATAAAACCACCAAAAGGATATGCTAACTATAGAGCCTTTCTTTCCATTCCTCTTTTCAGACACGTTACTGCCTCTAAGTGTGAACTTGGGTAGATCCCGACAACTTCTTTCCTTTATACAACCTTGGAGAGTTTTACTATTAGCACATCTTTTTTCCTTTGTACATGCTGTTGTTAAACATCGCTTCTCCCAAAAAGCAAGTTCATCAGATGGATGGGCCTGAGCTTTCACCTTGAGCAAGGCTTCTCTGCACACAAAGAGGAACTCCAGAAAACAGAAAGGCTGAATTCTGCATTGAGAAGATTCAAAGTAGCCTTTGCTACCATTCTTGAAAACATCTACAAGATTTTAGCTCATTACATTTAGCTCATAAATGTAACTATCTGCTGGAAGAACAAAGAGAATAGTTCAGAGCACTGTGAGGTGGTGCAGGAAAAAGCCATGCTCGGTAGGAACCACGTCCCTCTCAGAAGGAAATCTGTCCACAGTCCTAACTGATCCCCTTGGAGATCCTTTGGCTTCTCCTTCCTGTAACCACTGGGACAACAAACCCTTCTGGTACATTCTTACAAGCTGAGAGGACCCACATCACTTCCCTCATTTTGTTAAATAACACTCAGATTCTTGGCCATTCCTTGGCAGGGGCTGGCTGACCCCTTGGCCGGTTTGTTCCTTCAGTTAAGTGTTTCCAGACACTCCCAGAAGTAAGCTTACAAGCTGACAGCGGATTCAGTCTGCAGAGACAAGGTGTGACAGTCTGCAGCTAAGTGGAGCCGTGGCTGGGAGCTGGGATGTGCTCCTCTCTCTACAGCCACACGAAAAGGGCACAACCAATACTGGCAGTCCATCGATTGGACTCCCTGCTAAATAATGAATAGTGCAATTAAGAACGGATGTGGTTATGTGGTTTTGCGTCCGCTTAAAAATCCGTGTTTGTGTGTAAATAGCAGGAAGCCCTGAGCCTGCAGCAATCAATCCGTGCAGTCCTGGGGGTAACAACACTTCTTGCAAGCAGGGACAGCTACAGCTGCAGCAGTGCGGTGAGCGCCGGCTCCGTCAGCATCGCGTTCCACTTGCTGATCCTCTGCTAACACAGAATTTATACAAACTGATTTGCTGCTAATGCAGGAGCAGAAGATTACACACTAAGGTAGGAGGGTGGTACAACGTCCTTGCTTCTTTCTGCTGATCCCTTACAAAAGCAGAGTGCTCAGGAGCCGTTGTGTATTTTCATAAGCCCTATTTTAAGAACCAGCACAGGTGGGAAATTTTCCTTCGTGTTTAAATAAGAGGAGAAGAGAATGGGAAATGCCATAACGGAAACATGAATGAAATATATCAGAAAGTTTTGGTGCCAGCTTATGGAAAATAATGCTGTATTTTTAAGCCCCATGCAGGCTCAGGCAGCACGTTATCCTCTGGGGTTTGTGTGGGCAGTGCTTCGTGAGCACGTGCAGAAACTGCACCAGGGAACCTCTATCAATATCACAAGTAATTGTGCATCAGTAACTGCTGCATTTCAACGCTTTCACCTGAGCACACAACATTCTGAAAGAACTTCTGATTCACTGAGAAGGGAAAGGGTGCACATGAGAATAGGTGAAGGGCAAAACCGGAGCTTTTGCATATAGGAAAAACGAGTATTTGCTGCCATGTGTGCTTTTGGAGGGGCTTCTGTTTTTAATACATTCATACTGAGACAACTGACTACAAGATCTGGAATGCATGAACAACTCAGACTACTACACTGTTACACGTTGCATTAAAGTGAGAAAAAGAGATGCTTTACAAATGAAAATGATTGGCTTCTGCTTTTCCCCTTGGATTATACTAGGGAGGCAGCTGTTTGTCCTGGTAACTTGAGATAATCCAAGCTGACATCACGTTCAAAGTGCCTGCTTTGGGAAAGGAGAAGAGTTTTTGAGACGGTCACAACAGCCTTGAAGGGTCCAGTGATAGGCAGAAATTCAAGGCTCCTTTCTGCATTCCAAAAAATCAAAATATTTTGGTTTCCCAAGGCAGCGTCCAAAACAGTTTCTTTGCTTTTCATTCCTCTACGGCCTCATTTAGTCTGCACAACCTTTCCAAACACTGAGTGAAACTTTTGTTTCACTCTAGCTAACCTTTGCTTGGCATGCAGGAGCCAAATAATGGCAGGAATGCAAAGCCATCAAACAGGTTGTGCCTCGGGTGGTGCAAACCTCATGGCCACAACCCGCATATCCCCCTGCAGAAGAAAGCAGGGCTCTAAGCAAGCAGAGAACTGGCCTTCCGACTGTGTCAGGACCTAAGAGAATAAGCATCATGGAATATTAGGACATCAACTGTCTTGTATGTTATGAAATGAAACGTCACTACTGTACATCCAGAGTTGCAGTCTATTCCCAACACACTTCCAAACTTGCAGTCTCAGCGATTACTTCCTTGCATTTGAAGTAAAAATCATTTACATGAGAGGGAGAAAGAGCCTGGGAAAAGACAAATGACTTATGTTATAATTCAGTCTGATGAAAACTTGTAATTCATGAAATATTCAAGCACTCTGGGCTGAATTCCACTTGTAACTCGTTGTTTCACTTGATCGTCCATTATGGTTTTGTTTCACTGCAGTATTTATTTGCATGTACTCACGGGCTGTAAGTGCTGCAGGAAAACAAACAGTTTGGAAAATTAACTGAAATCTGGAGGATTTCATCCAATTTGTACCATCTCTCTGAGACCAAGACGTGACACAGCGATGCCAGAGCAGTGTGAAGCAGTGGGTGCAGGTTTTGTGCTCCTCACAAAGGAGGAGCTCGTATTAAACTGCATTCTTCTTTCTTGTGGAAATACTGAACGTGCTGAGCGATGCACGGAAGTGTAGCAGGAAAAACCCAATGATATTACTGAATGGAGCTCAAGCAGTTTAGATGCAGAACTTTCTATAGTTTTAAAAAAAGCAGAGTGATGGGAAGGAAGAAGGGGGAATTCTGTTTCAATGCAAGCACCAAATGTTCCTGCCTTATGAGCAACCCAGCCCCTGCAGCACAATCTATGGCTTGAGAAACCACAGAAGTTGTTCTGCTCACTGTGGCAAGGTCTAGCTTGAGTAACCTGCAGCAAATGGAAAATAAAAGTACTTCGAAAAATCAGTCCTGGACTCAGTGAGGTTTAACGCACAGCAGGAAAACAGACTGAGGAATTTTTCACAAACCTGATGCTTAATCTATGCTGTCAGACCCTACCCGGGCTTCTCTGGGTGATTAATGTGCTAAAACTCAGTACCTTAAGAGAAAAGTTTACTGTTTGGCCAGCAAGGAGTTCATCTCAAGCAGATGTAGTGGAGGGCAGCAACAGTGCTGCTTTTCAAGGACATCTCTGTGAGGTGCTGTGCAGGAACTTTGCCAGGGATGGCAGGGCAGAGGTGTGAGAGCACAGCCCCAGGGCTGCCTGCAGCCTCCTCTGCCCCTAACAGAGAAGTGCAAGGACTTCAGTCCCGTATCGCCCGTCCCTTCCTTTAGATCCACACGTTAAGGCATTTTGTGCTAGCCTGGAGAAGGGAAAGATCTGATTCCAAAGTTTCTGTTAGAAAATAATTATTTCCCTCCCTAAGATGCCTCATGTAAGAGAAAAACAGCTGGCTAGGCCCTGGGACTTCATTTTTTTAGAAGCATTCTCTCTCCTTAGGCAGATCTGGAACAGCTGTGGGAAGGATGCTGCCAGAGCCTCTGAGCCAAGGGATTGAAAATGCAGTCAGTCACGCTCCATAGGCTCTGCTGAGCAGAGTTTTCACAAGGCAAATGCCTGACATTCTATACTAAAACTGGAGACAACTAAAGAATGGACTAAAGAACACCCAATGAAATTATCAGGCAAAAGATTGGGCCGACAGAAGGAAGTATTTTTTCATGCATCACGTAATGAAATTGTAGAGCTCCTAACTCAATTGTGGAAGTCACTGCTACAGGATGTTAGGGGGAAAATCACAAATATATACAGTTGCTAAGTTCATGCAGGACGGGTACTGTGGTCAAAATGGTACGAGCATGGTCTGTGGTTAACAACATTACTAACATCTGGCTGCTCAAAACTTGGCAGATAAGCCAACAAAAGCATCAGCTGGACTTTTCTTACATTCTTCTTCTGTGCATCTGCTGCAGGACAACGGGGCACCAGGCAGACCTGTGGCCTGGCCCTGCAGAGCTGTGTGATGCTCCAAAGAGATGAGGAAAGGTGAGTGTTTGCATTTAGTCTGGAGATTTAAGAGGGGGGCTGAGAGGAGACATCTCACCTGGCTGACCTGTGCAGCAACAGGAAGAATGTGTGTGAGGGATATAGAAGAAAGTGTTGATAAACCATTAAGCAATCAATTAATGCACAGAACTAGGAAAATGTTTTGCTTTTTCAGTTTGCCAGAACTCACTACAGGACACAGAAGAAAGACTGTCTTAATAGTAATAAAAAATAACAGTGGAGAGAGGGCACGATGAATCTGTGATAGCCACAAGCCAGTTCCTCTTTCAACAAAAGTTAAAAGGGAAAGGAGACTGATATATGATTCTCATAACTTTTTTTGAACCAAAGGAGACTGCATTCCTTAGAACTCTGTGTGCACTGCTAAATCTCAAACTGATTTTTTTAAGTTTGGAAAGGCTGTTTGTACATAACAGCATCTGTGTGCCTGCAGAGGCTCCGAAGGCCTTAGCTGAGAGCTGCCTGACAGGGAAGGGGGAATTCTGAAACACAAATACAGTACTTTTAAATATCAGACTTTTTCCCAGATTTATAAGGAAATGTAATCTTTATTTGACTATGAATTAAAGCTTAATTGTAATACTTCTTGATATTTGTATTATTAAGGCAGTGACATTCACAGACACTCAGCAGTGGTAACTGGACCCGTACAATGACTCTTCTTCTTAATGAACTTCCTAAGGTACAGCTAATGTGCTGTAACTCCGTGCATGTTTAACAACTGAAAAACATGCACTTCGAGAGTGTAACTGTTCCAAAGTGTTGCATGCAGTCCTACCCTACACATCTCCTTGCTTCTGTCTCAATCCTATCTTAGTAACAGATTTCCTAAAAATGAGTGGTTAGAATAAGTGGCAAATCTTCTAAGAAATGAGATACAGCAGTGGAAAAGGGTACTAGCAGCAGAGGGGAAGGTGTTCCTCTTCTTTCTGTATCAGAAGAAAAGCTTTGCCTTGCTACAATGCTCACAAGCATTATGTGAGTAGAAAGTGTCCTTCAGGCAGGGAGGGGAGGTGCTATGAAAGCACTGTACTTCTGGTTGCAATGGTTGTGTGGGTCTTTATTCAAACACTGATGTACTGCTGCCTGTTTCCAGACTAATTGCTAGCTCAGATAATTTACTTCTTGCATCAAGCATCACTTGTGTTGTTCCTACAGAGATGCCTATTACTGACAGAGACTGTTCTGTTTGGGTCATGTTCTACTTTACAACTGATTACGTTTCAGTAGTGAGTAAAGTGCTTTATGATATATATAAGTACCATTTGTACATCAATTAATTAAGAGCTTTTAAGAGATTTGAAACAGAAAACCATAGAAATGTTAGTTTAAACCCCTGAAATCATTAAAAATGAATGTTCATTTTAAAATTAGTCTGTAGAGAAAAAGACCCAGTGAAATACTGTTTAAGCAGTGCACAAAAACAAGACTTACCATGCAAAATGTCTGAATCATCTTCTACAAAATCAATATCTCTCAAATCCCATTCAGCATAGTTGTCAAACTCCTGTTCAGAGATAATGAATTAGTTAGTGCTAAGGGACCAGTACTGAGTTTCAGGACACATGTAAGCACTCAGAGGCACGTAAGACAACAGAGGCATTTACTCACTTGTGGCTGTACAAGGTTCCATCTGCGAGCAATGCACGTCGCTGTGCTGCCTTAACAAAGGAATGGACAGTGTGCACCTCTGTGGCTGTAACTGGGGTGGGACATGCTGAAGGGACAATTAAATCAGTGGGGGACTGTCTGTGACTCCTGTGTTGTGGTGGAAGTTCTGCTCCAACGTGTCACAGCAGCACTCTGCGTGCAGCTGAGTTCCTCACTGTGCACGGCAGCTTGCTTTGCAGCAGCACTCAGACCCCGAGCCCACAGCTAAAACACTGAAATGTCACAGGTCTTCCAGGCGGTCTTTGGATCCGACTGCCGCGTGCTTCTCTGAAGCACATGGAACAGAAACCCACAGAATGTGAGCTCCTCTGAGTGCCCAGCTCACAGCTCTGTGCCTGCTGACATAAGAGGTGCAGGTGGTGGCCACGTCCCAGCACTGCCCTCCTGCACCACCGCCGTTACTCCTCACTGTCATCAGCCCGTCCTGCCAGCACTGCCTGTGGCTTTTCTACCTTTCACACCTGCAGGCAGGGGTGTGCAGCTGTGTGTTTGCTGATCTTGCATTCGGTCGCAAATACGCAATAATGGGAGAAGGAATTCTTACCTCCACAAAGTCAGCCCTCGCCGGCATGTACCCGGCCATGTCTCTGGAGAGCAAGGAGTCAAAAGTAGGCCGGGGGGGGTCATCAGCAGCTGGGAAAAGAAAGGCTCTCAGTCATCGTGTAGGGCACGGGGCTGCTTCTAATGCAAACTGCTCTGTATGTTGGCTTGCGTTACTTCTGTGCAAAAGAAGTGGGGATAGGTGAAGAAAAACGACTGGAGGTTTATGCAGGGTTATGGTCAGGTAAAGCCTGAGTCAATCCAGAAAAAAAGGCAGGAATCTGAGATCTGTACAGCATTCTCAAAAGTCAAACAGAAATTCGAGGCAATAAACAGACTATAAAACATGAACTCCAGATTTCAGAACCCAGCATCCCCCCTAACCCTCTGCAGTCGTGCTCTCAGTGCACAGGTTCTTTTGGTTAATAGCAACAGGGGTGTTCAATCTGCCATCTTCTGGGTGCTGTTTACAGAGCACTGCAATTAAAGCCTGACAGCTGAATTTTTACAGTGCTTCCCAACTGAGGGTCTCGGAATTTACAGACAATAATGGACCGAGGCACACAACACACTTGTGAAGGAGCTAAGAATTGTAAATCCCATGCTACAGATAAAGAAAGCTGGAGCTCAGAGAATTTTTCTTGGTACAGGTCACATAAAACTCAATGCCAGCAGCCAGGGATAGAAGCAAAATGGGCCTGTTCCTCCTAAGCACTTTCTCATGAAATCAAAACCTCCAGATAGCAAGCAATCTTTTTGCTCAGCCATTTTGGAGAGCCTTGCATTGACAGACTGGGGGAAGTCTAAAGATGTTAGATTGCACAAAACGCACCAGTTTTCCTCCAATTGCTGAAATTTAAGATAAACATTTTAAAGACACTTTTAAATAGAGAGATGTGAAATCAGCGTTGTTCAAAGAGAGATTTTATGACAGATTACACCAAGCATTAGGCTGCCAGAAAATGGATCATCAGATAGAATGTTCTAGAGGTAGAAACCCTGAGGTCTGGACAAGATAAGCAGCCACCCCAACAGTGGGGGGATCGCTCACGTTGGTATTTACAAGGAGCACGTGCTGTTATTTTGAGCCCCATGTGAAGTAGCTTTGAGGCAGTTTGTTTGTAGAACGATTACATCCGGGCTTTTGCTGTGGTGATTTCTGAATGACAACTTTCACTGGTTAGGCAGAAACTTTGTGTTTTCAGCAGCTGATGGTGATATCAGAACACTCCGTTGCTCCTTTTTCCCACCGAATGTGCAGTCTGCTACATTTGATACCCCTGTGATACCATACAGTGCACAGAAAACCATACACTGCTCAAGTCAGCCATGAGAACGAGCTCTCCTTTTGGGAATGAAAACCATCTGTGTGTGTGTGGTGCGTGCCTTCCTCCACAGGCTGCTTGTTTCATTTCTGCAGAGCACAGAGCATGCAGACAGCTGTGTGTGCTGCTGGCTGGGGGTACTCACGGTGGAAGGGAATGGCTGTTTCGTTGTGCTGCGCCTCCTCAGCCTGCTTCAGGTTCAGCAATGTAGATGCAAACAAGGGGTTGTTGATGAAGTGTTTCATGTAATGTTTCTCACACTCCTCCTTGGATTTTGTACACATCTGGTTGGCCACATCCTGCCTGAAGTGGGGAAAGAGGGAAGCTTAATACAAAGAACATGGAAATGTTGAGGTTTTTTTTCTATTCTGAAGTGGTAAATTTAATTGAGCAAGAGACTGACTGCACTGTGTGCAGAGAACTGCTCTGCAATGACAGAGGAGGAACTTGGTGTATTGTCTTAGTAAAACGGCTGTGTAAGCTGAAGCCTTAAAAAAAACATATCAAAACACCAGCAGCAATCATTGTAACTTCTGTTACAGTAAAAATTGGATGCAAGGGATTCCAGGAAGAAATGTTGCTTTTCCCTTTATCCAGAATAGGCTGAAAAAAGCCAAATGTTTAAGGAAAAAGTTAAGATTACTTATATTGCTAAGTAGGGCAAGGTGTACTAGGCAGAATACTTGCAGGCATAACTGCAACCAGTTTTCAGTCTCAGTTTCAGTAAGGTACACAAAAGGGTGCACAGTTCTCTTTTTGTATACTTTGGTGTTCTGTGCTTTTTATCATAGCAACCTTTTCATGAAGGAGAAGAGAGGTAACAATTACCACAGATCTCCTTTATTTACAGATGCATAAAAATCCTGTAGCAACTACAGAAAATAACAAAACACATGAAAATATTAAATATTTCCAATGCTTTATTCTAAACATGACTTAGAAGCAGGAAACCAGTAACAATTCCTGGCTGGGCTACTGTAAGCAAGCTGAAACCACAAAAGAAACTTTGCAGTTGATTTTTACATAGGAGTAAAATGAGGCAAAGAAAATCTCATGCAATAGTTGAGTTTCTTCCAAATCTGGTGGCTTCAGTGTGAAATGAGGGAGCTCTATTCTTCACTAGAAGTGCCATTAAACACACAAGAGGCCCTTACCAATTTCCTTGTGTGTCTGATAGAAGAGATGAAAACAGAATCCATGTTCTGCTTTAGCTGCTAAATTGGTATCTCACCCACGATGACTCACTGAACATTCAGTGTGCACTGATGCATTCAACAGTAAAACAGTGAGATAAGAGGAGATCTCCCCATCGTTCACTGGTGGTGGCTGAGCCCCTACATTCTCACCAGTTTCCAAATCCGCAGTCCATCACAGCTTCCAGCAGTGCCATTTCCTCTTGAGCTGTCCAGTTAGGATCCAAGACAGGGAAATCTGAAGTCTGGAGAAAAAAAAAAGAAGCAGATCAAACTGCTGTTTTTCAGTTTTACTGCGTCATGAATCCTGATAATTGCTGAATTACTGAAGTCATTGGGTCATCAATTGTAGTAAATACTAGTTTGTCACTACAGGTCTCAATATGCTGTCACATGTGCTATCTACCACTTATAATTTAACGTTATGCCATGAAACAGTAAAAATGGCCAAAAACTTTTTAAGCAATTAATTTCTGGGGAGGACAACAACTGAGAAACAGAAATTAATTTACATGGTTAAAGAATTGGAAAGTCTAGGGAGATGCATTGTGCTATCCAGGCAGAAGGAAAAACATAACTGAAGCATCTCCACTATTCCATTATGTGGATGAACTTTTTTCTTTCCTCACAAGGAAGACTTTTTTGTTTATTTAATAGTCTAAACTTATAAATCCAAGAACTGTGTCAGTTACTGTTCTACGTGCTATTATTAAGCAAGGGTCTGGGAAATATGAGAGCTCGGGATTGAGGAGGTGTAACCCAAAAGGAATATTTACCATTATCTCGTAAGTGTGATCACTTTGGTGTTTCTTGTATTCAAATCCTCGTGTGAAACACTGCAGAACAAAAGAGGAGCATTATGTTACTCTCTTCTGCACTGAAAACATTGTGACTGGCTTCTTTTTTCCTTTTATTCTCTGACCACTGCTTATCCACCTTGATAAGAATTGACCACCTGATATGCTGAAAATCGTATCTATTTTTTCTGATTTCGTTTTAGAAAAAATGTGTAACAGCAGAACAATTTGTGTTATAACTTTGAAGCTGTGTAGTATTCCTGTCTTTTACACTAAGATGTAACTCGTGTGCACCTCCACGCTTTTTGTTAGGTATCTGTAGCCAAGTTAGGCAGGTGAAAGAAGCTTGGTGCCATGTTATGTTTGTTCCTGGAAGAGAGCACAGAGCATTCTGCAAGTATTGAAAGAGTGGTTTCCTTCTGGAGCTTTGAGAAAGCTCCCTTTTCAGTATTAGAAGTGGTTGCTGTTTTTTAGTCATAAATAATTAAAACTAACAATCCTTTCTGCAGTGATCTGATCACATGTACAATTTGTAAATGACTATTATCTGGTCAGAATTATTGTCTATATTGCAAATTTCCTGCTGATTTTCTTTGCCATGTGGGAGGTAAAAAAAAGAAAAGAAAAAAACTGCGAGGACAGGGAAAGGGTATTTCTTGATGGATTTTCTTTTCTGTGCCATAAAAATGACAGAAACAATACCTCTCCAGACGTGCAGTGGCATGCTGTATTACAGTCAGGCCGACTGCATGTCTTTAGCAAGCTCTGGCTGCCTTCACAAAGGCCTCATTCAGCTGCTCGTGTCTCAGTTCTTCAGCCTCCCATATTTTCTTTGTCATTTCCCTGTCCCTGAGCAAATAAGTGTGTTGATGTGAGTTTACGGAGACCCGTTATTAATGTGTTTTCGGAGGAGCCTGGCACCGGACAGCCTTTGATGACTTTCTCAGACAAATGAATGTCTTTGCTTTCATCCTTGCACTCACCTGCAAGCACAGGAGGAAGGGAGGAGGCCCACACTCTGCACACTTCACGTAGGGCTCGGTGAGGTACGAAGAGCAACCTCTGCATGGAGGTTTATCGAAGGGGTCATCTGCAAAGCCAGAAGTAAATCTCATGCAACACAAACGTGGTGCTGCTTTTGCAATCACCCAAATTCACTTGTGTCCAGCAATTTAAAATGAACTCAGCTGTATGCAACCTCTTCCCTATTGATAAAAGTTCCTTCCTGAGCTGGAGTTGTAAGACATCTATTGGCACTTAAGCTTTGCTATGGACGTGGTACAGAGGGCAAGTTATGCGATTACGCTGGAGTCAAGGAACAGCTCTGCAGCAGCCACCTGGTGCTGCTCAGCAGGGCTGGCAGCTGTGTGAGCTGGCTGACTTGACTCAGTGCCCAGGGACCCAAGGCTTTATGGAGAATATTGCACAGACAGCAGCACTCTCCCATCCATCCTCCTCGTCTGACTCAAAAAGCATACTGCTGTGGTTGCAAAGGCACTGACTTGATTGCTCTGTAACCTGTCCAAACCCCAGGCTGCTGAACGAGGAGTGAGACACTGCTCTGCGAGTTCACTGCAAAACAGTCAAAATACTATCTTAAGCCATATTTTTTCTAAAATGCAATTTAAATAGTAAAAAGCGGACAGAAGCAAGATCTGAATCGCCACCAAATCACTCCTGCCCTCACGCAGCTGAGGATTTGACGGATCAGATGTCTCTGTTGCTGTCTCCCTCCCCAGTTCAGACAAACACTTCCCAGCACTGTGGTACTCACTGCCGAAGGAGGCCAGGCGCTCCATCCTGCGCTGCTCCTGAAACTCCTGCCGCCCCAAACGCCGAGCACTGCGCCCAAAGCTGTGTTCTGGCTGAAATCCTCACAGCATTCTGAGCAGACAGCAGCTGTGAGCAGCCTGTCACAGGGACACAGGTGGGGTCAGCCTCTCCTTGTGCCGGAAAGGTCCGGTTGGGTATGAGGAATAGTTTCTTTAAAGGAATGGTCGGGTGCTGGCACAGGGAGTTGGGGGTCACCGACCCTCCGGGTGTTCCAGATCCGTGCAGGGATGTGGAGCTGAGGGATGCGGTCAGTGGGCACAAAGGGATGGATGGGGGACCTTGCAGGTCTTTTGGAACTGAATGATTGTGTGATTCTGAGAGAGGCAAAGCGATGGGGACACACCCCGAGGGCCCCAGTAGACAGTGACAGAAGCGACGGCGGCACCGGGAGCCTGGGGGCCGTGTTTGTGTCGGGCAGATTTGGGCACTTTCTACTGAGTCTGACGGGCGGCGCTCAGTGGGGTCCCACACGGGGCCACAGCCTGGAGGACCGTCCTCCCCTCACCGCAAGGCGGCGCCCTTCCCGCCCCTTCCCGAGGCCCCGCCCCTCGCGAGGCCGCTAAGTGAGCGGCGGGAGCGCGCTGCCGCCCGCCCGCTCCCTTTTTCTGTCCGCCGCACTTTCCATCTCCCCCCCCGGATCCGACTCCTCCCCGCCGCGGTACGCTCCCGACTTCGCCCTGGCCGCTGCCGGGCCGCGCCCCGCCGCCTCTCACCTCACGCCGGGGCAATTCCCGCGCGTCACGGCCCTCGCACGGCCGCGTAACGGCCGTGCGCGTGCGCCGAGGCGCCGTGCGTGCGCGGCCCCGTGCCGTGCCGCCCCGCCCCGCCCTTTGGCGGCGGGCAGTGCGCGCGTGCGGCGGGGTTGCGGAGCCCCGATGTCGGGTTCCCATTTTGGGTTTCTGAGGCGGCAGGGCGCCGCCGGGCCGCCGGTTCGAGGCCCGTTCTACCTGACGGCACGCGGCCGCGCGACTGGAAGGGCCGAGCGCTGCACTGGGGCCCGCCCGGCCTCCTTGCAGCTCGAAGCTCGGGGCGATGCCGCAGTTCTGCTGCCGGGCACCGGCGCCGTGTTGGCCCTGCGGCCAGCCTGGCGCTCGAGAACGTGTGATGAGGTTAATTGCGCGTCCTCGGCGCTGCTCTTGCAGCCGAGGCTCTGCCTGCAGCCTTCTGTACGCCGGTCCCGTGTCACCTCGCCCCGTGCAGCTGCCGCCTGCTGCCGCCGTCCATTTTGGGTGCAGCTCGGTGGTGTCCCCTCACAGCTGTGCGATGGGCACGTGGAAATGCGCGCCGCCTCAGGCCTAAAGCTCTGCAGTGAATGTCGTGTTGCTGCTGTGAGGAGGTGCTGCTGTGGGATGAGTTCACTGCGTGTACGCTCTGAGCTGTTTGCGAAGACAAAAAACATCGGAAGTGATTTATTTTTCCTTCTTCCCAGGCCCTAAACGAGTGTGTAAAAAGTAAATGGTTGAGGGAGGCAGAGTTTGGAATGTCAATGAAATATTTATTGCTTATGCCAACAGGTTTTTCTAGTATCTGGGAATTAAAACACGAATCCAGGTAGTTAATGGAAGGAATCAGCATGTGGGTGTCTTCACAGCACCTCATTTTGCAGTGAATTGATGTGATTGCTCCTAACCAGGTAAATGTTGCTTCTGATGTCTGGTTTCAGTCTGCAGCGGTTGAAGCTGTGGTTATTTAAGCTGCTGATGTTCAATCTGCTGTTCCCAGTAAGCGATGAGGAGGAAGACGATGCATTTTTTGTTGGTAAAAGGGTGTTTCTCTAAAGCCTGCATTTCTTAAGTAGGTTTTGTGGATAGCAATAATTTGGGATCTTCTCATGTAAGGATCTGGCAAAGGAAGAAAAACTATCGTGAGGAATACCAAGCACCCCTCTTCCTAGCCAGCTCCATCAGTGCTATGATTTGTTTTTAAAATCAGTAATTAGTGGAGTGACATCTCCTGGCTGAGCTGAACTAAAGGTAGCAGTGACATAAAAAGCCTTCTGCCCTACCTCTGTTTGAATGGTTTTCAGCTTAGGAGAGGCCAAAAGGTGTTACCACCTGATGGCTGCTCAATGGCTTGTATGAAATGGCTCTTAAGAGTCCCAGTTTAATTTCCTAACCTCCTACTGTAGCACATTTCTCACAGCACCGTTACACTCCAGGAAGGTCTAAGTGGATAATTTGTAATGAATAATGTGCTCGCCTTCTGCCTTTTCGTACTCAAAAGTTTTAACAAATGAAGTGATTTTCATTTCTCCCCTCGTTAGATAATTCCTGCAAGTTAAGTGTTCTTGAGCAGTTTGTTCTGTATGTGCAGTATCTGGAGAGTTTTTTGCATGCCAGCAGGACTAAGCTCTCCAGCCTCAGCAGGAGGCAGCAGACGGGGAAGGTGGCAGACACAGTGAGAGGAGGGTGTAGAGGATAGCAATTGTACCTCAGTAGTTTGCTTAATGGGGTAGGAAGCATAAGATTAAATCATTTCTTCATGAAAAGGCTCCTTAATAGTTCATTTCCAGGGCTGCAGGGATATTTAGGTTGGTCTTTTTTTGAAGTGGAAGGAAGTCTTCAAACACAGTAACTGTTGCCTAGATGCCCCCAAGCTGAGCTGACAGGGCAGACTGGCCCTATGCATCCTCCCAGTGCTGACAGCACCAGCTTCCCTCTGTCCACACCAATGGCTGCAGCAGAACAGTGTGCAAGGCTGAGCCCACCCAGCTTCCCTGGGCACAGATTTGGGTATCTCCTTACTACATAGTAGCTCATTTTCACTTTGAAATTTGCTTGCACTGAGGCCTGCTACCCCTTGCTCAAAGTTTGAGTGGCACTGGCTTGTATTACCTGTGGAAGGGATTCTGAGAGTCAGGCAAAACATAGCACTGGCTTCTCCTTTCTGTTCTCAGGTAGCTGGGCTGAGAGTGTTCCTGACTGGCGATCCGCCGGGATGCAGGCTGCAGATGTGCACTTGCTTCTGCCCCATCTGCTGCCGATCCAGTCACGGCACGAGGACTTAGTAAAGAAGCAGAATCAGTTAGAGCTTAATAGGAGATGGTGGGAATACCAACTTCTCAATGCTAGGAAAAGACTGTCTGGTCGGGCCATGGTGAGTATTAAGGGATGTTTGGGAATCGAACTAACAGAAGTAAATTGGCATATCAGCCCCAGTGTTTTGATCTCAGTGTCTCCTTCTTGCATGTATGTGCTCACCAGTGTGCTAAAATAGTTCATCCTACAGCCTGGAAAGGGAGGGTAACTTTCCTTTCAAAGTCTTACCTATGCTCTTCTGTCCCCTAATCTGTCTTTCTTATGACAGCGGGGGACATCTGGCCAGCAGCACAAGGTTGTTCTGGGCTACTTTCAACAGAATTGCCTCACACTGACAGCTGTAATTTGGGAGTAGCTGATTACAACCAAAAAGACATGCCAGCCGTAAGCAATAGCTGCTAATGTGCTATTCTGCTCTGCTGGGAAGGAGGAGCAAGGTTTCCTCTAGGAGGAGCACTGTCCCAGCACATGAAGGGGTTTGTGAGATGGACGCAGCACAGCATGGTGACTTCAGGACACGTGCACATCTCAGAACGTGTATTTTTCTTGTCCCACTGGGCTGAGCAGGCAGGTTCTGTCCACACCTATAAATACAGTTCTCCCTTCCTCAGAACTCAGTATTTCAGCTAGTCAGTGCATGGGACTGGGTGAGAAGCTGTTGTGTTCAAAAACTTACCAAGTGGGTTATTTCATGTATGAAAAATATGATATAGCATATCATGGGAGCTAACAGGATGCAAACGATGAACACTTTCATGATGATACCTATGTTTTGTCTGATCAGCAAATCTTTGCCATTTGTGGATGGAATTCTCTCTAAAATGAGATAACAAAAGAATATTTTAGATGTGTTTGCAAGTCTTTGACCATTCAAGGTCTTCATTTTGGTTAGGCTGGGCTGAGTAAAGTGGGTTGAGTAGAGCAACAGTGCAGGGTCTCCTATCAGCTTTCAGTGGAAGCTGTACATCTCTCTGGAATCTCAGAATCTTTTTACTTTAAAATATTTCAGATATCTTTCAGTTGCTGAGAGGTCCCCAGAAGCAGCTGGTATGTAAGTGCTGCACAGCACTGTGGAACTTCCTGCTGAAGGCCAGGTTTTTAAGGAAGGTTTTTAAGGAAAGCTAGGAGCCCTTGCTTGAACATGGATGAGAGTCAGTACTTAAATACTGGTTTCTTATTACAGCTGTGGATTCACAAGGGACCTGGGACGATATATTGGGTCAGTGTAGTTATTCAGAGAAATTACTGCTTGGGAGGACTCAGGCTGAGCTGTGTGTGCGAAAGGCACTACCCTCGCCCATCCTTACACCTACCATTATACTGCTTTGGTGGCTCAGCAGGGAGAGCTGGCACCTACCTTGGGAAGTCTGCTGCTCTGGGTGCACACGTGGGGTAGATGAGCCATTGGAAAAAACTTTCTGTTTGAGTGGTGTTGGTGTTACGGTGTGGTTCGAAATCACTGCCAGAAACACTGGAAATGACAAATTGTGAAGCTAGAGATTTGTTTGAACTGAAGAACCTGAAGCAGTTTCTAGAATAACGTGCATGCTGAAGCAGTTGACAAGAAGTGATGGAGCACCCGGCAGTTTGCAGTGCCAGAGACACAGAGCTTTCTTGCCAGTATGCCGTTTCCCAATGTGCAGAATTTTCCTTCTGTGTTAATACTGGAAACTGTATTTGCCAGAATCTCCTGTCTCTTCCAAAAGAAGGGAAAACAGCAGCAGCATGGAATTGTTCCATAACACGAACCTTTCAGTAGTGAGAACTCTGCACCATTTCTCTCTCCTTAGTTTCAATTTCTTTGAGAAGGTACAAATAATTTTTTAAATAACCACTACCATATCAACTACGTGAAAATGAGGACTGCTATCCTTTCATATACTTAAACAGACATTTGTTACACTGAACTTTTTACCTTTGCTTCTGAAAATAAATCTTCTATGGAACTGCCTTCTCGTGGATGTCTGTAGGACACAGGTGTGGTTGGTTCCCCTGGCTGAGCTGGGGATGACCTGCACGCTCTCCACAGTGCATTCCTCTGCTACCCACTCTGTCAGATCTCCGTGCATCTTCTCCAGGTGCAGCAGATTTACTTGCAAAGAGCTTTGATGAGTAAAGCATTCCAGAAATGTGACTTTATGGCTTCTACTTAATGTCCCTCTGGTTTCAGGTATCCCAGGGGCTAGAAAAAGATAAGAGCTAAATGTTAGTAAAGGTTTCTCTTAGATTGGATGAAGTTCCTCCCGTGAGAGGTTCAAGCCAGCAGGTAGTTGTGAGGGATGTGCTGCTGTAGGGAAACTGCAGAGACAGCTTGGTGTTACTGTTACTGGCAAGGAGAGTTCAAGCAGGTTTTCTGTTCTTATTTCTTTTGTTATTCTGTGTGTATGTTGGCCCACCCAATGCTCAAGTGTTGTAATCTGGTACATTCCCAAGGACAACCGTGGCACCAGCTAACCTTACAGCAGCCTAACCTGCTGTGGGCAGCTCCCTGATCAGTGGCCAGAGGCCGACCTCCTATTTGGGATCCCTGTTGCCTTGGGGTCTCGTGCTGAGTGGAGCTGGTGCCCTCGGTCCCAACACTCAGGTGCCAGGAGCTGGGTGCAGGTATCCCACTGTGACGAGGCAGGGGCAGCTCTATCCAGTCCAGCTTTGCAGTAAATCCTGCAGTAACTTTGCTTTCTTTGCTGCAAGAGTTGGCTGAAAATTTCAGATGTTGCACATAATGATTGCAGGCAAGTGACACTAACCCATCTAAGGTTATTGGAATGATCTCTTTGGTTTCTAGTGATACAGAGCTAGAATTCTGCATGACCTCTGTAATCCTTTTTGGCCAGGTGGCTGAGGAAGAGCTGAGACCACAGAAGAGGCTCACCGTACCACTGACAGCCGTGACAGCTCTCCTGCTCGTGGGCTCTCACCTTGCAGGAAGACATCCAGGTTTCGCACGCGGCCGGCTGCCCAGGAGCTTCCCATGTGGCATCTGTAGTCCCTGAGGTCTGCAGGGAGCAAAGTGAGGGATGAGTGCCTTCAAGCTGCGATGCAGTTAGGTCAGTACTACCCTCTTCTTGGTAACTAATTTTCAACATCAACGTTTTGCTAACAGCAAGTGCTAGAATGTGGGGTGAGGGCCAATGCCCTCAATACTAATGGTTTTTGTGAGCGTAGAGATTCAGTTCAGCACACAGTAAAGTGACAAAATATGTAACATTAGTAATGAATATTTTTATAAATTTCCTACAAAGTCAATATTCAGTTAGAACTTGCAGTTATGTGAGCAACTTACCTTCTCTGATGAGACTCTTGTGCACTATCACCAAGCTGAGTATTAATAGTGTGATCATAATTGCACCTGCTCTTCACAGTCTTGAAGCTGTTTTTATCTTTACTGCTTTCTCTGAGCTATAGTACAGGTGTTTAAGCAGATACTGTGCTGATTAGCAGAGCTCCTGGAACAGCTCTGTAGTCATATATTCCTGCTGAAAACTCCTGTATCTTTACGATGGTTGACTCATACAGGGCTGAAAGTGAATGTCTTAATTCATGATAGATTGTACAAATTTCTAGTTCTGAGCCAGTCCAGCAAAATATGGACTTTGGTAAGAAATAGACCTGAAGAAAGCCTTCTCTGTCAGTCAAGCTCCCTTTCAATAGGTTTGTCCCAGATGAGGTGTGGTCCTGAGCACAAATCTCAGGGCTGCACGCTGTGATGGGTGATGCTGCTGTGTGGAGCTGGGAGAGGGCACTGGGCACTGGGGCTGCCGTGGAGACGCTGGCTGCTAAGGGCTCAGCTGTTCTAGAAGCCAACAGAACCCTCACCTCCACACAGCCCAGGCTCTTTGGCTTTGGATGTCGATGCTGAGGGCTGCAAATGCTTAGGAAAGGGTGGGAGTCTGTGCTTGCCTGCTGGCCCTGGAGAGTGAAACCCCACAGCTTACGGGGCAGTGAAGCCCAGCAAATCCTGCAGCCAAAATGGATGGGGAAGCCTGGCCAGAGTGCAGCTGTAAGCAAAGAGTCCTGGTGAGATTGCTGTAGTCGCAGGGTGGATTGGTTTTGGACAACTGGCATTTTCCACATTAGTCAAAAGATGGCGATGGAAATAATTTCTTTCTCCAAAGTCTCTGGCTTTTAAGTGCTGAATAACACAGGTTTATGTCCCCGATCACAAGAGGAAAGGTAAACTGTTTTTGTTGAATCTGAACCCCAGAGACTTGAGAAAACTGCTAAATATTTTCCTGAGGTGCTGAGTTTATTCATAAGTGACATCCAGTTACCATAAGCTGAAACTACACCCATCATAAAGAATGACTATAGAAAAAGTATATAATTCACCATTGTCCAGTGTGAAAAAAGCCAAGAATTTGAATATTCCTGAGAGCTACAGGCCCCCCAGCCCTCCCACCTAGAGCACAGTATAAGGAATAGGTAGTTGCAAATCACCATTTAATCAGCAGTTGAACTCATCTTTTATTTTGGAAATAGTATATTCATGCAAATAAAATAAAATGTTCACTCATTTCTCTGCTTGTGAAACGTAGTGCGTAGATGTCTGAGGGAGATCTGCCAGGATCCTTTGCAGAGGAGGATTTCTTCATCTTGTCAATGAGTGTGTTCTCACTCTGCATCTGAGCATGTGTCTGTAGTATCCGTGGTGTTTGTTGGGGAGGGCTTTTGATTTGGATAAGATAATTCACTTTTGTATCCCCTTTTAAAGTGGTATTTCCATATTGTTAATTTTTATGCAATGTTCCCAAGATAGAAATCACTAGGAATCCAGTGTTTTTCAGCCTTGTAAATAAAAACTCAAAAATATTAAAAAGAGAAGTAGATTTTAAATAGTTTCAAACAACTAAATGTTCATTTTTAACGTGGCTGCCTAAAGCTGTTGCTAAGTGTTCCCATCCCAGCACTTGGTTTCACTTTGTGATTCTTTCTGCTGTTTCTTTGGGCTGGGGTTCTGGCACAGGCCTAACTGCAGATTTGCAGCACATCTTAGGACACTTCCTGAAACGGTGAGAGAACTTAGGGCCAAGAGCAGCACACCTTACGGACTGAGCGAGTGGCAGCTCACCCAGCAGCCAGAGGCAGGGTTATGGTTATCCTTGAGAACACTGCTGTCACTGCGAGGCTTCGTGCTTC
Source organism: Meleagris gallopavo (assembly GCF_905368555.1). Lineage (NCBI taxonomy): Eukaryota > Metazoa > Chordata > Aves > Galliformes > Phasianidae > Meleagris > Meleagris gallopavo. The sequence continues at coordinate 8,537,622 of NC_139424.1, read as the reverse complement.
ATTTCTGATGTTTAAAATCTTCTGCAAATAGCTAAAACATGATTTTGCTTTAAAAATCAAATCTGACCTTCTTCTCTGCTCCTCACCTGCCAGGACGCAAGCTCTGCCAGCGTGCATGGCGTCAGCACCCCCCTCACCTGGAATGATCCCTCTGGTGTTTGCAGTGGTTATCAGAGCCTGGGGAAGAGCCATGGAACCCTGGTTTGGCCTCATGAAAGGTAGGAACATTTTCCCTATATTTTTTTGGAAAACGGTTTACTTGCACTATTAAGGGTACGATTGCTTTATTGAGAATCTGAGGAGGGGTTTCCACGTGTGAACAGTGCATGCATTTATGAGCCATGCAAAGTAACGTGCTGTGTCCCAGGTCTGAACGTAGTGGGAAAAGGATGTGCGTTTAAACAACACCCCCTCCTCCCAAGGGCCAGAACTGTGGTTACAATTCCCTGCCGTTGCAAAGTGTCTGAAATTTGTGGAACACTATGTTCATATTATTGCTGTCCACAATTTGAAGCTTGAACATGTTTTAGCCAGTTCTTTTTAACAATCTAAAGTTATGGGAAACTTAGAATGCATTTCTGCTGCTATAGAAGTCCCAGAAATTTCACTGAATGGCCTAAAAGCAGGTTGTGATTCAGCATGGCAAGTCATTATTGCTGGGTGCTCCTTACCCTGCACTGTATTACCCCTAAATCAGTTACTGCAATTCCTCCCAAATGGCATTTCTTGTAAAAAGTCTCCCACCAGTACATCTCACAGTGGAGAGCGGAATCGCTGCTGGCTTCAGCGGGAAAGAACAGCTGTGAGATACAGGAAGTCCAAAGCTTTTATTTGCTTGTGTACAGTTGACATAATTTAATATTTTGGGAGGTACTCTGTGCTGCACGTCTGCCAGCGTGCTGCTGGTGTGGGGATCTGTCTGTGGAAAGGCCATGTGTGGCTGTCAGAGGTGAATGAGCTGCTGCTGGGAGGGCGGCCGTGGGCTGTTATTCCTGCCAAATGCCAGCAGCACTTTCCAAACCCTTGCTTGCTTTTTCATGTTGGTGTATTTCTTGCTATTTTCTTGCATTCTTTTCTCTCTTTGCCCTTGAACCAGAGAGTTGCTACAGGATTTAATGACATGTAGCAATCACTCCTCCAGCATGTTTGGATAGCATTTATTAGCTGAGGGATGACGTGGGCAGGGCAGAGCAGCATGCAGGTTATGGCATGACCGTGCCCGGAAAGCCAAGCACTGCGGTTACCGGCGGTAGGTAAGGCTGCGTGTAGCTGCTGTCAGTGCTGCAGGCACTGCCCGCGCCGCCATGCTGGGCTCAGCACCGTACGCCGTGGCCACCACCGTCCCTTGGTCTGCTTCGGAAACTCTCCAGCTGTAGAAAGGTTCCTCACGCAGCAGCCGGGTCTCCGGGTGTGCACGCAGCTACCCGGCCCGCACCGACAACGGGACCTCGGAGCGCAGCGATGAGCGGTGCGGCGCTGACGAGAATTGCGGCTCCTCCTGCAAGGCAGGGCGGCAGTCAGCGGGCGCTTCTTCACCGCGTGCTGCCGCGGCCGAGGGGCGCGCAGAGGGGGTTCAGGCGGCGCCCCCACCGTCCGATGGGTTCGGCCGGCCACCCGCGCGGCGCGGGGAAGGGACACGTGTGGGGCTCCGGGCCGCGCCGACGCACCTCGGGAGGGGGAGCCCCCCCTCCGCCGGCAGCCAATGGGCGCGCCGCGCCGCGCCGCTCGGGCCATCGGCATCTCCTCATTGGCCACGCCCCGCGGGCGCCGTCCGATTGGTCACGCCCCCCGCTTCGCGCCCGCTGCCGGCCAATGGGAGCGGCGGACGGCCGAGCGGCGGGAGGGGAGGGGTTAGAGGTGGTTGACCCGAGGTAACCCCTCGCATCACACCACCGCGGCGGCGGGAGGCGGGCCGGGCGGCGGGGGCGGGGCCGCGGGCGGGACCGGGGATGGGAGAGCAGCGCCGCGCCCCCCAGCACCGCCGCTGCCCTGCGCCAGGCCGGGGGCCCGCGGCGCCTCCGCTGCGCCCGGCACCCTGAGGTGAGCGGCGAGGCGGGCCGGGCCGGACCGGGCCGGGCGGCGGTGCGTGGGGCGAGAGCGCCGAGCCGCGCTCGGGGGGGGCGGCGGGGCCCGAGCCGCGGGGAGCGCGTGGGGCCGGGCCCTCCGGCATCGTGCGGCCCGGGGGGAGCGGAAGGCTCCGCGGGCGTCCCGCGTGGGCGCGGCTCTCAGGCTCGGGTCGCCCGCTCGGATCCCCCGGCCTCCGCGGCGCGGGGATGCGGGCGGCGCGCCGCCTCGTGCGCGGGGATGGGCGCGGCGCGGCCGAGCTCCGGGACCCGGTGCGGCGTGGGACCGCGGTCCTTCCCGCAGCCGGCGGTGGGCTGAGCGCGGGGCGCGCGGGGCGGCGGGCTGGGCCTTGTGGGAGCGCCGGGCCGCGTTGTTGCGCTTTTCTCTTTCTATGCTTTTACGTTTTCTTGTGAGGGTTTTCGGGTGCGACTCACCACGTTGATGGCTGGTTCGAAGTGATATCGCAGTCCGTTCCGGAGCACTGGGCTGCGGGTACCCGGCTGTGCCGGAGCTCTCGGGCGGTGGGAGTTGGACGCAGCTCCGAGTGACTTAGCAAAGTGCAATTGGCGTGAGTGCGGGCTCAGCTTCTTAGCTTTATGTTTCCTTGGTGGAAAAGATAGATAAATGTTTTACCTGGGAAGACGTGGAAGCGCGTTCCCCTAATGGACATTGAGCTATCTGTGCGTTTCAGATAGATTGTGAGCCTTAAAATCCAACAAAAACTTCCACCTGTGGATGCATGTGAGAGTTTGCAAATGCAGAAAAAGCAGAGTTTCACTGGGCGTTGGATGGTCACTGAGTGGGGCAGTGCGTGGTTGGGGCACGGCACGCGTGGAGCAGTCACACTGCAGGAGAGAACGGCTCGGGAGGTTGGGTGGGTACAGAAGCATCCCTGCCCTCTGGACTCAGCTTCCAGCCCTCTGCAGGCATTGTGCCGCTCTGCTCAGCAATGTAAATCTTCTTCCAGTGGGGTGGCTTGAAAAACATTCAGAACTTGGTTTCTGTCTGCTGTTAAGGAAGCTTCATGCCTGGGTATAGTTTACAAGAATAAAACATTTGTCATGAAAACTTCCTTTCAACCTTGGTGATTCTGTGATTCTGTGAAGATCTAATGTTTTTATGTGTGAGTTTCTTTGGCAAGCCAGATTTGTTTCTTTATGGCTGTAGAGCTATGGAGAAATGATTGAGTTTTGCTCTCCCTCAGGCAAAAACAAGTCCATCTGTAAATTTGGACTGTAGAGTTTTCATTGCTTGTAGCATTAGGCATACAAAGAGCCTGATTTGGGTATTAAATGCCTTGATGTCTGCAGAGCTGGGGAGTTAGGAACGTGTTATGTAGCTCTGGCTCCTGATGGGAGCTGGTTCCTTCAGGAGGGAGGAGTGTGGCTCAGATTCTGCAAGATAAAACTGTGATTTAACCCATGTTTGTGTAATTGAGCAGGCTCAAGGTGCATGACATTACATGTTCTTAAATCCCTGCAAAATGGAATTCTCAGGATGTATCCTTCTGTAGTGTACAGAGTTTCTTTTAGTGTACAAGTGCAAGCGAGCCCATCTGACACAGCTGCTGCTCGCAGAAGTAAGCACAGGGCATGTAAATGGCTGAGGAGGCAGACAGTTATTTTGTAGTGAGTGGTTCAGTGTTATTCACACACGTGGAACATCTGCAAAGGGTGGCGGAGCGCAGGCGGTGTGGCGGTGCTTTGCTGGGGTGAGGAGCTGCATTCCAACCTCCGCCGGCTGGGCTTCAGGAGGCCAATGCAGCACGCCGTGCTTTGGTGGAACGCTGGTGTTCTGTTTGCAGCAGGGAGAGCAAAAGGCATCTGCAGAGACGTCTCTAAGAAGTTACATGTTTTAATTGCCCCCCGAGAACATTACGATTAAGTAAAATGTGGATAATGAATGTCAGTGTACTGAGAACAAGCTGAACTTCTGTCCAGTTTGATGCCAGTTTGAGTTCACGGCTGGTCACAAGGCTTCGGCAGAGCTCACGGCTTCGGGATGCACCTATGGGGGTCAGAAATGCATCAAAGTGCACTCGAGTGGGGCTCTGTGGGTGCTGTGGGGCTGAGCTGTGTGCATGCAATGCGGCGGTGCAGTTGTTGGAGTTGTTGGAGCACAGTGCTGGGGTTTGGTGCTTCTCATGGGGTGTTTGCCTGAAGTGCTCCCCTTGTGTTGCTCTGCTTCCTTCTTTACTTAAGGAAAAAAAATAAAGCCTTGAAAATATAGTTATTAAAGTGCAAGTTCTTTAAAAAACCCCTTCCTTTATTAAAAAGGGTTGGTGTTAGTTTGGCTGCATCCCAGATCCGGTGCTGGTTTTGCCAACAGTAAATCCACCTGACTGAAATTCTCTGGGAACTGTGTGATGGAAGAGCACATAACAGTGTCTTCGTGTTTCCGTGTACAAAGCCATCGTGTTCAAAGTTTTCTATCTGAGCAGTGGGAACGAGCCCCATCTGAGCAGCCCGGTTAATGGAATCTCATGGTTTGGTTTCTGCATTCTCAGGAAGGCACGCAGACATCACAGTCACGCTTCCTGTTGTTTCCCTCTTCCACCCTCACGAAGAGGCAGGTAGATCCACCCTCTAACACCTGTATTGGGTGGGCGTCTGTGGCTTTCCAATCATAAAATGGTTATGGTCTCTCTGTAAAATGAACTGCCCCTGGCCCTGGTGAAACTGGAGTTTGTGGGAGGAGTGATGTCAGCACAGAGTTGGGCCTGAATAATTCAGTCGGTACGGTCACGGTAAAATTGCATAAGCCAGTTGGATCTGTTTTTAATTTTCAGTTACTGATGGGAAGAAAGAAATGGTGCTCAAGGATTGCAATGTCTGTAAACTCCTTGTCTGTGTTCTAATTAGAGCTTAGGCCGTGTCCTGTTTAGTGCTATAACATGGTCTGGTTTTGCCTGTGTACCGGATGTAAGTTGTCACATTCCCATCAAACTGCTCTCGGTGCATCCCGTGCTTGCCCCATCGCACGGCCCATGTTGGCAGGGCTGACACGGCCCTCCTTCCTTTGGGATGTCAGCGTGGTGCTGAAGGCACCAAGCCCATCTTTTCTGCATGGTAACATACCTCTAGAAGGGCTGGGGCCCTGGGATGGCTGCTCCCTGCCTTGTCCTTGTCTGTAGTGCTGCATCGCCGTTACAACACTTTTTTTTTACAGGTAACTGTTGGTTTTATGGTATCTCAGCTGTGTTTTCTAGCTCCTGGTTTTTCATGAGGGCTCTAATTATCATTGGGATTTGCTCTTGACCATCAGACTCAGCTGAGAGTGGCCAGCAGATTGAGAAGTTCAGAGACAGCAGAGGAAAAAAAAGCCGTAAGCTGGTAGCACTAGCACAGAGTATCATTTCCTATACAAACAGTGCAAAACTGCCTGGAGGGTGTTGGGGCCTTCCTCTCTTGTGTGTGCTCCTCGGGGCATCACAGGTTTAGCTCCTGCTCTACTCAGTGGCCCCGGATGTGTGGCCTTTCTGTTCCCTACACTTCTCTACTGTTTTTGAATCACATGCAGAGTATTTTTTATAACAATATTTACCTGTTAATTCTTTTGTTTTCCAGTTCATTTTGGAAGTGGATAACTGCTCAGATTGCAAGAATAACAAGAGGTTAGTGCATAAACATTTCTGTTTTTTTGATTATTTGATTTCCACTTGTGTGTAGATGCATCAAAGTTGAGCAGAGCTGAACGCGTCAGACAGTAATTCACCATCCCACCTGTCTTGGGCTGTGCTCTGAGGTACTCCTTCGTTCTCCATCTCTCATATTCTTTCTTTCCCACTTGCTAACCTCACAGGAAATTATACTAGTCTGCTGGTGGCAGTTGTTACACTCAAGTGGTCTGGAAAGTGTCAGAGCTGCTGGGGACTGTGCAGTGTGAGCATGTAGCTGGAGCAGAGGAGGGAAGAGGGAAGGATGAATGGAGTGAGCCTTTGCCCTACGACAGGACTGTGTTCTTAGTGCTGTTAAAGTCATCCTGCTGGTAACTTGTCCTCAGATGTGAGTGAGCTTAGAAGATTGAAGTCTTCATAAACTTGGGCATTTCAGGTTAGGCATAAAGCAGACCTGCTTTGCTGTCAGGGAGCTGTGTGCTGTCTGCTCCCCAGTTTTCAGTAGGGCAGCTCAGATTCTTGAAAGAATCCTAAGTAACATGGGGTCTTTGGAAAAAATGCAAGAAAGAATGCCTTGCATTTTCCTCTTTTAAGTACCTTTTGCAGCTTTGTAGGTTTTGCAAAGACTAGCAGATTTTGCAGCTGCTTTGAATTCAGAGTTCTTCTCCAAACAGAAAAGTCAATGATTGTAACAGAAGTTACTATTCCCTGAACTCCTGTCTAGGTTCAGCTATTGTGTTCTGGTGTTGTACCATTGCATTTCCAATTGGAAGCAAACCTTGCTTTGCCTTATTTGTTTTGCAATAGGAGATATTAACCTTGAGTTTTGTTTCTGTTCTTTCTTTTGCCCCTTAAAGTGCTGAGAGCTCAATTTGGAAGAGCCATGGAAGAATCTTCCCAGCCTGCTAAACCCCTGGAGATGAACCCTCACTCTCGCTTTATTATCGGTTCTGTGTCAGAGGATAACTCAGAAGATGAGACAAGCTCCTTGGTGAAACTTGACCTGCTAGAGGAGAAAGAGAGGTCTCTGTCCCCTGTTTCTGTCTGCTCGGATTCGCTTTCAGACTTGGGACTTCCTAGTGCTCAAGATGGCCTGGCAAACCATATGAGGTACGGATAAATATCTCAGCTTCAGTCTCTTACCCTATCAATTCCCAAGAAAGTCCGAAGCTACTCCTTGCAAGCTGCATGCTAATTAATCTCACCTTTGTATCTCGGTTCTGGGTTTGGCCTCAAAAGTTTTTGCTGTGCTTTTTGTATGGTTTTTGTTTTGGACAGAGAAAATTCTGATGAAAGAAATGATTGGTAACCTGTGAAGTGGCAGTAAATCAAAGCTTAATGTAGTAGCTACTGCTTGCAGGTCAGGGAGGTGTTGGCCTCATAGCTGGGAGAAGGACTGTTTGATTTGTCCTTTTTGTTGGTGGTACCATTGTCACTTTATGGAGACATCTGAAAACGTGCACAGATTCTGGGTTGGAGCAGAGGGTGACAGTGGTCGTAGTTGAGAGTTGTTCTGGTCAAGCTGATGGATATGGTCAGCCAGCTGGCGATAGAAAACCTTACACAAATGTAAAGGGGATTGCCTTTCCCCTACTGTCAGTTGTAATAATCAGGCAGCTAAAAAAAGGTAAATTTGAAGTGGGAAAAGTTCTAGTCGTGTAACTGTATACATTTGAGGAACAGAAGAAGCTGTATGAATACATAACCTCTAGTGTGAAACAGACAAAAGGAGAGCAAGAAAATCAGGCAGTGTCTGTGTGCAACTTTGAGGACAGTGCCTGGCACGAGAGAACTATAATGCAATAGATGTGCAACCTTGAGCACCTCTGTTGTAACTTGCTTACTTTGGCATTGTGTTTTGAGGGTACTTGACTTTTAGTTAAATTGGAGGGGAATGCCAATTCAAATAAATAAAAAAAAGAAAGTTACAACATTAGGCTGTTTTTCTAAGATAAGGTTAGATGAATTGGAATGGTTTTCCAGGATGGTAGTCTCTTTCATCAAAAGATTTCCAAATAATGTTTGCAGATGGAGAAACTGAGACAAAGACAAGGTAAACCACTTGCTTGCAGTCATGGTGTGACAGTGAATTAATGGAACACTGGCATTCTTGTTTACAGCTTTCTTTTGATAATCACAAAGGTGCAACTCTTTCTGGAGCGTCAGAGACAAATTGAGTGAGGAGTTCTGTGCAGCATTGCTCAAACAAGTCGCAGATCCGAGGGAGAATGTCTTCTTTAGGAGCTGCCAAAAATCTTTCCATTCTCTGGTTAGCCCCGCTGTACCACACAGGAAGGTTTGGTTAGCTAACCACAGAAACAGCCTGTAGTTGAGGTGAGTGAGTGCTGCAGAGAAGTCCTTCTCAGGGAGCAATTATCTCTAAATTAGAGAACTGAGTCAGTACAGAAGGGCTGTGAGTGCACCTGAGTGATCCGTTACCTCTTCACAGAGCGTGGCAGGCAGTGCACATATTGCTCTGATGGCTGGAGAAGAGAGATTACTTCTTGCAGCGCAGGAGGCCTGGAAGAGGGTTGGTTGTCAGCTGTAAGGTTGTTCTTCCCTCTCATGCTCCAGATCACTGAAGTTTAAACATTTTGTTGCTTTGTGGAGGTTATCTGTGAGACTGTGTATCCCGTCCTGTAACACTGAGTGCTGGTGCCTGTGCCTTCTGTGCAGCGGCTGTCCCAGCACTTATCTTGATCTCCCAAGCAAATTTTCACTCCTGGAAGGAGCACCGTGTCAGTGTGGAAATGACATTGCTAACTAGAAATGTTCTTCCTCGGTCATTAGCTCTCACGAGCTGTTGTTTTATAGCAAAGAAATTCATTCAAATAAAAAGCAACATCACGTTGTCACTTCATGCAGCATGGGTGGTGCTTCTCTGCGCTGTTGGCTCCGTACCTGGGACCTCGCAGGCCTTTTGTCTGAGCTGGGAGGTGCTGCTGGGGTCGGGTTGTGGTGCCTGACCGATGGGTCCTGGCCCAGCTGTGGGCAGGCTGAGTGCCAGCTCGTGTTTCTTCATCTGAGCATGCGGAGTGTGTGTGGCTGTGCTGCTCCATCTATCGCCTTATTGATCTGGGTAAGTGTTTGTGCTGTTGCTAAAGCTGGTTTTGCTGTACAATACAGGCTTCACACCACTAGATATCTGTGCAGACCTTTGATTGAGCTAGCTGACTGCTAGAGATGGGATTGAGAAAGCCATGATCTGATAATGAACTTCTAATCAGTGTCTGTTACAGCAGTGTTTAACAAAAGCGTGTGCTGGAAGAGTAGCTGTGCACATGAATGTTCTGTTTCTTTCCTTTCTTGTAGTTGTATTTTATTTAAAGAGTTTTATCAGTGATAAAACTTGTGTAAATTTCTTCCTAGCTCAGTTAATTATGACAGTGAGCATCCTTAAAGAAAGTGGCTGCATACAGCTAATGCCAACAAAATTTGCTCTTTGTTGCATTTTGCACCTCTGGGTGATAAAACTGGATGTACCGTTTTTCCTTTTTGTTTCTGGGTGTAATTGTGTTGTGTTTGAGTTCGGTGCTCCAGCTGAGGGCAGCAGTCCCATGCACATGGTGCTTTGTGCTGTGCAGGGCTGTTAGTTGTGTTCCTGAGGTGTCAGTGGGAGATAAAGTAACTTCTCTGTGAATGCCACATGGAGGGTATGTTGAGTCAGTTTGTTTTGTTTAATAAATTGTTCTTGGCTGATGCTATATTTAATTCCTAGCTTTAAAGATAGCATCCAGTATCAAATTCTTGTTTAAAATAGAATAAATCCTGCATGCCTTCTGGTATTTATCCATCAGGGCTCTGGTTTCATAAGCGATGAAACGGGTGTAGGAAATCACCTGGCAATCCACTTGCAACAACTGAAGCCACACTTTTAGAGGTATCCCAGCTCGTAGCTCTGGTAGTGCACCCACAGAGATGCTGGCCTTTGTGCTGGGCGTTAATTGGACTTCTTGGAGAACAGTCTCAATAAGATGTTTGCAAAAATGTTTTCCTTTGCACGTGATCAGTTGGAACCCCTGCCAAAACAAAGGGCTTACCTCCATCCCTTTGTTAGCAAAAGTGTCACTGTGTGATGCTGAATCTCCAGGGCAGAGAATAACTTGGATCTCTTGACACCCTGCTGTAACTGTCTTTAAGACCAGACATATGGTGTGATGTGTGCCTGCAGTCATAGGTGGGCCCTGTTGTGCTGCCTGTGAGGCAAAAACTGTCAGTGATAAACTGCACAAAACTCTCCCACCCACCCCTTTAGTTCTGGTTGGTACAAAACATGCATTCTTTCTTTTCTGCAGAGGAGATCTGTCCAAAACTTTGTGCTCTCAGCTGCATAATTGTCTTTTACTGCATTTATCTCGGTGGTGGGGCTTCTTCTGGAGAGTGTTAGGCTGTTATTGCAGGAACACATAGAATGTCATGCTTCTCGGGGATGTGAAAGTGAGGGTATTTTGGGGTTTTAGGAACTGCAGTATGGGTTTTGATTGAAATGTGGTGCTAGGAATTGGGTGCCAGAGTTTCAGCAGGAAGGTGTGATGGAGAAATGGGTTCTGAAAGAGAAGTTTGAAGGAGAGGAAAGGGGCTTGTGGCCACAGTACTCAGCAATTCCTCTTATTTTTTATAGAGGAGTCCTAGCAGTGTACTGGTTTGGATTCTGCAGTTTTGGAACTGAATTTCCTGCTTTAGTCTGCATACCTGCCTTGATTGCTGTTTAAAATTGCATCAGTATGAATGTGAAGTTACCTCGCCTTCGTAATTTGTGCTGTATCCTTTGTTTGCTTTCTGAAATTCCTCGTGTCAGGGCTGCGATGAGACTCTTGGTTTTGGTTGATGTATCCAGGCACTGACTTCTGGCAATTTCTGCCTTCAAGCTAACAGTTCTGTCTCTTTAAGGCTGCAGGAAAGACCGTCTTTGAATAAGTCTGGATTGCTGCCTCCCAGCGTCCATTCCTCTGGCCATAGCCTCCCTTTGCTCTGCCTGCAGAGGTCTGCATCGCTTGCTGGCTTACGTGTGTGCTTGTTGCTTCCCTCTGCCTCTCTGTGGAACAGGCTGCAGGGACAGGCCTGGCACTAGGACAGGTTTTGTGGATGCTTCACAAAGTCCTGCCACCCGAACCGGATGCACGCACGCATCGGCATGTCCATATTACAAAATCCCTAACTGATAAGAGCTGCCCTCCTTCCACACCCTGTACAGGCCAAACATGAGGGGAAAAAAAAAGAATAATCTTTTCTCATCTCAGGCCGTGTGTGTGTGTGTGTGTGTGTGTGTGTGTGTGTGTGTGTGTGTGTCTGTGCTGCAGCCTCCTTACGGCTGCCTTGCACACACGCCAGCTCGTGCATCGCTGCCTTTGGAGCAGAGTGCAGCGTCACCGGCAGCGCTGGGCATGCTGCAGTGCTGGGATCAGTGCGGGCTCCTGGCTGCGATGTGCGTCAGGTACGTGTGCAACCAGCGCGGGTTTGCTCAGAACAGCCGAGAAGCACCCAGGCTTCCCTTTTGTCTGCCTGCAGGCCGAGCCTCCTCCGGGGAAGGGGGGGTGCTTTCCACGTGCTGTTTGCCAGCTGGGCTCCGAATAGTGCTGTGCAGGGAGTGGGCTTTGTGCGAGTGATGGTAAGTGTTGTATCGCAGTGACGCGTCCTCGTTGGCGTGGTTCTGTTGGGATGCCGCGGCCGATCGTCTCCGTTGGTGCTGGAGCAGAAGCACAATGAGTGCTTTTAACCCAGCTGAAGCTGTTCTCTAACGTGAGGCTGTGTGTAGCTGTAGGATTTGTTTCCTTGCAGCTACTGTGGTTGGAAGCTGTTAGGGTTGGGAGCTATGGGCAGGTTTTTTTTGGAGTGTGGGCAAATATTTGGGAAAGAGATTTCACCAAAACTGAAAAATAAATTCCAATTACATTGAATGACAGGATCAAAAACTGAGGAAATTTAATATCATGCAAGAATTTTATTTAGAAAGAGATGGAATGTACCATTTTCTATATGCAATATGTGTCCAGTGAAGTCACTGAATACGTGGTGGGCTTTACAAGAGAAAGCAGTGCAGATTTTATCAAGCTGAGTCTGATATTTCTTAAGTCTCTGCCCTTGTGATGGCCTTCTGGGATCTGGTGGGTTGATGGGAGCCTCCCAGCAGGGCTGGGTGAGCAGAGCTTGCGCAGCTCAGGGAAGTGGGTGTCCAGATGGGGTTGTGCATACAGGATCTGTGCTGAACTGAGGGGCTGTTGGGATGGACTTGGTGCTGGAAGGCTCAACACAGGGGACTTTTTCTTACGTGCTTCTGTCCTAAAATGAATTAAATGAGGAATTTCTGCCACTCTTGGATGGTCTGAACGTTTCTTCAAAGAGGGAGGAAGCTGGCATGTGAGAGAGGCTTTCAGTAACTAGGCAGATGTGTAATGCACTCAAACACAACCTCTGCTTTTTATCTGGGAATTAATAAAGTGTCAAGCTGGAAGAGATCCCAGGAGTTATCTGGGCTGTGTGTTTGCCCCAGGGTCTGGTCATCTGGACGCTGAGCTGGTCCTGATCAGGGACTGTGTGAACCTGGTGCGAAGCCTTGTTCCCAGCAGCAGCCTGTGCTGTCCTTCTGCCCACTGCTGGTATTTGCAGTCCTGTTTGAAAGGTTTGCTAACATGTTATAATTAAAGTTCATTACTTCTCGTTCTCAGGAATCTTGTCCTCCTCCTGTGTTTAAAGACTGTTACTGGGCATCCTCACCAGGCCCATCCAATGCTGGCAGCCCCTTCACTTCCTGGGCTGTGTTCATCAGACCCGCAGCCATTTTCATCTGCTCTTCTCTGGATGCTTTACACCTTTCTTTAGGGACTGTGCCCCAGGCTGTTCCCCGTGCAGAGGAGAACAGGGCCATCTTATCATGTCTTCCATCTGACACTCCTCTTGGCTTACTCCAGCACAACCAGTGTTATACAACAGCAGGATGCTGATGCAAGTCCCCTCTGACCTGCAGGGCTGGGTCTTCTCTTCTCTTCTGCAGCCATCCACGTGGGGGAGGGTTGTGTGGCTTTTGTGCTGCACGTCGTTGTCAGGAGCTTAAATCCTTGACCTGCCTGGCTTTGGGGTTTTTGTTTGGTTATTCAGTTTTCCCTCACTATCACCTGTCTGCTGCCTGGCTTGGATTTATTTCTTGTGACGTTCTTCACCACCGCCACAGCATGTCGCTGTGCTGCTTTGCCCTCCTGCTGACAATGCCTGCAGGAATTGGATCTGCACAGAATTGTTTGCCTGGGCTTTATCAGACACGTGGCTGTCGGTCATTGCTCGCACTGCCTGGCTATTCTTAGGTCCCTTTTTCCCGCAGTGACCTCACCTTGCTGCCCAGGGCTCAGCATTGCCTGTCTTCATGATGTGTCTATTTTCTCTGGGTATTTGCTCTTTTTTTTCCTCTTTAAATTATTATTATTGAGTGATTCCTTCCTGGATAATTGCATAGCTTTTGCTCAGACTCTTGGAAAGTGTGTGCCTCAAAGAAGGGCTGTGCTGCCTGGGTATGGCCCTATGCTAGGGCAGACCCCAATGTCACGAAATTTCTAAGTGTAACCCAGTTGCTGTGTTGAGTTCCAGTCCAAATCTGCAGTTTGTTCCTGCACGTGCTCGGTGCTGAGCAAACATCCATCCTCCCTGCAGGGCTGTTACAAGCCCCGCAGGACCACAGCACCTTTGTTTTGGGGGTGTTTATTCCTGTAGTGCTTGGAGCAAGCTCGTCTCTCTTTAATGGGTGGAGAAACTGAGATGCTGAAATCCTGGCTGACCTGTCCCAGCTTCAGGCTGGCGCCCGTGTGCTCTGCTGCCAGCATCACCTCTGGGCTGCTTTCCTTGTCACCTCCCCGCCCTCTGTGCACACCTGATACAAAATTCTGCTTGCTGAATGAATTCTCTAGCTGATGGGCACTGCAGCCGGCCTCTAACAGCTGCCTGTGTGGCAGCAGGAGCCGTGCTGGCTGCTGGGGGCTCGGGGCAGGCAGAGAGCCAGCTGTGCAGCCGCTTCCCTGCGGGATCCTCGTCTCGTGGGGCTCCGGCACACAGCACAGAGCTGTGCACAGCTCCTTACGTAACTGGGGGTTCCTCTGTCTCCGATCAGCTGCTTTCCCCCTGCGCAGCAGAGAGGCTGCTCCACTCGCTGTGTGTGCTGCGTCACAGGAAGAAAGAGTGACAGAGGGCTGGTAGAAGGCAGGGGACAAAGGTTAAAAGACTGAAGCAATCCGGGAAGTGCCGCTGCCTCAAGGAGAGCCATAGGAGCACGGGAGGCTCTTCGCTGCTCTGCGCTGCTGGGTTTTGAGCTGCAGTATTGGAAAAACCAAAATAGCAGCACTTGCAATCTGTTAATTCCTTCACAGACAGCATGGAGGAGCCTGCAGATCAGAGTCAGGAAATGATCTATCACATGCTGCAGAGGTAAGAGTTTCAGCTATGATTGTCTCCTCAGAGCAGCGCCTGTCTTGGCTGAGGCAGTCGGGCACTGTGCTGGAAATTCAAACTGATATTTTCCCGTGTCAGTTTTATCCCTCTGAAGCCATTCTGAATTACTGTGAGGTATTTGTGTGTGCAGTCTGTAAGAAAGGCACTGGTCTGCATTTTAGGTGCGGAATCTGTTTATGAAGTGTGACATTCTGCACAACCATTAACCTCTGTAAACCGAAGGACTGATGAGCTTTTTGGAAGCTCCTACCTGAGAAGGCAGTGCACGTGTGACCTGGAGAACAGCAGAGATGACTGTTACCAATTTGCCTTTCGTTCTGTTTTGTTTAGGGCTCGGTGTTCTTCCTTCATTGCTGCCCAGCTTCTCCCTCACGTTACGGTGCGAAAAGAAGAAAATCTTTCCTGCTTTGGCTGTGATGGGCAGCCTGTGATTGCTAGTGAATAAAACTTGATGTTCTTGGTATACTTCCCATCACAGAGTAAAATGAACTATACTTGTTTATAAACAAGTGTTTGCAATTGATTCTGAATGATGGAAAATCTGGTTATCTTGTCATTTTCACTGTAGTAGTATCTTCATTTGTGTGGTAATTTGAACTTGGTGAGTTGGTCCATGGTCTGCATTCATCCATGTTCACAGCTTCTGACCCCCAAATTTTGGTCTCTCTTTGGTTGGGACCACTTGCAGTCAGCCTTCAGTGAACAAACCTGTCTCATTTATTTCTTGCTGTACTCCTTCCTTGCCAAGCCATAGATTCTGATCTTCTTTAAAGACAAATTTAGGAGAAGTCGAATCTTGCCTATGCTTCTCCTCTCTTTCTTGCCTGTTGGCTCTCATCCTCAAGTTTGCAGGCTGTGATTATTGCAGTGCAGTCCATGAACTCTCCCCCCATTAGGTACAGTGACACTGCCTATCTCAGGATTGCAGCTTGCTGGAAGAAGGGAAAGTGTTCCTGGGAAGTACCTCTGCACGCTCAGCGTGATCTCCTCCCTTTCTCTGGATATCAGCTGTTGCCTCTGAGACAGATTGCTGAACTGGGTATACTTTGATCTGACCTGGTACGGACACTTGTAGTTCCCAGCATGTCACTGGGAGTCAGGCTTGTTTATCTTCTTTCTTTCTTAGCACGTGTTAACATCACGCTGTTGCTCTCCCCTCTGTTACCTTTCATTTCTACATCCTTGGCTTCAGGGGTTGCTCCAGTGTCTCTGTTGCTGTGCTTAGAACAGGTTTTCACTTCCCAGTTAAGCTCCAGATTTGCTTTCTTTGCAAGCCTGTAACTTGGAGCTCTCTACCGCCTTGACTGTTGACATGTTCCATGTGTGAGATAAAGATTGATGAGTTGAATTTCAGCTCCAAAGTACTGTGTGAGGTGCCATCGCTGTGCTTTTTTTATTCTGAGCATCCTGGCAGAGTCAGGGCTGTGCAGCAGTGGGCTGGACGTGTGCAGCCAGGCCTGTCCCTGCCGTTGTTTGCCCTTCATGCCCTCCCCAGCAGGTCAGTCGCTTTCTGCCCATCTCTTCCCATCTCCCCATGGAGTTGTTCATCCTCAGCTGATGAAGGCAGAGGATCCTGAGCCAACTCCAGCTGAACATGCGGCCCCCAGGACCTGGCCTTACTGCTGGGCGCATCCTTGGGAAGTGGTTGAAGTAACAGGCACAGGGCTGGCGGAGCCTCTCGTTTACACCTGAAGTGTATTTGCTGTGGGTCTCTAATAGGATTTTCTCATGGAATCTGACTTAGTACATTGTTTTACCAAAGCTAGAAAACTTCGTCATTTGTCAGCTCTCCTGGAAGACTGGGGAGCAGCATGGAGTGTGGTTTAACACAGCTGTTCTGTGACGGGCAGTGATGTGCAGTGAACACATTTTCACCTGCTCATGTATTGGCATGACTCGAATTTCCCCAGATGGGCTGACACGTGCTGAGATATAACTGCAGTTAACTGCAAAACAAGGTCATGCTTGTAAAGCTGCAGATGGGAAGTGGGGAATGTTCTGCTTGTCTTGGGGAATGTGATGAAGGGGACAGGTAGAAATCACCGTCATACTCTGCTCTGTGTTCATCTGCACTGCAGTGTTGCTTTTTCTCTGTCCCCCTCAAATTCCCTTAGGCCCAGCATGTCTGGTTTGCACCTCGTAAAGCAAGGCCGGGACAGGAAGAAAGTTGACGTGCAGCGGGATTTCACTGTGGCTTCTCCTGCAGAATTTGTTACTCGTTTCGGAGGGAACAGAGTTATTGAAAAGGTAAATTGCTGACCTTCTGGGTTTTGGCATATTGCATTCTTGTTCCCTTCTCTAGAGCTAGGACTTCTCTTTATTCAATACTGCATATTGCAGATATCAAAATACTGAAATTCCTGAACTTACAAGTTGTATTTCTGCCTGTAGTCATTCTGTTTTAACTTTAAATGTGGTAAATTGTTTTAGTTTAATGTGACAGAAAAAAAATCTGAATGAGCCTCTGCAGATAGAGGATTTACAGACAGATACAACAAATGCAGACTGGACAAAGCACTGAGAATTCTATTTCAAAATACATAAACACATAAATGATGAGGTCTCTTCCATTCAGGTAACAAAAGTTTTAGCAACTCATTATGCCAGTTCTGAAGTGCCCCTCTGTTCTTTAATCCCAGCAGAGCATAAGACATTAATATCTTCATGGTCAAGCAAGAGCTGATTCCTTATTGAGCTGAAAGCCAACTAAGGAAACTGAACAACAAAAGAGGGGTTGAAAGAACCTGTGGAACCTGTTGAAAGAACCATTATTCCTCAGCGTTTTGTGCTATTTAGACTTTTGTCTCATCCCTGCATCTCACATATGTAGGTCCTGATAGCCAACAATGGGATTGCAGCAGTGAAATGCATGAGGTCGATCCGGCGCTGGTCCTATGAGATGTTCCGAAACGAGCGGGCGATCAGATTTGTTGTCATGGTGACTCCTGAGGACCTGAAAGCAAACGCAGGTGAGTGAAGGTGCACAGACCTCTGTGCCCAGGGGGATGCAAGGGGCTGAATGGACATCCACTGCATCGTGCACTGTTCTGACCAGGAACAGACTGAGCGCTTTGAGTAATTTTGGAATGAATTTTTATTAAGTGCTTTAGAGACATTAAGTTTAATTTTTCCAGTAGTTATTTTATTGTGTAGGAAATGCTGTTGGATAATTGTAATTAACTTCTAGGATTGTTGAGATAGCAGTGTGGATATGGATGTTCAGATTTGGTTATGCCGTAGGTTTGGGAAGTTTTAGACCTAAGTACCGTTTAGACCTACGTACCATTTACCAGGTCTGTGATCTAAATGTGACTTTGTTGCATTTGCAGAGTACATTAAAATGGCAGATCACTACGTGCCAGTTCCAGGAGGACCAAACAACAACAACTATGCAAATGTGGAACTCATTCTTGATATTGCTAAGCGCATTCCAGTGCAGGTGAGAAATGCCACAGTTTTCAAACCATGAGGTAGCACTAAGGAATCTCTTCTCCTCAAATAATGAGTTGTATCTGGGAGAAAAGACAGGTTAAAGAAATGGAACTGACAAACCTATATTAGCGCTAAGGACAGTGAATATTAGAATGCAGTCAGTTTCCCCGTGTGAATATCTGCAGGAGACAGAAGGTTCCCTTCACCCTTTCACTTCCCTACACTTAGCTGCTCTTCAGCAGCTTCCTTCAGCAGCCTTCTTGGTCTTGTCTGCCAGATGCAATACTCTGGCCCTTTAAAGTAAGCCTGAGTGTACTTCATAACATCCACTGGCTTGGATGTTATGAGGCTGTTTTCTGTTCAGTGGAGAAAAGAAAGATTTGGAAGCATCTGCATGCTTTGTATTTCTGCTCATGTGCCTGTTTTGTTATAACAGAGTGAATTATGTTGTGTTCTTCTGCAGGCTGTATGGGCTGGCTGGGGCCATGCCTCTGAGAACCCAAAACTACCAGAACTTCTCCACAAAAATGGGATTGCTTTCATGGGTGAGCAGATGTACTTCTGACCAGATGTCTGATGAGGTTCTGGTCCTTATTTTAAGATGGGTGGGTTTAATGAGAGAAAATCCTGAGCCTGAAAGAGAGCCATGAGGTATAGTTTGCAAGTGCAAGATTGATGATATGTTCTTTATTTTGGGGCAGTTGTATTCTGACTTCTAGCAGATCTGTAATAACCTGAGCCATAGCTGTGGAAATACTCTGAACCTTTGAAAAGGCATGAATTTTAAATCTGCATTTTAATTCCAGCTTAAATCTCTTGCCAATCGTGTGCTATAGTCCCATGTAAGCCATGTTTCTAGGAAAATCAGGGCACTGAATTACTATTCCAATAGCATGTGATGTGCACACCTAATACCAGTCACCAGCACCTGCCATCTCTCTGAGAGCTGGCACAGCTTGAAGAGAAACATGTGGAGAGAGAGTGGAGCCTGCAAGCTGAGTGTTCCAAGGCTTCTGTAACAAGCTGTTGTGATTTGTCTGTGGTTGCATTGCTGTAGTTACAATTGCCTTTTCTTCTTTCTTGGTCAAAGGTGCTCCAGTCTGCTTTTAAATTCCTGGCTGACACTGTTAATGCTTTTGGCTTTGATTTGGAAATATTGATTTATACCAGCTGGGTTGTGGCTTGCCTCAGGCTTGCTGAGAGCTTTTATTTATTCCATGTACATGGGATCCAAATCAAGCCTGTAGGCGTTTCCCTAGAGTTTGATACCACTTGTGACTCTTCCATGCGTTGCCTTTGCTCTTTGCAGGTCCTCCAAGCCAAGCAATGTGGGCTTTAGGAGATAAAATTGCATCGTCAATAGTGGCTCAGACTGCTGGCATCCCAACTCTTCCTTGGAGTGGCAGTGGTAAGAAGGAAATTCCCCAGCGTATAAAGACCATTTTAATCCGCTTTCCTTCAACGTGTCTAATCTTTAATAAGTATCTATGGGTAAAAAGGTCAGTTGTATGTGTTCCATCTGCTAATGGATTCAAACTTGTATTATCCAAGGCTTAGACAAAGTGACTATGGCATTTGTGGATATGTCAGGCAAAATGTACGTGTTCCTTACCATGCTGTCAGTCTGACAGTGCAGCTGTAGTATCTGGTATTTCTGCAGCCTTTACTTCTCTAGCATCTATCCGGTAATTCTGGAGCACACAGCCAATACTCTGCTTCTGTGAAAGCTCTGTTTCTCAGAATTACACAGGGTAAGTGGAGGGCATAACTGTTGTTAGTTTTCCAATTAAAAATCTTTGCTCCCCAGACAACAGTAATAATCTGTGTTCAGCATGCTCTGTACGTGCTTCCAGACTGGTTCCTCAAGGAACTGTTACAGCCCTTTGTTTCATCAGTGTCTGATGTGTGAGTTCTCACTGAGCCTTGCACAGAACAGGCTAGAAGGCCGTGCTTATGTTTCAGGTCTTCGAGTAGATTGGCAAGAGAATGATCTTCAGAAGCGCATCCTGAATGTTCCTCAGGAGCTGTATGAAAAGGGCTATGTGAAGGATGCAGACGACGGCCTGCGGGTAGGTGGCTGGTAGTTCAGAGCTGTTTGGAGCCTGCTGCATGCATGCCTGGAGGTTGCCTAGAGGATTAATTTATTTCTAATGGGAGAGCAGACTAGGACTGGACTGAGTCTTGGAAACTTGAAAGCAGTCTTTCACAAACTATCTTTGGGCCCAGCCTGCACAATTAGTGGGATTAGGAGAAAGAAACAAGAGCACTGCAGTGGCAGCAACTGTTCCCTTGTTTTTCCAACTATAGGAATCCTGCTGAAATAGCATATGTGGTTTCTGTCTTGTTCACATCTAGTTTGCTAAACAGAGTCAAAAGATGTGGGGACTTGGACACGAATCACTCATAAATAAAGATCTTTTCAACTTATTTCTGATAACTTGTTATGCTTACCCATGTTTTTCACATCTTGATCAGGCTGCTGAGGAAGTTGGCTACCCTGTCATGATCAAGGCCTCTGAAGGAGGAGGAGGGAAAGGAATTAGGAAAGTTAATAATGCAGATGACTTCCCCAACCTATTTAGACAGGTAACTTTTCCATTGATTTATGCTGTCTTGTTCTAGATGTTTGGGTTGGGTGATTCTGAGAGCACTATGTGGGAGATGTTGAGGAAATGAAGAAGCCGCTATTGTGAGCCTTGTTTAACTTATGGATTATTTAGGAAAGCTGAGGTGGTTTTAACCTCACTGTAATTAAATGTAAGTGAGCACGGGTTGTTTTTAGTCATAAGTGACCTGAGTAAATATTCAGGGTATTTGTTACTCAGGAAATGAACTGGGGATGATTGTGATTAAGGCGGTTGTTTACAAGAAATAATTTATCCATTTATATGGTGTCTCTGCGATAGGTTCAGGCTGAAGTCCCAGGCTCTCCGATCTTTGTAATGAGGCTGGCCAAACAGTCCCGCCACTTGGAGGTGCAGATCCTGGCAGACCAGTATGGCAATGCCATCTCTCTCTTTGGTCGGGATTGCTCCGTGCAACGCAGGCACCAGAAGATTATTGAAGAAGCACCTGCTTCTATTGCAACTTCAGTGGTGTTTGAGCACATGGAACAGGTGAGAGTGGCTCTGCAAGTTCTCTTTTTCATGTGAGACTCTGGGAAGAGACGGGATTTTTTTTATTTGTCATTAGCAATAATTTTGCATTGTTCAGTCTGTTAAAAGAGCAGCGTAAGGTAATGTGTTATGAACTGCTTTGTGTGCAACCACTGACATTTCCAAAACTGAGTCCGCCATTGCTGAGCTCCACTGAAAATGCCTGCACCTCAAAAATGAGAAAGATGTGTTTTAAATGTGTAATGTCACATTAAGAGGGAGCAGTAGGAGTTGTATGAATTTTCTAATGCTGGCTGTTAAAAATACTCACTTCAACTCTGCCTTCTGTGAACAGTATAAACAAAATAACCTGGGAACCAAAACCCTAGTGCCGTGTGCTTTGCTTTGAGCAGCTTTTGGGCATGTTAGAAAATGTTGGATGTTTTAGAATGCCGTCAAAAAAATTCTGAAGTGGGTAGGGTGGGTGAACAGGGCATAGAAGATTGAATGTGGGGCATGGAAAACAAATACTCTTCTTTCCTGCATCCTAGTGTGCAGTGAAGCTTGCAAAAATGGTGGGGTATGTGAGTGCAGGCACTGTGGAATACCTCTACAGCCAGGATGGCAGCTTCTACTTTCTGGAGTTGAATCCCCGTCTGCAAGTGGAGCACCCCTGCACCGAGATGGTAGCTGATGTTAATCTTCCTGCAGCACAGCTCCAGGTGAGTCAGGACCCAATTCCTGCACTTCTGGAGGGTTTCAGAAGTACTCCAGTTGTGGTATGGTGAAGAAAGCTGAGCGTGAAAAACCTGTTCTGCTGAAGCCCTAGTGAAATTAAGGGGCTGGACTCTTCCTGAGTCACTGCCAGGTTTCTGTGTTAAATCTGGATCACATACTAATGTCTAGCAGATGACTAGATCTTAATACTTAGAGAGGAGAGAGTGTAAGGCAACTATCAGCACTACCAAATATGGCCTATGTCCTCACGAGGAGATTTGACTCCTCCACTTCTCTTTCCCAACCAAAATCACCTAATTAATAGAGCAACTTTGTTACTTTCCCAGTTTGGGATTTATCTTCTGTGGCTGGAGCAAGCTTCTGTGTTCCAAAATATTCTTCCCCTTCTGTTCTGATTTGGAAAGCAAAGAGAAGTAATTTTCTAGTTGTTCCTTCTGAAATTTTTAGAGAAACCTTAGTTATAAAAAAAAATGTGAAGCAGTAGAATAATAAAATATATAGGTAGGAAAACTGGCTTAAGTGAGGTTGAAACTCTGTCTTAACAGACTTTAGACATGAGTAGTTCAACTTCAAGCCCTGAAATTATTTTGTCAAATGAATTGGCTTCTGAGGCTAGCAGAGCAATCAAATGCTGTGCCAGTTTGGAGCAGTGCGTTGCCCAGTCCACTGCCTCCAAGAGATAACAGTATTCCCAGAGTTGCTAATGACAAAGGGAGTGAAAAAAGAACAGACGATTGGATTTTTCATCTTTCAGCAAGTTCAGCAGTTGTTTGAAGCTCAGGAAAGTGACTTTGGTCTTTTTAATTTTGATTAGCAGTTCTTGACTTCCAGGGAAATTGTTTCCACCTCTCCAAGTCCCTCACTAATAGCAGATGCTTCCTTTTCTTGGCTGAGGTCCCTGCTCTTCAAGTCTTTCTACAAAATAGGATTTGTGCCTAATAATTAGGCACTGGAATAGATGTGGCAAAGCAACCAAGAATTTGTCTTGATTTATTACTTTTTCAAGGGGAAATCATCACAGTGAGTGACACTTATGGCTTATATGAACCAGTAGGTTTTTTTGTCGTTGACCAGAACAGCTGGGAATTCGGTCCGTAAGGCTCCAGTCAGCAGCAGTTCTGTAGGTTACTCTCTCTGCATTTTATTGTTACAGAATTCCTCAGAGGTTCCGTACAATTGGTTAGGGGTCATCTGGCACCTCAGTATGTTTTTATCAGGCTTAATTCAGGCCCATCCTTGGCTGACCTAGCAGTGACCAACCTTCTTTGAAGTCTTTTAGTCAATGGAAAATATTTGTTGGAAGTTGTACGGTGGATGTTACGCTGAGTTCAGCTGTCTTGAGAAATCTAAATGTAACAAGACATGTCAGTGGAGAGGGTTCACTTAGGAAAATAGGAGTATGTGTTTGGTGTATGAGAACTGCAGCATTAGCTTCTGCAGAGAATTGGTGGAGTTAATTCCTTAAGGAAAAGAGATGCTCTGTGAAGGTAGCAACGTGCTTATTAATGGCAAATTCTGTTTTTCTTCCTTAGATTGCCATGGGGATTCCACTGCACCGGATCAAGGATATCCGAGTGATGTATGGTGTTTCCCCATGGGGAGATGGATCTATTGATTTTGAGAATTCAGCCCATGTCCCCTGTCCACGTGGCCATGTTATTGCTGCACGTATCACCAGTGAGAATCCTGATGAGGTGAGTGTTTTAAATTCTGTAGTTCCTTATCGTGCTATGATAACCTCAGCAAGTTCAATCTCTGCTGCTGTTCCTGGAAGCTTTGGCAGCACCTTTAAAAGATTCTTCCCTTATCTTACTTAGTTGGTGTTCTGCACACTGTAGCTAGGCGCTCGAAGAATGTGGACTGACACAGGTGCACTGTGCAGTATCTTCACCTTCATCTCCTCAACTTCCCAGAGTATAACAGATTTTATCTGTGCCTTAAGATTATAAATCCTCTTTATTGTGACTTGGTTGTCCCCCAGGCACATTGTCATTATTAGCTGCCAAGGTGCTACTGACCTCACAAAAGCTAAGGTCTTCAGTTCCCTGTAGTTTCTGAACTACAGCAGTTCCTGTGTTTCTGTGTTCTATAGACCTTTGCTGTTGCTTTGGCAGTGAGCAGGCTCAGCTTAGCTGTGTATGCATCATGTTGCAGAGCAAAATGGTGCTCTTTACAATTCTGATTATTTCCCTAATTCTGGCTTATTTACGTTCTTTAGGATGTATAGCAATGTCTGTCTGTTTTTACAGGGATTTAAGCCCAGTTCTGGTACAGTCCAGGAACTGAATTTCCGCAGCAATAAGAACGTCTGGGGCTATTTCAGTGTTGCTGCTGCAGGAGGGCTTCATGAATTTGCTGATTCTCAGTTTGGTCACTGCTTCTCGTGGGGAGAGAATCGTGAAGAAGCCATCTCGTAAGTAATCCGAAAAGTGGTAGAACCTTGGAAATTGCTTATTTTGTTCCTCTTTATTTCAGAGTGCCATGGATGAAACTAAACTCTTTAGTTCTGGTATTTTTGAGAGAAGTTTCCTCCTCAGCTTCCACATCATGGTCAGGCTCCTGATCTTGTCTTGCTTTGCTATTCCACTGCTTTGCACCTACATTTCTCACTTTTTGATTACTTCTCTTCAGTTTATTTCCCTTCTGTTTCATTCTGCCTTCTATGCCTGCTGCTGGGGTAAGATACTATTGTATTAAGTCCTTTGAAAGCATTCAGGTGAAAAGCTTTTAACAGGAAGAGTGTTGGTAACTTGGCTATGCCAATGCCCTATAAATAACTGAGCGTTCTTATGTGATGTGGGACATAAAAAGCTTATCATAAGACAGGACTGTCTGACCTGCCATCCATGCTAAACCTCAGACTAGTTTTTTCCAGGCAACTCACAGGGAACTGTTTAGAGTTACTGGGTTGCACTGTTAATATGGGATAGATAATAGGTTTTCTCTTCTCTTTCAGAAACATGGTGGTGGCTTTGAAGGAGCTGTCCATCCGAGGGGATTTCCGAACCACTGTTGAATACTTGATAAAACTGTTGGAAACAGAAAGCTTCCAGCAGAACCGCATTGACACTGGCTGGTTGGATCGGCTTATTGCTGAGAAAGTGCAGGTGCAGCTGTTTGCTTTACAGGACTGTTTGGAGAGAGGAAGAGGAAGAGGGAAGGGTGAGGTGGAGAGAGAGAAAAGGAGAGAGTAGGGAAACTTGGTATGTTCTGTTTGCAAGAAGATGAGTATTTGGGAGTACTTAATTTCCACTTAACACGTTGCAAATAAAGATTTTCACTGGGCTTGATTCTTATTTGTATCAAAATTCCAGGTCACCATCTTGTCATGGAAAAGTGGTCTTAGGGTTGACCATAATGGCATCTTAGTGTACATGAGAATTAAGGCTAGTATTTTACTATAGTGCTTGAAATGGATGCTGATGGAAAGGCTTGAATAGATTGAGTCTCAGGATTTGATTCAGAAAGAACAAAGATCAGGTGGTTTTCTCTATAGAGGTGATTACTTTTATATAGTATTTGGATATATGGTACAGCAGCTTAATTTTAGTGGAAGATTGGCCTTAAGCCAAAAATAGAGTTGAACCATTGGTTCTACAAGTGGATGTCTAGAACAGAGTGATGCTAAAGAAGATGTAACTGTATTATGCACCCTTTCTTTCTAGGCTGAAAGGCCTGACACCATGCTAGGAGTGGTCTGTGGAGCTCTTCACGTGGCTGATGTGAGCTTTCGAAACAGCGTCTCAAACTTCCTGCACTCTCTAGAAAGGTAAAATTGCTTCTCTGGTAGATAGTAATTATTTTTGACTTGAAGTTTTGTTCAAATACAGTGCAATCCAGAAATGCATGGAGCTTGTTATTTGTTGTCTGTTCTCTAATCCCAAGAAGCTGTTATCTACTGGCCTAAGAAAACTGGCCTGCTCTGTCTCTGTTAGTGTTTTTTAAATCCTTGCATGCTTCTTTGAATCTTCTTGGGTCCCTAGTAGTCATTTGGTGGTTTCTGGAAGGCAAATTTTGCTTTTTACTTCTCTTTCAAGGGGACAAGTCCTGCCTGCTCACACTTTGCTAAACACTGTGGATGTGGAACTCATCTATGAAGGACGGAAATATGTGTTGAAGGTATGTTGTGCAGCATAGGAAACTATCCTCATGCCACTGTTAGCTGGAAATGTCTGTGTGCTGCTCTGGCTTAATCTTTGTAATTGTTGGAATTAAATCTATGTAAAATATATATGCTCTGCTTTAGTGGGATTAGGAAATCATGATCAAGATGATTATCTGTCACATCTTTTTATTGGAATATCTCTGTGCATCTCTGTAAACATGTTAATTTTTCAGAATCAAGAGCCCCCTCTGCATGTGCTAAGAGTATTAGACCAGAATTTTATACGAGACACCCACTGCCTTTTGGTTGTCTGAAACTTTCAGTTGATGCTTCTGAATATTTAGATACACTGTGTTGGGTGTTTTGCTCTGGTTTTTATCAGCATGGTAGAATTCATAGCAATTTTTCTCTTTAGCATTGTTTTTTCTTTGCTATGAGCAAAAACAAACAAACAAACGAAAAAACCCAAACAAATTAGCGTTAGTAATACTGTTTAAAGGTTGCAAAAGCAAGCATACAAGTTCTTTTCATGTTTTTTTTTTTTCCCAAGATGAGAACAAACATCTCTGTTCCACTTCTTTATTTGCCACCGTTGCAACACTTGGAAATCTGTGTGTTTTGTGGCAACCAAAGCAGTGTCAGTGCTGTGTCTCTCTCATGTGCTACCTCCTGTTCTTGTGGATCTGCAGGTGACCCGACAGTCTCCCAATTCCTACGTGGTCATCATGAACAGCTCTTGTGTGGAAGTTGATGTGCACCGACTGAGCGACGGAGGGCTGCTCCTATCTTACGATGGTAGCAGCTATACCACATACATGAAAGAAGAAGTGGACAGGTAACAACTTATAAAGATTATTGTGTAACATCTGTGTGTCAGATTAGGTGTACTTCTAGCCTTATGCTTCCTGATGAACAGCTGGAAATGGAACTCTCTCCTAGGGAGGGATTCCCAGATGTGTTATTATTGATGAGTTTGAAGGGAGAAGTTGCTTTCATCTGAAACGTGTGTCTGGGATGCGTTCAGACCTTTCCTGTATAAGTGCACCAATAGGGAGTCCATGTTCTCCTGCCCTTTTGGATTGTGTGTGGTCACTTATAAGAGCCCAGTACTCTGACCATCCAGATAGCTGAACTGATTTGCAGGTTGTTTAGGTGGGCTCAGATTCCCATTTCCCAAAGCTTCATGGTTTGTGATTTAAAATATTTGCTGGCTCAGATGCTTGTACACTGAATTAACTTTTCCAAAGGAGACTGGAGTGGCATTGGTATCCTTTCAGAATGCTTTTTAATTCTGCTGTCAGAACACAGTGATACCATAAGCTAACCACAATACATGAATGGTAAACTTGTGTTCAGGTGCAGACTGAAATCTCTACAACTTCCTGAAAGGAGTTGCAGTGAGGTGGATGCCAGTCTTTTTACTCAGGTGACAATGATAGGGCTTGAGCCAACAGCCTCGAGTTGTGCCAGGGGAGGTTTAGATTGGATACCAGAAAGAATTTATTCACAGGAGAGGTAGTTAGGTGTGGTAACAGATTGCCCAGGGAAGCAGTAGCATTCTGCTACCTGAGAGCATTTAAGAGACGTGGACACGGTATGTAGGGCTTGATTTAGTAGTGGACTTGTCTTGATAGGTGGATGGTTGGACTTGATGGTGTTGAAGGTCTTCTGCAACCTAAATGGTTCAGTGATTCTGTTCTACCTGTTATTTCCTAGGTATCGCATCACTATAGGTAACAAGACTTGTGTGTTTGAAAAGGAAAATGATCCTTCCATTCTGCGCTCGCCTTCGGCTGGGAAGCTTATCCAGTATGTGGTGGAGGATGGGGGACACGTGTTTGCAGGCCAATGCTTTGCAGAAATAGAGGTAAAAGTCTCAACAGCTGCTGAAGCTGTCCAGGCGGAAGCTGGGGAGAAAAAAAAGTTGAATGTTCTTGGACTGGAAAATGAGAATGAGCAGTAATTCATAGCATTTCCTTTCTAAATTTTATCTGTGTTTTAATTTGGGCTAATTCAGGAATCAGCAAATGGAATAATTTGGTGGGGGATAAATTTTTAACAGCTGAAATCTGAGCATTAATGACTTCACTAAGTCATAAGTAAAATTTCTCATCAGTGAGACCACAGTTACTATCTTGCCATGGTGCCAAAGCAGAGTGTACCAGGTCTTCTAACTACAGAGAAGGCTTTCCTTTTGTAAACCACTACTTAGCTCTTAAGGAGACTCAGAAGAGCTGTGCAGTAGTATTAAGTAACAAGTTAAGACTTCTCTGATCACCTGATCATTTATCAGATTGATCAGACAAATTAAGCTGAAAATAAGTGTCACTCCTGCCTTCTCCCTTGGAGGTTACTTAATGCTTAGAGAGGAGGAGGATGAAGAACAATTGCTGCATCACAGTGAGGAAAGCATGAAAGGTCGAGTAGGAGTGCATGGCTCCAAACAGATATAAAGGAAGGGAGGGTGTGTTGGCAGAGAGGCAATTAAACTAGTTGGGAAGATTGTGTAGGAGAAGAATATCAAGCCAGAGATCTGGATACTTTCATGTAAATGCTTTTATGCTGCAACAGAGCCATGGCTAAAGAGACATCACCTACTCAATTCCTGTTTTCCCAGTTGTGGTATATGCTGCAGCAGTAGTAAAACTAGACTGCCTTTCCCTAAACCTAACGCTTCTGCTCTAAAGGCAAGAGCTTCTGTGGCTAGACTATGGGAGCATCTCTATTTGTGAATAGCAGACTGAGATTTGTGACCTCTAGAAGGTAATCCTAATTTCCTCTGCTAAGCACAAGTATCTTACTGTAGCTTTTCAGAGCGGCTCTTGCATTTCAAGCAATGAGAGTGCAGCAGCTGCAATAATCTGTATCTGTTTTGTTCCTTGTGTTGAATGTAGGACCTTCTTAAGTACCCATTGGTCCAAGCAGCTTCCTGCTGCACTGGTTTGTGTCCTGGTAATTTGTTCTACTATTTACTGAAGTTGAAATTTCATTCACATTGTATGTGCTTTTAGACCTTTGAGAAAGACTGAATGCAAAAGGTGCTCATGCAGGTTAGTTTGTCTGTGGTAGGCTATTGGCTGCTAGTTCACAAAATTAGAACCATTTGTGGACTACTGAAGCTGAGTGTGTAACCTGTATTCCTTGCTACAGGTGATGAAAATGGTGATGACACTAACAGCAGGAGAATCAGGCTGCATCCATTATGTCAAACGCCCTGGGGCAGTGTTGGATCCAGGCTGTGTGATTGCCAAACTCCAGCTGGATGATCCCAGCAGGGTTCAGCAGGTGAGAAGTTGCAGGAAGCACAGATTTTTGTGGTGTTTTTAATAGGGGAGCAGTGCTAAGAGTGCTACAAGATGGTCCTGTGGGCTGAACCAGTTTTAGATTTGTGCACTGCACTGGAAACATCGCAGTACTCTTTGTCTCCTGTTGACTTGGACTCAGATTATTGTGTGGTCCTCTGATTCAGACAAAGCTTTTGTACCATCCTTGTTCTCTTCTAACCTCAAAGCTATTGTGGGTACATGGCTGTATGTGATACTGGAGATTGGCCGGATCTTTCTATCTGCTTTATTTGTCTGTGTGCTTATTTTACTTCTTTTTTTTATCACTTCTTATCTTATTTTACTTCTTTTTGGCCCTCTTCTGGAGGACAGGAATAGATAACCCAACTCCAAGAGTGTGAGGCCCTGCAAATTGTAGCAAATCTGGATCTTCTGTAAGGTGAAAGGCAAACGTGCATTTCTTTAGGCCTTGTAGCCTGGGATGTAGCTGGTGGCAGTGGAAAGGAATTTATTGTTCCTTTAGCAATAGCTAGTAGGAAACTGAGAAGTTGCCATGCAGGGGGTGGGAAGTAATTGTCAGCATCGAACTGTTGGCTTTTCCTCTACTTTTTGTTGAGGTATAAATGAACTGGAACGTATTTTAGACAGAGGCTGCAGGCTTTTTTTGTGGGTGAACATAACCTGGAATTGCTGCAGATCCAGCTCATAACTTCTCTCTCTCTCTCACCATGAGCATTTTCCACTTGGGGAATTCTTCCAGGTTAACTCTGAGCCTCCGGCTGAGGATAACTGGGGGTTGCTACCATGGCTGATGGTAGCAGGATTAGTGACACTGTGGTATTTGCTGTGTTTCCAGGCTGAACTGCACACGGGCACCTTGCCACAGATCCAGAGCACAGCACTTCGAGGCGAGAAACTCCATCGCATCTTCCATTATGTCCTGGATAACCTGGTCAACGTGATGAATGGGTACTGCCTGCCAGAGCCCTACTTTAGCAGCAAGGTACTAGTTACTCCTTAGCTCAGAGAGAGAGCAAATGTAAGGCTGGACAGTTGGCACATCACAGCCAGAGGACCAAGACTCAGGGCAGTACCGTGCAGCTAGTGCTGGCTGGCCTCGGTTTTCTTTCTTATGTTTCCTGATAGCCAGTCTCAGCAGAGAGTAACATGGGAGAGTTCCATCTGTGGTACCCAAAAAGAGTGTAAGTTAGGAGCTGAGCTTGAGCTTTACTGCTTGTGCCTGCAGCCTTGTAAACGTGAGCTATCTGCATAGCCAGCTGTGGTAGAAATCTGGAGGAAGGAGGAATGAAGGTGAAAGAACCTGAGCAAGCTATTGGTGAAAGGTGGCACTGCAGCTACTCCAGTTCTTGTGTTCAGTCCCTGTACTACCTGTGTGATACAGAGTACTAGAGACCTCACTGAGACCTTTCCATTTCTCCCTTCTTGCTGCTTTTTTTTTCCTTATGTTTGCCTCTATGCTGACTTTGTAGGTGAAGGGCTGGGTTGAGCGACTAATGAAGACACTGAGAGATCCATCTTTGCCTCTGCTGGAACTTCAGGACATCATGACCAGTGTTTCTGGACGGATCCCACCCAATGTGGAGAAGTCCATCAAGAAGGAGATGGCCCAGTATGCCAGCAACATCACATCAGTCCTTTGCCAGTTTCCCAGCCAACAGGTGATCAACCACACTTGTATAAAGGGATCAAATCTGGTTTGTGTTGGCATGAAGAGGGAAAATTCTTTTAAATTAACTGGAGATGGACTTAAAGATGCATTTGAACATAGAATCTTTGTGATGAAAGATAATAATTGTATCACTTAAGCTTATTTGCTGCCTTTTCCTGTGCTGAAGGCTATGTGTTCTCTGCTCACTATAGCTTTGAACAGGCTAGCTTAAGAAGTACGAAGAATTTAATCATATCAATGGCCTTGTGGGCATTTATTTACTTGCTTTTTGGCTGGTACATGTGCTACACTGCCATTTCTAGTGTCAACCTTAAAAAGGAATGATTGCAACTAAGAAGGCCTGGTCAAGGAGATGTTGGAAGGTGATTTCCTTATTATACAATGTCATGCTTCAATTTCTGTATCGTCGATTGGTCGTTATCTTCCTAGGTTGAGGCTCTGGCCTTTTCTGGAGTCTGCTAAAGCTCTGGTCTGGTTTGTCTGGAAGTTGTTACTAGTTGTCAACCAGATTGTCTCACCTTTGTTCAGGAGCTGTCATGAGACTTATCTATTTCAGATTGCCAATATCTTGGATAGCCATGCAGCCACCTTGAACCGCAAATCAGAGCGTGAGGTCTTTTTCATGAACACACAGAGTATTGTGCAGCTTGTACAGAGGTAAGCTGTTTTCAGGGATGATCCCTAATTACTCCTTTTCCCTTCTTTTTCCTCTCCTTTTTTCCCAGTTTTCCTTTTCTATTTGAAAGACCTGAGCCTGTTTGTCTTAAACCAACCTTGAGCACTGGGTTTGATCTGTTTGTTTCCGCAGGTACCGGAGTGGTATTCGGGGTCACATGAAAGCAGTGGTAATGGATTTGCTCCGTCAGTATCTGAAGGTGGAGACTCAGTTTCAGCATGGTGAGTCTCTGCATATCAAGCGTTTGATTTCTGAAAAAGCCACATTTGATTCCAGCAGCTTGACATTTACCCTCCTCAAGAAAGACAAATTCATGAGGCTGAGCCACTTGGATTTTCTTTCAGAGGTCTCTCAGATTCCTTTTTTTTTTTTTTTTTTTCTTTTTGGTAGAGGAAAATACCTGCTGTGAAACAACACAGAGGTTTTTTCAGCGTTGGTAAGAGCAAACCTCAAATCCTCAGCTTGACTCACAGTTGAAATAAATGCATTGCATTACTGTGTCCAGGCACAAGGTGGCAATGATGCACTGGCGGATTTTGAGGCTTTAGTTCTCACAGGTAGTTAGATTCAGTTAGATTTTGTTTTACTTTTTTGTCCTGCCTCTATTCCTACAGTAATGTTACTGCAGATTCACTTCCACTTCAGTTTGCTGGTGGTAGAGGATGATGCAAGTCTTTCTTCTGTTCTTATTCTGTTCTTTTGAACTACTCACAGGGGAGGTATTTGGTTTTTGGGCTGTTTTAATAAGAATGGGATGCTTTAAATTTTCTGTTGAGGGCAGATGTGTTGGGAGGAATGCTTTCATCCCAGAGCTGGTTGTGTAGATCATGCAAAACATGAAAAATATATGTGGGGGAAAAAAAATAGGCACACCTAGTCAAGTGTGTTCCATGTCAGAGGTTTGGAGGCTGAAAAAATGTGCGTTTCTGATTGCAGGTCACTATGACAAGTGTGTCTTTGCCCTTCGGGAAGAGAATAAAAGCGACATGAATGCTGTATTGAATTACATCTTCTCACATGCTCAGGTCACCAAGAAGAACCTGCTTGTCACAATGCTCATTGTAAGTTGTCTGTTTATTCTCTAGAAATTTGCTTCTCCTCGTAATTGTATGTTTGATGCTTTGAAAGGTATTGAATTGACACCTCTCATCCTTAACGATGCTAACTTTCTAGCTTCTGAAGCAGCAGCAGCAATGTGGAATTTCTTCAAGTTCTCTTCTTGGTGAATGGCACTAGTCTGTATTGACATTTTAGAGTGGATTCACTTTCTCTTGATGAGCCATGTTTGATCTCATAGGCTTAGCAGTTGCTGTCTTACCTTCTTCCTGGCTATATGCTCAGAGTGTCTCATGGCAGATCTGCTGCAGTGTGTTCTGACCAGCTGCACTCTGGGCTGTGTGGTAGGATCTGGCTGGGACCCATCGTCTCAGCACAAGGCTGGTCACTCCAGGCAAGGTGTCTGACCCTTGGGATGCTGTGTGTGGCTGTCCAGGGGGCTTGGGAAGGGATGGTGAGTCTCCTGGACACAGATTCTAGCTTAGAAACACACAGAAATCCTTATGCTGGAATCTACCATCATCATCCATGTTCTTACTGGCTTGTGAAAATCTCTATTCTTATTAACCCTCGCTGCTCTCTATTGGGTAACCAAATTACATTTGCAGGAAAAATAAACAAGCCAGCAATTGAGTTCTGCTTCTCTGTTTATGTTTCCTAAAAAGCCTCAGAAAATCCTTCCTCCACATAAGGCTTTGAAGCAGAGTGAATATCCACATTCCTCAGGGCAGGATGAATTTAGCTACAACGTGATTTCCAGCACAGACTAGAGTTAGGTATACTGCTTGTTAAGAGGCTAATTACAATACAACTCCCCTCCAAACCCCCCCTCCTTCTCTTTTTTCCTTTTTAAAATAATAAAACGTGGTCTGTTACAGTGAAAAGTATTTCCAAAGTAGCCATCCACAAAATTACTCTCAAAAGCATAGAAAGGGTCATAATTGTCCTAGTCAGAGGCTGGGTTTCTTAAATTCTAATTTGTAAGATATAAGGAGCCTGGCATTCTTTCTTTCTGGCTTTCCTTTTTTCCTTTTTTTTCCTTTCCTTTTTGGTGTGTGGTGTGATTGTAAGTAACGCTTGCCTTAAGAATCTCATTATTCGAACACGGAGCCATATTTCCTCTGAGAATTCTGGAGTAGCTTTGAGCCGGGGCTGTTCATTTCTCAAGTAATCATGCTGGCGTGATGGAGAGAGAAAATGGCAGCTGTTCGCAGCTCAGGCCTTCAATTTTCTTCAGAGTCCAGTCACTCAAGTGTGTAATTACACGGGGGTGCCGGGGAGGCGTTAAGGCCTTGTCAGAGAGCTGGTTTGAGGCTTTGCTCACTGCCTTTGCCAATCAGTGCAGGCAAAAGCCAGCTACCTGCTTTATTTTGTTGTTGTCATCCTGATTATTTCTTGCTAAAATAGGACTAGAACTTTTTGTCTAGATGTTCACCTCCATGCAAGCCATGTCTTAGAGATGGAGTCTTGCTGTGTCTTCGGGTTGGTAGGCAGAATGTCTGTCGAGGGAGCGAGGAGCATGCTGGGACCAGGAAGAGCAGAAGATGAAAAACCACCTGAGCTTTCCTTTGTCTTTTGTGCGTGCTCTTTCTTCTCAGCACTGTCAGATATTTCATCTCAGGTAAAGGCCACCATCCCAGTTTGAAACATACTGGGGAGACCTTCCTGCACGCCGCAGGGGAACAGCTGAGGTACTTCTGTGTGGCCTCTGCTGGGCCTCACGTGGACGATGCGGTGGGGGCTGCTCACATCAGGTGGTGTCAGAGGCTGAAGAAGGGCAGCATACCTCTGAGCACCGAGCTGTCTGTGGCAAAGCGAGGACCTGCTCTGCTGAATTACAGTTCACTCTGTTCACTGAGAGACCGTCATTCGTCTCCCCTCTGCCTCACATTACTCCTCATGTCTGTGGGCCCCCTGGCACATCTGGTAATGGTGGCGGAGGCTGTGGTGTTCTCTGGGTTGCCAGGCCATTTGTGTGCGATGGTGAAGCTGTCCTCCAAGGGCAGATGTCATGTCAGAACACCTTGATGCTGTGTTGCTGTTATTGATGTATCCCTAGGAATCCATTATTAACAAGAGGCTCTGAGGATGGTTTTAGTAATGGTGTTATGCTGCCATCATTCACCTTTTTAGCTAGCAGGCGTTTAAGGCGGGATGGGAACTACTCCATCTTTCATGTATTTGATGAAATATAGTGCGATTTGAAGCTGTGTATTCATTTTATGTACTTAACTGACTGCTGTATGCACATCCTAGCTGTAACTGGGCCACAGCGCCCGTGTTTGATGCTGTGCTGCTGTCCTGAGTCCTGGCTTTTTGTTGCCTTGAGCAGCAATGTAGCAGCACCCAGGCATTCAGACCTCAAGTACAACGAAGGCAGCTCTGACATTATTTGCTGTGTTTTCACACATTGGTCTGCAGTGATGAGATTCACAGAACTTGCTTTGGAAATAGTCACTGCAGTGTTTGCTGGCCCTGGATGACAACCTAATGAGTTGCTCACTTAGGTTTTGTTTTTTGAAGTGATCTTAGGTTTGATCTTTGTCCCTGAGAGGTGTATGGCATCATTCTGGGGGATGGCATCATGCTGGCGTGGGTTCAGAACTGTGTGAGGAGGCTGGCTACTTAGCTGTAGCATTGCACCTGGCATAAGCATATAATAATAAATGTTATTTATTATTTGGTTTGTGGAACTTGTATTATCTTGATTATTTTTTTTTGATTTTTTTTTTTTCCTTCTTTGACAAACCTGCCAGGGAAATTAACCTGCAGCACAAAGGTTTTTCTTTGTGTATATATTTTTAATATATGTGAACTTACTGAAAATCTAATACTTCCACCCTTGATGGCATAGAATTGTAGAATAATTTAGACAGAGACCTCTGTGGGCCAGCATCAGAGAACTTACGTGTGCATGCATGTCGTGTTCAAACCCCTCGGTGGGAGGAAGGAGGACGCTTTTCTCTGTTTCCGATGTTTTCAGCTCTCTCTGTTTGCAGGACCAGCTCTGTGGCCGTGACCCCACCCTGACAGATGAGCTGATCAATATTCTGACGGAGCTGACCCAGCTCAGCAAGACAACCAATGCCAAAGTGGCACTGCGGGCACGGCAGGTGAGGAGCACTCCTGCAGCCTCCAATCTCATCAGTGGGTTCCCAGCCACTGCATTTTAAGTTAGGACCACATTCCTCTGTTCCCGTTCCTCCAAAAGTGTTATCTGACCTAAAAAGGAATGACTAATTTGTGTGTTAAGGGAAGACAAAATCCATGATCACTGTGGTTTCTTCTGGCTTTGTAGCCTGTGAACCTGCCAACACGGGCTGCCTGGAACAGGCAGCAAACAGCCAGGGTGTGCTGTCTGGGTTCAGCAGCTGCTCTACAACTGGGCATCAGTTTGGGCAGAGAACAGTGAGAGAAATTTACATGAGAATCAGATGTTCCTAAGGAATTATTATTATTGCATTGAATTATGCTGGTGCTTTCTTTTTTTTTTTTTTTTTTTTTTAAATATAATTTTTTCTAGCTTTTGAATTACTCTTGTTAATTTAATTTGAAAATAATTGGAGAAACTTTTGTCATTTCCAAGAGTACAGATAGTAATTTGGATATCAGACATCTACCTGTATATTATTGTGAGCTTCCTCGTTAGCAGTGAGTGTGTAGCCAGGGAGGAGTGTGAGGGCATAATCACTTCACACCAGGGCTGACCCCACAGTCTGATCACTCCTCTCACTCCACAGTCCCCATCTCCATTCTAAAAGTCTTCAGCAGGGAAGCTGACACTATGGGGATCTCTCCTTTTATTTCAGTGCTTGACTGTGGAAAATGAATGTGGTGTTTGAAGCTGCTCAGTGACCTTATGTTTCCTTCAGGATTGCGTTTGTGTCCTTGAACCATTCAGAGTTATTGAACCTCTCAGCAGCATGCTGGGGATAGTGCTGCAGTCCTTATGGATGTCTTTATGTTGCTCCTTCGCTTCATTTTCCCCTGCAAGCTGCTTCCCCTTCCCATCTCCGTACCCTTCATGTTGGGCATTTAATACTTGGCACCAGCAGCTCTGCCTGCTCTGCTCAGAAGCTGTGCGAGGCGGTCTCCAGCGCTGGCCTCCCCACAGCTGCTGCCTGCCAGATCTGCTTTCCAATTAACAGCCGGTCAGGCAATCCCCAGGACTAACAGCTCTGCAGTGCTAAATCACATGCACTGATGGAACTTGATTGAAGCCGTTCCTTTTCTCCCTGGGGAATTGCCAATAATACAAACCGAGCGGATACACAAATAAGGCTGGGGAGGGGAGGGAGTTTGCAGCATCACCCAGGTGCCACCGAATTCACAGGAGAAACCTTTTCTTGGATGGAGCAGAATATTGCTGCCTTGGAGTTACGGCCTCCTGCCTGTGGCCCAGCAGAGCTCCCTTCACCCACACGCTTTGTGTTTGCTGTTTGCCAGGTTCTCATTGCTTCCCATTTGCCGTCCTATGAGCTGCGTCACAACCAGGTGGAGTCCATCTTCCTGTCTGCCATTGACATGTACGGACACCAGTTCTGCATTGAGAACCTGCAGGTATCTGCCAAACTCCTCTTGCTTCCCTGCTTCCTTCTCAGTGACCTTAAGGTTGCTGCTTTAAAACTCAAAGTTCCTGGTGGCTTTAAGTTGTATCAGCCTGGTTCCTAGCTTCCCCCTCTTTTTATTTCCATTACTACGCTGATACCATGTAATATGAAAACATCCTAGCCCTTGTGGAATGGCAGGAGAAGCAAGCAAATAGAACTAGTGAGCCAACCAACCAGGAACCAGGGTTGGTTGTTGGTTTTTTTTTTTTGGAGGGGGTAGGTTTTTTGGTTGTTTTTTTTTTTTTGCCTTATCATGTTTGCATGACAGGAAATTCTATTTTAACTTCTTCATGTAATCTCTTCTAGAAACTCATTTTGTCAGAGACATCCATCTTTGATGTGCTACCCAACTTTTTCTACCACAGTAACCAGGTGGTGAGAATGGCAGCTTTAGAGGTAAGTTTTTGCCCACTGAAAAAACAAGTAGTTATAATTTTAATTTAATTTTTAATCAGTGTTACCCTGCAGGGTTGGGAGCTGTAGGTTGTGTGGGATTTGGCATTAACAGCATTAACATTCATAGTTGGCTGAAATTTCAGATGCAAATTATCTTCTCTGCTTGAAGAAGACTTTGTGGTTGAAGGGATGGAAGGTGAAGCTGCTGTCAGAGGATGTGGTCGGCCCACTTGTAACTTGTGGCTGCTCGCCACCAGAGTGGCCTTTCTCAAATAACAATGTTTTAATCCTTCTAGTTGAATTAGGTTTTTATCTTTATATTCATCTGGAGGTAACTGTATCGTCTCTAATATTTTTATGATCTCTCTTGATCCGTCCTTTGTCTTTTTCCTCCTTCTGGCTCCTTAGCACAGTCAGCTGATGGGTTTCTCTTTAACCAGGTGTACGTTCGAAGGGCGTACATTGCCTACGAGCTGAACAGCGTCCAGCACCGCCAGCTGAAGGACAACACCTGCGTGGTGGAGTTCCAGTTCATGCTGCCCACCTCCCACCCCAACAGGTCAGATCATGCATTCAGGTGCCTTTGGACTCAGGGATTGGTGAGGGACTTGCTATCTTGGCACAGAAATCTCACAGTAGAACTCGTAGAGAAATGGATAAACCCAGTGCATCAAATAAGCACAAATTTCTTAGGATAAAACCCTACATTACCCAGTTCTTTCTATTAAAGAGCTACGAGCAGTAGTTCCAGCAATTTGGATTCCTTTAAATATGTTGCAGTCTTCATATGTGTTCCAATTTTTAGTTCAGTTTGTGTAGTAACTTACCTCTACAGAAGGGGTTCTGGCAGAATCTTGAGCTTTCTGAAAGATGCAGGTCCAGACAGAACGAACAATTGGGGTCTTTCCTCTCGCTGCATTGCTCCCTCGCCAGCTTTTTGTAACTTTGTGGTCGGTTGTGCTTTTAAACCTGGCTTTATTGACGTGGTTATACCTTTTATAGCATAAGGACGAGCAGCCTTTGTTTGTTTGGGGAGATGTGGATGCACATGTAGATGTGTTTTATGCAGAAGCATTAGAGTTTTGCAATACGTTGTTTTTCAGTCAGTATTTTTCAGAATGTATTTCTCATGATGACCGAATCTTAAAGTTGCAACCAAAAGTACCAACCATTCCCTGCTCTGCCCTATGGAGGGGTCACGTCTTCGAGTCCGTGCACAGGCTATTTTAAGACAAGCTTTGATTTTTTTCAGAACTTCTCCAGCATCTGCCAGGCCACTTGATCCCAGAGGTCTTCCTCATGAGGGTGCTTTGGCAGAATGTTTTTGTCCCAGGCTGGGCAGTGTGCTGGAGCCGAGGCGCAGTGCTGCCCCATGGCCGCCGGGTGCCACTGTTGGTCTGTGCTGGGTGGCTGTGTGGTACAGGTGCTATTTTCCTCCTTTGTTTCCAAGCATCTTTTTCCTTATTTTATTTTTGGTAGAGCTGGGCGATGGGGTCCAGTCTCGCTTCATTGAGAATCCATCAGTACATTTTATGAAATGTTTTTCAGAATCTGGTTTGCTAGAAATGAATGGCTGTCCTCAACTAGCAGCACAAAACACTCATGATACAAATGGGACATGCATTTGGTCTCATCTGTTTCCTACATCTCTAGAATGTTTGTAAATAATTGCATACTATTTTTGGTACTTCTTTACAATACTCCTCTCCTGCAGCCCCTCATTCTCTATTTCCTCTCTTTGCTAGTCTGTCACCTCTGCGTGCGGGTTGTGTGGGCTGCCCACGCTGACCACTGTGCTGGTACTGCGTGCTAGCATAGTTGGACAAGGTCAGCTGGGAGATGAGAACTGTTACCTGCCTGGGGAACGGCTTCTTTGTCCTGAAATCTCCTCTCCCCTTTATTGTGAATTTGCTGGAGCAATGTTCTGAAGCTGTATGCTGCTTTTCAACAGTCAGCACTGCGGATGGTTGAGTGGAAATGCATTGCATTCCTTGTGCAGAGGCAAGCAGACTTTGGGGACAAATTCGCTGCAGGTTCTGTTCCTTCGAGTGCACCTCCATCTGTTGGAGCTGAATTTTGCTCCTGTTGCTCAGTGCGGCTGTTTGCAGTGCATACAGCCTTGTGCTGCTATTGTGTGGCTGAAGTGCAGCAGATAACAGGGTATGGATACCTGGGGAATTAAATTAGCACAGAATGTACAGCTTTAAGCTACCCGTTGAGGCAGGCCTTATGTTAATCCTGGGACACAGAGCAATGAAATCTCCAAACTCTCTGCCATTGTCTTGCTTAAGTCTTCTTGTTGTTTTTGACCATGTTCTGAGACCCTCATATGTTCTTCTCTATCTTCTTTAGCATGGACAGATGGAATAAGGGACAAATCCCAAAGCCAAAGTATCCCAGCCGAGTAAACGTCCCCGAGACTCTGCAGGGTTGGGTCCTGCTCAAGCAGAAATGGGTACCTGAGGGCCCAAAGCCAGCATTCTTTTTTGCAGCTGTTCTTTTGCAGTGCAACACATTTTCTAACGTGTGATCAGATAATTGTAAACCCTGGTCCTTTTTTTTGACTGATTTCTGTGAACGCTTTTACTGGAGAAAATATTTATGCAGAGAAAATTGCAAACTGATAGGGCTATGGGATACTTAAATTCTTTGCCATTAGTACTTACCCCTGATATACCTTTACTTAATTGCAACTGAAACAATCCCAGCCACTACTTCTGGTGGTCACAGGAGGCACTCAGACTTTGTATTTATGGCCACTGAATGATTGCCATCAGCTGCCCCCAGTAAAACTTTATGTGGAAACAGGAAAGAAAAACTTAATTCTGAATATCAAAATCATGGAAATGCAACCCGCTCCTGGTGGGTTTTGTGGGCAGAAGCTGATTTAGGAATTATTTGTTTAAATTAATAGAAAACATGCTGTTGTAAGAATCCCCACTGATCTTAATTGCAAGGGCAAGGCGTAGGGAGAAAAACTTATAATTGAAACCATAGAGGGCTGTATAGATCGAGCCCAGCATTCCTCCTTGCCCAGCCCAGCCCTCCTTGCAAGCCAGACGAGGAGCACGGTGCAACCATCTGGTGCCTTCTGCAGTAAATGGAGCCTCCCAGCCCTCTCCAAGTAGAGAGCATTGCAGTAATTGGATCTGGAGGAAGCAATCCAAGGGCACCTCCGGGATGCAGCAGGGTACTGCAAGCACGTGCCTGTGTGCGGAGCCCCTTGTGCTCGGATCACCTGCCTCTTTCTGTTGTCTCCAGTCCTGCTGAGAAAAGCTGTGAGAATGAAATAAGCCCTGATCTGAGATGCTCTCTGCTTCCCTGTTGTTCAGTCTGCCCTGCTGAGATGGCAAAC
The DNA here is from genome assembly GCF_905368555.1 of Meleagris gallopavo. Lineage (NCBI taxonomy): Eukaryota > Metazoa > Chordata > Aves > Galliformes > Phasianidae > Meleagris > Meleagris gallopavo. The sequence goes on along the minus strand of NC_139424.1, from coordinate 8,497,072 downwards.
TGGTGAGGTATTGCCTGGTGTTCAGAGGTTTGGCTTCCTTTGTGAGAGCGGCAAGCTGGGTGACAGACACTGAAAGGCCTTTCTTAGGTGTTCAGCACATGAAGCAGCGCTCACCTATTCTTGGCTTAAAAACTCCTGTTCAAAGAAACATTGTGTATCTGGTATAAGAAGAGAGAGAGGGAAATACGATGGTTTTTCAACAGTGCTTTTGTCCCATGGGTCACACACGTGGCCTTGAAATGTCGTGGAGAATCTCAAACCTGGACGAGGTTGGGTGGTGGAAGCGATGGAAGGTTTTAGTGGCGCAGGTTTGCTCTGGATACACTCCAAGCCACCAAAGACTTTGAGATTTGACAACTGTCTTACTTAGCTTTAAAGCAAGTTTTATGTGGCAGCTCAAACGGGCTGCTAACTCTGATTTATTTGGAGTTGAGAATGCACACAACTCACAAACGTGCGTACAAGCAGATGCCTTAGGTTTGTCTGAATTCCTTCCTGGAACTGCATTCTGTTGTCCTTGATGCTTCTGAGAATGGAATTTGGGTCCAGTTGTTGGTTGTCTTGTATTTCCAAACGTCTCAGCATCAATGTCTCAGCTATCTTGTGCCTGTTTTTGCCCAGTATCTCCTCTTTTTTGTGCTTGTGGATGTTTGTTGGCACCTCCTTGGACTTTGGTGTTGCTGATTTCAAAGCTTAGGAGTGATGCATGTTTCTCGGAGCTGTCTCTTGATGTTTTGTCATCTATGGAGTACTTTGGTTGTTCTTTTTGTCAGCCTCTTCCTTAGCTTACAGGTTGAAACCATTTTGAAAGCTGAAAGCCAAATTTTACATTGATGTTTCCAAACAGTGGTTTTTATAGAAGAATCAAGAGCCCAAACTGGCGCACATTCAGAGCAGAGCTCTAAGAGTACCTTCCCGCTAGGTGGGAAGGTGCCTCATCATTTTACCATGACACAGTCAGGAGATCTGAATTTCTAACAAAATGAACATGTTTCCGTGGCCCGAAATAGCTGTTAGAACAGCTTCTTGTTTCAGCCATTGGATTCCTTGTGCAGGATGAGCTGCTCTGCTGCGGGCTGAGCGCACAGCCCCAAATGTGCCATCAGCAGCCTGAGGTCCCCTCCGTGCTGCAGGAGAGCGGCTGCTGCAGGGAGGGAGGGGGGAATGATTCCAGGACACCTGTAAATCCCCGCAGCCTCGTGCTGAGGGTTTGATGTTAATTAGACAGCAGGCAGCAGTAATGGGTTGCAGTTCCCTTGGCTTGGCTGTTTCAGAAAGGGCGAAATCTTCCGGCAGAGGAAAGAACGGGCTGTTGAAGGGGCAGCAAACTGAATGGAACGATGATAATTTTATGCAAATTGGACTTCAGTAGCAGATTCAGCTTGGCTGAATCACAGAGGGAGCAGAAGAATAAGGAAAGAAAGAGGGAGAGGAAAAACCCAATCAAAATGTATGGTTTGAGGCATGTTTCACAGCCTTCTGTTTAGATTCTTCTACAGAAATGAAGAAACATAAGAGGAGTGCCACTGGTCACAGCCGGTGGAATTGCTCTTTCTCCTGTGTTACTGCTGTTAATAACTACAAGTGGGTTATTCAGCCAACCTCTGCTGATTCTGCTTTGCTGCCTGATTTCAAAAGCTTCGCCCCACGCCGGCACCTCCATCACAGCTCGCTGCAACCCGCGGCGCTTCGCATGCACGGCCAGCACTGCCGGGGGGGAGGAATGGAAATTCACCCAGAAGGTGCAGGAAGGAGCGAGGGGGATTTTCCTTTGCTTGAGCAGGAGGACTAATTGCTTGCAGGCTGGGGCACACCGGTGTGGGATCAGCCCCCTGGTGGGGGGGTACTTTGTGAAGATCAGGGTGAGGGGTGGTGGGAGGGCTCCTGGGCATGGCCGGCTGCACGGCAGCGGTGCTGTGCCAGAGCTGTGCTCCCGCTGGTTCCCCTGCAAGCTTTGCAGCCTTGTTCACGGAGCTGCGGAGGTGTGATGCCTTTCTGTAACAGCTCGCCCCAGGGCTGCCCGCGCCGCACACATCAACCCGTTGGCTCTCAGTGCGGGATGGTGACAGTGACAGCTGAGCTGGGATACAGGAGGGCTCGTGCAGCCGTGTCTGTGGTTATGGCACAGCCCTGCTGCTGCGCTCCGCTCCTTCTTGAGATCTGTTTTCCTGCTGTGATTCTTGCCGGAATCTCTCCACCTGCATTCCAGGTGGTATGGAAGTGGTTCCCAGAGCAGGGCAGCAGGGTCTGCTCTCTTTGAGGCAGAAATGAGTGTTTGTTGCACTGTTTGGTTGGCTTTCTTCTTTCAGTTTTCTGAAAGCATCCCAGGGAGCTCTACATGAGTGCACCAGGTGCCTGTTCTCTCCAGGCTGTTCTTTCCATCTGAAGGAGATCACATGCAGCTTTCCCACCACTTAGCAAGACAGAAAAAAGGCACAAAATCCTGCATCCCAGTGTCCCTTTCAGCCCTAGCAGCAGGCTCTCAGCAAAGTGTCTGTCCCTCAGACTCCAAATGGAGTTATTTAATTTTGTTATTAAGCAGCAAATAGGTATGTCTTCAGCCCAGTTCTGTTTTCTGCCATATGGCTTAAGGAAGTCAGGGGAACTTCCATGACTCTGTCAGTAAAGCACTGAAGTGCATCCTCACAGTGAATGTGATTCTGATGTAACAAAATCTGTTTTTGAGCAAGGTGCACTGAGTGCACTGAGGGCTGTGACCATGGAAACATTGTGGTCACTGATCACCAGGACTTCATGTCCAGCAGCCCAGGGCTTGCCTGTGGCTAAGGGCATTAGGAAACTGGTTTGATCTTCCCCGGTTTCTGTAGGGTGGGAAGGACAAATGGCCAGATGTGCGCTCCCTGAAGCTTTACTTTCGACCTTTCCACGCTGCTGATCTCTGCACAAGCCTCCTGGGTGCATGTGTGTTTTAATCTTTGCTATTTTGAATGCCACACTGCAGCCATTTCTGCATCTTGCATGGAGCCGTTTGCCACCTCGTGCTCCTGTGAATGGATGGGCAGAGTGTGACCACCTCGGGCTGCTGGGAAACAGTGCACCTCAGCTCCCTTTAGCTCACAGCCATTGCTGAGCTGTGGTTTGCAAGCAGAAATGTGCGGGGAGCTGTGGGCTGATGTTATGAAAGGAACCACTCCATTTTCCTCAAGTTGGTCTGAAGTTCTGCTTGTTCTTTTTTGGTGTTCATGGCCTTGATGCTGCAAATGCCAAGTGTTCCGTGGTGTTGGTGTGCATTTGCTTTGTTCTCGCCCTGCGGGCTGCTGCTTACTGGGGAGGTTTGGCAATGAGGATTTGGCTTTTTTTTTTTTCTGAACCTGTGGCAGTTTCCCTATGGGACGCAGTCACTCTTCTGCATCTGTGCTGCTGTTTGCTCTCTGTCAGGTGGGGCTGACTCCCACTCTGGTCTCTGAAGCTCCACTGGTGTTTGCGCAGGGCTGGCAGCGGTGCCATGAGGTGCTGTAGGAATGCAGGGTGCCTTGCGAATGCAGCGTGCTTTCCTCATATGTGTTGCTGCATGTCACGTGCATGGTCTGTGTTTACTCCCGTGGCAGTCGTGGCAAGCGAAGTCAGGTGGTGGGGGCCTCCTCAGGGTCAATGACATTGAATTCTGCCTAATTTCTGCTGGACAAATTTGGGTTCGGTCAATTGTAAAGGTGTTGCTGGTCTGCGGACCAGCCTGATGATAGTTTTTGATGATGGCTTTCACTAACCAATCTGTAACTAACTGTGGTTGTTTGATTACAGAGGGAACATCCCCACGCTAAACAGGTATGGTACTCATCATCTTTTAAAATTTGAACAGAAAGACTAGAAAGAAGTAGTCTAGTACTTAATGTTCTAACATGTTTTGTTGTAGTACCCTTCTCTTTGCTTCGGAAGCTCTCAAACGTAACTCTTATCCCTCCCTTTTCCTCTCCCTTTGTCTAAAACATGTTTTCAGCTTTTCACCGCCCTTTTTAAAAGCAGCTTTGCATGCAGCAATCTCCACAGTTAAATCTGCTCGGTGACTCGGTGCGCCCGCAGTGCGATGTGCAGCTCCTGGTTGGGTCTCTCCTTTTGGAACAGGATCCCAGCTGGTGCCTCTCTGGGTGTCACAGTGGAGCAGGGCTTTGCCTCGGGCTCATAGCACACCTGTTGCCGCTCTGGTTTCTTGCAACTAGCTTAGAATTTGTTGAGGCTGTCTTACCTCCCTCGTGCCATAGATGAATCTACATCTCAAACAGCTGACAGCATGTTTTGTTGTGTTCTGGATGCTAATTTTTCCTCCCGTGTCTCAGTTGAAAAGTATTTCTCGTTTTAAATAATACATGAAAAATGTCTGCTGTCTCTTTGTTTAGTTACTGTTCTGTGATATGTTTTGTATTGGCTGTAAGAAATGTACACCAAGGCATGTCCTGAAACATTTTTCTCTTTCAAAACATGAATACTTATTATTTATTACTGCTTACATGCCTATTTAGGGAAAATAGTAAAAACGGGCTCGAAAGTCTCATGGCTCTTAATCAGAGATAAATTACAGAAACACTGACTTTATACACAGAGAGCTATTAATCAAACTGATGATAGCTTAGAGTGGCTATTGGTGTTCCTAGGGCCATGTCACAGTGGTTTTCTGTGGGGAGGGACACAGGAGTGAATGAAGCAGCAGTGTGAGGGATGCCCATCCAGCACCACCTGTGAGCGTTGGTGGGACATCAGGAGATGGACCTCACTGTGGTGCTGTGCTGAATCAGTGCCCTTATTCCTGCCCTTATGGCACCACCTGGGGAGGACAGAACTTGACTTTGTCGATGTTTCCTGAGTCCCAAGGGGAGTGAAGGGAGGGCGAGCTGCCCTGAGCTGCAGGAGCCCATCCTGCAGGCAATGCAGCTGGGTCTGTAGTGTGCAGTGAGAAATGAGGAGCAGTGTTCCCTTTTGCTCCAGAGAAGGCAAAACCCCATTCTACTTGCTGGAGAGGGGGTGTTTAGTTGGTTGGAGTATTTGTGTTGACATGCAAGGAACTTCCTCTGCTAGTCTTGGCCATAACAACGTGGAGCTGTAACAGCAACAAAAGCAAATCAGAAAAACAAACACAGAAGAAACAGATGACAAAAGCTCACTGCCCAAATGAACACCAGCAATTTCACAACCAGTGTATGCTGCCACAGCAGTTGAACTATCTGAGAAGTCAGTGATACTTTAATGTGCACAGGATCATGCCTTCTCCAGGAAAGAGCACTGACCTTTGCAGTGAGCAGTTCTGCCCTAAATAGAAGTCCCTTACTCGGTGCCTTCCTCTGAGCTTGTGTAAATCTGTCCTGGTACCACTCACTGACATCAGGAATCGGCCCCGGATGAGTGCTGCACTCACTGTACAGGCAGGAGCAGAAGAGGAGTGGCTGCTGCTCCACCTGTAAAGAAAAGGACACACATGGGGGGGAAAAATGTGTTCAGCTTTGCGTAGTCATAGTTCACCTGTCCCCTCACTTAACCTTAAGAAGTACTGGTTCTGAGGCTTTAAAACGTTGTTTCCTGACTCTGTGCCTTGGGAGGATGTCCAGGTAAGAGCATCAGTGGCAGCAGACACGTGCCACCATTGCAGGGCCCTAGGAAATGGCAGCAAAGCAGCTCTGCCCTGCTGAGAACCCAGCAGTCCTGCAGTGTCACTCGGGATAAACAGCCGTGTGTTGGGCGGTCGGAGCACGTGCACACACAGATGTTTGTCCTCTGGTGCCCTTCTCTCCCTTGTCCCTACTGACTGTGCTCTTATTGAATTGCCATTTAGAATGTCCTTCTCTTCCAACCTCAATCACTACGGGATGGTCCACGTAGCCAGTGTGAGTGATGTGCTGCTGGACAACTCGTTCACTCCCCCGTGCCAGCGGATGGGCGGGATGGTCTCCTTCCGCACATTTGAAGATTTTGTCAGGTATGTGGGGAAGGTGATGGTTGTGTTCCTTGCTGGGCCCAAATGGGACTATTTAGAAGCAGGCTCAAAGTGATCCTGAGCTTGTTTGTTCAGCTTTTGGGGTGTCTGCTGGGGATCCTCTCACCTGCCTCCTTCAGCTAATGGAAATTTTCAGGCTGCTGGCAGAGCAGCGTGCAGCCAGAAGGAGCAGCATCCAGAACTGCTGCTGGCTGGAGATCATTTGCTTCTGTGCTGATATGCAGTGCTCCTGTACACAGGGGAGGGGATATTCTTTGTGCTTTGAACGTTTCTGGACGAGACAAAAAAGACAGCAGAGCTCATAGCAGTCATGAGTGCCTGCAGCCATAGGATCTGTGATAAGCGCTAGAAGATCCAGGCTCTGCTCCGGTGGAAGGGTGGAGGAGATGCTGCCTCCTCATCTTTCGAGTTTCAGTCCTGCAAAGGGAAGCAGTCCTTTCCTCTCCTCTCCTCTTAGCAATGTGATTTGTGGATTTTAGTGCTGTATGCCTTCAATGAGCTACAGCAGTGTGTTTATGACTAACACTTCTCTGGTGTATTTCAGAATCTTTGATGAAGTGATGAGTTGTTTCTGCGACTCTCCTCCCCAGAGCCCAACCTTCCCTGAAGCTGGCCATGCTTCCCTCTATGATGAAGACAAGGTACAGTAATTTTTCTCTCTGGAGGTTGCTCTCAGTTAGGAAATGGAAGACATGCAGAATGCTGCAATGACTGCAGGCTAGATACTTTCCACTTGTTCCAGTGCTGGAAGCAGGAGTTAAGAGCTTTATGTACTTATGTATGTCTTTTGTTTGCTCTTTTCACAGCAGGCAAATAGAAGTAGGTGGCCATTTCCTGATAGTTCTAAAACCAGAGCTATGTCTTACTCTCCATGTAAATTCAGATTGTTGCTTATAGCATCAGTAGAATTACTGGATCCATGGCAGTGTTACTGAGAGCTTGGACAGAGTAGGTTTCCACTTGCTTTACATCCTGACTCTTTTCTCTCTTCTGCCAGTTAGAACTCTTTTTATGAGAAAAAAGAGAGTTGAAGCCCTGACAGTTTTTGCATTGACATGGAGAACAGGTGCAGACGAAGCAGATGGTTTTTAATTCTTAGTGACAGAAGATCTGCTGTCCATGGCACCACAGGTAGTGCTCACTGCTCAGTCCTGCCTCCCAGCAGCTGGGAGCTCAGTTGCAATACAGTCTGTGTTCAGAACAGGGCTTGGTTTTAAACTTAGCTGTTGATCTTGATGTGTGTAAATACTGAGGCCTTGTTCCAGAGCATTGCCATCAACCTTAATGTCCTCAGATCTTTCTCTTTAACTCCTTCTCACTTCACCAAGGAAAAATTTCAGCTTGTACTCAGTTTTTCAGAGTTAACCACAAGTTTTTGAGCGCTACATTTGTCACTTCTCAGACCTCCAGTGTAATTGACACTTCCACATTATTTCATTCTGTTGTAGATGTGAGAGTGCACAATGTTTTGCTCTTATACTAAATTTACTTAATACCATTACCTTTCAAGATGCCAGAGCCCCTTTATGCCCTGTCTGCGTTGCATCTCATGAGGAGAGGCCCTGACCCTGCATTCATTTTGCATCCAAATGAGGCACGCTGGACTTCACCAAGCATGATCTCCACTGGATCCTCCAAACAAAGCTCCTGTTTGCTGTTTGTGGATTTTGTCTCTTACTTCTGAAACTGTGAACTTGTGGGGCTGCTTGATCAAGGATTTCCTCTGTAATTCTCCTTACTTGATAGCAAACTCTGCTGAAGTCATCTGTTTCCTATGGGGCCTGAGCTTAAGAGGTGTTGTTCACAGTTTATTTATGTGGCATGTGTTCTTCAAATTGCAGGCTGCCCGTGAGGAACCCATTCACATTCTTAATGTTGCTATTAAAACTGACGGGGACGTTGATGATGATGGGCTGGCAGCCATGTTCAGAGAGTTCACACAGAGCAAGGTAAGTCAGCTCAGTGCTTTATTGCTCCATGAGATTCACTTCAGAGCATCAAGTATTAATCCTGTGGCCACTTCTGAGAAAGCTGTGCTGGGGACAGCCACTTCGTGTCCGCTCTGCCCTCTAGTGCCTGTCTTCACCTGCTTTCCTGATGGGCGTGAAGAACTCAGGCTTGTTGGTATGAATAGCTCTCCAGGCACTGGGAGCCTGCTGCATCCATGCTACCTGCCGTGGCTGAGAGAGTACTGAGAGAGCAGTTGCTAACTTCCCAACTTGAAAGTTAGTCGTGTGTTCTGCAGAAAAGAGGGTTTCCCAGCTGGGACTGGGACCTGCTAGACTTCAGCAGCTTCCTGTCTCTTTAAGGAAAGAAAATAATCAAATATAAAAATTAAAACTAGTTCTGCTTTTCATCTTCTTGATCATGCTCGAGGCGTTTTATGGGAGGGGATAAAAGGAAAGAAATTAAAAAAAAAAAAATTCCCAAACACATTAAACTATCAAATAGGTTGATCCAAATTGTCCAAATAATCTTCTAGTCCCAGCATGTTGTGTGTGTTTTTTCTAATAGAAATTAGGATCATATACTTGTAAATGACTTGTGGAGGAGATTGAGGCAGTCAGTGCAAATGGAGTTTCTCCAGGTGCTGATGGCTAATCGCTCTGTAATAGCTGTGGACTTGCTGTGAGACCCGCATTATTACGATGTAATCAGAATCCTGTTGCTATGCTGTTATTGTCTGCCACTTGTGGAATTTTAAAAGCAATAACAATTTTTGCTTTTTAAATCATGGAATTATTAAAGTTATTTTCTTCCTCTTGCTATGAATATAGTCGCTCATGCTCATTTTCAAAGGGCTTAACCTTAGTAAAACATTGCTGTCTGTGTTGAAAGGGGTTGTTTTGTTCCTGGGCTAGCAAAGTTCTCATTTCATTTTTGCTCTTCTTTTTTTATTTTTATCTTTTTTGCTTTTCAATTGGAAAAAGGAGGAGAAAGGATAAAGTTTTAAAGGGGCAATATTACAAGTTTTTTAACACTTAAAAAAAACCAGTGATGTGGCAAATCCTCATCACACCATTTTCATTTGTAATGTGGCTTTCCGGAATTGGTTCAAGAAGCAACCAGCACGGGCATATCTGACACACATCTGAGGGACGGTATCAAAAATCTCATTTGTCACCTTTGTGATACTGATGGATCCGTCCTTTGTTCATGTACTGTTTGCACCAAAATCAGGTACGTGCTGTTATGCTTTATTGGGCCAGTTCCTTTAAAAGGATCATTTTCCACGGCCCTACCATGCCTATCTTGTGCTCCCTTCAGAAAGTCATCTTTGCAAAAAGACCAACTTGTGTTGGCCAATGAGTGAAAGCCCTGCAATACTTGCAGCCAACCCTTCTGCTCTGCTTGTTGGCAAGGTTCAGCTGGGGTGCTTTGTCCTGCCACGGGGTTACTTACCTCTGCAGACTTTATGAATCTGCTTGTGTGTGCTGCTGTGCAGTCAGCAGATGGGAGATGGTAGCTGTGAGTAGAGCAAAACGGGCTGGGAATGAACATGCAACAGAGATGCAAGAGAATCTGTAGAGCTTTTCTGGTTCAGAGAAGACTTGCACATGTTCTTAATGTGTTCCTTCTCTGTGAAGCTAAGTCTTGATTCCTTCTTTTCCTTTTGCAGAAATCAGTCCTGATTGAGCATGGCATCCGGAGGCTGACGTTCCTTGTGGCACAGAAGGTATTTTGGTGTCTCTCATGCTAGGAAGTTCGTAGTTCTAGTTCATAGAAGCATTGAATTTATTATCTTGTCACAAATTAAGTACTATAACTGCAGTTATTTCTGACTTCACTGTTTTTGTTCTTTAAAATTGGAGATTGTTTTGATGAATTTGCTTAAGAAAATTAATTTACAATTGTAAACAATCTTGGCACCTCTTGTAATCTTGAATTAATTCATTTTTGATTTTCATTCTAATTGCTAGCTTTCTTCTGCTTTTTTTTTTTTCTTTTTTTTTCTCTTCCTGTGTTTGTGTGGTTCGTTTGTAAGGACTTCAGGAAACAGGTCAACTGTGAGGTGGATCAGAGATTTCATGTAAGTAAAAAAGACTCTGGAACGTGGTGGTATTTCTGATGAGAGGCCAGGAGACTCATAAGCGACTCTGGGTTCTCATTTGGTTCTTAGCCAGGCCTTTGATGCCAGCATTGTGTCAAAGTTGAATTTGAATACAAAGCTGGACCTGCTGCATTCAGCAGGGCTGCTTCCATGCTCGTTGGCTGGCTAACCTCATGGCTGACACTTTGACCAAGGTCTTCACTGTGTTGATATAGTTCTATATTCTGAAATGTAATCAGACAAATTTTTATATTTCATACCTGCTGTGGTGATTTCTTCAGTCTTCTCACTGATTTCAGTATAACTTAGAGGAATGATTGAAGTGACTTACTAAATTTTGATGACTTAATGATGTGGAAAGTGTTTGGTGCTTCTGCTGCTGTGAATTACTTCTTTCTCCTGGGCTTTGGAATCAGCAAGACTTAGCTTGGCCCTGTTTTCAAGGTGGCAATGCAAAGCATAAACAGTATTTTTAGCCCTTCTGTAGCTGCTTTACAACTCTGGAGGTTCTTAGGAGTCTTTAAAGTGCAAGAAATTCATCCTGTGTTTAATGAGCCTGGTTCAGCAAGTTGAGCACTGCGTGGGAATCCCTGACCCTGTGCACAGACAGGTCCTGGTGAGCGGGTTATGTAGGAATTGGACTCTTAGAAGGAAACCCTAGCTTTAGATGGGAAAAAATGAATTTTTAGAGAGTTGAATTAATACTTGAAGAATGCAAAGCAGAAGTCTGTGAATAAACTCTGTAGCACGCATCAGTGGTCAGGCTTGGACAGAGTCAGCCTTGTGTTGGCCCTGAGCTGTGCTGATGTGATGTGCTGATAGGATGCTCCTGAGCCAGAGGGTGCACTGCTCCATCTCATCTGCCTGCAAAGTTTCTAGAGCACCGCTGGGACGTTTTGTGAGTGTCAGTCTTTATTACCATCTCCTGTTCTATTCCGTTTATTACTGGACCAACTATTAACTTAGCCAGGGCCCAGGCTTGGGTTTGTTTTTGTTTTAATTACAGTCTATATAATTAGTTCCCAGCATGTTGAGGTAATAGAGAGTTGCTCCAGCAAGCTTCCAATTTCCTCATCTCATTAGGTTTTTAACGTGATTATTAGTATAATAATCAACTATGATGATTTCTGTTGTAGCTTTTCACATTCTGCGATTTGCAGGGTGTCTTGATTGGCTAATTTAGGCAAATTATTTTGATTGTCTTGATGATGGTTGGTTGATGAGAACACAGCAGGGGTATAATTCTTCTGCCTAGGAAATGGAGCACTCTTTTGGATTTTGGTACCAGAGCACTGAGAATTTTTTTTGTGTGCACATCTAATTATTATATTTGCCCACAACAATAGTCAAATGCCTTGAAAGCAATTACATTAGTGATAGAATGGGCACGGATGATATTAGGGGAAATTGGCAGTGTGCAGGGGGGAACAGGTGGGAGGGATTTGGAAGAGAAGTGAGGAAACGTGGAAGTCCTGTGTGCTTGTTGCAGAGCACTGTTGGTCCTTGTAGGCTCACCTATGTGCCTGAATTGTCAGGCAGGGTTCCCTTACTTGTAGCTAGTCCAGAAGACACGCTCCAGTCAAACACAAGTTCTTTTGTTCAGCTGGGAGCCATCAGGTGGCATTCCAGGGACTGCTTTTGTGGGAGGTAAAGATGATTTACGAGGTGGTTATTTTATTTGCTGTTTGTTGCACTGAATCAAGCTAGGCTTGCACGTCCTTATTGACAGCGAAAATGTGATTCAGAAATTCAGTGACTTCAAGTCAGATACCGCCTTTATTTCTTAATGAGACAGCTCTGGCCATTCTGTGTGCTCCTTTATATTACCTGAAGTACAAATGGTTGGTGTTCTCACGTTGGTGCAAAGCATTCAGAAATGTTCCTCCACGCAGTGCGAGTGCAGTTCCACAGAAACAGAGAACTTCTTGGATGGAATTGAGGGTGTACGTAGCAGGATGCTGACTAGTCTTGCTGCCTTCTGAGACATTCAGTGCACCACAAAAAAAATACAAACCTTTTACGTTTTGTTAGGATATAATCTGAGCAATAGAAAGAATAACAGAGAAACCTAACCATAGCTGGGAGGTTTTTCTGGAGTACTACTTAAACATGGAATGAAGTTCTGTTATTACAATTCATAATTTTCATTGGAAAGAGGATATTTCTAACAGTAAGGATATGAAGATAACTGTTAATGTAGATTGTTGTTTTGTGTACATCAGCTTACATAATAAGGAGTTAATATGATTGTACAGCTCCCAAACGTTTCCACAATCACTGTAGTAATAACAGAACTAGAAGAAGTTTCCCACTGCCATGTCTGGACAGTTCAATTCTATTGTCTGTTGATAATTGACAGCAGTAATAAAAAGCCAGTCAAGTAGCATCTGTTGCATTGGCGGTGAAGACAGGCCTGAGCTGCCTCTGCTGCCTTGCTGGGGGTAACTTGGTTTTCCACTGCTCTGTAATGCTGTAAAACTAGCTTGGAACAACTTCAGTGATCTCCTCTGTTATGGTGCTACCCCAGGGGAAGGACTTTGGGAGGACTGATGTCATTATTTTTGTTTTCAGAGGGAATTTCCAAAGTTCTTCACGTTCCGTGCCAGGGATAAGGTGAGTTGTACGATCTAAATTCTTTCTTCTCTAAGCATTTACTGTATCCTTCTCTCATGTAGCTGTTCATGTGCTGTTGCAGGGAGCTGCTTCAGCTCAGCTTCACTGCACAGTGTGGTATCTTCACCTTCCCACACAGCAATAGATTTCAGGAACAATGATGGGTCTCTGGTAACGTGGAATAAAAATTAATGCATTTGGAACCTGACTTAAAGCTTCTGTGGTTGTGGGTTTCATTCACAGCGTAACAGGGGAAGTGTAGAAGCTGTGTAATGATTCAGTATCAAACTTCTTGGCTTCCCTGAAAAAGAGGGTTCCTGGGGAAAGAGCTGGAGAACTTGCTGTCTTACAGTGCGTGTTCCACTTAGTAGTTTAACAATTTAGTTTGAATTTTTAGCCTTTTAGGGCATATGAATGTAATATTATGGATGTATGAATGAGTTTAATGGGCATCATCTAGATTTCTGCATCCTCAGCGTTCTACCTTCTTAACCCACCTCTTCTTGTACATCCTTCCCTCTCTGCACATGCTTGTTCCTTCAGTTTGAAGAAGACAGAATCTACCGCCATCTGGAGCCAGCTCTGGCTTTTCAGCTGGAGCTGAACCGAATGCGAAACTTTGACCTCACTGCCATTCCGTGTGCCAACCATAAAATGCATCTCTACCTGGGGGCAGCTAAAGTTGAAGTAGGAACAGAAGTGACAGACTACAGGTTCTTTGTGAGGGCCATTATAAGGCATTCAGACCTGGTTACCAAGGTGAGTTTTGTCACCCAGCTGAGGTTTCTTTCCAAGACTGCCTATAAAACTCTGTAAATCGCTTGAGAATCTGCCTGAAAACATACAGCACATACAGAGTGCTGCAGTTGTGTGCCCTCTCTTTGCTCACACCGGCTTTGCAGCAGCATGTCTTCAAAGGCAGTATTCCTGTACCTTACAGAGATTTTTCTCTGAGCTGTGGATAGTCAGAAATCCCTGCAGTAGTTATTTCTCTCTGCTTCTCCTGCTACGGAAGCAATAGTTTTACCTGTCCAAGTTTGCATTTATGCTGACCTAAACAAGTCAGCTGGATGTGTGGACCCAGAAGGTGGGAGTACTGACTCTGTGACTGTGATTGATCTGTTTTAGCACTGCACATCCTGCTGATACTAATGTAACCTATTTTCTCAGTCAAGTCCTTCTGCAGTTTTTCAAAGGCTGTTTACTTGGGTTGTGATTTTTGAATAGAAGGTAAATTATTTGTTGACAATGTCTGGCAGGAAGCCTCCTTCGAGTATCTGCAAAACGAGGGAGAGCGATTGCTTTTGGAAGCCATGGATGAGTTGGAGGTGGCATTTAATAATACCAACGTGCGCACTGACTGCAATCACATCTTCTTAAATTTTGTGCCTACTGTCATCATGGACCCATCCAAGGTATGGCCTTGCCAACCCTGAGCTGTTTGTTTTTCTTGGGCTTCGCTCGCCAGAATAAATGGTCGTTTGTTGTCTCTCTGTGCTATGTGAGTGCATCTGTTGACTGAGTGCATTTTAATGGCTTGGTGAATGACGTGCAGTTCCTACCGGCCTTTTTATAGCAGAAATCACAAGAAGTTGGGGACTGATGTTAGAAGTGATAAGGTGAGGGTCTGTTTAGTTCCTCTAAATATTGGAGTTCTGCTTTTCAGTAGCGAGCCGTGGGAGTGCTGAGAGATTCTGCACTGCTTGTTTAGTTATTTAATGACTAATTTTGATTTCTTCTTGTCAGTGTAAGTCATATGGAGTATACTTTTACCTTGGGAATGAGCTAGTAGTGAATGTTACTATGAGATAGAAACAGAGTAATGCTGTGTGTTAACCCAGAAGCTGTTAGGGGGTAGCTTTGGAAGCCTTTTAGGTAAAAAGAGCTCTAACATCTGTGCTATTTGCAAGAACCACTTCTCGTGTTCCTATGTCTTTTAAAGACATGAGGGATTAGAATGGATAAACGAGAGTTTGTAGGCATAAATTACATTTCTGGTTAGCAGACCACTGCAGAGGAAGTCCTGAATATGCTGTAAAGGCTGCATGGCTGCGTTTGGTTGGGCATCAACATTCTGCTCATGGTTACCAAAAGATACGAGAACTGACCTTTCCTTATGAGAATAACTGAAAGTTTAAAAAGATGAATCGGTTATCGGAGTAAGGATCTCTTGCTTGCTGACTTTAACTCATGATTAAAAATTGGTGGTTTAAATTGCTTTTGAATAAATGCGCTCTCAGTGAATCCTGAGCCATCAGTTCTCAGGAGCACCAGGGGTGTGCAGCCCTGGATGTTGGGCAGCCTTCAGATGCACACCGTGACTTTTTCCTGAGCAGCAGTGGAAAGGAGACTTTTTTTTGGAAAGAATGTTAAAAACAGACTATGAATTGCCTTCTTTTAATATGCGCTATTTGCCAACAGTAGTATATTACAAAGTTTAATAGAACACCAGAAGGCCAAGCTCCAAGCAGTAATTACTTTGTTGATTTAAAGCACTGTAAGCATGTGAAACATGATTATTGTGCGTATAAGTGCTACATAACTGTTTGTCAAGGATTTCACTTTCCTGTGTTTTGTAATTCTGAGCTATGCTTGCAGGAGAGAGGTCAGTGCAGGGGACGCAGTGCTTGGCTGGGGAGTGAGGTGTCTGAGTTCAGTGCCATCCCTGCGTTTGGGTCCTGCTCCTGCGTATCAAGAGTTGTCAGGATGAGAAAGGACCAGCCAGCGGGGTCTGGTAGCAGCTCATGTGCTGCAGTTTGGGGCTCTCTTTCTGCAGCCCCCAAATGCTGAGCTGCCCTTGGAGCAGAAGCTTACAGCAGCGGGGCGCTGTGTCCAGAAAGGTGAGGCAGGTTCTGCTGTGTTTTAAGATCGAGGAATCCGTGCGGAGCATGGTGATGCGCTACGGGAGCCGCCTGTGGAAGCTCCGCGTCCTCCAGGCCGAGCTGAAGATCAACATTCGGCTGACGCCAACAGGAAAGGCCATCCCCATTCGGCTCTTCCTGACCAACGAGTCGGGCTACTACCTGGACATCAGCCTGTACAAAGAGGTGACGGACTCCAGGACAGCGCAGGTGCGGTTCCACGTGGCTCTGTTGTTTCGTGCTCAAAGTCTTTGTGGGGGGCACATTGCACCTGATAGAGCTCTTCTGTGGTTTGCTGTGCTTTCAGGTAATATGAAACGACCATACCAGTGTAAAACTTTGCCACACCAAGAAGAGCATATCATTGTAAAGCAGTCTTGCAAGAGCAATGTAGGAGTAGTAAATATGATGTTATGTAAAAGTGCACGTCCTCGAACTGTCTTGTGTATGCTCTCAGAAATGTGGTGTGAATTTTGGGTGTCGTGTTTGCAGCCGGGAGCTGGACTTGATGCTCGTGGGTCCCTTCCAGCCCAGCACGTTCTGTGATTCTGAAGGTGTAGGGAATGACTTGGGTAGGGTGCTATAAAATTGTGGAAGGTGCTTTTATGTCATTTTTATTAAGCGTAATGGGCTCTTTTGTAGTGGTTACAGCTGTTCAGGTCTTTGTGCTTCTCATGGCGTAAGAATATTGCAGTTAACTCAAATCCTTCCGTATCCTGAAGTGCGTGAACCATAGGAAGCATGAAAAATATTTAAATACAGAAATGTTTACATCTCCCACTGTAATAATCTTCCTGCCATGCAGAAGTAGCAACGGAACAAATTGCCTGGGCAGCGTTAATGTGCAGCTCAGAGTGCTGAGTCACCTCTTCTCCCCCTCTCCTCCATTGAATTCTTGCAGCCTGGCTGCACAGCCTGTCCAGTTCTGGAGATCTCAGAGCAGATAGCATCCACATGTTTTACTTCATTTCTGCCTTTGAGTGGGGACGAGGAAAGAGAAAGATGTTTTAATGCTCTGTAGTAGCTGAGCTTTACCCTCAAGTTTTGTTAGTCACTTGTGAAGGTCACTGTGGATCAGTATGGGTTCCTAACACAGACCCTGGCCCAAATGAGCAGGTACCCCATCCACAAAGCAGCTTCACAGAGAAGTGTTTTTGAAAACAGAGTGTGAACTGTTCCTTTGAATATAAAGCCTGAAATAGACTTTTTTGCTGAATTTTCTTTCTTGTGGAATTCTTCAATTAACTCCCCCGCAATTAGAAATCATCTGTAGTTTTCAGTATCAGATCTGATAGCCATTCTGTTGATAAGAAAGCCCGATCGTGTTGCTTTTGTTAGGTGCATTTCTATGAGGCAGCATTTGTTCAGCACTGTCCCAGTTATGCAGTGCTCCTCGTGTTTATTTCTCAGTTGAAATAGATTTCCTTCCAAGTCCTGGCTGAGTGGAATATATAGTGCCATGAAGCATGGCAGCTGATAATTCATGTTGCTACTCTGGGAAAATCTTTTAAACTTATAATATCAAAACTTCAAGCCAAATGACATATGCAAGTCTTGACCTAGCTTCCATGATCAGTCAGTGGAGATACGGATACAGTGCTGTTCGACTCCATAAATAACAGAGTTCTCCTCTCTGCTCCCAGCTATCACAATCCATCGGCACAGATACGGTGTCAGGGGAAATACTGGTGAATGTGAAGTCATCTATGTCACTGGGTTTTTTCTGTGGGGACGTGGCTCTGTTCACTTTGCTTTCTGCTGTAATGCAGTAATAAGTCAGTGATGCTCAGATCCACACAGTTATGGTCCAGCACTGTCTCCAAAGGGTAGTAATGCATGATGAGGCATGGTGTTATAGGGTATGTGAGTATTAACATATTTGTAGGGAACAGAAACAAGCCTGGCCAGTGTGGAATATCCAGATGATTTTTGTTAAAATATCAATGAGGTAGGTCTGTGGGACTGGTGGATTAAACTGTAATTGGCTGTGTCTTCTGCTGCAGATTATGTTCCAGGCCTATGGGGATAAACAGGGACCACTTCATGGGATGCTGATAAATACCCCATACGTGACCAAGGACCTTCTTCAATCCAAGAGATTCCAGGCACAGTCTTTAGGGACATCCTATGTCTATGACATTCCTGAGATGTTTCGGCAGGTGAGAGCTCTTTGTTGAGGCCTGGTGAATTGTTCTGAACTTCTGTATCTGCAAAGCACTTCTGTGCATTGCCATCCCTGCTTATTGGGAAACGAGTGGCCTGGAATGGCTGACAGTGGTTCCCTGGAGCCTGCACAACTCTGAATTGGGTTGGCTTTGAAAAAAATGAGGATTCTTGATACACTGCTGCTGGAGCTCCATTAATAAATCTAACAGAAGAACTTGAAATGTAAACCATCTTGCATTTCTTGTTTGTGTTTCTTTGTTTTACCACCCTGTTATCCAGCCTTCCTGAAGGTTGGCCAGTGCATGCATTATAAAACGTGCTAATGAGTTTCAGAATTGATTGTGTATCTGATTTGCTGGGTTCTGTCCTGAATCACGTAATTTGAATTATGCTAATTTGGGTGAAACTGCGTTTCATAGTTTAAATTCCAAAATAAGTGATATCCACTGAATACTGTCAGTCAAATTGTGGGGAGGGGGGCTTTTAGAGTGCTCTGTCTCGAATGTTAATTCACAGCGGATTGAACAAAAGCATTTTCTCAACAAGAATTTGTCTCTTCATCCTCTAGTCTTTAATTAAACTCTGGGATTCTATGAATGAACATGCATTCCTGCCAACACCGCCGCTGCCGTCTGACATACTGACGTACACTGAATTGGTGTTGGATGATCAGGGCCAGCTCGTGCACATGAACAGGCTGCCAGGAGGAAACGAGGCAAGTTGCACTTTCTTCAACACTGCTTTCCTTTCCATGTCCTGCAGTACGTTGTCTCTTGGACTAGGTTTGACAATTGTAATGAAAATTTACCAAGCCAGGCACAAAATCTATTCATTCAGTCTTTCGTAGATGAAATCTCTCTCTTGAAAATGGGATTTTTGTTTCATTAAAAATTAATACCTTCCATACAATGGATATTTTAAACTCCATAGTAAATGATGATTCCATTTCAAACCTGTGCCTATGCTATTTTTTCCTTCATAATTAAAAAGTGCTCGTTCAGCTATTCCAGGTAACTGGGGTTTATATTTGAACCAAATATGTTTTACAAGACTAAATAGAAATGTTTTCATTTGCTTAAAAATGAAAAACCAATTTTATGCTTGCCATTGAAATACTGCAGTGTTTGTGTAGCACGTGGGCAAGGTGTGTGCAACATCCCCCTCTAGTGAGTGATTTCCATGGGACTGACGGGGCTGCTAATGCTGCCAGACTAATTGCTGCTCCTTCAGCTGCCCGTGGAGGAGGCCGTACAGCCGTGGGCTTTTGCTGCTGTGTTGTGTCAGCAAGCCGTGGGATGCAGCATTAAAGCAGCCTGAGAAGATAGTCAACTAGTAGCAGGGTTGGGGTTGTTTTTGTTTGTGCTTGGTCTTGGCTAGGTGGGATTCCATAAGTAAATGTTTCTGCAGTAATTTCAATTTGAACTGTTCTAAGTGATGGTGTTGATGTTTTTGGCATTGCTGAACTCGCGTAGTGCCTTCTGCTGGTTATGGGACGTGAGACTTGTCCAAACGTTGTTATTACACTGAGAACATCAAGGATGGTGATGAGAGGAAATAGGGGTTGTTCTCACTGTTTATTACATGTCTCTTACTGGGGAAAGGTTTCGAAAATAGTATTTTTAGATGGAACCTAATTAGTCAGTGGTGACTACGAGAGCAGTGCTTCCTCGCTGGCCTACGGCAGAACCACCTTCACTAGGACAACTAAACCCGGCCGGGGCTGCGCTGCTGTGGAGCCTCACGCCATCATCGTTCTCTTTCTCTGCACTCATTCAGTGTCTGAGTGGATGGTGGCTGGGGAAACAGCAGAGTCCCTCAGGGACGTAGCTCTGCTCTTGCTGAAATTACAAGCACGGAGCTGCCTGGGCATGAACGTGTACTGTTTACTCTGCCAGTATGAATACAAATAGTCTTATTATAAGAGATTTTGTACCCAAAGACCACCAAAAAAAAAAATTAGGAGTTTTATTTAACCCTTGGTAGACTTCGTTGCACTCAATCTGCAAACAAATTGTGTGGCTGTTGCTGTGTGCAGTGTTATCTCCCGTGCAGGATCCGACCCTCCTGGGGCAGTCAGGCAGAGGGGTTCAACCGTTGGAAAGCAGGACAGAGAAGTGCAGCGTTCCCCCATGTTTTTCTGTCTCCTCAAGATGTCCTCTTACAAAGGTGCACAGCAGGTGCTGCCCTGCCTTCCAGCAGCAGCAGGGCCGAGGTGGGGGCCTGGAGGGCAGCACTGGGTCGGCTGCCTGCCGAGCGGCCCAAGCGAGGAGCGCGGCATGCAGCCCACGGCCGGCGGTGCTCAGCTGCCAGGCAGTTACCGTGGGACCGTGTGCAGCTGGAATGAGGTCTGAGGCATCGGTATTGAATTCTGTTACCAATAGCTGCTGCACACAATAGCGCTCTTTCAGACGGGAGAGCGGTCAATGTGAGGAAGGGCTCCGGCAGCACTCTGAAGGACAGGTGACATTCACGGGGTGACGAGCTGCCGAGCGGATTCATTCCTCCCTGCTGCACTTCCTTTATCAGGATGAGCCGACTTGAGGCTTTCAGGGTTTAATTTCGCTCAGTTGAGGAAACAAATTTTCACAAGCGTGCGCTCGAGGCTCTCTGTCCAACACAGATGGAGGCGGGGTGCTGGCGGGGTTCAGGCAGGGGCCTTACCTTTGCTAGGGCTGCTCGTATTCAAAGGGGGAAATACTTGGGACTGTTGCAAGGATAATTTAAGCAAATACGTTCTAAGAGTCTTAATTTGTGCTTGCTGAATGCTGGTTGTTACAGAATGTGTGCTCCCCCAGGTTTGGTTAGCAGTGCCTGGTGGTTGGTGCCCAGGGGCTGTGCCCCAAGCTGTGAGCTGCTCCCACTGCCGGCCTTGGTGAGCTGCTGGGTAGGGCATTTCCAGGGGAACGGGACTTATTTTTGTAGAGGAAAGTTCTGGCTGTAATCAGTGCAGTGCTGCTCAGCACATTCCGGCCTCTGTCACTGTTCTGCCTGCTGGTGGCCAGGAAGATCAGGGCAGTGCTGTCAGAAACGGGATTTGGTTTCTGGGTGATCCTTTGTGGAGTCAGGAGTTGAACTTGAGGATCCTTGTGGGTTCCTTCTAACTCAGGATCTGCTGTCATTCTCTTATACTTGTTTTGTATCAGAGATTCAAACAGAGCTGTTCCCCCACGTGAGGGGCGCCTCACCAGCGAGGTATCAGCTGTGCTGGGGCAAGGCTTGTCTGTTCTGCTGGGGCTGTGCTACACAGTATGAACAATTACATTTTCTCCATGTGAAAAGGGGTCAAGACACTCCTCCTCTTAAAGCATTCAGTTCAGCTAAGTGCCCTAATTGTTTTAGCCAGCCGGTGAAATTGAGAAGCTAGCATAAAATCTGGAGATTGGCGGCCAACTGCATGTCAACAACAGAGGCTGCAATCCCTGCTCTTATGCTGGGCAGAGCAAGAGCTCAGAGCTGGGAGTCTCCCATCCTCACAGGCTCTGCAGGCTGTGTTCTGGGCTAACCAGGCCGATGTTTTTGTTTTCAGAGAAATCTGTGCTCAAAGAACTTTCACAATGTGAGAGGTTTTTCTCCGTTTAGCTTATGACCACTTCATGTAACCCACCACCTCATTTGGCACTAATTATCTCTTTGCTGGTAGTCTCAACAAAGAAGCCAAGGACTTAATGGACCATGAAAATACAACTTGTTATTTATTCCTAGGCAGTGCTCGCTCCTTCTGAGCAGAGGATCTGTCCTGTCATGGCCACGCGGGGGAGCTTGCAGTGCTGCTGGCCGTGCCGTGTGCTCTCGTAGCCCAGAAGGCACCGCTAATGCGGGGCCTTTTTCCATTCCCATGCCCTCTCAGTACAGCCAGAGCTCTTGCTGAAACACATCTGCTGTTTCTTTGGGCTGCAGACAGAATCCTGGATGTTGCCTCGAGCTGTCTGTGAGATGATGTCTGTTCCAGATCCTTCTCAGTAAGCTCATCAACTGTCTTCTGGTCCCCAGTTACTCCTCCTTATGTGTCCTTGTTACAATGCTGGCTGCTGTTACACCTCTGCTTACATGTGAGACTGCTCCAGTTAGCTCTGTCTGCTACCGTAACATTTCAGTTATGAATATTATCGGGCCAGCACACTTGATACGATTGAATTTGCAATCCTAAAAAGTTAAGAACAATTTGCAAATAATTTTCGGAGCTGGTAGGTATATATGAGAGAGCTGAAGGAGACAGTATTTTATCAGCAGAATCAAACACTGGTCAGTAGCTCCCGTCTGATGCTCCTGAGTGTGTTACTGAATGAGGACTGTGGGACAAATGGGGCACTTAATGCACCACTGTGACCTCGTCAAGAACTAAGCAGTAGAAGGTGGATGCTCAGCCCATCTCCATTCTCAGTTTAGGTAGACACGAGCCTTTGAAATGGTCAGAGTTAATATAGGTGAAAGGAAACAAATCCACTTGCGTAAGGTTACAAAAGTGCGTTTACACTAAAGTGTTTTTCACAGGAAAATTTCAAGTTCATACCATGCTTAGATCTAGATTACAGCACAAGACTTCTAACATTCCTGCAAGTTTAATTTTAAAATAAATAAATAAATGGGAGCCTTTCTTCTCAGTGACACAATCTCACATGGTTCAGGAGTGGGACGGGTTCAGTGTGGGACAGAAGCGTGTGGCTGAGACGTGCTGATGTTGGGAAGGATGGGTTTGGGCAGGCCCAGAAGCAGGACCTCAACACACCCCCTGGTAAGAGCCAGCTAATCTCCAAGGGCAGCACCCCACATCCCCTGCATCTCAGTCTCTCTGTAAATGTGTCATTTTCCCTCTTGGCACTAGATGTCACAGTTTTTCCTTCTCAGCAGCGTGAGGCTCAGAAGTCATCCTTGCTGGAGGTGTGTTGGCAGGCACCTTTCCCTGGCCAGGTGACATTGCAGCCAGCGCTGGGCAGAGGGCTGCAGCAGCACTGCTTCGCCAGCTCTGTGGATCGCCTGGGGCTCAGAGGTGTAGCTAATGAATTTTATACGAGCGCAGCTTCGTAGTTGAACTGCACGTTCTGCTTTGTCACCCCATGTCCCTGCGTTTTATGACAGGCACAGGGCATTAAAACATCCGCTGGGCTCCGTGCAGCAGGGAGATAAGCACTTCTGAGAGAGCGGAGAATGTGGGATGGCGAAGGTGGGGAATTAACGTGAAGGTGAATGGAAACACCCATCCATCTTCACACCCACCCCAAACCTACCAGAGAAAAAATAGTTGATTCCCTTTTATTTCCCAGTCCTTCTTCTTGATGAGTTGTGGGAGCAATCCTGACCTGAAGGCCCCCGTGGCACTGGGAATAGGTTTAAATAACAGGGAAGCTGGACAACTATTTGTGCTGCACAGCAAGTGGTGGCTCCTCATCTGCTATACGGTACAATTTCAGGAGGTGATCCTCCATTGCCAGAATGATTTTAGCCCCCATCAGCGAGATGCTTGGGTGTCACAACGAGGTGCAGGGGCTGGGTTGGTGCAGAGCACACTTGCTGCAAACAGGAGGCTTTTTTTTTTTTTAGCAAAAGATAGAATGTCAGGTGGTGAATGGAACGTAATACAAATTTCTGGATGTTTATAAGAATATGGCCCAAATTTCTTGCAGGGTTTTATTCAAATACCTTCGTAAGTAGAGAGCAGAAGTGATGGTGCAAAGATTATCTTGTATCTTGGCGTATATATTTGAACAGTTGGACACACGTTTGCCTATAATGCAGGAAGATCCTAATGAAGGTTACCCCATGGGCTCTGTGATCCATCGATCTGTTACTTTATGAGATGTGAATTGTTTTGGCTGAAGTTTTCAAGCTTTACACCTGTCTGGAAGAAGGTATTAGCGCTTTGTTTGGAAACCTTCATCCAAAGCGCTCTGTTTTGATGCAAAAGCTGGCAATGATGTTCCCAATTAATCTGTGGGCTCAGACAGGAGCTTGAATTTATGGAGAACGTGGTTTAGTTCAAGATGATGCCTTTAGCTGTCTCAGAGATTGCTACAAACCTTGCAGCACAGGTGTGGGTGCAGTCCGAGCCAGTTTTGCAGTCTTCAGCAGTTGCTGGAGCTTTCCTTTTGGAGCTCTGTGTGCCCACCCACTTTTGCTGGCCACCAGCCATCCTGCTGCTTGGCACCCAAGTGCCCTTGGTCTGGTGGAAGGAACCAAGGTAGCAGGAATTCATGTTGGATTCTTTCCAGTCCCAATCCCTTGCAGCTGATGCACTGAGCAGCGCTTTGCCACATCTCTTCCTGGAGCCATTCCTCCCCGTGGCTCATCCTCACAGCCCTGCGTTGTGCAGCACTGTTCTCAGCTGCCCCTCCTGCTGCTGACGATGCCTTTTTCAGAGCCAAGAAGAGGAAGAAGGGATCCTGGATTCTGCTGTTCCCCTTTTGTCAGGGCAGTGAGACTGAAGCCTCAGGAGTCCATTGTGCCTTTCTTCTGGGAGCTGGCTCCTACTGAAAATAGCGTTCTGGCTTTGGGTCATGGCTGAGTGTGGAGAGGCTTTCTTCTGGGTGGTAGGATCCAATGGTGAAACACAAAAATGGGTACAGCTGCATCAAAGAACGTTTCTGGGGGTGTGTTTGGTCCCTTAATAAAGCACACCTTGCCCACGGCTGCGCAGTGATTCAGTGTTTGGGTTTAGCTTTGGGATAGACAGGCTGTATGGAGCGAAACAAGTGCCTGTAGCTGTGTTCTCCCAGCATTGGGATGAGTGTGCATGGCAGGAGGGGTGGGCTGGCACCTGCTCCTCACATGCAGGGCTCCACAGCTGCCACATTTCCTTCCTTATTACAACTTCAGTACATAATAAATAATGACATACAAGTGTACTCACGTGTTATATATGTTTCCAACATATAAAACTCATGTACAGTATAGATGCAGCAGAATGGGAACAAGGCAGCATTTTTTGTCGGGGTCCTTTAAGTTCAGTTAAGTGAAATGCTTGGGCTCCAGCACCATCCTTATGGTGGGATAGCAGGAAATAACACCTCTGCGTGGCTCAAGCTGCTGACAGACACTGAGCTGTTGCAGCTTAATCCAGGCTCTCCAGCTGCATTGCTCCAGGGGTTACAGGCCTGGAAGGTCCCCCTGCCCACGGAGGCACTGCTGGCTCCCCCAGCCCCACACTCGTGCTCTCGGGGCGGCTGAGGTCGGCATCGCTGCCGTTCCCCTCAGTGCATGTTGTCAGCAGCCCCGGCTGCCACCAGCAGTCAATTTGTCACTGCATCAGTGTGTGTATTACTGCTCACATCGATAGCGCAATTAATGTTGAAGTCAATTTTGGTGTTAATTTTAGGCCATGATTAGTGTTGACACTGTGTGTCAAACGAACGGCGTTTATGAGAGCCATGAAAACGAATGTTGGTTAATATCGTGTTTTTACTATCTGTTAATGGTTACATTAAGGCAAAGATCTATTGGGAGAAGATGTGTATAAAATTATATATATAAAACTTGTGCGTAATGTGTGTGTGCTGTGCAATTCTGTGTCGCTGGTGTTATTCAGGGAGCAAATGGCATCTGAGCACTGAATCCTAATCACAGTTTGGAACATCAGAAATAATGATCACTTCTGATTGGGGGTTGTGAATAATTCATCCGGTTTGATTTTCACGTTCTGTCCGGTGTTACTTTTCAAACCAAATGTGTTCCTACAGGAGAATAATGGTCCCACTTCCTATGGAAATACTGTGGCACAAATCATTTTGCCAACATAAGAACGGTTAAATAAGACGGTTCCTGCTTTTATTTTTCCCTCCCTCTCCCCTTCGTTGCTGGGTGTGCTGGGAGGAGAGCTGTGCTGGAGAAGCCAAACTGTGCTGCCTCTGCAGAGAGCCCGCCTGGGAGCCCCTGCTGCTTGCCATCACTCTTTGTTGTTCTGACGGTGCTCTTAGGTGATTAGCTCAGCCCGTCTAATTAACCTGTAACCTTAGTGCAGCATCTGAATGTTTCTTGACCACCTCCAGGGACGGTGACTCCACCACCTCCCTGGGTGGAGGTCTGTGTGCCCAGCAACCGCCGCGTTCCGTTGTTTTGGGGCATTACAACTTTGCACTTTGCTGTAGTGCTGCTGTTGCAGCAACGCAACCTGCTGACCTTTTTGGGATTTATGCTCCTGCGTTGAAATGGCTGCAGTGTCTCTCTCTCCCAAACGCTGCAGTTGGGTGCTGAGATGTAACTGTAAATCTGCAAATATTCGGAAGCAAACAAACAAATTAATCCTGTGTGACATATCCATCAAAACAGCAGTGGATGAAACAGAGACCAAGGAGAAGGTGAACAGAAACACCATCTTTCTGCCAGCCCTCAGCCTCAGCTCTGGGAAGGGAGGCAGAAGGCCAGGATCTGCCGCTTGTAGGATTTCTGGGTTGCTGCCTGCTTTACTTCCCGTGACCCTTTGATTAATCCCTCTGTCTTTTTATTTTTTTTAATGAGCCTGTTATGGCATATCTTATTGCAGATACTGATTGGATCTCAACTATATATTGTGCCATTTTGATTTGGATTAAATGGCACATATCTATCTGCTGCTTCTCCGCTCTCCCCCTCCCGTCTCAGTTCATCATGTTCAGAATTCAGAGTCTCCACAATGAGAGTTTCAAACCCCTGATTGCAGCGGATGCGCAATCGGCTTGAGGAATGTGTACTCAGAGCTTATGATCCTTGGGCAAGCAGAGACTGGGTGATGCATGTGGCTTTCAAGGGACGCTGCTATTTCCATCTGTTAATGGCATTCCAGGATGGCCAACTCCCCAGCGCGGGGACGCGCAGCGGCTGAGGGATGGGAGACGCAGGGTACAGATGTTGCTGATCTCCATAAGATGGGCCAGAAGAGATCGCCTAGTGATGTTAAAAAGAAAAATATGCAGCTAAAAGCATTACTTATCCTGGCGGGCTTGGAAAGAAACTGCTGCAGTATTTGCGGAGGAGAAGGGGAAGAGCCGGAGGGATGAAAGGAAGGACAGTAAATAAGGGAGGGAGGGAGGAAATGAAGAGGTTGCTAACATGAGGACAGGGTCCAAGGGAAGCAGGCTGCTGTTTTTGGGGTTCCCAAGGAAAAGACTGAAATGCAGCATACACAAGAGCCCGTGCACAATTCCTTGCTTTCACATCTTGACAGTATTCATTGACCTTTTGTGGCTTTCTGTTCCTTTATTGCAGATTGGGATGGTAGCCTGGAAAATGACCCTCAAAACCCCGGAGTATCCTGAAGGCCGTGATATCATCGTCATTGGCAATGACATTACGTACAGGATAGGTTCTTTTGGGCCTCAGGAGGATGTGCTGTTCCTGAGGGCTTCAGAGCTTGCTCGAACTCACGGCATCCCCCGCATCTACGTGGCTGCCAACAGCGGAGCCAGGATTGGTTTGGCTGAGGAGATCCGGCACATGTTCCACGTTGCATGGGAAGACCCAGATGACCCATACAAAGTAAGGAGGCGCAGGAAATAGTGATGAAAGTCTGCATAGCTCAGGAGATTATCCTGTTTTTACACAGCCTCTTTTAATCGAGATGGGCTACGTATTTGCCAGACTGGTAGGTCCAAAGTTGGTACTGGATCTGTCAGGCAGCAGAATTATCCAGAATGAATTAGTGTGAAACGCTGAAAGCATTCCCAGCTTCCAATGACTTCAGCTGGAGCTCTGATATTGAAACAGGATGTTTGCCTCACTCTTAAATTAGATTTTGCTCCCTTGAAACTCTCTTTTTGGGTAGGGTTGCTGGGAAACAGGAAGGGTCTACAAATGGGAATGAATCAGTAAGCTATTTTTCCCTTCAGGGATACAAGTACTTGTACCTGACACCTCAAGACTATAAGAAAGTCAGTGCTCTGAACTCAGTTCACTGTGAACATGTGGAGGACAACGGAGAGTCCAGGTAAGCACAGATGAGTCTGAATTAAAAGCTTTCTGCACTTCCTTGGGTACGTGTGAGGGTGGTGCGTGTCACACCCTTGTGTTCAGCTGAAGAGTTCTGTGTTATCAGGGCATCGGGCGTGAGGAGTTGTGCCATGCAGTGCCTTGTTTGAGGAAGGGCTGTGCTGACATTGTGGTGCTGCCTGGGGCTCCAGGTTGTTCCCAAGGGTCCTGCAGTGGCAAATGCTGTAACACCAGGATGATGATTTCTACCCAGGGACTTGCAGTCTAAATTTTGCAAATCACTTTTTGAGTAGACTCTAGAGTAAGGACAGAGGAATTCCTGGATGAAGGCTAAGCCCTCTGCCTGTTCTGGAGGCTTGCACTGCCTTACAGCATTAGGTTTTCCATGCACGTCTCTGCTCCAGGCGGCCGTATTTTCTCAGCTGCATCCCAAAGGTAGCTCATCTGCAGATGAGGTGGGAAGAAGTTTTCAGAGCTAGGTTGCAGCAGGAGTGCTGCTGCTGCTGGCAAGAGAGAGGAGGATGTGCGTGGGAAGAAGAAAGCCTGGCCTGCAGCCTGGCAGGCTCTGGAAGAACAAAGGAATGGCTCTGGGTGTGGGGCTGCGTGCTGCCCGCCTGCACACGGGAAGTCAGCAGCTCTTCAGTGAGGCACTTCAGCACATGCTCAAGTGCTTTGCTTAGCGGGGGCCTGGTGTGGGAGATAGAGGCCAGTCTGAGGGTGCTGAGTAAGAAGGGACCGTGCTAGGGAAGGAAGGCATGGAAGAAGAAAGTAAAGGTGAGAGCTTCATTATAATCTCTTGTCCTGTTGTTTTGTTCCTTTTGGCTACATTCTCTTCCTTTCTTGTCTTTTTTTTTTCTACAGTCAGACTGCATCTCACGTCCTGTGGGGGTGACAGAATGCTTTCCCTGGGATCTCTCTCCCTTGACATTTCCTCTTCGCAGTGTTGCTCACCTTGCATGTACATAGGGCTGCTCGTGATGCTCAGCAAGGCTGCAGAATGAGCTCCTGTGTGGGTCCGAAATGGGTTTTATGCACATTGCTCTTCAGAGCTTTAATGATATTTAGTCATTTTTCATTTTCTTCATAGCAAACTGATTCAGCAAATCACTGGACCTTGTGACTCAAAGGCTGTATGTGTCTCCTTCAGGTATAAGATAACAGATATTATCGGGAAGGAAGACGGACTTGGAATAGAGAACCTCAGAGGATCTGGCATGATTGCTGGAGAATCATCTTTAGCCTACGAGAGTATTATCACCATCAACTTGGTAATCCCTCGCTGCTTTCTATTCTTCAAATTTTATCATCTATTTCAGCTAAAAATCCTGTAGTGGTATCCAGGAGATACACCTGGGATCAGACATTTGGTTGATGTAAATTGACTCCTGTAGGCATTGAGCAGCACTGTTTGCACCAGTACAAGGCTGGATCCATTCAGAGTAAATGGAGGACACTTTTCAGAAAGCAGCCATTGGTCTTCATGTTTGCTCAGTCATTAAATTACTACTTCTCTCCCTTTTTTACATAAAATGCATACATGTTGAGATGCTGTGTTTTATGAAACAATAGGTTCTGGAGTTTTGCAATAAGGAGTAGATTTTATAACTTTGTAATACAAACATGACTAGTTTTATTGTTTTATCTAGATGTTTGAATCAATAGGGTTTGGCTGTATGGTAGGACAGAAATCGATGTGATTTCTTCTATTTTTTTTCTTTTTTTAAGGTTACGTGTCGGGCAATTGGAATTGGAGCTTACCTCGTTCGGTTAGGGCAGAGGACTATCCAGGTTGAGAATTCTCACATAATCCTGACTGGCTGTGGAGCCCTCAACAAGGTAAGAGTTTACACTTCAGCCTTCAGAGCTATGTGGGATGAGTGGCTGCTTCTGTGAGTTCTGCCTGACACTCGAGGTGCCATCACTGTGCCTGCTCCGTACTTGGAGCTGTTAGCTTCTGGAAGAGCTGTGAAGGGAGGGCCCCAGGGGCTGAGCCCTGACCAAGGAGAAGAACTGGTACAGGGATCATCCAGAATGACTTTCAGTCTCTTTTTATTCTTTTCTGGTGAGAAAAGTCCTTTCTTGCACCTGTTTTTCTTGACCAGAACATTACGTTGATGGCCAGAGGCACTGTTTCAGGCATTCTGGTTGGAGATGGGCAGGGGAGACCTGGGCAGCACTGCACACTGAAGGGCTTGAGCCTGAACCAGGTGAAGCAGCTTTTAACTAACATAGGTTGTGTGCAGTGACTGAAAGACAGAAGAGAAGCCCGCTGGGCAGCACCTTCTCTCACCCACTGTATACTGTGATAGGAGAAGCAGAGTTGTTTCCAGCGTCTGGAAGACCATGTTTCCAAATCTGTGGGCCAGAATCACCCTGAACTTGGTGTTAGCACTGGGAGAGCACTGAAGCCTTGGGAAAGAGAGCGGATGGTGATTTTCAAGGGGTGAAACCTGCTGGAAGTCTCAGCTGTCGGTGCAGGGAGGAACAACTGAGGCTGTAAGAAAACTTAGTGCTTTCACTACTAAAATGGCTCTTTTTTTTTCTCACCAGAGGCGATTTTTCTCCCTTGCTGCCCCCTGCCTATTAAAATCCCAGCCTCCAGCTCCTTGTGTGCATCAGACGCGGCTCGCAGCCAGCCCAGCTCTTGTCCCTCTCACTGAGGGCTTTGTTTACATGGGAGTTAGGATTGTGCGGGCGCCAGTGCCCTTCCCCATTGTGCAGCTTTGTTCTCAGGCACTCTCCAGCACCTGGGGTGGTTGTGCTTCATCGCAAGCTGCGTTTCAAGAAGTGCCTGCCCGACAATGGGAGATAAAAGGAAAATAGTCTCTCGTTGAATTATTCCCCTGAATAAAGGGGGCTCTGAGAGAATGAAACATTGATCCTATCAACTCCAGGATGCAGTACCCTCAGTTAGATCTCTTACACACATCACACACACCTGCATCAATGGAAGGAAAAGAGGCATTTGAAGATCCATCCTTCAAAAAGAGATTGAGCCAGTTAGTGCTTGCTGAAGTGAAGTAGGTTGCCTGATTCCAGCTGTCATTTGTTGGTGATCAGGGTCCTGCAGAGTTTCCCAGATGGCGCAGCAAGTCTGTTAAGTCTTCTCTTCTTCTCTCTTCTTTCTGGGTTTAACTGCATGCTCTGCACATGGAGTGAATGTTTTTGTGTGACTAGATTAATCTCACTAAGGTTTAGGCACTTAAAAATTAAGGATTTACTCTAAATTAAGCACCTGACATCTGTCAGAAGGCATAGGCAGAAGGAGATGGTTTCAGGGGGTGTCTTAGCCCATCCTATCCCAAGGACTTTAGTGGTCTGAATGTGTCCTTTTCTCTCCCTCCATGCTCTGTTGGAAAGGCACGTACTGTTATGTAGGCACTGAACCTCCAGCTGCCTAAAGGTCTGCAAAGGAGGGGCCTATTGCATCCTCTCCAGCTTCCCCAGTAAGAAGGCTGAAGCCCAGACCTAAGAGAAAGTTTAGCTGTCCTTGAGGAGCAGGAGGCTGGGAGTCCCCACTCATCTGGATGTGTCTGTGATGTGTCTTGCTAGTTTATATGATCTTCATTTTTCAATCCCTGCTGTTCTGGTGAGAGTTTCTTGAATGGATCCAGCTCTGTCTGTGGCCCAGGAGTACATCTGAGGCAGTGAAGTGACCTCCAGTGCTCTCCTAAAATGTCTGAGCTCAGTTGAGCAGGGTGCGAAGCACATGGTGAGAACTAATGTGTTTGTATCGTCTTGCCATGGAGGCAGTATCTGCTAAAGATTTACACTGTCTCCTTGTTCTTGTATGTAAACCTTTAAGCACTTCTTCCTTGAATTTGGATGGACTTATTTGTTTGCATTCCCTTTTGGCTAGAAGTTGGGTCTCCATCAGCCAGGGGACAATTAAGCGGAGTCTTCCCTTGAAGGAATGCAGGGGCTCTTTGGGCCCCTTCTTACCAGTGCATGGATCAGGTTCCAGGAGAGCCTGATGGTAGGAAAATACTGCAGTTTTGCCTCTGTGGAGCAACTGAGCCTCACTTCTTGTTGTTCCCTTGGTTGAGATGCTGAGAAGAGCCCTGTGCAGGAAAGCCAGCGCTTTGCATTGGGCCTTCAGGTGATCCCCAGTTCGGTGTGCAGGGACTTGGGGAAGCAAATGGAGACTGCTGTCTTGCACGGCAGTTGGAAATGAATGTTTCTAATACAGCTGCATTCAAATAATCCTTGGGCTTTTCCCAATTTGGTGTCAGAAATGTGGGACTATTTTTTTTTTATTGCTGACTTTAATTCCTGTCTTCAAATAAGATGTTGTGCAAACATGATACACAGAGTTGTGTCTGCATACGTGTCTTGAAAACGCAACGTACAAATGCTCCCCCAGCTGTGGAGAGAGTTGGGCTTGCCAAAAGCAGTGAGTGTTTTTTCTGGAAAGTTTTGATTTTTTAATTTTCCTGTGGAATGCTGGGTTGTTTGTAACGTAGAAGGGGAGCAGAGGAGAAGCGTGAGAAGCGTTACTTGCCAGCAGTTGCTGGTCTCGTTAGTTATCTCGATGTGAACCCAGCTGGAGAGTTTGGGCACGGAGGGGAAGGTCCTGCTGCCGGAATCAGGCTGCGGCCTGGAACGTGGGCGATGAGCTCAAGGTCAGTGTTGCTTTAGCAGAGGCTGATGCTGCTGGACCTGGCTAATGGCACGCTGGCTGTTTGCGTCCGCGTCGCCGCGCTGCAGGTGGGGAGGCACGTCACGGCGAGGCACCTGGCGGCAGGCGGGTTTGGCGCTCGCTCGGCCCCGCGGCCCGCGTGGGAGGCAGGGAAGCGCAGGAGCCGTGCCGGTTTCCCGTGCTGCTGATGAAGCCTCTTTGTTTGCGGTCCAGACCTGCGGGCAGGGGACGGCCGAGGAGAGGTGCGATGGGCTCCGGGCTGCATTTCATCTGCACCCCTTTTGTCTTCGCCAGCGCGTTTCAGCAGGGGGTGGAGAGGTGGAAATGACATTTCATTCCTCTCCCGTGAGCGTGTGCGCGCGCCTGTGCCGAGCCCGCTGACCCCCCTGGAAATTGAAATAATGATAATGCGCGTCTCCTGACTGCATCAAAGTATCAGCACATCAAAAGCCAGGAGGCATGAAATGCAAATGATAAAGTGAAAGCAGATGGATTGTGCATGATCGCCTGATGCCCAATGAATTTTAAAAGGTGCTGGTTCACATGGGGAGAGGGGCTGAAATAAACACGTTATCCCTGCAATTTTTTTTTTGTTCTTGCCGCTCACTCCTGACAATATTTTTTCACACTTCAGCGAGCAGCCACTCCATCTCTCTCCCTCCCTCTCCCTCTCTTTCTCTCCCTCTCTCTCGCTGTCTACCTCACACACGTCTCGGGTCATGTCGCCGCAGCTCCGGTGGAAATAATAAGATATAAACCACGAGGTTGTTATTTGCATAGAAATAGCATGGAGCCCCAGGCAGCATGGGAGAAGGACACAGAGATCATTTGTCTAAAATTTTAATGAAAACTTTTGCTGAGGCAGAGATTTTTTTTATTTTTTTTTTTTTTAACTTTGGCTGCCTCCCCCCCTCTCCCACCCCTGTGCCTTCCTGCACCTCCCTCAGCTCCCTTTCCTCGTCACCAGCTGAACGTGCTGTGGTTCCATGGGCAGGTGACGTGCTGCTGCTGTGCACTCACAGGTTAATTTTAGTGCTTTTCTTCTTAATAGAAGTATGCTGAAGAACTCCCAATTTATGCATTGCTTACATGGTTCGAGCTTCCAGGACTACATTTCATCTCAGTCCTCCCAGGGATGTTCCCAAGTCTGTTGCTGACCTATTTTTAATTAGTTTGCTTCTCCTTGTCTTTTGTGTTGAAAAGAAATCCTGTCTTTAAGGCTGTTTCATTAATGCAAACAAAGAGTGGCTTTCCATCACATCGCTGCCCGTCCCATGAAGTGCCTCCTGCCCAAAATGTCGGTGTCCCCTTGGCACTGTGACTGTCATGGGATGAGGTGTGACAGTTGGGCTCTGCCTGCTGTCTCCAAAATCTTTCATACCTTTCTGAAATTCTTTCCTTGGCATTGTTTCTGACCGTGTGGATCAGTGAGAGCTGGTGAAGGGTTTCTTTTCTGAAAAAAGAAGGAGGTTCTTCCATTCCAATTCCAGCAAATTTCCCGCTAAGAAGGGTGCTCTGGGTCTTGGGAAGAATAGTCAGAGAGTATCCACAGGGCTGCGAAGAGTCTGCATAGCAGAGGGCTGGGAGATGCCAAGGGAATAGGTCCCTGTGCTGTGGATATCCGTAGGTAAGGAATCACTATGGCCTCTTTTACTGCTTGGGCACTCCTGAAATGTTGGGTGAATGCATGGAGCAGATGGACTGGAAGTGAACGATGGTCATACTGGAGAGAGAAGTGGGAGCTGCCAGGAGCCGTAATCCATTTGTGCCTGCAGGGTGTGTGGGAAGGCACCTGCCAGCAGTGGTGTTTTGGTGGTACCTCCATCCTCAGGGCTTCTTTCTTTCGTCCTCGAAATCATATTCATTTAAACAATATCTGATGGTGTTATAGCCTGTTCTGGGCCTGAAGGAGCTCAGGAGGCAATACACCGATGGTGGCAGGTTGCTGCTGAGGAAACTGCAGAACCTCCTGTGGCTGCTGGGACTGGGTTGGAGTGTGCAGCAGGTGGGGACACGGGGAGCAGCAGCACGGTCCCTGCAGCAGGCATCGGGCACAGGGCTCCTTGGTGGAGCTGTGGGTGAGGAATGGGAGGCTCACAGCCTGCCAGTCTGTCTCGTGCGAGTGATCCGTCTTCAGCATCGCAGGCAGTAATATTTACCCTTCAATTTCACAATCTGGAAAAATAAATAAAGGCCTGGTGAGATTGATGCTGTTCGGGGGGTTTACTGTAAAATACAGAATGTGAAAAGCTCTTCTTTTGAGATTCAAGGCAGGATAGCTCAGTATCTGCTCCAGATGACTCCAGTCTTGGGATTAGATCAAAGCAATCATGTGAGAGAAATCATACGAGTTAGAACAGCAAGTGCCATCCCTGTCATTCAAACAAGCATTATAATTATTAATGCATGATATGAATCTTTCTGTAGAGGCACAGCAAGACTATTAGGGAGACACATTTGGGTGCGGGCTGTTGGAGAACACTGACTCAAAGGGGCTCTGAGAGGTGTCAGCCAGGAGCTCACATCAGCAGCAGCTCCGTGGGGACATCCCCAAGGTTGTCCTGCTCCTGGCTCAGTGGCAGGAGGGGCTCCCGCACTACTGGGACACGGCGGAGCACTGCGGTTTCCTGGGTGGAGGCTGCTTTTTTCTGCTCACCCAGAGCAGATGCAGGACCTTGGGCAGTAGAGGTTTCCCTGCTGTAGGTTACCAGTGCTCACACCCCAACCAAGCAGTCTGGTTTGGGAACCGAGGTCAGAATAGTTACAGAGTCATAGAAAGGTTGAGTTGGAAGGAGCCTTACAGCCCATCCGGCCCCAACCCCTGCTGCAGACTGGCTGCACCCCGGCAGATCAGGGCTGAGGGTCCCATCCGTGGCACTGGGCACCACCTGGGCTGGTGGCATTAAGGGCTTCACTCTGCCTAGAGAAGTCGCGAGCAGGATGGGTGCCTGAGCTTCAGACAAGTGCAAATAAACAAACGCCGGCCTTCATTTCTACATTTTATTTTTAATTGCCTTTCTTTAAGTGGTGATATTTGTGTATTGTTCCCATTAGAGACAATTTACGTTCCAGACATCACATTATCGGTCCCTTTATGTTTGCTTAGGGAAGAAAGTCTAATAGATTTCTGTTGGCTTTTTTTTTTCCTCCCTCCTTTTATCATTTTTAATATGGATCTCGACCAGTTTATCTGTGTGGATGGTGTTTGTACGGTGTGGGCGTGTGGTATTTATTCCCACTGAGCAGGAGTTGTGCATATTGGCCCCAATTCTGCCTATCTAAATCTCTCCCTGCACCTTCTAGGGAAACTTTGTGTTTTAAACCCCACGTACATTTCACATAGCAGGAATTGCATCCCAGTTCCTGGTGATCCTTTAAGGTATGTTTCAGTTGAGTGCTCTGCCACCTGACATCCCACTGGAGCTGAATGGAAGAAGGCATTTTTCAGATGTGTCCCAGAATAGCTGGTCCTGCCCTCCATCTCTTGGGGTGTCCCTGGGAGCATGTCAGGATGATGGCCTGTGGCTTTTCTCAGCTGTGAATTGGAGATACATTTTCCGCCGTTCTGGATGGTTGAGTGGGAACTTTAGGAGCTGCTCTGGAAAAATCTCATGATTAAACCCAAAACCATGATACAGAGTGAACAAAGTTTCATTGTCCAGTGCTGGAGCTGTGCCCTTGGTTGGTTTCTGAACAAGAGGGTTCTGGTGGTGGCCAAAGGAATGACCAAAAGCAAGATCACTGAGTATCACGGAGACAATCATTAATACTGTTTATAGGGCTGTTGTCGAGAGCAGGGAACCCCTAGCTGGGACAGATGGGATTTATGAGTGTTTGCACCATGTAGAACAGGGGGCTGTAATTTTAGTTTGCAAAGTATATTGAGTCCTTTAGATTTACCACTGACTGCTGGGTGACCTTGAGCAGAACATGCCGTCTCCCTACACTGCAAAAGGAGAGCTGGGCAGGAATTTTTTGACAAGACATTTTTCATTTGAAAATGCCAATTCAATGGAATGGGAACTCTTCAGGAAAAGGTATGATTTTGATGAATTCTTTGTTCAGAAATTTTTTCATTTTGTCAAACAAAAAGCTCTTCCAACTGGATTTTCATTTCAAATTAACTTTTATTTCTAATGTCTACACCAGAGATGTCAGAAGCAGTCGCGATCCTGTCTGATTGGTCAAATCTTGGGATTGCAAATTTTGCAGTCCAGAGGAGGAAATTTTCCAAAGCCCCCATAAATTCTTACAGGAAGGGGGTGATTTCCTCCCAGAAACATTTCATGTTGCCATCTGCATTAGCCAGGTGCTTTGGGATCATCAGGCAGAAGGCACCACGGCAAGGCCAGCTGCAGCAGCAGCGTCCATCTGGATGCCTCTTCCCTGCTGCCCCCCATGCAGTCGCTTCTTCCCCTTCCCCCTCTGATCTCCCCAAATTAAAGCAAGGAGAGGCCTCCACCGGCGGGCCCTGCTCTGGATTTGCAGTCAGGAGCCATCTCCAATAACCATCAGGCTGTCAGCTTCCCCCACCTCCCCCTGCCTCCCACCTCCCCCATCACTCACCAAAGGAAAAAAAGAGCTGGAGCCACAGCTTGAAATATATCATGCAATAGTGTATCATGAATTTCTTGTGAATCACATTGGTGAAGCAGGTTTATTTATTTCTGAGACTTTAAATCAATACAAAGTAGGTCTCTTAGTTCTGAAGCTGGGATGGAGTGTGAAAAAATGAGCCCATTGTACTCTTAAAACTTTGGGGAAAGGAGATGACAGCTATATAATTCCATTTACCAGGCACTAGGGGCTTTAATGTGAAGGTGACAGGGAGCTCTTTGTGCATTTAGAGCACCATATCTTCTAAATAAAAGATCTGTAGACTTGATAGTGGAGTATAGCTCTGACTTTAATAATCTCCAAGCATTAGACCGAGCCAATATGTTCCCAAGTCAGAAGGGTCCCCCACCGAACGCTCGTAAATTAAAAGTGCAGGAACTGCACACGCCGGTAGATTAGAGATGCAAGAAGAGCAGCCGCTCCTGTGCATCTCCCCCAGCCCACTTCTCTGCCTGGGGTTGCTTCTCTTTTGCCCTCTAATGACATGACACGTGTGGAGGAAGAGCTGAGGGATGGAAATGAACGCCGTAAGATCTGTTGAGGCTTGACTGCACGTAATAGCAGTCAGGTTTTAAGTTCCTACATTGTGTTTTCTGATGAGACATTCGTTCTGATCATTTCTGCCTGTTTATGAAAAATAGGCTATTTATAGTATGTGCATGTGCCTTTCTGCTTCAGGTTTCTGGCAGATAATATAAATTGTGGGATGGGAATTGCAATTATTGAAATTATTTGGATAAAAATCTGGCACTTATATTTGATATAAACACATGATATGCTCTGAATAATAACAGCACTTATGTTACATGATGATTCCCATTCAAGCCCTCTGCTGTCATTTTTTCACATCTTTCATCTTTGATGAAACATTTGAGCCAATCAAGTTTGCAGCTGGAGCAGCTCTGCAGTGAATGTCTCAGCTCCAGCAGCTCAGCTTCTGCAAAGAAGTGCAGTGAGAGCTGCTGGTCAGCACAGGTTGGAGTGCCAGAAAATGATCAGCATGCACATGGTGTGCCTGTAGGCCTGGTGGGAAGGGCCTTCTGAAGGCTGAAAGGGCTGCTAGAACCCTGCTCTCCTCTGTACTTCCCAAAAGATCCTCTGTAGTGGAAGGAGATGTGATGTCCTCCTAGGAAGGCTTCTGTAGAACTGAACGGATGGTGGCAATTCTGCTGGGGTATTTTCTGAACATGGGGTTGCATTATCTGGAAGGTGGTGTGTGTTCTTACAGCCATGGGCTGAGCTTTAACAGCTGTTCTAGATCTACCTTCTCCTTTGGAGAACTTCACTGATGTCCTCATCTTTTTGTTGAGATGGAGGCACAGAGGAGTCAGCAGCT
The DNA here is from genome assembly GCF_905368555.1 of Meleagris gallopavo. Classification (NCBI taxonomy): domain Eukaryota; kingdom Metazoa; phylum Chordata; class Aves; order Galliformes; family Phasianidae; genus Meleagris; species Meleagris gallopavo. The sequence continues at coordinate 8,458,951 of NC_139424.1, read as the reverse complement.
GCAATGAATGGGAAACTGGAGATGTTATCCCAAGTGCCAGGCACTGGAATGCTGCAGCACAGTGAGGGGAAACCTCAGAATGAGCAAGTGTGGGATCTCTGTGTGGGACCATTCCTCGTTACTGATAGCGTGTCAGAGTGGGGTGGGCAGAAACGTGTCTTCTGGATTTTGTAGAGTGGATGGAATTTTAATTTGGAGCCAGAAGCTTACTGTCCAGTGCCTTACTGTTCATGGATGTTCTTCTTTGTCTGGTTTCCCATTGTACAAGGTGAAAGATCAGAGGTTAAGCGTTGCTGATAACTCAGGTGCATTGCATATCTGAGCTGTGAGAGTTGGATCCCGTCCCTTCCCACCCCTCATGCTGTGCCTTTCCTGATCTCTGCTCTGTGGTCGCTGTATCTTTGTCCCTGGAGAAGTGACCTCTCTGCCAGGAGGGTCCCACCTGCACACTCAGCCCTGGTTGTGTTCCATGAGGGATTTAATCCTGTGCAGTCTTCCCTTGGTTTGGCATTCTCCGTTTAACTGATTGGCAGCGTTTCTAAATCCACTCATGCTTCTGCTGACCGTGTGTCTTACTGAGGAATATCTGAATCGGTTAATTGCAGAAGCATCAGTTCTGGGCTCCTCCAGCAGACGTATTCTCTTTCACCCTTGGATATTTTCTTGCAGAAACATTTATACAGCAATATGCATTGCACCATTTAAAATTGTTAATTGGAGATTGAATTACTTGTCAGCCTTTAAAAATGTAGTCCTGCGAGGTCAGAGATGAGGCGGTTAGCGGAGCCGAATGGATGAGCCGTTGCATTCATTTTTCTCCAGCCCCATATCGCTGCGCTCACTGCTGGCCCCTCGCTGCCTCCTGACCTCTGCTCCCAGCTCAGCTGCAGCAGGCACAGTCGGGACGGCCACATCACCCCTCTGCACAGCCCTCAGGGCAGCCCGGGGCTGCGCTGCCGACGAGCGTTGATGGGTAGATGCTGCGGGGGGTTCTGTTCGTGCAGCCCCTCGCAGTGCTCTGCCACTTCACGGAGATGTCTGCAGCACTCAGGAGAAGGAGCTGCGTATCTGTCTTCATCTCCAAAAAGGGATTTAGGGCCACGAGCAGGAGGTATATTAGGCTGCTTTCACTGCCTGTCAGCGGCAGTAAACCTGCGCTGTTGGCGCGGTCTCCAGATAAGCAGCAGCAGAGGCCCATTTTGCACGTGCATACGTTTGCATTAGTTCATAGATGGGGAGCTTAAATCCTCTTTATTTTTATTTTCCTCTGCGGAAAGCATTTAGCTAGGCTAGCGACTGGCATCCCGAGATCTGTGCTTTCCTTTGGAGTTAGCAAATGGTTGTGTTGTACCTTTGCAGTTAGGCAATGGTGGGCACAGGGCACGACCCCAGCCTCGATTAACTGATATGTGCAGGAAGAGCGCTGCTCATGCAGAGCTGCTGTTCTCCCATCCCTTCGACACCTCTGCTCTCTGCCCAAAGGATCGGATCCTGAGGAGTGTAGCACCTCCGTGTCCCAGCAGCACTCCTGGCAGGACATCAGCTGTTCTGCCCTCGGAAGCAGTCAGACCTGAGCTCCCCGTCCCTAGCGCTGCCCTGGGCTCGGGCTGCTCCACCCCGGGGGTCCTCATCCTGAATGGAGCTGTGCTGGTGGGTTACTGGGGGAGGATGAGTTGTCTGCCTGCATCTGAGGGTGTTTTAAGATCTAAATGAAGCAGGTATGTAATGCCCTCTGTCTGTTAGAAAGACTCAACCCATAAAAATAACAAACGGCATATATTTGCTAGAATGTCAAAGTTATGAGTTTATTTTGTAATGATGTGCTCCTGCCTTCATGAGGTAAACTGGCCGTGGCAGAGGTGTTATTAGTAATATGGACTCAGTGGAGCAGAAAGCCGAGTGACCGAGAGATCAGTGTATCAGTCAGCAAGAGGGCAAATGGAAAGAGACAGCAGGGGAATGAGAAAAGAGCTGCAGAGCCCAGGCTGAGGCTGGCGATGGAGCCAGGAGAGTCAGACGCAGCACTCATCTGATCTCCCAGCCTCTCAGAGCTGGGGTTTTGTCTTTGCTGTCCCTTCTGCAGCACGTGGCTTTTCTGCCCAGTTAAGGGTTTCGCCGCACCCGGGTCAGTGCTCAGGAGACTTGTTCATGTCTCAGCTGCTCAGAAAGGGCAGGTGGGACGGCTGCCTCAGCTTTCCACGAGTGCTATTTCCCTTGGAAATCCATACCTGCAGATCTCAGCTATGTGCAGGAAGGTCAGTTGGGAGCCGTCGCTCCATCCTTTGCTGCTGAAGTGAGCGTGGCTTGTATGCATCCCCTCAGTCTGCACCTGTCCCCTGATGGTTTCCCTGTGTTTCCTTTCAAGGTGCTGGGTCGGGAGGTGTACACCTCCAACAACCAGCTGGGCGGGATCCAGATCATGCACAACAACGGGGTGACCCACGGCACCGTGTGCGACGATTTTGAAGGAGTCTACACTATTCTGCTGTGGCTTTCCTACATGCCCAAGGTAATTCCTGGCCCTGCAGGAGTGCGGCACGTCACTCCCTGTTCTCTTTGCTCACAGGGCTTTGGGGAGGAGGGCAGACTCTCTGAATACTTTTTCTTATCCTGCGTTTGTAGCAAAATGATTGAGACTCATGATTGAAGCAGTTGGGCGTTGTGGTACTGAACTCCACAGAGCAGTTTCTGACCTGCAAAGCTGGGACGAGGGCAGCTGGCACTGCTGGGTGTATTTCCACATCACATCCCTGGTGTCCTGTCTCGAGTCTTGATGTCGGCAGTGAGTTGTCTTTTCCTGGAAAGGCTCTAAAAGTTCCTCTCTGAGGCAGTAATTTGAAGCAGGTGATGTATGTGTGTTAGCTGCTGTGCAGCCAGGAAGGCAGCAGTAAGAACGTGCAGGTCACCTTCTTTCAGGAAAGACTGCATGAATGAGTCTGATGGCCTGGTCACCTTTAGAAATTAAATTGCAACCCCTTGCAAATGCTGTCCGTGCCTGAAGTTCAGGAACAAGTAAAGCAGAGTGCATACCAGATGATGCTGAAGGAAGGGTTTTGAGAGTGTTTGGAGCACCCTGGAAGTTTCTTCAGACTCCTGCCAAGGCTCTGAGATCCCATGTTACAGGGTTGTACCATGTGGACCAGGTGCTTTAGATTTGGTGTTTGGTGCAAAGCTACGCAGAATTACTACTTCAAATATTTTTCTTTTTTCCTTAGAGCGTATACAGCCCTGTTCCTATCCTCAAGGTCAAGGATCCTATAGACAGAACCATAGACTTTGTTCCTACCAAGACACCCTATGATCCTCGCTGGATGCTGGCTGGACGCCCAAATCCAAGTATGTAGATCTTTGGTGGTCAGGACATGCTGTGTTGTGTCTTGGTTCAAGACACTCAAAGCTCCACATCTATTTCTGCTTTGTCAGCATCAAATCGTTATTACTCTGGTGCAGTTCTATGCCTGTTGCATAATTAGAATTACAAAAACTAAAGAATGAAGGTATGTTAGCCAATGGGGCAGGAGGCCCTGTGTGCTAACCCTGTGAATCTGGATCTTTTTTCTGTGGTACTTTAGGACTTGAGTGAAGCCAGATGCATTCTGAAGCCTGAATCTGTCTGTTCTATTTGGAGATTCTCTGTATCTGCTTCCAGACTTGAAGCATTCCATTCTGCCTCCTGCCCCCAGCCAGGCACCCTGTGAACGTGGGTAGTTAAAAAGGACCAGGCTGGTTGGAATGGGAAGAGAAGTCCAAGGCCTGCGCCCAAATACATTTCAGAGCTTTTGAAATGATTAGTTCTAAGGGATTTAGATGCAATATACAAAAATAGCATATAAATTCTGAGTGCTTGGGAGCATTTGCAAGTAATAGTTACTTTTATAGACTTTCTTTTTGCAGTTCAGAGGAAAGTGCAAATACAAAAGTCTTCATACTCGAGGAAATGCACAGCATTCCTGCAGGTCTTGGAGCGTAAAGATACTGGAGACACTGCCAACCACTGAACGCGTGCACTTGGGGTTGTGCAGCCTGTGTATGTACAAGCAGCAAACTGGGTGACCATTATGCCTGCTGTTATTAACGAGTTTGGGAGGCTAAAATGAGATTTGTGATAAACTAAGTTTTCTGTTTTTGGATAATATTTTTTCATCACCCCTCAAGTAATTCATCCAGCTGTCTGAGCGCAGCAAGCGCTGCCTTCCAAATCGAGTGACTTCAGATTTTAATTTAGTGGAAGCGTTAAGGAAAGCAGATGATTCCCTGTGATAAGTTAAAGCAGATATCTCCTAGGTGAAAAGTTAAAGCCATTTATTAGAGGAGATATTGCCGTGATATTCTTCAAACTGACGCCCGACACGAGGCCAGAATCTAAACGATCAGCTTTGGGCTCACGATAAAGAGATAATTTTGAAATGGATGGTCACATTTTACAGTGGGGCCACAGAGGCAGGGAATGTAGAACACAGTAATTACAAGTTTGGTCTTGATAAAACACTCTCCATCCTGTTTAAGTCAGCAGAGGTTAGCTTGCTTGGATCTCCACTTTTAATTGGTTTTGGACTTGGGTTTGCAGAAGCAAAGGTGCTTGTTCAGATTAAAGTATTCCTCAGAAGCTCTGTGCCAAGAGGTAAAGCTGGGAGGTTTTTTTTTTGTTGGCTTTTCTTTTTTTTTTTTTGGCAGAAGCTTCATGAAGTCTCAGGGAAGAGCAGATTGCCACAGAACGAGTTTTATACCTGTTGGGTGGGCAGTACCTTGGCAGCATTGTGCTCTTCAGGGGTTTGATGTCCTCAAGGCACTGGGAAGTCACTGCCTCCTCTGGGCCAATGACTTGATCTGATAGTGCACGGTGACTCCTGAAGCGTGCTTCAGTTTATGGGATGCATCTGGTGTCTGTACAGAGCGAGCAGGCTTTCAATATGCAGCACTTTACTTCAGGTTTTCCCAAGGAATGTGTGAAGCTCTCAGATGTGCCATCTCATTTTCAAGTATTACGGAAGTTTTTGCATTTCTTTGCAGGAGATATCAGGCAGAAGCAAGAGAAAGCTGCGAGCTGAGTTTTAAAATAGAAATAGGCATTTTGAAAAGCATCTTTAATGACTTTGCTGCCTTTTGACAAATGTTTGTCCTATCTCGAAAAAAAAAGTTATTTATTTAAAAGCATGCAAAGTCCCTCTGCTATCTGAACCCCATCGTTTAACAATAAATGATGCTTTTGCTGATAAATGACTGTCTTTATGCAGGCTGGCAAATGAAATAAGACATGATGGCTGAAGGCAGACAAATGCTCAGCTGTCTAATGTTCCCTTGTATTATAATCTGTTTAAAATTAAATAAATAAATACATCAAAAGGCAGCACCACATTCTCCAGTTGGCATTTTTAAGCAAGTTTCTGTTGCTCCTTCTGTAGTCTGACTTTCCTTTTCTCCTCCCACCTCTGATGTCTCCATTTTTCCCCTTCCTTTTAGGTCAGAAAGGACAATGGCAGAGTGGTTTCTTCGACAGTGGCTCATTCCTGGAGATCATGCAGCCCTGGGCACAGACAGTTGTGGTTGGCAGAGCAAGGTAAATGCCGAGGGACTTCTTAGACGTCTGTGGAAATCATGTTTTCATCACCCGTTACTTTTTTTCTGGAACCTCATTTCAAAGTTGATAGTAAAAATAAGTCATTACTTGAATAGGATACTTCTTTACCACACGAATGGAGCATGCACTGGTCATTGCTCCTGTCTTGCTTGGAGGTGACATGCACAAAAGCCAAAAAGACAGAGAGATTGTTAAAAATGATGGAAGACAAAACCTGCTTCTCTGGGTACGTGGTCACAGTGAGGCCTTCCTGCAGCCATTACCCAAAGGAAGGGTGCACAGCTTTGTGCTCTGAGGTCACACTTGACTTGCAAGAGAAGTTCATCTAAAACTGGAATAAATTACAAGAGACAGAAGAGCTTAACATTGAGACTTGCATGGAATTGCTTGCAGCATTTTCCAGTGCAGCACCTGATGATCTCAGTGTCTTCTGTGCTGCAGAGATGTGTGGCAAAATGGGGTTGGGACTTCCTTAGGACTCCCCTAGAGCAGAATGTGATGAGGAGGATGCCTTTTTCCTTGGATCCCATATCAGAATGTGGGCTGCTCCTGCCCAACCAAAGGGCTCTGAGCAGTTCAGCTCAGCCCTGCCATCTCTCTGTGTCTGTGACCGCTGCTGGTCCCAGGGGTCCATTCCACTCAGAACATTGTCTGATCTTCATACATCTTTGAAAAGAACTTAAAATACCTGCAGACTCCACTCCTAGCTGCAGCACGTGACTCCGGGTTGTCCTGTGACCTTTTGATACACCTCAGCATTTTTATTTGCCATCTGTAACACACTAAAGTTTTATCTCACGAGGTACTGTAATTTTGTAAAGGCTTTTAGATTGAGCAGTATTGCAGGGAAAAGGAGTAACGGGTGGTTTGGCAAAGCTGGAAGGTCTCTGTCCAGGCCAGTTCTCAGCCCCTCTTGCAGTTCCTTCTGACAAATTCCGAGTGGCTCTGGGCTCTCCCATGCACACATATATATAACACAAATGAAACCGACTTCTTTTGAAAGCAGCGGCACTTTGAAAAAACAAATACAAATATATTCTTCTGGGATTGTTACTGTAAGTGCTGCCAAAACTCATCTTTTGTATGTATGTTTGGAATATGTGTGCTGTTGGCTGTAAATTGTCTTTTATTATTCTATGGCAACTTGTCCAGGGACACACTATAAAACAAGATGTAGCATCTTCATGTGCTAGCCTGATAAAATTTATATGAAGTATAATGGAAAACAGAAGTTGTTTTGAGCTGTTTTCAAGTTCAATAAATAACTGTAATACTTGGATAAAGATGTTCTTTATTAGGTCACATGGGCCCTAATATAGAAGTTATAAGTTACCGATTTAAGACGGCTTCTGCAATTACGGGTATCTGGGCAGACTCTTAATCATGGTGAATGGGAATGTTCTCAGCCCCCTGGTGCCCATTGGCCGTGCTGTCCCTCCTCGGGTGGCTGCAGGAGCAGCTCTCTGGGATGGAGGCAGCGAGGCAGGCAGCCCCAAACCTCCGTGCGCCGCCGCAGCAAGAGGGAGTCGTAGCAGCAGCACAGGTGCAGCCAGTTCTCTCCTGTTTCATTCTCAGCGAGGCACGTGGCAGTTTTTAGAACTAGGTTTTGCTTTGAGAACCCTACATTCAGCTCTGGAATTATCCGGCTGCACGCCTAAACTCTTCAAAAAGGCCACAGCGCGGCCTCCTCCTCCTCCATTTGCATGCATTATTTGTCTCTTCTGAGTATTTTGATGTGATTTGGAAAAATTGTCTAGTTGTGTAGCAGTGAAAATACAGATTTTGATGTGTCTCACCTCCTTTCAGGCTGGGAGGAATACCTGTAGGAGTAGTTGCCGTAGAAACCAGAACAGTGGAGCTGAGCATCCCTGCTGATCCCGCGAACCTGGACTCGGAGGCCAAGGTGAGCTGAGTGTGTGTGCTTGTCCTCTGCAAATGTCTCTGAGAAAAGAGCATTTGTTTTGGTGGGATTTTTTTTCTTTCAAATACGGGACACAAAGTAGAGCCAGTCCTTGGCTGGGAGCTGATGCAGCAGGGATGGTTGTGTTGGCTGCTCCACGTTCCCCAGTAGTTCTGCTGTGGGCTGAGATACGGGGAGTGTGGCAGTGGAAACATGGCTTCCCTGTTCCCTGGCTGTGATTGTAGTCTCACGCTCTTGCTGCTTTGGCATTTTGCTTTTCTCCTGCCTGATTTCACAGCTGTGGCCCTACATCATGTCTTCTGGGTCTTCTCCTTTGCATGTGCTTTTCTTTCTCCTTCACATTGTTACAGCAGTCACAGCATCAGGCTTCCTTTGCCATCTCCCCATGGGGAAATCAGCAACATCACTCCTTTTGATGCTGGTGACAGAAGGATTGTCCCAGTTTTTCTGTGGACAAACAGATCCTGGGCTTTTAGTGTGCTCTGCTCTGCATTGATGGTTCCACATTGCAGTTCTTGCTGCAGCTGTTTCTGCATTTTTTTGTGCTGACTGCTAAGGTGACAGGGTTTACTAATCTTTCTCATTCCCACAGATAATCCAGCAGGCTGGTCAGGTGTGGTTCCCTGACTCTGCCTATAAGACAGCCCAGGCCATCAACGACTTCAACAGGGAGGGGCTGCCTCTGATGGTCTTTGCCAACTGGAGAGGCTTCTCTGGTGGCATGAAAGGTAATGGCCACTTCTGTACCCCGAGGGTGGTGTCCTGTTGGGTGGTGCTGTGGTACCTGTGGTGGTGGCGAAGGGTTTTGTTCCTTTCCTTCCTTCTTGGCTTTTGTCTTTAACAGCCAGTGTGGGAATAGCACCAAATGTGCCAAGTGCAAATCTGAAATCGGGTTCTTTTCAGCGTAACAACACTGTTGTATTTTTATACGTACCCTCATGGAGGGTTACAGGAACTGACCAGACCAGCTGCAGTGAGAACAGGTAATTGGACTGTAACTGTGGGCTAGTTGCTGACAAAATTTACAGCTGCCAGCCTGGGTTAATTAAGCAGTAATCTCAGGAAACCTCTTCTGCTTTATATCCTTCTGCCTCAGTTTAGAACTGGGGCTGGGTAAGCCAGCAGCGCTGGGTAATGGAAGGGCACGTTGTACCAAGTGGAAGCACTGTCCTGCTGATGGTTTCTCACACTGGTAGCGCTGTGTGTATAGGGATGGACTCCCCGACCTGGGCAGTCCTTTTGGTGGCAGTGCCTGCTCACGCACAGCTATAAAACTGCTCAGTTAATGTACTGGCAGTCAGAGTTCTGTGTCACATCGTGCTGCTTGAAATTCTGTGAAGTGCCAGGAACGTGAGATTGATACTATAAAATTTAAATAAGTGAAGGATTACGGCCTTTTACCTGCGTGCAGCACTTTGCACACAGAAGGAACATTACGGGTCCACTAACAGCAGGAGTTCTGCTGGGGAGGGCTGCCGTTGTGACAGTGTGAGTGTTCCTCAGAAACTGTGTGGCTTCTGAGCTGGAACCAGAGGCCCGGGGTGGAAAAGAAGGTGTTCATTTGTGGGAAGATGCCAGTGCTGCACTGCGCATCCCCAGAGACCTGCACAGCAGCTCCTGGCAGAGCACGGAGGCACAGAGCTGCTGCAGGGTGCGCTGTGCCAGGCAGCTCTGCTCTGGCCTCTGCTGGGGCGGTGGCAGCCCTGCTCCCCGCTGATGCTCGCTGTGCTCCTCGGGGCCGTGTTGGCAGTGTTGGTTTCAGCGCTGCCTGGGGATTATGCAGGGAGGGAAAATAAACAATTATGCCACCCCTCAGTGCACACAAACACACTGCCAGGAGCCGGCTGCACTGTGGGTAAAATGACTCCAAAATTGTGTGTAATGAGTAGGAAAAGATTAGAGACAGCTCTTGCTATGCTGAAAATTGACATTAGCAGAGGGGGAAAAAAAAAAAAAAAAAGCAAGCAAAGGAAAAAAGCCCAGCCCCTTTACTCGTCGGCCTAGGAGGTCCGATTGGGGCAGCGAAATAAATAAAGGAAGCACAGAAATGGAGGCATCTCAGAACGCGCCGGCGCTTCCCCAGCGAGCGCTGCCTGGCCAGGAGGCTCCTCAGCATAATGCAAAATTAAATTATAAAAACTGGCTTGAATATTTAGATGGAGGAGCCATTTGGAAGTGGTTTATTTAGGCGAACCGGCAGTGACCCACGACGGGGAGACATCAAGCATGAAATTTACTGGAAATTAGCACCGGGGTCTTGGACTCGGCATGAATAGTTTGATAGCATGCAAATCCCCGCGACATTAACGGCGGCGCTGCTTGTGCTACAGGGTCACTCGCGGTTGGGTTTTCATGTTTCACTTATTATTTTTCCCTGGGACAGGTTATAAATAACAATAAAAAAAATCTAAGCGGAAGGAAAGGGCTGTTTTAAATCTCTGATTACCTGGTGCTGAACGGCGGTGCTGCTGCATGTAATGGGTTTACGAGGTTCATTATGTGCCTGCAGCCAACGTGCGCCCGGTGTTTACCTTCGGGTCCTATCTGCTAATCCAGCCAAGCCGATGAGATCCGTTCCAGCTTCAGAGGTTCAGGGCACGCTGCCCAAAATGCACAAAGCTGCCTGCACCGATCCAGCACGCCTGCTGCATCCCAGCACTGCTGTTTGCACGCGCAGGGAAGGTCGGTGCGCAGCAGGAGCGGTGCACGCTGCAGGCACAGCGTGGGGAGGTGTGCTGTGAGCACTCTGCCCTGCTGAATTACAAGCACTGCTCTTCCTGGAGGACTCCTGCAGCGTTGCTGCTTTGCTCGGTTTTAAGTCAGTACAGGGCTGAAATTTGGCTCAGAAATGCCATGTTTAATTTTGATTTTTGCTAATCCTAGCGTTAGCAGCTAGGAGTTTATAGCCCGTCTGAAGGCAGGAAGGGACATCTGGGAAGGCAGAAAATGGCCTTGGTGGAAGTTTCAAGTGTGCAAGAGAAACCTTTTTCCCATTATTCACATTAGTGTAAATGCATATACAAAGTCTGCGGCACGGCGTGCTGGGACCTGGCGGGGAAGTGGAGCAGTGCAGTGCAGGATCCCCAGGGGAGCAGATGTGTGCCTCTGCTGCACCCCACGTCCTCTGCACAAGGGATGCCTCCCTTCCAGGACTTAACCTGAGTAAAATACATACCCTTGGCAGGAGTGACAAATGGATTGCTAATTACATAATTATTTTATTATGTAGCTCTAGTAAAAAATGTCTAGTAAAGAATTAATTCAGTTAAAATAATTTGAATCGAGCAATTATTTTCTTAACACTAGAATTAGCTGAAAGTACTTCAAGTGGTTTATTACTAGTGCTACATAATAAAATAATTGTGTAATTAGTAATAAATTTGTCACCCCTTTTGAGGTCTTTTTCTTTGCTCAGGACAAATGGAAAGGTTGGAGCTCTGTTTGGTTCCAGGCCTGCCGCTCTGCCAGAATTCAGTCAGTCACAACTGGTGGAAGTAGATCGTCCTCCTCCTCATTGGCATTTGGCTTCTCTTAAACGTTAGGAAATTCCTTTTCTTGGGTGTTTGGACTTGCAAGTGAGCTGGGCAGAGCACATCAGAGCCTGTGGTAGCAGTACATCCATACCTACACTTTATGTGTGCACTCTTACTGTGTATTTCCCAAAGAGTTGGGGACATAACTGTGTCTGTGCTGGTGCTCCCCATTAACATGGGGCTGTGATGGGCAGACTGGGCTGGAGTCTGTCCTTCCCCAGCAGTGGCTTTCCCAAGGGATGTGAGGATTTCAGGTGAATGTCAGCGTCGGTCTGTTCATGGCTGTGACTGCAGGTGTGGATGGAGCGTGGGGTGATGCAAGAAGGAATAATGGGAAATGAATTGAGATGGGGAAGGAAGGAGAACTTGGCTGAATGCTGTGGAAATGGCCATAAAGAATGAGAGTTGGTGGTTTGGGATTTCTAAATCGAGGCTTTAAGAAGCAAAGGATGGGGTCCTGTGTGGACAAAGAGACGGACCAGATAATCCTGATAAGTGTTTCTCATTTCTTATACATCTGATTCGATGCTTCCAAATATAATTATGTGTAACAAAATATATGTATTCGAGGCTGCCTGTTTCCATTACAAACTACATCCATTACAAACAGTATCATCTCATATAAATTCTCATTGCCTTCATTCTTTTCTCTTTTATGTAAATCACCTTTGGGGCAGATACTTCCCATGCTTCGTCTGTACACAGTGGAGTTCTTCAGAATTTCAGCAGAATGTCTTGGATAGATTGTAAAGCCAGAAGAGGGGAGGAGAGCTATTCCACGTCTGAGCCCTCAGCACTCACTGCTTTTCATTAGGACATATAAGGGTCTATAGATGTGCTCCCTCCTGGGCACCCTGCCCTGGGCCAGCAGCACCCACTGGAGCTGTAGCACGGCAGAGGGAGGAGGGGTGTCCAAAACTGGGTGCTTGCATTCCTCTCTCCAGTTTGACCCACTCTGCCTGACGCTGCGTCCTTTTCCTGCAGACATGTACGACCAGGTGCTGAAGTTTGGTGCCTACATCGTGGACGGCCTGCGGGAGTACAGGCAGCCCGTGCTCATCTACATCCCACCGCAGGCAGAGCTCAGGGGCGGCTCCTGGGCCGTCATCGACCCCACCATCAACCCCCGGCACATGGAGATGTATGCGGACCGTGAGAGCAGGTAGGGCTGCTCAGAGCCTCTGTGCCAGCTGTCAGTGTGCACTGCAGCATCCCCTGGTATTGTCCTGTCCGGTGGGGGCATGGGGTCACAGAACCGTTTGGGTTGGAAGGGACCAGTAAAGGCACACCCACAGCCCGGTGTGGTGCTCAGAGCCCCATCCCCTCACCCTGGGGGTCTGCAGGGATGGGGCACTGCCACCTCTCTGAGTCATTACGCTCGTTTTATAAACTTCAGCTTACTTGCATAAGTGAAGTCCTTGTTACAGCATGTAGAGCGACGGGCAGACTCTTGGAAGAACACTTAAATGAGAATCTCTATCATACAGCGATACTCAGTCACTCAGAGGAAGAAGCCAGCCCTGCCTGGTCTGTGTGCAGTGGGCAGGATGGGGTGAGCCGGGAGACAGGCACGCAGTTACTGGGGGATGGTACCTGCAGCCATCAGGAGCAGCAGGCAGGTTCTGGGCACACAGCCTGTTTGCTGAGCGGGGCTCTGCTGCCCTCAGCTCCTGTAGCCAAAAAGATAATTCTGGGAGCACTGCCGTCCTGTCCCTACACACTGCAGTGCATTTGTGATAATTCCCATTGCCAGTGCTGCTCCACCACCTCAGCACTGACCTCCTTCTCCTCCTCTAATGAACGTGCTTGCTTAATTGATGTGTCACAAGGCTTTACCTTTCGGAGAAGCTTTCAGGTCACAGCTGACAGAGGCTGCCAGGAGCAGTGCTGATGCCGGGATGCGCTCTGTGCTGCTGGATGGGCACCTCCTGTGCAGCCTCGTGCGCATGGCGTTGGGTAAACCACAGCTGAGATTCGTTCTCTCTTTGTTTTGTCTCCCTCCTCCCTTCTCTGCTTCATTCTAGTGCTCCCCAGACAAAATCAAACCATCCCATTTTGTCTTTCCCCTTGTCTGATGACCTGAACTTGCCTTTCTTTTCTCTTTGCCCATCACTGACCAGAGGAGGAATCCTGGAGCCAGAGGGGACGGTGGAAATCAAGTTCCGCAGGAAGGACCTGGTGAAGACAATGAGGAGAGTGGACCCCGTCTACATGCGGCTGGCGGAGCGGCTGGGTACGTGCGGCGGGCAGCGGAGCGTTGTGCTGCGGGTAATGAGGGTGGGCATGGCCTTAAAAAGGGGCACTCAGGCATTTTATCAAATTCATGGTAATTTTTATTTATTGTCACCTAACTTGGGAAGAAAACCAGACGAGACAGGCTGCATGTATGGGCGTGTGAGAGGGGATCGGTGTGCATGTAGTGTACCTAGGGGATGCTAGATGGAAGGTGGCTTTGTGAGCTGAATTTTTTAATTGATGGGGCCTTGCAGCAGATGCTGGCTACAGATGCTTTGCTCCAGTTTCCATCTCGGCAGTTTTTGGCCAAACCCTCAGTTGGTGTCATTTGGCGTAATTAAGAATTCGGCCAGAGACACGTTGGCTGCAGGACTGTCCCTGTGTGCCCCAGGCAGTTTTAGGTAACAGTGTCTGCTTTTCAGTTTTAAGAAAGCAAAAATGTATTCCTCACCTCCTTGGTAAATGGGGTGATTTGCAGTGCTCAGCAGCCGGCGTGTCACCGTATGTGTTGTGTTATTATGGTGCCTTTCATTCCAAACAATCCTAACACCTGGTATATGCCCAACAGCCCAAAATACAGAGTGTTCAGCAAAATGCACTTAATATCAGATGTGTACTCTCTCAGGAGAATAGACTCCTTAAAGAGTTCTTTACTGGCTCTTACTATAAGAGTATAATCTTACAGAGCCTCTTTTTACCTCCAAAATTGAGTACATTTTAGCAGAGGAAGCAGGCTACGTGGCTATGGTGTGAATTTATAAAGCCTTCTGGGATCCTTCAGGAGGAGAAGTGTTCTGCAAATGACTGATAAATCGTCTCTGTTGCTGCAGTTACATTTTATTATTTGGCTTTTTTTAATTTATGGTAGTGCAACAATTTATATACAAAACAAGTGTTCTGATACGCCTTGGGAGGAGAACAGTAATTGTAAAGGGTGCTGGGAGTGTTGGGAATGAGAGCACTTGCTGAAAGTCAGCTTCTTGCTGATGTCTTTGATAGAATCAAAGACTTTTCTCTCTGGTGGCAGTTTAAAAGTCTCTGTTTCCCTCTCTGGGTGTGCAGCAGGCGGGCAGTGTCTGGGCCTGGTGATTTGTCTGAGCTCCTCTGGCTCCTGTGCATTCCTGCAGTGGGGGAAGGAGACACAGCTGTCCCATGGTTGTGTTGTTCTGCCTGTGTCTCCTGGAGTGGAAAACCATCTGAATGTTTGTAGCTGTGGCAAAACCCATTTTGGCCCTATGTTAGACTGATGGCTCCAATGGGAAGCTGACAGTGTGACCGTGCCAAGTCTCTGACACCCAGGAGAGGGTCCTGGTGGCCATGCAGCTCAGGGCTGCGTGATTGGGGTGAGGGACTGCAGCTCACATCCCCACATGGCCACAGTTCCCAGCTCCACTCCTGGTGCCGCCTTCCTGGTCCCCAGCAGCCCACACAGGAGAGCTGCCACAGGGGCTTGGGGGATGGCCCAGTCCTGATGCAACGGTAGAAGTGGAGAGCAGAGCTCACGGCGTGCTGGGAGCAGCCACAGTGTGGCACCCAGAGCCACAGGCGTGGGGACAGGGATGGGGGTGGGTCTGCTGGGGGTCTCTGTGTCCGGCCGGGCTGAGGGAGGAGGCAGGAGCCGTGTGGGCCCTTCTGCCACCTCTTCCTGACCAGGGCAATTACTCCCAGCAAACTCCATACGCTTTAATTAAAATGACTGCAACACAAGAGCAAGTCTCTTACAACTGTACACAGGGAGAGCTCTAAAAGCTTCAGTCACTGATAAGCATCTCACTTAGATGGCTGTAATTGCTGCCAGCGTCGGGCGATCGTTGCTGTTGTTTTGCTGCTAATTCCGTACCATAGCAGGAAAGCTAAGATTGCAGGACACACTGAATTGCATAATTTTTTTTTTTTTTTGCTGGTTTTCTTTCTGGCCAATTTAAAATTTGTCAAAGTCGGTCTTCTTCTGGATCACTGCCCTTTGATATTTCGCGCACTCCATTTGCCACAAACAAGCCGCAGGGCCGCAGTTCATGCTGACTCCAGCAGAAGCAGAGAAAGCTCCATTTATCTTACACTGCCTGCTGAATTCTTACTCATTAGCTGGGGGTTCACTGCCTCTCTTTAACCCCTGAGTGGCTGTCATCCCTCCCCGAGCTGCCTGCAGCGGGAGGTGCTCGGTGTGGGCAGCGGGCCGGGCGCTCCCCTTGGAGGCATCTCCCTGCACCGCGCTCCGGCCGCAGTGGGGGAGTGAGAGAGCAGCGGAGGCCGGCAGATATCGAATCATTTGACATAAATCTGTTCATTATCAATTCCCCGGCACCAGTCCTGAAATGTTTATTAGCCCCGCGTTGCATTGCGGTGTCACTCAGAGTGGTGCCGTTCCCAAACAGAGCGGAGGGGAGGAGGGAGGGCGGTCCTGTCCTGCCCAGGTCCCCCAGGTGTGGTGAGTGGGAGCGTGGGCACGGCTCAGAGCAACGCAGCGATGCAATCCATTTTGTTTGTTACCACGGAACAGGTAGGAGTGGAATAAATACTGACTTCGCCGTGCAGATCCCAGGCATGCAGTGCTTCGGCTGTATGGTGTAGTGTAAGCAAAAATTGGGTGGAACGCGAAGGGATGGCAGAACGGCTCCAGTTAGAGAGAGACTCAGTGCTACGTTATCGGGTATTTGCCATGGGAAAGGGGCAATGTCTGTGGCTCTCCTGATAGAAGTGTTGAGCTGTGTGCTGGCAAGGCTGTGTGCCCGGGTGCGGTTGTGCACTGTGGGAGGAGTGCTCTGTCTGCATTAGAAAGCAAAGGCAGCTCACACGGCCCCCAGCCTGCAGTGGGGACACTGTACCGTGGCCAGGCCCTCTCCCAGCTCCTGCTCAGAGAGGTGGATTGTGGCTCAGAGGTCCGGTAATTATTTTCTGGGGGTGGGTTGTTGCTCTGTGCTGTAATTAATCAAAATGCTGGTTGTTTTCTTGAGCAATGACTAAGAAAAATGGTGCTGTTGTGGTGCCATCTCTCAGGAAGTCTGGGACAAACACAGTTGGTGCAGCTGTAACTTTTTGCCTTTGCTTCTATCTGCAAGTGCTGCTGCATTTGAATCGTTACTGCGCGGTCAGGAGCCCAGATGAGCAAGTGCTGATTGCTGCCACCTCTTCCATCAGCACCCTGAGCCCTGCAGGGCCCAAATGGATTCCCCCAAATACACTTTCAGGAGTCCCACGTCTGCCACGTGGCCCACATGCTGTGTTGCTAACAGAGCTCTGGGAGCAGAGTGGGACAGGAGCAGGGCAGAGCACTGCGTGGTGCAGCTGCACGAGGCTATCTCAAGCCCATGTCATGGGCACGTGTGACCTTCACTGCTATTGCATATTGCACCTTTGTAACATAAATCCTACTGAATATTTAGTGAAGCAATTACAAGCAGTCTCATTTAAAGGAACAAGCGATGGCCCAAAGCCGCCCGCTGTGCAGGGACGTGAGCTCACAGTGACCTTCCTGTCCCCGGCGGCTGCGCTGGGCTCCGTCCGGCAGCAAATGGGGAAAAGAAGGTGAGATTCATGGGGATTCTTGCAGGTGTTGGAAATGGGATGGGGCGGTCGAGACCAGGGTTAAAATGGACACGTCCTGATGTCACTGGGTGGCTCTTACTGTGCTGCCTGGGAAGCAGCAAATCCCCAGGTGGGCCTGTGGCTGTGCAGCTGTGGCTGTGCCGGGTCCTTGGGAGGGTCTGGGGAAGAGGTGAGCAGATGGCCAAGGAAACACTTTGCCACGCTGAGGCTGTGCAGAGGGCGAGGGAGAAAATCCACATTTTAACAGCTTAGAAACCATAAACCATCAAATTGATTCAGAAGCTGCCTGGCTTTCTGCAATCAGAGGGAACCTACAATAACATTTCTTGAAGTCATTTTGTCTAACCTGTTAAACTGGTCATATTTAAGAAAAGCGCTTTGCTACTAAATGTTATGGGAGGCCGTGATTCATGGGCCTGTGGAGCCGCTCCCCAAAGGCAGGAGCTTTATTGGAGGTGGGGGGCTGCTCCTGCAGAGGGGTTTTATTTAATGGGGCACAAATCACGATAGTTTAGGTGTTGCTTTCTCTGCTGCGATGCCTCCCCTTAACTTTTGGAGAGCAGCGTAAATTGAGATTCAGCATCGGAGAGCTGTGCCAGCAGATTTACAGCACGGAGCTCCCATCCATGCATGCAGGTCGGTGGCTGTGGGGTCCCCTTCCCCGCTGGATCTCGAACCTCTCCCCTCTGAGGGTGATCTTTTGTGTCTCCCAACATGAATGCTGCTTCCCCAAGGTAATTTCTCAGCCAGTCCGAGGCAGTTCTGCCATCGATCCAAAAAAGAGATGTGATGGGATGAAGAGGTGGGAAATACGTAGTGCTGTGGGTGGGCTTTGCTGCAGAGGCAAAGTGCAGAGGCACTTTGTGGCACTTTGAGGGCAATTCCAGCACCACCTGAGTGTGCCCTAAGTTACTGCCAAGCAGGGAGGTCCTCCTTCCCCGACATCCCCACTGCAGCCCCTGCTACAGCACCGCTCCTTTGTTCCCCATTGATCAGCAGCTGATCCATACCTCCAGGTCTATAATGTTCCTATGATTTAAACGGTAGCGCTTTCATTAACTGTCCGGTACCTTCAGAGCACAGGAATCCCATATTTTAAGCCTGCTCTCCTGCCAAGTGAGATTTGTGGAAGGAGACTTTTCCTGAGAAATAAATAAATAAATAAGGCCCGAGTGCTCTGAAAAGCCCTGAGGCCTCGAGATCTGCTTGGAAAGAAAGAAAACCATTCCAAGATATTTAATTGTACGGGGGGCTTACAGGATTGATCGAGAGCTTAGCTTTTTACAATAGTCCAGTGAATAAGAAATGCTCCTGACAAACGATCGATGATGGGATAATCACTCTTTATCCCCCCTCCTCATTGTTACCTTCTTTCTTTCAGGAAAACAGGGTTCAGAAGTCAAAAATCTTTATAGACGCCGCTTTTAAATTAAGCAGAAAATAGACATTGACATATTTGTTAATCTCACCTAAATCATTACTGGGCCTGGCTGCTGCGGGTGCACTGCGTGCGTGGAGGCCGGGATCCAGCAGCAGCGTGGGCTGAAGCGCACACACTGCCATTTGGAGCAGGGCTGGAGGAATGGGCGAGTTGAACGTGGATAAATACGTTCCATTCTTTATTCTGAAGGTTATGAGAGTCGCCGCTCTTAATTAAAAGCTTCTTACTAGCACTGGAAAGGTTAGGGAGCATTTGTATTGGTAGGCACTCAGACGTGCGCCTTGGCTGGGGAGCTTTGGTGATGGGACCAGGCAGCACAGTGCTGCGTGTGCCCAGGTGGAAGGGAAGCCCTGCAGGGACACGGCCAGGGGGTGCTGAGGGGGTGGGAGGCGTGTCGAAAAGCTCAGTGGTTAATCTCATCAGCACTGAAACCCACAACGCTCAGTGGTGTGGGCACAGCACGCGGCGCAGTCGGGGTGCTCGGCTGATGGGGTGCTGAGGACGCAGCTTCTGGCCCAGCTCTCCCATTGACTGCTCTCACTTCTTTGTTTTGTGGCTCTGCTGCTCTCTGTGCAGGATCGCTCTCACAGCCCCATGCAGTTGGCCAACGTGTAATTTGGCTCTGACTGCAATCTTTGCTTAAATTGAACCGAGATTGGCTCTAAGTACACTGCCTCTGCACACAGACCTCAGAGTTCCTGGCTTAGTCTGGTTCCTGTCCTTCATAGGGTGAAATAAAGGTGTTTTAATCGCTGCTAATTGGAGTTTGGTCTTTTAAAAATAAGTGAAAAATTAATGCACGTCAGAGGACCGTGTTGTCTTAGCACAGTTTTCCTTCCTGTCCGCCATGTTGCTCCATGGCTGGGAGCTGTGTTGGCTGCTGGTTAGTGGTGTGTTGGTAAGTGGATGGCGTGGTGAGGTGTCACTGCCTGCAGGAAAGCATGCAGTGGTGCTCAGTGGTCTCACGCTGCCCGTGTTTTGGGCTGAAATGAATGCTGTGCTGCAACATAATTCTTTTTAGGAGCAAGTCCAGTAAATCTGTCACTCAGTTGATGGCTCAACTCATTTGGCATTTAAATGAAATAGAGTTTCCATGGTGAAACACTGCTTTGGAGCTTTTGCCTGAATCCTATTGGCAGGAAGTCCAGGCTGGAGCACTTTGGTTGGATTCCGGAGCGCTTGGCATTGCCTGGAGCTGATGGGCTGGCATTTCTCCTGGCCAAAGGCATCCCGTGTGCAGGAACAGGACAAACCTCTGCTCCTCTGCCTCGACTTGTCAGAGGTGGCTGACCTGTGGCTGTGCCTGGTTGCAGGTACCCCCGAGCTGAGCGCTGCCGACCGAAAAGACCTGGAGAGCAAGCTGAAGGAGCGGGAGGAATTCCTGATTCCCATTTACCACCAGGTGGCCATGCAGTTTGCTGATCTGCACGACACACCCGGCCGCATGCAGGAGAAGGGTGCCATCACGGTGAGTGCCTGGGCTTTGGCTCAGGGCAGTAACTCTGCTACCAGGGTGGGGTGGCTGAGCAGAGACGTCTTTTGTTTCTTGTGTGAGTGGCACAACTGAGTGAAAGCTATTTATTTCCGTGGGGAGCAAGGCTTACGCATTTCTCCATAGAAATGCTGCCCCTCGCTCATTTCTCCATCTCTGTCCTGGGCAGGATATTCTAGACTGGAAAACTTCTCGTACCTTCTTCTACTGGAGGCTGAGGCGTCTTCTTCTGGAAGATGTGGTCAAAAAGAAGATCCATGATGCCAACCCTGAGCTGACCGATGGGCAGATCCAGGCCATGCTGCGACGCTGGTTTGTGGAAGTGGAAGGGACAGTAAAGGTAAGTGGAAGCACACTGGTACCAGGCTGTGGTCTTCCATGGGTGTAAGTTCAGTGAAGTTCTCCCAAGTGGAACTTCATCCTTGGTTCTCAGTTGTAATGTCCAAAAATATTTTGGGTGATGAAAGAGAACTTCTGGGAACGTTCCAGATCATGAGTTACTCCATGGGAATGCTATATTTCAGGCTAAGAAAGCACGTACACTCAGTTTCAATAGGTTTCTCCCCGAGCATGTTGCTACCTAGCACTACCATTATGGAAATGTGAGCATCTGAAAAAGGTGGGCAGCTCTGCTGGCAGAGTGAGGAAGGGCAGCTCTGAGAGGAAGGCAGCATGTAGGGGCAGCTGTCTGGCACAGCTGGAAATGGACATCCCACTCCTTGCCACCATCCCATGGCCCCCTGGCTGCTCAGGACATTGCTCAGTGCCAGCAGAGCCGTGTGCCAGCAGGCAGGGCACAACTCACTGCCAGGTTTAGCTGCTGGGAATTGGGGGGAGAGGGGGAAACTCATCTCAGCAGCATCCTCATCTGATGGTTGTGCTGGGGATTTCTTTAATTGTGCTCGAACTCTGAACTGGCAATCTCTAAAGAGCAATCTCCAGCACAGCTCTTAGGTTGTTTCTCACAATCCTCCGATCTGAGTTTTTTATTTCATTTTATTTTATTTTTAAAGTCACAAACACTCAGGGGTTCCAGAAAGCAGGGGGGGATGAACGTGCTCTCTGGAGGGCAGCAGGCTTTCCAAGGTAGTGTCTGAGCGTCTTTAAAAGCGGGCATCTCGTTAGCTAATACATTACACCAATCAAGGAGAGTTATCTTAAGCCACAATTAATCTGCTCCCTGGCATATGTTGATAGGAAAGCATCATGCTGTTTCTTAATTAAAAGCAAACGGATTAAAAATGATTAATAAGAGTATTAAATATTCTCCTAAAGTAACAGCTTTGGGATTCTTGGGTAAATCTAGCTTTATGCAGGTCTGCAACCGTAAGGCGGCTGCCTGGGCTTTTCTTTCCTTCCTGAAATCTTCCAAAGTGCCCTACTTTGTATGCAGGGAGTGTTCCTGCCATGTCTGGGGGCAGCAGCAAGGAGCAAAAACTAACGAGTTTAAAATAATAATAAGAAAAAAAACAATGAAATAAGCAGAATCTTTGGGTTGAAATGACATCATGAGGTTAAGAGAGCTGCACGCGTAATTTTTATGGGTAAAACCAAAACCAACGTGGTGGTTCGTGCAGTGCTGGGTCCCCCTGTGCCCCCAGCCACCCCCTGACTGCAGAGCTCATTGTCATTCTGACTTTGACTTTGTTAGTGATAACAGAGAAGGATAGTGCACCTTTAAATGACGAGCTTTGTGTTTAATTACCCAAATAAAATGACATAAATATGAATGAGTGCTAATGGTGGTACTTGCTTTTCCGGAAACCATTAACAAAACGATTCTTAAATGATTTGTAAAGAAAATGAGAGGAGAAGAGAGGAGCGAGAAGGCTATTAGGCACCTAACACACTCCTCAATTATTATGTAGTCAACTACCTCGCAAATATCAGGTGAAATGATTTTGCAGAAGAAAATGGGGTTTGTTGCCAGGACCCCCTCCTGGAGGGCTGTGCAGCTGTGCTGGGCATGGGATGGCATGCAGAAGCTGCTGTGCCCAGAGGTCAGCATCCGAGCCCTGAACTTCTCGAGTTGAATTGAATTTCCAGAGCGGTACGTGGGGAGTGGGTGCAAGCAGTGATGGTGACCCAGGGCTGAGCAAAGGGACAGTGGGTGACAGTGTGCTCTGCTGGCAGGCATACCTGTGGGACAGCAATAAGGACCTGGTGGAGTGGCTGGAGAAGCAGCTGATGGAGGAGGAAGGGGTTCGCTCGGTTGTGGATGAGAACATCAAGTACATCTCCAGGGACTACATCCTGAAGCAGATCCGCAGGTGAGCACCCGTATGGGTTCCACCCATTGATTTTTTCCAGCTGTAGTCTTTGCAGGCAAGCTTCTGTGCTCAGTGCCATAAAATGTTGAATCCCTTTTGATTCTAGTATAGAGCTATAGCAAACACACTCCTCCAACACTAAAACAGTGGTAAAGCAGATCTGTCCCTCCTGCCTCTCAGCATTACCGTCACATTTGCACAGACACTCATCCTTGCAGCTCCACGAGCAGAGCACTGCCTTAGATTTGAAGGGATCTAACATAGCTAACTTCTGTGTGATGGGGAGGGCACTGACACACAGAGCAACGTCACCCACTTCAGCATGGCACCTCCAGGCATTTCTGTCCATTCCTCTGCCTGTGCTGCAGTGACTGGGGCTCTGTGATGCCCAGCAGGCAGCTGTGCCCATGCCCTGCCAGCAGCTCGCTGCCCAGGCTGCAGTCAGCTACCAGGAGCGCCCGCTGCCTCCTGCTCTCTGAGGAGCCCATCTGTCAGCACTCCCTGACAGAGCTGTCAGACGAGGGCCGGGGCTGCCAGCACTGAACTCTTTCCTCTTTGCAGCCTGGTCCAGGCCAATCCGGAGGTTGCCATGGATTCGATCGTGCACATGACCCAGCATATATCACCCACCCAGCGAGCGGAGATCGTGCGGATCCTCTCCACAATGGACTCGCCTTCTTCAACGTAAGAGCATCGATTTCCTGTACTCCCCCCTGCTCGGTACAGTGGAGGGGAAAAAAAAAAAAAAAAAAGAAGAAAAAAAAAAAGCTCAGAATTGCCCTTTGTCTGCTCAACTGCAACCACTGTACCGAGACGGGGAGGCTCAGGGAAAGGCTGGAAGAGTGACATTTTTATTTTTTCAAATCAGACTGACCAGAGGAAGTGTGTCCTTTGGCCAGAGACACGAGGAAGACGTATAAACACAAGCGCCTGCGGGATTGAGTTACAGCTGTCTAACTGTACTGTATTTATTTAACAAAGTGGGACTGGACCAACGCTGCAGTTGCTGCTCAGCTGCCACCAAAAGCACCACGGCCGGGCAATGACGGGTACAGCAGTACCGTGAGCTCTGGGCACAGCAGAGTGGTGGGGCTCCCACTGTACACCCGTGCCCCTGTCTGCTTCTCACACACATCCTGCAGTGCTGGCAGGTGCCAGTTTTACCTGCAGGAGCGTTTGCTGAGGGCTGAGGATGGGCTCTGCCTCTGGGAGTGGTGGGAGCTCCTTGGTCCCTGCGGTCGGTGAAGACGTTTGTGTGTGTTGCACTGAGGCTGAGCAGTGGCACTGCTGTCAGCACTCCTGTCTCTGTCAGCCCCTGTGGGCTTTATTTCAAACATCTGTGTTACAACAGAAGGTGGAGTGGGGCAGGTAGTGCTGTGTGCACTGCCAGGGGGGCTCCAAAATGGGGACATAGTGGGGGGGTTGGAGCCCTGTGTCCCCTGCCTGTGTGCACGGCTCCAGCAGAAAGGCAAATCATGGTGTGAAAAGCCCTTCTAGGAGGAGGTAAAGGAGGAGTAAAAATGTGGCTGTTTGGCCATTTCTGCTCCTCCTCCCCTACTTATTTTGAGGGGTAACAGTCATGGGGCAGACCCACTGTTACACATACTTAAAAGTGCTAATTAATTCTTTCCACGTGGGTAGGTGACTTGAAGCAGAAAGCAGCTACAACCTGCCAAGGCAAGAGAGGGAGGGGATGAGTCAAACTGCAAGGGGCAGCTCTCCAGCTCTACCCAGAGCTGCTGGAGAGCACAAGAACTGCCTTGTTCACACAAGAAGACAGAAATTAAAAAAAAAAAAAAAAAGGGGGGGGGGTTTAATGGGTAATGTGGTAATCACATTGTTTAATACCCAGTGGCAGCTCCACCTGTTGCAGTGACCTCTCCAGTCACTCTGGGCAGGGGCTGCAAGCTGTCTGCAGGGAGCTGAGCCCATCCAGGGCCT
This sequence comes from Meleagris gallopavo, assembly GCF_905368555.1. Lineage (NCBI taxonomy): Eukaryota > Metazoa > Chordata > Aves > Galliformes > Phasianidae > Meleagris > Meleagris gallopavo. The sequence goes on along the minus strand of NC_139424.1, from coordinate 8,434,994 downwards.
CAGCTGAGCACTACAGGAGCAGAGGAGCAGGAACTCTGCGAAAAGTAAAACTGGGGCTCACACCAATGACTGTCTTAAAAGTATTCCAGATTTTACACTTCCTCTTTTAGCATAGGGTGAATCAGAAGGGATGTTTTTATGAGAGAATTAATTACAAAGCCAGTGCCTCACACCTGTGCTCCTTCCCTCTGTTCTGCTGCTCACCCCTTCTGTGCACAGCAGCCGCAGTGCTGTAAGACTGAGGTGCAGTGCTGGGTTACTCTCCGCTGCCTGAGAGGACCAGGAGCTGCCACCCAAAGGACAAACCTCATCCTAATAGTTCAGCACCCTAACTTTAACTTAAAAGACTCTTCTTTGCCCTTCACCCCTTCCCAAACAATCCCCAGAGATGCTTTTACTTATGCCAATCCAGGCTGCAGCCGGACACAAGGACAGAGAATGTCTCAGCCAGGCAGAACGGGGCGCCTCGCCAGGAACTGCTGCGTGGTGGTGTCACACACGGGTCTGTCACACAGAGGTCTGTCACACACGGGTCTGTCACCACCCTTTCTGCAGGTGTTAATGGGAGAGGTCCTGGTGCCCACCACACTATGCCTTGTGCTTGGGGGGAGCTGCAGCTGCCAAACTCTTCTGCCTGCTGAGCAAGGGCAGCCCCCTCCAGCTCAGTGTTAGGGGCTCAGGCACCACTTAATTTGGGGGTAAAGCAGCTGTTGGTGAAAGCTGGAGCCCAGCAGCGCAGTGCTGGCGGTGCCCTGCCCTGTCCACGTGTGTGTGGGTCGGGCTGTGAGCGGGGTGGGGGTCTGGCACTGCGGGAACCCCCCCTCAGTACGCGCAGTTCTTGCTGGTGCTGAAGTATTTCACTTACCTCAGTTTCTTTTAATAAAAAGAATGAATTACATCTCTGTTGCCAGGAGTGTAAGTCTGTCACCCCTCGTCCTGAGCACCGCAGCTGCACCCACTGAGCCTCACGCAGGCGCTCCCAGCGCCAGGTTTCTTCTTCAACACTGAGTGACTGCAGCACGCAGGGGGAGCAGCTCTGTGGGTGCTGGCACAGCCCCCTATTAGCCACCCCCAGGGAGGTGGCACAGCAGCCCAGACCTGGGCATGACACCCTGCTCACCTTCCTACCACCACTGCTTCCAGCTTCTCCCTATTAAAGGTTAAGGTGTGATGTGTTCAACTGGACAACGTGAGCCAGGAAAATCCCAGCTGTTATTTTGTGCATTTTTCAAACCAGAATCCTGATGGGTAAAAGCACAAATCACCTTAACAAACATAATACAACTGGGGGAGGGGGGAAACAGAGGGGGCTATTGAACTCCAGAAATGCATTTAAAACTCTTTAGCCTAAAATATCTACATATTAAAATGCCAAGAAAAGAAGTACCAAAGCTGTAAGCTCTCAAAAGCCCGAGATCAAAGTGCCATCATCTTTTAATGTAAACCTTTTGTTGCATCAACAGTCTTAAGAGGGATGAGAGACATCAAAATAAAAACTGAGACAAACTGTGGCTTTGTAGCTGTTTTTTGTTTTAGTCTCTTCTCTCAATTTGGGCCATGAAATAGGTCAGCTCCATTACTGATCAGCCTTCCCACAAATATTTAAAACAAATTGAATTGCACACCCAATACCCATCACAATTACGCCAGGCACAATAACTAAATTAGCAATTCAACAAAATAATTGGAAATGCGATTCTCTCTATTCCACAGCCTCCCTCAGGGGTTTGGCCGATCTATGGGGGGAAAACTCTGCTTTACTAATTCTGCAGCTAATTAGAGACACACTTGTAAATGAAGTTGTTTGTCTGAAAGTTGAAATTCTTTGCTATTGTGGGGCTGGGGGGGGGGGGGAGGATTAAGAGAAGCCCTGCGCCGCCCCACCGCTCACAGCCCATCCCCATCACACAACACACCTGGCTGCTGTGCGATGCTGCACAGAGGTACTGGGCTGGGTGTGCAGGCACTCATTAGCAGCTGTATCATGGATGAATAAAGAATGGATATTCCATTGGGAAAATAAAATAAACCTCACCGGCCGTTAATTGGCATCATTAGGAAAAGTTAGCGGCAATCACACCGGATACCTGTGCCCTCCCTGACCGGCGCACACAGCTGCTGCCTACACCTGGCTGCACGCTGACCACTGCCACCAGGGCATGGGGACCCGGGCAGCACCACCTGCCTGTGCCAGGAACCTGTGCTGACCTCCCAGTGAAGGGCAGCAGGCTGGAGCTGCGGGGCCGTGCAGGTGGTGGGGGCAGCGGGCAGAGAAGCCTGCTTATACACTGATAAGTGAATTCAAAAGCATGCTTAGCGGGGCTTTGGTTCTTATCTCTTCAAACAATACGAATGAGAAGTTATCACATTTAAAGTGTTCCACATTACCCTTTTAACGCCACATCCAGCTCTCAAAATGTAAAAAAAAATAATACCCCGAATCTTGGTGCTGCCACGTTAAAGGACACAGGAGTCAGAGCAGCCTGCCCTCCTGCCAGCACAGCAAACCCCAACAGGGCCGGGGCACGGTGCTCCCTGCCAGCCATCCGTAATGCCTGCCCTGACAGCGCGAGCAGCGTGAAACCATTCCACCGACACAAAGTTTGGAAGCAGCTAATTTACTCCCCTTGATGCCTTTCAGAATTGCGGTTATTAAACCATGAGATTTTAATGATGTCAGACGACCACACAGCTCTGCTGCCGCTCAGGAAAGAAGTGCAGGTACCACCAAAGGCAGAGGAACCACGTGGGGGTGCCACTGGTGGGGCTGCAGCAGAGCTGCTTCGCACATTGCTGGGAACCAATGCACTGCAGCTTATGGGGACGCTTCCAGATTTGCACCCAGAGGATGTGGGACTCTGCAGCAGTGTGATGCTGGGCATGGCTCTTGGCTCAATGGCCAAGGAAGGAGCAGCATGTCAGCAGCAGCCTGAAATGGAAAGGGCTGTGGAAGGCAGCCCATGGGGGCAAAGGGGCAAAGCCTGACCAGAGAGCTGCGAGACAGGGAAGGCCCCTCTCTGCCCACTGAGAAGCAGCTGAGATGCAGCCACAGCATGAGACACAGGCCCGCAGCTTCCTGAAGCACAGCACCCCCAGGCACACTACCTAAAGGAGCAGCAGCACACGTGAGCTGGGCTTAAATGGATAATTACAGTTTTCCTTTCCCACATGAAAAAAACAACACAGAAATGTCACAGAACCTCGAGTAAATTAAGTCCTCCTCTCCCAAAGGAGGTATCTCTGTACCTGGTAGGACTGCTCTCAAGCTGCCGGCGGTGGGACGAGGCAGAGCAGCACCCACATCCTCCTGTCCACTTTCCAGCCCCAGGTGCCACATGCACCCCCAGCTCTCTGCAGCTCAGCACGTTCTCCTGTGCTGTGGTAGACTGCTCAATACACGGTGTGACGTGCCAGGAAGCTATTTACTGGAAGCAGGTAACTAGAAAGGAGACTTAAAGCTGTAATGAAGAGGTGCAAAAAGGATTAATTAATACCAGATCTGCAGACAGCTCCGGGGACATGATGGAGCTACAAAGTCTCACTGCTGCTGCCCTGTGCTGAGCCACCAGGCCGTGCAGCAGCTCTTACCCAGGCCCTGTGCACAGCAGTGCTGCTCCAGCACCCATCCCATTGCTGAGACAAACACCCATCGTCCCCTGGAGGGCTGAGCACCATGTCCCGCCTGCAGGGCTGCGCAGGAACCGACCAAGGAACCAACAGTGCTGGCAGTGCTTTTGTGAAACCACATCAAATCTGCTGTGCGAGGAAGGGAAATCCAGAGATTAAATGGACAAAAGTATCATCTGATTTAATTGCAGCAGTACCCGCATGCTTGTAACCAGTTGTAATCTAGTTATGCCTCAGACCTACATATTTAAATACACCTACAGTCAGCCCGCAGATTTAGATACAGGGAAGCTACAAACTTAGTCCAAATCTGAAGGAGCGCAGGGAATGAGCTCCTGCTGTACAGCCCGGCCCTGTGAGTGCTCTGCACAGCTGTGTCCCACACCACTATCATGACAGGCACCAGCCAAGGCTCTGTTGCAAAGTTCCAGCTGCCCTGTGCACACCCTGCTGGTGCTCAGGCAGCTCTGTGCAAAGTGACACCACGGCCTCTGGTTAAGAACTGTCTGTTGAAGGGCCCAAGAGAAGCCAGAGCTGCTGGTGCCATTTCTGCACCGATCAAACCTGGACAATCTGTTTACAAAGCGTTTTAATTAAACCCCACAAAACAAAGACAGTGCAGTTCCTGTGGTCACAAGCAATGGCCATTCTCATTATACACATATATGCACCTATTATTTACGCGAGATAACCTCGGTCTCACATTGATCACAGCAGGCTAATAGATTCCCTTTATGGGGGTTTCATTTCCAAACTGTGGCCTCTGGCTACAGAAACCCCACAAACCCTGTGCGATGCCTTCTGGCAGCTCTGCATTAGTGCTGCCATCTTTCAGAAGTGTGTCATGGTGACAGCGAAGACAAGAGGGCTCACAGTCACAATCAGCAGAAATAATTAAGTGTACACAATCAATGCTGGACTGAAAAATTCACCAATGTGTTCTGATTGCAGAAGGACCCCCAGATGTGTCCCTACCCCGTGCCTACCACGAGCTGGGTGATGTCCATGGCTGCAAAGAGGCTGTTCGGAAACTGGAATGTGACCCGGGAGCTGGGGCTGCTGCAAGGCAGAGCACCTTTCCTCTGTTTTAAGGCCATGTTAATTATGTAAATGACATTTAAATTCTCTTGACTCAGTGGAAATCAAGTCACCCCATCCAGACCCGCAGCCAACAAACAGAATGGCACGCCTCAAAAAAATAATAAGAAAATAAAATAAAAATCCCACCAATCTTCAAAATAAAAATCTCTGAGGGTTTAATAGAAGTGCAGTGACACACATCCCCCTCCTGGCACCATGGTTGGCCTGTGCTGAGCAGGCCAGGAAGCTAAAAACAGTATGGGGCAGAACCTGCAGGTGCAGCGGTCCCGGGGCGGAGGTCGGATCCTAACCACGTTCAGGGTCTTCAGGCCGCAGCATTCTTCCAAAGAGCGAACGATAAAGCTCCGTCCTGGGGAGAGGAGGCAGGAGGGAGATGTTATTCCCTGGAATGAAAGCCTGTCTATAATTAAAAATGTGTTCAACAATCTTCATGAATAAACACAAGCAAAGGGCAGGACTTGCACGAGACCAATTGTAGGTTTTCTGTAGGTTTGCCCTTTACAGATAGGGCCTTCAAGTAAGAAAACACGACGGAGTACTTTAATGGGATGTTTGAGACCGCAGAGCCATAAGGAGGATTCAATCAGCCAGCCTGCGTGGGGCTACAATTTAGTTTCCATACATTTTCTTGGACTTCATGGTACTTGAAAAGCAACAAACATGGCCCAGCAACAAGATTCCAATTAATATCGTGTGTGCAGCAGTTGAGATCACAGGAGCAAGTTTCCCTTCAAAAGAAATACGCTGGTTGTATTCAGCTGTGGGATGAGCAAGGAGAGCTCCTCGCTGCTCCAGAACGAACCGGTGGCTTCAAAGGACGAAGCTCAGTGATGGCACAAAGGCAGACCACAAGGACAGAGCCCTTCGTAACTCCCTGGGTCACATCTCTTAATCTCAGTGCAGAAAGTGATTAACCAGTCGGCTGCTCCACCTTCTGCAAATGAACGCACGGGGAAACAGCTCCTGTGCAGAGCTCAGCCTGGGCCTGAAGGAGTTCCTGCCTTAAAGCAAGAGTGCACCCCTGGAAAGCAGAATGGGTGCTTGGAAAGCTGTGATGAGCTACAGAGAGCAAGACAGCAGGGATCAGTGCTGTAAGCAGCACCCAGAGAGCCCTCGAGGTCCAGCAGTGACTATTACTCTTCTGGAGAAGCTCAGCTATCAAACAGCACAGCTCACACACACTGATCCCTCCCTCCACGCTTTGCTCAGGGACAGCACGGCCTCCACACCTTCCCTACTCCTCAGGTGCCCAGGAGGCAGCACCGCTCACAGGCACTGCAGGCAGCACAGCAGCGCCAGCACAGTGCCCCACTGCACTGCTCCTCTCCTCCCGGCACAGTGCTAAACCCAAAGTGGAACAGTCCAGGAAACCACGCAGCACGGGCAGACACCCCAGCCGGGATGCAAAACCAGAGGACCCCTCCAATCTGAAGCAGAGCAAACGTTTTACCCTGCTAAAAAAAGACGTAACAACACAACCTTCTTCCTCTCCCCCCTCCTCCCACCATCCAGGCTGCCCTTCTTTCACAGCATCTTCCCTCAGCAGGATTTAACCATGCAGAGAGTAAAACTCATCAATCCTCCAGGTTTAACCTTGTCTCTGTTTCAATTCACCAGGGTAAGTGTGGATTTTAATACTTTCAGCCCCCTTAAGGCTAAGCGTAATGAACCCGGATTTTGGCTAAAAAACATCAGTTTCTCTCCTCCACCCACGTTTATTAACCATCAGACTTGAGCCACTGGGTTGAGACAACCCAGCCCAGCACAAGGCTGCTGCCTTCGGACAAGGGAAGGTGACTTTAGCACAAAGGGGCGCGGGTGCTAACGATGTGCTGAGGAATAACCTATGCTGAGTAATTAACAGCACTTACAGCTCAGGTGGAGTGCGGAGGAAGCAGGTCGATACAGGGGTCTTCCTTGAATTAAAATTTAACTTACCCTTTATTGCAACCTACAAAAGCAAGTAATGAGCACTAACATTTTTATTTCTTTTAAACTGTCATTTAGGCTGTAGAGGGGATAATTACCTATTTCCACTGTAGTAAGGTTTTATCACCCTTAGTGAGGCATTTTCTAATTTAATATTTTTACAGTATTATCATAAAACCCGTTTCTGGAAACAAATGATCACGAACCACACAGCCATGTGCCATAAAACATGTGTGTGAGTACGGCACCTTCATTATTTGGGCATTTCTCCCAGCTCCGCTGCTCGGCCCCTCTTCCATCAGACACACAAAGGGGAAAACAAAGACATCCCCCCACACAGCACCGAACAGCCAACGCCGGACTACTGTGTGTAATTACATTCGTGCCGTTCCCTTTTCTTACAGTTCTGCACGCTGGTAGGAGAACAAAATTAAGGGGAAAAATTCCATTTCTGGTGTGTTTTTTTTTCTTTCTTTTCAGAGCGCTATTAATACAGCACTGCCACATGAGTCACTGCTGCGCTGCTTCTATAAAAATACCCTCCAACACATCGCTGTGCCTTTTCCCATGTACTTTTTCCTTCTTCTCCTCTTCCAGGATGAAAAAAAAAAAAAAGATAATTTAGAAGATGCCCCAAGCAGTATTGAAATAACTACAACTACCCCATTGCTCGTGACATCCTCAACTGGGAACAATGCATTTTTAATTCACAAAAACCAATGAAAGATACGGCATGAACACCCCTCAAGAAATGGAGGATGAAAAGCACACACCTGATGAACGCAGAAGGCTGCCTGCCACTTGCCTGGGAAGTTTTCCATCTGTATCCTAAGAAATCTTTTGTCCACCAGTAGGAAATTCAGATTACTGGGTACCGAGCACGCACAGCAGGAACCCAGGAAGGTAAAATAAGCTGGAGTGCTTTCCTTCTCAATTTCTGGCCCAAAGTGTTACTGAAAATCAGCACACAGCATATGGGATTTGGCTCTGCTCTCACACACCTAACGTGCATTTCCCACTCTGACACTTCTGCAGCGACAATTCTAGGATGATGGGGAGCAAAACGAGCAGCAGCCATCATCAGAGCAGAATTCAAATACCGGGGGTCTCTGAAAGCCAGGGGCCTCAAAAACACAGTGCAAAGCACAGCACCGTGCTTGCAGCGCTGTGGGGCCCTGTGGGGCTGCAGGGCAGTGAGGTGGTTGGCCTGGGAGGTGATGGCAAGCCCACAGGATGATGGCAGACCCACGCTGATGGCAGCTCCACAAGATGACAGCAAGCCCACGTTGATGGCAGCTCCACAACACGATGACTGACGTGTCGATGGCAGCTCCGTGTCACTGGCAGCCCTATGATGTGCCAAATGTCCCACCCCGATGGCAGCCCCATGACACGATGACCGTCCCACACCAATGGCAGCCCTGCAAGGCGATGGCAGCCCCACAAGGTGATGGCAGCCCCACGAGATGGCACTCTCTCTCTCTCTCTCTCTCTCTCTCTCTCTCTCACTTCCCAGCACCCAACACCAGAGCCACAACTCCAGCTATAAATTACACAGCAGACGGCTCTCATCGCCGTGCCCAGTGCTTGAAGGAGATTCAGAAAGGTCTGCTGCTATTCCCTCTCGTTCAGGCAGGTCAGGATCGGGTCCTTCAAGTCCGTGCAAATGCTTTTAGCCCCATGGCTTTAAATTATGAGCGGTGACATGTGACCTCTGGTTTGTCTCATGAGACCAGGCACGAGATTTATAATATTTCAGGAAGCTGGTTCCTGCCCTAAACAAAGGGACCCTGCACACTCTGTGAGGCCGGGGAGTGGGAAATGACAGGTGGACAGCCAGGCTGCTTCTCATGGAACCTCCCAGGCTTCACATTGGTCGCCCATCACCGCTGCTGACCAGCCTCCCTTGAAGCCAGCACACGGCCACTTGCCTCTTCACCAGCCTCACACGTGACAGAATCAGCAACTGCAGCAGAGGAAGCTTTCTCATCCTGATTTCAGTCCCAACAGCATTCGCAGTTTCATGTGAGCTTTTACAACACGACATATAAAAGATGCAGAAGTGGCAGGAGAAGCAGCAAAAGACAGAAAGGTTCAGAAAGCTCCAGCACGCTCTGCCGCCACATTTCCTAGCAGCTTTAATTTCCCCATGAAATTCATAAAATGTTGCCTTCTCAGTCCCTGCTTAAGATGGGTATTTGAGCAGAGCAGACACCGTAACGCTGTGCGTACCCCACACGGAGGGACCATTCTTTGTGTACCTTAACATCCCATATTCCTAGGATGATTTCCCTCTTTCACAGCTTGACTGTTTTATAACAGATTTGATGCAGGAGAAGACAAATTGTCTCACAAAGGAAGGACGACAAATCATCCCGCAGCTCTTAACAGGTTATTTTTTTTTCCCTTTAAACAGGAAATTTCCATAACAGAGGCGTCTGTCTTCTTACCAGGGATGTCAAACATCAGACACTGGGATACGATGATTTCAGCCCATTGGCACAAGCTGTGGTCACGGATACCACCTCACTACTGCCAGCCTCGAAACGTACAACAACTCCTTCCTCAAACAGCAGCCCTTCCAAGCGCTGCACCCTAAGGCCACCTGAGGCACATAACGCCATCGACACGAGTCGACTTTTAAGGCTAAGCCAAAGGTTATGGGGCAAAAACCCACCAAACAAATGATGCCCCAAATGTCACGCTGTAGGACGGCCCTCGATGCCAGCGCTCCTCCCTTTGTTTCACAGAACAAAGCAGGTGCAAACCTGGACTGATGTTCTTCCAGGCTGTGCCTGGACAAACTTGGAAGGATTCTTCTCATTGGCAGCTGCCAGTGTTTGTGCCAGGCAGCACAGGAGCTGCAGTTGTTCCTGGGAGAAGTGCTCTGCTTGCTGGCAGGGACTTCTGTCGTGATGAACGGTGCTGGATTGACAATCTCAGCACCCAAATTCCCCCATTAATCTCGTCTCATGGTGTTTTAATACCCACAGCACAAAGTGAGCTACGTTAAAGGCTGATATCTCACCAACTTTTTTTATTATACTTTTCTTACGTTAAAATCTTATGTCACATAAGTAAATTAATCTTTTAATACCGGGATTTCCTACGACGTACCCCCTTCTGCTTGCTGTAAGGCACGCTGCGACAGAGCAACAGCACTAAGTCCAGAAGTGAGAAAGCTGCCTGGGAATGCACACAACATCCTGGCTGAATCCAAGGGAAAAGCTCTAATCCACAGCTCGCTTGTGGCAGGATAAGCTGTGCCTTCACTCTGCTCCCCAGCAGGCACAGCCTGCTTGCACTAAAGCAGCCAAAAGCAGAGCAGGCCAGCTGCCCTCGTACCAAGCAGGGCACACAGCCAGAAGCTGAAGCCCCCACAGCTCCTACAAGCAAGGACATGATGACCATACAACTTCTGCCAGGCAAAGAGCTGTCCTGGTGTACGATCAATTCTGCCCAAAAGCAGCAACCTGTGGGCTAACTTAGGTGAGAAAGGACCCATCCCAAAACTGCCCTTCACCCCGCAACCTTCAGCCAGCACTGAACTTCAGCTTGCACTGAGAATGCATCTCTTTTGTCCTGCCTGCCTCTACTGCAGAAAGGCCTCCCCTCGCCTCCTGTTCCTGCACCGGTGCCATCTTTAATGATGATGTATGGGTGTCCTTTTCCTCAGCGGTGCTGTGGGGAGGGGGGTCAAACATGTGACACCACCAGCATGTGTATCAACAGCAAATTATAAACCGTGTCAATCCAAGTTAATGCAAAGCTGTAATCCTCTTTAACAAGAGATCAAATCAGTGCCATGAGTTATGTTCATTCTGTAATCTGATAAGAAATAGAGTGAGCCTCTAATAAAAGAGTAATGAGAGCCCTTAATGATGCTGTTAAAAGGTAGCGCCAGTTAAAATATTGCTGTTGTTCCAGCTGATTAGATCACTGTTGCATATTTGCACAATCTTGTTTTACCTGTCAGAATAACCTGAGTCGTCTCGGGAGATAAAGGCGTGCGGACCAAACATCTGTGTCCTTAAAGAATGCCTCTTTCACAAGTTCCCCATCCTCCAGAGGGATGAAACGATGAGGATGTTCCTCAAACACAGCAGTAATTTGATACTGGACCTCCTTCCAAAATGTCCACGTTTAGTCTCTGTTGCACACACACACGTACAGCGCAGAGAGCTGAAGGTCTATATATCAAAGCTGACAGAGAGATGTAACACCACCAGAATCCACTCTCATCCTCCCAGGAGCACAGACCTTACCCGACGTCACCACAACGAGACTGGGTGGAGGATCCACTCCTGCAGATATGAAAATGCACTCACTTGGCTCCGGACCTACACACCTTTACTGGGAACCTCGAGGCTCGGTCTGTCATTTCCTGTGCCTCTTTTCCCAGGGTATAAAATAGAGAAGATGGGCAGCTCGCCAGCTCTGTTGTACCTGCTGGTGTCAAAGGATGAACCCCAGGTTGAGAAGACAGGAAAAGCACATTTCAAGGGAAGCCCAAGAGGTGACACCCACACGATGCCATTCTCAAGCTCAGAAGAATCACAAACTGACAGAGATCAACCCCGACCTATTCCTGGGTAGTTCCTTCCTCAGCCCACTACTCTCCTCCAATCCACCACTGCAGGGCACTCACATTCAAGCTTTTGCCTTCAGCTTCCTTGTCACAGGGCAGCCCATTTACATAGCAATGACCTTGGACCGATTAGGAGAACCTTGGCCCAAGAGTACTATAAATGTATTTAAGTCTATAAACATATACCCCAAGATAACCATAAAAATCACTTTCCAGTGTATGTTTTAAAATACTACCAGAGAGGGGTTAAAACAGAGGAGAGCTCGAGGCCACCAGTGTCCCACACATTACAACATAATATATGTGAGCACAAGGTTAAACAGCCATGCCCATGCGTAGGGTGCAGGAAAAACTGGCAAGTGGAAGATTAATTGCCTGCACGAATGCTATTATTCCAACCAGCAGCAAGAATAAGAAAGAACGTGGCAGTGATGTTGACAAAGGCAGCATTATACTTGTATGTTTCTTTTTTCAAATTCAGGCCGTAAAACAATTCTGGAGTGACCATCCATCCCCTTCCCCACGCAGTGCACAGGTTGTTTCTCCTCACACATTTGCTCTTTGTTTCCCCAGCCAGTGTTAAACTTGATGTGCCAGACCTCCGAGAGTCCCGGCTGCCCACAGCCACACCAACACCACACAGGAGCCTTCAGGCGAGCCCCAGCATCACCTGGTAGAATTTTAAGTTGTGCCAAGAAGCTACGCCCTTCTTTGCACAGCCAGAGTAGTGTAAGATGGCTGAAACGTACAGGAGAACCAGGCCTGAGATTTATCCCTAGGTTGAGTTAACCATGTAAATATACACACAGCGAGTGGGGAATACAGTGCTGCAGAGTCACAGACGACTCCCTTCTGCTTTTGCCCCGGCGGTGAAGGGGCTGCTGTACCTGGGGTGTGAGGACTTGGCACAGCCCCAGGAGAACCAGAGCCTGAACACCACTCTGCCCATTCGCATCTGCACATCTGTATTTACTTCCAGGTCTCTACCTGACACCGTGGCCACTGGTAGAACTTAAGGAGGAATGTTCAGCCAGCTCTATTGCTACTCTTTTTAATGTACAGCTCACTGATATTTTTACATTTCTCACAGAGCACTCTGTTGTTCCAATGTGTGTTTACTTTGGGGTTATGTCTTTTAAGTGCCTGAGCAAGAAAAAAAAACAGCTCAGAGCACAGTCACATCACTGTCAAGTGTACACTGCATTTTCAGTATAGTAATTCACACGTGGAAACAATAAAATTACCTTCTTCTGTCACAGAAGAAAGGTGTTATCATTGCTGCTTCCCTCTCATGTATACAGGCTTGGCTCCTTATTAATTCACCTGCAGTTTAAAGCACATGTGGAATTCCTCTTGTCCAGTGTGGCTGTGTGCTGTTAGAGAAGTATGCTGCTCTGTCTCATCTGAAACAAAAGCTTTGCTGTGCTTACTAACGAGGAAGTGATAATAATACTATTACTAAACCACTGTTTTTTACACCTCCTCACTGCAGACCTCCAGGCATCCCCAGTTCACAGCCACAGAAGCACACTGAGCCAACCATCCAAGGCGACCCACGGGGCCATGAGCAGAACTGAGAGCAGAACTGCCCAGCCTGATGCCTGTGCTGCCCCATCCTACCCAGGGTTTGCTTGAAAGCCCAATCAGCAGAATTGGACACAGCTGCACACGCAATGCGGCCCTCAGGCCCACTTGCTGGTGTGCAAACACATCAACTGATGTGCTCCGTTCTAGACAGCTGAAGCAGCACCAAGAGATAAGTGACTAAAATGCCATTAACAGAAAGTGTGGCGGCCTCCAAAGCGACTAATAAACTTAATGTAAGGAATAAGTTCCCGCAGTCAGACAATAAGCAGCAGCAGCTGCTGCCACACTGCTGCCACCAAAGAACCCGTAAAACGTGCAAGCCATGTAATAACCCCTCCAAGTGCAGAAAACCCCCAGGAGATGCTCTCAAAGACTCTGTCCCTACCACAACGATGACTGCGTTGACACAGCACCGCACATTAGCACCATTAGCTCTAATAGCTCCTGAGGGCCAGCCGGACGCCCAGGCGGGCTGCAGGTGCCTGCTGAGGGGTAAGGGGAAGCAGGGTTATGAAGATGGCAGCCAGACGACGTGCAGTGAGGCCCAAGAAGCCCATTGAGCCAAATGACAGTCCAGCTGCTTGGTGCACTTCCATTTGCATGCACTTGGCTTGCAGAATGTGTTTTCTGCACAACTTTTGGAACACAAGTGAGTGCAGCAGACTGCGAAGGAGGAAGCAATGTCACCTCTGGGGACAGCAAACACACTGTGATAACCTTTGGATTATTAGGATCGGTTTTTCTTTTTTTTTTTCCCCACCTCCCCCTTCACACACATCACACAAGCTGAGCTTTCCCTCACTGTGGGGACAGGGCAGCATCTGCATGCCTGCCCAACCTGCAGGGCAGTGCAATAGGTACTGTATGCAAGTAAAGACAAACATCCTAAACTCTTTAGGACAAAACAGCACAGGTCTAACTATGCACAGAAAATGTCTTAGTGCCAGCATTCTGAACAGTTCTCATCTAGAAGTCTGTGAAATATCCCACGAGGCAACAGTCTAAGAGCATCAGGTATTCGGTTTCCATTTCCCAAAGTGACAAATGACATTTTACTCTCACAAAGCACAGACATGTTCCACACCTCAGGGAAGGGCATCGCTCGAGCCTCCTACAGCCATTCATTGTAAAGATTACAGCAGCTCCCTCCCACAGAAGCTCACCTCAAGATTTAGTTAAAAAAAATCATAATTACGCATAAGAACTATGCATATATACATGGAACTGTCTAGCAGCTATGTACAAACTTAACTTGTACCCTCTTTAGTAATCAGCAAATCAGAACAGTACAGTCTTCTAATAAAACATTTCACTCTTTAAATAGCGATAAACACAAGCAACATTTAGGACTTGTCTGAATCTTGACACAACTATCCCAGCTGCTACCTGAACAAATGCACACTGAACAGAATTTAAGATAGTTGCCACTTCTGTCAAAAGATAAATTCTTTGTAATTTTCAATCGTACCCGTAGACGTTAGATGACTTAGCTGACAATTTCTAGAATAATTCCACAAAACTAAAAGATTTCAAAATCCATGTAATTTGAAAGCAGGAGTAAAAATGTAGGTACTGAGATTTATGAAAATTTCTTGTTTGGTGTCACAGTAATTACAGCGTGAAAGCTCAGGCAGACTGCATGGACAGATGTGACCAAGACACCCAGGCTATGATGCCAGTGACAAATGGTTAACTGATAAGAAGAAATGGAGAGGGCGACAGACTGAAGAACAGGTCAATATCATGCTGTCATGAAGCCATTTGAGAAACATAATTAATCTATTACTCACCTGGCATCATCATTCATCGTACAGTGGTCAATAGGTGCCATGAAGCTCACCAGCTTGCTATGGACATGATACCTAAATAGGGCAGGAATAAGCAGGCAGCACATTAGTAACTACTAATGAAAAGTTGCCGTTTGAATAGAAACATATCAGCCCCTGCAAAGGAAGCGCTGGTTCTCCTGGTGGCTGATATCTAATGAGTTACTACTAACAGTTGGCAATTCTCCCACCTTTCCCTCCTCCTCCTTTCTTATAACATGGACAGAAGAATAATCAGATGATACAATGAACTGAATGGATGACTAGCAAGCAAATCCTTTTTTCAACACAGCTAGAATGAGGACATACAGCATCCATTAATTGTGTGTGAGTACCTAATCAGACTCCCAGACAGACAGCCCTGAAAAGGCGGACAGAGAAACAAGAACTCCTGTTTTCAGCCTGCTCTTCAGCTGGCGTCTTAATCGCCTTCTGGAGTTTGTGCCCAGAGACCTCTGCAGGCAGCAGAAGCACCAGAGCATCAGATATTCTCAAGCATCCATCTGCTATCATGTTTTCCACGCTCTTTGGTAGCATGGGACCTAAAGGATATCAAAATCCTTCTCCCCAAGCAATACCCATAGCTGGAAACTTTTAGCTCAAATAACTCTGAAGCGCAGGATGTAAAAAGAGGCAAAGAAGGCGGCAGGAAAAAGACCCACCCAAAGAACAGAAGGGACATGCCCAAGGCAATGCAGCTCTACATCTGTCTCAGCTTCTGACCCACCAAAATACTTCTGCCAGCTGCAGTGCACCTACAGATACAGGAATCCCCTCCTGCTTTCTGTCCTGGGCTGGGACCTGGCAGTAGCTGTTCATGACTTACGCTCAAGAACCTGACATATACAATTTAACAGAACGAGAATGTGCCTTCAAACCCTCGTGTGTAAGTGCAGGAGATTCCAAAGCAGCAGCTTCTGATGTACACTACCACACCACCTTCCCAGCTCAGAAATGTTTTATCCAAGTTGCTGCTATTTTTAGAGCTTGACAAATAGCAGGCAAAAGGATTCACAAGCATTTGCCCAGAATCACCTTTTCTCTCTGTCACCTCTGCACTCCCTTTTGTTTGCTTATGCAGGAACATTCCCTTGAGGGGATTTTTTAACTTACAAGAATATTTCAGAATGGCTCTTCAGGCACAGCACATGCTCACCCCTACACAAGGGCCTCTCTGGGAATGGAAGGAGCAGTGCTGATCTAACATGGTATGATCAAATTGGGGAACAGACACAGCACCACGTGCCAGTGCTGCAACAGACAGCGGGTCAACAGGCTGAACTGTGAAACAGCTCGCTCACATCAACAACTGATTGATTCCCACAGTTCAAAGCTTACAGGCTGCACAGTGCTGTTGGGACTGAGCAATTCTGATAAATTCTCTGACACGAATTTGTTTGCTCAGAACTAATTATTGCCGTGTATTCATAACCAGGACTTTGGCAAGCCTGGTCTAGCAGACACAAGCTATCTAACTCCATCCACGGGACCACATCCCATGCTGCAGCAGCCAAGGACCAGACATGACTGACAAGAACAAAGGTGTGCACACACTGCTCCTCCACAGCTACCAAAGGAACGTCTGAGCAGGACAGCACAGGGCTGGGCACCAGCTTTCCTAAGCTCACCCTTTTTGGAATGGCTTGCTTCTCCCTTTGGTGCCTTAATCTCCCCACATACGAAGGGGACAGGTCCTCATGGACAATTTGACAAGGTCAAATGCTTCTGAAAGCACTTGGAGATGCTCAGACCACACAGTGAACTAGCACATTTCACTTGGACATGCTCTAACATTGAAGGTTTGGAAAAAGATTGCTAAAAAAGCAAGAATTACAGAGATGGATGAAATGTAGCGTGTGATACTTTGCTTCCCAGGATCTCCAAGTCCTCTATGAAAAGAAATCTAAGAACCACTATCTCAATCTAAGGGAGAAGCGGGGGAAGAGAGAACATCTGCTAAGCAATGTGGTCAGAAGCAATGTGGTTAGGGAGACACAGTCTTTTAGTGGAAGAACCACCCATGTAAAAACACCCATTTGGGCTCTATTGGACTATTCTGAACAAGATGCTGGAGCTTACCTCCATCTTAATACTGACATTTTTCCCGAGGGGTCAGTGCAACTTTTATTTAGAGAACAAAATAAAGAGGCACCTAAGATCCGAGGCTATGGACTTAGCAAGGTAGCCCATCTCAGGAATGCTGAAGCACACAGATTGCTCACAACAAGAATCCCCCATCATTCCTGGAGGTTTACGAGTCTGACTCAGTTGTGTGATGCTGTCAGTAGTTTTGACTGAATCATGAATATATCCAATTACGCGTGATGCTGACAGAAAAGAATATTGATAGTCAATAATTATAGGCTTTTCAGGCCAACAAAGTAGCTCTTCTCTCTTTTAATAAATTATCTTATGACATCTATCTTAAAAATTGCTATGCCAGGCCTGACCCAGACTGACTCCACTGACTTTCTATCAGATGCCATCTCAACTCACGATTTATAGTTTACTCACAAAAGGATGGTTAATGTTGCAGATTTTTCAGGATGTGGTGCAGCTTTTCAGCATGCCTCCCTGCCACAAACACCTCCTTCACTACAAATCATGCAGTCATGCTAAACTCAGGGAGACTAATATATCTGCTCTGCAAAGGGAAAAAATGAAACAAGCAACTATCTTCTCCAGGCTGCTTTCCCTCTCTAGCCTGCAGAATGGACAGTTCTTTCATGGGAAACCTGCATTACTGACTGAGGAGTCAGAATCTGAAGCTAAAGAAAGCTGTGATGTGACTTAAAAATAGAGCTTAGACACTACATTCCAACTGTCAGTGGGAAACAGGCATTTACCTCACTTGGGCTTGTTTACAGGTCTTCCCCTCAAGCTGCTCTCCACATTTTAGCCTGCTAAGTATATATTGCACAAGAAGTGCTTATTGGCTTTCACCAGAAATTACAAACCCAAATTGCTTAGGGGCATCTGTACACCCCTGCCAGGTGTGTTCTGAGACCAACAAACATTCTTGCTAAGACTGATCTGGAAGCACTCACAGGTTGTATCCAACCAACCCCTTACCTTAGGCTCAAAGAACATTAAGACTCCCCTGGGGAAGTCTCAGGCCACGGTATCTTGCCCTGAAGGGGATGAACACGTGTGCCAGTGCATCCCAGAGCCAACCTACTGTAGTCCAAATTTACTTGGCAAAACCAGAACTTCAGGCTGCCTGCAGAAGCTGTCACCCACCGGATTTTCCTTCCTTTACTGGCTTTTCTGTCCACTTTCTTCTTTATTTTGCTTCGTAGCTTCTGGATGGCCAGCCACTGTCTGAGGAATGTAAAAACACAGTTACATGATTTTTAAAACCACAAGGCAAATGAGCATCAGGCACACTGAGGTCTAAGGCCCTTCCCAGCTCTTCTGATTGCCGCATTTGCAAAAATAAAGGAGATGAGGACCTCAGGACAACAAGTATGAAACCCCAAATGACCATGTTACTGAGTCACTCCAAGAACGTGGCAGTTAAACAAGAAGCACTTCTCATTCCAGCCACACCAGGCTCCAAGCTGGTCCTGCTGGTCCCAATGAGATGATCACTGCTCACTGAGATTTCTTCATCTGCAGGGAAACCCATGGAGGCCACAGGGTTGGCTCTGTTTTTTATTCTTTCATGATTACAGATTATTATTTTTTTCAAGAATCTTTAGGATTATGAAAAGAATCTTTACCAAATACAAATGCTAAAATCCGTTAAAAAAAAATCTTTAAAAGGTACTCCTCTTTTGTTTCAGCACTGCTTATTAGAGACACTTCTTTTCGGTGTAGAAAGCCCATAATGGAGCAGATGGTCTGACCAGTTCTAAACTGACACTTCAGGTCAAACAGGTTATGCCAACCTCATGAACGGAATCACCACAGTGCAGGAGATGCTCTGAATTTATTTCCTCCCTCAGTTCTGCATAACATATTGAAATGATAAGCAAGTATTTCCTCCCACCATCTCTGCCTATTAAACCAGCAGGAAGAAAATCCAGCAGGAAGTCCTACATATCGTTCCACCTCTTACAAAGCAGAACTACAAAAAAAAAGAAAAGCAATCAACATTTTCAGAAAGTGCTGCTTGATTCCTAATGGAATTGAGAAGGGAGGGCTCGAAGTGCTCAAACAGAATGCCATCAAGTCAAAAAAGTTCTCAGTAGGGAAAAACTTCTCCAAGTTATAAATATATTTTTTATGAAAATGAGCGTCATCTCACCTGATTTATACAACGAAAACTCAACATCGGGGAAAAAAATCTAGCAAAATCCAATTACTGCAATCTTAATATAATCTTAATTACTGTAATCTATTTTATTGTAAAGTCAGATAAATGTACAATGTAATCACCACTTAAATGTAATTTTGTCTATATCGTGTTAAATTATAGTGAATAGCTTTCCATAGTATTTCAGACGTACACAAAATACATTTGACACACTGCACTAAAATTTGGATAGTATTTTACAAGGATAAAAGTTATTTCACTTCCAAAATTTCACCTAATGAATTTTCTCCCCCTCCCCACACACACACTCCCATAGCTACTCTTCCAGCAGGGAGAACTGGAAGCTCACAAGCAGTTTTGCATTTCAGGGCTGGGAAGGAGCTGGTGATGCTGCAGATAACTTCCTACTCACCTGCCCATGGCAACTTGATCGTTGGGGTCCAACCAAGTGGTTTTACGCTCTATCAGTTCTCGAAGGAGCTGGAAGACAGACAGCAATCCTTTTTAGAAGCACAATAAAGACAACTGAATGCAAACAGGTTCAAGAAAATTTTCCTCAAGAAAACTTGAGGAATGCGCTGCCACAAGTTCCCAAGGAAGACAGCTGCCCCTCACCGTGGGGCAGAATGAAGAGCTGAGTTTGCATTTCAGGGATCATTACTGTTTGTTGGGCTTTTGGGAGTCTAAAAACACCGGAGCTTTCACTGCTGTACACAGCTCCTATTGAGATGGGGTGGAATGCTGGAAGATGTGCAGTGAGATCCCTGCCCCACACGCCTTCACAAAACAGAACACAAGCGCTGCTCGGTGCTCACACTCTGAGAACAGAACAGCAATGTAATTTTTACAGCCAGAGCAGGAATGCTCAAAGCAGGTTTTTCTATTTCTTTTCATGTCCTGAGGGTTAGGTTTTGTCCTTTTCACTTCCCGAGAGCAAAGAACATTGTGAACAGCCTTTGGGATACTTGACCAGGGCTGTGTGTTTATCACCCCTCATTGCAGATGGTGCGTGCTGTGCCTGGGGTACGAGCTGCACAGTGACACAGAGAACAGAAACAAACCCTCTGAAACAGAGGGGCACAGATCTCTTCTAGATGCCCACATCTCAGCACCCAAACCAGAACCAGCCCTGGAAATGGGAGAGCCCAGCCCACCCAACAAGACAGGATGAGTGACACTTTCCTTCTACCCTGTATTTCTGCTGAAGGAGGAGGGTTGGAGCACAACAGTCAGTCCCAGCTGAGCAACACCCACAGAGCAATGGGTGCTGCCCACACTGGCACAGCTGATGCCCAGAGCTGCCCCTGGGCACTGCGAAACTCACCCACTCCTGCATCTCCTGAGCACATAAGTACACCATGAATGAAGGTGCAAGGCATGCACCCCACAAAAAATGCCATCAAAGTAGGCAGTTATCATTTTATGACTTTTTTTTATTATTTTTTTTTAATTTCTAAACCAGTGACACTTAAGTACCAGAGAACATTTCATTCCTGTCCACATCTTCCCATCTTCCCCTGCCTTCAAGGTATACATCAGATTACAAAAAAAAAAAAAAAAAAAAAAAGTGCAATTCCAGTCCAATTAAAACCCTGCCACTACTTCTTTCTATTTGCTTATTTTTAGAGATTATTACTGCAGCAATTACATTTAAAAATTCCTGCAACTGAGGTCTCTGGTTTATTATCACTGGAAAACAGCAAGCTATTTCTCTGCCCCGTTTATCTGATTGATTCCCAACATCTTTCTGGCACACAATCTATCAGTTTATCTCTCCCACTTCATCACCGTCACTTCTGGCAGCTAAATACAAGATCCAAATCCAGTGTTACACAGACATACGACACAGTAAACCTATGTAACACTGCCACTCTGTAAACAGCTGCCCTTAAGGCTAAGCAGAAATGGGATCTTGGTTTCTAGTCAATATTCTGTCAAAAGCAAGGTGGGAGGGAGGGTTTTAACAGTGGCAAGGAACGGTGCAGCTATGTTTCAGTGGTTTCTTCCTGGCCTGGCAATAGGATGTGTTTACTGTCTCCTCTTATCTCGCTTCCTTGGCACAAGGCACAGAGAAAGTGCTGAGCTGTGCAGGCAGAGGTAAGGCAGCAGAACTCCTCAGAGCTGAGCAGCGAGGCTTTGCAGCAGGACCTGCCCCTCCTGGCGGCCCACCGCCCCCACAGACCTGCAGCTACACCAGAAGCACAGGGAAGAGCCCTGCGCACCACTGGGCGCCAAGCCCTGCAGGCAGCTGCCTCTTCTGCGCTCCCTGACCTCCCGCAGATCGGCTGCTCCGTGGGGCACTGTGCCTTGCTGACCTCGGGGCTGATGCTGAATGCTGCACTGAAAGAGCCCAGCAGCCAGGCTGGGGTGAGGCGGGGGAGACAAAGGTGAGGGGGAATTAATATGGAGCAGGCACACGAGGGAAACAAGGAAAGAGAAATAAAAGCCGTGCAGCACCTCGCTATATCTAAATAGTGTACGTCTTAAAGCTTACGTTATAAATCATGCTAACAATGGTTACTAAAATAAAAGTGGATGTAGCCAGAGGCTACCACTGAAAAAGTCAGTCTAGACCTGCCTCGCTGCCTTTGGTCTTTAAGGATTTGATTAGTTTTTCCGCTTTCTAGTTCAGAGTCTTGCACTCGGCCCGTGCTCCAGAGCCAGCTAGGGCTCGGGGTACGGAATGAATGATCAACTCATTTACCGAGCAACGTAACACTGTTTTCACAGCACAAGACTTAAAACACTTCCGAAGCTGTAATATTTCATTAAGCTTGGAGAATCGGGTTAAAATTTATTAGTCAAAACAGAAAACTATCATCAGACCCCATATATTCCACTAGGAGTGATATATGGTGTCTCTCAATGTCTAATTATTAACTAGGAAGTGTAGGTAAATCACTATCAGAATTAAGCTCTGATGTGTGAAGACAGTTTGAGTTAGGCAATTTCAGCATCAAAAGGCTTTGATTTGAAACATATCCTATTTTTGCTTTCCTTCACCTCTTCCCATCTTCCCTGAACTTCAGAAACCCAAACTCTGCTATGCAAACAAACACAGCCTGTGGCTCAGCTGCCAGCTCCAAGCCAGAAGCCATGCGCCTGCCTCTACCAGCACCAGAGCCTTTGGTAAAGCTCACTGGAGTCAACGTGTGCTTTCTAAAGAATTCACCTCACAAGGACTCCTTTCTCTGCTGATTAAAGAGAAGCAAGCACACTGTACAAAATTAGGGGGATTTAGAAATGCCATCAGGGTGTTGTTCAAGGGTAATAGAGATTCATTTCTCATTTCAGAGGTCAATTTGCACTGCAGAGGTTAGGTCTCATTTTCATGCACTATCTATCAGTGTTCTTAGTACTACACTTGCTGACCTTTCTGATGTGCAGACTGAGGACTTGCCAGCTGGAACAAAGAGCTGCCTACAGCCCAAAGAAGCCTTGTGACAAAAGGGCCCTTTCTACACCCTCACAAACCACTCTGCATTCCTATCTTGTGAAAGTAGTGTACCATGGGGTACAGTTTAGTTTACAAACCTTAGAAACATAACTGGAACAAGAGAAGTACTTTTTCTCTGATGTTATTAAAGTCTGCAGGAAAGGCTCAGGCCTTTCTGCTACAGCACAGCAGAGCCATGCACTCCTGGTGCTGCCCCAGCTTTGGCTGGGCTGGGCAGTGAGGAGCAGAGAAGCTGAGGGCAACGTGTGAAATCCAAGTAAAGAAATAAGAACAGGAACAGCAACTGCTTACCCTCCTCGGTGGTGAAAATGCAAAATCACTCTGCTCCCCAACAGAAAGTTGACAACGTGGCCTTTTATCAATGCCATTCCAATACTTTCTAATTTATTTCTTTTATCTCCTTTACTCTTTGGACAGACGTGGTAAATCACATTATTTTTCTCCTTCCTTCTCATACACTTCACAATTATTCAGAACAGCATAAATAACAAAGAGGTGGTTTCTATTAAGCATGCACCTCCTAGTGCACTCTGCGTGGACATGGAAACAAGACATTTCTTCTCCCCTTCAAGCTGGCACTGCGTAGTCACCTAACTCCATTTGGATTTCCAGCAGCACTAGACAAAATTTATACCACAGCCCAAATTTTACTTTTAAATCCCCGTGAAGCACTTCAATATCTAACTACCCATCCTCTGTTTATAACATGCACACCTAAAGCACAAGCTGAACCACTGGACGGTCATCTTAAGAAGAAAAACTTTGCTGAAATTCAGTTTTGGACAAAACAGGGATGGCGTACCCGTGCTTTCTGACAACCCATTAAGAGACGTTTCAAATCAAGCTTTAAAACGTGTTATTAACCATCTACCCAGCCATTTGAAAGACACACGCTGCGATAAGAGCACTGTATTGCCATTAACCTGTGGGATGGTTCGAGACGTCTCTTATTCACACAAAACTCAAAATGCAGCTCATTAAAGTCACAAGATCAGCTGTCCATATTAATCACTCACCAGTTTAATTAAGGTAAACCAGCTTGTCAGAAAGTCAGTCTTCTCCCTGTTCTTCACCATTATCCACTCGTAACAGTTACTAGATTAGTAATCACTTGTTTATGGCATTATCAAATTCTGGGAGAGAAAAAACAGCGTGTGACCAGGAACTGCTTCAGGCCCACTCCTGGCTGGGATGCAGGATGTGAAGAGCCTTAAAAAGTTGTACAGTGCACACAGCCCAGAAGAGGAACAAAGCGAGCTACAAACACCTTACCAAGGGAGCCAGGAGCTCGCCTGCAGTCACTCAGATTAAAGGAGGAATTCCAAATGCAAAGCTAGGAACGAGGAAGTGAGTTTTGCTGACAGCTCTGGCACTGCGTGTGGGTACACGAGATGCCACTCTACAAGGAACAACAACCGAGTCACTGCTCCTCCACAGTTTTCTACGACATCAACTCCTTCCCCACGTAACAGCAGCACAGACAGCAAACAGAACAAAGCTCATCCAACTGCTGGGAGCAAAGCCCAGGCACAAACAGGTCCCTCAGCTGCCATGCAGACTGCATGCAGTGCCCCAGCGAACCCCAGCAAACCGCAGCCCCAGGGCAGCTCTCTGCTCCTTCCCACCCCCAGCTCTGTGCCATTTCTGAAGCGATGCTGTCAGAAAACACAGTGATGTACAACACAACCAAACCAGGGGGAGGAGGGAGCAGGAGAACAGAGAGAAAAAGGGATTACGTACATTCCTGCCTCTCCTTAGATGTACCTGCTGCCATCAATGAGGAACATTTGTTCTGGGAAGAGCCGCCGTCGGTGCAACTCTTAACATCTGAACACTACCCTCATTCCTGTTGGAAATAAACCCATTTCCACTCTCTTTTTTAGTGAAGTATTTCAAGCTAATAATAAAATCTCCACCGTAGCACAGCAGAGCAGCAGCTCTCAGGCAGCAGGAAGGAATGTTAAGCCTTAATGCTGCAATATTGGTCGTAATGAATTCCACGTAAATACGACTTCTAAAAACATCCAGCCTTTTTCTTCTCCTTAAAACCACGTACCAACAAGAGTTTAGGAGGAAAGGAAATGGAGTCTGGCCTCTCAGCTGCTGTCACTAATGAGGATCTTTTGGAAACAATTCTTGCACCATTCAGCCCAGCCGTACATTTGCACTCAGCCTGGGCTGCCACAACAAGGAGTGCAACTGCTTATCATCAACTGAAGGAGATGAGAGAAGGCAAAGAGGGACCAACAACAGAACAGAGTTCAACCCCAACCTTGCCCCTGTAACGTCCCCCAGCCCCACGTAGTGAATTCCATCAACCTCCAAGGTCTGGACAAGAAAATTATGGTTATCTGAAGGAAAAAGAGATTCATTAAAGAGCTCGGGATTATATTCTGTAATAAAATAGTACAGCTAGTCATTCTGTTACCATTAATTTGTGTGCATTGATCAGATCTCGTTCATTTTTAATTGCTTAATTTTGCACTGAAATATACAGGAATTGGTGTCTCACGTCCTTCTTTACCCACGTTTTTTCCTCTCATATATCTCACCATTCTGCAATAAGTAGTAACCCAAAATAAATTACTACCAAATGGTATTCAGAGAAATGAAAGCAATACTAAAAAAAAGTCTGGACCTAAATTTAAAAACAAAGACAAAAGCCCCCATTTAGATGCACACACGTGCTGTGCAATAAGTATTATGCATGGAGGGCACAGTTCCTGAGCAGCCTCAGCTCCAACCACGTTGCTGCCCATTACTGCTGAAGAAGCAGTGCCCTTTCTACCCAATATTTATACGTGTACATACGGACAAGCACACACATATACACACACAAAGCACTGCACAGTTATGACCCGTCTGAAAGAAAACACATTCTCTGTATTGCCAGCACTCTATTGTAATGCACTCTACCCTTTCTGAATGCAATGTTCAGCTTCAGCTTACTACCCTGACAAATAAAGGAAAGCACTTTATGAAACCAATTTAATTGGGAGGTGACAGAAAACATACAGCCATTTTCTTTAGCCTTATCACTGAATTGGCTTCAGCTCCAATCTCTGCCAAATCCCACTCAACAGAAGAAATTAACCAGGTCAGCGGAACAGGTGCTGCGCCGTGTCTGTCAAGGGGCTGGCATCCCCACAATTACTTGCACACAATGAAGCAGTAATCTTTACAGATCATCTCTCCCAAGAAGCATATTGGGAACGGGAGGAGAAGGGTGGAAAGGAGGGAGGGATGGAAAAAAAAAAAAAACACAACAACAACAAGAAAGGAAAATGAATGTGTAGCTGCCTCGCGGCTCAGCAGATGTCTGTGCGTGATGTACGAGGCTAGGATAAGCTGTCGGAGCCCGCTGCCAAAGAGTAGTAAGTGATTAAAGCCTCCGCCAGGCTAAGCGCCATATTTAGAGTCTATGGGGTTTCAGAAGTTGCACCCATTCCTTGCTGTGCAGCCAGATGTTGTCGGCAGGTCCTGCTTCTATTCAGCGTGCGCGGGAGGCAGCAGTTGGTACAGCAAGGAATGCAATCTGGAATGCTTCCGGAGGTGCCGTACATTAAACTGGTGTCACCCATCCTTCACCTCTCCTGAATGCTGAAACAACTCCAATTTGCTGCCACTTCCCTCTTGGGAAATGGCCAAGACACAGTTGTGCCCGGCAGACCCATTTGTTTTACTCAGGTGATTCTCCTCCCTCAATGACCTCTATTAGTTTAAGTTTTAATTTAGATTAACCCCAGCACCCCAATTAACCAGTGAGGGGAAAAGCTAAGCTGTAACTAGTCATAATTCTGAAGTTAGGATTTATCGAAGTTAAAGTTATTAGAAATGAAGACAGACTGTCCATCTATTGCTAGTTTTCTTACAAAAATTTTAACATTTCACAGTCAATAAGCACCTTACCTGCACAGGCCTGAAGGCTGTCGGTCACAGACATTTCTCCTTGACCACTCCTCTATTTTATTGCACTTACTGCATTTGTTCTGTGTCCTAACGGTCCTCTTGGACCCCAAATTCTACGACAAAGTCATCTCACTGCATAACGCAGTTGGTCTCCTCAGCCACTGCTCCCAACACCCCAGGCGCTCTCCCATCCCCAGACTTGTGTTAAAACGTTGTTTTACTCACCTCTAGTCCTGGCTCTGCACGTGAAATCCCAAACTTTGCAAGTATTTCAATTTTTCTGGCTAAATCAGTTAACTCAGCACTGCTACGTGGTAACAGCTCTCTTTCACTGCCCACACACTTCGCTACCTATTTTAATTCAGATTGGAAATGTCTGCCTTTCTAAGAATATAATTATATTTGTTTAGTCCTGACATGAAAACACTCCGTGGATCATCAGAGCAAAAGCAGTTTTTCATGCACTGAGATAAGACGTACTCCTCAACACATGGCAATTTCAGTACTTTATGAAGCTGGCACTGCCATTTATTAAATACATTACAAGCACAAGGTTTTCCTAAGCTTCAGCCTCCTGCGCTTAGCACAGATACCTTGTTCCTAAGAATCGTGCAAATAAAAAGAATAGCTGGCCCAAATCCAACCTGGCATAACTCCAAGGAAAGTGCTCCACAGAAGCTCTGCAGTTTTGTCATTCTAAGCAGATGAGTTCAGTTGAGATGAAATAACTTCTTGAAATAACTTAAGGATCTACTACAATCATTTTTCATAACTGTGCTCTACCAATAACAACAACAACAAAAAGTCACCTTTGGGTAATTCAGTAATTTTTCTCTATTGTGTAGCAATGTTCACCTGTGAGAATCACAGATGGAGATCTAATGCCGGAGCCCCGATTCTCCAACACAGCAGCACCAGGAATAGCAGTAAGTTCATATTCACAGCACAAGTTTGAGCCATATATGGAAAGCTGAGTGTGAAAATTCCCAGAACAATCTACAGAGACTCCAGATGCTAAGAGATGACTCACATTCACTGATCAGACAGATTCAGACCACAGAGTCAGCTGCATTAGCTTGGTGAGTATTCAAAAATAAGTGAAGTCATAATGCCAACGCAGATTGACAGACACTTACCTGGTGATAAAAGTCATCATCATCAAATATTTCCTCATCGATGTCCTTCAGGTGCCTGTTGGAATCTGTCTCAGGGAGGACTTCCTAGAAGCACAAAGGAAATACTGAACACTCACATTTGCATGCTTCCATCCCCAGCTCTGACAACTTCACATGTAGCTGCTTGTAAACACTTGAAAATAGGAAGGAATGGAGAACAGCTCCCATCATAGAAAGCTTTTAAGGACTAGGAATACATTTTAAGGCAAGGCAGAAATGCTGCCAATGCCAAAACAGATTTATGATACCTTTGCTAGGAAATAAATAGGACTACACAAAGTCTGACTGGCAAAATACTACCGATATTTGTAAAGTAACGGCAAAAATACATCTTGCAAGCGCAGTAATTCCACATGATCTATCAGAATTGAGTATTTATTCATTCTTAAATACTAAATTAATAACCGACATACTACCAATGCACTCTGTAGGTGACATGCAGTGTGATTTTCTGTGACTTTCTGGGTTAAAGATTCTAAACTCCAGAGTCAAAACAAAGCTTTGTAGCCACTGCCTCAGGCAGATTTAGTGACCACCAGCTCCTACAGCACAGGAGGAGCACGGTCAGAGACCAAACGTCGTTTTATCCTGTCCAGAACTGGCACAAGAGATAACACACACACCATAAAACTGGAATTGAAATGTCTACATATTGTTGCTAGTCATTGCATTACACGAATCAACGCTCAGGTTCTTCATCAATCTCACAAACAAGAATATTACCTGGTAAAGGCTAATTGTTTTGCAGAGTTTCACTGCTTCTACAGCACGAGCTATATAAAGAAAACACCCTTACCGAATTTTCAGGCAAACATTCAGGGGCTGGATGGGAATCCTGCTCCTTCTTCCCCAGCACTCTGTACACTGATCGCTTGGTCTGTGTCCGCCGTAGTAATCTCTCTTTGTCCATCAAAATATGATCAATCTGAGTCAAGATTGAACGCTCAAAGGCACCGAAACCCTGCAACAACATTAACTAGTGTCAGATAATGCAGAAAGCTTTTCCTCAAGGCAGCAATGTTCCTCTATCTTTCCATGTCAGCGGATAAGCAGACAGCATTCCAAGAGGAGGGGGCTCAGGTTTTGTTGCACAGATTTTTCCTATTTTTGTTATTTTTTTTTATTTCTCTCTCTCCTTCCCTTCCCAACCTGAGGTAGCCTGAGGCACGGCTTAATAATAAAGTGCCTTTGCTGCTCTGGTTCAGATGAACTTCTCAATGATTAATATTAAACTCACAGATGCTATGAGAACCTGGATCCTATGAGGACATGATTACCCATGGTATTAAAGTATACATGCTGTAAAGGAGGAGGAACGTATTGTCCTAATCGTGTTGTAAAACATGAACTACTTCTTGATCAAGCAAAACTTGCCTTAGGTTGGAATATCCACAACAGGAGACTTCCAAATCCACTGCTGTTCCACAGATCTCTACTAACCAATGTTGGCACACACAAAGACTTACCTTGCCCATTTTGCCAGATGCCAGCTTTGTCTTCTCATGCCATTTCTGCAGGATGTTGTTCCGGTATATCCTGTACTCGTCATACCTCTTGGCTATGAACTCTGGGAAGTCCTCCGCCTTCAGCTTTCGTTTGGGAGGGCGCTTCCTCTTCTCCTGAGCTTCGCCTGCTCGCTCTTCATCGCTGCTGCTGGGAATTTCATCATCACTAAAAAATAAACAAATACAGACTGAACACCCTACACCTGTCTAAGGCAACGTGTGAATTCTCAGCAGCCCCTCTGTTACAAGTCAGACCTGTTCCACTCCACGGTGATACTGATGGGGAAGGAGCTGCAGTTTAGTCTCTCCTCTGCTTTCAGAAAGATTACAAAACAGACTTCCCACTCTGGTGGAAGGAACGTCATTCACCCAGCATGGCTGTCACCCAAATCCAACAGCAATGGAGAGAAAAGCAGAGAACGGGTATGATCAGGAAAGCTGTACATTTTCTCATTTAGTTGGAGACCAAAGCATTCAGAAAGATCTTCTTTTGTATTTACCTCTCAGGTTTTGATTGTTTTCCATCCACCAGGTGCCTTGTGCCTGGGCATTGATAAAGAAACTCATCCTGAATGTCCACTAGTACTCGCAGCAATGTGTCTATGGCTTTACAACCTGCAGAACAAGAGACACAAGCGACAATTTCATACTGATTGCTGCATTTGATAAAAACTTTGCTTTGCAGAGCCTAGTTTCTCTTCTCAAATCTGAACTGCTGCCTCAGCTACCGCATGTCCAATCAAATGTCTCTCTCCAACCAGCCAGTTGTGGATTTAACTTCACGTTGATTTATAGCTATTAATCTTGAACAACATCACATTGATAAAGAACAATTATTTCCTAAAAAGGGAGGATGGGAGGGAGGGCTGCTTTCTAAACTTTCGCCTGGCTGCACATTGGGAGTACACTGATCTAATGTTTCATTGACAAACATTCAGTCTGCACAGCCTGAAGGATTAAGATACTGAAGAAACACAGCAACGTGTGAAGAAGCGTTCCATGACACACACATCTGACAACAGCCTTCTCTGCTGACTAACTAACTTCTCTTTGCATTAAGTTTTGTGAGAGGTCAGTTTCAGCCAAATATTGTGAAGCAACACGAAGGAAAATGTATATAAACACATCCCCTCTCCGTGTGACCTCTGACTTTTCTCTCTTGTACATAATGTGCGTGCTTTAGGGGGCAGGAGGAGGGAGGGCACAAAGAGAAAACGAGCTCCTGCGGGGCTGCGACTATTGCTGGTTTCTATGCTGCTGTGCTCACCACGCAGGAGGTATAAGAAATTAGATTGTAAGTAAAATTAAATGTAGCAAGATCTGATCTACGGGGAAAACTTAAACAATGACCTGGCAAGTTTAATGAGAGGACTCTGATCAGAAAAGCAGAACTGCTGGCCACAAATCCTGAAGGTTGATCTGATGTTCCCTATCCAAAGGCTCTCAGAGTTGGCAATTTTTCTGTATTTATAAAACAGATGCAGATGTAGATGCAGAGAAAATGATCTCTGTTCCAACGACCTTATGTTCTCCAAGGGCATACAGTGGAGCTGGCTGTAGGGAAGGGTTAACTGCACGCTGCTGCCACATCTGTTCTTTAAAAATAGCTCTTTTGTGGCATGCAGCAAGCCCCCTGCAGAACACCCTGATCTAAACAAGTGTTTGGGTGTACACAACCACTCCTTCCGCACCTTGCTGTACATCAACCACAGGCTCAGCTCTTCAAGGCAAAACCACAGAGTACGCCTCTATCCAAAACCCTACACGGAACCGTACAGATTCTTTTATGTTTATTCTCACCACCCGATTCCTCTTTTGTTAATGGAGGACGTGGAGATCATGGGTAGAGTGAACAGCAGATCTTCATCAGCCGGACACGGGCAGCACAAGAACTCAGCCCTGACACGCAGAGTTCTCAATACGTTACCACTGTGATATCGTCTAGTTGTCACCAACTTCAGATAGATTATGGCCTGACCTCAGTAACAGCAATGTTGGAGAGGAGACGCTGTTAGATTTCAGATTTTTGTTGCAGATCAGCAGTCGGACTCCCCGAACCCAGAGTTCATTACAGAGACATTCTGACAGCTCTTCTATATAAACCTATTAACGGATTAGGTTTGCTGTACTTGTAAAACAGTTGTGTGCTCGCATCAAAACAATTCTAAGAGACAAACAGACAAAAGCCCTTAAAAACGCATTTGTTGTACATGTCTGCAGCTAAAGCATCATTTCCAAAGGAAATTGCCCCCACCCTACCCTGAGTGCACAGCTCACAACAGCAAAATCCTTCCCACTGCCTGCAACACAGCTAAATGTCCCCAGAGCTTCCAAAACTGTTTATTTTCTACCCGCTGTCTATCCTCCAGCAGCAGTGCTAATGCACCCCAGGCAGCTTTGATCCTGTCAATTACAACTGGAGTAGCACTCCAGCTCTTCTGGGGTATATCAGGGCCACGGCAAGCAGGCAAGGAATAAAGACAGGCTCAAACTCCCCCAGGCTATGAGATACGGACCCCAACAGAAGTGGGGATGGGAAGCAATTTTATTTGGAGTGAAGGGGATGGAGAGGGCAGGGAAGACAATGACCATGCGTCTAACCAGGTGGGAGGGCTAATTATTGCAGACAGCAGCTTCATCGTGAGCCTCTTACAGCTGAGTAATTTCCTGCTTTCAATTCGTGTGTATTTAATAGCATTACTGGATGGTATTCTCACTGTTAATGTTGGGTGCTTAAGTGCGCAGTAAACTCAACTTCAGAAGCCGAGTGTCACCTTCCCCTGCCTTCTCCTCACCCAACACAGCCCTATCCATTTCACACGCGGATCCTGGAGGGACTATTTCCTTCCCATTCCCCTTCCCTTCTCTGTCTGCTCTTCCCTCCAACACCCTCATCTGCTTTTACACTGCCTGCACTGGGGAGAAGACTTAAGTCACTTATGAACGAAGGCTGCGTAAAGCAAAACCATTCCACAGATGCATGCAGGGTTGTTCTGAAGGAAAGCCAGGCACTAACCCTCCTGCTCTCCAACCCTCCCAGCACGTATCTACATTTTTAATGCTGCTCATCATCTGAAACAGACAATTAATCAGAAAAGCTACAAACACGGAGCTTTCAGGCACACCAATACATTAAGAAAACCAACCAGCAGTCTTCACACGTGATAACCATGGCTTCTACCTCCTGCTCTCCCTCCTGCTCCGTGCACAGAACAAAGCTAACAATACCTCTGTACAGCATAACACCTGCCCTCAAGCTGGGCCATAAACCATCGATGAAAACAACCACAAAACTCTCTCCCCTTGCAGAAGTTACTTCCGTATGCCCAACTTGTGTCCTTTGAGGACAGGTGCCCCAGCACTTCTTTGAAAACAAAAGCATCTAGATCCCTTTATGGAATATGAGCCACTCAGATCCCCAAACAACCCATATTCCATGCATGGAGTGGCCAACTAACCCCAGTACAAAGGCAACATCCCCCCCTTCCATCAGAGCTTTCCTAATACTATCGCATGGGAAAGGAGAATTGATGCTGAGCGGGATCCATCTGCAGCAAGTATACAGCAAACATTGAATGCAACTTCCAGCTTCAATGGGACTCAGGGTGCCTGGGTAAGATGTTAACTTGTAAGAGTCACTTTTAAGAGTCTACGGGAGCCCCTTCATTTTGTGTACAAGAGTGAAAGAGTTGTTCCAGATTCAGCAGACAGCATATCAATCCACCAAGGAAGCTGTGAGCCAGGACCAGTAAATCAAAGTGTGCCTTTCTGTTAATACTCTCTCATACGTTCTCATTTTATACATCCCTTCACCCATTCAGAAAGTAGCCCTGGAGTATTTAGCTCCATTCAGGGATAGCACTGCCATGTATCAAAGTGTCAGGAGCCCCACCAGAGATGGAATCTGTCCTACTGTTCTCAAATCACAAAAATCAGTTTTGTCAATGCTAGTGGCTACAGACAAACC
Source organism: Meleagris gallopavo (assembly GCF_905368555.1). Classification (NCBI taxonomy): domain Eukaryota; kingdom Metazoa; phylum Chordata; class Aves; order Galliformes; family Phasianidae; genus Meleagris; species Meleagris gallopavo. The sequence goes on along the minus strand of NC_139424.1, from coordinate 8,402,065 downwards.
AGCTCTGCTGTCGCATCCCCAGCTCCTGGATGCAGGTACCAACCCACCAGCACATCTCCCTGCTTGCACTGGGGGCTCCCATCACTGTAAATTCAGTGCTTCTACAGCAAGGTAGTTTCACGTGCTGATAAACATCCGTGCTCTTCGACATGACCTCTAAAAATGGGGTTTCATTTCATCTTCCCAAGCAGCTGCAGAGAGCAGCAGCTGGCGTAGAGCAGCAGGGAGTGGCTGCACACAGAGACACTTGAAGTCAATGGAAAAAGCGGGTGCCTCGAGGCCACGTTTTCAGAGGTATTCACAGAGAGCCAACCAGTGAGGCTCCAGGAGCAGCTCCACGAGGCAGGCTCCTCCCTGCATGGCTGCCTCCATCCAGCACAGGGCTGTGAGCCACAGATGTGTGGTTATGGCGGTCAGAGATGGAATCCTAAAAACTGGGGCAAAAATCCAGGATTTCAATCCATTACGCACAGAAGGAGAAGTGCTGAGAGAGGCAGCTGGGAACTAACAGCGCTTGGAAGCTCATGTGTAAAACAGACACTGCTCACATTGCCCAGCAAACTGGTAACACCATCAGATCTCCCAAGGCTGAGCTGCCAAACACGGGGGTTCTGTCCCACCATGGGAAGCCACCACATCCCCACTGCTCAGCACGAGCTGCCCCGTGCCAACGGGAATAAGGACTCCAACGTGTCTTATTATAGCAGCTGTGCATAATGAAAAGCATTGTTATCAGGTGCACGTATTTATCCCAACATTCAGATGAAGAGGGGAAATTTTCTCTGCTTTCAAACGGCGGTGGGACAGGAGTTAAACTACAGGTCAAAATGGCACTCAATACGCCGGCCCCAGAACAATACTTCTCATTCAAATCCACCAGCCAGCCACTTGCACTAGTCATCCCCAGCAATTAATCCCCCAAGAAACACGTTTGATTAAATCTTTTCAAGCAAATCCTTTGCTTTGCTTTTGTTAGTTCACTTCTTGTCAACATCTATTAAAATATGCCTTTAATTCTCCCACAATCTTAAAAAACACCGATTCCACTGTCTTCAACTTTAATCAACTGTATGGCCGGCATTTTTCATTTCATAATAATGTGCTGTTTGGAATTCAAGAGGCAGGCTCAACATCAATCATTCGGCAAGAATTTTTCCACTGCAATAAATATGCAAATGAGGAAAGCCAGTCAGTCGTATTTCAGGCCCGACTTGCTAGTGTTTTAAAAAAGACACAAATTTATTAATTGCCGTTGGCCAGCGGAATCCTATTACTTTGGGCATTGATTACAAAGCTGTGTGAGTGATTATTGTGCAACTCGCAGGCTATCCAGGCATGAGGAAAAATTATTAAAGCAAGGCAGAGATTATCAACTCAGAATAACAATAAGCCTTAACATTTTAGGCCTCTAACTTCTTCAACAAAGAATTACGCCGGAGCTCCACCGTATCGTAATTCTGAAGTCTGTCAGTGTTACTTCTGGAGCTCGCTCTATATTCCCAGCAGCAAAGTGATGCTCGCAGCCTGGGAAGGGCGGAGGGACTCCTCCAGGTATGGCATCCCATAACACCGAGCTCAGGACAACCACTTTCTGCTACTGCCACTGCAGGGGATCAGCAGGGCCCCAAAGTGCAGCTCCCGATGCAGCAGGCCGCACCCCCGCCTGCCTGTTTCCCCCATACACAGAGGTGGTATGGAAACACAAAGCTACAGTGAGCTGGAGGGACAGGAGCACCAGGGCAGCCCAGCAGGGCACCAAGCCTTAGCGCTGAGCTGCCCATCTCGTTTCTTCCAAACGTGGTGGTGTTCAGAACATGTTTCTCAGCAACATCAGCTGAATGCAAGCACAAAGCACTTTAAGTCTGCCCGGCTTGTTTTTAGGAAATAATTGGAGTAACGTTCCCTTCACGCTTCCCAAAACACTGAGTTCCTGGCTCTTTATGAAGGGTGGGAGGAAAGAGGCCTACTTTTCTGCTGATGGCGATGAAAAGATCTGCTCCACAGCAGAGGCCCAATTTGCTGGTTCCATTGGAATGCAAATGATGCAGAAGTCTTTGCAGAGGGGAAAATTTTATTCCTTCAGCACAAAGGAGCCAATATTGCAAACTGCTTTCACACACTCCCAAAGTTACAGAATGGACTCAATTTATTCCTTTCACTCAAATATTACTGCATTTGACAGTAAGAACAACAGGATCAGACATAGATGAGCTTGCTAAAAGTAAAGCAACTAACTAGATGCAGCAACAGAATAAAGGTTTGGTATTGGAGGATGTTATTAGTGGGGACTGGGGGAGGGGGAAAGCTGAGAAAGGAGAGAAAGAAACACTTCCATGAAGTTCATGCTCTGCTGATTCGCCTCGACCGTCATCTTTTGATATCAGCCCGAAGCAGGGAGGGATGGGGCTCATAAAAATGAGATTTATAAAAACTGATGTTTTACATTACTGTAAGTGTAAAGAAGCTGACACTGTGTGTTCCAGTCTGTGCCAGGCAGGATTCCCCAAGTACACAGGCAGGAATGAGAAAGGAGGAAGAAATGTGAAATTTCATAGTTATCTTGATATTAAGGCCAGAAGGGAGCAGTAGCCCATCAAGACTGACCTCCCCATATAATACCGGGTCATTAATTACATTTATCATGACAAGCAGTGAGTTTCCATCTCCAGGTAACCAATTGCCAATTAATTCAAGTTAACTGACATTTGCACATGCTCTTTGGATGCTATGCAAGCCTTTGTTTTCCCACATCTTGTTTGTGTGGTACACACACTAACGTGCACAGGTATTTAGTTAAACTCCATTTAATGAACTATTAATTATCTTGAGAAACTCAAGCATAAGCAAACCCATTTGATGTTCCTGAAGTGTGGTGAAATCCCATGGTCTGGAGCCTGTGTGTATCAGGTCAACAACTACATCCTTCCCTACCTTTTTTTTTATTTTTTTTTTTTTGCACTAGCATTTAAAGAAACCTCAAACATGAATAGTGTCCAACACATATGGCTATGGAGATAACCTATAAAATGGGAGCATTTCAATTTTAGCACATCTGTACAAGAGAAGCACATACAAATTCTGCTCCAGGTGACTAAATACCACAGGTAACAGCCTTGACAATCAGCAAGGAAGGGCAAGCAGTTTTTGCTCTGAAAAAAAGCCCCAAACTCCACTTCAAATAAATACCTTGTGCAGCATTGCTGCTCAAACCACAGACAGTAAGGACAATCCCCACAATACTGGTGCCTCACACAGCCCAAACCCCAGACTGGGATGAACATACAAAACCCCCATGACCCAACTAATAAGCACACAGACAAAACAGAGCTCTGGAGCTGACAACTGTAGCTTTCTTTAAGATTTGTAGTTCATACCTGTCTTTCTTGCTGCCACATACACAGAATGGCTGCCCATCCTTACAGATCCTACTTCTTAGCAAAAGCTGCCTTCATTTATTTCTTCATTTCAGTTGAGAGTAAAATCCTTATTAACATCACCAGGCTTTGGCTCAGTCCCACACAGAGTTGCACAGATTCTTCACTAGATCAGAGAGAAAGGCGAAATCTGGGGATACCTGCATCCACACCTATTTAAAACCAAGCTCACCACCTCACAAATCAACAAGCACGATGCTTTTGTATTCATAAAGTGTCTAGACTAATACAATTCAATTAAAATGAACTACCAGTGTTAACTGGGCTAGATCTGATCATGATAATTTACACTCAGGCTTGAAACTCAGTGCCGCTGTCACACATTTGTGCAGGCTCCCAGCAAAATCTTCAAAGCAAGAATATATTTAAGCCCATGATCTCGCCTAGCACCAATTAATCCTGTAAGTGGAAACCACGTAATCTGCCTGTGCCTCAATCCCTCCCCCTGCAGCCCTGTGACACCCACCTTGCACTGTATCACAGCATTATCTGCTCCAGACGTACGTATGGGCTACATCTCAGCTTTAAGAGTGATCCATGAATTGAGACGATAACAAAATTTTGACTAAAATCATTGGCAGCTGATTCCTGCAGGCTTCTCTGAGAAATCCCAAGCTTATGTTGATAAAGCACATTTCACATGGCATCTGTTCCCTATAACCAGGTGTGCAAAGTGACAAGGCAGGGGGTGACATTGTGCTGCAGTGAGAAGACGACCTCCTGCCAAACACATCCTCCTCTTGTACAAGAAAGGTAACAGATTTTCTAGAATCTTATCCCAATTTTGTCTTAATCTTACCCGATTTCGTGATAGGTGACCCTACTCATGGCAGGGGAACTGGAACTAGATGTTATTAAGGCCCCTTCTAACCCAACCATTCTATGACTCCATGATTATTCAAGCTAGCCAATACTTAATCAGCATCTTGGACATGACTTACATGGATAGTGAATAAAAACATGTTTTAAAGATGGGGAAATCATTGTGAACATAAGATAAACTAAAGAGAAAGCAAACTGAATCTTTCCCACTGTCTTCAATGCAAGTGGGATTCTCAACCTCATCATTCAGAGGCCTTCTCCACCAACGGGCTCCACTCAGTCACAAGCCAGATAGCTGTCAGTGGAGCAGCAAACCAACCCTATGTACCAGGAGTCCAACACAGGCCATTGCCATAAAGGTCCACAAAGCTCCGAGGCCATCACAGCCCTTTGCACTCCCTGCAAATGTAACCTCACTCCATCCCAGAAACTGAGACATTTCTAAGAGAGGTGAAGCATTTGGACTGGACTACAATACTCTGGAACAATAAGTCAGCACCTCCTTTTCCCAGAGGTTCCCAGATAGCCCTGTACAGCTCCAGGCAAGCACCACCAAGTTTTGTTAGTGTACCTTTTAGCCCTACTTCTCAACAAAGTACAATTAAATAGCACCCTTCAATGCTCATCTGTGTGTGTTAATGTAATACACTGCTCTTTTGGAGAAATATTGAAGGGGATAGCATACCAATGCTCTAAGTACAAGGAAGCAGGGCTTCTCTCTGGCTTATGCTCTGTCCCTGAGCACAAGGAGCACTGGAGCTGTGCATGGGCATGATTCCAGAAGCTCATGGCCAGAGAAAACACCATCACGACCAGGAAAAGAAGATAAAGTTGACTACAGACAATACAAATCAAAGCTCAAATATCACTGTGAGTTGGGAAGAGACACACAAGTTTCAGCAGAATTTTAAAGCTGGATGCAATGCTGTAACTATTAGGAGCCACTCAGGCACTGTGCTGAGCAGCTCAGGCTGCTGCCAGGAGGAGCTGCTGCTCCATTAACACATTAATAACCCAGGCAGCTTTGGGGATAACAGCCTTGCAAGCCCAGGGAGAGTTACATTGTGGTTTTTGTTTGTTTGTTTGTTTTTAATATACATATACTTTAATCTGATTCATTTTATTCAGATTTATTTTCTTATTGATCACCAATCTTTGCAGGGCCGTGCAGAAGTTACTCAAAGTGTGAATAACAGTTAAGATGCACTGTCACCACTTCTGCTCCTCTTGTGAGCCAACCCACTCCTACAGCCCCTGCCTGCTTCCCATCACAGCTGTGTTCTGCCATTTCTCCAGGACTCACACTGAGGAAACCCACAGTTTGGTATCTTCTCTCAACCCACTGACAGACTGAGCCAAAGTAAAAAAACAAACAAACAACAACAACAAAACCATTCAGCTGGCAGTTTCTATTTCATGGAGCTGCCTAACTCAAAAGTGAAAGGACATGCATGTGAAAAAATACACAATTATTGATCATCTTTAAGTCTTCCAGTGTGCATCAGCATCTTGCCACCTGCAAGAGACCCACATGAGTTTCTGTACGTTCTTACTTAGCTTTCTCTCCAACTAAAAATTGAAAATAACGCATTATCCCCATTATTGTTAGCGAATCACAAAGCATCACTGTCACATCCCTAGGTATTTTTAACCAGGACTGTAAAGAGAAAGGAGTTACAGCAGCAACAACAGAGCTGCAGAGTCCTACAAGCAACCCCAGCTCCTGGCTTTTGCTGAGAGCAAGAGATCTTGTCTACAGCTCTGCCTGCCCCCCTGCCCAGAGCTAGCTGTGGCTTTTTGTTACTGGATGAGATCCCCAAGCCTCGGCACTGTTTAATTCCTGACACTGGATACAGCTTCACCAGCGTGGCTTCCACCTCTGCCCCGACTCCTTCCTGCCCTTGAGGTAATTTTTGTGCCATTTTCACAACATCTACTTCCAACCTTCCTCCTCCCTGAAAGCAGACACAGAAACATGAATGGCAAGCATGCAATCTGCGCAGAGACACGGCACAGAAACTTGCACCTTGCACTCTTTTTCTATGTAAATAATGCAAGGATCCTGCGGGAACATGCCAGGGATTGGAATTTTTAATTAATGGGTCTCTTTAATGTGCAAATCAGGAGCAGATTGCAAATTCTGACTTGCATTGATTATGAAAACCATTAATTGAACGTGCAAGACCCCAAACGGAGGCAACATCTCAAGCCCTGGACCAGACTAGGAGATACGGTGCGAGAGAATACAAACATATCTTGGAGAAACAGACTGCCCTGGGCAGCAGCACCTCACAAACATGAGCTGTGGGAGCTCACGTGTGCAGTGCATTCACAATTTGCACTGCCTTCAGAGCGCAGCCGCCGTGGTTCTGGTATTAAGAGACCTCCCCGACTTTCTCCATGGATGCAAAGCAGGAAGAAACACGAGTTCCACGAGCACAGTCTGCAGTGTGTAGGTTAAAAGGAGGATTGGAAAAAAAAAATATCTGGGATATAATTAAAGATTAGGAAAAAAGAAAAAGTAGCACGGTGCAAACAAAGCAATGCTGTCTCTTTAAACAGGAATTCATCCTATATAAATTATGGCCATAAACTTTTCCTGCAGCGCAGCCTAATTAATTCTTGTTCTATACACAAAGGGAAATGCTGGGTGACAAATGGGTGTGAAGCCTGAAAGCTGCCAGGTCTGCAAAACATTTTCTACTTCAATTTATAAGCAATTTTGCAGTAAATCATCCACCAGAACCTGAGATCTCAGGAATCCAAGATTGTCCAAGGTACATCTTTTTTTTTTTTCCCATAAAAGATTACAAAAATAATAAATTAAACACCTGAGTTTTTCCTAACATGCAACCTCAGAATTCGGGAAACGTGTATGACCTTACCATTTTTTGCTCAGATTTGGCTGTAAAACTGCAAAAGCACGTACATCATTGCTGCCTGCTCTTTAACATCATCAGTCAGTCCCTGGGGAGCCTCGCTGCCACCACCAGCTGCACAAAGAGCTGTCACAAGTGGGACACACCAGCAGTTTTCCACTTCAACAAATTCATCCTTCCTACAGGCAGGGAGCAGAACCTTTACAAGCAAGGGAAGGGCTTTGGATAACACCAAAAGCTTGCTAGGGAAGCTCTGGAAGAGGTGTAAGGGACCTGGGGGCCAGAGCCTGCAGCACTCCTAGCACAGAGCCAGGACTTTGGGCAGCACTGCTTCGTGCAGCTTCACACACCAGATCATTTCCTCTCATTCAGAAAAGATCATGAAAGCACGCCAGATTTATTTTATGGATTTGGAAGGAATTGCTGAGGCTTCCCTGAAAGGAGAGGATCATCCATTCCAAAACGGTGTCAATGTCATGATTATCTTAAATCCCATCCAAGTCTGAAGCATGCAATGGAACAAGCTCAACATCCAGCATTCACAAAGCCTTGCCTTAAACCCATGATAAAACGATTCATCTTTAAACCTCCTTGTGCCCAATTCTTTCATTTTTTTCCTGTCTGGAGAATGGGTTCCTGCCCACAAGCTGGTAACACAACTGAGAGGAGAACGTAGGAGTGCAGAAATGTACACTCAGCCCCCCACCTCACTGTTTAGAACTGAGTTTCTAGAAGCTTATTTGTATAGAACCCACCAAAGCTCTCAATCAGAGCTCCTTCTGGAAGCTGACTGATGAAAAGTGAGACTGTCCTCCTAAATCAAGGTCCATCAAGAAAAGCTTTAAATAGATTACAATACACGTATTTTTTTTTTACTGACTTAATTTCACTCACTGAAACTAAGGCTTCACAGTGCTGTTACCCAGGCATGAGCTCCCTAACAGAAACCATGCCACAGCTCAGACGTGCTGGGCAAAGCCCTTGCTGAGTTGGGATGTCCCAAATCCCTCTCACAGGGCCCAGCACCACCAAGTTGGGGAGAAATTGGTCACTGTCACCCACTGCCTTCCTAGACTCTCCTAAAACTTGTGCACACAAAGTTGTGCCTCATATTTCATGCTTGGCACTTCCCAGCTTCTGGTAAGAGCACCTCTGCAGAGCAGAGAAATATCTGCTTAGACAACAGTGCAGGTAATCACAAACAGCTGCTGTAACCTATTTTACTGTACAATTACAGACTATATTTAAAAAATATATAAAAAGAAGTTTAAACTTAGACCCTTAGAGAACACCAGCAAACGCTAAACAAACACAGTAGCATCAGAATGCTCCTAAGCTCCTTACTCCCCACCCATCAGCCTGGCATGTCCCCTGCTAACGTCACCCCAGTGGGTTGTTCTGCTGCCTCCCTACTCAAAGTGGAACCTGAACACAGGTCACCTGGAACAGCAGAGTAAACTGCTGCATCTTTCCTGTCCGGATTATGGAAACAGGATGGGCAGGGAATCACAGTGCAGTTATTGCAGCAGATTTTCCTTTAATGTACTGGACACCTGGCAGATCAACCTCTCTGCTGTGCATGGTATTACACTACGTGTTCCTGGATGTATTTTGCTTATGGGAAATATCAAAATGTCAACCATTGTTTCTGTTAAAGGTCTTTAATGATATTGCATTTTAGACTTGTAATGAAACATGGTGCTCAGTGCAGTTTGTAATGCATCTCATTAAACACATTAATAACATGCGTTTTACTGAAAGGTCAGCTTAGTATTGCTGGGAGTTTGCCTTCTTTTCCTTAATCACTTCATTTAAAGCAGCTGAGTTAACTTTAAAACAAAGAGTCCCACCTGCTATAACTCCAGATAAGCTGATTAGCTGCATGCTCAGGTCAGGTGTGAGCTATAAGATAACAGTCAAACCCTGGCACAGGGGCAAGGCCCAGGGTCAGGCTGGATCACAGCAAAAGTTCTTAATGTAATTTTAAGATAACTTGTGCCAGCCTAGGTCAAAGTCTCTCAAACACACTGGTATCAGTGTTGCACATTCAAACTGAAGCATTAATAAATTAAACAGATCCACAATGTACTCAGGTTGAATACTTTGTGTTGATAAGCTGGAACATGCTGATTTGCCATTTTGGAGAATCTACTACAACTCTCATCAGATCAGTATCATTAATAGTGATCCTAAAAACCAAACACCTGAAGCAACTCCAAACTGAAATGGTATTTGCTGTTGCTTTGACAGCACAGGCCCTCTCCTTTGTGCTGCATTAGTCCTGGTTAGGACAAATCAGTGCAATCACAGACCCAGCATCTACACAGCATCTCAGACAAAGAAGTGCCCCACCAGCTTCACACCAAGCAGCGATAACCAAGCCAGTTATTCCTAACATCCAATAAAGAAGAGATAAATGAACTTCAGTCCCCACACAAAGTAGAAGCAGCAGCAGGACCCAACCTGAGACTCACCAACATCACGTAAGTGACAACACAGGCTGCCACAGAGCAATCAGACATACACAGACATGGGTGATGGGAGACATTTTCTCGGTCTGGGGTCAGAAATACTTCACGCTTGAACAGCACCTAACCATAATAGCAGCAGAATCAGCGCAAGGAGAAGCTGCTACAAAAAGAAGGATGCTCACCTCCCTCTGAAGATCTACGCTTGCAGAAGTACTCCACAAAGTAGTAGCCAGCCCTTAAATGAGATTTATGAGGAGTGGAACCTGGCTCTACCCCTTCTGATTGCACAGATGAATTGCCTCCACCTGTGCTCCCACAGGGCTGACTGGGTTCTTTCTCCAGGTGCTCAGTGGTTCAGGCTGTTCCCATATACTAATTAACAATTAAGGCAATATAAACTGACAGCTAATACTACAAACATATGCAACTCAAAGCCCTCACTTTCCTATTAATTAATATTACCTCTCACACAGATAAAAACACATTGGCTACAGCAGACTCTACGCAAAGTAAGAAGTTTGAAGAATTCTTACAGCTCTCCACAGCACTGTCGAATTCCTGTCCACCTTCTTTTCTGAAAAGGGGGAAAGTATCTGGCTGAGGAAGCCGGTTGACTATTGCAAGTGCCTTCTGCATCTTGATTCTGCATTCCAAGATCTGATCACACAGTGCTTCATAAGAGAAAAGGGAAAAAAAAAAAAGTTATTTCACAAGCCAAAGCACAAAGCACCCCTTCCCCATCCTATCTACATCTGACTGCAACCCTGAGAACCACAAAAATTCTATTTGCTTCACTGGTAGAAGAATAACCTGTAAATGGACACTGGTAATTTGACTGAATAAACTGGAAGAAACTTCAGCATTCACAGAAAGACAGAAGACAGCACCACAGCATAGAACTAACAATTTAAAGTCCCCCTTCCCACCCAAACTACAAGTATATTCAGTGCAGGTTCAATTAAGCCAGCAGATATGCTCCATAACATTAGATTTTGTAGGAAAAGTGACATCAGCATGCATAGCACATTTAGTGCAACATCTGCAAGTGACATGGGCTGCCACAACTTGCACATGCACTGCACCAACAGCAAGTTAACGTGCTGCAGTGTCTCCTCTGGCATGGGTAGCATCTGTATTGTCAGCAAGGTGAATCTCATCAAAACACATAGCAAACATGCACTAACCTAGCTGATTCTTCACCGCTTTTCCTTTTTCCACCTCATCACTTTCTTGTCCCTTTGAGAATGTCATCACCCCCCCATCGTCCTCGTTGTCACTGGTGTCTTTAATGTGGTCATGGTCTTCCCCCTCGTATTTCTCATCATCACTTCCTTCTTCCATGCTGGCATCATCTTCATCTTCTCCATCACTGCTCCCAACATCATCCATCCCCTCTGCAAATTTCTCAAAGTCTGTGATACTCTGGAAACTGAACTTTGGTGCTTTGGCAGAGGAACCTCTCTCTTCATCATCTTCCATATTATCCTCCTGGTCACTGCCAGCACTGCTGGCCTGCTCCTCTGTTTTACTGCCCAAGCTGCCATTGTCTTCCGAATCTTCACTGCCACTATACCACTCATCTAAGGCTTCTTCAGCTGTTAATTCAAAGAGAAAAAAGATCTGTCACTCTGCAGCATGCATCAACAATGGCTACTGATCTGAGCAACAAATTGTTTTTGTTTTGACCAATTAATGAAAAAAAAAAAAAGAAGAAAAGAGGCTATATCCAGGAAAAGATTTCAGCTCTCATCTTCTGTAACAATAATTAGTGACACAGTAATCAAACTAGGTGATCACAATCTGCTTTACGTATCCTTAAAATAAGATACGCTTGCAGTCCTCAAGATCTACCGGCCTTAAAATGACAACTACTTCTTTCCCTCCACACAGCATTCAGACAGGGCTTGGCTGAACCTCATCTCAGAGATACTCACAGCCCCTCCTCACCCTGAAGAAGCAGACTTCTTTTGGGGATTTCCTTTCCCTTACAGTCAAAATGGCCTGAATTTCAGGAGGGCACTCCAAAAAGACATCCAACTTATTTGTACTTATTTGTTTATAAACCTCTGCCAAGGATTTAAAGTTCCCCATCTCAGTTGAGATGGTCCTAACTCAGTCAAGCATGCTAAAATTATAAACAGTGTAACTAAAAGCATAAAGAAATAAGATTTCTTACCAGATCCTTCTTCAGAGAGAGCATCTCCCCAGAGCTCTTGCTGCAAGGCTTTGCGAGATGTTGCTTTTCCACTGTACCTTTTATCAGCTTCTAAGAGGGAGGCCGAAGCTTTTTTCCGTATATTACCAACAGGTAAAATGTCATCTGCAGTCTCATCCTCAAACCTGTCAATCACTTTAGCAACTGTGGCTGTAGGAAAAGAAATAAAAAATGGAGGAAGTCTATCTAAACCGAACTGAATTCCAGGCCAGAAGCAGCTGCAGAAAGCAGCCATCCTCCTGCATGGGAAACTCCTCTCGCTTCCACAAACAAAAACACGCCGTAAACGTGAGGTGGATGGCAATGCTTCATTCTGAACGAGCACTGCCTGCGTTCACACCTTCCTCCCCATCTCCTCTCCCTTTTAGAGAGCACACAGGTTGCAGGTGGAGCCCATTGCAGCCCTTCCACAGAGCCCTGAACTTCACGGGCGCTCTGGGAGCAGCGTGGTGCCCAGGACTCACAGCACTGAACGCCTGTGCTTTGCGTTTAACGAGTCAGAGAGGAAAACTGCGATTCAGACACGCTTTAACCTCTTCTCATATACCTGAATCGCATAAATACGCAAACGTTTCAGGACGGCTGAAGAAACAAAATAACCGCACTGCAATTATTACTCGTCTCGTACCTCCCTGCTTCCCGCGCGGTTCCGAAGCGCCGCTTCCCCCGCCCGCCAGCACAGAGAGCCGCAGGTGCTCAGCAGGGCCCGCCCGGCTCCGAGGGACGCTTCTGGGCCCGCTTTTCTAGAAGTTTCCGACGGGATCCGCTCCCGGCCTGCAGCGGAGCCCGCGCGGAGCCCGGCTGGACGCTGAGCTCGCGGAGCGCCGCGTGGCTGCGTGCAGAGCCGTGTGCCCGCCCGGGGCTCCCAGCCCGCAGCGCTGCCGGTCGAGGCACAGTGGGCCGAGGCACAGCGGGGCGGCACTCCGGCCCGAGCCGCCCCATCCCCCACGGCGGCGGCAGCGGCAGCGGCGGCGGCTGAGGCTCCACGCCGCCACGTGCGGCCCCAAACCGGCAGTCCTCCAACCGGCCCCGGCCCCGGCCCGGCCCCGCCCGCACGGAACCCTTCTCCGACCCCCTCTCACCTTCCTCCGCGTCGTCCTCAGGGTCTCGCAGGTCGGGCCGGGGGTTGAGCAGCTCCTCCAGCTGCTGCGCTAAGGGCGCCGCCATCTTCCCGGGCGGAGGGGGGCGGGGTCTGGCGGCGCGCTGGGCCCGGTAGAGGCGGGGCCTGGGAGTGGGGCGTGGCTTCGAGTGAGGGCGGGGTCTTTATATGGGCGTGGTCTCGATTGGGGGCGTGGCCTAAGCGCTCCGCGCGTGGTAACAGCGCGTCCCGCGTCTCTCGTCTTTTGTCTGCGTTAAAGTACGCGCGGTGCTTCGAGCGGAAACCACCGCCATAAAAAAACCGAAATCCACCATCCGAGCCCTCCGGAGGGGCCGAGCTGTCCTGCCTCCACCGCTACGACGGGGAGAACGCTCACCCTACGCAAGACTGTCGTGAGAATTCATACGAGCTGGAAAGCAGAGAATGACGGGCTCTTACAGCACGGCTGTCTTACACAACTCACAGTACTACTTTTCTTTCCCCCCCCCCTATTAGCACACAGCTGCACTAGCGCTGCCATGTGAGCTATGGGGCACTGCCCACACCTGTGCTGCATCCCACACCTCTATGCGGGACCCCAGCAAAGCAGTGTGGGATGAGTGACCCCGGCAGAGGCTGGGAACCCCCTCCCGGCCCTCAAACACGACGTGTCACCTGGAAACGGTGGCTGGGAATAGAGGGCAGTGCAGCTCTTGTAGGGAGTGAGAATGGACCCAAATCGGTTTCTCTAACGTGAGCTGCAGACGGGGGCCCAAATCTCCCACCCCCCAGGAGGGGCCCCAGGAGGTCAGTTTGGACCCCGTGTTTGTGGTGGTACCGGTGTGTTTGTGATGCTGCTAGCAGCAAGCTGCAAAGTTCAACTGCATCGAGCAGGCGGTTTGCTCGTCCCTTCCTGCCAGCACCCGGCCCTCCCTCACTGCTTATCTCCTTCTGAATGTTACAAAGATTAATCCCGACATGCATTCTGATTAGAGCACAGGAAGGCGCAGGCCAGGCCCGGCGCTTTTCCACGGCTCCGGGATCCAGTTTGGTTCCCCCGAAGCAGGAGCGTTCAGTGCAGCCGCTCGTCCTACAGAGGGCAGAGGAATATCATTAATTACGGGCCCGGCGGCTCCCGCTCCCTGCCGGCCCGCACGGCGCCCGCAGGAGGAGCTCGGGGGGCACTTCGCCCCTTTCCCCCCCCCCCGGTCCCCTACGGCTCCTTAGGAAGCCGTGCAGTGCCGTCTGTTGTGAGGATTGCGTCTCAAGTTATGTAAAAACTAACGCTCGCTGGAAATGCACGTTATCATTACAAACAAAAGCCTTGGATTTTATGCGGTCAAATATTACGATTCTCTTTCAGCTTTATTTTGTATTTATTTTCTCATGGTCCGAGTGACAGCTCTAATGCTCTGCACTGTATTTTAGGTGGTTTTGCTGCTGTGATGTGAAATTAAGGCTCTTCCATGTATGTTACAGACAGATTTCCAAAGCAGAAGGTGCAAACCGCCTCTGCTTCTGCTTTATTTCCCCTCCAAGTTCACAGCCGTGTTGTTTCCAGACTAAAAGATACCGTTACAAACAAAGGCAGGAGAAATAAATCCAGAGGAAGCGAAGGAGCAGAAACAAATGCTTACCTGAGCAGCTCCTGGGCCGTACTCAGCCAACCACAGAAGCACTGGTGATTGCCCCATGCATAATTGCATTTTCAAAGCTCTGCACTTCATGGAGTGAAGAAGGGATGTTTCCGACCCAACCCCAACAAATGATAAATACCCCCTCAATAAAGGCAGGGCAGCATTTAGCAGTGCTTCATCAGAACGTGCCCAGTGCAATTCCTAAGCACTACACAGCGAGTTGCATGACTTCTGTAAGTAAAAGATTGGCTTCAGGTAAGGACATCGAGCAGAATCTGTGGGATTCAAGTCCGGAGTTGTTAAAATGTTCCACCAGCACAGGCTACTTCTTCACAGTCCATTCTCTCTCTTTTTGCCTTCCACTTAGTGGGGTCATTAAACCAGGCTCTCAGACTCAGTTTTAATTTCTGGTTCACATGCCCTCAAATCACGCTGCTGTGGATTTGGTTCATAACCATTTTTTAGACAAACACGATATCCATACACTTTAATTTCAGACCATCACAAAAGCCTGTTTCTGCAAGGCAGCGCACCACACCAAGCCCTCCACCTGCTTAGAAGCTACAGGCAGGAGCCAAAATACCCGACATCGTTTCTTCGGCATGCTTGCTCCTCATTTTACTTTTCATTTGCACACTTATCTGCTAAAAGGGGAACAGACCCCACGCACGTCACAGATAAACACAGGGATTTTTGCACTATGAGCAGAACTTTCCATTTCTCCCACGTATTGGTGGAACATTTCATCTTCCAGGAAACTGCCCGATTCAGAGGCAGCTCCGGCAGCGAAGGGCTCACGCTGCTGTGCCTGTGTCTGTACCCTCCCATAGGGTACATAGAAATCCTCTTCCAGTGCATTTCTTAAATACGTCAATAAAGAAAAGCAGCCATCCGTCCCAGGGCTCCGGGGGATCCACGCAGCAGCAGCACCCACATGCACTGTGTGGCATTGGCAGCAGCAGGACGTGACCCATCCACGGATGCTGCGTGCCTCTTTCCTACTTTTTGGTAAGCCAATGTAATTTTCCAATCCATCCTTTTCTCGTTTTAGCCGCACTATTTTATTCTTAGATGTTCTTTTTGTATCAGCGATTCGATTCGTCGGTGAAAAAGGAGAAAAAGAAGAGGAAGGAGGTGGGGGGAAGAAGAAAAGAGCTCACACCAAACCCATCTGCTACGAGGAAATACATTGCAGTGAATTTAGAAAAATCTCTCCCTCTAAATATTTGTTTAGACTTATGGATGAACTTATTAATGTACTTCGTATTTATTTGAGTATTTCCAATATCCCTAATGATCATTCAGTCAAAAACCACAACTGCTTCCGAGATCTGATCAACTCTTAATTGTTCTTACACCTAAAAACATGATGAATACAGCTTATCCACATAAACACACGGACTGAAGATACTCCTAGCAGACAGGAATTTTAAGGCCACTCAGCGACAGCCACAAAACCTTTTCAGATGGAGCAAAAACCTCTTTTTCGCCCCAGAGAAATCTCCCAGAGTGAACCACGTGTGTGTGCTCTCTGGAGCACCGAGAGGAACGCAGCAGAAAACCTCAGCACACACAGCCTGGCCCCACGGGGCAGCTTCTGTCCTGAGGTTCCCCCTCCACCTCTCCCCGCATCCAACACGTGTGGCTGCAGCTCTGACACAGAGGCACTGCCCCAGCCCTCAAACCACCGCTGTCCCGTTAACAGAGCTGAGCAGTGAGTGCCAAACACACCGAGATACCAGCAGCCTCTCCAACGGCGGCCGTTCTGCAGGAAGCACGCTGGGACTGAAACCAAGCAGGAAATCAATCCAGTTCTCACAGCTCCCAGTAACGCTGCCCAAAGAATGCACCGAGCACCATCAGAGCACACAAGCAGCCCTGAGCTCGGGTCAGGATGTGGGCAATGGGAGCAAGGCAGCAGCCAGCTGAGGGATTGCACGGTGGGTGAGCACAGCGCAGTCAGAGTGCCCTTCTGGGGCTGTGGTACGGCCAGCACGCTCCTGCCCAGCAGCCACACAACGCAGGGCTGCCCTTCCTCCCATTAATGAATGAAAAGCTCTCCAGACAACAAGCAACTCAGCGTCGTAAGCCGGGTCTGTGACTGAAAGCACAACAAATACCGTTTTGAAAGAGGCAGACAGCAATCCCAAATGGATTCGTACTCAAAATATATTTCTTTAATGGTCCCATTAATTTTAGTTAGAACTTCAGGAATATCTTGTGGTCATCTGGAATACAGAGCACAGACATAAATAAAAGCACCTCCATAATCTGCCTCGGCCCTACAGATACGCAGCAGTCGATTGTGCTGAACAGAGAGGAAAGTATACCTTAGTCTGTATGCTGGGATGGGAACAGAAAGCCAGACTGATTGCTTATATTTAGTATGTATGAGCATGCAAGGCTTAAACACAACATTCTTGCTCGGGGAAAAACTCTAGGCCACTTCCTAGAATAGCAGGAGCATGTAAATCACCGCTGATACTTGTAAATTATATTTATTTATAGATTGGTATCATGCACCCGTCACTCAGCGCCTGGGTACAAATACACGCATTAAAATAATACACATCATTTGGCCTCAAATCAGAGTTTGAGTGCGTTCCTACTCTCGGGGTGCACGGCTTTACAAATCCCCTCCTGCTCCCCACGCCAGGGCCTGAGCAAAATGGGGATGGGAAGGAGAGCAGCACGGAGGGCAGAGAGGAGCAGCCGCTCCGTGCCAAAGCGGTGCTTCTGAGTGCTGTGAACCCACCGCATTCTAAAGGCGCTTTATCCTGCAAAGTATCTCCTTCAAATAAATGAGCTCAACGTGAATAATACTCACAACATCTTCCCGGTGTCCTTTTTCCTAATAAAGCAGTACAGTCCTACGTGTGGGATTGCAAAACCTTCAGCATCGCCCACGTATGCAGAGATCCCCATCCGTGCCAAAGGACGTCCCGCTCCCCGGGGCAACTCTGCAGTGTGGGCACCGAGCTCTGCTGGGGGGGACGGCACCAAAACCAGGAGCAGCCGAGGGAGAAAAGATCAGAGCCATTATTCTGAACGCACTTTGGGAAGCACACTGCACGCACACAGCAATGGACGTGGCACGGCCGCCTCGCCGCAGTGAAAGAATTAATATGCGCACGTAGAAGCCCTCCAAGCAGCACATGTGTTCCGAGGGCCTTCTCTGCAGCCCTCCATTCACGCAAGTAATGCTACTGAAGTCAATGGAAACGCTCTTGTAAACGAGGACTTACAAGAACCCGACGCCACAATGATTTCAAAAGCAGTTTTGACTCTGCGATTGTTGCTGGATTAAGGTCCTCAGAAACACCGAGCGCCGCTCTGAAAAGCACAGAATTCAAATCTGCAAAGGGCTGAGGCCTCCATGCTGCATCCCGGGAGCTGTGATGGGCACGTTTGGCTTTGGGCATGGGAACCACTGCTGGGTTGGCTCCTTGTGATGGCAGAGCTGCTCTGAGAGCGAGTGGCAGCGTGGGGAACAAGGCAGGCTCTCCTGCCTCCCATTAGAAACCGGTGACCTAGACTGAACCACATCACATCTCTGCCTAAATTAGCATGGAATAAACTGTATGAACACCCCGGTGCAGGGAAAAAAAAAAAAAAAAGAAAAAAAAAGGAAAAGAAAAAGGAGAAAAAAAAAATAAAAAGGGAAAAACGAGTTGGCAGACGTGATTTCTGCAAAATGAGATCCTCGTTTAAAATAATTGATTGGACAATAAAACAGCAGCACAGACCGGCAGCACAAATAGCAGTATTTATAAACAGCGTTTGCACAGACAAGTAAAAGTTTGTAATGAAGGGATTACCCCTTGCTATGCTCATGTAAATGCAAAACAGAGGGAAAAATCACGGCAAGGATACAAAAGGCAAATGGATGAGCCGGGCGCTGAGCCTCGAGGTTAAGAAGCCTCCCTGCCTTTAATAAATTGTTTGTTTAGAAACACTACCGATGGATCCCTGTTGTTTTTTGTCCTTACAGCATATATATGTATATAAAAGACGTTTTGTGTCGAGGGTGAGCTTTTGCTTCACCCGGACAGGGGCACAGCAATGGGAGCAAAACTGCCGCTGAAATTACAGATCGTACAACTTGCAAGCATCGTGAGTTCAGAGCGAAGAGAGAAAGCACTGAAGTGCTGAGAGCGGAGAAATCTGCGCCTCAGAGCGAATTTCTGCGCCGACACAAAATAAAACAGAAGCCCGACGGAATCACAATTAGCAGAGAGATGAAGGGAAATACGCAATTAGCGCCCTGCCATCCCATCATCGCAGCGGGCGGAAGGCGCTGCACTGAGCTGCGATGCTGCAGAGCTGAAGCGAACCCTCCAACGCTGCCCGAGCCCTCGGACCGCTGCAACGAGCCGTAACAGAACCTCCACACCTGCCCGGCCCCGGGCTGCAGGAAATCCTCGTCTGGTTCAGTTCTGTCCCAGAAAATCCGCGTGCTTCTCCTGCCAAACCCTGCCGAGCGCTCCACAAATACTGCAGTATCAAACGATCGAGTCCTTGTCAGCTCCAAAATAAAACAGAATAACCACGCTGACGGCGCTGTATTTGTTGTTTCGCAGACCATCCAATTACAAAAAAAAAAAAAAAAAAAAAAAAAAAAGACCTTTCAGCAATTACAAACACGGGTCTGCAAGCTTTTGCTGCTGCTGAAACACTTTTGTTCATGAGCACTCTGAGTGCTTCCTCTCAGCACAGCCCGGCTCCATCCCATCCCGCCGCCTGAGCAACGTGCAGGGCGGCACTGCTGGGCTCTGCAGGGCTCTGAGCTGCACGCACGGCTCTCTCGGGGCTATTTTGGTTTCTCAGACACCCAATGAAACACCACTTATCTAAACATCCCATTTTCTAATTTTATTAAAAACGCACAAATTTTATCCAACATGTTTTCTTTCATACAGTGAATGGTCTAATATGCACTGGAGGTCACACAAGCTTAGGTTTATTAGAACAATAAAAGACATATGAGAAATTTAATATATAAAGAAAAAAGTAGCAGCTGTCGACTGCATATTTGACCATAAAATTTAAATATTTTGGACTTTCATTTTAAAGACACAAAAATAAAACCTGTGTGGGTCTATATAAGTCATATTAACAATTCCATGAATGTTCAACAGGACTAAAAATTAGCAAAGATGTTCGTTCTGTTCTGGTTTTAACCTTGTGACATTTGGAAACGCCTCTCCGGGTTGCTGGTGCGGAGCACCTGACAGTATTTGTGCTATAGATTCCCTTTATTTGGCAACGGTCTGGGATTCGCGGGTTTCTCTTTGCCTTCTGTAAACAACACCTTTGACAAACTAGCACAGTGAACCACAAGCCCTGCGATCGCTTTGTACATCTACAGAAAAGAAAAGGAACTATTTTGGTTGGCTGCTCAAAATATTTTGCTTTCGAACAAGAGGTTCTAAAACAGGATTTGTTAGTAAAACATCGAGCTCCTGAATTTAACGTTAGACGTAAACAGTTGACTGTTTTAGTTCAATAGAGTCTTTTCGTTTCGCTTTGCTCTCTTTGTGAAGGTAGAATGCTTTTTGTTCGTTTGTTTTTTTGTTTTTGTGGTTTTTTTTTTTTTTTTTTTTTTTTGTATTTTTTCTTTTCAAGTCATTCGCCTTAGAGGTCCGTTGGCGACCTTTGCTATGATGAGGAGGTTTTGTATGTGTAGCATTGTGAAGGTAGAAGAGTTGGTGCCGAGGGCTCAACATTTAGTATTTGTTATTCGGGGAGGGAAACAAAAGAAGAAAACAACAACCGAAAAAAGAAACCAACCCAACAATAAAGGAAAAAAAGGAGAAAGAAAGAAAAGTTGTCCCACCTGGTATTCAGCAGGCTGCAATGGCTGAAGCTAAAGAGTTTCTCGTGGTTGAACTTTGAGAGAGAAAAATGAACAAAGAAATGCGGAACGCCAGAACCATCCTTATCGGGAGCGCTCAGAGTTCTTGCAGCTTTTCCCCCTTTCCTTTCACCTTTCCGCCATTCAATCATTGTTTGTTTGTTTTTAAAGGAGGAGTTTCTAAGGATTGTGGCTCTCGGGATGACATCCGACGGGGTAATAACCACACTCATCCATCCATCCCACGGCGCGGCGGCGCGTTACTGTACAGCTTCACCAGTTCCTTTGTCATGGCACACGCAGGTCCCCGTGTCTGTGACAAACGCACACCGGGATCGTCCCGCTCTGCAGCAGCGCGGAGCCGCCAGGCGCAGTTCGTTCCCAAGGTGCCATTGTCTTAGGGCGGGAGAGATGTTACATTTACTCATTTCTGTACACCGTAACAACAAGCAGACTAGATGATCATCACTTACTTAGACCCAGTTCGCTTAAAGCTACCACACGGCCGCTTCGTTCATTTCTGGTGGGTGTGACAAGTGATTGCCGTAGTTAGCACCGCCGTTGACGGATATCGAGGAGAACGGAGGACTGGGGCCGAACACTTCCGCGGACATGGAGTGCAGGGAGCCGGGCAGGGTGGGCTCGGGGCTAGGCGAGTCCCCGGCGGGGTGCGCCAGCATGTCGGGGAAGCGCTGCGCCTCTCCGGGCGGGTGGTGCCCGGGCAGCGGATGCTCCAAGGCGCCCAGCGGCGTGCCCGGCGGTCCGCCCGCCGCCCCGAACGGCAGCTCCACCGGCGTCTGCGCCTGCGAGGAGGGCGGGCCTTGCGGGAAGAACTCGTAGTTGCCCCCGGGGCCGTAGTACTCGCTCTGGTAATCTGGCGGCAAGGAGAGACACGGGCGGTAGCGCGGAGGACGAGCGCCCGAGCGTAACGGAGAGGAGGAGACGCGCGGCGCGGCGGCTGCGGGGTTGCGGGACCGCAATCGGCAGCGGCGCCCCGAGACGCACCGCGAGCGGCGCGACGGCACGGCCGGGAACGGGAACCGCGACGGGGAACCGCGCCCGGCGGCCCCGGGCTGAGGCAGCGCCCGCTGCGAGCCGGGCCCGGTGTGCGGCTGGGAGAGCGGCGGCCGCGGTTCGCCCGGCTGCGGTTCCCCCGGCCGCGGCTCCCGGCCGCTCTGCCCGCCCCGCCCCGCGCACCGGACGGAGAGCGGCGGCCGCGTACCCACCTCCGTAGAAGGAGAAGGGCCCGTTGGGAAGCAGCTCCCCGGGCTCCAGGCGGTCCACCAGCGGCCGCATCCTGCGCGGGCTGCGGAAGAAGGCGTGCCGGCGGGCGCCCAGCGCGCTCAGCTGCTTCATGCGGCGCTCCTTGGAGCGGCGGTTCTGGAACCACACCTGTGGGCGGGGGGAGGAAAGGTGGGTCGGTCATGGGCACAGCACCGGTACCGGTAACCACGCGCTACCGCGGCGGGTCAGGAACGAGCGCGCTCCTTCCCGGCGCCCCGACCGGATGGCTCCCGCTCCGAGCATCTCCCATCCAACCTCGCCTTTAATGGTCCTTCAACCCCCCATTACCCTCAGCGCTGCGGGTTTATAAACCTTTTAATAATTCCAGCGCATCGTCATCCTTATTTATGCATTAACCCCTCACATCTCCACTCATTAATTCCGCTGCCGTCGGCGGCCCCGTTAGGACCCTCCCGGGCTGCCGCGAGCTCCCGGGGCCGGGAAGGCAGCCCCCGCCCGGTACCTGGATGACGCGCATGTTGAGGCCGGTCTCCTGCGCCAGCTGCTCCCTGATGTGCCGCGTGGGTTTGGGGGTGGCCGCGAAGGCGGCCTTCAGAGTCTCTAGCTGTTTGGCTTTGATGGTGGTGCGGGGTCCCCGCCGCTTGGCCCCCAGGTTCTGGTCGTCGTTCTCGTTGCTGCCCGTCTCCTTGTCGGACACGTTGGCGCTTTCCGAGTCCTTGGCGTCGTCCTGGGAGGGGTCTTGGGAGTCGGGGGACAGGCTGGGGTCACTGCCGGTGGTAGCTGCGGGCAGCGAAAGGCCGACAGTCAGAGGGGGTGTGGGAACCGGGCTGGGGGAGAAGGGAAGGGACGGGAGAGGGAGAGCTGCCGCCCCGCGCTCCCTCACCTGAATGCAGGCTGTTTTCTTTGGCAGTATTGCTGTTATTTAGGTAATCTTCTTTGCAGACGAACTTGTTTTCGTCTATGATATAGAGCTCCTCGCCGGTGGAGAGCTGCTTGTTGCACATCATACACGTAAAACAGTTCAAGTGGAACACTTTGCTCCGCGCCCTGCGGACCAGGTCGCTGGGGGAGATGCCCTGGGCACAGCCCGCACACTTGGTCCCGAAACACCTGCGGGGAGAGGCGGCGGGTCGGGAGGGTGCGGGGGCAGCGAGCGGGCAGTGCCCTGCGCCCACCCCGATGGGAGAGCGGCGGCCCTGGAACCGCACCGAACCGAAACAAACGAAAACCAAACCGAAACCAAGGTAAATAAATCAGAAACGCGCACACGCACACAAAAAAAAAACCAACCCAAACCAAACACCAAAACAAACCCAACCCCAAACCATCCCTCCCCACCGCACCCTTTTCCCAACGAATGCCCGCCTGACTTACGCCTTGCAAAACGATAAAAGAAAACGCAACCACTGTGATCGGGACCGAGGGCAAACGCCGGGGAAATTAATTCAACGCCGGAGTGGCTTTCTCCTCCGGGCCCCGATAAAGGCACCGAGAAACGGGAGCGGAGTTCGGCGCCGCGATGGCCGCGTAGGAGCGGGAGATGCGGGGCCGCCCGCGGGCTGCGGCCGCTCCGCGTTGCGCTGCCGGGGCACAGCGCGATGGAGCGGCCGGACCGGGGCTCTGCGGCGGCTCTGTGGGGCTCGGCTCTGCCGGGAGCTCCCACAACCGGGCCGCGACCCAGGCCCCAGCGTTCCCCGCAGCGCGGCTCCCCGAGGCGCGGCCACGGCCCCGCATCGCTCCGCGCAGCCCCGGGCGGGTTCGGAAGCGCAGGGAGCGCCGGGAGTCGGAGCGCGGCCCGACATCACCGTGAGAACGGGGCTCTGCGGCGAGCGAAAAAATAAACAGACGGGAAAAGATGGCAAACGGATGGAAAACAGCCGCGGCTCCGGGCGGCGGTTGCGGTACTTACCGAAAGAAGTCGTTTTTGCAGTAAAGCTTGCCTTCTCGCGAAAAGCATTTCTCTGTCAAATTGCATTTACATTCACAGCACTGAACACACTTCACATGCCAAGCCCTGTCCAGTACATTCAACAAGAACCGGTCCAAGATTGGCCTTTTGCAGCCTGCACAGTGAACCATTGTCTTTGGTTATTTCTGAGAGTGGGGTATCGGCGTCCCAGATGGCAAGCGAAAAATTGAAATAAAAATAAAAAGACGACAACAGCGGCGTAGGTTTGCTTTTTTATATATATATGTGTGTGTGTAAGTTATTATTATTATTATTAAAAAAAAAAAGAAGAAGAAGAAGAAGAAAAAGCCTTGGAGAAGCGGAAGAGAAGAAAAAGGACTGGAGGGAGAAAAGCCTTCGGTCGGTCGCTGTCCCAGGGCCGCGGGTCCCGGGCCCGGCCCGGCTGAGGCCGACGCGCGGCGGCGCAGAAATCGGCGCTCAGATAAAACGAAAACGGCGATAATTAAAAAACCGCCGAGATGCGGTTGACGGTGACGAGTTTTTTCTCAGGTCTGAGGTAGAGCAGTCAGAAGTCAAAGTGCATCTGCTTTTCCCAAACAGAAATTAAAAGAGGGAAAAGAAAAAAAAAAAAAAAAAGACGACAAGACGAGGACAGCGCGGGCGCAGGGCATCGGGCCGCCCGCCGTCAGACGGGCGCAGGCTGCAGGCGCGGTGCCATGGCCCGAGCGGCGCGGAGCGGGGCCGCCGTCCGTGCGCGGGGGGACGCTGAGCGCGGCTCCCGGCTCCGTTCGCTCCGTTCGCTCCGCTCCCGGCTCCGCCGCTCGCCGTCCCCCGCCGTCCCCGGCTCCTACCTGCGTGCCCCGCGCTACCCCGCGTCCCCGCGCGGCATCTCCCGGCGCTGCCGGCACTGGGGCGCCTCCCGGCGGGGCGCAGCGGCGCGGCGGGGCCGGAGCGCGGAGGGGAGCGGCGCTGCCCGCGCGGCCCGCGCCGTCCGGCAGCGCTCGGCGCACTGCATGTTCCCGGCAGCCCCGCGGCCGCAGCCTTATGCACCGCGCGCACACGTCACCGCGCGCCGCGGCCAATCGCCGCCTCCGCAGCCGTCGCCCCCCGTGGCCCCCCCGCGCCGCGCCGCCGCCGGACGGGGCGTCCGCGCCCCTTTATAGAGCCGCGAGGGCGCGGGGCGCCGCCGGCCGTCGCCTTCGCCCGGTAAAGGTGCGCCCCGCGCGGAGCCCCGGGACGCGCTGCAGCGGTAGGTGCGGGGCGGGGGGAACGGGGGACGCGGCACGGGGCGGATCGCGGGGTCCGCGACCCGCGGGTTTCTGCCCGCTGCCGGCCGGGGTCGAGGCGGGGAGGGCCGGGCCCGGTGCCGCGGGTGTCCGCGGGGCGATGCGTGGCCGCGCGGGGTCCCGTCGGGGTCCCGTTGACGGCCGCCCGCCGCCACTGTGCTTTTTGAGCCACCGAAGCGGCGTTCGCTTTTACCCCGAGCGGTCGCTCCCTTCGGCTCGCCCCGCGGCCCGGCCCGCACCCGGCCGCGTTCCGACCTCCGCGCGGTCGGAGCTGCGGGACGGAGAAACGGAGAAATAAAACGGGATGTTCCCCGCCTCTGCCGGCAACCACGGCCCTGCCCGCCGGGCCCCGCGCCCCTCCCGCCCCGTCGGGGCCGCGCCCCGCTCCCCGCGCCCCGCTCCCCGCGCCCCACCCGCCCGGGATCGATGCCCCCGGCCCCATCTGGGCCGTTCTCACGCGGGCGGCCCCGCTCCGCCCCGCTCCGCCAGCTGGGCGCTGCTACCAGGGGACCTCTTCCCTTTGACTGCGGCCCCAAGTGCCATGTGTCGGCGGATGAATGCGCGGGAGGCGACGAGCATCTCACGTCCATCAAGCACCACTTTTTCACAGAGATTTTTTTTTTTTTTTTTTTCCCAGGCGTTAGCGAAAGCATCTGCTCGGCCCGGCCCCCGCCCCCCGCCGCTCTCGGCCGCTTTCCGCCGGGGCTCCGCTCTCCACCCCCGGAGCCGCGGGTGCCCGGGGCGCGTCTCGCACCCCCGGAGCGGTGGCCCCGTCGGGATGCGGGGCTGACTGCCGTCCCACTGCCCGCCCGGCACCGCACGGCGCCGCTCCTCCGTTTGGTTCAGTTCGTTTCGTTTTCCCCGTTCCGTTCGGGGAGTGCGCGGCGCCGGAAAAGGAGCAAATTTCAAAAAGAAATAATAATAATAACGATTTAAAAATGCAGATTATTTTAAATCTAATGCGGAAACAAAACGCCCTTTTCAGGCGAGTCTGAATTTGCCTTTCGGTGGTACCGCTCCCGCCCGGCTCGGTGCCCCGCTGTCCCCACGGCCGCTCCTCGTTCCCCGCACGGACAGCCCCGGGCGCAGCGGTCGGAGCTCTCCCGGCGGCCCTCTCCTTTCTCCCGCTCTGCCCTTTTCCCCCTCACAAGCTGTGAGCACGGCCGGGCCCGGCGTGCTGCTGCATTTCGCTGTCACCCTTCTCGCGGCCGCCGCGAGTTGCGGGGCCTCCGCCGGTACCGCGGAGCGCTGCGGAGCTGGGAGGGCCCTTCGTCTCGAGAGCGATTTCTAAGGGCGGACGGTCCGCTGTACAAACCGGGCCCGGGGATGCGGGAGTCCGTTGGGATCCCCTCGGCCCCGCACGGCTCCCTGCGCCTCTCCCGCAACTTTCCCCGCAGTGAGAGGGCGCGGGGCTGGGGCGCCGCCTGAACAAAGATCTGCCGGGAGATGGGACATCTCCCGCCCGGTTCGGACATCTCCCCGAGCGAACAGCGCGGTGCGGCGGTGCTCCAGGCCGTGGCACAGCCCTGAGCTCCCCACGGCCGGACGGGACGCCGCGCCGCGTCGGTGCCAACGAGCGCCGGAAAAGCCCTCGGAATTGCGGAGCGGTGCCCCGGGTCGCTGTGCCGCCCGCGCTGCGATGCGGGGTACGCACGGCCCCGCCCCTCTCCTCCTCCCTAACCCGGACGAACCCCCCCGGGGTTCTCTGCAAGTCGCTAAATGTCGTCGCTTACATCCAAAGCTCCCGAGTTGTTTATGGGAAAATACAGTTAATAAATAATTACAGCTCCGACGGTGTGCGCGTCTGAGTGAGGGCTGCCGCCGGGCCGGGAGGGGCCGGGAAGCACCGGGAGGGCTCGGGAAAGGGCCGGGTGGGGTCGGGAAGCAGCGGGAAGGGGCCGCGATGGGGCCGGGATGGGGCCGAGCCCGGCCGCGGGGAACGGGGCTGTGCGCACCGGGAGAGAGAGAGGGAGGGCAGGGAAAGGCGAATCAAAGAGAAAGAAAGAAAAGTAAAGAGGTGCGGGGAGGGGGAGACGATAAAAAAGGGTGAAACAAACCCCGAGAGGAGGCACCGATCCCCGCTCATCCATCTTCATTGTCTCCGTGTGTGCAAAAGCAACTCCGGTATAAGGAAAAGCCACTATCAAAGCCATGGCTTTATTTTATATCCTATAGATCAGGAGGGAGGCAAAGCTTTATTTTCGCCCAGAGACAGATATTTTATTTCTCTCTTACGGTTTTATGTGTGAGAGATGTCAAAAAGGTAAAATAGATTGCTAATGCATAGGCAAAACGGAGCTGTTTTGGCATGCTCTGTGTCATGAGGTCTCCCAGGGAGAGCAGGTTGGGGATTTAGGGCTGATGGGCGACTCTGGGGGATTTCTGCTAAAACATCGCTCTCCATAAATCAGCCGCGCGGTCAGCGGGAGGGGGTTGGGAGCGGACGGCGGGGGGGGCCGCACTCGGGGCCGTCCCGCACCGCTCCGCCCGCACGCAGCTCCCGGGGGCGGTTCGGGGCGCTCAGCGCCGCTTCGCCGCGGGCCGGGAACCGGGAACGGGGAACCGGGAACGGGGAACGCGGCGCTCCCGGCAGCCCGCATCCTCCCCGAGGCCGAACTCGCGCGGACCCTCTGCGAAGTTAAAATATATCTCCCCGGGCTGCAACAATTTTCCTACTTTTTGACCTCGGGGATTTCCCGGCGCGCTAAGTTCAAGGCGCAGAAGCCCGAGGCGATCACTCATGTAGGCACTCCCACCGCCGCCGCTTTTCACCACGTATTTTATCATTTCCCTGCCCGGCTCGCATCCCGCGGTAATGGATGGCGGCGCGCCCCGTCCCCGCGCTAATTGCGTCCCCGCGTTAATTGCGGCGCGTGGCCGCGCCGAGTGCCGGGCCGTGATTTGCGGCAGCGCGGGGCCGCGCCCCGGGCCGGGCGGTACGGGGGAAAAAAAAAAAGAAAAAAAAAAGACCAAAACGTCTCTGATTGGCGAATTAATTATTTCAGCCCCCCAACACACACACACACACAAGGATGATATCGTTTTGCCAAGTTCGGCGGGGCTGTGCCATTCACTCATTTCGCAGAGGCTGAACTTGCCGTGGAGCGGAAGCCGCTCGGTGCGGGGCCGTGCGGGTCTCCCTCCACCCCCCGGGCGGACCCTTTGTTCCCGGGGTCGGAGTCGGGCAGCGCTGCCCCGGGGCGGAGGGAAAAGGGCCCCGGCGGGAGGTGCGCGTCGGCTGCGCGGCTCTGAGCGTCTGACGGCACAGCCACGCAGCGCCCGCGATCAGCGGCGTTGTGACACGCACGGCCCCGTCCCAGCGGAGCGTTGCGCACTGCCTGCCCGGCGCCGGGCTGCGACGGAACCCAGCCGGCGGTGTCCGTCCGGCTGTCCGCTCCCGACCTCGGATTCATCTCCTGCCCGTAGGTGCCGTAGTTTGATACCGCGTTACTCCATAACATCCCGCCTCACACCGTGCTTCCATAGGCTGCTTTTTAAAGCTTAACACCGGGACGCGGAGGCTGTGCCCAGAGCGCAGCGCTCCCCATTCCCGGGGGGGGCGACCCCGCAGTGCCCGGCTCCGAACAGCCCCGGGGACCGCAGGCAGCGGGGGCACCTGGAGGGATTGTGGGCGCTGAGAAGGGCCGTTCGCATTGCTCCATGACCCCACGCTGAGACCCCATTCCTACCGGGGCACCGCTGTGCTGGTGTGACACCGGAGTGTTGTGGTGAGATGCGGCCAAACAAGTAAAGTTCAGAAAAAATGCACATTCTAAACTGCGACATCGCCTCTGTCTTTGCACAGCCGTTAAGTGATGCTCTAAGTTTGGCTGTGCACATTTGCAGCCTATCTCGACGCTACGGCGAGGCTGTGGGAGGCGCAGCCACAATCCCATCACTCTGAAACACATCCGTATCTGGCTTTCAAGATGAAGACAACCAGAGCGTTTTGTCCTGGAGTGTGACATGTCACAGGCTGCAGCTAATTTTCCCAGCAAAAGCCGTGGGACAGCTCCATCCCCAGGAGGGCTCTGTCTGGGGATGCTGTGCTGCCCTGTGTGCCGCTGCCCCTCCAGGACGAGCCCCTCACACGGGCACAGCCTTGCCAAGAGCCGAACTTCCTGCTCAGAAACTCACTTAGAAAACAACAAATCGTTCTGCAAAATAATTCCTCGTGTCATTGTCCATTGCAGCCCAGCGGGGCCCTGTTAGGACACCGGGGACAGGATGCGACGGGATGGGCACAGCCCACGCCTCTCATCCCTCAGCTCCCCTCCTCACCACAACGTCCGGCGAGAACAGAGCACGCAGTGCCGTCCCCGCTGCCCCGGGGGGTGACACAGTCTGGCAGCACCCAGCGGCTCCCCGGGGCTGCCTGTCCCGCAGACGCCGTCCCACAGCGACATTACCACTCCAAAGTGGCAGACGCGCGGTGTGAAGTGCTGCTCACACCCGGCTTTGTCATGCCGCAGCCCGAGCCGCTGCTTTTCCTGTTCGGCACATGCAGTGTTTGTGCAGCTCCTGGCACTGGGCTGCGACCTCTGCACGCTGCAGCTCCACGCCCGCTGCTCTGAGCTGAGAACGTGTGGTGCCAAAGGAGCAGAGCCCGCAGAGCCCCGCTGCCCTCACGGCTCGTCCCTGGGTTGTCATTTGCACAGGACCAGGATGGAGAGCATCCACAGGCCGATCCGTGCATGTCTGCACCTGCAGGTGGGGATGATGCTGGGAGCACAGGACGAGGCATCCCACCCCGATCAGAGCATCCCATACCAACCAAGGGGCACCGCGACAGCCCCGCCGAGCAGCACATCCCCCCGACCACCTTTTGCTTCCAAACAAGTGACTCTCATTTCAAATGGAGACTTTCACAAAGTCTGCCTTTCATGCTTGTGAAATTACAATGCTTTCCCTGATAGCAATTATCCCATGTGTGGTGCTGCACGGCCTCGCACCAGGGCTGCAGTGTGTGCAGGAATGGGAACCTGCTGAGATGCTGAGGCCTGGAGGTGATGGGCCTGCAGGAGGATTTCCCCACCTCCACTCACCGGCTGCATTTCCACGTTTTATGTTTCAAAAATCACCCTGCACTCTTGAGTTGTATACAAAAATATGGTTGAAAGGTCGAGGAAATGGCCACACCACCCAAATGTAGGCATTAGGTGCTAAACCTTCCATCAGAAAGCTCAGCTGAAATTATTATTATTATTTCTTAAATCTGCAAAATATAATTAAATCAGCGTTGGTATTAAAAAAATAAAAAAAGATAGCCCCGTCCAAGCCCTTATAAGGACATCTCAGACATGCTGAGGTTCCTTTTCCATAACTGTTAAGCAGACATCTGTAAACATAATTGGAATTTACTGCACACGTGAATAACTGCATATAAATGAGCCTCTGTCGGGGGGGCGAGGAAGGGCTGTTGCCCCCCCCCCCCAACACGACAGCGTTTGCAGCGCATCCCAGCTCAATTCCAAATGTCAATTTTCTACATTTTAATACTTTTTTTTTTTTTCATAGCCGTTGCCTTGTTACATTTATCACAAAGCCTCTCTGGATGAGACATTCCGCTGAATTCTGTGCATCTCCAGGTTTGTTTACCAGGCTGATAGTTATTCTTTAGGAAAGGGCAGAGCGGTATTGTCAGGGATTGCTTAATATTAATGATGGAAATCTGGGCACTGGGGGGGCGAGTGGGGGAGAGGGAGCACAACTTCAGTGCCTCATCGTCCCCCTCCTTCCCTTTGTTGTAGGCAGGACCGGCTCAGAGCCCCCACCCCGACATGTGGGGAGCTGAAGGCAGGTCCTGCTCATGCTGGGGTCAGCAGGAGAGCCCCCAGCTCCTGCAGGTTGGGACGCAGCCCCCAGCCCCACTGCTTGCTCTCTGCCCCATTTTGGTGCAGCAGGAACTGCCCCGAATGCACAGCAGGAGATGCACCCCAAGCAGAGCAGTGGGGCAGCAGCAGCTCATATGTGATTGAGTCAGATGTGAAAAGAGGCGTCCAGACACCGTAAGGCACTCATGGTGAGGATTACTGCAGAGCAGCACTGAGTCAATCAGGAGTGGGATTTACACAGAGCCACACCACAGAAAAGTGTGATTTTATGCAGATTCAGTGAAAACAAAGGGCCCACGGCCGCAGCCCAGGCCATGGTGTGCAGGGCACACAGAACAGTAAGCAGAGTCACCTCTCAGCCATGGAATGACCTGAAATTTCTCTCAGGAGACACATTTTTCGTGTGAACCAACGTGCCTCATTTCCTGATACTTTTCCAAATCCATGTTAAAATGTTCCAATTCTAGAAGCTGCCCAAATTGGCCCAGTTTTTAATGCCTTCCTTGCAAAGGGAAGTTTCTCAGCTTCCCTGAGAGCTATTTTTCTTTTTGAACAAAATTTGAATTTATAATCAATAATTAAACCATTGATTATTGATCGAGGAGCTGCAGAGCGGGACCTGGGGCTGATTCCCATCCCAGTGTTGCAGGCAGCATCTGTCTGTGTCACTTCCAGAGAGCTGTGCTTCCCACTCATGGCTCTATTACCCAACACAGAACGAGAATCAATCATCCTCTTGGTACGGGGTTGGGGATTTTGAAGCACAAACCTTTGTAAAATGCTCTGGGATGCACAGCTGGGCATCTGCAGCCATGGCAGACACTGCGCTCGTGTGCAGGGGGGGAAGGATGACAGAGTTCCCCCAGCTGTGCATGCATTTTGTAGCTGCCACCAGCACTGGTGGACTCACAAGGAAGCAGAAAGCCCACGAGCACCTTGGCTATTTTGAAGTCCTGACCCAACGCTGCTGAAAGCAGTGGGAAACTTTCCCTGAGGTTGGCTACAGTCCTGCTGTGCCTTCATCACATTCTGCACTGAGAACGTCCTGTTGGCTGCGGCAGCGGAGAGCTGAATACCCCAGAATACACGGGATTATCTATTACAATGCTTCAATATTTATCACATTGATTTCTCTTTAACTGCTTTGTAAATCATAGCAGAAATAATGGCCTTCCAACTGAGAGTCATATGCCGCAATCAACCAACAGAAAGTCAAGACTGTAATTTAAAATATACATTAAGCAGTCCTTATGTGAACATCTTGTTGAAATTAAGAGACGGGACACGATTCAGATCATAGGGCCCCACCAACCATCACTTTCATGGCAAATGGGGCTGGGGAGCTGGCGGGGCACGGAATGGTGGTGCTGATGGCCCAAAACCCATCACCCAGGGAAGGCTCAGCCCAGCCCAGCCCACTGTGCTCAGAGCAGCTCCAGCTGCAGCCAACCCCCACCACCCGTCTGTGCCCCCCATCTCAGCCCAGCCCAGACCTGCTGGTCTGCCCTCCATCCCCTGCCCCAGCTCCTTCTGCCCCAAAGCTGTGCCCACGGAGCCCAGCCCTTGCACACATCTCAGTATTCCCCCTATTTATGAAGCTTCCTTTCAATAATTATCACGCTGTTACGTTGGTGAGTTTCTTGACAAGTTATTAAATCATAATTTCTAATTTAAATGCCAGCTTTTGGCGTGCATGCCTGCTCAGGATAAGCTCATTTTCATTTTTATTAAACATCACCTATTAAACACAAGGAGAATTTTCTTGGGAATAACAGAAAACACCACAGGTGCCTTATTTCCCAGGTCACGTTGCAATGGCTGCACATAATTCCCCACACGTGGAATCAGGGCAGGGGGACGTCCTGCATCCAGCTGAGCCCCACGGCTCTGCCCCACCAGCCCTGCATGGCACAGAGCTCCACCAAAGGCTTTCATGGAACCACAGAATATCCCAAGCTGGAAAAGACCCGTAAGGATCATGGAGTCCAGTCCCTGGCTCCACACAGCACCACCCAAAAATCAGACCACATGTTGGAGAGCACTGTCCAGATGCACTCCAGCAATGCACCTCCTCTCCTTACAGCACTTCATAGAAGCACAGAATGGATTGGGTTGGAAAGGGCTTCAAAGGTCATCCAGTCCCAACCAGAAAGGCATGCTGGGCTGGCCAGCAGCACCCCGTGCACCTACAGAGCAGACGTATCAGAGGCAGCCCTGGGCTCCCACTCCATTGCAGCACCAGCCCTGCACCCAGCAGCTGCCCATCCCTGCGATCACAGCAGCTCCAGGGCTGATGGTAAAAGGAAGCACCCATTTCCACTGCATGATTTCCATCTCCAGTCTGTACGCTCATTGCGATCAGACTGATTAGTTAAATAAATCATCCTTACCTGGAGATAATCCGTTTACGCTTTTTAATTAAACACAATTATGACAATTTGTTCTGCTGCCTGCTAGATTGCGTGCGCAGCCCAAGCCGAGGGGCACCGCTGCGGCGGATGTGCTTCCCTGCAGGCTGAAATGCAAGCAGGGCAGCACCCAAAGCACACTGTTTGGTGATGGTGCCCTATGCTGGCTGGGAAAAAAAGCACAGAGGGGACACTGGGGACTCTGC
Source organism: Meleagris gallopavo (assembly GCF_905368555.1). Classification (NCBI taxonomy): domain Eukaryota; kingdom Metazoa; phylum Chordata; class Aves; order Galliformes; family Phasianidae; genus Meleagris; species Meleagris gallopavo. The sequence continues at coordinate 8,368,787 of NC_139424.1, read as the reverse complement.
AGAGGTGCCAGCATCCTACTGGAGCCATCAAGAGCTGTGTCCTAGCCTGGTAGGTGCGGGGTGCTGGGCAGGCTCAGCTTCATGGCTGTGTCCCCCAACCAAAGACAAGCAGAGAGATGGGTGCAAAGCAGCATGGCAGCATTCCCAAAACACCACGGTGACCTTTCTGCAGCCCAGCGAGACAGGGAAGCGCATCCCATCTGTTTTGACAAGGGCTTTTGCTCAGATCCACCTTCCTTCAACATGCTCGCACAGAGTGAGAGACAAAATAGGACATAATGAGCCCACCTAAATAGATGTTAGGGACCTTGCAGTTATTTGAAAGCCCTCTGCAGTCCTTCTCCCCCTCCCCTTGGCACAACGAGAGCAAGTTCAACTGCGAGTGAGTACGACAGACTATGTGCTGTTTGTTTTGGGTTCAATGGCATCTCATTTACACGTGTTAATTGCAACTAATTGGCACTAATTGGATGAACAGGAAACCCTCTGGGAGCACTCATACCTTTAATTTGTAGTAAATATCATTAATTAACATATGCTAATTAGAGCCAATTAACATTGATTAAGGGTTGCCAGCTACTTGGAAAGTACAACTATCCGTGTTGCATTAAGTCAGCACAAAATATGATGCATGCTTGTGGTGCAGTGGGGAGGTGAGCGGGCAGAAGGCAGCGCTGGGCTGTGCTCACAGCATCGTGTGCTGCACGTGGGGCACCCACAGCTTCAGCCCCACTCCCAAGGAAAACCTGGCCCCAGTCCTGAGGCCAACACGGCCCCAATCCCAAGGCCAACCCAGCATGTTGCAGCCAAAGCGTGTGAGTGCAGATGGGTCACCTTCTACCAACCCAAAGATGTGCAAGGAGACATAATGCAGAACGAGCCTCGCTACCAAAAGAGTGTACGAAGTGGCATTGGGGGCATTAGGGGCTCTGCTCAGGGACCTCCATCTGTCAGAACCAAAGCTCAGCCATCGCCTCCCACCTGAGCCAGAGAGCTGCACATCAAGGCACTGCCATTGGGAAGCACCAGTGCTGGGGCGAGCGCAGGGCTCTTGCTGCCCGGGCTCCTCTGTGCTAATTAGGAGCAAACAGAAATCAGACAGCACCTGATAATGGTGTTTTCTCAAAGGGATGGTCCTTTCCGGCCCAACCTTTGGCAGTCAGAGACCACTGCTGGGCTGAGATGGCAGCCTCCAGTCCACGCAGCCCAGGTCTGGGGTGGGAAGATGGAACTCAGCCTTTTGCTCTCACAGTCTGCAGAGATGAGCCACCCAGGGGTGCCCAAGTGCAGACAAACCAGTCATGGAAGCCTCATGTGCCAATCCCTCTTGCTTCCCTGAAGCTTTAGAGCTAAGATTATGAACGTGTTTACTCTGCTGTTTACTCTTTCATTATTGCTTCAACTGCTTATCAGTCTGCAGGACAGAGAAGAAAAGCAGTCAATCTTAATGAATACCTGGGAGGAGGAGACCCGATTTGGGCTGACACCAGGGCTGCTTCCCCATTTCCATGTTTCTAAAAGGATTAGCTGAGAAAACAGAGGCTGGCCCTGAGATGGGGCAGGAAGGGGTGCACTGCAAACACTGCAGAATTTGCTCTTTGCCACAAGAGCTGGGCAGTGCTGGGAGGAGAAAGGGCCAACAGTGTGTCTGCGCGCATCCTCTGAACTCCACAAATGCTGAATGTGCCTCATTTAGTTCTGCCTCTAATTGCAAACCAACCCCATGATTTGGGGAATGGATTCACTGGCGGGAAGGATAGAAGGGAGTCTGAAGGATTGCCCCTTCCTCCTCCCACTTGTGTCGCTGCTGGAGATGCTCAGCAGCCTGTGGGCAGCAGGGACACAGCAGCAGCACCGAGCAGCTGGGGAACACATCTGCCCATCTAGAAGTGGGCTGGGGAACTTCTGAGCACCGTAATCAGAGAGGACTCCTGAGAACCTAACGAGGAATTCTTCACGAGTTAAGTGAGAACATCTGCTGGAGTACCAGCACGTTTCAGGCAGTGCCAGGAAGCTGATAAGCCAATAAACCCAACGCCAAACAAACAGAGATGGACATGCTCAGTAATCCCATCGCTCCGTCTCACCCCTCATCACTCCGGTCCTGCAGTCTGCTGTTCCCACCCAGGGCTGTGGATCTGACTTTTCTGTACTTAGGAAAAGCTGTCAATAATGTTTACAGTGAACTAATCACTGGAGTGATTTTCATTTATTTTCATTCATTATAACCTTATGAACCAATTAATTAAAGCCAAAGACAGGGCGCAGCGCTCTTCGGTGGCTGCACCTTGGGAAGACAGCATGCAGGGAGGGCAGACCACAGCCTCCCCTGGCCCCTCCTCACCAGGACACACACACAGCAGCATGGCCAAAGAGCACAGGGTGCTGGGCAGAGCATGGGCTCCTCGTTGCAGGGGGACATGCAAAACGAATGGTCGGACCGCTTGCAAATTCAAGATCTCTTTTTGTTTTATGGCTGCCTTAGCATCCAGCTCCACACTGCTACAGCCCCCTTCAGCAAACATTATGCACGGGATTTATTACAGATGTATACTATTTACTGGGGTTTATAGTGATGTATAGTCTCTCTTCATCATCTGAGCAGTAAAGTATATTGTTCCGACCCTTCCGCTCCCTCCATTTGCCTAAGACTCCAGCCACTTGATATTTTTCCAGTTCTGACATTTCAAACATGCGATGCCATATGTATTGCCACTTTCAGGTAATTATCACATAAAATTAGGCCGGTCTTGTACATGAAACCAGCAATTAGCCAAGGATTGAAGGTCAAAGAGATCTCATTTATAGAGTCTCTAACAAAATGTTAAGTGTAAATGTGTGTCAGATGGTCCAGGATGCCGGATTATATGGGGTCATGACAACGGGGCTGAAGTGTCATCAAGCACGATGTAACCAGTCTGTTGGGCACAGCAGTACAATCTGGGACTTATCTCTCCCCGCCTTATCGGAACCTATGCTAAATCTAGGACATGGCCTTAGAGGAGCTTCTGCAGAAGCAGGAAAATGAATGCGGACCATTGCTGTCCTGAGAGGACTTGCAAAGCGCGGCTCTGAGAGCGAGCGGCTCTTTGTCACGGTGTGACACGTGGGTGACACGTGGGGTGAGACACAGGGTGACACAAGGGGTGACATGTGGGGTGACACACACACGCAGGGTGACACACGGGGTGACACACACAGGGTGACACACACAGGGTGACACACACACAGGGTGACACACACACAGGGTGACACAAGGGGTGACACACACAGGGTGACACACACACAGGGTGACACAAGGGGTGACACACAGGGTGACACACACAGGGTGACACACACACAGGGTGACACACACAGGGTGACACACACACAGGGTGACACAAGGGGTGACACACACAGGGTGACACACACACAGGGTGACACAAGGGGTGACACACACAGGGTGACACACACAGGGTGACACACACACAGGGTGACACAAGGGGTGACACACACAGGGTGACACACACACAGGGTGACACAAGGGGTGACACACAGGGTGACACACACAGGGTGACACACACACAGGGTGACACAAGGGGTGACACACAGGGTGACACACACAGGGTGACACACAGGGTGACACAAGGGGTGACACACACAGGGTGACACACACACAGGGTGACACAAGGGGTGACACACAGGGTGACACAAGGGGTGACACACACAGGGTGACACACACACGGGGTGACACAAGGGGTGACACACAGGGTGACACACACAGGGTGACACACACACAGGGTGACACACACAGGGTGACACACACAGGGTGACACACAGGGGTGACACACACAAGGGTGACACAAGGGGTGACACACACAGGGTGACACACACACAGGGTGACACAAGGGGTGACACACAGGGTGACACACAGGGTGACACACACACAGGGTGACACACGGGGTGACACACACAGGGTGACACACACAGGGTGACACACACACAGGGTGACACAAGGGGGTGACACACAGGGTGACACACACAGGGTGACACACACACAGGGTGACACAAGGGGTGACACACACACAGGGTGACACACAGGATGCTGCAGGCACACATGCTCACCGCGGGCACAGCCGTGCTCAGGACGGTGGCACCGCGGTGTCCCCGCAGCCCGGGTCATTGCAGCACAGAGCTCAATTCTGTAACCGCAAACAAAGTGTGACAGCTTTATTCGTAATTATACCGCGTTTAAAGGAACAAGATGAGCTTAATGAGTTAATAAAGCGGCTGCCTGTCAAAGCGGGCGCTGCCTGGCGGCTCATGCATATGCAGGGTGCGGGGTGCCCGGCCATGGCAAGGCGCAGGTACAGCCAGCTGCCCCGTCCCGCGGGCCCTGCCGAGTGAAGGCGTGCGAGCCGCCAGCATTTTGTCTCCACACACTTGACAAAACAAAGACAACTCACTCCTCTGGTTTCATGCCACATTTTTTATTCATAAACAAGCTGTTGGCTGTAAAGACATGATAAAACTCGAGCTCAGAGGAGGCTGGCGAACATTTGAATGCAAATCCTCAGCTGCTACAAATCCGTCCTATTATTCAGCCGACTTTTTTTTTTTTTTTCCTTCTCATTTTTGTCTTATGCTAAGCTAGGCAGGATCCCAACCAGAGATATGTGATAAACTCCGGTCAATGCAAAGAAAGGCGCCGGCATCAAAATGCAAAGGCTGGGAGGCGGCAGCTCCGCGGGCGAGGGCTGAACAAAGGGCCGTGCCGGCTCTGCTGCCAGCAGTGTGCCCACGTCCTTTGTCACCCACAGCAGCGCTGGCTGTGCCCGGCTGCTGGCAGGGCTGTGAGCAGGGAGCAGGCACCAGGCTGCACGGTGAGCTGCCGGCTGCTGGATGCGATGGGAGGGAGCTCTCCAGTGCTCCCATTTCCAACCCCAAACCTCCCGGCGATGCATGCATGCTGTAACTTGACTCAGACTCCTTGTACATGAGGATATCTGAGTGGGGGCTGAGGCTCTTTGAGCCCCAAAAGCTCTCATCCTCACTGACTCAGGTCTGGGCCAGAGCTGATGCCTGTGCCAGCCCTGGGTCACTACAGAGGTGCCCAATGCAGCCTTCTGCTGGGAGCCGTCCTGCAGTGCCATGGGCACAGCACCTAATCACCTCGGGAGGATGAGGAGGAGGAGGAAGGCCAGAGGAGATACAGTGCAGGGTGATGGGCTTTGCATGACAATTGGGAAACAGAGAAAATAAAAGTTAGCAGGGATTCATTTGCATGAGAACGCAAATGGAAAAGAAAAGACGTTATTTCTTGTGGCCTCTATCAAATAAATTATTTTGAGAACAAAATGAAGCAGAGGTCGAAGGAGGAGGGCCGGAAGGTCACTCGGGGCTGGGGTTTGCAGCTCTGGGTCCTGACTGATAGAGGAATTTGCATTTCTGCTGCTGCTCTACAGCGCGAGGACATCTGCTGTCGTGGCGTTACAAGGCACGGCGGCTCCGCCATGGGAACCCAACCACAACTCATTATGCCCAATCGTTTTGCCTCCCTACCAAACAAATATGACCTTTGCTGAGATTTTTTCCCTCTGCATTACTGCTGCATCCGGAGCCCAGCACGCACCGACTGCCCACTGCCCACCTTGGAGCACGCCAGTCATGCTGTTGCCCTCTCAGCCCCAGAGCAAATGTGTTTGGAGGACAAAACAAGAACTGGGAAATGCTGGGAACAGTCAGAGAGCCGTCGACCTGCACAACGCCCTGCATCGCTGCCCAGGCTCACTCCCAGCTGTGTCTCACCCGCACCGAGCGCTGGTTGGTATCATCCAGTGGGCAGTTTGTGGTGGTTTGTGGGTGCTCTGTGGGATGGGGACAGCCCACAAAGGGATGCAGCCCCACTCCTGTGCCCTCGCAGCCGCCGGGCTGAGCGCAGGTTCCTGGCGCTCACAGCACAATCAATGCGGGGCCCATGGCTGTGGACAAGAGGAGAGACTTAATTCTAATCTGTATTGACTGCTCACTTCTTTGTCTGCCAATTTGCATCATGGCCTTGTCTGAAACAATGATGTGGGCCTGGCAGGTTCTCTCACAGTAATCCATACCAGCGGGTCAAAATCTCCGAGTGCTCGTTAAAGTCCGTAGATGTGAAATGCACGTTAAGCTGCCGGAACGATGCTGAGATGCATCTGTCTCAATATTTGTCCACCTTCATCTGCTATTTGCTTACACCCAACCAACACCACATCCCATTTCCCACCGCTATCCTAGAGAACATTTCCCAGTTTTTGTTCTAAAATATTTTGTTATGCCGCCCGCTGTGCAAGGATCACAAGGAGCCAAAATCCCACACCTGCAGCTTGCTTAAGCTTTGCCATCACCCACCTCCAGTGAGGTTTGGGGCTGCAGCCGGGCACAGAGGAGGAAGCGTGTATATGTATGCACAAGTGTGCACAAGTGTGCATGCCTGTGCTTGCCTCCTGACCTGCACCCTGGTGAGAAGTTACACTGCCTGTGTCCCCAGTGCTGCAGCCAGAAAGCAGTGCCCAGACTGTGTTGGCTGCCCAGCAGGACCAGCTGCACTGAGCTCAGGTGGTGTCCATGTCTCCCGTCCTCCTGCAGCAGCCCATAGCTGGCCACTGAGAGCCCAAGCCTGGTACAAGGGTTTCTGTCTCAGGCATTGAGGAAGATGGAGCTTCCCATGGATCCATCCCATGCAACAGCGCTGTGGGGCTGATCCCTGCATGACACCTTGGGATGCTCTGTGGGACGCGTGGGGCTGGGGGCACAGTGAGCCCAGAGAGATACAAATATGTAAAATAATGTTTTCCCCAGCTACAGTTTTCATACTCCAGTGTGGAGAAATGCCCTGCTCATCCAGCAACCGTAGAAAATCTCAATTTCCCACATAAAAATATTAGTGGCTGGCTTAAAATATTAACATGTGGATCGCATTGCCCTCAGAAGCTGTGGGATCGGAGTTTAGCATCAGCAGTTAGACACAGATATGGAATTAGAAATGTAAGCAGTGGCTTTGCAGCCCTGGCTGCTGCAGTGGGGCGGGGGGGCAGGGGCTTCATAGCCGGGTCCTCTCCCCCTCGGCCTCCCCCAGCCCCACACCAACCCTCACCCCCTGGCATCGAGCAGCACCACGCTGGGCATTGGAGCTCATGGTTGAGGGCACATGGGATGCGGGCAGTGGGAGCCCCATGTCACCAAACACGGCATCCCATCCCACGACAAGGGTCTCTGACCATCACAAATGCCCCCGCACGGATGCCCGGGCTCAGCAGAGCCAGGCAGGGAAGTTGGGAGCTGAGCTGGGCAGAAGGTTAGTGCTGGAAACAAAAAAAAGGACCTAAATTATTATTCCACCCATAGCCTTCACAAGGAAAATAGAAGCAGCAGATTGAGGCCTGTTTTCATATTTGATAGGGAACCAGATAAATGGCAGGCAGCTTGCTCTGATAAGGCCTTGCTCTGGGCATAACCTCTTTCTCTGAAAGCCTCTTACTATGCATAGAGTCAGGCTATCTGTGCAGCTGCACCTTGACACAAATATATCTGCACCCAAGATGAACCAATTCCCCCAGAAATTACAGGAGTGGGATTGCATCTGGGGAAGGGGCTGCAGACATGGCTTTGCCTTTTTCTTTTTTTAACGATACTTTTTCCCCCAAGTGGCTTCTCGGGCGAGCACCTTCCCCCTGCTCTCCCTTTCTCTGCTCCCTGTGAGCCGTGCTGCTCTGCGGAGCTCTGCCGGATGGCAAAGCCACGCTGGGTTAGTGCTGGGTTTGCCCAAAGCCTTATCTCAGTGCTCCACAGCCTGGCCATCAGGAGCAGCTCGGTGTCACATCGCTGTCACCCCACTGTGTCACCCCATGCCCTTCCAGCTGCCTGCAGGTACAGGCATGTGGGAGAAAACAGGAACGGCCAGGCTATATGGGTTGCGAGCAGCTTATGAGCAGACCACACTCATTTCCAGCCATTAATGGACACAAATAATACCTCTGCTACCAACACCACTTTTTTTTTTTTTTTAACCAGAAGGGACTGCAGATTAGTTTCCCAGCTGCGCAGCCACTTTAAGGACTTTATCCTAATGTTCTGTTCTGCGGTGACACGAGCTCCATCATCATAAGAAGAACAAATCAGCAATTAGTCTGTGAGAGGCATCGCCACAGAGAACAGCCCCCAGCCAGAAGCAGAGGGAATCCTTTACAATGAAAGGCCCCGGGAGAGCCCAGACCCGGCCCTGGCGACGGTGATTGATGCTGGCACTGCAGAGACGCCCCGCACCTCCCCAGAAAATTAAAAGCCTATTTGGTACGGTGCTAACAACGCAGCACATTGATATTGTCTCATTATCCATCAGCGCAGGGTCCTCAACTTCTCATTTGTATGGTGTTAGGGGTACAGCCCCATGGCACAAATTCTGTTCCCCCTATTGCCCTCATCCACCCTAGAAGCGACTTATAAAGCTGACAGCAAAAGCTGGGCACACCGAGAGCCCCCGCAGCTCCCCCTGTACAACAGCAATGCTGCACAGATGCACGATGTGCCCCAAAGCTTCAGTGAGGATGTGCTGCATGGCACTGGGCTCTCCTGGAACAGGGATCCCCGGTGCAGGACACACACGGCTCAGCATGAAGCGGGCCCCTCCGGGCAGCCCTCAGAGCACTGCAGTTTTACCCAGGTGCACCCATCCCCACTGCCAACTGCAAAGGGAAGTCTGTAGGACAGTGAAATATTGGAGCTCGGGGGTTTCCCCGCCCCCGCTCCTTCCAAACTGGCATCTGTTCCGTGCGTGGTTGGAGCAGCAGATGCCTGCTTGCAGCTAATGACAGCGGTAGTCTGCTAACAGATGCCACGCATCCAGCAACAGCCTTTGTCTGAGGGGAACCCCGAGCTCTGCCTGGCTGCAGAGCAGTGGGGCCGAGGGTGCAGCTCTGAGCAAGGGGTGGCAGCTCCCCTTGGCTCACGCAGACACCGCCGGAGCCCCTGGCTCGGAGCAGCCCCGAGGCAGTGAATCCCTGCGCCCTGAAGGATGCTCCACGTCAACCCTGCAGGGACGGGGCCACAAGGGATGTGGGTCCCGCAGGGGCTCCCGTGTGGAGCAGCTCTGTGCCCACAGACCTCACAGCTGCACAAGTTCCCTGTTTGCAGCCACCTTCTGGGAACAAGGAAAACAAAGAGTTATCTGCAATGGAGAACTTATGTGCTGCTTCAGAAAATGGTTACAGAACCAAATTCATCCCTTGTACTTCAAAGTAGTGAATACAAAGCCATTTCTCTTGTTTTTGAGTGCTTGTTTTTGCAAAAGCTGCTTTTTACAGGTACTTGCAACCTCCCAGTATGAATCAGGCTTAAGGACTGACCAGATTTCGTGCGTCTTTCTACCGAAAGGTTGAAGTTACCCTGCCTGAGATTTCCGTGCCTCTCGCAGAGGGCCCAGTGCAATGCTCCCTGCCAGGCACTGTACATCACTTCTGAGAGGCAAAGAAAATCAGGTGCAGATATCCAAAGTGCCAGAGCTGTTTCCTTTCCGAAGGGAAAGCAGCCACTGATTACCTCCGGCTGAACCTATCAGACCGCTCATCTGATCAAGCTCCTCAACGCAACCCGACGGGCTGACCCGGCTTTTTGCTCTGATGCAAGCGAAAAACAAACAAACAAACACACAGACAGACAAACCGTCCTCCTTCACTGTCACAGCCAGAAAGCTTTAAATCACAGAGATCAGAGGGATTGCTTTCTCACCCAGCTCTGCGACATCCTGATGCCCAGAGCAGCTCCCCGTGCCCGCCGCCCGCCCGCAGTCAGCTGTTTGCTCGGCGTCGGCCACAAATGTGCATTTAATTGGGCACCTTTGCTCCCTTCCCCCCCCCCCACATCTCCACGGCCCGTCTGAATGCGCCGGGGAACAGCCCTGACCCCCCCGCCCCGCACCCACAAAAGGGAGGTCAGCCCCGTGTCAAGTGGGGTGTGGAGACCAGCTGAGGAGCTCGAGAGCTGAATTGTGCCAATTTGCGCAGCCTGCGCCCGCTGAAAAAACTCCTGATAGGGAGGCATGAGCCGGCATATGGTGCCTCACTCAAGAGGCTGTCATTCAGGGCAGCGGCGGCGGCTCTCTCCCTTTATGGCCTCTCACTCCCAGCCTCCCCGCTCTCCTCCCGCTGCCTGTCCCCGCGGAGAGGCCGGAGGAGCGGCACCGTGTGCCCGTGCGCAGAGCTTGGGACCGAGACGCGGCGCCTTCATCCCTCTGCCCTCCTCCACA